>NC_081414.1:176919511-179319511 GCF_030272615.1 Cryptomeria japonica
CTTATGGTTTAGTGAAAAATCTAAGGAAATTCCTTTTGTACTAGAAATTAAATCATTAGTAAACAAGTCCAATGAAAAAGAGGCATATGAGGAAGACCTAAAAGTACAACATGAATAAGCCAAAACATTGATCTCCATGGATTTTTATCAATATCATAATAAGAGACACAAAAGACCAAAACTAACTACAACCCCAAAATAAAAAAGAGTTTTCAAGATGTCACAATTGAAAAGATCAAACCTTGTTCTCAATCTACACTAATTTTTGATAAAAAAAAATATATTATCTGAAGTAAGGGGAAGTAGCCCAACAACTATAATGACGATCCTAACTTTGAAGGATATGAGCCTCATTACCTCTTATAAAAGTAATGTGAGAGGATCCCTACACAATGTGGTAATATTGAATCATTATGAAAAAGTATACATTTTTAGTTTAGTTCAATTGTTTGTTTGCTAGTTGTAGTTATTAGTCTATGGCGAAACTTGAAATTGGATAAAGATCATGCCAATCATTCGAGACGCAATACTACCAGTAGCAGAGAGTAGCATATAATGCAAAACTCATTAGCCATAAAAATCGAAAGGTCTCCTTGTGGCCCAATTATACAAGAGGCCTAGACATCGTACATGTATGAGTATTCAAGTTAGGTAACATTGCACTTGCTTGGAAAACATAGGGGAAAGGACCCAGTAGTTGAGCATGTTCCAATTGTTGTGAGGGTTGTTGATACCTTTTGTTCCAAAAATTGAACAAATAAAACCTATTGTTTGAAACAAAAAATATCAATTTTTGTTAGGAAATGTACCAACAGTTGTTAGGAAATGTACCAATAGTTGTTAAGAAATGTACTAATATTGTAAAAAGTAACCAATCAGGTGATGCCACATCGGCTGCACAACTATTGGGGTCTCTTTTGCACGCCTATTGGTCTCACTTTTTTGGGGGGCTGTTTTGGACACCTTGGCAAAAAGCATGCTGATGTGGCATCATATTTGATGATGTGGCCCTGAAACCTTAGTTATAAGCAGGGGACTTGCCAAGTAAGCTGCTGTAAAAAAATCGGAGTGATTCGAAATTTCCAAATAGGATTTTGAGAAGCGTGAAGTTAGGGTGCACGACTACTGGGTCCTTTCCCCTAGATAGGGTATTAATTTGTTGTACGTTTGAGAGCATCAGTCACTAGGTACCATCAAGAATTTTCTCACGGTTTGATGCACGACGAGCATTGGCTGAGATTGGTCAACGTCAGTCCTGCAAGGATCCTTACTTCGATACGGATGCATATGTTCAAATCTACCCCTGTACAGTCACGTCAGGCTCCTAGCTGAGAACAGTGCTAGTTTAACCTCTTACAGTCCACATTTACTGTGTGGCACTGGCTATGGAGCCATGTAAACCGCACCTTCTAGCCTCCCTAAGACCTTATAAATCTTCTGCCAGCCCATCGTGCGTGTCTTGGAAACGTGCCTGTGCTGCTCGGAAAACTCGTGCCCTGGCTTTTTAAGGGGAGGGCCCCGCCAGCAAGCCGGCCAACCAGCGCCCCCTCCCCTTGAAAACTTTTTTTATATTTTTTTAAATTTTATTTAATATTTAATACGGCCCCGTTCTCTTAAAACTTTTTTTATATTTTTTTTAAATTTTATTTAATATTTAATATTTAATATGTTTTATATAATAATTTTATTTTTTAATTTTTTTAATTTTTAATTTTTAAATTTTAATATATATATATTATATAATATTTTAAATATTATTTTTTTATTAATATTTTTTTAATATATTTTATTTATAGAATATTTTTTAAAAAATATATTAATATTAAAAATGTCTATATTTTTAGTTCATTTAACAAATTAATTTAATTTTTTTAAGACATAAAAGTTTCATAAAAGTATTGGGTGCTACAAAGTTAAAAAATAAATTATTTACTATATAAGAATTATTGGCTATATTTCTTAAATGAATATTATTTTTATATTAAAGACATTTTTAGAAAGTTAAAAAAAAAAAATTATTTACTTTAACTTTTATTTGAAGAGCTATTTAATATTTATATAAATATTATATTTCAATATATTTTTTAAACAATGCATTAAACTTACTTTAAATTTTTTTGCTTACTTCAAATTTTATTTGACTAGTTATTTTGTTTTTTTATATAAGTAATATATAAATAGTATGTTATGTTTATGGTGTACCTAACATGGGGTAATTTTATATTATTAAATTTTAGACAACTTTAAACTTTAAAAATTTTATTATCATTTTTACTAATTATTATGAATCAATTAAAAGTATTATTCATTAGGATTGTGCATTTACAAACTAATTCTTATTAGAATGAATTATCTAATGCATATCTAGCATCACAATCTATAAGAGTATATTCATATAATATATATAAATTTAATTTGAAAAAAAATATCTAAGAGAACATGACCCTCACAATCCAATAAATTCCTTTAAGTCATTTTGTAAACATCTCTTGTCCTTACTAAAATCATATGTTAAACAAGTGCCACATAGTGGCTAGTACTTGCCTTATTTTTAGTATAGTTTTAATAATAATTATGATTTAATTTGAATAATAATTATTTTAAAATTATATATATTAAAAAAATAAAATATAATTCCTAATAGATCATAGTTCAAGATTAATTGTCACGACTTTTTAGTTTTTTATGTATATTAATTAAATAAAATAAATTTTATATGATAACATTTTTATAAAAAACATCAATAAAACTAATTAATCTAAATATTTAATACCAAACTACTGATAGTTTCAAAGCAGCCATAAAAATTAATCTGTACATATATTCCTGCCTAAATGGTTGTCACGAACATTATTTGTTTTAGATTTCCGAAAAATCCGCTTATAACAACAAAAGTTGTATTGGCCAATCAGGATACAAAAAAATAATTTTTATAATATGTAAACTTAAAAATTGCAAAAGTAACTTTAGAAAATAAAAATATTTTTAAAAACAAAAATAAAACCTTGTTTGTAATTGGTTCAAATTAAATTTTTTAATAACTAGTTAACTGTAAAAAAGAAAAACTCATTACAATAGTATTTGCCTAACGACAAGTACTAATAATGAGATAAAACATGTTGCAAGCTATGGGATTTATCATATCTTCTCTATTAGATATATATTTAGATCCACACAAATTTGGACCCAAACAATTCACAATGAGAGTTCCAAATCAACAACCATGTACCAAATTATTAAATTTTGAAAAATGTATTGTATTTGATTGAAAATGTTATGCTAGCTAGATGATAAGTTGGTTAGATAGGTAAGCTATATTTATTTTACATATAAATAAATTATTAAATTGTTAAATGAACTCACTAATACATTTGGGGTTAAATTCCGACGGAGGTTTCCGATAGACAAGGAGCATTGTGTGAAAATTTGATTTTTTTTAAAAAAATGCCCATGTTCATCAGAATTTTGACGACCTCGGGCATTTTCTTAAAAAAAAAAAAAAAAAAAACACAACGCATTTTCATTTTGAAAGCAAACCAAAGCAAGCGGCGACCGTCTTGCTTCCCTGCCCCCCCCCGCCAGAGCAATCTCTGCACAAGCAAGGTAAAGTTTTTTTTGCAATCAAAGGAACTCTTTGTTTTTCAATGAAGGGCAACTAATTTTTTTTTGCAATCAAGGGCAACTGGTTTTTTTTTGCGAATTAATCCATTTTGTGCATATCTTGCGATCTTAAAATTCCATGAAATGACATCTCTTTGAGGTATTCCGTCATATAGTTCATATGTCATGTGTATGCTACCCCATTTTGCGATTTTTGTTATTGGAGCATTTGCAACTAATTTCTGACAAAAAACACCCTTCGATTATGCTTTGATGGATGTCCATACCTTGTTCCAAAGCTCCTATTTTGGCACACGCAGGGAGGATGTTGGCAAACGTTGCATTGAGATAAACATGACTGTATTTCATGAGGATTTGAACTCAAAGCATTGGCACTATCACTTATGGCTATATTAGCTTTTTAAGACACTTTCATAGTGCACTTCACCTATCCTAATAATGGACTATCATGAGATTCTTAAGAATGGAAATACTCCAAACATTCATACCCTCTATGTTGTCATTGTGGTTTTCAATCATTGCGACTACATGCTTTTCAAGGACCAAGTAGTGTTCTTTTTCCATTGTTCTACTGTGCTTCTCAAGCTGCACTAGCATAGTTTTATTTAATGGCTTTGTTTTGATAGTGATTTCTCCATGGCTTCCACTGTCTTTTTCTTGGCACATTCAATGCATTGTCATCTATCCCTACTATTTATTGTCCTTTTTACCTTTATTGAGGTTGTTCTCATACATGTCATTCACTTTGTCTATGAGTATATCTCAACCAATTCATTGTTGTAAGTAGAAATAAAAGATTAGTCTCATCTCTTTTACTATTTTAGACCTTCATAGTAATCTTTGCAATATATCATTTCCTTCCAATTATATGGAATAATGATTTTCTTTTTATGGAATGTGATGAACGCTTGAGTGTGTCTTCTTGAACTCACTTATCATCAGCTCCTCTATGATTACCTTAGATCTTTGTGGCTAAGAATTGTTCTTGATGAACTTATGCTCTTTATTGATTTCTTTTACTACCATTATATTATCCTGAAAAAGGCTTGTTCAATGCTCGCTTAGCATGCATGTGCTCTCTTTGTATTGATCTAGGGCTACTCATTAATGTATATATGGATTTCCCTAATTCACTATGTTGTGACAGTCATTTACAGATTTGGGACTATCATCTTTCATAATTTGATGTCTTTAAGATGTGGGTACATTGCTTGACAAGAAAAGCTCAAGCATTTGTGAAGTTCAAAGAGTTTAAACCCCTTGTTGAATGGTCATCCAGTTGTTCTCTAAATGCAAAATGCTCAAGTAAATGGGAAATTCACTCAAAATGGTTTATCCACAACTAAAAGTAAACAAATAACCACTACATATATGCATCAACAAAACAGTGTTGTATAGAGACCTAATCATGCCTTCATGGATATGTAGATCAAGTTCCTACATTTTGGACAAAAGCAATTCACACAATAATATATTTGTTGAACACACCCACCACAAAGATTTGGTTATGCAATAATATATTTGTCGTTAACTTTATCATGGAGGATTTGGTTATGCTTGTTACAATCAAGGTTTGACCAAACTAATTCTTAAATATACAAATGAAGAGTGTGGTTGGTTGGTAACTAATTACTCTTTTTAACACCATTTACAAGATCATATCTAAATCAAATGTCTCAAAAATTAAGTTATTACTAAGAAGATAGTTTCCCTAAGGAAAATGGGTTTCTTGGGTGGCTATTTATTGTAGATAACTTAGTTCCTTCATGAGAATCAATCAATTTGGAACATGTATAACTCACATTTGTGACATGTCACTAATGCAATTCCTTAGTACTTGTTTGAGTACTATCTCCTCTATTGTTTTCTATCCACTTTTGTGTCCTTCTTAGAACAAATAATAGATTAATGAGAAGGTGGAAAAGGTGGATTCACCTAAGAGGGAGTGGATTTTCCCAATAATATGTTAGATTCTCCCAAGGATAGATGGACTATACACTTGAAAGGTAGATGATTAAGGATGATGACAAGGTGAATTTTCCTTAGAATGATAGGGTTGATTTTCCTAAGAACAAGTAGATTCATGTAAACTAGAGGATACAAATTTGGACAAAATAATGGAAGGAGACTAAAACTAGATAGATTCACCTAAATGGGAGTGTAGTCATCTAAGGATAGGAAAAATTCACCATTTGCATAAGAAAGATGGATAAGATAAATGATTTATGTGAAATAGATTCACCTAAGAGAAAGTAGATTCACATAAGGATAGGTGGATTTTCCTAAAGATGAAGGGATAAGACTTAACAAAAAGAGGACTTAGGATGATGACAAGGACGATTCATTTAAGGATATGCCATATTCACCTAAGGGATAGTGTATTCTCCCAAGAATATGGAAAAATTATTGATTGGTGGAATGACATACTAGATCAAGGAATGATACAAGGGTAGATTCACCTAAATATAGGGTAAATTCAGCTAAAAGGGTACCCATGAGATTGTGGTACTGAGTACCTATCTATGGATGGTGTATTTGGATACAAGTATGATGATACCATGCTTGTGTATGATGAAACAAATTCTAGATCTCTATTATAGGTCCAACATAATCTCTATTATTTGAGACACCATTTTATTAGCATATCCAATTAGGGTAATTTATGGGTTTAATTATGGATCATGTTGTCTATTTCCATGCACTATTGAACTTATTTGGATGTATTGTGATTATTTTAATTTTGAAGTTATAAATAAATTATGTTTGTACCTTAGAAAGGGTAACTCCAATTGATTTTTGGGCAGTTTATTTGAAAACTTATGGTGATTATTGCCCTATGTTATGTAATGGAGTTATTTTTACACTAAGTAATTAACTAGAAAAATGAATTTCTATTGCTGTAAAAGTATGATGAAACCATGGTTGTATGTTTACATGTTTGTGCATCCTATTGAGAACCAACCTCGTTGTTGAGGAACTCAATAAATGTGGTGTTAAGTAGAAGAATGGAAAACTCAAGAAGCTATGGTGACATATTGTGGCATTAGTAGGGATTATCTCTATTGACCACACCTTTCAAAGATAGTATCCCCTAGTTCTCCTCATAGAATGGACCATTGGATGGCTCATAGTGGTATCCTATCCTACATTTATCTTGATGGCATTGCCAATAGTTGGTATGTGGTTCTTGGTATGGGTTTCCTCTTACCCTATTATCTTATTTATATCTTTGTTCCAACATGTGGAGATTGATTTTTGTCATGCTATGATGATTTTCATGTTTGCATGTGTTTTGACATTATGCAAATAGATATGATGTCACACCATACTTATGTTTTGATATAGTGTAGGTGATGGTTACATGTTGTTGATGGTAGCGATTTGGGTTCAAAGACACAATTCCACACACACACACAAATATTTGAAGATGCATTTTATATTATTCCTTCTTAGTGGCGATTAGTGTTGGAAGATTTGCACACATGTAGAGAGGAACTCATGTTAGATACAATAGGTTGTGTTTGATAACATATGAATGTGCCTCATGATGTATACATATGGCTTTGGTGTGTGACATGCATGCAGATTTTTCCATAAGACACATTGCTATGTGGCATGTGCCCTATGCATGTCTTCTTTGTGAGGTACATTGCTATGTGCAATGTGGCCCTAGGTGTGTCTTCTCTATGAGGTGTATTGCCATGATATGTTAGGATTTGTAGTGTGCAGGCCACAAATGCATGCATGAGGGACTATTATTATAGTCATGTTTTTTGGGCATGTAGCCTAGGCATGTCTTCTCCATTAGGTACATGGCCATGCCATGTGGGAGTTTTTGTGTTCATGCCACAAATGCACACATGAGGGACTATTATTGGAGTCATGATGAATCTTCACTCTATTTAGCCACAATTTCTAGTTGTATAGTTATGTAATGTGCACTTTTAAGGATTGTGAAGTTTCCTTCAATTATTGATGATCTTTCATCTTTGTTGCATGGGCCAACAATTTTATTTTATCTTGTTTGAATTAGTTTAATCAGTATTGTGAGTTTTCTCTATTGTGTAGTTATTGTGGCTATGTTTGATTTGCTATTGGAATTGAACACATTTATTTGACTTATTATTGGTACTATTTTTTCTTTCTTTCAATATTTATGATCTTTGGTAGTTTAGTGAAACTCTTGCTATTTTTAAATGTTGCCTTCTTTGTTGTGATGTGATTCCTCACCAAGATTGACGTAGATAACCTTGGATGAGTGTATATAAGGAATCAGACATTGGGAAAATTTGAGGATAGGGGTAAGTGTTTGTTGTATGGGTAGCTACGATCCACTTATACATTCTTAGTGATTATTGACGGCTATGTCTTGGAGGCTAATCCTATTAAACAAACAAGGAGGAAGTCATACATAATCATATGGATCCTCCCTAGTTGTGTGTGGATTCAAGACCATCATTTCATATGGTTCTTCGTTACTTTGTGAGACCATGGCATCCTCTTAGACCAATATGTGAGCCTTGTATTGTTATCCCTACAACTTGGATGAATAAGTGTATGTTAAAATAAATGGTTTGCACGCCATATAGTTGCATATGAGTTGTTCACATCATCAGACCATGATTTAGAATATGTGAATTCTTTTATCCATGTGAAGTCGAGTGATTGATTATGAAAATGTGTTATACATTGAAGCATAATTTGTAAGATGTTCTCTTCAAGAAAAAATATTTATGCTTTCATAGTGAAATGTTGACAAAATGCAGTCCTAGTCTACGAAAGTAAACTACAAACTTATACATTCACCATTTCAAAACATTTTATTGGGGAATAGTCAATTTGGTTCAGTTTAATTCCTTCGGGAGAGACCAGCAATATGATTAATTGTTCCATCTTGATGTGATTGGATATGATTAGATATAATTTCATTGAAGATGCAAGAAATAAGTAAAATTATGCAAAATTGACAAGATTAAGCATAAACAGGCAAATAATAAAGCAAAAAGCTAACATAGAGGTACATATTTGGAAATAAGACTCTAAAATGAACCTAATCAGTTACCTATAGGGAAAATGAGGTTAGAGATAATCTACCTATATGGAAAGTGGTTAAACTCTACCTCTAAGTGGCTCATCTTGAGCATTGTCGATATATGGGCATTGATGGCATATTATATCTGGTTTTATCATTTTTGTGGGTGCAAAATTAACAAGGCAAAATAGTATTAGTGGGATCATGATCTCATCAAAATGGTTTTGGCTTTGCATTTATGATAGCACATTGATCACACCTTACAAAAGGTTCCAATCTCATACATAGCATCCCAAAGTAAGGTCAATAATGATGTAACTTAATGCTTAAACTCAAGTTCTGGGTAGTCATATATCGATCATATCTAGGATTGATGCTTAAACTGGAGTTCTAGGTAGTCATATACCCATGGCATAGGGTAGGGGTGACCTGCAAACAATGCTAGTTCTAGATGCCTGTTTGCTTGGTGTATAACTTGTCAAAATTAGATCGATTGGCTATAGGTTTGCCATAAAGTTTCCAACTTATCACTAGTGAAAATACAAGAACCAAGGCTTAGAATACTCAAAAATGTCTCTTAGAAAGTCTGCAACAGGCAAACTTTTAGTAAGAATTTGTAGACACAATGCTCAAAAATTCACACAATCAGCTACATTAAATACATTCTCTATTAAGTTCAATGTTTTAAGATGCAAAAGAAGAGAAATGGTTTTGGTTCAATTTGCAATTTTTGTGAAGCTTTTGCACTGAAGTTTCCATAGCCTAATTTTTTTGCCTGTGAAGAAAGACCATGTCAAATAATATCAGCGAAGAACAAAATAAGGAGACAATTGCTAGATTATGGTCTAACTTGAAAAGAAAAGGTGATGGGATATGTTATTGTCCCTGCAAAATTTGTAAGGGTTTAAAGACTAGAAGACTTCTAATCAAAACAACTAAGAAACATTGTAGGCAACATGGTCACATTGAAGGGGGACATGATTATCATCCACTGGTAAGTTGTTCATTATATCGTTTTAACAATTTATATACATAAGAAATCACTTGATAATGAGATCATGATCATGGTTTATTTATGTTGATCATTTTTATATAGGTCGAGCACCCCAGGGCACATGATATGGACCAACTCAACCCGAAGAATATGGTTTTCAAAGTGGAGGAACATGGAGGTGTGAATATTGAAGCTGAAGATGATGATCCCATGGAAGATGATGATCATGCACCAGAAAACACAATTGAAGATGATGGTACAAATACATTGATCCATGACACATTTAGTACTGGCACAAATGATCATGATGATCAGGATGACCTTGATGTTCATGATTTACCTCTTCTTGAGAAGGCACATGAGCCCCTTTACAAAGGCTCCCAAACAACTCTCCTCTCTGTTGTATTGTTGTTGGTGAACTTGAAGGTTATGAATGGTTTATCCAACATAACAATCTCACGTATGTTAAGGTGTGTCATACATGTCATTACAGTTAATAAATGGTGAATCATGTACCATTAATATTCTTTATATTAACACCTCAAACCTTTTTTTTTGTTGTAGATTGATAGGTGAGTTTTTCTTACCACCATCAAATATTCTACCTCGCTCATACCGAGAATTATCTGCCATTATGAAAGATATTGGAATGGAGTATCAAACAATAGATGCTTGTCCCAATGATCATATTATATATCATAAACAACATGAATTTGGAATAGAATGCCCTGAATGTCATATCAGTAGATATCAAACAGATCAAATAACAAAAAAGGTGCCTTGCAAGGTTCTACGTTATATTCCCATTATTCCACGTATGCAATGATTATTCAGGTGCACTAGCTTGGCACAATTTATGGATTACCATGCACACAATAGAAGTTGAGATGACATTATTCGAATGCCTATGGATGGTTCAACATTTATGGACATAGAGGAAAAGTGGCCACACTTTAAAGAGGAACCTCGTAATCTCAAGCTTTCATTGGCAGCAGACGGTGTCAATCCATTTGCAGAGTTGAGATCTGTTTACTTGGTGTGGCCTATTTTTGTTATCAATAATAATATTCCTCCATGGATGTCAATAAAGAGGGAGCACATAATGTTGGTAATGATTGTTCTAGGTATTTTATCATTTAATAGTCATCTACATTTAATTATAAATATTGCAGTAAAATGGTCATAATAATTATGTAATGTTTTTGTTCATTCCACTAGGCAAGTACCAAGTTAAAGATATGAATGTATATATTGAGCCTCTTATCGACGAGTTGTTGGAGTTATGGAATGGTGTGACCATGTATGACATCTCTAGACTAATAGGAAAAAGACAATTTCAATTCCATGTAATGCTTGTATGGACAATACATGATGCCCCAAGGCTAACACATTTTTGTGGTATGTTATAGTGTTCAAGCTGTGCATGATAATTATAATTATAAAAATTAATAGATTTAATAGAATTATACATTATCTTGTAGGTCTTCAAACAAAGGGAAAATTTGCATGTCTAGTTTGTGGTCCAAAGATGAAATCCCATCATTCAAAAAGTTTAGGAAAGAAGGTGTTTGATGAGTATAGGCACTTCCTTCGCAAAAATCATTAGTACCGGAATACTAAAAAACATCTTTTCAATGGGAAAGAAGAGACTACATCAAAGCCACGAAGAATGACTCCTCACTTATGGAAGTTGGAATATAATAGAATTAATCGTCAAGGTAATGCCATTCCATCTAATGGTTTATGTTTGGAATTTGAATTTTTCTATCATGTTTTGTTTACTGATGATGTAATTGATGATACTGAAGGTCGTCAAGGCATGGATGACCACCTTTGAAAGGGACTAAAAAGTTATCCCAGACAATTCAGTAGGTTGCCTTACTATGAGCAGCTACAAATTGTGCATTTGTTTGATACAATGCATATTGGAAAGAATATAACAGAGACATTATGGAAAATATTGGATGGAAGACATGACAAAGAAAAAATTGTCAAAATTTGTAGTGACATTATGGAATCCAATCATGCAATGAAAAATGTCATTCAATCAAATAGCAATGGAGATCAGATTAATATAAGTGCCCTTCCTTGGTTATTAGCAGAGCAGCAAAGCAATTCTATAAAAGAAGTCATACGAAAAATTCGATTTCCCACAGGATTTGCTGCGAACATAAACAATCTCATATCAAAGAAGAGTGAATTTGGGCCAGGGATGAAAACGCATGATTGGCATACCTTCATTAAGGTAATTCACGTTCTTGTGTATTTACTATATATTTGTATACTGCGCATGTACTTTTCATTGTATTATGTTAGAAAACAATGAAAAGATCATTTTATAATTGTTGCAATACGTTCTACCTCTATCTCTCCTAGACCACTTCGACAATAATATCAAGCAAGTCATATATGATCTTGGAAAATACATGAGGTAAGTAGTGATGTTTGTTCAATTTGTTGTATAGATATTATATTTGCCATTTGTTTTACTTGTTATTCAATATATTGTATATTATTTTGTAAAGTCTCGTTTATATATTTTTGCGTTTTCAATCTCTTTTAGGTGGTTGTCATCTAAAGAAATCCACAAGGAAGATATAAAATATTGGAAGAGAAAAATCCCTCATCTAATGTGTGGAATGCAAAAGTGTCTACCTTCAACTTTTTTCAATGCACAAGAACACTACCTCATACACCAAGTTGAGGAGATCGAATTGTGTGGACCTGTACACACTAGGTCAATGTGGATGGTTGAGAGGCACTTGAAATTTTTGAAGGCTTTGGTTTGACAAAGAGCACATCCTGAGGGTTCTATGGTGGAGGGATATATCGTATACCAAACTATGGTGTACATTACTGAATATCTTCCTAAGTTTGCAGCAAAAATCCACGTAGATCGCATTTGGGATCCCAACCCCATTAATAAATTCGAAGGGGAGCACTTGATGGGGAAAGGTAGATTGAAGAAAGTGAGAGGTAATTATAAGATGTTATTGTAGTAAATTAATTCTTCATCTTCTAAATAAATCAGTTGTAAGTGGTCTATTAATTATTTGTACAGTTGGTCGGGAGTGGGATGCGCTACATTTGTATATTGCAAACAATCTTGATTGGATGATGGTGTGGATTGAACGATGTCAACATTCTGGTCGCACATTAACATGGGATGGTGTCGCTTCATTGGTTAAAGAAGCTCATCGTAATGGAGATTCTAATGTTACACAAAGGGAAATTGATTTAGCATATGGTTTAAGAGATCAACAGGTACGTATAATTTTATTAATCACCTGTATGTTTATCAACTCATGATGCAATAATTTTAATATGTTAGACATATTGCAGGTCAAACACCACAAGGCTATGTGCTGCAATGGTCATAAATTTCACATCAAACAGTTGGATGACACAAAGAAAACTTGTGATTCTGGGATAACTGTAGTCTTTGAGGTGACCAATATTTCATCTAGAAATGACATACATCCTCAAGAGTCTCAAAATCAATACTATGGCATTTTGGATGATATACTTGAGTGTGACTTTAATTCCTTCAAATTAGTTTTGTTCATCATCAAATGGTATAGGCTACAACTGAATAAAAATGATCCTGATAGAACTGTTATCGAACATGATAATGGATTTACAATGGTTAATACAAGGTTGTTTGAACGAGTTGGGGATGAGCCCTATGTTCTTCCAAGTCAATGTGAGTAGGTATTCTACTTGGAGGTTCCACATAAACTAGGTTGGTCATTTGTTTTTAGACATGATCCAAGAGGAAGGCCGATAATGTATAATGTGATGGAAGAAGAAGATACTAAAGAAGTAGAAGATGATATAGATGATGATCAGGATCGACAGTTAGTCGATGATGTTCCTGATGGAAATGTACACAAAGAAGAAGCTGATGATGATGATGCTACTGATGCTGATGATGGTGGTGATGGTGATGGTGATGGTGATGGTGATGACGATGACGATGATGAACACAATGATGATGACGAGGATGACAATGATGACGACGACGACGACGACGATGATGATGATGATGATGATGGAGTTTGTTGGACCTTACATGGTTTGGGCCTATTTTCCATGGACAGCTTAAAGGTCTATTACAACAAAGTTGCTGAACTGATGGAGTTTGTTGGACCTTGTTATAATTATAATGATTGGATGTAGATTGTTCAATATAAAAAAAGTATGTGTAGGTATGCACTGTTAGCCAATTATATACAACAAAAAGATAATGATCAAAGTAAACAAGTGGCTGTATACATTGATGGAAGGCCAAAAGCAACAGAGAATATTATAGGTTTTATAAATAGTACACAACCTGGGTCAACTAATAAGTAACCCAATTGCATATTTGAGGCACGTGAGGGAAATTGTGTGTTTGTATGTGCGATAAAATCAATAAGTGCAGGGGAAGAGCTGCTAATTGATTATAATTTGAATCGTATAGATACAAACAAAGTTACTATCATGGGGGTGGTACGTACTATATATATACCATTTAAGCCAACTTCCAATTAATGAATCCAATAAACCATTGTATTATTAAGTTTTTCTACTAAGTCTATTGGTTTCATTTCGCTAACGTTTTTATATTTTTTCTTTGTCACAAGGCCACATGGATCCACCACATAGCACAGATAGGGGTGTAGGTCCCAACACTTCTACGGAGGAGGTAAACCTCATTGTAATTGTACAAATTAGATAGAAGCAAACTGTTACATTATGATCTTTTCTTGAGTGTTTTGAAGTAATTCTGATAGTGTTAATTATATTCTTGTCATAGACGGATGTTTGAGATAAGGGAAAGGAACCTACAGTACCTCAGCACCTCCATAGGGATGTGGGATGCTCGACAATGTTATGCGCTAATGACATCGCACTTAGCGCAAAACCTATACAATTGGTACAAACAAATATTAGAAAAATTAGCCAAGAGATTGTTGATTTGGCAACCATAAGCCCTCAGACTAATGAGATAATAGAGAGGGTGCAACTATTGTTGCAGATAGTGGAAAAATTGCAAGTAAGCAGTAATGAAAGCTTTAATCATAACAAAAGTTCAATAATGGTTTATATTTTTTTCTCTTTTATGTCATTAACTAAAACATGTATGTGTTGTTTTTACAGAAATTTATAAGGGCTCATCATCCTAGTGGTGATGATCAGGGTATTGCGGGTAGTTCAGGTGATGACCATGTTCTATATATTAAAACCACTCCTTTGGACTTGTGAACTTGCTTTTTTAATGTTTTATATATTTAATGTATTACTCTTCAGGTGCTGACATGGGTCTGAGGTCGACCCCAATTGTATTGCCGACTACAATGTTGGCAACACATAGCATGCATACATCATCTATTGCACCGGCTCGTGTTGACCCGCCCACTGGTGGTAGATCCCTCTTTTTCTCTCTCTTTCGTTATGTGTTTATTACCCTTGAAGTGTTCTTTCTTGGAGGCATTTCATAGTGGATTCATTTACTGTGGTAGGAGATGCACATGAGGATGCACCAAAGGTGACTATTGGTGATAACATACCATCATTTCCTGGATCTTCTTGTATTCCTAGTATGGGAACGTTGCAGGCCACATTGGTGGTGAGTAACGTAGAATTGATTCCCTTGAAGATACAAAAGGTTCCAGGTACTTTAAAATTATTATTATATATAGTCTAATTGTAATTTACTTACTGATCACTCATTTTGGACTAATGATCCCATGTTTTTTTGTAGGAAATGATATTTTTTATAAAAATCTTAATGACATTACATTGCAAATATTTGGGCCCACCATATGTAAAACGTGGAACATCATACGTGAACTAACCCTTATCCACTATTTTGATTTCATATCATTGCTAGAATAGTTTTCCTTTTATCCATTTCTTGAACTATATCAAAGTTAGCTTCAGTTTCTTTCTAAATCTAATAGGTTTGTTTTTGCTTTAAAGGTGGAATGACCAAGAAAAAAAGTTAAAAGATGAACTCACAAACCGTATGGTAGGGTTTTTTGGAAATGACACATTCGACAAGACTAAGCTCTTGGAAAAAGCTGGCACATATCTAAAGTATGTGAGGGACCAATACAAGACACATTTAGAGAAGAACGTAAAGTATGAGCATCCCCCCATGATTCCAGAGAGGGAGTGGAAGGACTTGATTTTGGATGCAAAGGAGAGAATTGAAAGAAAAAAAGGAAATACACCACCAAACGCCAGAAGAAGGTATGTGATACTATTAAGAATGTGAATATGTACTAATTATTCATTAAATTTATATAATCTAACATATTTCAAACTTTTCATAGATTGAGTGACACGTCAAAGGCAACCAAGGCAAGACAAGAAAAGCATGGGCAACACAAACTCGGCTCTGGTGGTTATATGAAACTTGCCGCACGAATTGTAAGAATCAATAAATTAAGTATCACATCAAAATATTTATAAATTGTAAACAATTTTTTTTTTATCAAACAATACAAGCAAAATTCACAATACTAAGCAAAAATGCAAGGCTCTGAATTCAATAGAGCACCCACAGAAGATGACAAGAGAATTGGCTACCAGCAAGGCTATATAGCCGTGGCTGAATGGCTACGAGAATTGAGTGGGCAAACATGAGATTCTGATGCATCTGTCATAGTGGTAAATAAGCTAAATGAAAATTATTTCAAATTGAATACTTAACGAATAATCTATTTGATGTTAAGTTTCAACATAAAGTGACTATATTTTTTTTAAATAAGCAAGCAATGATAACATTGCGCGTGACATTGGAATGCAGCATGATAATCGTGGAACATAACCTGTACATGAAGGTCCAGATGTGCATCCTAGTAGTGGAGGTATTCATTTTCTATTCAAATTTTTTTATGTAATTATTAATACAATTAAACATATTAAATTGAAAATTAGTGTAGTAATTAATGTAACCTTTATTGTTAATATTTTAGAGCATGTAGTCGGTGGTGACCAAGTGGAGCACGATCTGGGTAGACAACATCAGGAACGTGATGTTCCCCAATCAGGTAAAGAGGACCACTGTTATTCCTTTAAATAAATTTAATTGCAATTGGTGTATTGATTAATGTAACGTTTCGTATTTCAACTCCAGAGGATCTAGACAGTGTTCAACATGTCGAGGTTGAGGCTAGACAAAATGATGTGGAAGATGATTTGGCCCCATCAGGTAAAGAGTGTAACAGTTGTGTTCTTTAAATTAATGAAATACTTATAACAATAATAAAAAAATGTTTTGAATTTAACCCAATTCTTTGTTATTGCAGAGGACCCCCCTTTAGTTCAGCATCCTTGTCCTTTGTATAGGACTAGGCATACATCAAGAGCACGAGAAGAGGGAAGAACATCCGAAGATGGGGGAAATGATGAAGAATACAATGCTCCACTTAGACTTTACATAGCTTCAAAAAAAAAACAAAGAAAGAAATGATTGTAATCTACCTTATTTGATAATGACTGATTTTTATGTGTTAATGAATGTAATTATGTGCTAATGAATGTTCATGAATGATATGTGTTGATGATTATTGATGAATGTTGCATGTTAATGAAAGTTAATGAATTTTATGTGTTAATGAACGTTATGTGATAATGAATGAATGTTATATTTTAATAATGGATGAAAGAATGAATGAATGTTAGATGTTAACGGGGAATTTAGAGTGATGTTAGCGAGGGGGGGGAGGGGCCAAATGAGCTTCCACCTTCACGTGGTTGGCCCTGTTAAGTAGAGAATATTAAACTATTCTCGAAACAAAGCGAAGCTCAATAAGATAACGCACTTTTCAATATTTCATTATGTTGCACAGTTAATCTTATTAAATAATGTACGTATATTGAATCTTAATTGCAAGGTCCAACAGAGCGAACATGAACAACACCATGGTGCGACTGCAAAAGTTGTGAATATGCCTTATCATGAATAAAGCTGAATTAGCACATTCTCTGTAAAATCTCAAATGCTCTATACTTTGGAAGTTTTGAAATTTTTATAATCATATCGGTCCCCTGCCTAAAAGCTTTTTTCCTTGATTTGTTTGTGATACACATTGAGAGATTTTTGTTTTCCTTTTATTTATGCATGTCTTAACCATTCTCCACATGCTTCCCATTCTTATTTAGATTGTTGTATTTTTACATATGTTGGAATCTGTAGTTCCACGTACATGTTTTCTATGTTCTTTGTAACTGTATGAAAAGGTGTAAAATGTGGGTATAGTCCAAAATCTTGATTACCAACAAGCTATTGTTGTTTAATAGTTCCAGTGTTTGTATTAATTGAAATAGTTTAACCCTTTTAACATGTTTCATAGCAAACCTGCACTTTGTATGCAGTCTTATTGTTACAGTTCAATTACTGAGGTGATGTGATTTTCAAAAGTATTTCGACGAAAACAAAATTGGTTTTCATTTATGTATTTTATTAAAATTTTAGAGTTTCCTCGTGAACATTTAAACTTAGAAGGATTTAAAAATTCAATACAAGAGTACTAGACATAATTTCTGGAGATAGAAATGAAACTCTCTCCCATGACTTCAGATTGTTTCCATGCTCTCTAGGCTAGTAGTTTTCAGACACAAAACATAGGTCTTCTAAATTCTGTCCCAACATTAATTAGTTCCTTTCTCTTCTTTTTCATCCTTTTGGAAAGAGAATTGGAAATTGCTAGGAACGAACATCTTCCTAAGTGATTTGTTAAAATACAATGGAGAACTCAATCAAATTTTAATTCACTTCGTTTTAAGTTATTATCACAATTCATTGAATTATACTTACAAAAGGCTTATATTTCCAAGGTAAAATATTAGTATCTTTCTTGGGTGATATTAGATGGCAAGGTCTCTTGGATTAGACAAAATCACCCTCTCATTGTATTCAAAGTAGATGCATAGCAAAGCTAGATGCATCAATCGTTAAATCATAAACAAACACAAGCTCAAAAATTGTGTTACCAAGTACGCTTGGAACCTAGCCTGTAACTAACTAGTTCATACTAGATATTGTTTTGGTATGGTATTCAATTCTATTAGAATCTACAAAATAAATATTAACCTAGAAATTAATGTAAGTGATAACATTTTTAAAATTGTTAAATATAAATGATAATAAAATCAAAATAGCATAACATAGTTGATTTCATAAGAGAGAAAATGAAAAAGTTCACAATATCTTCACTCGATATCCAAGATTTTTAATCCATGAGGATGAAGATGAGGATGAGATAGAAAACCAAAAGACAAGGAATTGTTTATCCAAGTTTCCAAATTTTTGAGGATAAGGAAAAAAACATAATCCTATGAAACAAGGAGAATGTGCAAGTCATTATCTCAAGTTAAAAGAAATTACTTAAGTAAACTAAACAAACAAATGCAATATCATACTTACGATAAAACATATCCACTTGGTGAATAAAATGGTACATTGGCACACCCCCTTAAGTGCAATTGAGGTAAGAAGAAATGGGTCACAAGGTTAGGTATCCATGTAAAATATGAAATAACCCCAAATTATAAAGAGAGTGTACCCTCTCAAAGTAGAGACTAGAAAATCCATAGGACAAAACTCTATCCCAAGTGACATATGTGAAAGATAATATAGACCCACCCCATCCCCTAAAGTTGGTGCCTTCACAAAGAAGAGAGAAAAGCAATGCAAAATGTTGAATGGTGAATGTTGTAGTAGGTTCATTTGCAACAAATGATGCACCTTCCTTTCACAATATGGAAATCTTGAGTTGTCAAATTGTTGAATTCCCATTCAAGTGGAATGTAGAAAGGAATTCAGATGAATGGCTTTTGAAGTGACTCATGTGTCTTGATGTTGATGTTAAGATGTGATTGTTCCATAGAAGATTCAGGGACTACAATCATTGAAGTGTGAGACCTTAATTAATGTGAAATAGAATGTGTCATGTCACATGATATGGTGGGGATAGAACAAGTGAATTTACAATGGGAGACGATGTAACTCAATGGGCATTGTCATCAATGAGAAGACAAATATTCTCAATTGTTTAATCAATATTTGAAAGTTGAGAGTCCACAAACAGATGTGAAATGTTTAAGTAGGCCTTCCAATGAAGTGGATCTCATAGACACAAAGAATCCTATATAGAGAATCATTGAGAGCCCTTGAAGAAGCAAATTTGAACTTTGATGAAGCAATACATGATGGAGGAATATCTTGCAAGAGGAAATCAAAGTCATTATGGTGTCATCTAGATCTGAAATGTGGTCTACTTTTCAAAAAAGTAAAGATGCTTGATAGGAATGTGTCCTAGTGGGGTGAATCTAGAAGACATATAATCCTATTGCAAAGAGTCATGGAAAGTTCTAGAAGAAGCAACTTTTAATTCTGAAGTAGCAACGTGTATAAGAGATGTTCTCATTTGTAGATGGAGTATCAAGAGGAGGATCACTAGTCCATGGACCATGTCATTGTTGTTAAATACCTACACTTTTGTTCATAGTCACTTGGTGTAGGAATGAATTCACTGAGATAGGGTAGGACATCCTACATAATGTAATTTTTCACTATCTCTTGTTTCGGGTACAAATGGTTCTCTGAATTTATCTTGACAATAGAATGTTGGAATTTAATACCATAATCCATGATGAAAACTGCCAAAAATAGAAATTTATCTTAGTTCACAATTACAAAATGCTTTTGTATAGGCCTCTTGAAGATTAAGTACATCAAATTGAGACTTTATAAATTGAGGGTATGTATTAGCAATCTCCCAAATTGTTCAATGGTCTCCAAACTTTGTCAATTTTTTATTTTTATTTTAACTCAAATATGTATGGTATAGGCATATCATTGGTTGTGTGATTTTTTTTTTCCTTAAATGCTTCTATGACCAAAAGAGACAAGTTTTAGATGAAAATGGGGTCTTATGGGCCTTTTTGACACAATGGTAGGTTCTTTAGACCTGAAAATGCCCCCAAAACTAGTTGATTGCCTTAAGTTACAAACAAATCCTTGTTTGTGAGCATGCTTCTTGATCTCCAATTTTGGTGGAATGAAAGATAATATTGAATGTTACCAATTGTGTCTAGATGCAATGAACCTAGGAACTTGCAATGAAATCCTATTGGACTGACATGAAATGAAATTCCTTTTAAGGACATCATGTCTAGGGTTTTGAACATGTATGTATGAGGGTAGCTGCTAGGTTTTGGTGGTCGTCGAAGCTCTTGCATGTGCGATCTTAACTGAGAAGATCAAGTCTATACACTGCAATAGAGTGTAGATTTATTGAAGATTGAAGTAATGTTGAAGAGAATTAGCTATAAGCTACAATGGATCTAATCAAGCAGACTATGCCATTTGCTAGATCATTCACTTGTTGATTACTCACATCTTTGACAAGTCAAAAACCATTAACCGAGTAGGCCCAGAAAAGCCTTTGTAAATCCTCTAACAAGGTGGTTCACATCTATGGATCTGAAATCCTCTCACAAGGTAGTCTTTAATCAAACTTATCACCTAATAGAGATTGAGATTCCTAACAGGATCTGTTCTGGTAAAGAACATTGTATGACCTTAACTGGTCTGACCTTAACCGATCTGGTTACTATTCTGCAGATAGTTACTTGTGAGTTTCATCTCACCGTGGTTTTTCCCATTTGGGTTTCTAGATCAAAATTTCTTGTGTTATGGTGATTGTGCTTCTATGAGTGAATGCCTTATTTTCTATTTGGTTTGCATGTGTGTTAATTGGTTTGTTTGTTAAACTGTTTTACCAATTTACTGCTAGACTATTAAAGTGTTCAAGTATAGTATTTTTTGGTATACTAATTCACCCCCCATCTTAGTATTCATCAATTGGTATCAAAGCTAAACTTTCTATAAGTCTAACCACTTGGAAAGAGATATGGGAGAATATACTGTGAGGGAACTTACTCATCGGGTCACTCAGACTGAGAAAGCCTATGATGAACTTAAAGTCAAATATAAGGCCTCTCAAGCAAAAAGAAGAGAGCATGCTGAAAAACTGATGGATCTAACTGAAAATAGTTCCTCTGATGAAGCAGACATGGAAGCCCTAGTTCAAGAAGTGGAAAAACTGAACGAATCAAATACCAACCTAAGAAAGGAGTTGGAAGGACTGACTATCCAAATGTGTCAAGAGCTTGAGAACTGAAGGAAAGCTGAAGATCTGGTAAAAGACAAAGATCATGAGATCTCCAAGATGAAGCAAGAGATCAGTGCACTTACCACTCATCTTCATGAGAGAAAAATAGAAAAAGAAGAAGTGCAAGGTGAACTAAACATGGCTATCTCTAAGAATGCAACCTTGAAGGAATCCAATGCTTCTATTTCCAAAGAACTCATTGAGTCAAAGGAAATACTTGCCAAATTCAATAAGAGAACTGTCAAGCTAGAGAAGAAGCTTGAATCAACTAAACTAGTAAAGAATACCAATGGACTTGGTTTCTCTGATTATGAGGAAGGTGAGACCTTTGAAAGAAAAGATGGAGCATCAAAGAAACAACCAGCATCAAAGGATAAAGGTAAGCAAAAGTTCAAACCTATTTGCTTTAATTGTCTTAAGGAAGGACACAATACTAATGTATGTAGTAGTGAGGCTTACAATAATTTTCCTTATTTTCTAAACGATAAGTCTAGACCCAACAGATTCAATGGTAATTGTTATGCATGCAACAAGTTTGGGCATAGAGCATTTGAATGCAAGTTTGTCATGCACAATATCAGAAGGTATCCTCAAAGGAGTCAAGGGGTTTTTCCTAAATCCTCTGGGAACCAAAACCCAAACCAGTTTAATACCTATAGTCATCAGTCAGGTAGCGATGGCTATCAAGTGGCAACCAGATGGAGAGAAAACTATAGGATTTGTCATGGTCATGGTCACACTACTATTACACATAGAAGGAAGAATGGAAACGTGAATAATGGACCTTGGAGAGCACCTGGAATGGTTTTCTATCATTGCAACAAACTGGGGCATTCAGCAAGATTCTGTAGAACTAGAAAGAAAGTATCGGATGATATACCGGTCACTCCGAAAGGTAAGATAGTTGTTGAAACCATTCAAGTAGATCTAAAGAAAACATGGAAGAAGAAACTAGAAGAAGTGATTCAAGAAGAACTAGTTTCTGCACCTAATGTGGAAGTCACTGAACCGATAAACTAAGCATCAAAAAAGCTTAGGGGGAGCAAATAGTGAAATGTCTCGAACCCCCGGTCAACACCGATAAAAGACCTTAACCGGTATATGATACTTGTCATTTGGTAGAAGACTGGAAAACTATAAAAGGAAAATTAGGGTTTACGCCCTAATAGTGGAGCATTTATGATGGTAGGTGAATAATTTGCTTAAAAGGAATTTTCAAGTCATTTTTGACTTATTAGTTTTTGAGCAAAGAAGTTTTTCAAGTGTAGAGTGAAGAAAAGCGATTTGATTATGATACAAAGAACTTGTCAAAATCCTAAAGAAGAATCAGAAGAAAAACATCTATTGGTGAAGTATAGAACACAAAGCAGTATTTCAGCAACCAAAGGAGTGTGTAGCGAAGTTTAAATTGTGAACCCTAAATTTCAACTTACGAAGGTATTTTTCAAAATTCTCTACTTATCATGGCTTCCACAGCACATGCTATTTCTAGTGCACCTATTGATTCTATAGACTTTATTCAACAGAAGGCAAAATACAATGCCCTATCTCAAATACCTGCTGGTGTTATAATGGAGGAAGGCATTTCTGATTACATTGACTATAAGATTGAAGATCTAGGATCTCTAATGATCCATTCTTAGTTGAGTTTGTTCTGTGGGAAGGACAAAAAGATATTAAACTGGAATTCAGCATTCTTGAAAAGAAGAAACTTCACAATGTTGTCTATTTCCTTGAAGAATTTTCAAATGATCACATCCGCATTATTTTGAGCAGAGTACACGGGGATAAAATATACTCAGAGCGGATGCATGATATTACACCAGAAGTGATTCATGTCATCACTGGTTTCTACAACGTTGGTGAAGTGCCATCCCTAAGGAAGATCAATAAGACTGAAATGACCAAGCTCACCAGTTCAGTGAGTGACTCACGAGGAATGACTATCAATTCTGTCAAGGACGATCTAGTCAAATATGCGTGTATGGTGATAGGCTACTAGACGTTCTATGCCAGAAGAATCAATTATGTCTCTGCTATAGCGGTAAATGCCACCTACAGGATGATCAAGGAAGATGCATCATTTGATCTATGCACTTGTATGCAAAGACAACTTCTGTTGAACCTCAAGTCGATCAAACAGGACAATGCCTTGAGATTTAAGTTTGGACAACTATTGGTTGGGTTGTTCTTCTACTTTTGAGGCTATTTTCCAGGAGTAGGTGATATTCAGTGGTCTGTTGACCAACTATTGTCAAAGAAAATCAAGGAAAGCCTACGAGCGGTAAGAACAAGTTATCCAGAAGTGCTAAACAAATACTTTGATGAGTTCAGACACAAAATGAGCCAAAGGGTGAGAATATCAGGTGATATTGTCAAGAAATATGAATATGACATCCGCTTCACCATTAGAGTGGATGAATGCATAATGGAGGTTGTTGAGCCTAGATAGGAAGAAGTGGAGCCTATGGGCTATGAGGTAATGAATGATATACTGGAAGGGTATGCCTATACCCTTATTGCCTCACCTCTTGATCCTAAAGAGAAGAGAACCAACACCTATCTAGAAAGGATTACACCAGTTGAGGAACTCTCTGTAAAGAAGGCAAAGGTAGTGCCTTCATCATCGGCACTGGTTACCACAGCAAGTCCCAAAGTGACCAAGCAGTCACCAGCAAAAAAGAAATTGGAAGCTCCACCAAGCAAAGTCTTTGAGAGAAAGCGAAAGACAAAAGATACTACACCGGACTCAGAGGACACTATCTCTGAAGAACAACCTAAGAAGACTAGGCAAATGAAGAAGAAGACAAAAGCAACCAGCAATGAACCGGCAACATCTACACTGGTAAATATTCATATTTCCTCTTATAAACCTTTGTCACATTGTCAAAGGACTATCAAAAATCTTAGAAGGAAATTGCTTAGTGATTTAAAAGAATATTTTGATGATTTCAATGACACTAAGAAAGAGGAAGTAGAACAGGAAGTCATTCAATACTTATGTATTAATGACCGGTCACCCTTAGAAATTAGATCTGAGGTACCTGATTCTTTGTATAAATCTTTAGATAACAAATGGCACATTGCCATAGAGAAAGAACAGGGAATAAGAGAGGAAGTGTTTGCACAATACTTTCCTGATGTATCTAATTCAGAACTTTATGAAGTTATGGAAAGATACAAGGGCCTTTTCTTTATGCGAAGAAGGAGACTCTTGTTGCTAGAAGGAAAAGTTCTTGAAGTGGTGAAAGACACCCACTCTCATTCCCAGGCTGCTCTGAGATTGCACAATGTATCCAAAGCCAACAAAAAGGCTGAGCAAGAACCAAAAATCAATAAACTGGATGAAGTATATGACAGTGAAGGAGAACCGGTCACTAGTCAAATGGACCCTATTAATGTTGATACCCTGATGGTGAAAATTTTGCTCTGGATGCACCAATAGAAATGGAAGGAAAGGAGAAATAGGAGGAAGACAAGAGAAAACAAGAAAAGGAAGAGAAGAAGAAACAGGAGGAAGAAAAGACAAAATAGGCAGAATAGGAAAAGAAGCAAAAGGAAGAAGAGGATAGAAAAGAGGAAGAAAAGAGAAAAGAAGAGGAGAATAAGAAACAAGAAGAAGAGAAGAAGAAGAAGAAAGCAGAATAGGAAGAGAAGAAGAAGAAAGAAGTGGAACAGGAAGAGGAGAAGAAAAAGGAAGAGGAGAAGAAAAAGGAAGAGGAGAAGAGAAAGGAAGAGGAAAAGAAAAAGGAAGAGGAGAAGAGAAAGGAAGAGGAGAAGAGAAAGGAAGAGGAGAAGAAGAAGAAGAAAGAGGAGAAGAAGAAGAAGGATGAAGATGAAGAGAAGCACAAAGAAGAGGAGAAAAAGAAGGCAGAAGAGGAACAGAAAAGAGATAAAGATAAAGAGGATGCGGCATAGAGCACTTAGATGGAGACCCCAAAGGTAACTGGTAGTCAAGCCAAACCGGCTGATATTACTAGTCCCATTGACCTCCAATCTGCAAATGAATCAGAGTTGGTGTAGAGCATTAAGGTTGCCCAAGAATGCCTGTAAGTAATAAGGAGGAAAAAGGACCAAGATGTGATCCAAGCTGCGGTGGACACTCTTATCAATTTGATACCCAGTACCGACCTCCCCAGTACTGATTCCTCTCTTGCACAATTGAAGCTCCTATGCACAGTTGTAGAAGACCAGGTGCAAAGCCTAGAAGAGGTTGCAGAAGCAAATGCCAAGAAGGAACATCAAAAGGCTCTAGACAATTCCTTGGTGAAAAAGTTAACAGAACTCTGGTCTGATCTACATAAGGCACAGAAGGACATTAGAGGTGCAATGGATGAGGGCAAATTATTGCTAAGTAAGATATGTCAACCTCATCTATTCTATGATGATGGGCTTGCTCAGAAAGCCAAACTGCAATCTGATATGCAGTCATTTATAAGCACCTTCAAGACTCCATATGATTCCTTCTCCACATATGGACAAACCGCTCACCAGTTTCAACCCCAGTCTGCAAGAATAGAGGCAGAGATAAGTAACCGAACAGGTAATTTGTAGGAACTTCAACTGGTCCTACTGCCAAGACTAAAAATTCTTCAGAAATGCTATCTAAATCTGGATGCCCTAATGGTCACTCAGGAAATGAGTACCTTGGATGCCATGGAAGACTAGGTCTATCAGATGTAAATGGAGAATGAGGTTTGCTACCTCATTGCTTGAATCATGGTCTTTATCCATGAAGACATTTATGCAGGACTTTAAATCAGTTTTTGACAAGTTTCACTCTTTATTGTCATAAACTCTTTAAATTAGTTTTTAATGCTAATGGAACAGGGGTTATTCAGCTGTACTTTGTCATTGTTGGCAAAGGGGGAGTAGTATTTTTGAACTTAAAATTTTGATGGGGAGTAGTATTCTATATTTAAATATTGATGCATGCTATGTATACTTTCATGTCTATCTCTGTAAGGAAGTAGTATACATTGTATTTTCTGCAAAAGCGATAGTGTATATGCTTAGGGGGAGTAATTTTGGTTATGGCATAATTTTGTTGTACAACACTTAGATGTCAAAAAAAAATTTCTTAAGTGTTAGCATCAATTCCAAAAGGGGAGATTGTTGGCATTTTTTATGATTATGTTGTGATTGTCATTGATGGACACACACTTGCTATGAGATCACTTTGTGAATGTATGAATTATGCTCAACCGGTAATTGTTCCAAACTGGTATCATGTTTTATTCTTTAGACTATTGATGTTATGCAGAAAGTGCTTACCAATCTCAAGCGGTATAAAGACCCAAGCGGCATAGAGAGATCAAGCTGTTTAAGGATCTCAACTAGAGCAGAGCAAAGGAGCCAAAAGTGGCAATTATCATTTTCCCAGTCTTTAATTTTTGTCAACCAGAAATCTATTTGAACCGGTATTACTCTGAGTTACCAATCGGCAACTAGAAAATTTGTATGAACCCATAATACTCTGTGATGAGTTACCAACTGGTATATTTTTGTGATGAGTTACTATCCACTGACACTTTGACAATGATTTTGTGTTGTGTTACCAATTGTGTCTAGATACAATGAACCTAGGAACTTGCAATGTAATCCTATTGGACCGACATGAAATTAGATTCCTTTTAAGGACATCATGTCTAGGGTTTTGAACATGTATGTATGAGAGTAGCTGCTAGGTTTGGATGGTCGTCGAAGCTCTTGCATGTGTGATCTTAATTGAGAAGATCAAGTTTGTACATTGCAATAGAGTGTGGATTTATTGAAGATTGAAGTAATGCCGAAGAGCATTAGCTATGGGCTACAATGGATCTAATCAAGAAGACTGTGCCATTTGCTAGATCATTCACTTATTGATTACTCACATCTTTGACAAGTCAGAAACCCTTAACCGGGTAAGCCTAGAAAAGCCTTTGTAAATCCTCTAACAAGGTGGTTCACATCTATGGATTTGAAATCCTCTCACAAGGTAGTCTTTAATCGAACTTATCTCCTAACAGAGATTGAGATTCCTAACATGATCTGTTCTGGTAAAGAACATTGTATGACCTTAACTGGTCTAGTTACTATTCTGCATATAGTTACTTGTGAGTTTCATCTCATCATGGTTTTTCCCATTTGGGTTTCCATTTCAAAATCTCTTGTGCTATGATGATTGTGCGTCTATGTGTGAATGCCTTATTTTCTATTTGGTTTGCATGTGTATTAACTGGTTTGTTTGTTAAACTATTTTATTAGTTTACTACTAGACTATTAAAGTGTTTAATTACATTATTTTTCGGTATACTAATTCACCCCCCCTCTTAGTATTCATCAATCCTAACACTAACCCCTAACCTAAACCATAACCCTAAACCATAACTCAACCCTAAACTTAAATATAACCCCAATTGAATTCCAACCATTACCTAACCCTAAGCATAACTCTAACTATAGAAT
Organism: Cryptomeria japonica; assembly: GCF_030272615.1. Lineage (NCBI taxonomy): Eukaryota > Viridiplantae > Streptophyta > Pinopsida > Cupressales > Cupressaceae > Cryptomeria > Cryptomeria japonica. The sequence continues at coordinate 176,947,776 of NC_081414.1, forward strand.
TAAACCCTACCTACAACTTCAACCTTAATTTAACCCTAATTAAAGCCTAGCCTAATCCAAACCCTAACACTTATTGAACTCTAATCCTAATTGAATTCTATCCAAAACTCTGACCTTAATGAAACTTTAATACAAATTTAATTGTGTTAGGTCTCAGAGACAACTGAGAGGGGGGGGGGGGGGGTGAATTAGTTGTCTAATAAATTTAATCCAAAAATAAATTAAACAACTTTAATGCTTAATACCAATAAACCATTCTTTTATGCTAGTAGATAGTTATATCAATTAATTACAATACCAGTAAGGATTAATGCATGAAACAAAAAGACAAAGTCATCCACAACACATAACACCAAAATTTGTATGTGGAAACCCTGTAAGGGGAAAAACCACGGTGGGAAACCTTACCCACAATCAGATGATACTACTACAGATAGTATGTGTATACAAATGGGGTCTACACATGCAAAAAGGTGAAGCACCTAGAGCTCACTGCTCAATCACAAATGGGAGTCACACTGACTACAATTGGATGGTTAAATCCAATATGGATGTACTGCTCAAATTAGAATCTTTCTATGCTGGATTCAGTACCAGTATAGTTCTGATTGTCTTCACAAAACCCCTCCTTCAATCTTCAAATGATGTCTACGTGTATAGCTCTTCTTATTCTTGCATATACCTTCACACAATTCTTTTTCACATCCCACATTCGATCTTAAAAATAAGACCTTACATTTATATCATAACCTAAGACCAATTTTAGTAGGTCGGCTCTAAAGGATATTACAATAAAATTAATTTACAAATAAATCAATATCCAATGCAATAACTGATTCAACATGTCAGCTTGATGCATTTACAATAATAATAAAACATCTTCATAGTGTGTCGTGCTGATCTGGAAAAGATAGACCTACCAGTGTATATCCTGGACCTATTTGCCAATAACAACAAATATGCAAATACAAATATGCCAATAAACAAACCTTCAAGACAAAGTGTCCAAATGATATCTTCGACATAACTAGGTGTTTTTACATGTCATTCCAAGTGTCGGTGAACATTATATCCTATCGGTGTACCATATACCGATGACTGTGTATGAGTCATCTGCTTGCCAGTGAATGTTACTGATTCTCCAAAGTGCTAGAGTTGATAAGTGTTGGTAGGTGTTGACATCAATGACAAAACCATACCAAAATACCAACAAATTGTAACCCTAATTGAACTCTTATATGAACCCTAACTATAATTAAAAGCTTACCATAATCAAACCCTAACCTTGACAATATTCCTAATCCTAATTAAAAGCTTACCTTGAACTCAAAGATACAGATGGCATGTGAAACTGTAGCGTCCTAAAATTGCGACACTTGCAATTTCAACTGCATTTCGGTCTTCACGATGGCAATGCAACATGCAACCTGAATGGAGACCCCAAAACCTGATTACGACACTAAAAACTGCATTTTTCAAGCACCCTGGCCTGAACCTCCTTGCACCCTGCTGTCCCGGGAGGTGGGACCAGAGCGCCCAGCACCCTGGTCCTTCAGGACCAGGGCGCTTAGCGCCCTGGTCCCCCAGGACCATGGCGCCCAGCACCCTGGTCCCTGGGCCTATTTTGGGCACGGTCTCCTAAGGGGTCTTGGTTCTTTTCGTTTGAAAATTGGAAATAAACTTTCCTGGTCGGCCTAAGGTCGGGAAAATCAGTCTATTAACCCTAATTGGCAAGTACATAAACTACATTTTCCTCTCTCATTTGGGACATAATAAGAGGACATGACGGAAAAAGCGTGGAAACTATACTCAAGCACTCAAACATTCAAGCATTCAAGCAATTGATCATTTCAAGTCTCCATTCAAGGCTAAGTGTTGCATTCAAGACAAGGATTCAACCACTGAAGAGGAGATCACTTACAACATACAACAACATACAACATCTATACCTTCGCACATAAGGATACAAACATCCTTAGAACAAGGTATTAGTACTTGTTTTACATTATAGTCATTTACATTTATAGCATTTCTCATTACTTGGTTAATTCCAAAATTGGGGTTTGACCTAAAGGAAAACCCCTAATCCCTAACCCCCAATCATCTTCGCTTTTCTGTGTGTAGGTTGCAGGTATGCGGCTGAAATTGAAGATCTGGAATCCTTGTGCAGAGACGAACAGATCCCCCTTCGTTTCGCGGATTTTTCGGAGGACCGTGGCGCCGGGCGCCATCGTCCCGACAACTTTTGCTCAAATTTGCAGGACAGCACCGTATCGACATTTTACTACTAATTCCAGGTCCGCAGCTTCATCCTATATCCCTAACTCAGTTTATAAGTGAATCTTTATCACTTTCTATGCATTCCTAGCTTAATTCTCCTATTTACATTCTTTACAAAAGAGGGTAGCCTTGCTGTCTTAACCCTTGAAATGCATTTAGCATCCAATCTTGCATTGTGTGGGATTGGATCTTGTGGGTTTCAACCCCTCTTTTGAATGTAAAGTCTCTCCCTTAAGTGAAAACCATCAACCCTAGCGATCTCCCTTCTCTCTCCTCGGAGTTGGAAGAGGGGAGTGCAACTAGGGTTCGATTGCAATTTTCCGCTTTACATTTTGGTGAACCTGACGTGAACATCCTTTCTGATTATTCATGATTAGATCTGAAAATTGATTCCTTGATTACATTTCCATGTTTGATCTTTTGCAAAATTTTAGAGGTTGATTGCATAGAAACCCTAAATTTTCTTTTTGAAAATTGAACTTGTGAAATGTTTAATTATTAATGCTTGTTTCAGATCTGCCCTCCTATTACAAATTATCAATTCATATCTGTGCTTTAATTTTGAAAATTAAGTGGTTAAGTGTCAAAACCCTAATTTTTGAAACCCTCTTGATTCAACCTTTGTCCGACAATTTCACTGATCAAAACATCTCTAAATCAGCTGTAATTTTGGATTCCGCAATAAAATCACAATATCTTTCATCCCTAAAAATTTGGAAAAAAGTTGCAAGGACCGTGTGCACTCCGAGCGCCATCGTCCCCGACATTTTTTCTGAAATTTCAGGAGCAAGATCTTACTGTATTTTCTTGCTAAAATCCAGAATTTTGGCTGCTTTTATCAATTATAACACTTTCAAAATTACAGTCAAAGTTGGTCTTGTGATTGCTTGGTTTAAGGCTTCTAATCATTCAAAAATCATTGAAAGTGAAATTTTGTGTCAAAATTGTGTTCTTACTGTCATAAATCTGAAAAGTGTGTTTGCATTCATTCAAAATTTCAGTGCTTTATTCAAATTCTTGCAATTTGTGACTTTTGAAATTAAGTGCTTAATTACAACAACTTTGATTTCCGCTTTCAAAATTGAATTTTGCGTGAAATTGAGTCAATTTTTAAATTTCAAAATTTGCATTGCTTTTGACATTCCCTCTAAAATCATAAAATTCAAAATTTCAGTTTCCCTCTCTTTTTCAAAATTCAAATTTTGCATTTTTCGACAATCTTGATAGGGTTCAATTTTGAGATTGCAACTTTAATTTGGCCTATCTACAGATCGTAAAATCACTCAATTTTTTCAGATTAGCTCTAAAATCATCATATCTTTCATCCCTGCAAATTTCAAAAAAAGTTGCAAGGACCGTGTGCACTCCGAGCGCCACGGTCCCGGACATTTTTTTCGAAATTTCGGGAGACTGTCGTGATTGCATTTAACAGCTTAAATCTGGAAGATTGGCTGATTTTACTAAAAATTGCTACCTCTAAATTCAAAATCTTCTCTCTCTTTCTAGTGCATGAGTTTTACAACAATAAGCCCTACTTACACTATTCCCGTTAGACGAAGCAGTAGAATTAAGTCTTTCCGAGGTTTAACTACCGAGGAGATGGAACCTAATTTGAATAGCCTTTTTAACGAGGACATGGGTAATTCCTCTAATCCTCCTAATGATGAAGAAGCTCTCCATGAGGTTTCTGTAGAACAACTTTCAAAATTGGATAACCAATTTGATGATTTTCACCAATGGATGTCTCATGAGTATCCCGATAGTCAAGCTCTTCCTTTAATTGAGGGTCTAAAACATATGCTTCAAAGTGATAAGAATGGAATTGATATTTTGCATGGTATTTCACATATTGTGAATTTGAATGTGATGCCTAGGAAGAGTTGTGCCGAAACATTAGGTTATACACAACCTCCTACTCAAGCCAATCATTCTATTCCTTTGACAACTTCTATTACTAGCATACCTACCTTTACATCAAACATAATGGCTACTTCTATACAAGACATTCCCCCTGTGATCACTAGTCATGGGGGCAATCCTTCCTCTTCCATTAACCCTATTCCTTCATTCAATCCAACTTCTTCATTCATCCCTTCAATGAGTGTTCCTATTACATCTCCGCAAATGAACATGACGCAAGGGGGCAATTCATTTAACCATTCCATTCCTCCTTGTAGTGTTCCTCCTGTCCAATCATCTCCTATGACTAACTATCATAGGGTCCCGCCACCTTACTCTCTACCTTCTTTCAATAACATCACACCTCCATCTCAATCTAACACACTTAATATGAATTCTTCGACTGAAGCGACCATTAACAATCTTGCACAAACTGTCTCTTCTTTACAGCAACAAATTGCCTCTATGAATCAATCTAAGTTTAGTGTGCCCACATTTGATGTTGCGAGCCCACTTTCTCTTGACATTGTTCGAGCTATCCCTCCTAAACATGTTGAAATCCCGCATTTGGAGCTTTATAATGGTAAAGGTGATCCTCTAACACATGTTAAGACTTTTCAAACAATATGTACTGATTTTGCTTATGACCAAAGGTTGCTTGCAAAACTGTTTACTAGGACATTAAGAGACAAAGCCCTACAATGGTATTGCTCATTGCCTTCTTATTCTATTACTTCTTTCGAACAACTCGCAAATGCTTTCATTCAACAATTTCAAAACAATATAAGTCCTAAAGTTACTTTGATTGATTTAATGCATTGTAAACAAGGTGTTAAAGAAAAAGTGACTGATTTCATTGGTAGATATAAACATTTGTATGCTCAAATTTCTTTTCCAGTGCCTGACAATGATATTCAAAGAATCTTTATTTCTAATTTACAAAAAGATATTCGAGACAAAAATCTATTTTCTGAGTTTATTTCTTTCCAATAGTTGTGTGCCACTCTTCACAATTATCAACTGACTGTGAGTCAAATGGAACAATCACATCCTATGGCTCCGAGTGATAAGGGTGATAGCAGTCAACAACCATTTGGAAAGTTTAAACCGAACAGAGATTCTATCAAATTCAATGAAAACATCATCAACAACAATGTGAATGCAGCATCAGGTGTGCCTCCTATTTCTAAATTTTTCAAGAAAGAAAGAAAGTATACTCCTTTGAATGAATCATTGCATAGTATTATGAATAAGTTATTGGAACAAAATGTGCTTACTCTTCCTCCTATAAGGCAAATTGATCCTGCAAAGATTACTTCACCTTATTTTGATAACAAAGCTTTTTGTCACTTTCATCGTTAGCCTGGGCATGATACCGAAAAATGTTTTTCTTTAAAGGGTAAAATTCAAGATTTGATTGACAATAATACTATCTCTGTTTCTGGAGTGAATGATAAAGACAACACATCTGTAGCTCCTCCTAACCAAAATCTTCAGATTTTTACTGATCCATTACCTTCTCATACCTCTAATGCGGTTGAGGCTAACGACTCCTCTCTCTCATCTGATGGTCTTGTGTCTATGACTCCGAATGTGATTAACTTTGTAGAGCAGCAAGAAAACCCTAAAGAACCTTCCATCACATTTGATTCTAGTGAAACCATTAGAGCACCTGATGGTCCTTTATACATAGTTGCAAAAGTCAAGAATACACCTTACCGTGGAGTGCTTATTGATCCTTCGTGCATGGTTAATGTTATCACTAAAGAATTCCTTTTTACTTTGCAATTGAATCAAGTGATCTATGACAAAATAGATGTGATTGTGAAATTATTTGATGCATTTTCTTCTCCTGCAATTGGTTCTATTACATTGCCTATTGAGGTCCATAACAAATCTCTTGATGTAAACTTTGATATTATTCCTTCTTCTGAACAATTTCGTGTGAAGCTTGGCTATCCTTGGCTATCTTCCATGAAGGTTATTGCTTCTCCTATTCATAAGTGTTTGAAATTTCCCCATAATGGTGAAGTTGTTACTGTCAATCATAGTCTCTTTAAACCAGCTGAAAGAACTTCTAGTGTTCCTATTGATTACTTTTGGCCTAAACAATTCCAATCCCTTCCTCCGCGAAGTGATCATCTTTTCAAATCTTATCAAAAGTGGAAAACAGATATGATCCTATCTCTAAGTGAACCTAGAACACCTAAACTTGATATTCCTATCGTTCTTGAGAAGGAAGTTCTTCCTTTGAAAGATAAAACTAATGTCTTTCCTCAAGAAGATTCCCAACCCATTCCTATGGATGTGACTATGTCTATGCCTAATAAACCTTCTAAGCGTAGACCTATACCTCCTCGTCATGATGGACTTGGTCTTCTTCCTAAACCAAATATTCCTCCTTTATATGGAGCAGTTCCTCCTCCTGCCTTTTATAGAGAAAAGAGACCTTCCTCTTCTCCTATTATCCAACCTAAGAGACCACAACCTAAACACCCAAGTGATAAGGATGAGAACATTCCTCCTCCTCTATCTTCTCCACTTCCTACTAAGACTAGACGTAATCATTCTGCACATGAACGTCGATGAAAGCATCATCTTAGAGCTCAGGCAGCTGCTTCTCAAACTTTACAATCTCCAAAAACACCTTCAACAAGCATTATTCCATTTTCTCCAAAATCTCCTAAACATAAGATGCATGATGATCTTGATCCTGTGCGAGTTAAAGATCCTATTTTTATAAATCTTGATGATGCTATAGATGAAAATGTTATTCATGATGAACATGTTACTCCTCTGGCTTCTGATAGTGAATATGAACTTGTTGATGTTGATAACCATTTATCTAATGAATTTTCTAAAGCACTTATCCTAGCTCCTAGACAAGAACAATGTGGCTTGGAACATGAACATAGCCCTTGTTTGGATCTTGTGATAGCTCCATCTGCTGTGTTGGATGTTCTTCCTCTAGCGTGTTCCCTGCCTTCCCGAAACATTGATCAGCAAGATCGGGGGGTAGATGACGTGCTAGACTAGTTACATTAGCATAGCAGATTCTCTCCTCCTCTCTTGTGTTACTTCTTCTATGTGTTATTCTCATTCTTCTATTTGTTGTCCTTAGTGTTGTCTACTTGAGGACGATGCAAAGCATTGAGATCTCTTTTGGTCTCTCTCATGTTGACTCAAAAGACACATGTGTTCCCTTCTTCTAGGTGACCTTCCTTGATTGGGGAATGAAGAACAATTATGCATACATACATATGATATATATACATGACTTATCATACAGCATACTGACCCTGAGGAAAGCGAAGTCACCTCGTGCTTTGTGTTTTGTGTCTATTATCCTTGGGTTTATCTCACACTTGGGGGCTAAATCTTTGCGATAACGTGCTCCTTTCCCTTCTCATTTCTTATGTGTATCACTACGTTAAAACAATCACCCCCTTTGAGGTGTGTGTGATCATACACCCTGTCTATCCTTTCAAGATACTTGAAAATTTCTTGGCGATCTTAGCTTTGCCTTGAAAATTTTTGGTATTTCTCTTGCATGACTCATAGTGAGGGAACCTTACTACTGATAGTCATGGTTCTCCCTCGTGATCTTCCCTTTTACTTTGTCAATCAAAGTTGTAAGATCCTTAGTCCACTGGGGGCTTGGTGTATCTTGCCTCCTTGACGTGGTGAAAGTCTTTCAATGATGATTCCTTGGACTTTACCGGAAGTATGAGCATACATACTCCCGCTAAAGTGGGGGCTAAATGTAGCGTCCTAAAATTGCGACACTTGCAATTTCGACTGCATTTCGGTCTTCACGATGGCGACGCAACATGCAACCTAAATGGAGACCCCGAAACCTGATTACAACACTAAAAATTGCATTTTTCAAGCACCCTGGCCTGAACCTCCTTGCACCCTACTGTCCCGGGAGGTGGGACCAGAGCGCCCAGTGCCCTGGTCCCTGGGCCTATTTTGGGCCCGGTCTCCTAAGGGGTCTCGGGTCTTTTCATTTGCAAATTGGAAATAAACTTTCCTGGTCAGCCTAAGGTCGGGAAAATCAGTCTATTAACCCTAATTGGCAAGTATATAAACTACATTTTCCTCTCTCATTTGGGACATAATAAGAGGACATGACGGAAAAAGCGTGGAAACTATACTCAAGCACTCAAACATTCAAGCATTCAAGCAATTGATCATTTCAAGTCTCCATTCAAGGCTAAGTGTTGCATTCAAGACAAGGATTCAACCATTGAAGAGGAGATCACTTACAACATACAACAACATACAACATCTATACCTTCGCACATAAGGATACAAACATCCTTAGAACAAGGTATTAGTACTTGTTTTACATTACAGTCATTTACATTTACAACATTTCTCATTACTTGGTTAATTCCAAAACCGGGGTTTGACCTAAAGGCAAACCCCTAATCCCTAACCCCCCAATCGTCTTCACTTTTCTGTGTGTAGGTTGCAGGTACGCGGCTGAAATTGAAGATCTGGAATCCTTGTGCAGAGACGAACAGATCCCCCTTCGTTTCATGGATTTTTCGGAGGACCGTGGCACCGGGCGCCATCGTCCTGACAACTTTTGCTCAAATTTGCAGGACAGCGCCGTATCGACATTTTACTGCTAATTCCAGGTCCGCAGCTTCATCCTATATCCCTAACTCAGTTTATAAGTGAATCTTTATCACTTTCTATGCATTCCTAGCTTAATTCTCCTATGCACATTCTTTACAAAAAAGGGTAGCCTTGCTGTCTTAACCCTTGAAACGCATTTAGCATCCAATCTTGCATTGCGTGGGATTGGATCTTGTGGGTTTCAACCCCTCTTTTGAATGTAAAGTCTCTCCCTTAAGTGAAAACCATCAACCCTAGTGATCTCCCTTCTCTCTCCTCGGAGTTGGAAGAGGGGAGTGCAACTAGGGTTCGATTGCGATTTTCCGCTTTACAGAAACCAAAGCCCAAAGAGATGATCAATCGAACCATAGAAACATTAGAACCAATAGGAAAAACCTCCCCATAATGTTGAAGAGGGACAAGGACATTGAAAAGAACGACCAAGAAGAACTGCATGACAAAGATCCAAGAACATCAAAGGTGTTGAGAAAAGTACATGGTGTCATGGAAGGAACACTCACTTGACACACATCATGAGGTGAATGTCATGGAAGGAACACTCACTAGACAAAGGAAGATGGCAAACAACAGGCAAACAACAGGCAAACATCAACCCCTCATGGCACTTTATAAGTAGTGCATGTACAACAAGGCACAAGATGTGCAAGATCCCAAGTAAACAATGCATGATGACACTTTATCTCAGTGCATTTGCATAAATACAATGCTACAATGATAATAAGACTAGAAATGGAAAGACCAGCAAAAATTGAGACATCCGACTCAGAGAAGAGATCCCAGGACTTGAAACAACCAAGATATCTACCAAACTGCTAAAAATAAAAAAACTAAATAAAATATACATGGAGAAAATTCTAGAAATAAAACTCATATGGCTGGAAATTACACAGCACACGCTTTCCAAAAATATTTTTTTTTTGAAAATCGGACGTTGGATGCTCATTCTACGTCCCCTGGAGTACAAAAAAGAGACCCATTTTGACTAGAAAAAGACATAGTCAAGTAGAAAAATTAGGAAAAATTACCAACATCATGAGGTCTAGCTCGGAACCATCTTTCTGACACCTATTCATTTTTGAAAAAATGACTCCGTATGCCCAAGATATGACCAAAAAACCAAACCCCCCTTCAAAATAAGAGGAAGTGGTAGTCTAGTGGCTCTGGCATGCGAAGGTGGCCAGTGAGCGGTGCTCCGATGGTGGGATGGTGGTTCCCTGGCGGTGCTCCGGTGGTGGAGCGGTCGTCGGGCGATGGGCCGAGGGGCCAGCGGGGAAGCAGGCAGTGGCAGCACTGCGAAGCGGAGCAGGGCAGCGCAGCGGTTCCCAGCGGCAGTGGTGACAAGAAGGGTAGGGTGATGAGCAAGGGTCAGGCAGGGAGCTGGGTTGAGCAGCAGCTGAGGAAGTGCAGCAGCCAACGGGCTGGGGTTTGCAGGGCCAAGCGAAGCAGAGGAACTGTAGCTGGGTGGCGCAGGCGGGCTGGTGGGCCAAGGAGCAGTGGCAGCTGGGGTTGCAGTGGTGGTGAAGGCAATGGTTGTTGGCGGCGGCTAGGTCCGGTCTGACAGGGTTGGTAGGGGCCGGACTATCAGACCGGTGACGGTACTAAACCTGCGCCTGCTCCAAAACCCCAAAAAAACTTTTGAAGTTTTTTTTACACACCTTTTGCAATATTTTGATTTTTTAAATTTTTTTTACAATTTTTTCAAAAAATCAAAAAATTGGCCTACATGACGTAAAAAGGCCTTTTTTTTTGAATTTTTTTCTTGATTTGCATGCCAAGGCCGTACGACCTAGATCTAGAGAAATAATACTCCCAGAGGCTCAAGAACTAAAACAAGTCAAATTTTATATGACCATAGGGGTTTTCAAGCCTTCTGAGCACGATGATGAGGTTTGTTTAGGCCCAAAGTGCTAAAAAAAAAGGCCTATCCCTAGGTGCATAAAAAAAAACTTTCTAAAACCCCAAATCTGCTTCCAATGCAAAAATTTTCAAAAATAGGAACAGATAGCTGCAGATCTGAGCTCTGATACCATGTTGGAGTTGAGAAAATACAACACCATAGGAGCCCCAATGATCTCTACAAGCTAAAAAACCTGTTACAAGGAGAAGGAAGGAAGCAAATCACCAAAGAAAGAAATACATAGAAAATATGCTCAAAAAGAGAGAGCTCAATATTCACAAAATGTGTAATGTAAAAAACCTTCTTCTTACAATGAAAAGAATGAACTTAACCTTTAATAGGTCAAGAAACACTAAAAGGGAAAACCTAGGTTTGCACATAATAATTAATAAAAGAATTAATTATTATGCACGTAATGTTAGCTTGAGTGTAAAAATATAATAGGGAACTTAAAGAATTAAACAAATATTGTTTAATTAATCAAGTAAATACCCAATTACTCTAACATATACCCTAACCATAAACCTAACCTTAACACTAAACCCTAACCCAAACCATAACACTAAACCCTAACCCAAACCATAATCCTAACCATAATTGTAAACCCTAACCCTAACCATAATCCTAAACCAAAACCAAATCGTAACCTTGATACTAACCGTGACCATGATATACACCCTAACCATTATCATAACCCTAACTTGAACCATGATGTAACTGTTATCCCCAACAATAACACTAACCTTAACCCTAATGCTAACCATAACCATAATACTTGTCATTAAATAAAATCTAATATATCTTAGATTTTAGTATTTACTTAGATCTTGCAACACATATATTATTAAAAATAGTCTAAATAGATATATAAAATTTCATATATCTCTACATAATAATATAATAATATTATAATATAATTTATTTTAATAAAATGATACTATATAATTATATATTGATTTATTTTATGTTTTCTATGTTGCGCAACAACATTGCCACTAGCATATATACCTTAAATTTTAATTTAATCTATATAAAGTACGCTGAGAGATATCCTTCTCGAGGCACCTATTTTATTTGACTTTTGGGTCTAAAATTGATTAAAAATAGGTGCCTCGAGAAGGATATCTCTCGACATACTTTATATAGATTAAATTAAAATTTAAGGTATATATGCTAGTTAATATACTATATAGAAGTTACAATTTTCATTTCAAAAATTTATTCATATACAACAATCCTTTCAAAAATCTTTAACATAAAAAATTTAAATAAGTAAAAAATATTGATATATAACTTCTACATATTAGCTAATATTTTTGAAATATTTATATATCATCACATAAAGTTTTAATAAAAATTATTTTTATCGAAATACAAATACCTAGAACATTTAGAAGTCTCATGATATGATGGTATAAATCTAAATTTATATGAAAAATTGATATATAATTTAATAAAATTTAAAATAAATATATGTAAAATGATTATATTGATTAATTAATACTTATTATATATTTATATTTATTTATATTATGAAATGCATATTAAATAATATTTGAAATTAGGTAGTGATGAAAATTGGATGAAGGTATAAATAATACAATTCTATATTTAGATTAGATTCTATTTTGATTTAATTTAGTTATTGTACAATCTTATTTAGCTTTTATTAATTTAAAAACTAAAAAATATAACAAATTAACCTATACATGATTCATTTATTTTTCTTCTCATTCATTTAATCTTAAAAAATATAAGAGGGATGATCCCATAATGTAGTGGTTAGTTGTGAGCCTTCTACATGAAAGGTCTTGGATTTGAGTCTACTTGAGCCCCATATGTCCCATACTCAAAAGCAATTTGACCTCAACCCATTATCAAACACAAAAATATATCAATAAATATAAATTTAACTATTTTTATTACTTATAATTATTTATATTTTTTTAATATTATCAATTTAATTTTATAACATAACTTATATTTTAAGATTCTTAAACTATATATCTTAACTAATAATTTATTAATTTAAAAAGTATAAAATATAATATAATTTATCCCAAACAAATTAACCTATATATGAATTTTTCATTTTTCTTCTCATTCATTAAATATTAATAATATAAATTTAATTATTTTTATTATTTTTTTAATTAATTAGATTAAAAAATATTTTTCTAAATTGTCAATCATTAAATTATTATGTATGTTTTAAATTTTTCTATTTATTAAAATTATAAAATTTATCTATTATCTTATATATCACGATATATTAATTTTATGATTCAAAATTAATTAGTAACAAATAAAATATATAATATTAAAAATATTTTCTTAAAATAAATAAAAATAATACTTCACTAAATATAATAAAAAATTAAAAAATATTATTTTTATAATATATTATTTTCACCTCTATTATCATATTAAATATTTACTATAAATTTTTTCCATATATTTTAAAATGCAAAAATAAAGATATATAGGTACTAAACATCATAAAATAAATTATTTCAAATTATTATTTAATCATACATCTCTTTATTTACATTTTGATTCTACAACGAAATAATGTAATATGAACCATAAAATCTTTTACTTATAATTCCTCCTTATAATTCCTCCTCCCTTGTTTCCTCTCATGCAATTGTTGTGGGATTAAAAACCATTTTTATAAAACAAAAAAACATCTCTCCAAAAGTTCGATGTGAGTGGCAACAGATGCGAAACAGAAAATGAAAAAGCATTTGATGGAAACTGGGCCCCACATCACACAACAAGTTAAGAAACGGAAAATTAAAAAGCCTCCGACTGAAATGGAAAGGTTAGAAGATAAATGGGCCCCACGTCGCACGACATGCTCTAACGCAATGCTTAGAGTGTAAATATTTTGGAAAAATATTGCAATCAGTGCACTTTATGTGATGACATCTTCTTGAGGAATTTTATCAAACAGTTTCATGTGCCCCATTTGTGCTTGAAAACATACCTAATATGCAACAATCATATTTGATAGTCAACCCACTTTGACGCATGTGTGTATGCTACACCATGGCTGCCAATTGCTGGCAAAGGTTGTGGAAGTTTGGCTTACACCTACATTATGCATTTGCTTGAAAGTTTCTAGAGTCCTTTTAACAAATTAATTTTGTGTGCATTCCACAATCATTGTGTTTAAAGATGGTAATCAAATTATAAATGTTGTTGTCAAACAGTTCTCATGCCAATTCAATGAATGGCATTTTCTTCACACATACAGTATATTGAATTGAATGCCTTTTGTTCAAGCTAAAGTTGAATTCTAGAGAATTGACCTGAAACTTGTTAATCCATCATATAATATAAAAGAAATTTATAGGAAATATTTAGCTTCAAGAAATAAAATAACATGAAATAAAGTAAATAAAAGAGATTATACTTTCATCATTTATGTCTCATTATGTCCTAACTCCACTGTTCCTAGTTGCAAATGATTTTCTCTTAGACAATCACTGGTAGCTTCCAAGATGACATATGAAGAATGGATTGATCGTTAACTGATACTATGAGATGAATATGCAAATGATTTATGCTAACATGATATTAAGAAATTCTAAAATTGCTAATTGCTTCAAACTCAAACTCGCGGATACAAGATAAAAACTCCTAGAATGACTATATGATTAGCTATTAGTTTCAAAATATCTTAGGAGAGTTCTTTTTATAGATTTTTGAGTGCATGAGCCTAGGTGGCATGGATCAACGCTCATGATTGAATCTTTCAAATTGGATGGCTATGAGCAAAAGGTTGAAGGTTCAGGGAAAGGGGGAAGGAGAAGACAAGTGTCACTCATCTCACCTCGATTGAGTTGAAGATTTGAGAGCATATAGGATAGTTGGAGAAGATGTAGGAATGAGAGGACAAGTGGACTCAAGTCCTCGTAAGATATAGGGATGCTGGAGAGAATATAGAAGAAGGTGAGGAAATATGTGTACGTACACAATATTTCATTTATTTTGGAAGTTGGAGATAAGTGGCTAATAAATTATTTAATTTAATTTAATTTTTTTGAATTAATTTAGCCACATGATGGATGAGTTGGCAAAGGGATTAAATAATTAAGAAATTATTTAATAAATAAGACTATAGGATAGTAGATAGAGGAATAATTAAATATTTAGATATTTAATTAATAAAATGTTTCAATTAAATTAATTAATAGAAGGACATGAAATGAATTAAATAAATTTATCTTTTCAAATTAACTATTTAATATAAGAATAATTATTAAATAAATATAAAATATTTATTTAATTGCTCGTAGGCAATTTTATGTGTATACATTTTGCCCCTCTTTGAAATGACGTTGAGACAACATTGTTTCAAAGATTAAATCAAGTCTCAATAATGCACCTAATGGAGATAAAAATCCTAATTGTGTGCCCCCTCGAGAGATTGATCGTGAAATTGTAAATAAAAATTGGATAAGAGATTAATCTCATGATAATTGATTGAAAATATCCCTCAATTAAATTCATTTTTTGGAAAAATAAAATAAAATTGCTCCGCTGAAAAACATTAATTACCCCTTCAAAAGGTATATAAAATTAGCCTAAGTTAATTTATCCTCATTTACATTCTTGTCGGCTTTTGGAGTGAAAAGAAATTGATGTGCTGAACTGGAAAAATGGTTATCCCATTCAAGAATCATCAATTTGAGCATGTTCGACATTTTCAGAGACCTCCTGAGTACGGCCCAATGGTGAGTAATTTATCCCGAGCTTTTATGTAACTTTTTGTATGAATTTTCATGATTTTCGTTACATGTTAGGGTTAGTTTGCAAAATTTTCGATTTTTAGCTCTTTGATTTAGTGCATATGCATCATAGTTTAGCACCTATGTTAGGAATGTTCTCGCTTTTAAAATTTTATGGCATGTGTTTTGTTGGTTCTCACCTTTGTTTAGTATGTCTGCGCATATGCATGTTTAGCTTACTTTCTCCTTAAGCTCTCACATTTGTGATGTATGTTAGCACAAATGACTATTTTCATGCTTTTGCTTCATTTGTTAGTGCTTTTGTTATGTGGTTTCACACATTTATGTGTTTTAGCGCATGTGCTTAATAGAATAGCACTTCTGCTTTGATGAATAATGCATTTGGTTAAGATGAACTTGTTTGATTTTGACTATGTTAAAATTCAATTAGATGATTTAATTTAGACATTTTGATGTGTGAATTTGATAAATAGGTATTCATTTAATGTCTGATTGATAGATAATTTGATAAATTTGATCGATAGGATAATTGATTGATTGATAGATTGATGAATTGATTTGATAGCTCTAAGAGGCTGATTTAGTCTCTGATGAAGAGCATGATAGAGTTGATTGAACTCATTTATTGATAGTAAACCATGATTGATGGTTTTAGGTTTGTTTTGATAGCCTGATTTGCTTGGTAGAAAAGATTTGATTGATTGTTGATGTGATTGATTGCTTGCTTGCTTGATTGATAGATTAGTGATATCTTAGATTTGATAGATAGATGATTGATATAGATCAAATTCTCTTGTTAAACAGGAGAAACTTGATTTTCTCTAGTGTTGGGAGAAATTCCCGACCATGCGCCATCTAGTTCCATAGTTGACACAGGTTGAGATTAGACACATAGATGCATGTGGATTATGTCATCTCCTGTATATACCTGATATCATGCATAATAGGGGTCTCTTGACTACATTAGGTGAGAGATGGCATAGTGAACACAACACTTTTCACCTTCCCACAGGTGAGATTAGTATGATGCTCGAGGATGTCTACAGGATCTTGTACATCCCCATTACTGATGAGCTAGTCCAATATGACTATTAGGATCTTGGAGGGACAGAGGCTCGCAGAGCCGTGTTTAATGATGAGAGCATTGATAGAGGAGAGATTTGATGGGAGGATATGATTATGTATTATGAGACTCTCCCATTGATTCTTGCAGGGTTGATTGGCATATTTATCTGTCCAGTTAGGAGATTGCTTGGTTTTTCTATTGGTTTGGGTGGGAGCGTATAGAGCATGATGCAGCATTGGACTCGCTAGGCTTGGGGTGTTTGTATGCTCGCTCATTTATCTCATGATCTTCATCAGGTTGTTTATGATGACAATGGTAGTCTATCTACTGGATGCACACTGTTACATGTCTGGTGGTAGGATAACATTCCTATTACCCGGCCTATTCATGATGACAATGGTAGTCTATCTACTGGATGCACACTATTATAGGTCTAGTGCTAGGAGCACATTCCTGTTACTTGACCTATTCATCATAGAGTTTGCGGTGATGGAAAACATTTTGTATATCTATACATAGGAATCCTTACTTAGCCAAAGCTGAGTAACACAGAGTATTGGCAATGGGTTCTAGATTCGATGGATACCGTCATTTGGAGACCATACATTGAGTGTGAGCCTTGGGTGGAGAACACATGGATTTTAACAATGATTTTGCGGAGTCGATACTTGATTGGTTGCACCCCATATATTATTGAGCGACAATTATTTGGTTGCATCTTGAGACAGTTTGGGATTATACAACATATGACTTCTAGTATCGCCATGTATGCACAGTGATACAAGGATAGACGTGATTGGGTCCCTACCTTATCTTTTGAGATAGTACATGCAAATTTTTTGGCTACTCTGAGACTCTTTTATGATTTGAGACCACATATTTTGGATGCTGGGATTACAGTATATTACGCTTAATACATGTTTGCACATCATTTTCCTCATATCACTAATCCAGTAGACTCTCCTCCAAGCTCGAGAGATTAGGAGGATGAGTCAAATGATCTTGTTGTTAGGAGATGGAGATAGAGGCAAGATCTTAGAGCTTCTCGAGAGGCTAGAGGGGATGAGGGGGATGAGGGAGGAGGTGGAGGTGGTAGGAGACCTAGGAAGAGGGGAGGTCGATTGAGAGTTTGAGGAGGACCTTTTGAACCGGTTGGAAGGATTGAAAGATCACTTCCCATGGCAAGGAGAGATGTAGGGAGGGTTGGGAGGGTAGGAGAAGTACTACCTCCAAAAGGCAAGGATGCAGGGAAGATTGGTTGGGATACCGAGAGAGGAGGGATGAGGGAAGCAAGGGGATTACCCTCTCCAGGATTAGATGAGAGCATAGGATTGGACAGGGGCTGAGGTAGAGGCATTGATTTTGGTTAGATTCATCTAAATCCAGGGGTTATCATAGCTCAGGGTGGCTGGGATGAGGGAGATGAGGAGCTGGAGGATCATATACCTCTCATTAGATGGCAGATTAGGAGAGCTACTTGAGTTGAGACTCTAGCAGGTGGAGAGACAGGTGGGGTTGAGGGTATACAAGATGTTCCTTAGTAGGATGTGCCATAGGAGGAGACCGTAGATGATCTCAAATCATAGATAGACTAGCTCAAGGCATAGATACAAACACTCGTGAGTGAGTGAGATATGGTTGTTAGGAGACAACAAGATACTCAAGCCCTACGTGATCATGTTCAATAGTTGGGTTTGGCACTCTCTTAGCTGATACTATCAGGGCATTAGTTCAGGCTGAGAAGGAGATAACACACTAGTGATGGCGTTATGAGGATTTAGTATTAGAGAGCTAGAGAACATGTAGTTATGTGACTACAGTGAAGATGGCTACCAATAGTGGTGGGGTCATCAGACCTCCTTAGAGAGATAGAGATCTAGGAGCAGGGCCATCTAGCTGATCATCTCGAACATATCCATAGAGATAGACAGGGGACAACCTTGATTTGTTGACTTGATTTATATTGATGGGGAAATATATTTTATTATTTGATTTGATATCATTGTATACTTGGACTTTTTATTGTTTTATGATGATCTATATGCAGACATGGACTCTAGATGATGTTGATTATATGATTTACTATGCATGCTACTTTGATGATGATGATCTATATGCATTGATTACAAGGATTATATATGCATTGATTAGATGGATGATGTTAAGATGATCTACTCTTTCTTTCATTTTTCATGATGATGTTCTATATGATGCAGTGATGATGAAATGAAAATGCATTTGATTTTTTATTTTAATGATCAGGGATGTAATTTAATGGTTATGGATGTAAATGAAAATGATTCTATAATGATTTACTTAAATGATGTAAATGCAATAATCTATATGGTAATTCTTTGAATGATGACATATGTAAATGAATGTTGATTTCTTAACTCTTTCATGTATATGTGTATGATGTTGAAAATGATGAAATGATTTATATGAAATGTATTTAATTTTTAATTTTTTTATGATCATGGATGCAATTTAATGGTTATGGATGAAAATGAAAATGATACTAACTTAAATGATATTATTGATTAAACTCATGTGATGAATGCCTATATGATGATGCATATGCTTATATAAATGAGATGATATTGTGAAATGCTTAAAATGATATGATAAATGAATCTAAGTGCAAAGATGCAATTAAATGACTTTAATGGATAAAAATAAACTAAAATGATAATGAACCTAATGCAAATAAAAATGATATACTATACATGACCAATGAAATGCACTTAATGAAATGCAAACTAATGCAAATGATTGAATGCAACTAAATGAAATGAATGATAATAATTTAAATGATTCTAAAGAAATGAACCTACAATAATCAAATGCATTTTTTTTTGTTTGTCCAAGTACTTAATCTTTATTTATGATTGTTGATCTCTTAATGGAATGAAATTCTTATAATGCAACTAACAATGAATGCTTATAATGTAGATGAATAATGAGCTAATATAAAATGATCTAACTAAAATGATACTTCCATTCTTCATATGTTGTCTTATAACAGTACTTGATTTCATCATTGAGCTTTTTTAAATGTTGTAAGAAAATACAAGCATTGGGACATAATAATTCAAGTTGACCTAAGTATTTCTTACATGTATTTTGATATAGAAAGTTAATACAAGCAACTTGATATGATAAATCAAGTTGACCTGAGTATTTCTTGTAGAACAGACAAGGATTATCCCTTTTCATGCATGACTAGGAACGTCCTCCTTGATCTTTTGCCGATCATATCCTTATACAAGTACATACCTTACTAAGAGATAAACCACAAATGACAAACAAAGAAAATAAGTGTGCCCTATCACAGCTACTCTAAACATGGACATCCTTGAGTCGAATACAGTACATGATTAGTGAAAATCAAGATATAAACACTGAATTTTGTATTCATGGTCATTAACTGATATGATCAACTTGATGAATAGGTTGATAATATTTCATTAATTGTTGGTTGAATCTTTGTATTCTGAGTTTCACAATTCGGTTGTTACAAATTCCTTTATCTGCATTGCCTTGTTGCTCGTTATTTGTTTCAAAACCCTAGGAGTATTAGTTTTTCTAAGTTTTTCGAATGTTTTGGATTTTCAAAGTTTTTTAAGATCACCTTAGCAAAAGGCAATGAGGATTTTTCCCCCAGTGGAAACAAAAATTTATTATGGATGTACAAGAGGATGATCCAAACCATGGCAGGATATAATGCAAATATGATTAATAAAATACAAGACAATGACTATGCTAAGTATGTCAAAAATTGATAATTTTTGATAAGCTGCATATTTCCTGCTAATGGTTCAAAGCAATGAATGCGAAAGATGAAATGGATAGGCTAGGATGGAGTGGATAGGTGTGCGAAGAGATCTCATAGATGGAAGAACTCACTTTTAGATAGCGCTTGTTTAGCAGGTTTTCACTATCTAAATTTCTTGCATTTTTTCCATATTTGATTTTTTATTTTGTTTTCGTTGTTTTATGCTTTTTAGGGATTTTCTACTCTTCTTATTTTTATTGATTTCTTTAGGACTTTATATTCTTTTTTATTGATTATTTTTCAGGACTTTATATCTCAAGCATAGAACTTCTTGAGATAGATAGAATTGATGGGCTCATCAAACCAATCACCTTCAGGTGTAGATAACTTGTATGCTCCTGAGCCATATGTTGCTACTATAACAAAAGGACCTAACCAATTTGGTTCAAACTTTCCCTTCTTTTCTTGGTCTTGTTGATTTCTTGGATTCTCCCTTAGAACTAGATCTCCAATCTAAAAAATGTGTGGCTTAACTCTGTGACTGTAAATTCTCACCATTCTCTATTGATCTGCTTTCAAATGATCTATAGCATTTTGGCGACATTCCTAAATCAATTCAAGTTCTTGAAGTCTGGAGACTCTCTATTCTTCTTCTTGTCTAAGACCTTTCAAGGACACTTGTAGAGAAGGTATGTCTACTTCCACTGGTAATATTTCTTCTGATCCATAGAATAAACAATATGGGGTTGCCCCCGTTGGTGTGCGAGTGCTGGTTCAGTATGCCCAAAGAGAAGGATTTAGCTGAATATGTTGGTCTTTTCCAACTTCATTGACTTTTGTAGGATTTTTTAGATTGTTTTATTTGATGCCTCAACTTGACCATTTCCTTGTGGATAATATCGGGTAGAAAACCTATGTTGGTTATGAAAGCACTCACATAATTCCTTCACATCTTGATTCTTAAATGGTCTTCCATTATTAGTGATAATGGTCATAGGGACTCCATAGTGACAGATTATATAATTCAAGATGAATGATGATATTTTCTTTCCTATTACTTTTGTCAAAGGCATTTCTTCAATCCATTTAGTGAAATACTCAATAGCAGACAGAATGAACTTATGTCCACTAGAAGATGAAGGATTTATCTTACCCACCAAGTCAAGACCTGATTGGGAGAATGGCCACGAACCTGCCATAGGATGCAGTTCTTGTGTTGTTGTGTGGATGATATTCCCATGGATCTGATATTGTTTTCATCTCTTAGCATATGAAAATGAATCTCTCTCTATAGTAGGCCAATAGTAACCCAAGTGAATAAGTTTCTTAGCCAGCGTTAAACCACCTGAGTGCATGCCACAAATACCTATGTGGAATATTTTAAGAACTTTCTTAGATTCTTTCTTTTTTAAGAAACCTCAATAGAGTGCTATCTAGACCTCGTCTATATAAGATACCAAGAATGATAGTATAACGAGATGACTGACAGATAAAATTTATTTTTTGATTGCGGGATAGGTCAGGAGGAAGGATATTCTCCTTTAGGTATCGATAATTTTGGATGTATAAGGATTGATTGGTTCTAGATATATGGAAAATCATGTGGGTATTTTGGGATTGAATGGTAGGTTTCAGGATATCTTTCACCAGGAATTTGTTACCCTGTTGGTTTTCTTGATTCTGTAAAAGACATGCTATTGTAGCCATTGCATCTGCTACTTTGTTCTCATTTCTTGGGATCTGAGTAAATGTTATTTCTTCAAAGTGCTCTTTAAAATTTTCAACCAACTATTTGTAGGGCATGAGCTTGTCATCCTTAGTTTGATAATCATCATTTATTTGGTTGATTATAAGTTATGAATCACCATAAACATGCAATTCCTTGATGTTCCATTCAATAGCCATTTTTGAGCCCAATAACCAATGCTTCATATTCTATAGTATTGTTTGTGCATGGAAACCATAGTCTATATGATTTTGGAATTGCGTGTCCTTGAGGTGTGATGATTAAAATTCCACCACCTGATCCATATTGTGTATAGGAGCCATCAAATTACAACTTCCAAAATTTTGTGCTTATTGTCAAAATGTCTGCACCAAGAAATTCAACATGCAATAGTGTGTCATCTTGTAAGGGTTCTTCAGCCAACTGATCAACAATGACCTATCCTTTGATAAATTTTTTATCAACATATTCTATATCAAACTCACTTAGTACCATAACTCATTTTGCCAGTCTGCTTGTCAAAGTTGACTTGCTCAGTAAATACTTTAGTGGATCTATTTTTGCTATCAGTTTCATAGAATGAGTCAGCATATAATGTCGCAATGAGTTGCGAATATAACTGCTAGGCATGTCCTCTCAACTAATGTATAGTTCAATTCATAGCATACAAGTGTTATATTGATGTAATACACTACTCTTTCTTTCCCTTCTTCATCATGTTGTGATAAGAGAGCTCTTAGTGATACATTTTTTGTTAATATGTAAAGCAACAATGGTTTCCCTTTGATTGGTGATACAAGTACTAGAGGATTCATCAAATATTCTTTGATTTGCATAAAATATTCTTCACACTTTTGATCCCATTTGATTGGAACATTATTATGTAAAAGATGAGTGAATGGATGATGTCATGCTTGTGAAGTGAATACCTACAGCTGCAATGCAAAACACTCAATAGATCATTACAAGGATGGTTAGCAAATTTAAAACAAAGAAAGATAAAACCATAGCCAAGTGATCTATCGCCTCCTAGTAAATGCGAGTATAGATTTTGTTCTCAGATCTGGTCATGCAAATTCCAGTGACTTGACTACACCTAGATGGAGGATTTAAATGATAAACATGTATGAGCTAGAAATGATAATAATTAAGCTACATGACTCCATGATTATGCTATAAACTATGCTAAAATGATGTAATTAAGCTATGATAACAATGTTCAAATGATAAACTAAGATTGCATATGCCTATAGTAACAATGCCTAAAATGCAAATGAGATGGGATTGGGATCAATGCCTGAAATGCAAATGAGATGGGATTGGGATCCTTTGAGCTCCAAAATGGGGTCTATTTATAGGATTTCCAAGGCTAGGGGTGAGGTGGTAGGAATCAATGGTCAAGATTGAGTCTGAAGATATCAATGGTGAAATTGGAGGAGGTTGGAAAAGAGGTTCGATGAAAGGGAACATTTTTCGTCCCTATGGTGACAAGTGTCAAGAGGATTTTCTCATGAGAGAGCAAGTGTCTAAGGAAAGGGGACATGGTGGTTAGGATGTGCAAGCTAGGATGGGGTTAATTAACCCAAGATTAGATGAAATGAGTTATGTTTAGAAGGGGTTATGTTAGGTGGTTAGAAGTTAGGAGAATTTGAATTTAAAAATTTAAATAAAAGGAAAAGGCTAATTAATCTCAACAACACATAAATTGATTTGTTTTAATTAATTATGGGATTTGGAAGAAATGAATTTGATGATGAATTTGATGGGGGGAATTAATTAATTAAAGGGGATAATGAAAATGAACTTATTAAATAAATCCTTAGATTTATTAATAAGTAGAGGAAAGGGAGAATTTAATCAAATTACTTAGTGAATTCAATTAAATTAGGAAGGGAGGTTAATTAAATAATTGCTTATTTAATTAATTATCTTCAGACCATTTTTAGGTGTATACATTTTGCCCCTCTTTGAAGCAAGGTGTGATGACACATTGACTCAAAGAATAATCTCATTTTGATGATGATATTGGTTCGATAGGATGATATTGGTTTGATAGGATGCCCCAGCTCTTGATTGATAAATTTCGATATGATGATGCCCCCTAGGGAGATCAATTGATAATTGATCTTTGGAGTTTTTGGATCTTTGTGAAATTGATATCTCGATTAGAAATGATTTGATGTCTGCAACTGTGATTGATGAAAATGTGAGTTCTATAAGCATGGTGATGTGGTTCTTGATTATTGATAAAGTTTGATTGTTTTGATCAATAAGATTGAGATTTAGTCTAGTTTCAGGAATGACACCTCCTGTATAAGACAAAGATGATCAAAGTGTCTAGTTTCAAGAATGATATATCTTGTATAAGACATGATCAAAACATCTAGTTTTAGGAAAGATACATCTTGTATAAGACATGAGAGAATCGATTTAGATGTTATTGATTGATAGAGTTGATAAGATTGATTGGATAAAGAACTGATAGTTTGTTGATATCAAGTTGCAGAAAGATTTAGATATGCTAATGTTGATTTTGTTGAGAGGGTAGCATAAGATTTTCGCTAAGTTGACACTATCTGGAGAGATATGAGTCATCAGTTTGATTGTGTATACACTTGTGATGATACCTTGATGATTCCTGCGATATATTTAACCTTGGATAAAAGGAGCATACAGGATCCCATGCAAGAATGAAATGCAAGCTAAATGCAAATGCAAATGTGAAACTACGATTGGACTAGTCACTAGATTATTGCATTTTGTCATCATTGAGCTTTTTAAAATGTGGGAAGTGAGTGAAAACATCGATGGTATAATTAACAATGATGACTTGAGCACTGCTTACCTGGATGTTGATATGGCAAGTTAGCACAAGCATCAAGGTATAATTGAACCGAGATGACCTAAGTGTTGCATGTGTAAAACAAACAATATTAATCATTTCAATATGCAAATCGGAAATGTATTCGATGATACTCCGATGATCATGTCCTGAGACAAATTTGCACATGTTAATGATTAATTTTCAGACAAGAGACAAGAAAAATATCATGTTTCTTCCTTGTTCCTCTAGTTAAAGACATCCTGGAGTCACTTAGAAATAATGATAGTGAAAATAAAGATAAAAAACTTGAACAATCATGTTAAAATCATTCTTCCAAAAGATATCATCCATGCATTTAAACTGACTTTGTGATAGTTTGATGGTTGATAATTTGATCTCATGTTCAATGTTGGATATGTCTCAGTTTTCACTTGATAAGAGTTGTCTAACCATTTGTTCTACCTATTTGATTAAGCTCAAAATGATCAAGAGTTTTTCCCCCAGCTAAGTGCAGGATTTTGCCCCAAGCCTAGAAACAAATTCAGTATGATATATCCAATGATCCAAACCATGGCAAGAAACCACCCGAGATGCCTGGGTATGTACAAAGGCATCATGATAGATAATGAATGCAAGCGGAAAGATGCATGAAATAATAGATGGAAGAACTAGCAGACAAATAGTGCCTCTTTGCCAGGTTTTCACCATCTATTTTTATTGCACTTTTTCTCATATTTGATTTTTTTTGGATTTTCTTCTTTTTCACTGTTTTTGATTTTTCTTCTTTTTCACTATTTTTGATTTTTTACTTTTTCAAACATAATTTCTTTAGATGCATGCTATTAATGGGTTCATCGAGCTGATCTCCATCGTGTGTTGATAGCTAACATGCTCCTGATCCAAATACTATTGTCATCACAAATGGACCTAACCAGTTTGGTTCAAACTTTCCTTTCTTTTCTCGATCTACCTGGTTGCGTGTATTTTCTTTTAGTACTAGTTCCCCTACTCGAAATATTTGTGGTTTGACTCTGTGATTATATCTCTGGCACATTCTTTGTTGATATACCTTTAAATGATCAAATGCATTTTGTCTTCATTCATGGATCAGTTCTAACTCTTGCAGTCTAGATAATCACTGTTCTTCATTTGGGATGAGACCTTTTAATGATACTCGTAGAGAAGGTATCTCTACTTCTATTGGCAGTATTGCTTCTGATCCATAAATAAGAGAGAAAGGTGTGGCACCTGCTAGTGTGTGGATACTAGTACGGTAGGCCCATAGAGCAGGGTTCAATTGAATATGCCAATCTCTTCCAGCATCATTCACTATCTATTTAAGGATTTTCAAAATAGTTTTGTTTGATGCTTCTGCTTGCCCATTTCCCTGTGGATAGTAGGGTGTGGAGAATCTATGTTGGATCTTGAATTTCTCACATAGCTCTTGTACATCTTGATTCTTGAATGGTCGCCCATTGTTCGTGATAATGGTCATTGGTATTCCATAGCAACAGATGATGTAATTCAAGATAAATGCAAAAATTATTTTTCCTATGATATTTATGAGAGGTATTTCCTCAATCCATTTTGTGAAATATTCTGTAGCTGGGTAAATGCACAAAGTTGGGTCCCAATCCCATGGAAATCCACAGGTTGGGAAAAGAGCCCGCTAGAAACGGGTGCCCAATTTTTAAAAGTCAGGCACCCACTTAGCTTCGAGTGCCCGAGCCAGTAAGAAATAGGCACCTGTTTAGCAACGAGTGCTCAAAGCTAAACAGGAGCCCGTTTCCTTCAAATCGGGCACCCGATTGAAAAAAATGGGTGTCCGTTTTTGAAATATATATTTATTTATTTATAAACCATTTTCCATCATTTTCACTGTTTAGAAAATGAGTAGACGTTTCTGAGGAGCATGGGTACCCATTTTTTCCACCCTAGCTGACCCCCCAAACCATTTTTACCTCCTTCCAGGTATTTAGTTTTATTTATTTTTATTGCTTTTCATAAAAAATGTTAATGTATTGTTATTTTTTAATTTTTATGTTTTAAAGTTTGAAAATCATCTTTTATTTTATTTTATTTCATGTTTAAAATAGTTTTTAGTTTTTAAATATTGCAAAAAACATGAATAGTAAAAACCATAGGAAAAAAACAAAAAACAAAAACGTAAACGAACAATAAACATTAGACACAAAAAACAAACAATAAACCCTAAACAAAAACATGAACACTAAACCCTAAATAGAAAAAAATGAATGATAAACCATAGAAAATAAATGAACAACAAACCCTAAAAAATTAACAAACAATAAATCCTATATGAAAATCAACAATAAACCCCCCTTCTCTGTCTCACACACACGTACACATTACCATCTCTGGCATTACTCTCTCTCTCTCTCTCTCTCTCTCTCTCAATATCTCACTATCCCCTCTCTTTCTCACACACACACATTACCCCCCCCTCTCTCTCTCTCTCACACACACACACACATTACCCCCTCTCTTTCTTTCACATGTTATGCTCTCTCTATCATTACCTACTCTCTATCTCTCAAATTATCTATTTTCTCTCTAACTCATTGTATATCAAATTACCTACTCTCCCTCTCTCTCTCTCTCTATTTTAATCTTGCATAAAAGTCTGAATGTTAAAATTTATATTTCTAAATGTTGTATTTAATTATAAGATTCTTTTGTAAAAGTTAGATGTTTAATTCATGTTTAAATTGAACTTTAAAATGATAATGAATATGAATATGTTTTTTTATGTGTGTGAAAAATAGGGTTCTTAAATTTGATAATACTCTAACTATCACTATTAATCCTCACTACTTCCTAACTTAGCCCAATCATAAAAGAGGATATCAATATCCTCAAAATAATATTTAACATATGTAATTCTAAACTCCTCAAATAAGGATAATATATTCAAAAGATATGAATTCCAAGTGGTCATGTTTAGAAGGTGATTAATGCCATGTAGACTAAATCAATTGGGTTTATGGAATTGGTGATAATAATCTAAAATAATAAAAAACATTTAATATGGATATTAGGTCTTGATAGGATTAGTACTTGAAGAATGAGACAAGCCTCTAAATTGTCAAAACATGCAAGACATGTGATATAATAAATTTCCTCTTAAGTATCACCATCGAAGGGTATGTGATCTTCATCTACAAAGGGAATGAAACAATCTACAATAGGATCCTCTAGGAATGGAGAGATATGAGGGTCTCCATGGATCTCCTAAAGTCTATTCCAAAGTGTGTGGGGGAAATCAATATCCAATGCAATACACATAGAATCATGATCTTGATACTAGATCAAATCACTCCTACATGGTCAATGATATTACACCAAGATTATATAATTTCTAGTGTTTCTAGTTTAGGTATGACTCCATACAGAAAAGGAAAATGATTACACCACCTAAAACTTATCAAGATACCATTTTACAAAAGAATCATAGTTATCCCTTTCTAATTTTACCACAAAAGGATGAATAGAGAAACCTATGATACCTCCTCAAATAAAAACTTAAAAGATCAATAAAATCAATACATATAAAACATATCAAACAAATTCATCTCATGTATGGCAGTCATTTCCAAGTGCCAAGATGTCCAAGTAAATGACTAGAATGTGAAAACACAAAAAATAAAATATAAAATATGAGGGAATATTCTAGAAAATAATTGTGTGATCTATGAAGATTTATGAACCACCTTTTCAATGCCACATGAAGCATGAAAAAATATGCTCTCTATCAAAAGTTACGAGGATTTAAATTTACATAGCTTGATTTAAGTTAAGAGGACAATAAATCACACTAGTGGCAAATTTAATAAAAATAAGAATCAAATATAGATCAATATTGGAATCGCATTTTGTGGGCTGCGACTTTGAACAAGGAAATACCAATATAAAATTGAATATAAAAAAAATATACTTTTTTTTGTTTTAACTCCTCCAAGAGTAGAGAACCTACTATTTATTCAAGCTTCAACTTAGTGTAGTACTACTAGTTGCAATCACTAAATCATCCAATGATTCTAGAAAAGAACACAACAAAGTAGTACATGTATTGACAAGTTCATAGATAAAACTTATGACTTTAACTTATGATTATTTTTATGATTTTGATGGAACTTATACTAATTTATCTTTAGATGTTAAAAAGTATTGTTTGAGTTGCATGGGCAATATGATGTTTTATTTTGTAGAATTTTTCTTGTACTTTGATTTAAGTGGATAATATTTCTTAAATGATGCTTATTATTACCCACATATTAATAATATTATAGATCTATGTGAGTTTACTTTTTTTATATTTAAGTTGCTAAATTATATTTAATTATGTTTTTTTAGAAGGTGAAATGTAAATTAAATAGTTTGTAATTGTAAATTTTCATGTTTGTAATTGTAATTGTAAATTTTCATGTTTTGAATTGTAATTGTAAATTTTCAAGTTTGTAATTGTAATTGTAAATTTTCATGTTTGTATATATATGCAGATTATTTTCACATAATAGATGAGTTTGAGATAGATGAGCTATTAGTTCTAGCACCACCTCCACGTCCACCCCCTCCACCTCCACCTCCACCTCCACCTCCACCTGATCAGTTGTGACAGACAATTAGGATGAATATTGATGCTTTGATTAGAGATATTCATACTATTAGGTGTGAGCCTCATCCACCTCCTCAGTTGTTACTCCTTGCAGATAGTATGCAAGGCATTGTATAGTCTATGCAAGCATTAGATAGTGATCTAGATAGCTATCATAGTTGGCGTGAGGGATTGCATTCATTTTACGTTGATGGCCTCACATACAAACAAGTTAATGAATTAAAAATAACAAAAATGGATTTGAAAAAATATTTTGTGAAGCCGAAGATGGATGAAGAGATAGATCTGAAGAAGTCGTAGATCTCTATTCGATGGTGTAGGCACCAGGGCATTGCTAGCCACTTTTGGGAGTGGTGGTGGATGGTATTTGACCATCCACCACACTCCAATCATGAGGTCCCGATGTATTTTTTGAAGAAATTATAGGTCGAATTTGAATTGGGCAAAAAGCCCAATTACTTTGATGTTAGATCATTTTAGGGGGTTGGGAGAGGCATGCCCCAGGATAGGCTAGGAGAAAAATTGAGTGATAGGGTTAGAAACCATGTGTGTGATGATCGATTGGTTCCTCTTCCATCACCAGTTGTTCCAACACCTGCCCATCATCGAGTAGTGGATTCTACTCTAGGGTCATTGAGTGCCCTGTCAGGCAATTTGGTATAGTAGTTACACGAGGTGAGGGCTGCCCCCAACTTAGCACATGTTTGCACAAGCTGTGGGGATGTATGTATGGGTCCATAGAATGAGGCTACCCCTAGAGGAGATGGTGATTTTGCTGATGTTGATGCTACCCATGGTGGTTATGATGATGCCAAGGAGGCTGCACATGTTGATGTCATCTCTTTATAAGTTGATCTCTTGTGGGCAGACGATGATCACCCTACAGAAGTACAAATTTATTTATATAATTTATAGTGCAATATTAAATTCCTTATATATACACATATGAACCATAACATGAGTTAATTTTTTCTGAATAGAGGATGGATCATATCATGTCATTGAGGAACCAACATCATGTTATCTCAATACCTAGAATGTTGGTGCCCCATTTATGGTATGCACTTTCATGTAGATACATTGTATTGATATGTACATTTAAAATAAACAATAAATTTTTTAATGTAACGATGTACATATGATATATTTTTTCAGTTTTGTAGGGTTCTTCGTGTAGCACTGAGGTAGGTAGTTCTTCACGTGACCCGTGGACCACTGAGGCTTAGCCTCATATACCACTAGTACGTTTTTCATCCATTAATTTGAAGTGTTGATATGCTTACTAATTTGTGTACAACTTTGATTCATGTTCATTATTTTTTGCAATTGTAGGCTTTTGGATTGTTTGATGGCACATCACATGTATGCCTTCGACCATCAGTTACTTTGCATGCATCACATGTATGTTTTTTTGTGATAATCTTGCAGTCTATATATATACTTTATAATTTATGTATATATACAAGTTTGATTCATGCTTTATATATGTTGTTCAGGTCGATACCACTACCAGTATTGGTATGGCTATGGGATTGAGCCAGATACAACCATCGACATTATCATTTGAGGTGATGATTAGAAAAATAATTTCTAATTTTTTTATACTGTGTACCTGGCTTTTATAGGGATTATCAAAATTGATGTACAATGTTTTTTTTTGCAGGAGTTGACTACGACCACTTTTCTTGTTCATGATAGTGGACCTCCATGTACCAGTGAGGGCATTGTAGAGCACAGTCGTATGGTAATTTATTTTAAATTTTTAGTATTTAATTACTTTATAAGTGAATTATGTAAGTAACTTGTTCTCATGTTAAATCTTCTTCTCATGTAAAATCTTTTAATAATGTATAGGAGGATGTAAACATTGATACTACATAGGAGGGTGGAGTGACTAATACTACATAGGAGGGTGGAGACACTGATACTGCATAGACACAGGATGGTGCATCTCAGGACCACATACAACAAGATGACTCATCTCAGCCACCTTCACATGGAGTGAAGAGGATTGCAGATGAGATGCACGTGAGTTCTTAGTTTGTATATTTTAGACCATGTCATGTTATTGTATTGTGGACTTTTTATGATGACACTTGTTATGTTATCCTAGGACTTGTTATTATGTGATTATATATAGGACTTGTTGTTATGTGATTATATATAGGACTTTTTTATTATGTCATTTCCTTGCTATTATGATATCAAGTCATGTCATGTGATTTGGTGCACTCTGGTGATTATAATTCAATAAAATAATCATCCCAATTTACAATAACATCCTATTCTTAAAATAATAATAAAATCTTTGAACTTACAATTAATCTATGAAGAGATTAAATGATAAAATAAATATATCATAAAAAATTAGAAGAAAACTAATACAATGTTGTTTATGAAACCAAAATTGTATCAAATGTAGACAAATACAATGTTAAAGGGACAAAGAATTTAACAATTATCATGATTAAATATAAAAGAGTTCACACAAGTAGCACAAACTTACATGCATATAAATTTGATATGAATATTATAAAAGGATTATTAATTATAAATTAATCTCATAGAGGAATCCAATAGATTGATGGAACTAAGGCTAACCAAATTATTAGGAAGGTTTGAAGAACATTATTCAATGATTTGAAAGGAAGTAGACATAGATTCTTTCTTGTCAATTTCTTTTTCATAATATAATATAATATAATATAAGATGGTAGGTGAACATTGTGACCTCCTTTTCCATAATATAATTCATTTATATAGCTATAACAAAGCCATTGGGCAAGGAGTGTGTAACAACCTCGAATGCAAAACATGTAATAGAGTAAGAGCTACAAACATAGTATCGACTTTCCTCTTAAGTTGACCACACTACTTTACTAGTGTATTGAAGGTTTATAAGTGTGGATAGTAGTGGTATGAAAAGAATGGATTTCATGGTACTAAAATAAAAAAGAACACTATAAATATAGATTTGTCAGACAATGATAAATATAGAGTTGTCATATTTAAGACACAATTCTATCTTTGAACTTACAATTAATCTATGAAGAGATTACGATAAAATAAATATATCATAAAAAATTAGAATTCAATTGTAACACAATTACAATGTGCACAAAATAACATTAAGAAGAAGATAACTAATACAATGTTGTTTAAATATCATGATTAAATATAAAAGAGTTCACACAAGTAACACAAAATTACATGCATATAAATTTGATTCAACCTAATGTACCATCTACATCCTCTCTCTTCTGCAATGCGTCTATGATTTCCTCATGCTCTTCTATTGAAAGTGTCCACAATACCTTATTAGCAGGTCTACCTTTGTATCTTTCTAATTTAATGTTTGTTGCCACCACCAAATGAGAATAGTGTATAATCTTCTTTTCTGATTGGTAGTCTTCATAAGATGGTAAGCCATTCCTTCTTGTTAAGTATTTGCATAGCCATGTACCAACTACCACAACAGACCCAACTGGATACTGAAAACTATCATCATCTACTTGATCACATATCAATTTTTTCTTACGTTCTACACATCTAGCTAGCCAATACTCAACCTGCTCATCATTATCCTCAAGTGCAACAACAACATACACATGTCCTAGAAAACAAATTTAAGTACATGTAGAAATGAAACTTATTAGAATTTATAATTCAAATATGTAATCTTAAATTATATGACAATACATAAAAATGTATAATTTAAAGTTATAAACAATAAATTGAATTAAATTACCAGGTTGTATGAGGTCTAAAAGATGATCATAATCTTCTGATGCAAATGCATGATCGGGGTCTTCATTTCTTCTAACATCTTCATATTGTGTCGTAGTAGGTGTTAAGGATTTGTGTTGCCATTTTTTGACCCATTCCGTATTCTCACATTCTTCCCATTCACCTGCAACACAAAAGTGACAAAAACATGCAAGCTCTCTAGTCCATATAGTCCAAGTGTTAGAATTAGAACTCTTAAATGAATGCCATCTAGCTGAACCATTGATTGTATCACAATCATATCTTGGAAGGATATTCTCCTCTTTAACTAGCAAGAAGAAATGTCTAATTGTAGAGTTCTAACTTGATCCTATGGATAAATTTGCACTACACCAATCCACAATTGCACTTGCATTTTTGAATTTAGCCTTTTCTTTGAATTTGAGTTGCTCTCTGCAAAGGGCTCTCTTAACACATGCACCGGTACCGTCATGTTCTCATTTCCCATGTCCAGCCTCAAAAAAACTCCACGTGTTCGATATTAGTTTTCTTATGAATCCTAATCAACCAATAAAACATTCTAGCATTCTTGAATTGCCCTGTGCAATTATCAGACCATATTAGATTTTATGTCATCTAAATTTCTCTCTCCCTCAAATTCTAAAAAAAGGTCTTGAAGCAAAACTGGACAAACTCAGATCAGTGTAATTTATTATCACTCATATAAAAATGGTACTCTCTCAAAATTTTGTGATCCTCTTTTGTACTATTTGGTGCATGCCTATAGGCAATATGGACAAAAATTGATACTTGCACTAAATTGTAGTATTGTGATTGGACCTCATCTTGTGGTGCAAGCATGTAGTTCTCTACAAATTCAACAACCAAAAGTATACTACCAACAAGAAATGTATCCTTACATATTCGAAACTGACCATCGAACCATCTAGCATTTTGAGTGTGTTTAACATATTTAGGTATGATGTTACTCTTGAATTCATTCATAAAGGCATGAACACTCACTTTTTCAGTGATTAAATCCCATCATTTGCCAACCTTTCTATCCTTTAGTGGATACTCAATAGTTTTAAATCTTTTAACATCAACTAATTGTTGTCCAAAATCATTTGAAAGATTTTCATGCAAACATTCATCCAATAATGCAAGATTGCCACATATATCACATACACTAGAAACACATGCATTGAAAATAAAATTTTGTTCATTTAGTGGGTTGCAAAATAAAATTGAAATAAACCCCTTTATAGTTTCAGGTGGTATATTTATACCACATTCTTGGAACATTCCATTACTATGCATGGTAACACGTATATATCGAAATACATCATAATGGTAGTGAAATTGAACATGAGTTTTGCAACAACATGTGACTCTTTCCTTGTTAATTCAAACATACCAAGGTTTAAAAT
Organism: Cryptomeria japonica; assembly: GCF_030272615.1. Lineage (NCBI taxonomy): Eukaryota > Viridiplantae > Streptophyta > Pinopsida > Cupressales > Cupressaceae > Cryptomeria > Cryptomeria japonica. Next base: position 176,982,439 of record NC_081414.1, read on the forward strand.
TTTCAAAACACCTTTGACAAATGCTAATAGTCAACACCTTATCATCCAAATTTTTTTTATACAATTCAGTTTGAGTCATGTCCAATAGGTGTTTTGGATGTGGATCACAAATTTTTGACCCAACTCTTAATTTAAGAACATCTCTAACATTAGATGATACTCTCGTATTATCGTGCCAGAATTTTTTGATCAAATTTTTGACTTCACTAGTAAGTTTCATATCAGACCTTGGTAGTCTACCACTAAAAGTCCACAATTTGTTTGCCGGATCACTTTCAAAATTAACTCTTCTTTTTTACAGCTATTGACAAAGTTTTGTGATGAATATTAAGATATCCACTTATATTACTCATCATTCTTTTATTAGAAGTTGTTTGGCTTACTAAAGCTATTTTTATTGCCTGTCATGCCGCATTTTTATCTTTAGAACGACTTTTCTTTCCAATTGTATCAAAGGCACTAGCAATAGTCGATACAACTTGTTTTAAAGACTCATCCTTCTTCTTGGGTTTTACATAAAAGCCTACCTTCTTAATCACTTTTCACATTTTAGTTATTTTAATTAGTTGTACCATTAATTGACATTGAAACCCAAATTACTTATTATAAAAGAAATGTCTAAATAATCTATTTGCATGTGTCCTAATCTATCTCCATGAAACCAAGCCAGGAAGGTTGTCTAGTACATCACTTTTGATTTCAAAATTTTCATTTATTTGATTATCATTCAAACATGTTTCATTTTCAATTGGTGTTTCCATGTCTACATACACATTATTGGTTTTAGTTGCAGGTGGATTTTCAATTTCATTTGGAGTTTCAAATTTGGTTTCAATTTCAGTTTCAAGTTGAGATCTAGTTTCATTTGGGGTTTCAATTTGGATTTCAATTTCAGTTTCAACTTGAGTTCTAATTTCATTTAGGGTTTGATTTTAAATTAGAATTTCATTTAATAAGTAACCTGCTTCTAATAAATCACCAATTTCTTCATGAGAAAAAACATAGGGCTATGAAGACATACATGTATCTAATAATGGATTAAAAGATGCACCTGAATTAAATGGTTCTATTGTGTTTCCTTCGTCAGCATTTATGGTCTCATTGATGTTCTCCTCTTCTAAAATGATTGTGGAACTTGAAGCTCCTTGCCGAATTCTCGATCTTCTCTCTCATTGACGCATTGCCTCCTTCTCCCTATTTGTTACAATCTACTTAGTTGTCAAAACCTTCCTTTTCCTCTTCCTGCATTGATTTGATCCCCTGTCTACACCAAAATTTGAATTCGAATCGATCTCCTTACCAGATCGACAATAAGGAAAATAAAGAGAATGATTAATCAAAACATTCTCTTTGCAGATCGTACCTATTAGGCAACAATTGAAAAATCATTCAATCATTGGGATTTGTGCTTGTGGGCTAGATTTTGGCCTAACAGATCTTTTCAAAAACGGGCATCCATTTTTTAAAATGGGTCCCCGTTTTTGAAAACGAGTGCTCGTTTCACTTTCAATGGTACAAAGTGAAATGGGCACCCGTTTGTTAAAATTAGGGGTGGGAAACAACCCTTGGCTTTTTTTTTTCTTCGGGATAGGCTTGGTCCCACCAAGCCTATGCTTGGACCTCCAAAAAAATGACTAAGGTAAAACGACATCAAATTTCTACCCTGGCCTAATTTTTTGAGGGCCTTTCTGATTGAATTTTTTGACAAAACAAAAACCCATTAAAGTTTTCAGCATCCTAATTTCAGAAATGTAAATTTTATAGTGATAAGATTACTTTTACTATTTTTGTATTATTTATTAATCAAAAGTGGAACCTAAATCTAAAATACCAAGGTTCACTAAAACTTTAATAACTTTTTTGTTTTTAGGATTTTAGAAAAATAGATTATATGACATCAATCTACATACAATTATTTTGAATACTAAAAACAAAAAAATTGAAAAATATGAAATTTTCATCAAATTATGGTGGTCGTACACCCGATGTTTTGAAAATATACTTTATTGTCTGTTAAAAATTAATTCAATAAAAAAATAAGAAAAAATATTCTCATCAATATTTGGTGTCTTAGGTATCATTTCCCTCAAAGATTTGCAAAAATTCATTTATTTGCATCAAAAAAGGGTGGTCATACACGTGTGGTATTGTCCTGAAACATGCATTTTAAAAAACTGGTTTTTAAACATGCATACTAAAAGGGGATTTCTAGCATGTGGGTATTAAAATAAATTACATATTTGAAAGGTAGACTCTGAGAACTACATTTTCTATTACTGAAGTTTTTTGAGATTCAATCTCTAAGTGCATCAAATTTTGACATCAATCGACAGAAAATTTGAAAAACAGAGAAAACACTTGCACTTTTTGCCCAAAAGTGGGACTCAACTTCTTGTAGCCACCCAACTACAAGGATGAATTTGTGACCATTATATGAAGAAGGATTTATCTTTCCTACTAGATCAAGACCCCATTGACAAAAAGGCTAAGATGTTTCCAAAGCATGAAGTTCTTGTGCTAGTGCATGAATCAAATTCCCATGGATCTGACATTGTTTGCAAGTTCTAGCTATCTGAAAAGAATCACGTTCCATGGTCGGCCAATAATAGCCCAAGCCTATGAGTTTTTCCGAAAGGGTAAGACCACTTGAATGAGTGCCACAAATGCCATTATGGACTTCATGTAAGGGCTTCCCGAATTCTTCTTGTTCAAGGCATCTTAAAAGAGTACCATCTAGACCTCGTTTAAACAGGGTATTTGCGACAAGCGTAAAATGGGAGGATTGGCGAATAAAGTTTCTCTTTTGATTTTTTGATAAGTCGGGAGGCAGGGCGTTATCTTTCAAGTATGTGTAAGTTTGGCCATATCAGGAGGAATCATGTCCAACAAGGTGACAGATAGTTTGGGAATTGGGACAATTATGAGCAGGGTGAAACAACTCTTCCACCAGGAATTCATAACACTCTTGGTTTTCCTATGTCTGAAGTAGAGAAGCAAGTGTAGCCATGGTGTCTACTGCTTTGTTGTCATTCCTTGGAATCTACTGAAACATTATTTTTACAAAGTATTTCTTGATATCATCAACCATATTTTTATAAGGCATTAACTTTTTGTCCATTGTTTGATAGTCATTATTAGTTTGATTAATGATGAGCTGAGAGTCTCCAAAGAATTGAAGTTGTGTAATGCTCCGTTCTGTAGTCATTTTGGTACCTGTAACCAAAGCTTCATACTCTGTAGTGTTGTTGGTGTATGGAAAGCTTAATTTGTATGCTTTTGGGATTGTATGACCTTGTGGTGTGATGAATAGAATGCCTGCTCCTGATCCATGTTGTGTATATGAACCATCAAAGTATAATTGCCATGTTTTTGTGGTGACTGTTAGGATATCAGCATCAGGAAATTCAATCTATAAAGGATGATCATCTTAAAGTGGTGCCTTTGCTAGTTGATCCGTGATGACTTGTCCTTTTATAGATTTTATGTCAACATACTCAATATCAAACTCGCTCAGGATCATGATCCATTTTGCTAGTCATCCTATTAATGTTTCTTTACTGAGTAAATATTTCAGTGGATCAATTTTAGCAATCAACTTGATGGAGTGAGATAGTAAATAGTGTCATAATTTTTGAGAAGCAAAAACTATTGTCAAGCATGCTTTTTCTATTGGTGAATAGTTGATCTCGTATCCTACTAGTGTTTTGCTGATGTAGTAGATAGCTCATTCTTTTCCTTCATTATCCTATTGTGCAAGAAAAACTCCTAATGATGCTTCAGTGGTTGAGACATAAAGTAACAATGGTTTTCCTAGAATTGGTGACATTAGGATGGGTGGTTGCATGAGATATGCCTTGATCTTGTTGAATGTGTCCTCACATTGATGGTCCCACTTGAAATGAACATTTTTGTGCAATAGATGAGTAAATGGTTGACATTTATCTACTAGTTGAGAAACAAATCTTCTGATTGAGTGGAGTCTTCCTTGAAGTGATTTGAGTTGACAGATATTCTTGGGAGGTGTCATTTCCATGATTGCTTTTACCTTAGCTGGATCCACTTTGATACCTTTAGCTGAAACAATGTATCCCAAAGAATATGTGGATGACATCTTGGCTAAATCATACAATAGAGAAGAACATATAGAGATACTAGAAACGATCTTTGACAGGTTAGAACAATACAAGTTATGACTAAACCCTAAGAAATGTATGAATCATATCATGAAATATAGTTGTCAAAGCTCTTTGATATGTAGCACCTGCATTTTTTAGTCCAAAAGGCATGACCTTCCAGCAGAAAGTACCCCACAGGCATGTGAAAGATGTATTTTCTTGATCTTTGGGTGCTATTTTGATCTGATTGTATCCAGAGAAACCATCCATTAAAGAGAACATGGAGTGTCCAGCAGTTAAATATACAATGATGTCAATGTTAGGCAAAGGAAAGTCATCCTTTGGACATGCGTTATTAAGATCTCTAAAGTCTGTGCATATTCTAATGCTTTTATCTAGTTTTGAAACATGAACAATGTTGGATACCCATTGAGGGTATGCTACAGGTCTGATGAATCCTACATCCAATAATTTCTTTAGTTCTGCTTTGACTAGGAGAGGGATATGAGGATGCATTTTTGTTAACTATTGTTTGATTGTTTTGGCTCCTGGATTGACATTTAAGTGATGCATAATAAGCTCTGGATCCAATCCTGGCATGTCTGGATATGACCAGGCAAAATTGATTTGCCATCGTTTCAAGAATTCTATATATTGTTGCATTTCTTCTTCTGATAGAGAAGTTGTTGGATGAAGAATCTTTGGTTTCTATGTTGTACCAATGTTAACTGCCTTTGTGGTTCGATCAAAATGGATGACCTTTCTTGATAGTGCTCAAGTAAAGTGTCAAATCCCCCATCTTCTGGCGCCTCAAGGAGGTTTTCACCATTAGATGCATCCTTTCTTTTTACTTTTTCTTGATCTAATGTTGCCAAAAAATGGTTTTCCGCATTAGACTTGATATTCTTTTATTTATTTTCACTTTTGCGACTAGGAGATTTGGCACCCACTTGACTAGAGGATGCATTGCTGAAATTCCTGGTGGAAGTTGTTATAGGTTCGATTGCATTAAGATATACAGATATGGCATGGTCATTTGGAAAGGTATCAATGGTGGTATGTCCTTCTTTTTCCCAATCAATAAGCTTAGGGTGGATTAGAGGTAGAGGATCTTCAAGTTGGGATGTTTTGAGGGTTTCAAGGGTCATTATAGATGTAAGAAAGTTTTCAATAGGTATGTCAATGTCTAGAATGATACTCTCATCAGAATGACCCCGCATAAGAAATTCCTGATCGTCCTCGGTTAAGTTCAAGTTAGCCGAATGTGATTCTAATTCAAGTGAACTATTTCCTGACGTTTGTCCTACATACATGTGAACTACATCGACTCCTACATCTCCTTCAAAGCAATTTTCTTCAGTTGATTCTTTAGAATGATAGGAATCCCATTCCCATTCATTAGAATCTATATCACTTGCAGCTTGCAATCTATAGATTTGTTCATATAGTATTTCTTCTTATTTTCTTGTTATATCTTTTCTTCTTTCATATTCAGCTTCTTCAGGACTAAGATTGAGTTCTGTCAATTTTATTATGATCTCTGCTTGACTTATATTAGCTTCTTTCTTGTTTTGATTGAGATTTAATGCTTCTTGAGAGGTTCTTTTAGTTTGTTTCTCTTGTTGATTTGAAGCTTGTTTCTTTTCCCATTTCATTTTTGCTTGTGTTTGTTGCTTAGCTAATGTTTCTTATTTTTCAATTGCTAGTTGTTCTTGCCTGTTTTCATATTCCTCTTGTTGTTAACTAAAAGATGTTTCTTTTGGTAGAGTGACTTGTCCATACCCTAAGCCTGTTTTGTCTATAGTCTACTGAGTGTAAGGTTGAATAGGTTCTGATATACATTCTTTTCTTTTTCCTATAGGACCTGTTCCAGTGTATCCCATTTTTCTGAGAATATTAAATCCTTTTCCATACTTTTTTGTAAGTATTTTGACATTGTTAATCTTTTGTTGACATTCTTCATCCTTGTATAGCCATTGTAGCACATCTTTGTCTTTTGTTTCCTCTGATAAGGTTCCAACACTAACAAATGCTCCATCAAATATCAAAAGATGTTTTACAATTGGTTGTTGTTTAGAGTTTGATGCTTTTCCAAAGGATTTAGGAGAAAGTGGTAATTGTGATATTGAATATTCTCTATTCCCTTGATCTCTTAGCTGCATTTGTTTTTCCAGACTTGATAAAATAGAGGCAAAAACACTAAATTGCTTTTCAACCTTCAAGTAGAGACTTGATTGCCCTAACAAATCACTTGGAATAGATCCCAATTGTTAGCAGAATACAGTGCCTATTGCAACACCACATTCATCATGCCAATAAATGCTTGTTGCAAGCTAAATGTCATTATCTATATTTTCTTTCCATACAAAGCATTCATTTGTTAAAGCCCATAGGCTATTGAGAATAATAGGACAACAAATATAAATCATGTTAAAAGTTACAAATATAATAGTAAACAATAAGAGCATATACCAACATGACAAAAGCCAGATGAATTTCAAATTTTCCGAAATGAAATAAATTATAAACCCCTATGTACACAAAGTCGGGCAACTCCAAGAGAGCCCACATACCATAACAAAATCAAGAAACTATTAATCATTTTTGCAAAGTCAAGCCCTACATTTCATCTTTAATTGTTACACAAAGACTTCAATACATATCAACTAATATGCTAGCAATTGATTTATATAATAGCAACAAAGAGATTGCAAAGAAAATCCTTCAGCGATGGACTCATGTAGGGCAGCCAGAATAGAAATTGCAAGATTCCTAGTTTATCTCACTTTAATCTTGAAACACCCCAAAGAGATCCCTGCCCTATATAAATGCTAACCGCGTGACACTCAGCACTCTAAGCATAAACATTTGACAATTCTATTGATTATTTATCTAATACATTTTTATTGAAAACTACACAAAAATATTTAAAATAAATTTTTTATTTTTTTAATACTTTTTTTAATATCGTCTCTAGAGAGACAATAGTTGAGATCTAAAGAAATATCATCTCTCGAGAGACAATATGATTTTAATCCCAACTATTGTCTCTCTGGAGACAATATGTCTTTAAATCCCAAATTTTCTCTACAAAGACAAAAGAAATTATGTTTTCTATTGTCTTTATAGAGACAATTTTAAAGACGATAATTTAAGACACTCAGTTAAAGACATTTTTTAAGACAAAACCAAACTTTTTTTTTGTCTCAAGTTGAGACAATTTCCTCAAAATTTGTCTTAAAAATTTTCTTAAAGCACCCCTCTATGTAGTAGTGAATGTAAAGTATCCCACTCAGTCAGTAGAAGATGTTTGCTGCTAAATTAATTGAGAGTTAATGTTGTTTGATTTTATATTGTGAAAAAATTATTTAAAGATGCTACAAATTTTAAGGAAGCATGAGTAGATTGTAAGAGTCCATTGGAGAAGAAGCATGAGTAGAATGTAAGAGTCCATTGGAGAAGGGTACAATTCCATTGTTGAATTATTTTTCTTAGGAAGGATGGTAGTTTTAAAGTAATAGAGTATGCATACCATGGGGTTAAATGAGAGAAAATTTGATAAGAGAAAAGAATAGTGGAGGTTTAAGTTCATATTTATGAGTTGATAAAACATTGACACAATTGATTGAAGGATATTATTATCCTAAAATGAATACAAATCTAAAGAATATAGAAAAATATTGTAGAATATGTTAACATGCTAATGGAGTAAGGCAAAACATATGGTTTTATCCATTATTGCCTCTTTTAGAGGGACCTATAAAAAATTCTAGATTGAATTTTTTTCTTGGTATACCTAGTCCCAAAAGAGGTTGTCATCTGATTTTTGTTGTGGTTGATAGATTCTAAAACAAGAGCAGATTTATTTATACGTAAGAAGTCTAATGATGCTTCAAATACTGCTAATTTATTTATCAAGGATATAGTATTATAACATGGGTTTCCAAAGAGCATATTTTTAGATAGAGACATCAAAATTGTTGTCCATGATGGTGTATATTATGGAAGAAATAAGGTATTGAATTAGGATTTAGTTTATCCTATCATCACTAGATTGAGAGGAAAACCAAAGATATAAATAAGAGTTTGATAAATTTTGATGTGGAAAAATGCTTTGAAAATTTTACTGGATTAAAAACTTTGTAAATATAATACATGAACTCTTTCGGTGACATTTATTTTCCTCTAGCTTATATTTTGGTAACCATTTTTGGACAAGAGATGCATTGCATCAAGTTCCCAGGCCTAGAGTGTAATGTCTTTGTTGATAGTTTAAGAGTGGGCGGATTGATTAGATGAAGCATAGTAAATGTGTAGTGCATTGGTGTGGTATGGAAGAAGGAAGAGTAATGTGAAATAGCCAAGTATTTGGAAGGAGCTACTTTGTAAACATTGATGCTTGAATCTGATATGTGGTTTTATAATCAGAGTTGTCATTACATTGAATGTAACTCGAATAAAATAATGAATATAATAAATAAAATAAGGTTACCTTGATTTTAATATAAAATTTTATTAAAAAAATAGAAAATTGAATTTCAATTTATTTAGTAGATTTGTAGTTTTCATGAAGTAGAGTTGTATGAGATATAAAAAGTTAAATTTATTTGCTTGTGTTTTTGGTACTATGAAAAATAACAAATGTCTGGATCAAATTTAGTTATTGTTAGCCAAGATTAGGGGTCTTCCAACTTCTTGTACCATAGTATCATATTTCTAACATGTTCAACCATTCAAATTGATGAGGGATATGATTTCCTATTACCACAAGTTTTGAGTTTCAACTTCTTTTTTTTATCATGTGTTAACTAATTTAATGATTAGTGGTCCTGAGATACTATTGTGTTACTTGTACATTCATAAGTGGGGTACTCTATTGGTGAAATTTTATAAGAGAAAAAAAAGACGAGTCAAATTCCAAGATATAATTCTATAATGTTACATAGAGCTACAAATTTAGACATGCCCAAAAAAGGTTATACGGTTAAGATGGAAATAACATACATACCTTGCTACAAAAACCAAAGGATAAAATTGTTTAAGAATAGTAGCTAGATTTTCTGACAACACATCTAGCATTACACTTATCTAGAGCTCTTCTCTTTTAGATAATATTAAGGTTCTACAACTTTTCAAAAATGATAGCAACTTTTGAAACTTACCTTTTTATTTTAATAAAAATGAGAAAAATTCTAGGATATTGATAGAATTCATATAACATGTCAAAGAAACTATTTAGGAAATTTGCAACTGAGTTAACATATCTAAGTTCTTATTTAAGATCATAGGGTGACAAGTATTGAGTTGTCATATAATTGGATTTAACAAATCATACTTCCAAAATCAAATCTATTTTTAGGTCGACATCAGATAGGGATGTTAGGACCAACAACAAACTAGGGAAATGAAATATTATGAAGTTTATCCAGAATCTTAACAAATCCAACACTATGTGTGTGCAGGAAATGAGGGCAACAAAAATGCAAAAGTCAGTTTCAAAAGATCTGTGCACCAATGAGACTCTTGGTGAATGTTATAGAAACTATATTGAATAGCTCAACTTCCCAAGGTGTGTCCCTTTGTTCTCTATCTCACAGGACTCCCAGGGTCTCACTCTTGCTCACAAATCATTGAACAAGGTGGCTTAATAATGACAACTCCAAGAATGAGTGATTATTGATTAATAAGCATGAATGTATTCCTACAACATGTATGATATTGAAACTAGGATGATTAAACTAGTATGAAGATGATGCCATGATAAAATATTAGTAATCCTATCCTAACATGATATACTAATCTAACATGGATATGCTATGGTATTGAAATGGTTCTAAATGCTTAGTATATTTTACACAAAGGGAGGATAAATGCTTAGTAAAAATGACTATAACTTGGATACACAAAGACTTGGATCCTTCAAATGAGAGAATGACAGCTCTATTTGTAGGAAAAATAGGGCAATGGAGGGTCAAGATTAAGCAATCTTATCAAGGGTCGGGATCAAAAGTTAATCAATCCATGTTCACAATTCTCACCAATGAAATGGTGACAATTGTCAATGAGAGGTTTCTTGAGAGGGGATGTAACTAGCATTAAATCCTTTAGAGAACATGAAGGTTACCTTAGGAGGCAAGGTTAAGATTAGGCTAGGGTCATCCATTGGATAAAGCTTTTATCCAAGGGTTAAACTATTGTGCAAAGGTTAAAGGGGTAACCAAGGGTAAAGCCATGAGTGCTTGATTGAGACCCTTGGGTTGGATGAAGGTTGAGTTAGGGAAAAATTCTATAACCATGCAAGAAGGGTGAGTTAACCATTAATGGTTTGGAAGACTTTGTGGACAAATTTGTAAGAGTCCTTCCAAATTTGGGGGAACTCAACAAGTTAGCTTGTTGAAGACACAAAGCCTTTATTGCTTTTTAGAAGACTTTCCTCCAATTTTGAGAAGTGACCCCCTCAAGTTTAAGAAAAGGATATGATTGGAGGGATCTGGCTAATTGATTAAGATTAGATGGGCTCTATAAGAATGCTTTAGGAGGCAAGTGGGAGATGTAGAAAAATGCAAGTGGATGGAGGGGAATTTTAATTAAAATAAATTACTTTATTTCAACTAAAATAGAAGCAAATTGCATAAACACAAGTGGGGTATTTAAATAAATAAATTAGATTTATTTACTTGCAAGGATCAATTTAATTAAATGTAAATTTAATTAAATAGCTAGAAAGGGGAATTAATTAAATAAAGTGGTTTATTTAATTAAAAGCTACAAAACATTTAGATGAACTTAATTAAATAAATTGATTAATTCATTTAATTAAATAGATCAATGGGGAGAAATTAATTAAATAAATTTTAATTAAATAGAGGAATGGGGTTAAAATGAAAATTAATCATTCTTTTAGCAAAGTGGTCAGATTTATACATCTACATTTTGCCCCTCTTTGAAGTGAGCTGTGTCCACATGTTGATTCAAAGAAAATTTTGCTGGATATGATGTTTGCATTGAAATGTTGATATGATGCCCCAGATTTGATGATTGATATTCATGATGCCCCCTCGGGAGATGAATCAAGGATTTTGAAAAATTTGTGGATGAGCATTTTTTATATTGATTGATTCATCTCCAGATAATGATGTTGATAAGGTTAAAAACGAAAAAATAAGGAAAAGTCATGCCCCACCTTTTAACCTTGTTGACTTTTACCCTATTAAAAGGTAAAACATGATTTGATTCTTATCATTTCCACATTTGTCTCCTTGTGATTGTGATAGCTAAGCTCTGATGAAAATGCCAATTCCATATGCTTCACACCGACTTGAGTGCGTCTGTCAATACCGGAGGCTCACTGCATATGGCCCACCTATAAGTGGTCAAAATCTTTCCACATTTTTTATTTATTTTGCCTGCTTTGATCATGTTTTTAATTTATTGGTTTTAAATTTGTCGGTTTAGCGTGTATGGTAAATTCCATAGCACATATGATAAACATGCTAGCACATAGGGTAAACCTAGTTAGGTTAAAGTCTATGTGGCTTTAGGCAGTGCGTCAGAAGGTTAGGTTAGCACGTCAGGGATTTTAGCACATAAGGTCTACAATAGAGTGCATGGGGTAGATAGAGTAGCGCATCAGGGGATTTAGCGCATACGGTTAGCAGGGTAGCGCTTTGGAGTAATCAATTAGCAAGTCAGGTAGATTAGTGCATAGAGTAAAGTTTCTAGTGCATTGGTGGAAAAGGATAGCATATAAGTAGCAACTTAGTGCATAGGAGCCCTGGTATAGTGCATAGTGTCCAAAATGGGTGAAAAAGGTTTGGAAGAATGTGTCTTGAGTTAGATAGATGGCTTAGGAATTGATACGCACCTTCTGATTGTTCTAAGGTGAGTCTTGAGGCAATGTTTTGACTATTGTGATGATGTCTGATTTTGATATGATGATTTTGGAGTTTGCTATTGAAGTTGCTTTTGATATGAAGTGCCAAGCTAATTGATTTTTTTGATGATGATCCTGATTTTGAGTCTGATGTGGATGTCTAGTTTTTTCCTTTCCATATGAATTTGATGTCCAATATGAGTCCCAATTCTTTGATTTCTGATATGATTCCTGATTTGATGCTTCCGATATGGATTTTTGATTTTCTTTCTTGATATGGGTCTTGAGTTGGTACTTGATTTTCGATATGGGGTCTTGATTTTGGATATGGGTCAGATTTTCGATATGATTCTTGATTTTTGATATGGGTCTTTGAGTTCTTGATATGGTGCTTTGATTTCTTGATATGGTTCTTTGATTTCTCGATATGGGTCTGATTTTTGATATGGGTCAGATTTTTGATATGGGTTAGATTTGATGCTTGTGATATGGATTCTTGATTTGATGTTTCGTTGTTTCAAGTTTATTTTCTTTGATTGAATATATCAAATAGATTTGGGAACTGATAATGGACACTTATTGTTTTGCAGGCAGAGCTTGGCATTCTTCAGTCTCAAGAGCAATTTTTGAGACCATGGTCATTGATTCTAAGCTTGTCATAGGATGATAGAGATGTGATTGAGAGATGTGGGTTATCATCCTTACTAGACATGCCTCAGTATATCATTAATGGGGGTTTGATGATAGCTTTAGCAAAGAGATGGCATAATGACACAAACACTTTCCACTTGGTGATAGGCGAGATGACAGTCATACTAGAGGACTGTTACCGGATTCTACAGATTCCTTTGATTGGGGCCTTGTTGCCTTATGAGCAGATAGAGGAGGGTTGGCCAGAGGCTCTTCATCACATCTTTGAGGATGATCATATCAGTGGGTATGAGATTCCATGGTAGGAGTTCATGGATTTTGGTTATGCTCCTCTGCCATCGATACTAGTAGGTTTCATTGGTGGTTTTTTGTGTCCTGACCATAGGTCAAAGGGACTAGCTATGATATGGGGATTGGTATTGGAGGACATGGTGATGCAGGGCTATAGGTTTGCATGGGGGTCTTGCATGTTAGCTCACCTTTACATAGAGCTTCACCAGGTGGTGTATCTAGGATAAAATAGTTTATTAGTGGGGGTTACACTACTATAGGTGTGGGCTTGGGAGCACATTCCTCTAGCGAGGACACTTGCAGATAGGGATAGGCCAGTTGGTCGAGCATCCACTTATGGATATAGAGGTATAGTTGTCCTGCAAAAGCTTGGCAAACTAGACAATTGGTAGAGGGTACTAGATGACATTGATACGGTCATTTGGAGACCATATATGGATTGTGATGTATGGGCAGAGGATGGGCTAGAGATGCCCTATGTGTATATGTCGAGGTATCTGATCGGGAAGATGCCCTTTATCATTAAGCGATTCTTGCATAGCCATGTTCAACAACAGTATGGTAGATAGCAAGGGATGCCACAAGGATCCTACTTACATTCTCATCGATGATATGATGTTCGAGAGTGGGGACCTACTCTGGATAGTGCAGTAGCGGTGGAGGAGTATATGTTGTTGGCAGAGTAGATTTGGGATTATGGGGTTGGGGTTGTGGATGCAGGTATGAAAGATTTCTCAACATACTTTGTGGCACATGCAGTGGCATGTATCTCAGATCCAGCATAGATGTTCTCTACTTTTGAGGACGATGAGGATGAGGAGCCATAGAAGTGAGGGGGAGTCAGATGGAGAGATGAGGAGGGAGAGGAGGTAGCAGAGGGAGGTGGAGGAGATAGTGGAGGAGGAGGATGAGGATGAGGAGGTGCTGGTCGAGGAGGTAGAGATAGGGGGAGAGGAGGTGGATTAGATAGAGGGAGAGGATCAGACAGAGGGAGAGGAGGTGGTGGAGTACGTGGGTTGGATAGAGGATGTAAACTCCTTCTAGGTACTGGTGGGGTTGGTAGTGTAGAGGCTTTGCTAGCTATGGTGCGTGGGATGGAGGAGGATGAGAGGCGACCCGCATAGAGGAGGAGATCATATGATTTACCCCCACTAGCACCTCGAATAGGGATAGGTGTAAGTGGGGTTACCACACATGTACCTATTCAGATTAGGATACGCACTCATTGACAAGATTCATAGATTAGGGCGTTACAAGTCACAGTAAAGGAGCTACCGGCATAGGTGCTAGTGCAATAACCCCAAATTATGCAGATTATGGCTAAGTGGGATGTAGAGAGAGAGTGTTGGGGTTGGGCAGAGGATCTTGCTGAGAGATTGGAGAGAGTGATGGTTGGTGCCCCGATGCAGGACATGTTGAGGGAGATATGTTATACAACCAAGGAGGCTGAGTATTACAGGCGCTTATACGAGGAGGTGGTTCCTAGAGATCACAGAGCTCCTAGCTATACTGCTAGTCGATCTGGTCCCAGTCAGATGAGGATAGAGAGAAGAGGGGTTACGGGGCTTGCCCAATGTGATCCACTTGGTGGAGATCCAGGAGGTGGGCCATCAACTGTGAGACCGTAAGCCTTAGGAGATAGTCATACCTAAGAGACCAGTCTCTATTGTATTTTGATCATTTGTTGTATTTTGACAGACATGATATCCCTTGTACATTTCGACCATTTTTGAGATATACACACACACACACACACATATATATATATATGTATATATATATATGTATATATATATATGTATATGTATATATATGTATATATATGTATATATATATATACATATATACACACACACACACACAAATATATATATACATATATATATATACACATATATATACATATACATATACATATATACATATACATATATATATATATATATATACATATATACATATACGTATATACATATACATATATACATATACATATATATATACATACATACATACATATATATATATATATGTATGTATGTATGTATGTATGTATGTATGTATGTATGTATGTATATTTATATATAAATATGACACTGATTTTCTCTAATCCCCATGTGATGTGTTATTGATGATGATGTTCTATAATGATTATGTGATGCTTAGATAGATTCTCTTGATTTTGATTATGATGCGATTGTATGATTCATGATGAGATGAGCAAAAATGTAATTATGTATTGCATTGACTACTTTAATTTATGAGATGTATGATAATGATAATGATGTGAGATGTTTCTTGAAAATGAGATGTATGATAACGGTAATGATGTGCAACTAAATGCAAGATATTAAATGATATGAAACTAAATGCAAGATTATAAATGATATGAAACTAAATGCAAGATTATAATGATATGCAACTAAATACATGATTTAAATGATATGCAACTAAATGCAAGATTTATTTTTGTCGTTGTCATTCCTGTGTAGCCACCTATTTGTGCTCTATTTTGTTTGTCATCATTCAGATTTTGATATGTTAGAATTTAATACAAGCATCATGGTATAATTGAACCATAACAACCTGAGTAACACTTACATGGATTTTGATATTGCAAGACAACACAAGTATCGAGGTATAATTGAACCAAGATGACCTGAGTGTTGCTTGCGTAAAACAGACAATGGTTAACCATTTGTATGTGCAAAGTGGAAAATGTCTTCAATGAATTATTTCCAATCATGTCTCAAGACACATTTGCATCATACCAATGACCGTGTCACAGATAGAAAACTAAAGAAAATATCAGATTCCTTCGTTGCTTCTCTAGCTGAATGCATCCTCAAGTAGCTCAGGAGATCTAAAGTTCAAAAATTTTATGATTCAAAATAGTCAAAACCTCATGCTACATGTAAAAAAATCATAATTCATAAAATCATCCATCATGTGTGTGTTAAAGTTTTCAGTTGGATAATGGTCTTGTTTTCTATCCAGATGAGCAGTTGTTGACATTATTTTCTTAGTATGTTGTGATCCTTGATGTTTGCTGTCAGAATGGTTAAAGTGAGAGAAATGTTTCCACTAGATACAGATACCTATCGATGCGAATATATACGTTGATCACCAAGCCATAGTGGGATATGATGAACTAATCTTCATATAATCAAGGATAGTGACTACGCTAAGTATGTCTAGGACAATACTGTGTGAATAAGTGTTGGGCAATGGCAATTAGCTGAGACTTAGATGGATCATAGATATGAGTAATGATAGATAGAGGAGTCATTCTCTCACAAATTGCGCGTGTTGCCAGGTTTTCACAACCTCTTTTTATTGGACTTTTTTATTTTTCAATTTTTTTTTTTCTTTTTTTTCTTTTTCCATGCATTGGATGACTCAAGTGTAGAATTTCTTTATATGGATGTTGTTGGTTGGCTCATCGAGCACATCTCCTTTTGAGGTTGTTAGCTGATAGGTGCTTGATCTGTAGGTTGATATGATGACAAAGGGACCCAACCAGTTAGGTTCAAACTTCACCTTCTTTTCTCGATCTTGTTGATTTTGTGGATTTTCCTTTAGTACCAGATCACCAATTTTGAAAGCCCTAGGAATGACTTTATGATTATAGCTTCGACACATTTGCTATTGGTATGCCTTGAGGTGGTCATAGGCATGTTGTCATTTTTCATCCAAAAGCTCTAGTTTATTCAACTTGTGTTGGCATTCTACACTCTAATGAGAACATGGTTGATGTTGTTATTCATAGCAACCAATCAGTATCATGATTCTACACATGCACCGGCATCACGGACACAATCATTGGCAGGCACTGGTAGGAACTTTCACCGACATCTAGCTTACACCGACAATGAAGTATACTAACACCCATGCCGACATGTGACAAGTTTTGTTTATGTGAATTGTTTTGTAAATATAATTATCTTTTGTGAAGCCAACTTGGTATATTATAAAGACTCATATATGCATGATATCTCATAGGTCATTTTGTATTAGGTGTGTATAGGAGATAATTGTAAAAAGGTGAATATTGTATGAGGTAACATAGTGGACAGCAAAGGTTTTGGTTAAGGTATATAACTTTGTTTAAACTGGTACTGAACTAGGCATTAGAGATGCTATTTTGAGTAGTACATTGTATTGGATTTAATTATCCATATTGTAATCAGTGAGACTCTTCATTGAGCAGTGCGCTCTAGGCTATTGGCCTCCTTGCATGTGTAGGCCCTTATTGTAAGTAATATTTATTCATATTGGCTAGTGAGTAAATATTGTGGGTCACAAATCCCACAAAGGTTTTTCCCACATCAGGTTTTTCCCACACTAGGTTTCCTCGTTAAAATATCTTATGCTATGGTGTGCATTTATGCTATCTCTGCAATTTCTATTTGCTGCATTATTTCTTGTTTACTGGTATATCTATTTGGGTTACAAAGTTATAAATAAGTTTAAATATTCAATTAACCGGTTAGACACTGATTCACCCCCCTTCTCAGTGTCTTTGGGACTATCATTACATCTAACAACTTGTTTACTTGATACTCCTCATCTAGTATTAGGCCCTTCAAAGATACTTAGAGAGATGGGATTTCTACCTCAACAGGTAAAATTGTTTCTAATCCATACACCAAAGAATATGGTGTAGCCCCTGTAGGTGTCTGAATACTAGTCCTTTATGCCCAAAGTGCCGGATTGAGTTGTAGATGCCAATCCTTACCTGCATAATTGACCATTTTCTTGAGGATTTTCATAATTGTTTACATAGCTCTCACACATCTTGATTTTTGAAAGGATGCCCGTTGTCTATGATGATGGAACTGGGAATGCCATATCTACAAATGAGATAATTGAGAATAAATGAGATGATCTGTTGTCCAGTTAGAATGGTCATTGGGATTGCTTCAATCCACTTTTTGAAATACTCTGTTGCAGTGATAATGAACTTGTGTCCATTTGAGGAAGGATGAATTTTCCCTACTAAATCGAGTACCCAGTGACAGAAAGGCCAAGATGTAGTTAATGGTTGTAGCTCTTGTGCTAGTGCATGAATTAGATTTCCATGAATTTGGCATTTTGGACATTTGTTTGCAAATTGATAGTATTCTTTCTCCATTGTCAGCTAGTAATATCCCATTCTCAGAAGTTTCTTGGTGAGAGTAGGACCACTTGAATGCATATTGTAGATACCTTTGTGAAGCTCATCCAAGGCAGAGTTAGATTCATTATGATCGAGGCAACAAAGAAGAATACCATCTAGACCTCAACGGTAAAGTATGTTAGCGGTTAAGGTATAGCGAGTGGCTTGCAGGATGAAATTGTGATTTTGGTTGCAGGATAAGTTGAGTGGAAGGGTATTGTTCTTAATATATTCCTAGATTGTCCCATATAGAAGTGAGTCTAAACCACTTAGGGCATAGATGACATGGGATGTGGAATTATCATATGTCAGGGAAAACAATTGCTCTACCAGGAACTCGTAACGACTTCGTTTCTATGGAATTTGTAGTAATGAAGCAATAGTGACCATTGCATCGATCACTCTATTGTCCAATCTTGGTATTTGTTCAAAGGTGATGTGTACAAAGTAATATTTTAAATCATCCACCATTCTCTTGTACAGCAGAAGCTTGTCATCCTTTGTCTGATGTTCATTGTTGATCTGATTGATAACTAGTTGGGAATCTCCATAGACTTTCAATTCCATGATTTTCCATTCCATAGCCATTTTGATTCCTGTCACCAGTGCTTCGTATTTAGTGATATTCTTGGTGCATGAAAAGATCAACCTATAAGTTCTTGGAATAGTGTGTCCTTCAAAAGTGACGAACAAGATATCGACACCCATCCATGTTGGGTATAGGATTCATCAAAGTATAAGATCCATTGCATGGTTATAATAGTAAGGACATCCATGTATAGAAATTCCACCTGCATTGGTTGTTTATTAGGTGCTGGCACTTCAGCTAGTTGATCTACAATTACTTATCCCTTGATAGCCCAATGTTCTATGTACTGGATATCAAACTCACTGAGAATCATGACCCATTTAGCCAATCAGCCTGTAAGAGTTGCCTTGCTGACTAAATACTTGAGAGGATCAATTTTTACTACCGGCTTGATTGTATGGGCTAGCATGTAGTGACGAGACTTTTGAGAGGCAAATACCACTACTAGGCAAGCCTTCTCAATGAACATATAGTTTAGATCGTATCCATTCAATGTTCTACTGATGTAATATATAGCTCATTCCTTACCTTCTTGATCTTCTTGTGCTAACAGTGCCCCCAATGATATTTTCATTGTTGATATGTAGAGGATGAGTGGCTTCCTTATTATTGATGGTACTAAAACTCATGGATTCATTAGATATTGCTTGAGTTGGTAAAATGATTTTGCACACTTTTTTTCCCATATTTTGATGCTTTTGTTAGGTTTTGAGACTGGTACAATATTTGAAATCCATTCAGCATAGTCTATAGGTTGGATGAATCCAACATCTAATAGATTCTTTAGTTCTGCTTTGACCAATAAGGCTACATGCAGATTCATTTTTCTTAATTTTTGTTTAACTGGCTTAGCTCCTGGAGTGATGGATAAATGATGTATGATCAGGTTCGGGTCCATTTCGGGCATATGAGCATATGACCAAGAAAAATTGATTTACTTTTCTGTGAAGAATTTGATGAAATCTGGTTGTTCCTCTTTTGTGAGTGACTCTGCTCTGTGTATGGTCTTGACTATTGCCTTAGTACCAATGTTTATTGATTGAGTCATCTTAATCAATATAGGGGACCTTTCTTGATAATGTTGGTATTATGGATGACTTCGTCATGTGTTGCTTTGGTTTTGTCATTGATGTCAACACTTATCTTTATGGTGGTCTACATTATTGACTTGACACTCTAGTTATATTGGTTTATTGTTGAACTGGCACATTGTGGTCCCAACATGGATATTGGCTTATGCACAGTCACTGGTATATGTTTCACCAATAGCTCAGGAAGTTGATGATGACTTGTTATCATCTGGAGATCATTTGGTTATGTCAAAGACATGGATTGGAAGTTTGGATTTGGTGTTTTTCTTATTGGTCTAATTGAGTTCACATATTTGCCTTTACTGATAGATAGGTCTAGGTTATGGACCAGTACAAGATATCATGTTCCAGATCAGCATGACACATTTTGGAAATAGTTTATTGCTTGAATAATGTGTAAATGTATTGAGCCAACATAATGTATTGCATCATGACTTATTTGTAATTGATTTATATGTAATATCTCCAGTGAGTTGACCTTATCATGTGGTCTTAGGTTTTGTATAAATGATTATAAGATCTTATTGAAGATCAAATAAATCGGTGTTTGCAAATATTGAAGATCATTGTGAAGAGGAGATCCTTGTGCAAATCATGCGGATATTATCTGAAGGTTGAAGGAAAGGTTATGAAGGTGTTTGACACTCATGTTTAGAGCTTAAATCGATACTAAATCCAACATTGTAGATGCTATCTTGAAGAAGTGCATTGTTATTGGATTTAACCATCCAATTGTAGTCAGTGTGACTCCTATTTTGTGATTGAGCGGTGATCTCTAGGCGGTTGGCCTTTCTACATGTGCAGACCCCATTATTGTATTCACTTACTATCTATAGTAGTATGATCTGATTGGGGGTAAGGTTTCCCACCATGGTTTTTCCCCTTATAGGGTTTCCACATCAAAATCTCTATGTCATGTGTTGTGCATGTTGTTTTTCTTTCTGTTTCATGCATTAAGCTATATCAGTATTGCTATAACTATTAATCTGTTTTACCGACATTAAGTTTCTTTTACCGACACTAAGTATTAAGTTGGAATAATTGGTTTTGGGTTATAATTTATTCACAACTGATTCACAACTAATTCACCCCCCTCCTCTTAGTTGTCCTTGCCGGTTCCTAACAATTGGTATCAGAGATAAGTCCTCTTTTTGCAGAAGCCTAACAACTTGACAAGATCTTATGGCAACTAATATTTTCAGGAAGGACAGTCTGAAACTTGATGGAGCTAACTATGGTATATGGAAGATCAGAATGGAAACTCATCTGAACCGCATTAGAAGATGTATATGGGATGTTTCAAAGAATGGCTATGTTGGTCCTACTAAGAATAACCCTCATCCACTGACATTGGCTAAAGACTTGGAGAATGATTGCAAAGCAAGAGAATAACTTCTAAGCACATTATCAGATCAACAAATCATGGAATTATTAGATCGATCTACTATAAAAGCTATTTGGGATAAACTGCAAACATTGAATGAAGGAGATACCACTGTCAAAATTCCAAAAATGGAATGTTACCAAGTCAAGTATGAAACTTTAAAAATGGAAGAAGATGAAGGAATTTCTACATTTATGGAAAGAGTTAATGAAATTTTTTTTAGAAATACAATGTTGTGGAGGATCTTTAAGTGAAGATGAAATTATTTCTAAAGTTTTAAGAGCTTTGCGACCGGCTTACAAAATGAAAGTAACTGCTATTAATGAGTTGAGAACAATGCCTAATACATCAATTTCTAGAGATACTTTCCTTGGAAAACTTTCATTATTTGAGCTTGAAGAATTTGGTCCTATTGCTATAGTCAAAACTGATTTAGCTTTCAAAGCATCATCTTCAGCATCAACATCATCATCATTTGACAAAACTGATTGGAATGAACTTTATGCAAAAGAACTTGAAGATATGAGGAGAGAAAATGAAGAACTTGAAGAACTTGAAGCACTATTACCACAGAAGATGCTTAAAGTTCCAATAGGAAGTAAGTATGAAGGTAAAGTACCTTTCAAATGTTTTAATTGTAATAAAATTGGTCATATGTCATCTAGGTGTCCTGATAGACATGCAAGACTAAGGGAGGAAGCTAGAAGAACATATAAACCTAACCCTGAATATCGGAGATATAGATTTAAGAAAAGTAGAGATAAGTCATGTTACTATGCAGATGAAGGTGTTATAGATGATTCAGATGAAGACCTAATAGATAGTGGATGGGCATTTGTCGCATTAAAAGAAGATCCACCAGCATCTATTGCCAAACCGATAGAGCAGGCATTAGTAACAAAAATTGATATAAAGGATGAATGGATCATTGATAGTGGATGCTCGCATCATATTATTGGTGATAAAAAAAAATTGTTATCATTACAAGAAATTCATGGAGGTCTAGTAAGATTTGGAGATGACAAAGCTTGTTTAATCAAAGGAAGAGGTACTATATCTTTGGATGGTAAGCACAATACTGATAATGTTTATTATGTAGAAGGTTTGAAGCATAATCTTTTGAGTGTTCATCAGCTAGTGGAAAAAAGATTTTAGTTACAATTCAAGAATGGAAAATGCAAAATCATAAACTAAACTAGATTGGAGATTGCAACCTGTAATTAAACTAAAGGTAATATCTTTCATTTGAATACCAGTGATAAAACATGTTTGATTGCTCACATTGATGAAAGTTGGTTATGACATAAAAGACTCTATCATGTGAATTTTGATTGCATTGTAAAGATCAGTTCCACTAAGGTAGTAAGGGATTTACCTAAGATTGTGAAACCTCATAATCCGGTATGTAAGGAATGTCAAATGGGAAAGCAAGTTAGAACAACATTTAAGAGCATTTGTGAGAAATCCAATAATACTCTCGATTTAATTCACACTGATTTATGTGGCCCAGCAAGAACAAGAAGTATATAGTGTGATAGATACTTTATGCTAATAACTAATGATTATTCTAGAATGTGTTGGGTTACTTTTCTCAGGGAGAAATTAGAAGCTTTTGGAAGATTCAAGATATACAAGGCAATGATAGAGAATGAAACCGACAACAAAATCTAATGTTTGAGATCTGATCAAGGAGGAGAATTTACATCTAGGGAATTCAATCCATTCTTTGAGGGGAATGGAATCAAAATACAACTATCAATACCCTAGACACCCCATCAGAATGGAGTTGTGGAAAGGAAGAACAAAACTATACTAGATGCAGCAAGAACCATGATGATGGAAGTGAATCTACCTCATATATACTAGAGAGAAGTAGTGAATACAATGGTTTATATTTTCAACAAAGTTCACATCAAAGGTGAAACCGGTAAGACCCCTTTATGAACTATAGTTTGGTCATACTCATACTCTTAAATACTTCAAAATATTTGGAAGCAAATGTTATATTAGGAGAGATGAGTCTATTGGCAAATTTGATGCTAGAAGTGATGAAGGAATGTTTCTTGGTTATTCAACTAGAAGCAAGGCTTATAGATGTTATAATAAAAGATTATAGAAAATCATTGAGAGTACTAATGTGAAGATAGATGAACATTTTAGAGGAGAATCAAGATCTGTAGAACTGGCAATAGAAATGATTAGAAATGAACCGACATAGATTGTACCGATACATAGTGAAGAACCAGTCACACCAACATCATCAAAGAACTCAATTGTGACTGAAGAACAACCTGTGAATATAAATCAGAATAAACCCATGTATGTAAGATTGAATCATTCAGAGAATCAGATAATTGGAAATAAGAATCAAGGTGTTATGACTAGAAGAATATTGGCAATTGAAGAGGTATGTTTAATTTGTCAATTTGAACCAACATCTGTTATTGAAGCATGTGAAGATAAACATTGGATAAAAGCAATGGAAGATGAATAAGAACAAATTGAAAATAATAATACTTGGACATTAGTTCCTCGGCGTAAAGACAAAAATGTAAGTGGAATTAAATGGGTATTTAGAAATAAACTCAATGAGGATGGTGAAGTAATCAGAAACCAAACAAGATTAGTTTGTAAATGTTATTCTCAGAAATAAGAAATTGATTATAATGAAACTTTTGCACTGGTAGCCAGAATTGAAGTAGTTAGACTATTTCTTGCATTTGTAATTTGTGCATTCTTTCTTGGCAGAAGGTTAATTTCATGGATAAGTAAGAAGCAAACTTGCACATCATTATCTACAGCAGAAGTAGAATATGTTCTAGAAGCAACTAATTGCACTCAGTTATTATGGATCAAGCAAATGTTGAAAGATATCAAGGTAAAATGCAAAGAACCGATAATTATTCATTGTGGTTGATGCTCTGTAAAAAAGGAAGGTTAGTCAATGATAACAAAACACAAACAAGAAGAAAAGCCAAGTTGTTAGTGTTAGAAATCATAAACAAAATACTTTCCTACATAAGCATATCAAAAGAGATACCAAAAGCATGATAGAATGTCTAACTGGGAAGGTAAATATGATGAGGCATCTCCAAATGCGTCCTAACATGCTCTTGGCTCCTTCTCCCTTGTTCCTCTCCTCTCTAAGTTCCAAAATAGTGTAGCTCTCAGCAACTTTTTGCACTATGGATGCTTATGGAGGATTGAGATTGAAATATTGCTCTAAATGTTAATAAAGAAGTTAATATTAAGTTATTGATACTAAAATGATTGATTTTATCCAAAATGACAAGATATTAGTTAATTATGCTAAAATGCTCTCTTAAAATGCCTATAGCTTAAATGCATGCAAGTTTTCAGGATCTACATTATGAAGAAATGGGCTCTATTTATAGGAAAAATGGAGCAATGGATGGTTGAGATTGAACAATCTCAACAAGGGTCAGGATTGAATGATTTCAAATCTATGTGAAGGCTTTCAACCCAATCCCAGGATGACAAGTGTCAATGTGAGATAGGTTGAGAGGGGAGGGAATAAGCATTAAATGCCTGATATGACTTTGGGATTTAGAGTCAAGGTTGGTTGAATGAATAAACTCTTTATTCAAAGAATAAAGCTTTTATCCAATGGATAAACTCTTGTGCAAATGTGAAATGGATAAATATGGTCAAAACGATAAATGTTTGGGGGGACAAGTTTGAAATAACCATAAATGGTTATGTAAGAGCCATAAATGGTCATGTAAGAGCCATTAGTGGTCTTGGAAGACTTTGGGGGTTAATTTGTTGAACACACAAAGCATTAAATGCTTTTCAAAGACTTTGGAGTCTTTGAGAAGTGACTCCATTTTGCTTAGGAATGTGACAATAATTAGGAGATGGATTAGGCTAATTAGGAAGGGATTAGAAGAATCTAGAAGGAGATTAGATTTTTGTAAGTGGATTTGGTGGGTGAAGGAAAATAGGATTTTATTAAAAATAAATTAATTTATTTCAATAAATGTGTGCAAGTTGCATTTGTAGGAAAATGCAAGTGGGATGGGGATAATGATTTAAATAAATGTTTTATTTAATTTATTTAAAAAGGGAAAAGGGGATTTAATTAAATAAATAGATTTTATTTATTTAATTGATTTGTATTTGGTTTAATGAATTAATTAAAATAAATCAAATAATTTATTTAATTAATAGAAGAATGTTTGGGGATGAATTAATTAAATATTAATTTAATTAACTGATGGCTAGTGGATTTTTAATCAAATAAATAGCGAATATTTACTTAATTAAGTCGGACAAATTTGTGTGACTACATTTGCCCCTCTTTGAGACGATGCGGTTTATCGCATTGTTTCAAAGAAAGAAAAATTGGTGTGAGAAAATGCCCTATAAAATGTAATTTTAATGGGTGGTATGCCCCCTCGAGAGATGGACTGAAATTTTTTTAAAAATCAAGCGATCTCTCAAAAAAGAATGAAAATTGGTGAGGTGGTAGAAGAGAAGAAGTTAGCCATACAGGTGAAAAATAGAAGAAAACGGGGCAAACATGGAGAAATGGGGGGCTCGAGAAGTTCACGGGGACCACGGCGGTGAGCGGGGAGAAGTTACGGTGACAACGAAGGGTATAAATGGGGTGAAAGGAGTGAAAACAAGATCATTTGTGACCACAACTAGTTGAAAACAAGAGCTCTGATAGTGACGTTTGGAGGAGCAAGCAGCAGCTAGGATGCCGATTTCGATTACCGAGCACAAATTCAAGCGAGTCTGACGATTCCAGCACCCAGATGACTATGGACCAGTGGTACGCAAATTCGAAAACTTAATTTTTATGCATTTTTGATAGGATTTTAGCTGAGTCCAAGTCAAGTCGGAGCAAGAGCACTGGAACTATAGTTTTGGCACTTTTGCTCCATAAACTAGCGCTATTGTGCTGCAATAGCGCTATTGTCCCCTTGTTTGAGCACTTTTGCTTTGTATTAGCACTATTGTGTGCAAGTTCTAGCACTTTTGTACTTCTAGCGCTTTTGAGGGCTTAATTGAGCGCTATTGATGTCAAGTAGCACTATTACATAGTTTATTTAGTGCTTTTGTAGTTGCAGCGCTATGGTATAGCTGTTTGAGTGCTTTTGTGAGAGTTGTAGTGCTATTGTTAGGAAACTAGCACTTTTGATGGTAAAATAGCGCTTTTGTCTAAGGTTAAAAAGATGCCCCAGTTTGGATGAAGAAAAAAAATCTCTCGATGCCAATGATTGATGGATGGCGAGGTGAAGTGGGAGTTGTTTTGAACCATAGCAGCCTAACGAGACTTAGGTCATTTGTTAGGATAAATGCCTGTTGAAGTCTAGGTGACCATGATTGCTTACCTATTGAGACCTGAAGATACTTGATCAAAGTATCTGTTGATAGTCTAGGTTTAAACTTAAGAAAGTTCAAAAACAAAACAACTGATGGTCATTGATGAATGTCCATGTGCAGGATGATCTGCGCGTGTTGCAGTTACGTGAGCGCCATCCTATGATACAGGGGTTGCGGGACCGATTGACTCAGGTGGAGATAGACTACATTGCCGTGACTGGATTATATGAGGTGATGCACATGCCTGTGATTTGTATGAATCACGGATTGATCACAGCATTAGCAGAGCGGTGGCATAGTGAGACGTGCACCTTTCATTTGGCACAGGGGGAGATGACCGTGACGCTAGAGGATGTGTGGCGCATCCTACGAATTCTGATTCGAGGAGAGTTGGTCACATATGATAGATCCTGGGGGACTGTGGTAGTGCAGAGGATTTTTGAGGAGGATGTGTTCATTGATGATGGTTCAATCGTGTGGAAGGATATAGCGGCACTATATGAGCCTCTTCCAGCAGTTTTGTCAAGGATTGTGGGAGGTCTGCTATGTCTAGACAGGCGGTCACATGGGTTGGCGGTGGGATGGGGACAGGTTATCGAGATGATGATGACCGGGGGGACCCGATTTGCATGGGGGCCGTGCATGCTGA
The DNA here is from genome assembly GCF_030272615.1 of Cryptomeria japonica. Classification (NCBI taxonomy): domain Eukaryota; kingdom Viridiplantae; phylum Streptophyta; class Pinopsida; order Cupressales; family Cupressaceae; genus Cryptomeria; species Cryptomeria japonica. Next base: position 177,009,592 of record NC_081414.1, read on the forward strand.
CGCACATGTATCAGGAGCTTCATGAGGTAGTGTACCGAGGGAGGGGTTCCTTAGCAGTGGGCATGACGTTGCTACATATTTAGGCTTGGGAGCACCTACCAGTGACTCAACCAGTGAGTCTTAGATTCTGTGCAGTGGATCAACCGTACATGTTTATGTACAGTGGCATGATGAGTCAGCCCCACTTGCGGAAGTTAGAGTGGTGGCAGCAGGCATTGGATGACCAGAATTCAGTGATATGGCAGCCATACTTGGAGTGTGAGCCATGGGATGATGACGCAAAGGCACTGCCGTATGTCTTCATGACTTGATTCCTCATTGGGAGGACTTCATACCATGTAGAGAGACAGGTGCCCAGGAGAGTGATGAGACAGTTCGGACGGCAGCAGGGACTACCTAGCAGATCTGGAGAGTATGCACGGGTGATTCGAGAGAGGTATGCATGGGGTCCAATGCTACCTTATGATCAGGCACTCGCAGAGTTTCGGACACTGCAGGCAAGGCCGTGGGACCTACAACCAAGGGTCGTTGATGCAGGGGTGACCGATGAGTATACGCAGTACCAGGTAGCACACTCGATCCCGCAGATATCGGATCCAGCAGAGCCGATCCCAACATTTGAAGATGAGAGGGGACGAGGATGAGGCCAGGGGAGGGTAGGAGGTCAAGGAGGAGGAGTAGGAGGAGATGGAGGAGGTGGTGGAGGTGGAGGAGGTGGAGGTGGAGGATTGCAGATGTGGAGCCAGTGGAGAGGGAGAGGTGGACTGCCTCTACAGATATCACAGGGACCATTGATACCAGGAGGAGTGCAACTGAGTGGGAGAGGGATGGAGAGAGAGATCCTGATGGACAGAGGAGAGGGGACTACTAGAGAGGGTGGTGCAGGAGAGGTAGCTATGGATACTGAGGGAGGAGCTACTGGAGATCTGCGGGATCACATGATAATACGCTTGCAGACCTAGATAGAGGATTTGGAGGTGGAGGTGGCAGCTAGGGATGTGCAGCTATTTGCACGAGAGTCAGAGCTGACGGTGGTGCTGCGAGAGAGGGATACAGTAGTGGAGAGATTGGCAGAGCTACAGGAGAGAGTCTAGGTTGGAGTAGGAGCACAGGGGCCTACAAGGGAGGTTATGAGGTAGTTTGGACGAACACAGGCTGAGATAGAGTACTGGCAAGGTTTATATGAGCAGGTGGTGCTAGTTAGTCTGTGAGCTCTCAGTTATACTCAGATGCGGCAAACTAGATTAGAGCAATCACAGAGGATGCAGAGCAGTGGGGGAGTGATGGGTCCTTTGAGGTGGGAGAGATCAGGGGATGCAGGAGGGAGTGGTGGTTCGATGAGGCCTCCACAGAGAGATGGAGCAGGGGGTGCAGGCACTAGTGGTGGAGTAGGGGGAGGTGTTGGGTCAGCATCTGGCCAGAGTGGCATTTGAGAGAGCATTTTATGCATATATGTATTTGTATCTTTGTTTATTTTTTTGGACTGTATCTTGGATGGCTCTGGGTAGCTGATTTTGTAGACTTCATTGTACTCTGATATATGAGATGAGATATATGAGGAGATCCCATATTTTGATGATATGCATTTGATTTATATGGATATTGATGCAGGATGATGAGTTTATTGTTTTTAGATGGATATGTGTATATGTATGCATTTGATGAGATGTTTCCTATATGCATGTTTTTATGATGATGTACAATGTTGGATACTGACATATGGATGCAGGTTTATGTATGATTTGTTTGGATTTGTTGATGCAATGCTTTATGTATGTAATGCCATGATGATGACGTATGCTTGTTTTTGACTTATGAACAGGATTTTGGTGTTTCCTATTGCAATATAAGGATGAGATGATTTATGTGATGATGTTAATGCCATGGTCGAATGAATGATGTTTATGGATGAATATGCATCTAGATGTTTGTTAAATAAATGCAATATGGATAAACAAAATGTAAAGTACAAATGCTTTATATAAAATGGTATGAACCAATGTTTTATAAACAAGTGGATTTTATGATTCTTAATATGCTTAAGTAAAAAATGATAATGTGATGATATTATAACTTATATTTAATAACTGCACCTTAATGCAATTAAAAAGATGATAATGAATACAATGTGAATGAATCCTAAAATGAACCTAATAAGATACTTAGTTTAAAGGATGAATGAATGCACTTTCTTAACTATAAATGAATGTATGCAATAAGAAATGATAAAGGATGATAAAATGGTGATGGATACTTGACACTATATGAATGCCTAGTAAAGGACTTAATATAATTAGAGACAATTTAATCCCACAAATGAATCTAATTATTTATGATTGATGCAATGATGCAAATGATTTAATGAAAATTAATGTCCAAAATGAACTATATGCAATGTTAAGTTAAAAATGACATGAATGTACTTAATGCAAGATGCAACTAAAATGTAATGATGATATGACCATTAGGAATGCAAGGTATTGTAAGACTTTGCATGATGCATTGATGATGTATCAGAGTACTCAGTTGTGATTGTATCCAAGACCAGCTTAATTTTCACATTTTGCATATAAATCCTATATATGAATGAGTGAATGGATGGGTGATATGCAATGGAATGCAATATATAAACAGATGAGATGAAGTGATGATCCATAGTTCTCTATTTTCATCATTGAGCTTTAAAATGTTGGAAGAGAATACAAGCATCTTGACATAATGATTCAAGATGACTTGAGTATTCCTTTCATGGATTTTATATAGCAAGTTAATACAAATGACTTGATATAAGGGTCAAGTCGATCAGAGTATTGCTTGCAAAACAGACAAGGATTATCTCCGCTCATGCATGACTTGGATCATCCTCCTTGATCTTAGGCCGATCATATCCTGAGACAAGCGCATACCATAATAAGAGATAAAACCTTTATCCAGTTTGGATGAGGTAGGAGGAACCAAAGGAAGAGCACTGTACCTACAAACAAATAGTATATACATAAAGAATAAAGAATAAAGAATAAGGATCCTTGGTAATGGTTCATGCCCATATGGTCGAGGTATACGCTGTAGTCAGCAAGCCGTAGTGATCTATGACCACATTTTGCATAAGATCACGTAGCTTGGTGAACTTCCCACGTAGACACCATTAGTACATGCCCCAGAACTTCATCGGAATAATGTATCGAAGATATACAAACAATGCCATAGGAACCTGATATAAATTACTAGACCATAAATCAACCAAGTATTTGATAGCGTAAACAGAATTTTCTTGTCAAAGAAAATGTCATCTTGTCTTTGTTTTGGTAAGGAAGGATGCATCCTTGTTGAAGACAGTTTTGAGTGTTGATGTGGATTGTGTGGTCGATTGATAAATGGTCATCGTGTGAATATTTTGTCAATGTTTTCTTTGGTATCTACATGGATGAGTATGTACAAGGTGTTGCCATGTTTTTGTGTGATTTTCAATGTTTTCCGATGTTTTTGGATTTTGAATTGTTTTTGAATGTTTTTGGTATTTTGGTGAGATATTTTCCAATGTTTTTGGTATTTTGATGATTGCAGAAATGAAGAACTTAATGATTCATAAGACAATATAGAATCCACTTCCATCAATAGGTTAAAGGCATTGCCCCCAGTGGTAGACATGACGATGAAAAAGCGGGATGTAAGATATATGGAGTAGTATCATAATTGCAGAGGAATAACAAGCCATGGTTTTGGATGGATGGATGTATGTATGAAGTGGATGTGATTGCAACAAGTCTGAAAGACAATGGAGCCATAGCCTGTACGAGTGGCGCCTATTTGCTAGGTTTTCACCATCGTACTTACCCAAGGTGCCACCGGAGTGGTTGTTCACCATTTGGATGCATGATTTTTCTTTACTTTTTTTGGATGTTTTTGTATTTTCTTCAGGACATTTTTCTAAATGTTTTTGATATTTTCTGGTATGCAAGGGAGCCTGATGCTCTGTACAGCTTAGGTATAAAATCATTTTAGGTGCATGATGTTGATTGGATCTACAAGCGGTTCTCCTTCGGATGTAGCCAACTGATATGCCCCAGACCCGAACACAGCAGTGACAACATATGGGCCCAGCCAGTTTGATTCAAACTTTCCCTGATGTTCTTTGTTTGGTTGATTACGAGGATTCTCTCAGAGAACAAGATCACCTACCTCAAATGTACAGGGTCTAACTCAGTGATTGTAGCTTCTACTCATGTGCTGCTGATAGGCTTTGAGGTGATTATATGCATCTTGTCGCTTCTCATCAAGTAACTCTAAGTCCTAAAGATGAGATACTCTGTAAGCTTCATCATCTATCAGATTATGCAAGGAAACCCGTAATGATGGTATCTCGACCTCAATAGGCAAGATAGCTTTGGTACCATAGACCAATGAATAAGGAGTTGCACCTGTAGGGGTTCGAATGCTAGTTCGATATGCCCACAACACTAGATTTAATTGAACATGCCAATCATGGCCAACATCATTGACTGTCTTCTTTAGGATCCTCAATATGTTTTTATTGGATGCTTCGGCCTAACCATTTCCTTGTGGGTAATAGGGAGTGGAAAAGCAATGTTGGATGTGAAATTTCTCACAAAGTTCACGGACATCTTGATTTTTGAAAGGAAGACCGTTATCTGTGATGATGGACATGGGCACACCATACCGGCAGATGATGTAGTTAAGGATGAATGAGGCGATCTGCTTGCCGGTGACTTGGGTAAGTGGAATAGCTTCGATCCACTTTGTGAAATATTCGGTGGCGGTAATAATGAATTTATGGCCATTAGATGAAGATGGATGAATCTTACCCACAAGGTCAAGGCCCCATTGACAAAAAGGCCATGGTGTTGTGATTGGTTGCAATTCCTGGGCTAGTGCATATATCAAGTCACCATGAACTTGACATTTCTTGCATTTTCTGACAAAGTAGTAGGAATCTTTTTCCATAGATGGCCAATAGTATCCATTGCCTAGGAGTTTCTTGGCTAGCGACAGACCACTTGAATGAGTCCCGCAAATGCCTTCATGGACTTCTTCCAAAGCCTTTGTTATCTCATCTTATTCCAGACATCGAAGGAGAGTACCATCAAGACTGCATTGGTATAGGGTTTCAGAAATAATGGTATATCGAGCAGTTTGGCAAATGAAGGTTTTATGTTAGTTATTCGATTGGTTGGGAGGAAGGGTGTGATCGCGGAGATAGGTGTAGAATTCACCATACCATGGGGATTCAGAACCGACAAGGTGACATATCATTTTGGATTTAAGGATATCATAAGCGGGGATCCAAAGCTGTTCGACCAAGAACTCGTAGCGTGTTGAATTCTATGGAAGATCTAGGAGAGATGCGATGGTAGCCATAGCGTCTGCAGCTCGATTTTGATCTCGTGGTATCTGCTCAAAAGTGATAGTAGTAAACAATGTCTTTAGAGTGTCCACCATTTGCTTATATGGCATGAGTTTATCATCTTTGGTCTAATATTTATCTGTTGCTTGTCGAATGACGAGTTGGGAGTCGACATATATTTGTAGTTCTTGTAATTTCCATTGTACGGCTAGCCTGAGTCCCGTGATCAAGGCCTCATACTCTGCGATGTTGTTGGTACATGGAAATGTGAGCCTGTAAGACTTCAGGATGCTGTCACCTTGGGGTGTGATAAACAGAATACCTGCCCCCGAGCCATGCCTAGTGTATGAACCATCAAAGTACAGTTTCCATGGTTGTGCTATTGTGATCATGAATATCTCTTCATCTGGAAAATTGGAAATGAGAGGATGATCACCTATGAGAGGTGCATCAGCTAACTGATCCGTGATGACTTGACCTTTGATAGCTTTACGGTCTACATACTCGATGTCAAATTCACTTAGAATCATCACCCATTTGGCCAAGCGGCCTATCAATGTTGTTTTGCTGAGTAAATACTTGAGTGGATCAATATTTGCAATGAGTTGTACCTTGTGTGTCAACAGATAGTGCCTCAATTTAGTGGTTGCTAAGATTACTACTAAGCAAGCTTGCTCAATAGGTGTGTAATTGAGTTCATAGCCAACCAGTATGCGAGAGATGTAGTAAACAACACATTCCTTTCCTTCCACATTATGTTGTGCTAGTAGTACACCCAATGTTGTACTTGTTGCTGAGATATAGAGTAACAACGGTCTACTTGGATCTGGTGGCATCAGCAATGGTGGATTCATGAGATACTCTTTAAGCATCTGAAATGCTTGTTGGCATCGAGCATCCCACTAAAAGCAGATGTTCTTGTGTAGCAGATGTGTAAATGGGTGACACTTATCAGCCAATTGTGCAATGAATCTTCAGATGGATTGAAGTCATCCTTGTAATGTCCTTAGCTGACTGATATTCTTTGGTGGTGGCATGTCCATGATTGCTTTTACCTTTGCTGGATCCACTTCAATACCTTTAGCTGAGACAATGTATCCTAGAAGCTTCCTAGAGGTCACTCCAAAGACACATTTCTTTGGGTTGAGTCGAACATGGTATTGTTCCAGTCTATCAAAGATTTTATCTAAGATGTGGAGATGCCCTTCTCTGGTGAGTGATTTTGCTACTAAGTCATCCACATAATCTTCCATCATAGTATGCATCATGTCATGGAAGATGGTGGTCATTGCCCTTTGATAGGTTGCTCCTGCATTCTTGAGACCGAAAGGCATCACATTCCAGCAATATGTGCCCCATGGACATGTGAAGGCTATCTTATGTTGATCTTCTGGTGCGATCTTTATTTGATTGTATCCTGAAAAGCCATCCATGAGTGAAAGCATGACATGTCCTGCTATCAGATCCACTATGATGTCAATATTGGGAAGGGGAAAGTCATCCTTAGGACAGGCCTTATTCAGATCTCTGAAGTCAGTACAAATGCGGATGCCCCCTTTTGGTTTGCCGACAGGCACAATATTGGAGATCAATTCTGCATAATCAATTGGTCTAATGAAACCAACATCTAGGAGTTTCTTGAGTTGTGTTTTGACTAGTACTGCAATCTAAGGATGCATCTTATGAAGCTTTTGCTTGACAGGTTTGGCTCCTTCTGCCATGGTAAGGTGATGCATGACTAAATCAGGATCAAGCCCAGGCATGTCTGCATATGACCATGCAAAGTTGATCTGACGCTTCTGGAAGAACTCTATAAAGTTAGGTTGTTCTTCTGGAGTGAGAAGAGATGCTAGATGTACAAAGTGAGGATTTTCAGGAGTCCCCACATTGTATTCTTTGGTTTCCTCAATGAGAATCGTTGATCGTTCCTGTTGTGTATTAGCAGGGAGAATGTCAAACCCTTCATCCTTAGGCACCTCATAGAGGTTTTCACCATTGGATACACTCTTTCTTTTTACTTTTGTTGGATCAAACAGTGCCACAGTGTGGTTTTCACTAGAAGATCCATGTTTTATTGTTATATTTTTGTAGCTGAAAGGTTTGGCATCTGCCCCGAAGTATGCTGCGCTATTAAGTTTGATGGCGACTTCAGCTTTGTGATCCCCACTTGGTAGGTTATCCCTTAATTTCAGAAAGTCAATGATGGCCTCATCGTTTTGGAAGAAGTCAAGGCATGGGGGATTGGGTTGGTTCCATTCGATGAGTTCAGGATGGATAATGGGCATTACTGCATCGATTAGGTTAAGTGTGTTAGATGTATCAGTGAGGGTTAAGACGTTATGGTGAAGGTCGTTAATGGTACTTTCCCTATCAGAATCAGGCGTAGGATGAGACATAGGGTCTGTGGAAGATGTTTCCAGTTCAGGAACCTAAGTGGTCTTTATCTATGCTTCTCCGTAAATAGGGATGTCTTTGCGTGGTGGAGGTAGTGGTGCATCTTCCTCATCTAAAGTATTAAGCTGCACAGAATCAAATTCCCACTCATGTGAGTCAGTCTCTGAGTCACTTTCCAGCATCCAATTACTATACCATACTGGAATGTCCTTTGAGGTTGATGTACCTTTGTAGTGATTGGTGCTGCAGGAAGATTGATGGGGATCAAAGGATTTGGTACAGGGAGTATCAGTAATGTTGACTCAGTGGCTTTTGTTGGTATTGCTAGTGCCATAGATGCTGCTGCGGGTTTTGATACAGTTACTGCTGCTAATGGTGTTGCTGATGGGATTACAAGTTCATTTGGTGGGATGAGTAGCATTGGTGATAGTTGTGTTGGGGTTTTAAGCCTCAACGGGGTAATTGGGATGGTGCTTGATGGTGCTTTGATTATGAAAGGTGTCCTCTTTTCAGTAGGTGGACAAAATGGTTTGCTGGGTTTTCCTTTGAATCTGAGCTTAGGAAAGATCTCCTTTTCAAAGCCTAGGCCTGTGTTACCTTTGGGTTTTAATTCCAGGAGTAGTGGTTCATGTCATCCTTGTTTGCAATATCCCAAAGCACTCTGACCATCATACCCCATTCTTTGTATAATGAGGATGCCTTTACCATACTGATCCGTAGGAAGTCTAACTTATGGTATATTAGTGGTGATGGGATCTTTATAGATCCAGTCCGCTAAGTCCTCATCTTGGGTTTCTTCTTCTTGACTCTTTCCAAGGATGAAAGCGGTCAAAGCACATGCTGGTGTGATTAGTGGTTGCTAGAGTAACTATTGTGGTTTACCATGCATTCTAGGAGAAGTGGGCATTTGTCCCACACAAAAGAGTTGACTCAAGTTGTATTCCCCAGGACCTTCCTCTGCTATCTTCATCTTAAGCTTTTCTTGCTTGGGTATAGTAGTGTTTGAACTGGCAAGAGAGGTGGGACTTATATATGATGCGAAGGGAATGGCTTCCCTATTATTAGGAATAGTAACCTCTGGTTGATCGCTGATATTATGATAGTACGCAAAGGGATTGGCATCACCCAAGATTGTGATCTCTACACCGTTATGTGGGAACTTGATACATTGATGGTAGGTAGATGGAACGACTTGCATGGCATGTATCCAAGGTCTCCCTAACAGTAGATTGTATGGCAGAGGAAGGTCCAAAACTTGACAGATGATTTGCTTTACCACAAGGCCCACTCGGATTGGTAGTACCACAGCTCCTTTGGATGAACGCTCTGCATCATCATAGGCTTTGATTGTGATCTTTTGACGAGGATCCACTAATTCTACTGCATATCCCAATGTTGTGACCAACTTTAGTGTGCAAATATTCAGGCCTGCTCCATTATTAATCAAGACTTGCTTAATCCTATGCTGGTTAATAAATCCTTCGATGTGGAGTGAGGCGTTATGAGGTTGCTGGAAGGAAGAGTTGTCACTTTCGAAAAAAGTGAGACAAGGTGATGACTTTAGACTTCCAACCATGGCTTGAAATTGGTCTGTATTCAGATTTGTAGGGACTGATGCCTCTTGGAGTGCTTGATCCAAGATAGTTTTATGAGATGGCGATAGGCGCAAAAGCTCTAAAATGGATATAAGCGTAGGGGTTTTGTCTAATTGTTCCACAAGATTGTACTACTTTGGGGTGGAGGTGGTGCCTTGTGGAGCTGCCTTTATGGTAACTTTGCCACGACGTGTAACAACATTGCAATTTGAGTTTGGATTTTTGAAGGTTATTGTTGCAACTTGTTCATTGGCATCATACAAGTGATTTACAGTGTAATTATACATAGCTTGTGTATAATTAGTGGTATCAGTGCCTCACCTGGAAGTGGGAGGACCCCTTTGATCTTGCGATGCAAGTGGATTTTTGAACATCAGATGATCCTTATTTGTTGTTTTTGGGTTATGTCCTTCAATTTCAATTTCTCCTTGGTCAATAAGATCCTGAATAAGATCTTTTAATCGGTGACAATTACTTGTCTTATGTCCTCATCCTTGATGGAATTCACAATGTTCAGTATCTCTCCACCATGCCGGTTTGACCTGAGGCTCATAGTTTGATAGTTTAGGTAGAATGACCAAATTTTGAGAAATGAGTTGTCGCAATACTGTCTCAATGGGTTCCCCTAAGGGAGTGTATGTTCATTTTTGTTTATGCTGACGAGGTCTAGGTTCATCATGAGATGTGATGCGACCTTGATTGGAAGGAACATTTGTGTTGTTTTGAGGTGGAGGATTTTGTCCTGCAAACCGAACCACAGGTTGTGCATTTTGGATAGTCCGGGCATCCAGAACTCCATTGTTGACGATATTCTTATTTTTATTCCAAAAGTTTGGTTTATCTCTATTGAAGCGTGGGCGAGGACCATCTTTTGGTTCATTAAAGATTTTGATGAGTCCTTTCTTGATAAGTGCCCTTTCACATTTCAAACCCTTGGTGATCATATCATTAAAAGAGTCTGTGTCTTTGACATCCAGGTGAAATTCCATTTCTTCGTTTAAGTTGGAAATGAATATTTCCACTAGTTCTCATTCAGGTAACTGAAGAGAAAGTCTGCTAGACATTTGGTGCCATCGTTGCAGGAATACTGAGAATAGTTCACTTGGTTTTTGTTTGGTGTTGCACAGATCAGCTATGGTGATGTCGCATTCAATGTTATGGGAGTAATGAGCTAGGAACTTCTGGATGAGTTCCTCAAATGTTCTAATGCCACTTGATAGTTGGGAAAACCATGATGTGGTTGGTCCTCCCAAGCTTTGGGGAAAAAGGCACATTAGGTATGTGTCTTCATATGCCACTTAAAGACAAGCGGAATGAAATTCTTGGACATGATCGTGGGGATCTCCCTTTCCTCTATATTTTTCAAATTTGGGTGTTTCGAATCCTCATGGAAAGGGTGGAATATAAAGATTCCTATCAAAAGGATAGGGACAGATGTCATTGAGTGAGAATTGTTTAGTCTTGACACCACTATGAAGCTATTGGGTGAGATTCTCAACTTGTTGCCGCAACATCTCCATTTCATTTGGAGGAGGAGGTGGTGGGTTACCTCAAGGAATGTTATATCTGATGTGGTCTCTACCTCTTTCCTCTTCATGGCAACTTTGTCTTTCTGATGCTTGTCTTAATTGGGCAGGATCAAAGTCAGAGGGGAGTTTTTCTCCTTCTCGAGCGAGCTTTAAAAAGTGAGCATCCGCATTGCTCCTGAGTATTTCATCAAATAATCTGTTAAAGAGAGGGTTATGTTGAGCCCTTTCGATTGTTGCAGGAGTAGGAGTACTTGGGTTGTCATCATTCACATTTCCCCCAAGTGCTTCTTGAAATTCATTGAGATTTTCCTCCTCTTCTTCTTCTATTTCAATTTCTCGTTGCCTTGACCATGATCGGGTTTGAGCCATTTTGTTTATGAGTCTTTGTTGAAGTTGTGTGAAAATGATGATGAGTTTTTGATGAAATGAGAGATTGATGATTGGTGAGTTGTGTTGCATGTGGATCTCTAGCACCTTTAAGGTGGATGTAACCAAAATTCCTTCTTTGAATTGCTTGTTTGTTTGATAAGTTTGGATTTGATAAGGTGTAGAGAAATCTGAGACATGTTACAGATTTAACTACCTAGTAATGAGAGGATTCACTCATGAACTAGTTTTAACCTATGTAGATGTGTTTCTTAGGATGAGCTTATCCTAGATGTAGAAATAATCTAAAAAGTGATGTGATGTCTTTGATTTCAAGCAATATCTAAAAGAGAACTTGGGACAAGAACCTCTTAATGTTTTGAGAGCTGGGATGGATTGATGATGAAGTGATGATGTATGAGTGAGATGATGGATAAAAATGTTTTCAACTGCAATAAAAACTTTGTGTTACAAATGGGACAAACTCTATCTCTTCCCTTTCGGGTGTAGGTGGTATTTCTCGAGCTATGTTGTATGTGATGCAGACGTTTGGGAAAAAGTTGGGATTAATCTTACCTCCTTGGTTTTTGTGATAACTCAGAGCTCTATATTGCATAAAAGCTCTGCGGTTCAATGATTCTAAATCAAATTCGTTTGTTTTTCCTTGAAGGTAGAGATGCATGTGACGTAGAAAAACTCTATGTGAGACAAAGATTTGTCTATTTGTATAGAATAATTTTCTCCTTTTGATCAAAGCCTTTGAGCTTAATGGTCTTCTTTTCAAGTTGATATTCTGATGACACTTCTTCTTTCGCAAGATGTGAAGAATGGTCATAAAGTTTTTGACTCTTTGTTTGCACTTTGTTTTTGATGTGTTTGGTTGTTTTTGAGAAAAGTTGGATGAATACTTTGTTTTTGGGATTGACCTTCTGATTTTTCTTTGACAAGAAAACAAAGCAAGCATACAAACACCAAAAATGTTCCTTTAGATGTATTTTAAGGTGTATTTCCAAAGCCTGAAGTCGGCTCAATTTGCACTTGGTCTTTAAAATGAACACACTTCAAACACTTTTTATCCCTAAGGTCAAATGGCCAGTTGTGATAAATTTAGCCCACATCTTGATATTTCTTTGACTTTGGTACTACATACCTTATGAATCCTGCTGTGGCAGGTAAGGATGTGATATAATAAGTCTTGCATGAGCATAACAAATAGATGATCCCTATGATGGGGGAGTCACCACTTTCATCAAGCCACAAGTGACTTTTCAAAAAGCTATGTTTCTACTCAAGGAAATATGTATGGTGAGTATCTTGGGAGCAAAACCATCTATGCTCTTGCACTAAATTATATCGCAAATATCCTCAATCAATAGAATGGGTGGGCTACTACTTAAAGGTGTTTAGTCATGTTTGATGTTTTTGGACATAAGTTCATTCTGCAGTGACTCACTTAAGAGCCTTGTAACTGGTGGTGGGGCCCATTTGTCCTTTCGGCTAGTTACACTATAGGAACAACTATACCCAAGGCTACAGCTTTTGCTCTCACCTGATTTCTATAGCGGCTCGAAGGATTTACCGCTCGAGGTCATTCCCAAGAGTATCGATCCCTTGGCAGGCCTCTCTTAAAAAGATAAAATTTTGAGTGTTACTAACACTTTTCTCTTGCACCTAGGACCATGAAAGCCAAGGGAGAGGATAGTGTGTGTTAGAGGTAGGACCACTCGACTGACTTTTTGCACAAGCGTGCCAAACACGTAAAACACTTGTTCTTTTTAATACATCATTTCAAAGTGTGGTCTAACTATTTGGAGATGTTGCTCCAACAGCCATGGTGTTCTTTTTAACTACAAAGGCAATGTGTTTTGTAATCTAGAATTCGAAAATCCTGGTCAACTTAATAAAAAACACGTTTTCTTGAAGTAAAATTTGTTTTACAAAAATCTAAACAAGTGGATTGTTCTTTTTATTTGCCCAAAATTGAAGTGTGGCTTGTGATTTTTAAGTTTGATGCAAGGAAAGCAAATTTGTTTGTTGATTTTTAAGCACCAAAAGACAATTTATCCTAACTAGAAAGCAATGCAATTTTGTGTTTGTCAAGTTTTTAAGCACCAAAAGACAAGTTTGTGATTTTTATGGTGAGTTTTTAACCTGCACAAACAAAAACGTGTTAGTAAAATCGATGTTCAAGGGGGGCTTCCACAAGCCTAGGAATTTCCATTTTTGTGGTTACAAGGCGATTTGGACGACACTCTGTTATAATAGTGCTAGTCTGTGTTTAAGCAGAGGTGCTACTTAACACAAAAGCACTTAAAGAAGGGGAGAGACAGAGAGGCCAAAGCGCTAGAAGTTTGTCAATAGTGCTAGAAGAACTACCAAAGTGCTAAAACAGTTTCAAAAGTGCCGAACTTTGGTCAATAGTGCTATTGTAAGAACAATAGCACTAAAAGCATAAATGACGGTAGTGCTGAAACGTGTTCAATAGCGCCAAAGCGCAACCTGTGTGACAATTTCAACAATCAAACATGTTAGTTAAAAAAAAATGATATGTTTTTGGTGGTTGGATTCACATCGGGTTCACCAAATGATGCTTTGTAAAAAAGGAAGGTTAGTCAATGATAACAAAACACAAACAAGAAGAAAAGCCAAGTTGTTAGTGTTAGAAATCATAAACAAAATACTTTCCTACATAAGCATATCAAAAGAGATACCAAAAGCATGATAGAATGTCTAACTAGGAAGGTAAATATGATGAGGCATCTCCAAATGCCTCCTAACATGCTCTTGGCTCCTTCTCCCTTGTTCCTCTCCTCTCCAAGTTCCAAAATAGTGTAGCTCTCAACAGCTTTTTGCACTATGGATGCTTATGGAGGATTGAGATTGAAATATTGCTCTAAATGTTAATAAAGAAGCTAATATTAAGCTATTGATACTAAAATGATTGATTTTATCCATAATGACAAGATATTAGTTAATTATGCTAAAATGCTCTCTTAAAATGCCTATAGCTTAAATGCATGCAAGTTTTCAGGATCTGGATTATGAAGAAATGGGCTCTATTTATAGGAAAAATGGAGCAATGGATGGTTGAGATTGAGCAATCTCAACAAGGGTCAGGATTGAATGATTTCAAATCCATGTGAGGGCTTTCAACCCAATCCCAGGATGACAAGTGTCAATGTGAGATAGGTTGAGAGGGGAGGGAATAAGCATTAAATGCCTGATATGACTTTGGGATTTAGAGTCAAGGTTGGTTGAATGAATAAACTCTTTATTCAAAGAATAAAGCTTTTATCCAATGGATAAACTCTTGTGCAAATGTGAAATGGATGAATATGGTCAAAACAATAAATGTTTGGGGGGACAAGTTTGAAATAACCATAAATGGTTATGTAAGAGCCATAAATGGTCATGTAAGAGCCATTAGTGGTCTTGGAAGACTTTGGGGGTTAATTTGTTGAACACACAAAGCATTAAATGCTTTTCAAAGACTTTGGAGTCTTTGAGAATTGACTCCATTTTGCTTAGGAATGTGACAATAATTAGGAGATGGATTAGGCTAATTAGGAAGGGATTAGAAGAATCTAGAAGGAGATTAGATTTTTGCAAGTGGATTTGGTGGGTGAGGGAAAATAGGATTTTATTAAAAATAAATTAATTTATTTCAATAAATGTGTGCAAGTTGCATTTGTAGGAAAATGCAAGTGGGATGGGGATAATGATTTAAATAAAAGTTTTATTTAATTTATTTAAAAGAGGAAAAGGGGATTTAATTAAATAAATAGATTTTATTTATTTAATTGATTTGTATTTGGTTTAATGAATTAATTAAAATAAATTGAATAATTTATTTAATTAATAGAAGAATGTTTAGGGATGAATTAATTAAATATTAATTTAATTAACTGATGGCTAGTGGATTTTTAATCAAATAAATAGCGAATATTTATTTAATTAAGCCGGATAGATTTGTATGACTACAGTGGTAATTCAGCAGCAATAGATATATCAAAGAATCTGGTATTTCACTCTAAAACAAAGCATGTTTCTATTAAGTACAATTTTCAGAAAGAGAATGTTGAAGCAAATGAAGTGAGACTGGTTAATGTGAATACTAAAGAGAAAATTATAGATTTCTTTACAAAGCCTTTGCCTAAGGAAACATTTGAATATCTCTGAGAGAAACTTGGGGTAATTTCCCCACAAGCAGAGACTTAGATGATGAAGACTGGCATCAAACCGACAGGGACTAACAAAAAAATCTTTTTTCAGCTTTGATGAAGGAGAGCTACTACTTAGGGGGAGTAGTTAGGTGTATGTTATGTTTTGATTCTTAACTACTTTGGCATTTGATGTCAAAGAGGGAGAGATATCTATGGAAAAACATTGTACTTGGAGAGATGTATTCTTGGGGAGAGATGCATTTTTTTGTATTAAGTATCATAGAATCACAAAGTTCATTTTTTGCTCATTCGAGCATCTACGTTACAAACTTATTACATACTAGCTCCTTTCAAGCACCAAACTAGAAACAACAATTGGAAGACCAAGGGTCACAACTTAGAATTCCACACAAAGGTGTCCCTCATGAGAGATGAATTTTGGTTTTAGTTTCTATTTTTAGTACAAAACTTTATATTGATCTATTTTGGGAGATTGTTGGTTTTTGGCATTCTGTTTTTAGCACTTAGATGTTTTTCCATCTAGTGTTGCCATCAATGCCAAAGGGGGAGCTTGTTGGTATTATGGATGACTTCTTCATGTGTTGCATTCATTTTTCCATTGATGTCAAAACTTATCTTTATGGTGGTCTACATTGTTGGCTTGGCACTCTATTTATATTGGTTTATTATTGAATCGACACATTGTGGTCCTGATATGGATATTGGCTTATGCACAGTCACCAGTATATGTTTCACTGACAGCTCAGGAAATTGATGATGACTTGTTATCATCTAGAGATCATTTGGTTATGTCAAAGACATGGATTGAAAGTTTGGATTTGGTGTTTTTCTTATTGGTCTAATCAAGTTCACATATTTTCCTTTACTAGCAGATAGGTCTAGGTTATGGACCGGTACAAGATATCATGTTCCAGATCAGCACGACATGTTTTGGAAATGGTTTATTGATTGAATAATGTGTAAATGTATTGAGCTAACATATTGTATTGCATCATGACTTATTTGTAATTGATTTAAATGTAATATCTCTAGTGAGCTGACCTTATCATGTGGTCTTAGGTTTTGTATAAATGATTGTAAGATCTTATTAAAGATTATTGTGAAGAGAAGATCCTCGTGCGAATCACACAGATATTATCTGAAGGTTGAAGGAAAGGTTATGAAGGTGTTTGGCACTCATGTTCAGAGCTTAAACTAGTACTGAATCCAACATTGCAGATGCTATTCTGAAGTAGTACATTATTATTGGATTTAACCATCCAATTCTAGTCAGTGTGACTCCTATTTTGTGATTGAGCAGTGAGCTCCAAGCGGTTGGCCTTTCTATATGTGCAAACCCCATTATTGTATTCACTTACTATCTACAATAGTATCATCTGATTGTGGGTAAGGTTTCCCACCGTGGTTTTTCCCCTTACAGGGTTTCCACATCAAAATCTTTGTGTCATGTGTTGTGGATGTTGTTTCTCTTTCTGTTTCATGCACAAGTTATACGAGTACTGCTATAACTATTAATGTATTTTACCAGCATTAAGTTTATTTTACTGACACTAAGTAATTGGTTTTGGGTTATAATTTATTGACAACTGGTTCACAACTGATTCACCCCCCCTCTTAGTTGTCCTTCCCGATTTGTTACAGATATTATTCTGGAAGAGTGTCAAGTATCTCATCCTTAGGTGCATCTTTTATTTTTTACTTTTTTGGGATCTAATACTACTATTGATTGGTTCTCACCATTAGATCCTTTATTTATTTCATTTTTGTGACTGAGAGACTTGGCACTCCCTATCATTACTCTATTCACTGGTAGAGCATGTTTCAGGATTGACAGAATAGAGGTACTAGACAATGGATTCATCATCTAGGAATATTGGTAGATCATGGTGTTCGGGTTCTTACCAGTCTATGAGGTCAGGAAATATGAGTGGTAAGGAGTCATTTGGCTGGTTGAGATTGACCACATTAAGTGTCATGATATAATTATTGTAATTTTTTTGGACACTAGTTAGGTATAGCATGTTGTCAAGGTCTTCGATGGTATTCTCTTTGATGTATCCTTGTTTGTATTATAGCTGCTCATTCTCGCTAGCTTCGTAGATATGTTGTGGTCCAAATTCAAGTGGTCAAGATTTTGAGCCTTGTCCTTCTTGAGAAAGGGGTGTGTATGAGTCAATGGTATCCACCTCAATGTCTTTAGTGATATCAGAACAACCATCCCATTCATATTCATTTGAATTTATTTCAGAGTGACTGTCCCAAGCTCTTTCACTGCAATTGACAGGTATGTTGTATGGAGAGAAAATATTATTGATGATTGACACCGGTTTGGTAGCTTGCTCTGATTTAGAATCAGAACCATCTTGTACTCTTTGTATTTTCTCATACATTATTTCTCTTTTGTGACTGACAGTTTCTTCTGGTGATGGTTCTTCCTTGGTTTGATCAGGTTCCTGCACATGATGCACTATTTTGTAAGAAGCTTCTTCCTTTTGAATGGCTAACTCTTCTTGTCATCATTCATGGTCTTCATATTCTTGCTCATTTCTTACTATTCCTACTACTTGGTGTAGTGCTTCTTGCCATGAGTTTTTATTATACTTCTCCTTTGCTCTCCATTGAGGTTTTTGATAGTTATTTTGTTTCTATTGAGGTAGTACCTATTGTACATATCCCTATCCTAATTTATATTTTACAAATTGTGAAGGATGTTGGAGGGGTTCTATAATGCCTTCTTGGCACTTGCCAATAGGTCCTTTGCCATTGTATCCCATCCGTTGCATGATCCGAAACCCATTTCCATATTGTTTTGTTGGTACAACCATGTCTATGGTAGCAGCTCTGACTTCTTCTTCATCCTTGTATAGCCAACTAAGGATGTCTTTCTCTTCTAATTCATTAGCTAGTGTGCCCAGTCATATAAATTTACCATCTTACTTGGTGATGGTCTGTGTAGCTTGACATGTTGATGGAGAAGGTTGCCCATAAGATTTTGGTGATGTTGGCAATTTTGATAGACATAAAGGTTCAAAAGAATACTCCCCCATGCCTTGGTCCTTGATTTTCATTTTTTTCTTGAAGTCTATGGATAAAGACTTGAGTTATTCTTCATGATTGGGTACTGAGGAAGCTTTGGATTCCCTGTTGTGTCAAACTAGGTTGTCTTGAGTTGCCACCATAGCATTGCAATGCTAAAAAGGGTTAATGTCTGCTGATATAGAAATTTCTTGCCCATTGTATGGGAACTTGATACATTGGTGATATTTTGAAGGTATTGCTTGCATTTCATGTATCCAAGGACACCCCAATAGAATATTGTATGTTAAGTCTATGTCCAAGACTTGGCACATAGTGTCCTGTTGTATGGGTCCTACTTGAATAGGTAGTATCGCTGTTCCTTTGGATGACCTTTCTTCATCATCATATTCTTTGATGGTGATATTTTTTCTTGGATCAATAGACTGCTTAGAGAAGCCCAGTGCACAGATAAGTTTTAAAGTATAGATATTGAGACCAACTCCTCCATCTATTAATAATCTTTTGACTCATTATTTAGAGACTAAGACTTTGATATGGAGTGGGGTGTTATGCGGATGATTCAAGGAGACATTATCATGTTCACAAAAAGATAGGTTATGTGGTCCTTTCATATGAGCCACCATGGCTTGGAATCGATTAATGTCCATATCTTTAGGAACATTTGTCTTGACAAGCGCTTGCTCCAAGATATCTTTGTGCTTTGGAGATAGCTTGAGCGACTCAAGTATGGATATCTGAGTAGGAGTTCTTTGTAGCTGATCAACTAGGTTGTATTGAGTCTTGGGGAGATTTGTTGATGTTGATGTGTTCCCTCTCAAGACATATTTTTGAGCTCTGGTTGTCAAATTGATCAACTCATGTTCTTGTTTGTCCTTGATTTTAATGACATTCACTTGGTTGTCCTTTGTCGATATGTGATTGATGGTGTTGTCATATATGTGATTTATATGAGCTCCTCTGGTATCATTTGATGATGAAGCTCCTCCCTTGTTGTAATTTGGAAGAAGATTTTTAAAGGCTTCATGGTCACCATTCATTTTGTGATTATCAATTGTTAAGTCACCTCTATCGATCATGTCTTGAATGATGTTTTTTAGCCTCATGCAATCATTTGTTTGATGTCCTTTTTTTTGATTCCACCAAGGTGGTTTGATATAAGGTTCATAGTTTCTTGTGGCTGGTAATGTAATGATTTTGTTTGCCAATATTTCTTGAAATGTTGATTCTAGGCTGTGTCCTAAGGGTGTGTAAATGTGTCGAGACGGCAAGGTATTGATGTTACTTTTGTGGTTTGTATTATTCCCTCAGCTAAAGTTTTTGCCTTGGTTATTATTTTGTTTCCTTGGTAGTTTTTGTTGGTATTCAATGTTGGATTTCCTTGATTGATATCTTGCAGATAAGTTTTAGAGCCTTGGTTAACAATTTTTTGATCTTTGTTGGATGGTGGGTTGCATGACAAAGCCAAAACTCATTGTTTAGACTTCACATTGTTATCGTGAACTGCTCCATCATTAACAATGTTTTTGTTCCTTGTATAAAATTTGGATTTTACCAAATTGTTGTTGTTGTTTTGATTGTTAAAGGTATTAGTGTTTGATGAACCAACACCTTCCTTAAAGAACTTTAAGGATCCTTTCTTGATGCAGGCTTCCTCTACTTGGATTCTATTTTCTATCAACTTGGCAAAAGATGGTACGCATTGGAGTTTGAGTCAATAACTCATCTCACTATTCAGATTATCAATGAAGATTTCCATCTTTTCCTTCTCAGGCACATCTTGAGGATATCTAGAAACCATGTCCCTCCACCATTAAGGAAACATCATGAATGTCTTGTTATTCTTTTGTTTGGTGTTACACACATCCAACATGGTGATTGCATGTTGAATGTTATAGGAGTATTGCATGATAAATTTGTTTACCAACTCATCAAATGATCTAATGGGAGGTGTATCTTTAAACAACCACTCCATTTTTTGCCCACCCAAACTTCTTGGGAATAATCTCATTAAGTATCATGATGGGGAAACTTGAGAATCATGGTACAAAATTATCAAACGTGATCATGAGGATCACTTTTACCATTATATTTGTCATACTTTGGTATATTTGAATTTGGGGGAAAAGGTATCATATTCAACCTCTTGTCAAAAGGATAAGGATAAATTTTGTCCAAGGAGTAGCGCACTGTAGTTCCTTGGTGCATGTCCTATAGTTTTCTTTGCAGCGTTTGGATTTGTTGTGTTAGAGCGACCATGGGAACATTTGTATTTCAAGGAAGAACTTCCTCTCTTTCATTGAGATTGTCCCAATTGTCAGTATGGTTTGGTTCTTGAGTGTCATCTTTCTCGTGTATGTTTTCTAGATCATGTGTTTCAAGTTCTCTTTGTTGGTCTTGATAGGTATAATTTATAGACCTCATTCTTGAATTTATTTCATCTATATTCCTTAATTTTTTGGAATTAAAATCTTCAGAAATTTTAACTCCTTTTCTAGTTAGCATGAGTATATATTTCTCTTTGTCTGCCTCAATAAGTTTTTCTATGAGTTTTTGGATGGCTGTAATTTCTTGGCACTCTTGGAGAAGTTATTTTGTGATCTTTGTTTCACCCAGATTGGCATACTCATCAAAAGGATTGGATAATCTTCTACCCATACTTGATTCCAGTTGTGATTCCTTTTGTTTATTTATTTGAGATCAAATGACAATGTGCATCTAGTAAATTGTTATTGGAATGAACACTGCTTCGTCTATGGGAGTTCCTAGTGGTGTTGGTGGTTCAGGTCGAGCTTCATTTATAAGTGATACATAATTGTGAGAACAAAGTGGGGTTGATCCTTCCTCCATGATTTAGGCATTGGTTGAACACTACTTTCAGAATATAATCTCTACTTCTTAAAGGTTCCATGTCAAACTCATTTGTTTTGCCTTGGATATACAATCGCATGTGATGCAAGAATGCACAATGTGATTTAAATAGTTGGCAATTGATGTAGAGAAGCTTATTCCTTTTTGCAAGTGACTTAGAACTAGGTTGTCTCTTCTTCAACTTAGTTTTGTTATCAAGACTTGTTCTCCCCAAAATATGAGGAGTGGTCATATACGAATGATCAAAGGTTGATGTTGATGTTGGATTTCGATACTTCGTTTGAAAAAAATCAAGCTTACTTTATCAAGTAGAGGCTTAGCTTGATTTGCCTCCATGACAAAGTGTGTCAAATGATATTGATAAAAGTTTCCCGATATGATAAATTGATATGTTGTTTTTGATAGAAATCCGTTAGATGGTGGAACCTTCATCACTGTTATGATACTACTTGATTTTGTTCGATGAAGTCTTATCTTGAGCTAGTTGAAGATTTGAAAATTTTGTTCTAAGAACACCTCATTGTTTTTGGAATTTGTTGATGGTGATGATTAACTTTAGGTTCTGGCTGTTGAGTTTGACAGAAGACCTAAAAGGGTACTCAAGACTATTGATGAAAATTTCCTGAAAGGCTTGATTTGCTCTCTATTTTTCTTAGTTTTTCACATGCACTAAGACAAAGATTGTATGTGCTAACAAATGTTCCAGATGTGCCACAAAAGACTCTCCATGCGCTAAGCTGCCTATCCTACGCGATAACTCAAATTGTTCAAAACTGACTTGTTTGGAAGAGTTACACACTAATATGTCCTTAATACGCGATAGTGTTTGAGCTAAAAGTGCTAAGATATGTCTTTGATGTGCTATACTGATGACTATATGCGATAGGCTGGTGCCAAAAAATGTTGCTGAAAGCACTATACTTTGGTTAAAATTAGTGTCACAACCCTCCTTTATCACCTTTTTGATTTAAATACAAAACTCTATTATATTTCCTTGGATAAACTATTGAATGAATATTGTAAGGGAATAAAAATAATAAACCACACACACACATGGAAAATATATATATATATATATTTTTAATTGGTTATTTAATTTCCCTCACTCAAATTAAGGCACATGTTGTAGGAGGAATAAGAAGCTTCTAGAGGCTTCTCCACCACCCTTGCATGTAACTCCTCCCACTAAGCCTAATCAATTTGCATGGAGGCCAAATTGGGAGAGAATCTCCTTTTTTTTCAATTAAAAATTAGGTAGTGGGAATTTGAATTTCTTTTATAAAAGAGGTACAAGTTTCAAAATGAGTGGTTGGCTATTCCATAAGAAATCCTGCAAGTAAAATTTTCCTTTGTAGTCAATTTTCATTTTCAGCTAAGATTTTGTTGGGAGGACTTCTCTTCAAATTTGGAGGTTCAAGGAAGACTCTACACCATTTTCAAGCACCCAGGTTCTTTCAAACTTAGTTTCGTGCATCTTATTCTTGTTGTAGATTAGATTTGATTAAATTATTTAGGAAATTAGAATCATTTGATGAGAATGAGATTCATTTGTTCCAGATTTTGATAAGAAATTAGTTTCAGTTTTGATAAGAAGTAGATTAAATTGTTTGATAAAAAGTAGATTAAATTGTTTGATGAGAATGAGATTCATTGTTTCAGATTCTTGATAAAAATTAGTTTCAGATTTTGATAAGAAGTAGATTAAATTATTGATGAGAATGAGATTCATTTGTTTTAGATTCTTGATAAAAAAATTAGTAGATTAAATGGTTTAGGAGAATAGAGTCATTGATGAAAATTAGATTCATTGTTTTCAGATTTTTTTGATAAAAATTAGATCCATTCATTTCAAAATTTTGATAAGAATTAGATTCATCCAGATTAAATCAGTGGAATATCTTATTAAGTTTTAGATTTGAATTGATTTAAAGTCTGAAATGTATTCTTTTCTCTAGTTTATTGATTTAAGTATGAAATATATTCTTTTCTCTAGTTTATTGATTTAAAGTCTGAAATGTATTATTTCTCCGGTTATTGATTTAAAGTCTGAACTGTGTATTTGAAAGGATCTTGCTGTAATCAATCTCTCTAAAATTTCTCATCTTCTGGTTTTCTAAATCCTCTGTAAAAATACGTTTAACATCTCCCCTTTGTGAAAGTTTTTTTTTTTCCTGTGTGCACAAATAAAATTATCTCTTTTTTTCTCTGTAAATAGAACTCCCTGTGTGTACAAAACATTTTCTCTTTTCTCTGTGAACAGATCTCCCTGTGTGTGCAAACAAATTTTCTCCTTTCTCTGTAAATAGATCTCCCTGTGTAGAAAACAAAAGAAATGGAAAAAAACGAGAAGAAGAACCTCTCTAGTTACTGCTTCATTGTATTTGTCCCTGAAATTTAATCTGTGATTATTATTATTATTTCTATCAAACCTGTTATCTACCCTTCTCTGAGTGATTTCAATAATTTAAAAATACAATACTCCTGCATCAAAAATAATAATATATATAAAAACATTAATATTTATACACACACACACACACACACACACATATATATATATATATATATAAACATACAAAAAAAAAAAGAGAGGGAAATCATTCAACGTTAAGAAAAATCGTTCAAATCCCCGTAACACACAGTGTTTAACGCAAGGGCATGCAGGACGGTTACATTGTAACGGTCGCAGGGGTACCGAGGGGCCCGCGGGTCCCCTCATCTCTGTGGACCTGCGCATGCAGGGCCGCAGGGGTGATGGGACCCGTGGTCCCCACCCCGCACCCTATTTACTACCAAGTATAATATGTTATTTAATTTAAAAGTTATTTTCCCTTTCAAATTTGTAGATTGAAATTTTAAATTGGGAAATTAATACTGGTTGTTTAATTAAAAAAAAAAAAATAAATTATTTTTTTGATAGAAATGGCATTTAGGAAATAATGAATTCCTTTTTTAGTGTGTCGACTTAGAAAAAAAATTGGGCTAATATGTAGCAAGTTCATAATTAAATTACCCTTAGTAAGTTTTAAAATTGTAGACTATATTCTTCTAAAATTAAGTTACTCAACCCATTAAGAATCATTGGGACACTTGATTGGTCTTTAGAGATTAACTTACATTAATACAAATGCTTAAATTTAATCGTTAAATCTTCTTACGTCATGCAAATTTCTCATAGATTAATTGCTTTTATTAATGGTTCATAGCATGCGAATTATTTATGGAATAATTATATCTTTCATGCAATTACTATTATGCAAGTTTCGTGATGGTCATTATTATGCAAATTACACTTCAAGTAGTTATTTCAATTATTACGCTTTCATTTTTGTTTTCGTAGTTAGAAAACTAAACAAAGGAAGTTGGAAAACCAAAACTAGCAACGTTCGGTATATATGGTGCCTCTGGGTCACGCTTACGGGTAATGCCGTCGTGTTGAACTACTGCACTTAACGCCTAATAAAGCTGCATTAACGATGTCTATGGCATCATCCCTATAAATCATCGAGGAGTAATAAGGGACATTCGGAAGTTAAAATCCAAGGGGCGGGTAATCCCTCTTGGATCGATAATTTAATAAGATAACTTTTAAATGATTTTCACATCCGTTGAGATACACCATAGTAAACCCCTTTTTAAGGATGGTCAAGTTGAATATCCTCATGAAATTTACTTTCTTTATTTATTTAATTCATCTCGAAGGGATATTGGTGATTTGCAATTGGGTGACGCTCATGATAAGTATTAGGGTCTAGTTATTTTGTTTAGGCCACAAACAATAGGCCATCTTGAGCCTTTGCTTAAGTGCTACCATCGTGGGTAGCAACCGCAGAGAAACTATCTGGGACACTGACCCTAGAAAGGGTTGCGTACCCACAAATCAGTTTACATCAAACCATAGATTAGAAAATAGAACTACATACTTTATGCCTTGATCCCGTGCCGAAGCGGGTATGTAGGCAGTCTTGGGACGGAGTTGTCCCTCGTACTCAGGCGTTCGTGGGTGGGGTCTAGGCTTGGTTGAGTAAGAATCCTAAATGAAAAATAAGATAATCAATTTAATTCAATGCATACTCGGAAGGAATCCCGTATGGATTCGCTTGACTTCCCGAGGCTTTAAGCCGAATTTCGAGGCGGAATTCAAGCTTGTGTTATTTTCAAATTACTCCTAAGGACGGCGACCTCGGTGCATTCTTGTTAGAAGAGTGTAGTACTTAGTGAGTGGCTCAGGACCCGAATGGTCCCAATGAGTCTAAGTCTCTGGCCAGAGCATCTCCTATCCCGTTTGGATGGATGCCTACCCTGTATGGGTAGATGCCTATCCCGTATTGGATAGATGGAATTTTACGTCCCGTATGGACAATTGCCTAACCCATATGGTTAGAAGCTCATCCCAAATGGATGAATGCCTAATCCTAATTGGATGGATGCCCAGAGTATGCAATTGAATAAAACATAATGGAAAAAAAAAATATACTCAATTTTTGTGGAAACAAATAAGGGAGGGTTATTACATGTGGTGGTTATTACATGTGGTATCAAAGCAAAGGTTCAAATCTAGGCCTTGTGCTCACTTCAATTTATTCAACTAAGGGAATGTTTTACAATAATAGAAATTAAATTTTATTCTACAAAAAAAAACAAAAAAAACTAACTACATAATTTAACTTTCAGGTAAAACCTAGAATGGCAAGAGGAAGAGGAAGAGGAAGAGGAAGAGGAAGGGGTAATGGAAGACATACTAGGAGTCAAAGGGAGGTAAGCCATGAGGAAAACCATGAGGAAAACCATGAAGGAAACCATGGGGAAGATCATGAAGAGGTTTGACACAACCCAGGGAATAACGGAGATGGGGTCCAAGCTATAATCGACCTTCTAACCGAGCAAAGAGATAAAATCAACTTCTTGGAACAATCACTGTAGGACCTTAGGGAAAGGCAGAATGACTATGAGAACATAAGTGGTACCGAGAATGGAAACCCTGGTAGCAATCAAGGAAATGCGATGGGTAATGGAAAGGAAAATAACATATTGGAACTCTCCAAGGATTTAAAGAAAATCACCCCCCCTAAGTTCGATGGGAGGCAGATTGGTGAAGGGGCTGAGAATTGGCTAAATGAAATGGAAAAATATTTTGAGCTAAGAGATTTTAGTGAAACAACCAAGGCTTTATGGGGCTCCTATCAACTCACAGGGGAGGCAGCTAGTTGGTGGACCAACACCAAGGAACAAAATGGGTATAACAGGGATATGATCACATGGGATCAATTTGTTCACCATTTTCGAGATAGGTGGCTCCCTCAATTGTTCTTTGATGAGAAAGTGACAAAATTCCATAATCTACGTCAAGGGCCCTTATCCGTTCAACAATATTGGGATAAGTTCGCCAAGTTGCTTAAATATGTGCCTATGTACCAAAAGGATGAAGAAGGCCAAGCAAGGAAATTCATTTTGGGGCTGAATACCAACATAGGGGCAGAGGTTGACATGCATGGACCCAGAAATATGAATGAAGTACTTGAAAAGTCCCTAAGGCAAGAGAGGAAGATTCAAACACTAGCAGGACGGAACTATAATGGGAACCACTCATTTAAAAGGAAGCAAGAATTCAATGGAAACACTAATTTCAACAAGGATCAAAGGAATAACTCTTCCGAAAGGAGACCACCGCCTAATCAATATCAGAGGAATGGAAATGATAATAACAGGGGCAATAATAACAGGGGCAACTATAACAGGAATGACCAGTAGAACAGGATAACTTATCCACCAAGGGGAAATGAAACAAGGAATGATCCCCTAGAAATTAAGGTAGGAGAGGTCCTCCAGGTGGATGCTTTATGTGTGGGGAAAACCATTTTGCTAGAGAGTGCCCCAGGATGCAAGGACAAATTAGGGCCAATCAACCCCAACAAGGGCCCCAATAGAGGATTCATGCAGCGGTTAGGAACCAAAGAAGAAGATACCAGAATGTTCCCGTGGAAACTTCAGGTACACTATTTGAACAACCAATATCAATTCTAATTGACACTGGATCATCTGAATGTTTCATCTCACCTGAATTAGTAAACAAATATGCATTAAAAGTTAATCAAATGGAGTCATCATGGACGGTTTAATATGGGGATAAGGCAACTATGGAAGTAACTAAGTGTTTACCGAGGGCAAGGGTACAATTCCCTGAGTTCGAAACAAGGGTAGATCTCTATGTGGCACCCTTAGGATTATATGATGTAATTATGGGAATGAGTTGGTTAGCAGACCATCAAACTAATGTAGATTGTTATAGCAAAGTTGTTGAATGTTTGGATGATGGGGGGAAAAGGGTCAAAATCCAAGGAAAGTTTAAACCCATTAATATAGAAACTATCTCAGCAATGCAATTAAAGAAGGAAAGGAGAAGAGGGGGACAAATCTTTATGGTTGAAATTGATGAAGGAAAGGAGGAAAATACACCAACATTTGAAAATACCCCTTTCTTAAAGGAGTTTAAGGATGTTTTTCCAGAAGAACTACCCAGTTTACCCCCTAAGAGAAAGTTTGACTTTTCTATCGAAGTACTCCCAGGAGCTGAACCAGTATCAAGGGCACCTTACCGAATGAACACAACTGAATTACAAGAGCTCAAAATGCAATTAGAGGAACTCTTAGCTAAGGGACTAATAAGGCCAAGTGTATCACCATGGGGAGCGCCAATTTTATTTGTTAAGAAGAAGGATGGAACCTTAAGGCTATGCATCGACTATAGGATGTTGAACAAAGTCACCATAAAGAATAGGTATCCCTTACCTCGCATAGAGGACCTTTTTGACCAAATGAAAGGAGTGGCAGTTTTCTCAAAGATAGATCTTCGGTCAGGGTATCATCAACTCAGAATTAAGGAAGAAGACATTCCGAAGACAGCTTTCAGGACGAGGTATGGACATTACGAGTTCACAGTAGTTCCTTTTGGTGTAACTAATGCCCCAGCGGCATTCATGAACCTAATGAATAGTATATTCCATGACTACTTGGATAAATTTGTTTTGGTATTTTTGGATGACATATTGATTTACTCTAGAAATGAAGAGGAACATTTAGTGCACCTGCAAATTGTTTTGCAAAGATTGAGAGAACATAAGTTATATGGAAAATTGTCCAAATGTGCCTTCTTTGAGGAAAAGATTCACTATCTTGGGCATATAATATCAAAGGAAGGAATAGCAGTCGACCCAGATAAAATAAAGGCGATAGTAGAATGGCCAATCCCTAAGAATGTTTCAGAGGTAAGAAGCTTTATGGGGCTAGCAGGTTACTATAGGAGGTTTGTGGAAGGATTCTCTAAGATAGCAAACCCCATCACCTCGTTGCAAAGGAAGGGCAAAAGGTTTGTATGGACCGAGCAAAGTGATAAGGCATTTCAAATCTTGAAGGGAAAACTAACTTCAGCACCCATTCTAAAGGTACCAGATCCAAATGGACACTTCACAGTCATATAAGATGCTTCTATTGAAGGGTTAGGAGGAGTACTTGTCCAAGATGAAGGGGTAGTGGCCTACGAATCTAGGAAGCTAAAGACTCATGAAGTCAATTATGCACCCCACGACTTAGAGTTGGCAGCAATTGTGCATGCCCTGCAAAAGTGGAGACACTTCTTATTAGGGAAGCCCTTTGAGCTTAAGTCAGACAACCAAGGACTAAAATACATCTTTACCCAACCTCACTTAAATGCCAGACAAAGAAGGTGGTTAGAGTTTCTAAGTGAATATGATTTTGAAATTGAATATATTAAGGGAAAAGAAAATAGGGTGGCAGATGCCTTAAGTAGGAGGAGACACTTGATGACTATAGCAACCTTCAAAACCTCTTTCAAAAGGCAAGTAATGGATGAACAAGGACATGACCCATGGTATGAGCAAGTCAAATTAACTATAAGACACAACCCGACCAATCCTAAGGTCGAAGGGTACACATTAGATGAAGATGGGTTGCTTAGATACAATAACAGAATCTATATTCCTAATTCAGGGAATTTAAGGGAAGTAGTCTTGTCGGAGGCTCACAATGCCCCTTATTCAGGCCACCCAGGAGTTAACAAACTTTATGCAGATCTAAAGAAGCTATACTTTTGGCAAGGGTTGAAGAGCGATATTGTCAAGTATGTAGCTAAATGTTTGGAGTGTCAAAGAGTAAAGGCAGAACATAGACACCCAGCTGGATTGTTGCAATTGCACGATGTACCTCAACATAAGTGGCAAGTTATTAGCATGGATTTTGTACAAGGGTTACCCATGTCACCTTCTAGGCATGATGCAATAATGGTGGTAATTGACAAACTCACTAAGGTGGCACACTTTATACCAGGAAATCTGACGGATGATGCACCCACCTTGGCTAGACACTTCGTTAAGGAGATAGTTAGGTTGCATGGAATACCAGAGAAAATCATATCAAACAGAGATGCAAGATTCACTTCCAGATTTTGGACCACTCTTCAATCAGCTCTAGGAACTCAACTAAATTTTAGCACCGCATACCATCCGGAAACCGACGGTCAGATAGAAAGGACAAATCAGATTATGGAAGACCTGCTTCGCATGTACTGCATGGACCAATAGAGGAAATGGGAAGAGTACCTACCGTTGGTAGAGTTTGCCTACAACAATACATATCAAACATCCTTGGGAATGGCACCTTTTGAAGCCTTGTATGGTAGACCATGTCGAACACCTTTGAGTTGGGATAGTCTTGAAGATAGAGTGATTATTGGACCAGATATGTTGAAAGAAATGGAAAGGAAAACTAAGGAAATTAGGCAAAGATTGAAGGAAGCCTCGGATAGGCAGAAAAGTTATGCAGATAAAAACAGAACACCAAGGGAGTTTGTGGTAGGAGAGAAAGTCTTCCTAAGGGTTAGGCCGCACAAGAGTTCCATAAGATTTGGGAAAAAGACTAAGCTTGCACCTCGTTATGTCGGACCTTTTGAAATATTGGGAAGAATTAATCCAGTTGCTTATCGGTTGGCCTTACCTCCCCAATTGAGCCGAATCCATGATGTCTTCCATGTATCTCTTCTTAAAAAGTATGTACCTGATGAGAAACACATTTTGAATTGGGATGCTTTACAGGTCCAAGAAATGGGGGGAATAATGATAGAGCCATTCAGAATCTTGGAGAGGCGCCAATGCCAGTTGCGCAACAGAGAGGTTGATCAGTGCAAAGTACAATGGGACCAGTATGACGAAAAGAATGCCACGTGGGAGGATACTAAGGAGATGCAGCAGATGTTTCCTTTTTTGTTTTGAACATGAACTATAAACTCTTTTGAATGCATTTAATAAGTGCATCGGGACGATGCACAGATTAAGGGGGGGAGGATGTCACAACCCTCCTTTATCACCTTTTTGATTTAAATACAAAACTCTATTATATTTCCTTGGATAAACTATTGAATGAATATTGTAAGGGAATAAAAATAATAAACCACACACACACATGGAAAATATATATATATATATATATATATTTTTTTTTAATTGGTTATTTAATTTCCCTCACTCAAATTAAGGCACATGTTGTAGGAGGAATCAGAAGCTTCTAGAGGCTTCTCCACCACCCTTGCATGTAACTCCTCCCACTAAGCCTAATCAATTTGCATGGAGGCCAAATTGGGAGAGAATCTCCTTTTTTTTCAATTAAAAATTAGGTAGTGGGAATTTGAATTTCTTTTATAAAAGAGGTACAAATTTCAAAATGAGTGGTTGGCTATTCCATAAGAAATTTTGCAAGTAAAATTTTCCTTTGTAGTCAATTTTCATTTTCAGCTAAGATTTTGTTGGGAGGACTTCTCTTCAAATTTGGAGGTTCAAGGGAGACTCTACACCATTTTCAAGCACCCAGGTTCTTTCAAACTTAGTTTCGTGCATCTTATTCTTGTTGTAGATTAGATTTGATTAAATTATTTAGGAAATTAGAATCATTTGATGAGAATGAGATTCATTTGTTTTAGATTTTGATAAGAAATTAGTTTCAGTTTTGATAAGAAGTAGATTAAATTGTTTGATAAAAAGTAGATTAAATTGTTTGATGAGAATGAGATTCATTGTTTCAGATTCTTGATAAAAATTAGTTTCAGATTTTGATAAGAAGTAGATTAAATTATTGATGAGAATGAGATTCATTTGTTTTAGATTCTTGATAAAAAAATTAGTAGATTAAATGGTTTAGGAGAATAGAGTCATTGATGAAAATTAGATTCATTGTTTTCAAATTTTTTTGATAAAAATTAGATCCATTCATTTCAAAATTTTGACAAGAATTAGATTCATCCAGATTAAATCAGTGGAATATCTTATTAAGTTTTAGATTTGAATTGATTTAAAGTCTGAAATGTATTCTTTTCTCTAGTTTATTGATTTAAGTCTGAAATATATTCTTTTCTCTAGTTTATTGATTTAAAGTCTGAAATGTATTATTTCTCTGGTTATTGATTTAAAGTCTGAACTGTGTATCCGAAAGGATCTTGCTGTAATCAATCTCTCTAAGATTTCTCATCTTCTGGTTTTCTAAATCCTCTGTAAAAATACGTTTCACATCTCCCCTTTGTGAAAGTTTTTTTTTTTCCTGTGTGCACAAATAAAATTATCTCTTTTTTTCTCTGTAAATAGAACTCCCTGTGTGTACAAACAATTTTCTCTTTTCTCTGTTAACAGATCTCCCTGTGTGTGCAAACAAATTTTCTCCTTTCTCTATGAATAGATCTCCCTGTGTAGAAAACAAAAGAAATGGAAAAAAAAGAGAAGAAGAACCTCTCTGGTTACTGCTTCATTGTATTTGTCCCTGAAATTTAATCTGTGATTATTATTATTATTTCTATCAGACCTGTTATCTACCCTTCTCTGAGTGATTTCAATAATTTAAAAATACAATACTCTGGCATCAAAAATAATAATATATATAAAAACATAAATATTTACACACACACACACACACACACACACACACACACACACACACACACACACACACACACACACACAGATATAAACATACAAAAAAAAAAAGAGAGGGAAATCATTCAACGTTAAGAAAAATCGTTCAAATCCCCATAACACACGGCGTTTAACGCAAGGGCATGCAGGACGGTTACGTTGTAACCGTTGCAGGGGTACGGAGGGGCCCGTGGGTCCCCTCATCTCTGTGGACCTGCGCATGCAGGGCCGCAGGGGTGATGGGACCCGTGGTCCCCACCCCGTACCCTATTCACTACCAAGTATAATATGTTATTTAATTTAAAAGTTATTTTCCCTTTCAAATTTGTAGATTGAAATTTTAAATTGGGAAATTAATACTGGTTGTTTAATTAAAAAAAAAAAAAAATTATTTTTTTGATAGAAATGGCATTTAGGAAATAATGAATTCCTTTTGTAGTGTTTCGACTTAGAAAAAAAATTGGGCTAATATGTAGCGAGTTCATAATTAAATTACCCTTAGTAAGTTTTAAAATTGTAGACTATATTCTTCTAAAATTAAGTTACTCAACCCATTAAGAATCATTGGGACACTTGATTGGTCTTTAGAGATTAACTTACATTAATACAAATGCTTAAATTTAATCGTTAAATCTTCTTACGTCATGCAAATTTCTCATAGATTAATTGCTTTTATTAATGGTTCATAGCATGTGAATTATTTATGGAATAATTATATCTTTCATGCAATTACTATTATGCAAGTTTCGTGATGGTCATTATTATGCAAATTACACTTCAAGTAGTTATTTCAATTATTACGCTTTCATTTTTGTTTTTGTAGTTAGAAAACTAAACAAAGGAAGTTGGAAAACCAAAACTAGCAGCGTTCGGTATATATGGTGCCTCTGGGTCACGCTTACGGGTAATGCCGTCGTGTTGAACTACTGCACTTAACGCCTAATAAAGCTGCATTAACGACGTCTGTGGCATCGTCCCTATAAATCATCAGGGAGTAATAAGGGACATTTGGAAGTTAAAATCCAAGGGGCGGGTAATCCCTCTTGGATCGATAATTTAATAAGATAACTTTTAAATGATTTTCACATCCGTTGAGATACACCATAGTAAACCCCTTTTTAAGGATGGTCAAGTTGAATATCCTCATGAAATTTACTTTCTTTATTTATTTAATTCATCTCGAAGGGATATTGGTGATTTGCAATTGGGTGACGCTCATGATAAGTATTAGGGTCTAGTTATTTTGTTTAGGCCACAAGCAATAGGCCATCTTGAGCCTTCGCTTAAGTGCTACCATCGTGGGTAGCAACCGCAGAGAAACTGTCTGGGACACTGACCCTAGAAAGGGTTGCGTACCCACAAATCAGTTTACATCAAACCATAGATTAGAAAATAGAACTACATACTTTACGCCTTGATCCCGTGCCGAAGCGGGTATGTAGGCAGTCTTGGGACGGAGTTGTCCCTCGTACTCAGGCGTTCGTGGGTGGGGTCTAGGCTTGGTTGAGTAAGAATCCTAAATGAAAAATAAGATAATCAATTTAATTCAATGCATACTCGGAAGGAATCCCGTATGGATTCGCTTGACTTCCCAAGGCTTTTAGCCAAATTCCTAGGCGGAATTCAAGCTTGTGTTATTTTTAAATTACTCCTAAGGATGGCGACCTCGGTGCATTCTTATTAGAAGAGTGTAGTACTTAGTGAGTGGCTCAGGACTCGAATGGTCCCGATGAGTCTAAGTCTCTGGCCAGAGCATCTCCTATCCCGTTTGGATGGATGCCTACCCCGTATGGGTAGATGCCTATCCCGTATTGGATAGATGGAATTTTACGTCCCGTATGGACAATTGCCTAACCCATATGGTTAGAAGCTCATCCCGAATGGATGAATGCCTAATCCTAATTGGATGGATGCCCAGAGTATGCAATTGAATAAAACATAATGAAAAAAAAAAATATACTCAATTTTTGTGGAAACAAATAAGGGAGGGTTATTACATGTGGTGGTTATTACAATTAGCTACAAAATGGTTCACACATGCTAGGAAGTTTATCCTATGTTCTAAGCTACCCTAATTTCTATTGGAAAACAATGAATCCAAGAACACTAAGAGGGGGGGTGAATCAGTGTTCTACTGGTAATACAAGATTTTAACCTTTTATAACATACACATATAAACCAGTAAATGAAGAAACATATAACATGAAGTAAATAAACCAGCCACATGAATGAACACCATAACACATTGAATTTTTACATGGAAAACCTCAAAGAGGAAAAACCATGGTGGGATTTGTGACCCACAATATCAATTCGCTGGCCATATGAAAGGTATTACATAGCATGGGGGCCTCCACATGCAGGAAGGCATAGTGCCTAGAGCACACTGCTCAACACAAAAAGAGTCTCACTGACTACAAGATTCTGCTAAGATAAAATAGTAATGGTGAACCCACAAAATGCATCTATAATGCCAAAAAGAGTTCTAGTTAAATCTTTGTTCTATACTAGTTCATAAACCATGAATCCTTCTACCAGTATCTCCTTTCCTCCAAGAATGCTTTACAAACCATATACTAATCATAGCATGATATTAAATTTGCATACAAATGACCTACATACATATCCTTCGCATGACCTTGTTCTACTACCTTGTCATATACCTTATCCTATATCAAAATGACCTAACAGACTGACTTATATACCCTTTACATACCATATGCCTTATGTCGGCTTACAATACAAAAGATATTCAATGTCGGCCCTATATAATAATTACAAAATGATTTTACAAATAAAAGCTTTTGGATCCCAAACTAATGTTGGCTTTATTGAAGTGTTGGATGCCAATGCTGGTGATGACCCTGAAAATTCCAATGTCGATATATGCTAGTGTATGCCTCCAAATGTCAGTATATGCCTTCAATAGAATCTTGTTGCCAGCAATGACAACATATGAATCCAATGAGTGTCAATTTCCAACAATCTCCCCCTTTGGTATTAATGGCAACACTCATGTGAAAAATGGATTCCCTGTTGGTCCAGCTGAAACATGAAACATGCTCCCCCTGAGCTGATTAACTCTGACTGCAATATACTTTGTGTGATATCCTCCCTTTAGGATTATATACATAGTTGTCACATAATATATACTCCCTCTTTAGCATCAATGCCAAAGACCGGTGAAAGAATTGAAAGAATAATTACAGATTACTTTATCAGAGCTTGACCAATCTCAAGATTTCCGGATTTCTCTAGCAATTGTAAATAGGTATCCCATCCGGTTTTGAATGTTTTAGCTATGGATACAAGTCCACTCAGTAAATGTGCAAGTTTTTCTTTCTTAGTGACTTCTATCAGTGTGGGATTCACAAGCATATCCATAAATTCCCTCTTATGTACACCAAGTGATTCCAATCTTGGACTCACCAAACCTCTAAGCCTCCTTTCTCTCTGAATGATCTTGTCTCTTTCCTTTTCAAAAGAAAAAACTTTGATCTCCAAGGTCAAAATTTGTCCATCAATGGAATTTGTAAGTGAGGTTAGTCCATCAAAAGAATTAGAAATACTAGCAATCTTTTCATGTAATTCCTTTAACCTTTTATCTACATTTGCTGTAAGAATCTCTATATTACAACAGACCCTGTAAATGTTAGTACACTGTTTCAAAAAAAATTCAATGAGTACAAGTTTCTCTTCAACCTTCCTCTTCTCTGTCTCAATAATCTAGTCAAAAGCGACTTTCTTGGCCAGAGTAAATCTTTCAAGTGCTTTCTTGTCAGAAATCTATTGAAATGATTGAAACTTTTTAGATATGTGTTGTGTCAATACCTTAAGCTTACTGGAAGGACTTGCTTCATTTTCAATCATACAATCAGGAATCAATCTGTACAAACCTATTATTGATTGATCTATTATTCCTTTGTCAGTAGATCCTTCCTTCATTAGCTTTTGAGTAGCCATCATCATTAGTTGTATGGGACTCATCTTTGTGATTGATTTCTTCTCAACTTGAGAAGTGTCAATTGCCAAAAGTTTTGCCAGGGAATCAACTGTCGGTTCAGTCTCCTTTTCCTTATCTTCCTTATCCTCTCCTGGTGTATCCCTTTGCTCATCCTCTTTGGCACTGGTGGCTTCTCCACTTTGTGCAATATCTATTACTGTTGGTGGAGTATTATCCATAATATTATCTGTAGCCTGTATATTATCTATATTACATTGCTCAGACTGTACAAATATAGTCTCTATTGATTTAGTCTATACAATCTCATCAGTTTTAGGACTATATGCCAGTTCATTCAAAATTTGATCTAAACTTCCCAAAATTCCATTCCCTTTAGATTTGTCCAGAATGGTGGGAGTAGTTGCCTTAGAAAATTCTTCTTGAGAAGTAAAATAATCAAGATTATTTTAGAAGAATTTGGCTATTATCTCATTGACTCTACCCATCATTAGGCCTATTTGTCGGTTTTGCTACTAAATATTATTCTATTTGCAACATCTATACATCTTTCATCATTATTTATAGAGCCACACATATTCAAAAGTTCAACTTCTTTGATCTCTTTGTCCCTCCCAATTGCATCTAACTTATTTTACAATGATAAAGGATTTTCTTTCAAAATTTCTACCAAAGCCTTCTTATATATATCTAAATGTAACAAAATCGCTTCTTCTATTTCATTTTTCTCATTATCATCTAAATCTTCATAGAAATTTGTAACATTCTTCAAAACTCCATCTTTAGTTACCTCATCAATTAAATCTGCACAAGTCATTTTACCAGATTCAGTTGCTTCATCACTCTTTTTCTTCTTGATGGGGGTTTTATGAGTGGATGGAGTAGGTTGCCTCTTCTAAGTAGGTTTCCTTGCTAGAGGTGTGGTTGAAATTGTTACCTTTCTATTTAGCTTCCTCCTTTGTTCCACCTTCTTCTCCTCTACCGGAGGCTTGTCAACTTTCTTTCTCTGTACCCTTCTGAATGCAAGAGGTTGATTATCCTTTGGATCAAAGTCAAAAGTGATAGAAAAAATGGAAGTTTCAAGACTCTTCACCTTAGGAGCACTAACTGTTGCCGGTTGATCTACCAGTTTAGATCCAAAACCTAGTTCTATATCTATCATGTGAATTACGTTCTGAACAAATGCAAAAAAATTATCTGTCTTCTTTTCTCTTCTTTTCTTATTGAAACTAGTTTTAACTTCAAAAGCCTTTTCCTCTACAATGCCAAAGTGTTCAGCATTATCATCCAAAGGATCATCAATCATAATTTTATTATATAGCTCCATAACCCAATTCAGTGACCCATATAGTTCTAGGTTCCACTGCTTCCATCAGTGTCTCATCTGTTTTTACCATGAAGCAAATATAAGAGGAGCATTTCTCCACAATGTGTTTGGATATTCTTTCCCTCAATCTCATATTCTCCTGAAAACTTTTGAAGTATCCCCAAAGCTTCTCATCCCTATTACTACCAATACCAGTGATTGTATCTTTGATCTGCATACCTACCAGTATGTCATGAGCCCAACATTTCTTTCCCAAACCCGGTAGCTCATTCATGAAGTAAAACATCAAACAGACAATAAGATTGGCAAATCAAAAAGTTCTTTTCTTAACACCTTTGGTATTACCAAGATTAATCATTAATTCACTCCTTAACCATTCACATAAGTCATACTTTTCATTATTCTTTATCATCTGATATGCAATGTGGATACAGGAATTAGAAATAGAGTTCAATCGACTTGATTGAGTTACCTTGTAGAAAATGATCATGCTGGAAAATTTCACATATGTGTCTTTGATGGTGCTGACCCTCATCGATCTTCCATCATGGGTTGCATTGGTGATCTTCTCAATTGCAGTGTTGGAGATCTTCTTTCCTGGTTCTTGTCCAACCTTAGGTAAGATGGTGACTGCCTGAATAGCTTCTTTGATGATCATGTGGGGCTGCTCCAGCCAGATGAATTTATTATGGACCCTACTTAGGACATATTTGATCACTTCATCCTTGAATTCCGATATATATAGGATTCCGGTTAACCCTAGGTCTTCAATGATTTTATATTCCAACTTGATTATTTCGGAGCTGCCTAGTATCACAGATTGATACATTTTCTTGATTTCCTCAGTGCCTAAATCCTCCAAGGTGCAGTGAATATAGGCCCTGACATCTTCCACATAAACCACACCATCAGGAACCCTAAAAAATGTGCCAGTAGAGTCTTCCTTCATAGCAATTTGGGGAACTTCCTTGAAAATAGGCCTAAGCCTATCCTTGACCTCAATAATAGTGGGATTTGCAATGAAAGTAGGAGTGGATGATGCTCTAGATGCTATTTCAAAGAAATACTTGCATAACAGTCTTCAGTTGAAGGGTTTTAATTACTCCTCAAATGACTACTGGAAATTCTTTGGAATGCCTTTTCTCGCTCTTGATCGCCTATGATTTGACTTTACTTCACTTTGGTTTGCTCAAGTGTTGGGTGAGTGAAAATGAGTCTATTTTCCCTTTTTATTAGCGAGTAAACCCTAATTCATCACTGTCCTAAATGCTTAGCGATGTACCCTACTAGATGTCGGTTTCACAGTTTTATGCCGAATAAACCTACATCAATGATCAATACCACTTTCTAGATCTCTTTCGGGGAATATGCAAGAGTGGCAATGAATTTGCCAACCCCTAAGGCATATGCCTCGATTGCCAGTTGAATTTCCCATCGGTGCAGGAATGCTCTATTCTATCGGTGGAGTTATAGGTGCCATTACCAGTGTAGTTGCATCTCCACTTGGTTCTTCAAATTTTCTAACCCATCTCTTGGTGTGATCTTGTTGAATTTCATCTACCTTCTACTTTCCTTTCTCATTTTTGTTATCATTGCTAACTGGTGTTGTCTTTCTTCTACAGTACTTAGAAATATGACCTATTTTGTTGCATGTATAACATGTAACATTGTTCTTTCGAATTGATTTGACATATCTGGTGTCATTCCTTGATGTACATTTATTAGCCAAATGTCCAAACTTTCTACATGCATGACATTTAACATTCATTATGCAATCTTCTGACTTATGACCATATTTATTGTAATTTGTGCATTGACCAAGAACTGAATTGTAGTTTTGATTTGCTCTATTTCTACATTGTCTAGCCATATGCCTAAATTTATTTCAAACAAAACATCTACCATTGAATTTGTAAGCATTAGATTGCCTTATCAATTTCCTCTGGTCTAATGAGTTCTGCATATCAATTGTTTGATCTTGATTTGCAATACCAGAGTTTTCACCTTGTACAAATCCAAGTCCTCTAGAATCTTTACTCTGCCTTTGTCTTTTCAATAAATCATCCAACTATGTAGCACTAATCCTAAATTTTTCTTTATACTCACTTGTAGTAGTCAGATCATCTCTCAGACTTGTTATTTGTCTTTCAAGCTCTTGTTCATTATTCTAGGAGTGTACCAAATCAATTCTCAATAGATTATTCTAATGAGTCAATCTGCCACATTTTTCAAATTTGTTCTTTAGAGATATAACAAGATTTTCTTCTTTCTTATTTCTATCCTCAATATATTTTGATAACCTCATAGTCAAGTCTTGCATTTTATCTTCATGAGCATGTTAGCTTGACTCAATTTCTTACATTGTTCCTTAAGTGTATTTTTCTCTTCATCATCCTATTTTTGCAATAGTTCCTTTCTATTAGATTGAGCAAATGATAATCTTTCTTGTAGAAAAAGAATGAATTCATTAGCAGAATTCAATTCATCTTGCAGTTTTAGGTTCTTCATCCTTTTAGCATCATAATCTTCAAGTGCCATCTCAATTTGCTTCTCCATAGCCATGTTCAATCATTCGGGTTTCAGGATCTTACTCAAGCTGTTAAACTTCCTCTAAGGTACCAAGATCTGATACCAATTGTAAGAATACAATGAGTCCAAGAACACTGAGAGGGGGGGTGAATCAGTGTTCTGCTAGTAATACAAGATTTTAACCTTTTAGAACATACACATATAAACCGGTAAATGAAGAAACATATAACATGAAGTAAATAAACCAGCCACATGAATGAACACCATAACACACTAAATTTATACATGGAAAAACTCAAAGAGGAAGAACCATAGTGGGATTTGTGACCCACAATATCAATTCGCTGGCCATATGAAATATATTAAATAAAATGGGGGCTTGCACATGCAAAAAGGAACACTTCCTAGAGCACACTACTCAACACAAAAGAGTCTCATTGACTACAAGCTTTTGTTGAGATAAAAAAGTAATGATGAATTCACAAAATGCATCTGAAATGCCAAAAAGAGTTATGGTTAAAGCTTTGTTCTGTATCGCTTCATAAACCCTAAATCCTTGTACCAGTATCTCCTTTCCTCCAAGAATGCTTTACAAACCATCTACTGATCATAGCATGATATTGCATTTGCATACAAATAACCTACATACATATCCTTCACATTACCTTGTTCTACTACCTTGTCATATACCTTGTCCTATATTGAAATGACCTAATAGACTAACTTATATACCCTTTACAAACAATATGCCTTATGTCGGCTACAAAAGATATTCAATGTCGGCCCTATACAATAATTATAAAATCATTTTACAAATAAAACCTTTCAGATCCCAAACTAATGTCAACTTCATTGGAGTGCTAGATGTCGGTGCCAGTGTCGGTGATGACCCAGAATATTCCAACGTCAGTATATGTCGGTGTATGCCTCTAAATGTCAGTATATACCTTCAATAGAATCTTGTTGCCATCAATGACAATATATGAATCCAATGAGTGTCAATTGCCCATAATTTCTTGGATTTTATCATTTTTGGAATTGTAACACTTGTGTTTTTTATGGTTTATTTTTTGAAAAATAAATTGCAAATACGACATGAAAGAGATAAGTAATTTTGCCTATACTAGACAAGTAGTGTATGCTCTATGAGGATGTGTTCAAATCCCCTATGTTTTCACTAGTTTAGATAACAAGTGAGACAAATCAAGTAGACTCTTTTTTTAAGGGTCATTAGGAACATCATAGCCCACTAGTCTGGATACTCTGTCAGCTCAAATAATCATGTCACCCCCTAGAGGGCACCCATTTTTTTGTCTTTTACCATAAATTAACTGAAAGTGAAATGCTTCACAATTGAGTAGTTATCCTCGGAGATATATGGTGAGTAATCTTAGGGGCAAATTCTTCCCCACCCTTTCACTATAATGTTGAAAATGTCTGGATACTAACTCAACTCAAAGTTTGTAGTGCTAAGGTTCTTACTCAGGCTTTCGTTTGGTCTTTAGTGATAAACTCCCTTGGGAGGCTTTCCAACCTTTAGAACAAAGGCTTTATGTATCTTAAAGATACTGGGGGAATGCTAATCATTGAGAAAAACCATTGAAGGGGACTTTCATCAGCCTCCACATTTGATTATAGTGGGTTGGAACACTTGGCAAGAAAGTCATTTCCCACTTAGGTCATTCCCCTCTCACCGGCCATTAATGGCGCTCTAAGAGAAACTCGGGAGGGTAGCCTGGTAAAGGATTTAAATAATTGAATTAAAGATATATTTTAAGAGTGTTTTGGCTTTTTGGTCACCCAATTAAGGGGAGAGTATATACCTTCCACTTTCGAGACAAAGCACACAAGTGTTCTTTTTAACTCTTCAAGGCAATGGTTTTCTATCTAAGAAATTGAAAATCCTCATCAACAAAAATAAATCATGATGTTGGTCAACAAAACTAAAGTTGATAGATGAAAATTTCCTTGTTTTGCATAAAATAAAGATGAGGTTCTTTTTATCCTTTGCAAAATGACAATGAGTTCTTTTTATGCACCAAAGGAAGATGGGGTTCTTTTTGTAAACTGAAAAGAAAATTTTGTCAATTCTTTTTAAACGCAAATGAAGTGTTTAGCCTAACTTGCAAGAATGAAAAATATTCTTTGTTGTTCTTTTTATCCAACAATGAAGTTCTTTTAAAAATCCAAAGGAAAATGTGGTGAATTTTAAGCCCATAAGAAAATTCATGCATGTTTGTTGAACTGCATATGAACAAACCCTTCAATAGGAGCCATTGGAAATTTATTTTTAAAATTCTTCTAATTTATGTCTTCATATAGACTGGACAAGACTGGTCATCTAAACTTTATTTGAATCTTACTATTGCACTCTGTTTTGAGAAAAGCTATATGATTACTTGGTTAAAAGGAAATGCATGTAAAAAAGAGGTCTTACAACCTACAACCATTATAGTAAAATGTTATGCCTTCTTTAATAGAGAAGTATGTATAAGACATTTGCTGCTAAAAAAAATAATTAAAATATGGATAGAAAAATGTAGCTACTCTATTTAAATATTTATTTTCCATTCCTAATAAATACATGGAGGGAAAAATTAGTGTTATGTTCAAGAACAAATATGATAAAAATATTGGCCTGCCTATCCCAAGAATCTTGCGTGTAGCTATAGACCCTGTAAAAGAAAATAAACATAAGTTTAATTTTATTAAACTATTTCATTCTGGATCCAAAGTCATGATAAAAAATAGAAATTAAAAAGAGTATAAATGTTAATATAGAAAAATTTTCCTCTTGTACATGGCATGGAGCTTAGGTAGATGACTTCAGGGTAGAAGTATATCAGAGCATTGTCTTTCTCTATAATAGAGGACCTTGCTGCTTCATCATAGTAAAGAATGGGACGTGTCATGAGATGCTTTAAATTAGATAAGTAAATTGTAGAAGAAAAATTGATGTTGTAAATACATTGAAATGTAATAGAATTAGCCAAGATTATTCAGGCAGTAATAAGACAGTTATTTAAGGCAATTTAGGTGAGATTAAATTGAAACCATAACAACATTGTCCATAATCTTTAGTGGTAAATTTGAACCCTAACAAACTAGACCAAAATCTCAACAACACAACTAAAATGATATAACGTAAATCAAGATTCCTAAGATTAAACTTGCATCACACACATTGTTGACCAAAAATAGTGAAAAACATAACACCCACAAATTAGGTGATACAATTCTTCTAGAATTAGAAAAAGAAAAAATTTAATACCATGGAAAAGGGTCTCTCTCTCTCTCTCTCTCTCTCTCTCTCTCTCTCTCTCTCTCTCTCTCTCTCTCTCTCCCTCTCCCTTCTCTTTCTTTCCCTATATGTCTCCCTCTCTTGCTATCCCCTTCTCTCTCTGTCTCGTACTCTCTCTCCATCCCCCTCTCCTTATCCTATTCCATCACTGTCTTCCTACCCCCTACTCTCTCTCTATTCCTCTCCCTCTCTTAATCCTATTCTCACCCTCTCTCCCTTCTCTTTCTTACCCTCTCTCTCTCTCTCTCTCCCTCCCTCTCTCTCTCTCCCAACTTCCTATTTGGTTCCTAGTTCTACATAACACATATGGGTTATGCAGAACTAAGGTCAAAACATCCTCAAAACCCATATGGGTTTCTAAAAAATATAAGGTTCCTCAAAACCCGTACGGGTTTTGAGAAATTTTGATTTTTTATTATAAAATATAATGTTCCTCAAAACTCATATGGGTTATGAGGAACTTTTGATTTTTTTAATTTTTTTGGCTAGGCTTGGTGTTACCAAGCCTAGTATGTTTTTCAATTTCCAGAATGTGCACCAGTTATGGAAAACTTAATTTTTTTTTTGTATGTGGCCACTTTTCTATCCACCATCTTGGTGCACTTACCCGATGATAATGAAGGAAATGAGATCTATTTATAGAAGAAATGGGTAGTTGGATTGTTAAGATTGAGTTATCTTATTAAACGTTAGGATGGAATGATCTTCAATCCATGTGAAACTTTTAACCCAATCCCATGTTGACAAGTGTCACCATGAGGAGGCTTGAGAGGAGAGATAAGGAGCATTAAAAGCTTGAGGGGACATGATGCTTACCCTAGGGGGTTGGGTTGGGGTTAGGTTAATAGATATTCCCTTTTAAATGAATGTGAAGGATTAAATGGCTACCTTAGTCAAAGAAATAAATTATTTGAAGAGACCCA
Organism: Cryptomeria japonica; assembly: GCF_030272615.1. Classification (NCBI taxonomy): domain Eukaryota; kingdom Viridiplantae; phylum Streptophyta; class Pinopsida; order Cupressales; family Cupressaceae; genus Cryptomeria; species Cryptomeria japonica. The sequence goes on from NC_081414.1 coordinate 177,053,940, forward strand.
TGAGTTAAAAGGATGGTTAAGTTAGAGGAAAGTCTCTAACCAAAGGTCAAAGGTGAGTTAACCATAAATGGTTATGTAAGAGCCTTTAATGGTTTGGAAGAATTTAGAGGTTATCAATTTAAAGACATAAAGCCTTTAATGGTTATTAAAGACTTTGGAGGTTTTTGAGAAGTGACTTCCTTTTATTTAGGAGTGTGACAATGATTAGGATAGGATTAGGCTAAACTGGAAGTGATTAGAAGAATCTAGAAGGGGTTTAGGCATGCAAGTGGATTTTGTAGGAGAATTCAATTGGGAGGAATTTTTGGATTTTCAATTAAAATAAGATCATTTATTTCAATTAAATGGTGCAATTTGCATTTGGATAGATATTTAAATAAATATTAATTTATTTAAATGTGAATGTGAAGTTTGGATTTTATTTAAATAAATCTTAATTTATTTAAATGAGAAAAAGGGGGATAAACCATTGAATGCTTGAATAATTTGAGGGAAACCATTAAAGGCTTAAGAAGACTCTAGGAAGAAGCCATTTGATGAGGAGCCAGTAGGCCAGAAGGAGGTTAACCTTAACTAGTCAACTTCTAAGGTTCACAGACTCAACTAGTAATTCCTGATTCCAAAGATCCTAACATAACACCAAGTCAAGAAATGGTTCAATGATACCAAAAAACACCTTGGAAAACCCCAAGGCTCCACTATGTCCACTTAAAAATAACTAACACTTCTCAAGTTCTTGTGTGACTACACACACCTTTGCATTCAATGAGTGCACTACTAACAAGCTTTAGGGTTTGAATGGCCCACTTGACCAATTCTATACAAAAATCTTTGGAGGGGTGTTCTCACAACACCTAAACACAAATGAAATAGAATTTCTTGGTTTAGATACACAAAAACGTCAATTTTGACTCATTCGCCCACAAACTTGAACTAGTTGCTCTTAGGCCTCCTTTTGAAGGAATTGGGTGATAACTTTTGAAACCCTAAGGATCTAGAAAAATAAATTATGTTTGCAGATACCCTTTTGGGAGTTATAAACAATATCTCAGTTTCTAGTATCGAAACAACTTCAAGTTATTCCAACCAGTGCTGCATTAATAGACCTAATAGGGCTTATAGACCTATTTGACTGAACACCTTTCACAACCTAGTTTGGATCTCCTAATAGGTGACCATTACTGACCATGAAATATCATGTAAATCTCCAAAATACTCATTTACCACATTCAAACCCTTTCCCAGTGCTCTACCTCTTAATTCTCATGCATTGCACTCATCAAATATGTCTGTCATATAGATATGCCATACCTAGGTTAGTTCTCCATCCTCTTCATGTTGTTGTAACCTCTTAATGTATTTTGGTACTACCATATGATACAATGGCCTATCATCTCCTGTAATGGTAGAGTGTTCAGTCAAGTATTGATATGCCAAAACCCATTATTGCAGTCAAACCCTAGGGGTTTAAGGGTTTTAGTCTACCTGATAAAGATTTTATTGTAGAAATGGGAATAGATCACTTCAAGGTTCCACACTGAATGAAAAAAAAAAGGTAAGACAATCTAAATGTAGGATCTATGTCATGAGCATTCTTACCAATCTTCTTTCAATATGCAATCAATAGAAATCAGACGATTTTTGGAGTTTCCAACAGTTCTTGATGCTTCAAATTCCTTTCCAAATCAACCAACATACATTTTTTGATGTTTGGGTCCTTTAAAGGTTTTTCCCAAATGACCATAACCTCCTCCAACTATTTTTCAAACTGACTGACTATTGGAGAATCCCAATTTACAAAATGTGTAAACTTGTCATGACAACAAATTCACAATATGACAACTTTTGCATAATTTGACCAACTTAGACTCTAGACTGTCATAGTCTCCCAAAATGATTACATTTGACTTTAAAACATAAAAAATGACTCAAAGAAACTTGTGGTCACTTGATCCCTCAATGTAGACCATTATGACCCTTATTAACTCAATTTGCTCTACCAGACCCTAGATGACAATTTCATCCAAACATGGACAAACTTGTCACACTCCTAGGACATTTACAAAAAGGACCCATAGTGTCTTATGAAATTTATTCTAACTAATAGAAAATCATCTTGTTCTTGGCTCATGCCTTCATTGGTAGGTGCTCCTGCACCATACTCCTCTCGTGAAATTTGTCTCAAGTCCTCTTAGAGACTTGTTGACTCTAAATTTTACCTTGGAAACAAACAACCTTGTGGTAAATTCAGTGATGGGGGACCAGTTGTGTGGGTTTCACTAAATGACCTCTGGGATTAGGAAGTCTGCTCTTCCTTATGGGTTTGGAGGAAAGGGAAAAGAAGGAAACTTTTAAAACAATAAATCTAGACTATTGAGGCAATGCACCAGAGCATTTTTAGAATACATGAGCATACAAAACCCAAGTACATATGATTTTTGAGCCCATTCAACAATATACAAGTCTGAATCAGGAATCTAACCAAGACATAATTAAATCTCTTTGTAGCATAAATAAATACTTATCATACATTTACTAGATAACAAGTGCAAAACATAGTTTAATCAGCAAAATCATAGATAAATGTATTCCCAAAGTTATTGGAATTCTAATAGAACAACACAGAAAAGACCATCAAAGCATACTGAAAGAGGTATCAGAAAGGCCATAGGCACAGTTTGAATTACCTTCTTCAGAAAATAGTAATAGTTTTGAAAGGCTAAATTTCCTAATAAGCAAACTAAATTGTTCTTCTTGAAAAGTTTTGAACCCCCTAAAATAGGGAAAAAACCATCATAAATAGAGCCCACGGCTCTGGAAACAACTCCCAAAAATGCCAAAAAGGAATAACCACCCCTGAATAGAAAACCATGTCATGTCACCTTGAAGATCATACCCAGCAAAACAGCCCCAAGACTTCACTCCCTGCCTGCAATGGTCTTCATATTGTCATAAACTGAAAAGATTTCACTAACCACAGAGGGGCAAGCTAGGAAATCCTTTCAAAAAGAAATACATCCGCCAAAACATGACGGTGCCCAGTAACTGCTTGCTTACTGCGCTACAAGGTAGGCCCCGAAAAGAAGCCCAATCAATAATGTCTCTCCATTTGTCACTATTGTGCTACTCCAAAACCTGAATGCCAAAAATGGACCGAGGGAGTAACGCCGAGCTGACAATTGTCTTGTACACCCTGCACTACTAGAAAGCTGAAAAGGTAAAATTAAGCAACCTGGTTGAAAACCTTAGTTACAGGAATTTTAATGTGAACATTTCCTGGTGACTAACAGGGGAAATTCTGCCTACGAAGTATGGGAACCCAAAACTGCTGGCTCGCAAAACAACCTTCATGCCAAAATGGGACGGAGCAGATCGAAGGCTTGTTGTCAAGGCAACCATTCATCCTCATGGAGTAGAACCTGCACCTCTAAATTCTGGAAATACTGATATAGACAAATCACTTCATCAAAAGGTAAGGGTGCAGATTCGTCTTGGACCTGCTTTAGGAAAGCAAAGAGCTAGGCAAGAGGTTGTAAAATACACTCCACCTTGGCTATCGAAATAGGATTGCCTGGGCATTGTAGGAAAGTTCTATCTTATTGCAAATGCTCAACCTAGCTTGATATTTGCTCAATCCCTAACACAAAATCATCCATGGGAAATGGAGACTGCAGGCCTAATGAAAAAAAACCTCTCTAAACGTCGCTTGACATCCAGAACTGAAAACTGTAAGGGTGCAAGGGCTACCAAAACCTACATGATTACCCTATGCCAGTTGATGAAAAAATTTGTCTTTCTCATCAATTTCCTATGGTTGGCAATCCCCTTTTGCCTTAATTCTTCATCTTGAGAAGAATACAGCAATTGAATAAGATCCTAGGCTACCAGAAGCTTAGGACCAATGACAAGCATAGAACTATAAATGAGGGCATTGGCCTCAGCATAGAGGGATTGGGCTTCACTAAGAAATCTTAGCACAGGTTGTAGCGAGGGGCAGTACTCCTTTACCTTTTCCCAATGAGAAATATATAACTCTATTAAAATGGGAGAAAAGTCTTGTGAAATCTCCATGGGGAGAGGAATATTTAGCAATCGCGAGATCTCATCATCCTTTACAGCCATCTCCTATTGAAACCTACTACATTTTCTTTTTTCAATGGCCACTTGGTTCTCCAAAGTGAGGATCTTTGCCTCTCCATCTCAGACAGCTTTCTACAGTGGTGATGTACAATCTTGTTCATGCCACAAAAGAGTCTCCACCTTTGAAATGCGCTCACCAGATTATCTGAGACTAGCTTCTCTCGCTTTTAGTTATGCTTTGAATTTCATCTTTTCTTCAAACAATGATACTTGAGCCTCTCTTAGTTGGTAGACATAACCTTCCTTTAGAAAAATCTCTTCACATAGCTGCATTTAGATCTAAGTAACATCCCTAGAGGCTCCTTTAATTGTTGTATCTCTGCATCCTTCTCTTGCAATTCTTTCATAGACATGTTCCTTGTCGCCTCTTGGCCTTTTAATTGAGAGCTCACATTGTTGAAGGCTGACTGCAGCTTCCCTTTTTCTAAATTAGCTTGGGCCAGCAAGCTTTGCAGATGATTGATTTCTAAGCTCCGGGCTTTATCTTCCCTTTTTTGCTGGGTGAGGGAATCTTGAAGACTAGCATTCTCTACTTGGATCTTTCCTAGACAACGACTCTTCTTGATAAAATATTTGGATATAGATTTTGAAGTCTCCTCCATCATCTCTACTTTATCAAATGTCATGGCACTTTGAAGGCTAACACCGATGGCATGTAGTGTATAATCATTTGGTCTCATCTAAGATTTCGGCTTGTCAGCCTTGGGGAAAAGATTTGCAAAGTAGAGGCAATCCTTTTGCTCACTAAAATGTGTCTGTAAATGAGGGCAGGCTAGATAAGCACCTTCCTTTTCCTTTCACTTACCCATCTTACGAAGGCAAGCAGTTCTATCATAAGCAACTTGTTGCTGGAACTCATCTAGATTATCGATAGCTTGACCCATAAAAGTTGTACCAGGATGAACTGCAAAAGGGAATTGAAAAATAGGCTCAGCGAAAGTAGTTTGGATGGGATGGGCCAAAGCCGATGGGGAAAATAATGGGACAAAGGGGGAAGCTCCTAACGGGAAAGGGCTTGAGGATGTTACTCCCATAACTTGAGGAGAGGATTCTCCAAAACCTAGCCTACATGACACAGGGGGGTTGTTTCTTATACTGGCAAGGAAAAAGTTGCGGATATAAAAGTCATGGCTGAGAAAGGGGCAGAGGCCTATGGGAGAAAATTTTGGGGATCAATCCGCATACCCGTCGGGGCTAAATTGAGAGCAGTAGGGACTGAGGCCTGCATTGTAGTCATGGGGACAACTAAGGAAATATCTTAAGCAAGAGATGAGGGGAAGAAAGGACGACCCTGAGCAGTGGAAGATGCCGACCGTTGAAAATCTGAGGATGTTTCTGGGATTTGACAGGGTGAGTTCTATCCTGACGTGCTTTCATGTGATTGCTTCTTGGACCACCTTTTACCATCCTATGAATGAGGTCTACAAGCTACACTATCCAAAGGAAGGAGAATTTATGGCTCCGGATCTTGCCTTTCAATATTTATAACCTCTACCTCCTACCGTGAGGCAACCTTGGGAGATGAGTCCCTGCGTGAGGAACTATCACCTATCTCATCATCAGATTTATTTGACTTACACCATTCTTGCTCAAAGCATTCATCCAAGAAAGCATTTCCAATGTTAGGTCTAGGCTTACTCACCACTTGCAGATATACCCAAAATTTTTCCCTTTTCTTCCTAGGCCAAACTAAATTTTTCATAGTTTCCAACATCGCCTAAGGGATAGGCTTTATGGGGTTGAATTTTTGCAAGGGAGATTAAAATTTTAACCATGGGGGGCGTCTTAAAATAGGAAGTCATCAGGGCCAACATACAAGCTCAGGTCATCAATCCAAGGGTTCGTATGCTCCACCCATAAATTTTGAGGCTCATGCCTAACAACATTCTTTCTTTTGCTGAGGCAGCCGTTGAAGTCATAGCTCTAAGAGCCATCAATCACTACAAAGCCGAGATGCACCATTTTTGATGTCAAAACCTCTTCTGCAATATTCCTCCACACTAGAGTGATTTGGCCAGTGGTCCTTTCGATCCTCACCAACTACCTAGTGATTTGAAGAGCTAGGATTCATTTAGTTACATAAGTAGGCAGTCTGAAGGGCTCTTCGAAGAAACCATGCACCCGGATGAAAGAAAAGTCAAGACCCAAGAACTAGTCGGAAGGGGGGCACTCATTTTGCATCCAGTTCATCTAGACCTGGGAGAAACAAGTTAATGGTTCATTGGGGATCATGCTGAGGTCCTTGAGAACAGGAGTCATGAATAGATCCAAAAACTAGTATTAATCATAGGAGGCCAGCAAAAGACGTATCCAGCAGGACACCAACATTCTATTTCTGAATTCATCATAAATGGCCAATTGCATGAACTGGCTGAAGAAAGCCTCATTTTGGTATAATAGTAGGTGCACCAATAATGAAGAGAATCTGAAGTGCCACAACTACTGGAAATCCAATAATTACTTAATAATGGCCCTAGCAATAGTCATAGAGATGTCAAAGTGAAACAACTCCTTTTGTTTCTTGCATTTGAAGAGAAAACCCATCATTGCGGCTGTGATATCCCAATCACTGTCATGACCACATAGCCAGGCAAGGGTAGAAGAGATATCCTTGAGGTTCTCTTGCCTTAGATCACTATAGGACAAAGGGAACTTTGGAAGTCTGAAAGACAGACTTCGATTGAGATTGCTTTGACAAAATGTTAAAGCATTTCTCCTAGTGCTCCAGAACTCCTCCATTGAGATTTATGAGAAAACCTCTATTTCTTCGAAGATTGGGCAGCACATCATCTCCCTAATGGCCTTTGGAGATACTACCAATCTCAAGAGGGAACCATTGATAGAGCATGAGGTGGGATCGAAAACCTCCATGCATTGGGGGTCTATTCTATGCTGAAGCATCCTAGAGCATACATCCTCTCTGAGACTCTTAGGCTGCTTACGAACTTTGGGTTTGAAAATATTTTCCAAGGAGTCCAGAACGGTGGACGCATTTTGAGTTGTCATTTTGGTCTTGGTCTTCATTCTTGGATACTTTATCCGTGGAGGGATGGCATGTGTAGAATAGGATAACTCCCCAAAAATGTCAACCTAGATGCCTCTAGGAATAGAACTTGCGAATGCTGCTTCAGACTCCATTACAAACTGAAAGCTTCCTTCTTTTGTTGAAAATTTTCTAAAGTCCAGAGAGAAAAGCACTTGGGCTTCCTTTTTCTTTCTTTTCAAAAATGGATGGAGAAGAGGGAAGAACCTCAAGCCTTAAATGCAAAACATGCCTATATTTTTGCAAAAGCGAATGCTTAATGGCAAGTACCTTCTTAAACATGCACTGGCTTGAATTGCAGCTGCAATAAACTTCCTCGGATGAAGGGCGCCATCATTCCTGCTTCCCAAGATGGCATTTGGCTAACCCATCATTGCTCAAGGAAAAAACAATAAGGCAAATCTTTTCTTTGATCGAAAGGATGGATAGGTAATAAAGTTCACACGAGCTGAGACAGTCCGAAGGAACTTGGTATTTAAAATGCAATGTACCTGTACATATGCATTGCTCTTGCTTGTATCAACCTCCCTCTCGAGGTAACTGGTAGGACATTGGTATTTTGAGAACAAGCTCATTCACTTGATGCAAATTAATGGAGATATGTCAGAAACATTGGGATTTGGAAAGGTATGCACTTTGAGAATTTGACATCTTCTGCTGAAATTCTGCTATAAATATGTCTTTTCAAAAATTCTTTCACCATAGTGCAAGCTTTAACGGTGGAGCTTCTATAGTCATGGATACTCCAGTTAGCCTTGTTAGCAACAAAGTGCATGTCACTTTCTTAGGAAATATCTCCAATTGGATATTATAGATGATGACACATAGGGAGAATCCTTTAATAATAGTTGCCATTAAGTGGATACTTGGAGAAGATTTTATTGATAATACAGATCGATACCAAGTGAATACAGATATCTGCTCATGGTTCATAGCCTCTCTACTGGATTGCGATCAGTCTGGGCTACTAGCTCGCAGCTGACTCAGGCTCTCTTTTCCAAAGATTACTTGGGCAGACTAGAAAATGTGGTTGCATACTACGTCCCTTTCTAAGAGCTTCCACTGCCATTCGAACTAGAGTGGTTTGTCACACACAACGAGGAGGTAGCTTGGCACTCACTCATCAGTGGGCTGAAAACAATGACATTGTCCTCTCATCGATATTGTGTTGAGCTTGCCACAAAATTTCTTCTACGTGTCCAATTGATAGTCCCGGTCCCAGAAGGTATGGACCATATAGTCCTAGAAGGTAGGGAATATATCTTCTCAAGGATTATGATGCCAGATCAACAACCAAACCTGGTTGTTATTTTCATGTCCGGGGAGTTCGAGAGTGCCTCTAACTTTGAGTGGTCAAGAGAAGAGGAAACTTCTGACGATGATGAGGATGAGACTGAAGAGAGCTGCTGAAGATGTGATGAACTATCATCTTGGACTTGAGCAAAATGATTATAGAAAAGGAGGGGCCAAGAGCCTACTCATTTTGTAATGAAAATACAAAAATGCTTTAATATAATGAACTTTTCACTTTTCTTCTTTCTTTGCTTTCTCTTGTTTCTCTTCTTGCTTGCCTGATACTAGGTGGGAATAAATAAGATAAATAGGCACTAAAGAAACTATTCACAATATATACAATATATGCATTTAAAAGGGCACAGAACACCTAATGAAAAGGTTTGAGGTGGAAACTATTAACTGAAATTGGGAGGGTGTCCCCATTCATGTCTTCTAGCTTGAAAGCATTGAAACCTTTGTAATGTACAATGTGGAAAGGTCCCTCCCACTGGCAATCAAACTTGGCGTGTTGACCAGGCTTTGTCACCCTCTCATTGTATTTCAATAGGAGGTCCTCGAGGCTAAAGACCAAATCAGAGCTCTTTTTACTATCAAACCATCTTTTGATGACTTCATGTCTGTCTTGGAGAGCCGCGAAGGTTGCATCCCTTGCTTCTTCTAGCTCCATAATCTCTACTAATCTTATGGCCATAGGGCCATTTTCAACCACTTCCATTGATTTGAGTAATTGCAATGCTAGGATCTCTAGCGACATAGGGAAAAGTGCATCCTTTCCATATACCAACTTATACGGGGATTTTTTTAGAATCTGCTTGGGTGTTATGCGATCTACCCATAATGCAATTCTTAAGTGGTGGTGCCACTCCCTCTTTTATTTAGAGCCTATTCTTTTAATAAGTCTAATCAAGTTTTTATTAGTGGACTCAACAAGTCCATTCCCTTGAGGATAGTAGTTAGAAGAGGTTTTGAGATAAATAACTTTGCTCAGGGGGAATTGGGTAATTCATGAGCCTATGAATGCGCATGCATTATCAGATATAATGGTTTTAAGGGAACCATATCAGCACACTAGGTCCTCTAGGAAAGCCAACACCTCACTTTCTGATGAATTCCATAAAGGAACGGCTTCGGACCATTAGGTGAAAAAATCAGTAGCAGTCAAGATCCATTTATGTCCAGCTAAATTGGGGGGTTGATCATTCTGATAAAATCAAGGCCCCATTAAGTGAAAGGCTCTTCCACTGACATGGGCCTGAGTGGCATTGCATCTTTCTTGCTCCTTCTCATGTAATATTGGCACTCCTTGCATCCCCTCACTAAATTGTGTGTCCTTGAACATGGACGGCCAAAAATACCCGTCGTGAGTAATCTTGATAGCGGTTGTTGGTGCAGAGAAATGGCCTCCTGAGGAGCCATAGTGGAACTCGTCTAGGATTTTATTAGCTTGTCTCTGGTCTACACAGTGGAGCAAGACTCCATCAAACTTTCTTTTGAAAAGAGTTCCATCTATTAAGAGAAAACCACTATTTTGGAGTTTGTAAAATCTCCTCTTAGCTGGAGGGAGATCTTTTGAAAAAATCCTAGTCTTCATGAATTTCTTTCTTTTCTCAATCTAGCTGTTGTTTGGAACATCAGGCAAAAGCATAACCGTTTCCTCTGTGGTCACTTCATCATCGCGGGGCTCGCATTCTTGAACTATATATTCGCACAGGCCTCTCCTGCGAATGAGCTTTGTCGGCTTGATGTTGACATCATATTCCAAGATCTTGGTGATCCAATTTACCCTTTTTTTAGTGATGTCACCCTCCATAATGTATTCTCGTACTGCAAGATGAGCTACATACACTATGGTTTTATTATAGGCAATGAAATGCCTGAATTTATTTAGTCCTTTTACAACGGCTAGGGCTTGCTTCTTGACAAAGTTGTATCGGGCCTCATAATCCTTAAGAGTCTTTGAATGGAAAGCTATGGGATGCTCACCTCCTTTTTGGGCATCCTTTTGGGTTAGGACCATGGCGATGCTATGCTGGCCAGAAAAAACATACATTATGAAGTCCTTTGACATATCTAGGTTAGACAATACGGGAGTTGAACAGATAGCATTTTTAATTTCATCCAAATCTTTTTTGGCCTTAGTAGTCCATTTGAAATGTATATCTTTTTTTAACATGAGGGTGACGGGTCTTATTATTACGGCAAAGTCAGAAATAAAATGACTAACAAAATTGACCTTTCCTAAAAAGGATTGGACTCCCTTTTTGTTGGCCGGGAGGGGAAGGTCTTTAATGGCCTTGACTCAATCTGGTTCAATGGAAACACCCTCTTTTGAAACTATATGCCCAAGTAATTTTCCTTGAGGAACCCCAAAGATACATTTTTTGGGGTTTAAGGAAATCCAAAATTCAAGACATTTTTGGAGGACTAATTCGAGATGGTCAAAATGATCCTCTCGGTGCTTGGAAAACACAGTCAGGTCATCTAAGTATATTAAGATGATCTTATTAATTATCTCCTTAAAAGCTAAATTCATGGCCCTTTGAAATGTTGCCCCAGCATTTGACAATCCGAAGGGCATCTTCTGGTATGCAAATGTCCCCCACTTAGTGGGGAACGTCATCTTGTGCTGGTCCTCCGCTTTCACACTTACCTGGTTATATCATGAGAAGTCGTCAAGCATTGAGAATATTTCTGATCCCACCACCGTGCTTAGTAATTGATCCATTGATGGCAAAGGATAGTGGTCTTTGAGAGACGCCTGATTCAGATCTCGAAAATCTACATAGAGCCAGATATCTCCATTCTTTGTCCTAAAAGGCACCAAATTTGACACCCATGTACTATGTTTCATGGGGTAAATGATCCTTGATTCAATCATCTTTTTCAACTCCCAAGCCATGAGAGACTCAATTTTTGGGTTAACCAGTCTTTGATTTTGTCGGATCGGCTTGGCCTCATTTGCAAGCTCGATGGTTTGCTAGATGATATTAGGATCATATCCTCTTAAATCCTCATAAGACCAAGCCATGACACCTTCATATTCATCACAGTATTGGGCCAACTTCTTTTTGCCTTTGGAGGAAACATCCTTTCCTACCTTGAGAACTCTTCTACTGTCGACCAACATTTTAGCGTAGTACTCTTTATTTGTTGTGAGCTTCTGCTTATCTTTTTTAGCATCCTCATAGTCAAATAGGTTCTCTAAAGTGATCAAACTGTTAGGGAGATTGTTAGATCTTAGCTAGATGACCTGATTCCCATAGGCTTCCTTTATCTTAGGCTGCAACTGATGGGAAAATTCTCCCAAGGTTTGGATGAACAAAACAATCTGTTCATTGCTCTCGAACACCTGCCAATGAGTATCATTATAAGGGATAGTTGGGCGGACAACCACGCTGACTGCTTGGGAGCTAGTGAGTAAGTCCATAGCAGGATCAAATTACACTTCGATGGTAGCCATTTGGCCCGCTATGGTATTTAGTTTCCAAGGGATGCTTATGATATTGAAAGCATCAAAACTCTCTATTAGATCCCATACTCTAGCATGGTAAAACCTCATGCGAATGTGCTTGGCACTTGATATCCCTTGAACTTGATGGACCACTAGCTCAGAATCACCAAGGACTTTCAACTTTTTAATGCCCATCCTTTCCGCCATGCTCAAACCTTGAATCAATCCTTCATACTCCGCTTCATTATTTGAGCACACAAACTCTAACTGGAAAGGCTTCAGGATTTGTTCACCTGAAGGGGGATGAGACAAAATCCCACTCCGAAGCCCATCTTGCATTTGGCACAGTCAAAGTGCAGGGTCCATAGTGCTGAAGACAACTGTTCTTCAGAGAATGGATCCTTAGTAAGCTTTGGGATGATCTGATTCTCTTAAAAATGCAATAGGTACCCAGGCTAGTGGCATGGTAGTTAGAGAAGGGGTCAAAATCTATGAACTCATTTAGGAAGGCCTCTTTCTCGAGTGGAATTTCTCCCATTACTTCTGCATCTTCTAAAAGTTCTACCACCTTTCATTTATCATTTGATATAGAGGTGTGTGTAGGTTCAAGATTGATCAAGGCCTAGTCGGCTATATGCTCAGCATGGAGGGGTTCTGAGAGGATTTTCAGCTTGGCGCCATGCTGGGTTTTGAGGATGAGATCATCTAGATACATATAGCCTCCTATTTTAGCGGTAAAGTCTCGAGAAAGACAGAGCCCAAAGATAGGCGGGTTATCAATGACCACTACTTCTTGAGACATTGTCACACTTAGACATGCAAACAATGTTAGGGGAAGGTTTTTAATGAGACCTACCATCTGAATCCTATTCCCATCGAGCTACATAACCCCTTTATTCAAAGGGTCATACCAAATGTTTAATACCTTGGTGATTTGCTTAGGCATGACGATAGTGCTAGCCCTAGAATCTATCATGGAGTTATGAAAAAGTTTATCTCCAACTATAAGGGTAAGGTAGAATGGATTTGGCTTAGACTTACCTTCTCTTTGGGTAGTAGGGGGTGAGCCTTCATTTGTCAATATGGCTAGAGAGTGCACTTTGCCTGCTATGGGTCGGAGACCTGTTCCATCAGTCTCAAGAGATTGTGCAGTTATTACACTTCCATCCTGATACAAAGCCTCCCTTAGTCTGTTCTTTTCCTTTGAAATACTCAGGAGATCCCACAGAGAGACATGAGTCAGGGCCTTCTTCAATTGTTCTACCACATCTAGCACCTAAGGTGTAAGAACCTTCGGCTCCTTTGACTCATAAGGGATGAACTCTTTTCTCGGATAGGCAAAGTTAATGACCGGTTGTTCAGGGGGTCAATCCACGGGCACTGCTCTCATACTACCGGTGCTTTCCTCGATCAAACACCTTTTAGAGAAGAGATTGTAATCTGAGTGCATGAGAGGGCTTCCATCCTTCATGGTGTTTGCACCGTTGGTTAGTACTACATCCACGTCTTCCATCCATGAAAAAAGCACATGGTCGATGGCGATCTCTGCTTCTTGCTGCAATGACATTCCTTGAATCTAAGCAACAAAAGCCGCATTATCCATACCCAAAGATATATATATACAAATTCATCTAGAGTTATGCCTGAATTCCTTTGTTCTGCGACCCTCTATTGCAAATTCCCTCTTGGGCAATTCCTCGAACTATGAGCATTGTTGCATGGAAAACACCAAGAGTTGGTGTCATCCGCCAAGTTATTTTGGCCCACTGTTAGCTCCCTACCAATGGCTGGGTAGACAACCTGCAACTGATTGGGGACTGGGACTATTTGGCCATTCGACTGAGGAGGTTTATCAGTAGAGTGATTCGTATGTTGGTACAGAGGTCGATTCCCTTGGAAATTTTGCTGAAAAGGGGGCTTGGCGAGTGAGAGTTGGGCTCTTTTTAGGTTGACAATCTCATTGGAGAAGGATCTTAGGAGATTCTTCATATCACTAACTTCAGTAGCCAGAGAGGTGGTTTGGGGAGTAGGAAAGGAATACATAGATTGTAGAGCAGAGGTACTGGGTGTTGGAAAATGCACACTCCAATGAGAAATTGTAGGTGATTGAAGGTATTGTCATTGATGGCAACCTTGCAATCATATGATACCGGTAGGCACCAACACCGTCAGACTCTACACCGGCATACAGTACACTGGCAGCAAAAAGAAGTATATCAGCACCCTGGCTGACAACAATTTTATGTAGATGCATTTTGTAATTAATTGTAAAAACTGTTGTAAAGTCGACATGGCGGATTGTAAAATGACTCTTATATATAAGAGATCATTGTAGATCACTTAGGATGATAGGATATGTGAAAGTAAATAGAAGGTAGCAGACCTAATATGAGAACTATTGGTTAAGGGTTTTTGTATGTAGCAGAACTTAAACCGGTACTAGATCAAGCATAGCAGATGCTAATTTGAAGCAGTACAAGACATTGGATTTGTATAATCCATTTTTGTAAGTCAATGTGACTTCCTTTTGTAATTGAGAAGTGAACTCTAGGCACTTCACCTTCCTGCATGTGCATGCCCCTCTTGTAAAAAGTAATATTCCGTTATTGGCCAATAAGTGAATATTGTGGGTCACAAATCCCACTGAGGTTTTTCCCACACCGGGTTTTCTCATTAAAATATTGTGTTATGGTGTGCTTCTTATGTTGTGGTTATTGCTCTTGCTGCATTAATTTTAGTTTACCGGTACATAGTTTTGATATGCTTTTCATGTTATAAGTTTAGAAAATTCATAAACTGATCATATACTAATTCAGCCCCCCCCCCCCCCCTCAGTATCTTTGGGAATCCTAACAATTGGTATCAGAGCTTGGTCCTCTATTTTCAAAAGCCTAAAAGCTTGAGGAAGATCTTGACACCGATAGAGATGGAAAGCTTAAGAAAACAATTGGAAATAGCTCTTTCAGACTATGATGTAGAAAAAGTAAAGAATATCAAACTTGAAGATGATCTAAAGGCTGCACAGGTTATTATTCAAGCACTTCAAGAAAATCTTACTATTGTAAGAAACAAGAGAAGAGAACTTTGTGAAAAGATGCAGAATGAGAATGATGAAAAGGAAACTCTTAATGATTTGGTAAACAAAATAAGATAAGAAAGTAGTACAACAAATAATGAGATGCAGGATATGACTATGAGATTTTGTAAAGAAATTGAAGATAGAAAGAAAATTGAAGATGACTTGACTAGAAGACTGAATGATGCTGGAAATGAAACCATAAGACTTAGTCATGAAAATGATATGTTGAAGACAGATCAAATGCATACACAAAATGACACAAATGAACTCATGAGACAAAAAGGAATCTTGGAAAGAGAATTGGCTGCTGCAAATCAACACAAGGAGAAATTCAAGAAAAGCTCAGAAGAACTTGATGACATGCTAAAAAACTAGAAACCTAATGGAGACACAAATGGCCTTGACTTTGAAGTTGGTGAAAGCTCCGGTATTGCAAACAATCATGATCATAGAAAACTGGTAAGATAACCTAATGCTTACAAATTCAATGGGAAATGCTTTAACTGTAACAAGTATGGTCATAAAGCAAATCAGTGTAGATCTAGAGACTACCAGAACACTAATCCACCCACTGGTCAATGTTCTAAATGCAACAAAATTGGTCATAACTCAAAAAATTGCAGAATGAATGTAAGATGTTATGTTTGTGGAAGATTTGGACACTTATCTAATCAATGTAGAACACAAACCGACATAGGATATGGGAAAGCTATTCAGAAAAACAATGTGACATGTTATGCTTGTAACAAGATTGGACATATTGCAAAATTTTGTAGAAGTAAGGCACCATCGACAAATAATAAAGGCCCTAGCTTGAAAGGTAAAGAAAAGGTTGAAGAGGTAAAGAAAGAATTCTCAAAGCGTTGGATCAGAAAGTTAGATTAGAATGTTGATGGGAGTACTCCTCCACTAGCAGAACAAAGTAACACTCCACCGGCCGGAGACTCCACATTTAACTGAAGGAAAATCCTTTGGGGGTTTAGCAACAAATTGAAAAACATGCTATTATTCCCTTGGTTGATGGTGAGAAGCTGAAATTACTTCTATACTGGCAGATGAGTTAAGTTGTGACTTAACCGACAAGCATTAAATGTGGTAGTTGGTGAAAATAACATTATAAAGCAATTGTTTTGGCTCCATTTTCATTTCACCGAGCATTCAAATCTTTGAGAGCGCGAAAATTCCTAAGAAAAGGCATCCTTAGCAAAAAAGTGAAGCAGTTCAACAAGAATTCATCCTTAAGGAAAATTGAGGTATTTATAATCATGGAATCCTCCTCCACTCCTGAATCTATTGCAAACCCTACTGTTGTTGAGGTTATTAAATGCCCTAGACCCATTTTCAAACTGGTTCCCAAAATTGCGAAGAAAGATGATAGCATAGGTGCATTTTCTCAAATTTCTAAGGGAGTAGTATATGCTAAAGACCCTAGGATGTATATACATTGTCATATAGAGGATCTAGGAGATGAGGAAATTAAGAACATGTATCAGACTGTGATTTGTGATGAATCTGGAAATGTCAAGTTGGAACATAAGATAATTGAAACCCTAAGTTTTATTGAAATCCTTAGTATCCCAAATTTTCCCAAGGACATCATAAGGATTGTGTTAAGCAGAGTACATGGTGAATTTTTCTAGTTGGATTCAATCCATAAAATCACTAAGGAAGTTGTCAAAGCTGTAACAGGGTTACCTTCCACCGATAACAGACCTAACAAAACAAAGAGTCTCAAATGACACAGTGATAGACTTAACCGGTGCAACATTCGACAAAAGGTCTTTAAGGGTAAAGGATGTAAAAGACATAAATATCATATTTATCAGTATGATCTTAGGTTATAAAGCTACACATGCAAATAGGTTGAATTCAGTTTCTAGCTTATGTATCAAAAGTGCCTATGATATGGTTAATGATAATACAAGGATAGATGTATGTGAATGGCTCAAAGATGAGTTGATAGACAATCTGGGAAAGATTAAAAAGGATAAGAAATGAACATTCAGATTTGGAAATTTGCTTGTTTGTCTGATGTTGTACATAACCAAACAAGTACCCGGTATTGGTCTAAGAGATTTTGGTTTTGACATTCTGGTAGGAAAACAACTATTGGATCTATTGAACAATATGGGAGAAAACTGGGAGAAAAACTTAAATGAATACTTTCAAGCATTAAAGGCTCGAATGAAAACTAGAATAAGACTGTCACAAGCTATTGTGGATAAATATCAGAAGGAATTTGTTTTGTGATCAAGAAAGATGAAATCTGGATGGAGGCAGTTATCCCTAGAACTATCTGGGTAACTGAAATGGGCTATGAGACAGACGACAATATTATTGAAACTTATGCAAACGCCCTCCTTGAAGCACCAAAGGAACCCACTAAGAAATTTTTTGGCAGTGCTGAAACAATTGAGAGTCAAATTTAGTCTAGGAAAATGGTTAAGAAGGTTGAAGAAACAGTAAGAAAAGGAACCCGATAGGCTAAAGCAATTAAAGAAGATGTTTTGAAACAAACTGGTATTAAGGAAAGTGAGTTGGAAGGACTTCAATTGGAAACTCATCTTTCACCAGTTGGAACTTCCTCTAAGTGATATAACAACGATGCTTAAAAGGGTAGAAAGGAAAAGAAAACCCTCACCCGTACCCTCACCCTCTCCTAGGAAAATAAGATAGAAGCAATAGGCAGTGAGGCCCCCAATAAAGAAACTAACTCCAAAGAAAAAGAAGGTAAACTAAGTCATTGCTCCACTAGATAAACTTCTTAGTGAAATTACACAGGATGGTAAGCTAAAGAACATCAGCAAACTATATAACACACTATCGGCTGATGACAAAGAGAAAGTAGAGAACAGTGTAATCTTACACTTGGATATTTTCAAGAATTTTTTGATGCAAATTGTTGATGAAATACCAACTGATATATATGATAGAATAGAAGCTAGAAGGGTAGCTACTATTGAACTAGATAAGAAAATAAAAATTGAAAGACTACTTGCAATGCATCCCGTTAACTCACCTGATGAGATAGATCAATTAATCTCTAAGGCTAACTGGTCAGTATTCTCAACTACTCACCGACATGTAGCACTGATTGCAGGAAGAGTGAATGAGGTAACAAAAGAAACAGTAGATGCATGGGATATATTCTTGGTAGAAAAAGAGAAACGGGAAGAGTATCATAAACCTAAAACCATCAAAGTATACCGAAAGGACAGGAATAAGGGGAAAGGTAAGGTAGGTGGACCTCCAAGTATAAAGATAACTGATAACTTACCCCCACCACCTTTAGATACTCCACTGGTAGATACTACTGACAGTCAACCAGCTACCGAGAGTATGGAGACTCCATTAGAGGATACAAATCCTAAATCTGAAGTTTTGTACACTGTGAATATCGATACCCAAGAAGTAAATGTTGTGGTTGATAAAGAAACCACTGAGGGTAAGAGGACAGATGTGACTACCAAGTCACCGACTATAGAGGTTGAGATAAGCATAGGAAAACCTGTACAAATAGAGAAATCAGAAGTACGTACAGAGGCTACACCTGAGAAATCAGCTGTTGAGAGCTCAAAAAAAACTTCTGAGACATAGATTGAGAAAACGGAACGGGAACAGGTTGAAGCAAAGGTTTAGACAGAGACAGTGCCACCGACCCAAACTAAAAAACCTAAAACTTTGTTTGTATAAATGCAAACATAGAATGACCTACCAGAGGTCGAATCAAGTAAGGAGATTACTACAACTAGTAGCATGGCTATTGTGAGAACAGTTGGACAATCATCAGGTACTTCTATGGCAGGATTCAGACCTACAAATGTAACAGAGGTCTTATTAGATTCAATAAAGAAGATCATAGAATGTAATGCACAAGCCTATAAGGATATTGATGATACAATCCCAATTCTTAAATTGATAGCACCAAAATGCATTTTTGATAATAAAGATTCTTTAGGTCAACTAGACACATTGTCTAAGTTCATCACCAACAACATATTGACTGTTGATCAAATAAATGAGGATACATTCAAGAAAAGATTGATTAAAGAAAAAGAAAAAATATTTGAGAAAATTGTGAAGAAGAAAAAGGAGAAAATGGATACCCTATTACCGGAACTTGGAGAAATAATTTTTGACTTCAAGAAACTGTACATGGACACTTGTAAGAAAAGAGTTCTAATAGAAGATCTAGACAAAGAAATCGGCAAAGCAGATGATGAGATTAATAATATTGCTGACAATCTGATAGGTACATCAAATTCATTTTTGGAGATAGAAAGGAAAATTGCAAAACAAGAAGACAAAATTGAGAAATTAGAAAAGGACATAAAAAGAATAAAGGATAAAGAAAAGGACTTGAAATGCAGACTTGGTCCAAGATTAGAATACCTCATTTCTTTGAGAAAATAAATATCTGAGGCTCTAGTTCTTAGACTGAAGAGACCCGAAGAGAAAATGCACATACTCACCAACACAGTACAGAGAACTCAAGAGGCAATAAAAGATAGCAAAACATTCAACGATGTTTTAAATTTAGTTTTTACATATATTTTTCAGATTATAACCCACTGGTTACAAGAATCGAGGCAGGACTCCACTGATAATGAATGACAACCTTTGCCATTGATGTCAAAGGGGGAGTAGAGGTAATAAGAAAAATGATCAGCAGATGACACCATCAGCTCAGGGGGAGCACACTTTTTTTTGGTAACACATTTTTGGTAAGACAATTTTGGCAGATTCTTTTTGGATGACACTTTTTGGATTTTTCTCATGAGTGTTGTCATCAATGCCAAAGGGGGAGATTGTTGGAAAATGCACACTCCAATGAGAAATTGTAGGTGATTGAAGGTATTGTCATTGATGGAATCCTTGCAATCATATGATACCAGCAGGCACCAGCACCGGCAAACTCTACACTGGCATACAGTACACCGGCACCGAAAAGAAGAATACCGACACCCTAGCCGACAACAATTTTATGTAAATGCATTTTGTAATTAATTATAAAAACTTTTGTAAAGACGACACGACGGATTGTAAAATGACTCTTATATATAAGAGATAATTGTAGATCATTTAGGATGATAGGATATGTGAAAGTAAATAGAAGGTAGTAGACCTAATATGTGAAATATTGGTTAAGGGTTTTTGTATGTAGCAGAACTTAAACCGATACTGGATCTGGCATAGCAGATGCTAATTTGAAGTAGTACAAGACATTGGATTTGTATAATTCATTTTTGTAATTTAGTGTGACTTCCTTTTGTAATTGAGTAGTGAGCTCTAGGCACTTGGCCTTCTTGCATGTGCAGGCCCCTCTTGTAAAGAGTAATATTCCCTTATTGTCTAGTAAACGAATATTGTGGGTTACAAATCCCACCAAGGTTTTTCCCACACCGGGTTTCTTCATTAAAATATTGTGTTATGGTGTGCCTCTTATGTTGTGGTTATTGCTCTTACTTGCTACATTAAATTTAGTTTATCAGTACACAGTTTTGATATGCTTTTCATGTTATAAGTTTAGAAAATTCATAAACCAATCAGATACTGATTTACCCCCCCCTCAGTATCTTGGGGAATCCTAACTCTTGGAGTAGCTTCTTGTAAGAGTTGAGTGGATATTTCAAGGAATACAGGCATTGTGGGGCGAGGGGCTAGCTTCCCGACATCGATAAGGTTATTTTCAGCTTGGACTGCTATGTCAAATGCTTGTGGAAGGGTATTGCCTCCTAAAGATTGAATCATCACTGATATGTTAGAATTGAAAGCTTTTAAATAGAATGCAAAAGCCATATCCACCAGAGGGCGAGCAGACAAAGGTATCCTCTGCTAGGTTCGCTGAAACCTTAGATTAAAATCAATTAGTGCTTTGGTCGGATCCCTCTTTATTGTGATGAGTTGGTGCATCAAGGACGACCTATCAAATTTATCTGAGAATCTCTAAAAGAAATGATCTCCTAGTTGATCCCAATCTTCTATAGTACTGGGGCCTAAGGATCTGAACCAATCTAAAGCTTTTCCTTTTAAAGAGGTTACGAGAAAGCTTAGAGCTACATTCTATTCAATGATACCGTGGATAGTGCAGACAGTAGCTACATCTTGCAAATGCCCCCCAAGAGTTTTATAATATTCTCCCGTGAACTTAGGGACAACTTTAAGTGCAGTTGCATGGATGGCTCCCCAAACCACAGGTGGAGTTGGGGGAATGAGAGGGCTACCATTATCCCAGGTCACAAAATTTCTAGGGGGAATGAGTGCCATCACAACTTGTATGACTATGGGAAAACTCTATGAGGATGAAGCTGAGGCTGAATGGACGGTCACCAGTGGAGGAAAAAGAAGGTGAGGATTTAAAGCTATCTGACTCCTAGTGACAGGATTATGACTCATAAACTAGCTTAGAGATATATTTGAAGTAAATGGTCCCACTGAGCATGCCAAAAAAAGAACTATTGACTCTAAATTTTACCTTGGAAACAAACAGCCTTATGGGAAATTCAATGATGGGGGACCAGTTGTGTGGGTTTCACTGAATGACCTCTGAGATTTAGAAGCCAGCTCTTCCTTATGGGTTTGGAGGAAAGGGAAAAGAAGGAAACTTTTAAAACAATAAATCTAGACTATTGAGGCAATGCGCTAGAGAATTTTTAGAAGACATGAGCATACAAAACCCAAGTACATATGATTTTTGAGCCCATTCAACAATCTACAAGTTTGAATCGAGAACATAACCAAGACATAATTAAATCTCTTCGCAACATAAATAAATACTTATCATGCATTTACCAGATAACAAGTGCAAAACATAGTTTAATCAGCAAAATCTTAGATAAATGTATTCCCAAAGTTATTGGAATTCTAATAGAACAACACAGAAAAGACCATCAAAGCATACTGAAAGAAGTATCACAAAGGTCGTAGGCACAGTTTGAATAACCTTCTTTAGATAACAGTAATAGTTTTAAAAGGCTAAAATTCCTAATAAGAAAATTTATTTGTTCTTCTTGAAAAGTTCTGAACCCCCTAACACAGGGAAAAAACCAGCATAAATAGAGCCCGCAGCTTTGGAAACAACTCCCAAACATTCCAAAAAGGCATAACCGTCCCTAAACAAAAAACCATGTCGTGTCGCCTTGAAGATCATACCCAGTAAAATGGCCCCAAGACTTCAGTCCCTTCCTAAAATGATCTTCATACTGTCATAAACTGAAAAGATGTCGCTAACTATAGAGGGGAAAGCTAGGAAATCCTTTCAAATAGAAACGCACCCGCCAAAACATGACGGTGCCCGGTAACCTCTTGCTTACTAGGCTACAAGTTGGGCCCCGTAAAGAAGCCCAGTCAGTAATGTCTCTCCATTTGTCACTGTCACACTACTCCAAAATATGAATGCCAAAAATGGACCAAGGGAGTAACATTGAGCTGACAATTATCTTGTACGCCTTGCGCTGCTGGAAAGCTGAAAAGGCAAAATTAAGCAACCCAGCCGAAAACCTTAGTTATGGGAATTTTAATGTGAACAAGACTAACTACTGCAAATCACCACCCTAATTTTTGATCTTCCTCAAGCATCCAGGTAGCTTCTGAGTTAGGAAGGCCCTACCATTTGACTAAGTGTTAAAAATGTTAGGACCCAGAGGCAATTGAGAGGGGGGGGGGGGCGGTGAATCAGTTGTCTAATAATTTCAACCCAAATATAACTTAATCAAACGTGATAATTAATACCGGTAAACCAAACTTAATGTCGGTAAACAAATTAACAGTTAATATCAATATCGGTGAAACTTAAAGCATGAAACAGAAAGAGAAACAACATCCACAACACATAACACAAAGATTTGCATGTGGAAACCCTGTAAGGGGAAAAACCATGGTGGGAAACCTTACCCACAATCAGATGATACTACAATAGATAGTATGTGTATACAAATGGGGTCTGCACATGTATAAAGGCTAGTTGCCTAGAGCTCACTACTCAATCACAAGATATACAACTGGATGATTAAATCCAATGAAAATGTAATGCTCAAAGTAACATCTCCAATGCTGGATTTAGTATCGGTTAAGCTCTAATTTTATTCTTCAAACCTTCCTTGAATCTTCAAATGATGTCTGCGTGAGTAGCTCTTCTTATATTCGCATATACTGAAAATCACAACCTTACCATACCATATTGCATACCATATCATAATCTCACAAATGAAATCTTACATATATACCAAAACCTAAGACCAAATGTGTAGGTCGGATAATTAAGAATATTACAATAAAATCAATTACAACAAGTCAAGATGTGATGCATCATGTCAGCTCAACAATAATACCAATTGATTAAACCAACTCCATAATGTGTTGTGCTGATCTGTAATAGATAACGCTTGTCGGTCCATAACCTAGACCAATTTGCCGGTAATACTAAATATGTCAACCCAATAAGACCAATAACCAAATCATTTAAACCAAGTGTCCAAACCATGTCTTCGACATAACCAAGTGATCTCTAGATGATAACAAGTCATCCTCAGTGACGGTGAACAATATAACCTATCGGTGAACCAAATACCGGTGACTGTGCATAATTAACTAAACTTGTCGGTGAACATAAACAAAGATCTCCAGAAGGAAGTGTTGATAAGTGTTGACATCAATGACAAAACCAATGCAACATATCGATAATACCAACAAAAAATAGGTCTTGTTCCTTGTTTTCTTAGCTTCCCTTCTATCCAAGATGCACTCCATTTTGGGTGGTTCCTTACGTGGTAAGTGTTTTATCCACTCTGTACTTTCCTAAACAGATTCACTTGCACATTGTTCTGTAGTAGGACTCCTATACAATGTTAGATCAAAAACATTAAATATAGGTGAAATAGCAACATCATTAGGGAGTTTAATTTTGTAAGCATTAGGACAATATTTATCCAAAACTTTATAAGGTCCAATTTTGCACATCCTTAAATTTCTATGGCTTCCCTTAGGAAACTTGTCCTTGCTGAGATGAACCATTACCATGTCACCCACTTGATACTGAACATCTCTCCTTCTTTGATCCACTCTTGCTTTAACCTTTTGACTGCTATGTTGTAAGGTATCTCTGACTTGTTGATGCACCTCTTTCATAGCCTCTATAAATTCATCAGCATGTCCACTCCTCTAGTCCAACCCTTGGACATCTCTCAATTCAAAGGTTCATCTCAGATGACTACCATAGACAATCTAAAAAGGACTCAGACCTATGCTCCTGTTTATTGAATCATTATAAGTATACTCTTCCTAAGGTATCACCACATCCCAACTAATTCCATGATCCTTTGTCAAACATCTAAGAAGATTTCCTAATGGCCTATTCACAAATTTAGTTTGGCCATCGGTTTGAGGGTGATAGGATGAGCTAAAAGACAAATTTGTACCCAACCTTTTCCACAAGGTTCTCCAAAAATTCCCTACAAACTTGTTGTCTTGATCCGATACAATACTTAAAGGAAACCCATGGATTCTAATAGTTTCTTTGAAAAGCAATCCTGAAATATAGCTAGCATCATTTGTGTTTTTACAAGGAATAAAGTGAGCCATCTTACTGAACCTGTCTACCACAACAAACACATTGTCATGACCTGTCTTTGTCTTGGGTAATCCCATCACAAAGTCCATACTCAAAATTTCCCATGGTCTACTTGGTATAGGCAAAGGCTGGTATAGTCCTGCATTGGTTGCAACCCCCTTTGCTCTCTGACACACAGTACAACTCTCCACAAAATTTTTGATATTAGTCTACATCTTAGGCCAAAAGTAAAACCTCCTAACTAGGTCCAAGGTCTTATTTAACCCAAAGTGACCTCCTAAACCACCACTATGTTTCTCCTTTCCTACATTATCCCTCATTGAACATCTAGGGATACATAACTGACACCCTTTGAACAAAATACCATCTTGCAAGGTATAGTAACAAAATTATCCTGTAACGGTAGAGTGTTTAGTCAAGGGTTGATAGGCCAAAATCCATTATTGCAGTCAAACCCTAGGGGTTTAAGGGTTTTAGGCTACCTAATAAAGATTTGCTTGTAGAAATGGGCAACGATCACTTCAAGGTTCCACACTGAATGCAAAACAAAGGTAAGACAATCTAAGTGCAGGATCTATGTCATGAGCATTCTTACCAATCTACCTACAATATGCAATCAATAGAAATTAGATGGTTTTTCGAGTTTCCAAGAGTTCTTAATGCTTCAAATTCTTTTCCAAATCAACCTGCATACATTCTTCGGTGTTTGGTGCCTTTAAAGGTGTTTCCAAAACAACTATAACCTCCTCCAACTATTTTTCAAATAGATTGACCATTGGAGAATCTTGATTTACAAAACTATCATGACAACAAATTGACAATATGACAACTTTTGCATAATTCAACCAACTTAGAGTCTAGACTATCATAGTCCCCCAAAATGATTACATTTGACTTTAAAACATCAAAAATGACTTAAATAGACGTGTGGTCACTTGATCCCTCAATTTAGACCATTATGACCCTTATTGACCCAATTTGCTCTACCAGACCCATTAAAGGTTTGAAGACTTTAAGGGAAGCCATTAAAGGCTTGAGAAGACTCTTAATTTATTTAATTATTAAGAGAAGAGGGTTGGGATGAAGAAATTAAATATTAATTTAATTAATAGTTGAAAAAGGATGAAAGATTAATTAAAAGTGAATTTAATTAATAGTTTGGTGAATGGTAATTAAACAAATATAAAATTCATTTAATTAGGTGGACAAAAATAGGTGTCTACAAGAGAGATAGAGGCAAGGAGGAGGAAACGACGTGTGTGTCATTGAGAGGAGGATACATAGAGAGAAATACATAAATAGATAGAGAGGGATACAAATATAGAGGGGATAGAGGCAAAGTAGAGAGAGAAATTAAAATAAAATTATAAAATATATGATTATTCTATAATTATTGAAATTTTAATAAGGAAAATAATTACAAATTAAATTATCTTGATAATTTTTAATTATTATTTGTCATCTTATAAATAATTAAAATAATTTCAAACTTAAATCTAAATTAAATATTAAAATAGAATAAACTAAATGCAAAGTCAAAATATATCAAAATGTAAATATTAATAAAAATAATAATTGCAAAAATTTAATGTATTAACTAGGCCGAAGGTTTTCTCACCTCCACTCTTTCCTACCGGCACCCACACAAGTGGAGTAATGTAAAACTTCAAATAATAAATAAAATTCTTGACCTCGGCCTCTTACCGGTCAAAAAAAACATAAAAAAAATATTATGAATAAAAATTATTATAAAATTAAGTGTTAGAAAGTTAAAATATTAATTAAATTAAATTTCTTAAATCGTATTTGAAATAAAAATAAAAAATAAAAATAAACTACTGAAAATGCCATTCAAAATTATTTAGTTAACTCAATTTATATATATGAATAATTATAATAATTAATATTATTATTTGAAAAAAAATGTATTTATTAAAAGTGTAGTGTTATTTTTCTTATATAATAAAAAAGGTTAACTAATAATATTATTAAAAAAAATATATAATCTGAATAGCACTTATTTATATATTATAATATAAAAATAATAATTATTAAAATATAAATAAAACTAAAATTGTAAAACATAAATTTATTTCTCTCTCACACCATTTTGACCGGATAGAAAATAAAGTAAAGGTGACTTGGAGTTGCTTTGTCGACTCATGAGGTTTTCGTGGGCAATCGCTATAGGGCACGTAATTAGGCATACGGTAATTGCAGTTATTCTTCAAATGATTGAAGGGCTTAAACGTCCGGTGTGAGTTTTGAAGGAGGCACATTTGATTACAGGTCACTCTGTTAATATAACGGAATTAGCCGCCCTCCGATGCAAGTTTCAACCGTTTCTGCCTTGCCGCCTTGCCGCCTTGCCGTAAAAATAAAGCCGTCCAGGCCATTATCATGTGTTTTTTTATATTATACACTTTCTTCTTCATTCGATTCCGGAGAGATAGAGAGTAAGAAATTTGGTGTGCAAGCAGTGTGATATTGAGCTTGTGTAGGTACTGATTTTTCTTCTAGTGATTTTAAATGGAGTGTTGGTTTGACGACCAGTGGCCTGTTAATGGTGAAAGCTCGTTTGCCGAGAGACAGGCTGTGCTTGGTAGCTTAGCCTCCGGTCTTGAAAGTGGCGGGAATTTTGAGCAGCGGTTTGGGCCATACAACCAGCTGCTTGTACAGCAGGAGGAGCTTTATGGTGCTGGAAAGAGCAGCGGACCAGTTTCGAGCTGGGGAGAGGATGGAGCATTTAACTTTGCCGCCAACAATTTCAATGAAGAGGAGTCGCAGCAGTGCGTATTTCAGG
Organism: Cryptomeria japonica; assembly: GCF_030272615.1. NCBI lineage: Eukaryota > Viridiplantae > Streptophyta > Pinopsida > Cupressales > Cupressaceae > Cryptomeria > Cryptomeria japonica. The sequence goes on from NC_081414.1 coordinate 177,081,320, forward strand.
TCGACAGCTTGCCGAATCAAATGCAAGGGTGTGGCAATTTTCAGTTCTTTCCCGTGCCAGATTTTCAAGATGAAGATTTCGGCTACGCGGAGCTCAACCTTCCAGTCTGGCAGACTCAACCGAGTAGAGAATTTTCCGCCGAGCGGCCAAGGAACAGCTCCGCTTATACGCTCATGGAAGACGTGATCAAGAGGCTCCCCCGCGTTGCTCCTCTGCTTATTCCCAGAGAACTTTCCGCTGAGCGGCCAAGGAACACCTCCGCTTATACGCTCATGGAAGAAGTGATCAAGAGGCTCCCCCGCCTTGCTCCTCTGCTTATTCCTAGAGAACATTCCGCCGAGCGGTCAAGGAACAGCTCCGCTTATACGCTCATGGAAGACGTGATCAAGAGGCTCCCCCGCATTGCTCCTCTGCTTATTCCTAGCACGACGATGAGCCTTGGTACTCCTCCTTTCCCGCAGTTTTCTTCTGATGTGAGCTTGTCTTCATGCCTACAGTTTTCTGCTGGGGTTTCATGCCTGCCGGCCTCGTTACAGCCAAGCGAGGCGGAGACAGAGCATTTAAATCAGCTGACAAAGTTACAGACCTGCCGTAAGTCGGCGTATGCTTCCATGGAGCCGAAGATCGTCACGGCCCGTCAGAGGAGAAGAAAAATCCGTGAAAGGTTTCAGTCTCTGGAGAAACTGATCCCACAGGGTTCGAAACTCGACACGATGAGAATTCTCGATGAGGCTATCAAGTACCTCAAATTCTTGGAAGCGCAAGTTCAGGTTTTGGAAGCCATGCTTCATGGCGATTCGAAGCCAGATCTCAAGTCAAACCCTAACGGTGGCGATGATAAAGCGAATATTTGTCTGAAGTCGAATTATAATAGCGACGCTCTCACAAATGCTTTGACGCTGCATAGATCAGGTTCTGCTTCCGCTTCACCAAAGAAGCTATCTGCGAACCAGATGCTTCACAGTTTACTGAGTTCGTCTAGAATTCAAAATAAGCTCTTCAGCGCCGGAAAAATCATCGTTACGGTGCAGCAGAAGGAAACCCTTGCATCTGCGCGGCCTGATTTATCCGGTGATTTCTCTGATTTCCTCTTCGACTAATAAATATTTAACCTTCTTATTTTTGTCCATAGCTCCTCTGGAATCGATCTAAGAGCTTCATATTGTAATGTCGCTGCTGCAACTCACTCGTACTACGATAATTTTTGTTAGCTAAGGAGTTTGTATTGTCCATGAGTAGTTTTAAGGTAATAGAGTATGCATACCATGGTGTTAAATGAGAGAAAATTTGATAAGAGAAAAGAATAGTGGAGGTTTAAGTTCATCTTTATGAGTTGATAAAACATTGACACAATTGATTGAAGGATATTATTAGCCTAAAATGAATACAAATCTAAAGAATATAGAAAAATATTATAGAATATGTTAACATGCTAATGGAGTAAGACAAAACATACGGTTTTATCCATTATTGCCTCTTTTAGAGGGACCTATAAAAAATTCCAGATCGAAATTTTTTCTTGGTTTACCTAGGCCCAAAAGAGGTTGTCATCTGATTTTTGTTGTGGTTGATAGATTCTAAAACAATAGCAGATTTATTTATACGTAAGAAGTCTAATGATGCTTCAAATATTGCTAATTTATTTATCAAGGATATAGTATTATAACACGGGTTTCCAAAGAGCATAGTTTTAGATAGAGACATCAAATTTGTTGTCCATGATGGTGTATATTATGGAAGAAATAAGGTATTCAATTAGGATTTAGTTTATCCTATCATCACTAGATTGAGAGGAAAACCAAAGATATAAATAAGAGTTTGATAAATTTTGATGAGGAAAAATGCTTTGAAAATTTTATTGGATTAAAAACCTTGTAAATATAATACATGAACTCTTTCGGTGACATTTATTTTCCTCTAGCGTATATTTTGGTAACCATTTTTGGACAAGAGATGCATTGCGTCAAGTTCTCAGGCCTAGAGTGTAATGTCTTTATTGATAGTTTAAGAGTGGGCGGATTGATTAGATGAAGCATAGTAAATGTGTAGTGCATTGGTGTGGTATGGAAGAAGGAAGAGTAATGTGAAATAGCCAAGTATTTGGAAGGAGCTACTTTGTAAACATTGATGCTTGAATCTTACGCGTGGTTTTATAATCAGAGTTGTCATTACATTGAATGTAACTAGAATAAAATAATGAATATAATAAATAAAATAAGGTTACCTTGATTTTAATATAAAATTTTATTAAAAAAATAGAAAATTGAATTTCAATTTATTTACTAGATTTGTAGTTTTCATGAAGTAGTTGTATGAGATAAAAAAAGTTAAATTTATTTGCTTGTGTTTTTGGTACTATGAAAAATAATGAATGTTTGGATCAAATTTAGTTATTGTTAGCCAAGATTAGGGGTCTTCCAACTACTTGTACCATAGCATCATATTTCTGACATGTTCAACCATTCAAATTGATGGGGGATATGATTTCCTATTACCATAAGTTTTGAGTTTCAACTTTTTTTTTATCATGTGTTAACTGATCTAATGATTAGTGGTCCCGAGATACTGTTGTGTTACTTGTACATTCATAAGTAGGGTACTCTTGGTGAAATTTAATAAGAGATAAAAAAGAAGAGTCAAATTCCAGGATATAATTATATAATATTACACAGAGCTGCAAATTTAGACATACCCAAAAAAGGTTATATGGTTAAGATGGAAATAACATACATATGTTGCTACAAAAACCAAAGGATAAAATTGTTTAAGAATAGTAGCTAGATTTGCTGACAACACATCTAGCATTACACTTATCTAGAGCTCTTCTATTTTAGAGAATATTAAGGTTCTGCAACTTTTGAAAAATGGTAGCAACTTTTCAAACTTGCCTTTTTATTTTAATAAAAATGAGAAAAATTCTAGGCTATTGATAGAATTCATATAACATGTAAAAGCAATTGTTTAGGAAATTTGCAATTGAGTTAACATATCTAAGTTCTTGTTTAAGATTGAAGGGTGACAAGTATTGAGTTGTCATATAACTGGATTTAACAAATAGTAGTTCCAAAATAAAATCTATTTTTAGGTCAAGATGAGATAGGGATGTTAGGACCAACAACAAACTAGGGAAATGAAATATTACAGAGTTTATCCAAAATCTTAACAAATCCAACATTATGGATTGCAGAAACTACATGACATTAAAAAACCCTTTATCTACCTAAATCTGAAACAATTTGTTTGCATGTAAATGAAGATAGTAAACTTTACTCAAAAGAAAAATTGCCATTATATTCTCCAGCGTAAAAAGACGAAAATAAACATTCACCTCCAATTAGAATGCTTGAGATTTCTAACATAATGAATTTCCTAGAAGAAAGGTGTGGATACATATGTTTTGTTTCTATTGTAGTTTTCATACTCCCAACAATAGATCAAGAGTAATAGAATTTACAATAAACAAATAGCAAAAGGATAATAAAAACAGTACGTAGAAAATTAATACAATAAAACTTATTATGTTATGCATTGACTAGGATTGAAAATATAAATTCATACCATCGGAAAATTGCAACAGGAACACACCATATGAACAATATGTTGTTACAACTATTCCTTATAATGTAATGAACTTGAAAAAAAATTCTCATACCATTTATAAATTAGATTGACAATGTAACATTTCATGAGGTGAATATCCTGGACAACATGTTAACAAATCGAAATATTCAATTTAATAATGAACGGATTGCCTAAGCCCTACAACATACACTAGCAAACAATTTTTGTCTATGGTTGGTTGACTAGGTTCTCAAAATAATTTGAAACATTATATAATGATGTCTATCTTAATTCATAGTGAAAATATATCCCTCAACTAAAAAATAATTTTAGATAAATAAATGATACTGGTTAAGCTAACAATAGTAATTTTACTCCAAAGAATTATATACTTAAACATACATACAAAACGAAGTAATCAGTGAGACCATTACTAGATTACTTTATTTACATAAAATGTGTAGGCAATTTGTGACCTACTTAATATGAGGTACGTGTAGTGATATGACTATTAATAAGAGGAGGGGATGAAATTCTACATTTTTTTTGTAATTCATTTGTAACTTTTCTTTACTTTTTATTAAATTATTGTTTTACATATTGTATATTCAATCAATTTAAAAATAAAAATGATAGAAAAAATTAAAATTAATTTTTTATATAAAATAGAATTTCATATTTTATAAAAGGGAAATTAATTTATTAATTATTTTATCTTAAATTTTATTGTCATAAATATATTTATTAATATTGAAAAATTAAAAATAATTATATAGGTTTCAAATGAAACCATTTGATTATTTTATATAAAAAAATCATATTAAAATTTAGTATCAAAAGATACATAAATTTAATCATATCTAAGAAATTCAACTAAATACATTAGATTTTAGAATAATTTCAAACCCAAATTTATGTAAATTTATTCCAATCTTAAGAACAATACCTTCATAAAAATTCATTTTGTATTTTCAAGGTTTCTATATCAATATCTAATGAGAAGAAAAATAATCTTTTATAGTAATACCGAAATACAAATTTCTTTCAATATTAAAGACACTAAACCACTGATCAAAAAAAAAAAAAAGACACTAAACCAATCTACTATAATTCTAATAAAATAGTGGAACAAATATATTATGATTTTTTTTATATAATGATAAAGTTTCTCCATTTTATTTTAATTAATTGATTTTGATATAGTTAAAAATAAATAATTTATTTTTTCTATGTATTAAAATTCTTTAACATGATTATGAACACCAAATTTTAATACATTAATAAAAAATAAACATACACTAACATATTATTACCAAAATTTAATTCAACCATATTATATTTGTGTATTCTTTAAGACAAATTCTTATATACCAATAACATGGTAACAAAAGATCTTATATTACACATAAACATAGAAATTTAAAAAAAAAAGGAAAATACAAATACCTTCCTGAACACAAATATTAATAAGATAAAACAAATACTAATTTTTTTATTTGAGATAAAAATTAAAAATTATTAATCGTTTGATACAAGCTTATCTAGAAATCTAAGTTTGAAATATACAGCTCCGTGTTTTTCGCAGTTTTCTCCTTGTGCGGCGGTTCGCTTCTTTTGCCATGACGGATTTGGGTTCACTTGGCTGTGTAACTTCAACAATTAATCCATGTGGTGGGGCTGTCATGTACAGTACGACACTGATCAGTTGTTCATCGTGACTTTATTGCTACATTAGCAAATAGATAAGTAGTCTTGTCAAATGTCGAATGTGTTAGAAGATTTGACATTCATTTAATATTGTTCACATATTGAATTGTAGCATTTAGAATATGTTTTTTTAAATTAAATTTTTGATCCACGGTAATCAAATGTAAGAAAGAAAAATAGTAAGAATAAATTATTTAAAATAAAAAATTAATTCTATATTTTGGTTTTCTCAAAAAATTTTAATTCTTTATATTGATTAAATGGTCGTCGTTTGCAGGCAGAGCAACCTTGGTCAAATCAGTTCTGGCAGCAATGCTCATTTACCAACTATCTTGTCACAATTTATCGATTAAAAAACGGAATGAGCTAAATAAACACCTTAGAACTTTCTTTTGGCAAGGTGCCAATGATGATAAGAAAATATCACTCCTATCTTGGGATAAGATTTGTAGACCAAAAGGAGGAGGAGTTGGCATTAAAAATATGAGTGACCAAAGTAGGGCTCTAGGGGCAAAATTATTATGGAGAATGTTCAGACATCCCCATTTAAAATGGGCGAGAATATTGTACCATAAATATCTTAAAGAAGACAACCCTATCCAAATATTTAGAGAAAACAATCCGCCCAGAGGCTCTCGCACATGAAACTTTATGCTGGAATGCAGAACTATTATCACAGATAAACTCACATGGAACCTAGGGTCAGGGGAAGATGCCTTGTTTTGGTCAGATTCTTGGGGAGGGTATAAGGAGATCAAGAAAATCCATGATTTTGGGCCTACAACAACACTCCTAGAATCAAGTAGAGGAAAATTGATTGGGAATTACATTTCTCCCTCAGAGGATGGAGCAAGGTGGAAATGGATAGTTAGAGAAAATGAGGATGTCCCTATAAGAGATAAAGATAAACTCATGGCAATCCTAAAAGATAGAAACATTTCCTTTAGTCTAGGCAAGGATAGGCTTGTGTGAGATGGCTCCAAGAATGGAGAATACAACTCCAAGGATGGGTATAATCACATCACTAAAGCTCAACTTAGACCTAAGATGGAGTTGCTTCTGAAAATTTGCTGAGACAGATACTGCCTACCTAAGGCTGGAGTCTTCACATGGCTTGCTCTCTAAAATAAGCTCTTGACTGCTGAAAAAATTAGAAGGATGGGGTATGAGGGACCCAGTAGATGCCCTCTATGTGAAAAGGATGAAGAGGACACAAATCACCTCCTCCTTAATTGCAACTATGCAAACAAATGTTGGGTGTGGTTTACCCAGAAACTAGGATGGTCCTTTGCCTTTCCTCAAACTATTTTAGGAATGCTCAAAGCCTAACCCATCCTAAGAAAAGGTTTTCTATTTGAAGGCTTATGGATATCTCTTCCATCTACCATAATTTGGGAATTGTGGAAGGGAAGGAATAGACATCTTTTCAAAGATGAAAAATTAGACGTGAAATGGGTAATCAATAAAATTGAGGTTGCTATGATAGAAAAAATCAATAGTATGATCAACTTTGGTTTGAAGAATAATGCCACGGTAATTTATTGGGATGAGAAGAAGAAGGGGAAATGGAAAGGACTATCTATCCCACTCTATATTGGGGATGGTCCTAAAGTAAATCTAAGGAAAAGAGTTGAATGCAAGTGGCAACCTCTAGGTGAGGGATGGCTCAAGCTAAACTTTGATGGGGCCTCCAGAGGCAACCCAGGGGTGGCAGGAATAGGATGCTCTATCCAAAATAGGGAAGGGAAGGAAATTTCTCTTAGGGCTTACCCAATAGGTAATAAGACTAATAATTGGGCTGAATTGGTTGCCCTATTGGAAGGACTTAATATTTGCAGAAAGATGGGAGTGAAGAAATTGGAAATTGAAGGGGACTCAACAATTATTATCAACGCTCTAAGAAAAGGTAGTATGCCCAATTGGAAATTCAACTCACTATTGACATGGGTCATTGATTTATACAAAGGTTTCAAGAGATTTACAATCAACCACATCTATAGGGAAGACAACAAAAGGGCTGATTGTTGGTATTTTGGTATAGTTTTGTCATCGATGTCAACACCTACTAAACACTTATCAACTCTGGCACTTTGGAGATCCAGCAACATTCACTGGCAAGCAAGTGACTTTTGCACAGTCACTGGTATATGGTACACCGACAGGATATAATGATCACCGGCACTTGGAATGGCATGGAAGGCACCTGGTAATGTTGAAGACATCGTTTAGACATCTTGTCTTGGAGAATTGGTTATTGGTATATTCATATTTGCATATTTGCTTGTTACCGACAAATAGGTCCAGGATATGCACCGACAGGTTTATCTTTTCTAGATCAGCACGACATGCTATGGAGTTGATTAATTATTGTTGTAAATGCATTAAGACGACATGTTAAATCGATTATTGTATCCGATATTATATTGTTTGTAAAATGATTTTATTATAAAATCTTGTAGAGATGACCTACTAAAATTGGTCTTAGGTTATGGTATAAATATAAAGATCTTATTTGTAAGATCGTAAGGAAAATGTGAAAAATGAATTATTAGAAGGATTATGCGAGATTAAGCAGAGCTAGATACACGCAGACATCATTTGAAGCTAAAGATAGGTTTTTGTGAAAGCTTATCAGAATTACACTAGTACTGAATCCAACATATGAAGATGTTATTTTGAGCAGTACATTCTTATTGGATCTAACCATCCAATTGTAGTCGGTGTGACTCCCATTTGTGATTGGGCAGTGAGCTCTAGGCGCTTGGCCTTTTTGCATGTGCAAACCCCATTTATGTACACTTACTATCTGTAGTAGTATCATCTGATTGTGGGTAAGGTTTCCCACCGTGGTTTTTCCCCTTACAGGGTTTCCATGTATAAATGTTGGTGTTATGTGTTGTGGATGACTTTATCTTTTATTTCATGTATTAAATCCTTACCGGTATTGTAATTAATTGTTAAAATTGTCTACCGGCATATTAGACTGATTCATCGGTATTAAGAATCAAGTTGGTTAAGTTATTTTGGTTTGAAATTATTAGACAACTGATTCACCCCCCACCTCAGTTGTCTTCGAGACCTAACAATTGGTATCAGAGCCTAGTCCTCTTTTTGCAGAAGTTTAACAGCTTGAGGAGATCCAATGTCTACTAACTATTTCAGGAAGGACAGTCCTAAACTTGATGGAACCAACTATGGCATATGGAAGATCCGAATGGAGACTCATCTAAATTGCATTGGAAAGGACATCTGGGATGTTACAAAGAATGGCTATACTACTCCAACTCAGAGCCAACCCAGAGCCAACCCAATCCACCTAACTTGACTAAAGATGAGGAAAATGATTGCAAAGCAAGAGAAGCACTTTTGAGCACATTATCAAATCAACAAATCATGGGATTATCAGATAGGTCTAATGCTAAAGCTATTTGGGATCACTTGGAGACACTGAATGAAGGGGATTCCACAGTCAAGATTGCAAAACTTGAAAGCTTCTGGGTCAGGTATGAACATCTGAAAATGGAAGAAGATAAAAGGATTTCTGCTTTTATGGAAAGAGTAAATGAAATTGTTTTGGGTATTAAATGTTGTGGAGGAACTCTAAGTGAAGATGAAATTGTTTCAAAAGTTTTAAGAGGATTGCCATCGGCATACAAAATGAAAGTCGCTACTATAAATGAGTTAAGAACAATGCCTAATACATCAGTAACTAGGGATACATTGATTGGAAAACTTTCAGCTTTTGAAATTGAAGAATTTAGTCTTGTTGCTACTATAAAGTCAGATTTAGCTTTTAAAGCATCAACATCATCTGCATCATCATTTGACAAATCTGATTGGAAAGCCTTCTATGCAAGAGAACTTGAAAAAAGCAGGAAAGAGAATAAAGAACTTGAAGAACTTGAAGCACTATTTGCAAGGAAAATGCCTAAAGGTCCAGTTGGAAGTAAGTATGAAGGTAAAGCACCTTTCAAATGTTTCAACTACAATAAGATTGGTCATATGGCTTCAAGATGCCCTGATAGACATGCTAGACTAAGAGAAGAAGCTAGAAGGATGTACAAGCCTAACCCTGAATATCAAAGATACAGATTTGTAGCGTCGTAAATTGTACGCAGTTGCTAGGGTGGTACAATTTCACACCTAGTTTAGCACCCGCCTTGGCGCATTTTGTATTTTGCATTGCATTTCCCCTTTAGCACTTAATTAATTAGATTAATTAGGTCTAAGGTCCTATTTTATCATCTCCCATATCATAAAGTTGGGCCCTTTCATTAAAGTGTGCCCTTTTCATTTTATTCCTCCAATACATCATTTAATCAAAAACCCTAATTAGGTCCTATTTTGAACTTGGGGGCTTGATTTCGGGGGTCAAAACATCTCAAAATCACCTGTAACTTCGGGATTCTCTCTAAAATCACCATATCCGACGGCCCTGAAAATTTGGTGAAAAGTTGTTAGGACCATGGCGCCCGGCGTGCACACGGACTTGGACATTTTTCTCAAAATTTTAGGAGCGCGATCCAATCATAAAATAAAGCTTAACCCCAAGAAATTGGCAGGAGATTCAATCTCTAGGTCGGCCAAAAGTTGAAATTAAGACCTAGGGTTTCATACATAAGAGCTCTCTTTCTTCATTTGAAAGGATCCGAATTTTGGCTTTTAGGAACCTCATATGCAGTGAAAGAGCAGATCTTTGAAGACTTCAACAACATTCAACATCCCTCTATCAAGCATTTATCAATTTCATTCATCCATTTAGGGCTTTGAAGGCATTGAAGAACAATAGGAGATTATCGACTGAAGATTGGCTTGTACCCCTCCCTTGGGGGTTGGGTATGATTTCATGTTGTTTTCATGTCTTTGCATAAGCTTCAATATATCATTTATTCATGCTTTAGATCACTTTTCATCTTGATTTAGAGCATTTACATCATCATTTACAAGCAATTAGGGTTTACTTTCTAGGTTGCTCTAGTTTGCTTACTTTCATTTTAGGATCTTGCACACACACAAGGTCTGCACACACAATACTTTTACAATACAACTTGGCTATTCGTGGAGGTGGAAATCACCGAAGCGGGGGTTTGACTAAGGCAAAACCCTATATAGCCACCCAAAACACCTTTTCAGATATAAGTGCAGGTTTCGAGACTCGGATGACGCCGCAAGTTACAGATCTGGAAGAAGCAGGCCGAGACAGCACTCCACACCAAGTTTCAGAGTGAAAGACCAGGACAGGGGTGTGGGGTGCCCTGGTCCTGCCAGGACAGGGGCGCTGGGCACCCTGGTCCCTGGGATAGGGGCGTTGGGCACCTTGGTCCTTCTGACAGACAACATTTCCAACAGTTTTCCAGAGTGCAAAACAGCAGTTTTCGGAGCAGTTTCAGGGGCAGAATCAGAACAGTGGCGCTTGCTCCCTCGTCTCGAACATTTTCACTTAGATTTTGACGTACGCATTTACATTCTTGTCTTGTCCTTGTGTTTGCAACTTTCCATTGTTTAAGTTCAATTCTGCAATCTTGTTATTAGTTCATACTTGCACTTTGGGGTTAGGGATTGAACTTGCATCATTTTATCTTTCAATTACAACAAAGGAATAGAAATCCTAATAGGTAGCCCGTGGCTCTCTCTTTCACCAAAAAGAAGTAGCCAATTGTGTGATACCTCTAGGCTCTTTCATATTCCACAAGTGTGTGATTGAAAGTGAGATTAGGGCATGTTTTCTTAGTGTCACTTTCCCCCACACATTTTGGTGAACCCGACGTGAATTCCAATCTTCTCTAATTCTGATTTATGTTTTCAAATTTGAGTGTTGATGCTATTTACAAGTCTTAATTTCTTGCAAGATTCAAAAAAAAAAAAAATTTAGAGGAATTTTTTGCTAAAACCCTAATTTTTCAATTCAAAGTTGAACTTGTGGATAGCTTAATTGGGATCAATAATTTCAAATCTGATTTAGGAACTCATTTGAATCATAAATTTCTAAATCTACATTCTAAGTGCTTGCATTGGTTAAAATTAAACATTTCCTTCTATTTTGCATGTGTTATCATTTGAAAGAGGAAAATTGTTGTCATGATGCATTCATTTCATAGATGTGATAATGGGTTAGCTTCCCTTGTTTCAATTTTTCCTTCTTCTAAAGAACCTCCCCCCATCTATAACAACATTTTAGTGCCTAAAAGAGTTGCTACCAACCCCTTTGAGACTCTCCCATGTTCTAAGGATGAAGACTTTAAGAGTGATCTTGACAACTCTCCTAAAATGTGCCCTTCCTATTTAGCTATCCTAGAGGAAGAGAATGATATCATAAACACCTTTCTTAATGTTACTTCACCTTCCCTACATGATGCCTCTCTAAGTGAAAAGGTATTGATGGACATTGACTTATTTTCTCCTAAAGTTGGTCCTTCCAATGGGGGCATGTTAGTGCAACAAGAGGTTATGAACACTTCTTTCAAAGATCTCCTTCCTAAGCATGAATCTTTGGAGAAATATGTTCATGTTCCTCCTAAAAAACACTCCCTTCATGAGGATCCTTTTGTGCAAGAAGATGACATTATCCCTACATTTCCTAGTGATGGCATTTCCTTTTCCAACAAAATTCCCACTAGAGATGATGAATTAATGATGAATGCTTACCCTTCTCCTAAAGTTTGTCTTACCCATAAGCATCCCTTAGAGAAAGAAGATGAAATAATAAGCAATTTCCTTAATTCTCTCTCCCCTAAAGATCATATTGAACATATTTTGAGGAAAGAGGATGAGTTTAACACATCTATTGATGCTCTCCCTTCTATGGATGAGGAATTAATAAACAATGTTATCTCCTCTCCCGAAATTGACAATACTTCAAACATTCCTTTCAACAACTTCGCTATTTGGGATGAACCATTAGAGGAAGGTGTAGATTATTCTCTACCCCATGAGAGAACCCTAGCCAAAGGGGATGAAATCAAGATTGAAAACTCCCTTGATAGTTTCTCACCTTCCTTGAATCTCAATTATTCTCCCTCTAAAAATAAAGCATCTCCCTCTCCTCAACTTGGTTCTACTCATAAGGAGATCCTAGTTCAAAGCAAGATGGTTAACATCTCTTTCAAAGATCTCCCTCTCAAAAGTGAGACTTTAGAGAGTAATGTTGATCCTTCTCCTAGAGAGTTTATTCCCCATGTAGATCCTGTGATGATAAAGGATAATATGACCTTTCGTAGTATTACTCTTCCTACTAGAACATCAATGACTACCCCTTGTCTCTCTCCTAAAATTGATTTGATCCGTGATAAGATTTTAGTGCAGGAGAAGACTATCAATAATTCTTCCAATGCTTTTGTTCATTTCTCTAAACCATCCTCAATCAATTTGATACATGTGAATGAAACACCTAACAAACCTCTCTTCACTGTCTAAGGTGCTTGTCCTTCTCAAAATTCTCAACCTTTAAATAAGCCTATCTTAGTGGTTCAAGGTGGTTATGCTAATGATTCTTTTTACACTCCTAAGAAACCTGTTATTACTGTGCAAGGAGGTTATTCTTCTAAGAGCCCTTATGAGTATGCTAAGCAACTAACTAGAGAGAGTTATAATGCAGTTGCTCATACCTATAACACAAGAAACAATAGGCAACCTAATCCTCCTCCAGTTATCCCAACTTCACTTCCTCCTTCCCAACCAATTCTTCCTCAAGCTCCTCGTATTTCACAAATGCTTAGTAAGGACTATGATCTCATAGAACAACTTAAAGCTACCCCTACTAAGATATCCCTTTGGGATTTGATCCAAACTTCTTCCGCTCATCATGGAATGTTACAAGATACCTTGAAAGATTTGAATGTTCCTCCACCTAATACATCTAGTAATATAGTGTCCAAAAGTGACACTAAGCAAACATGCCCTAATCTCACTTTCAATCACACATTTGTGGAATATGAAAGAGCCTAGAGGTATCACACAATTGGCTACTTCTTTTTGTGGAAGAGAGAGCCACAGGATACCTATTAGGCTCTTTCGTATTCCACTAATGTGTGATTGAAAGTGAGATTAGGGCATGTTTGCTTAGTGTCACTTTTTCCCCCACACAAGATTTAAGAAGAATAAAGACAAATCTTGTTACATTGTTGATGAAGGAGTGACCGATGATACTGATGAGGATCCGATAGACAATGGATGGGTTTTTTGTTGCTATAACAGAAGATCAACCGGTACCTACTGCTCAACTGATAGAATAGGCCTTGGCAGCTAAAGTTGAAACTAAGGATGAATGGATCATTGATTCAGGATGCTCACATCATATGACTAGTGATAAAAATAAATTCCTAACTTTTCAAGAGTATAATGGAGGTCCTATAAGATTTAGAGATGATAAAGCTTTTTTGATCTGAGGTAAGGGTACAATATCTCTTGATGGTAAGAATAATACTGATAATGTCTACTATGTTAAAGGTTTAGAGAATAATCTTTTGAGCATTGGTCAACTAGTTGAGAAAGGTTTTCAGTTACAATTCAAAAATGGAAAATGCAAAATCAGTAATAGAATTTGTTGAGAAATTGCAACCGATAATCAGACTAGAGGTAATATCTTTCATTTGAATAACAGTGAAAAGACATGTTTGATTGCACACATTGATGAAAGTTGGATATGGCATAAGAGACCCTGTCATGTAAACTTTGATTGCATGAGAAAAATTAGTACAACTAAAGCAGTTAGAGATTTACCTAAAATTGTCAAACCTCACAATACAGTATGTAAAGAATGTCAATTTGGAAAACAAGTTAGACCTACTTTCAAAAGTATTCTAGAAAAATCAAATAGTGCTCTTGACTTAATTCATACTGACTTATGTCGTCTAGCTAGAACTAAAAGTTTACAAGGTGATAGGTATTTCATGCTAATCATTGATGACTATTCTAGAATATGTCGGGTTACTTTTCTCAGAGAAAAATCAGAAGCACTTGGAAAGTTTAAACTATTCAAAGCAATGGTTGAAAATGAAACCAGTAAGAAAATAAAATGTCTTAGATCAGATTAAGGAGGATAATTTACATCTGTAGTCACACAAATCTATCCAGCTTAATTAAATAAATAAATTGCTATTTATTTGATTAAAAATCCACTAGCCAAACAATTAATTAAATAAATATTTAATTAATTCATCTCCAAACATTCTCCTATTAATTAAATAAATTATTCAATTTATTTTAATTAATTCATTAAATCAAATTCCAATCAATTAAATAAATAAAATCTATTTATTTAATTAAAATCCCCTTTTCCTCTTTTAAATAAATTAAATAAAAATATTTATTTAAATCATTATCCCCCCCCCCCACTTGCATTTTCCTACAAATGCAACTTGCACACATTTATTGAAATAAATAAATTTTTATTTTTAATAAAATCTTATTTTCCCTCACCCACCAAATCCACTTGCAAAATCTAATCCCCTTCTAGATTCTTCTAACCCCTTCCTAATTAGCCTAATCCATCCCATAATTATTGTCACATTCCTAAGCAAAATAGAGTCACTTATCAAAGACTCCAAAATCTTTGAAAAGCATTTAATGCTTTGTGTGTTCAACAAATTAACCCCCAAAGTCTTCCAAGACCACTAATGGCTCTTACATGACCATTTATGGCTCTTACATAACCATTTATGGTTATTTCAAACTTGTCCCCCCAAGCATTTATTGCTTTGACCCTATTTATCCTTCTTGCCCTTGCACAAGAGTCTATCCATTGGATAAAAGCTTTATTTTTTGAATAAAGAGTTTATTCATTCAACTAACCTTGACTTTAACTCCCAAAGTCATATCAGGCATTTAATGTTTATTCCCTCTCCTTTCAACCTATCTCACATTGACACTTGTCATCTTGGGATTGGGTTGAAAGCCATCACATGGATTTGAAATCATTCAATCCCGACCCTTGTTGAGATTGCTCAATCTCAGCCATCCATTGCTCCATTTTCCCTATAAATAGAGTTCATTTCTTTATAATCCAGATCCTAAAAACTTGTATGCATTTAACCTATAGACATTTTAGAGATCATTTAGCATAGCAAATTCCTATATTGTCATTTTGATTAAAATAAATCATTTTAGTATCAATAGCTTAATAATAACTTCTTTATTTACATTTAAGAGCAAAATACTCAAATCTCAATCCTCCATAAGTATCTATAGTGCAAAAAGCTGCTAAGAGCTACACTATTTTGGAACTTGGAGAGGAGAGGAACAAGGGAGAAGGAGCTAAGAGCATGCTAAGAGGCATTTGGAGATGCCTCATTATCTTTGTTTCATTTGTTAGATATATTAGCATGATTTTAGTGTCTCTTTTGATATGCCTGTTTAGATTAGTTTTTGATTTACTAACACTAACGATTTTCTTGTGTCTTGTGTTGTTTGTCATTTTCTAACCTTGTCCATTTAGCAAGGCATCATTTGGTGAACCCGACATGAATCCAAACACCAAAAAGATCAATTTTTTTTTAACCAATAACATGTTTGAATGTTGAAAATGTCAGACAGGTTGCACTTTAGTGCTATTGAACTCATTCTAGTGCTATCGATACTTGTTGTTCTAGTGCTATTGTTCTTACAATAGTGCAATTGTATCAAGTTCAGCACTTTTGACATTGTTTTGGTGCGTTTGACATTGTTTTGGCGCTACTCACCCTGTTTCAGCGCTTTTGCCTTCTCTATCTTTCCCTTTCTTTTAGTGCGTTTATGTTAAATAGTGCTTCTGTTGAAATGCAGACTAGCGCTATTGTAACAAAACATTGTACAAATCACCTTGTAACCAAAAAACCAAAAACAACTAGGCTTGTAGAAGCCCACCGAATAGGCAGATTTTACTAACTATTTTTCTCTTTTTGTGCAGATTTAAATTAGATTAAAAGGTAGATTTATATTTTTTACTAACTTGTTTTCAAAGTTGGTTTTAAAAATGAATTCAATTTTTATTTTGGTTTAAAATTAACTTCACATTTCAAATTTGGGCTTTTAAAAAAGAATCACACATTTGTTTGGGCTCTCAAAAAGAATTTCATTGGTCCAAGGTAAAAAGAACCACAAACTTATACAAAACAACTTTATTTCTTGCAAGTTAGGAAACAAACTTCGTTTTGGTGCTTAAAATCAACAAAACAAAATTTATTTTCTTGCATCAACTTAAAGAAATTTACAATCAACACTTTGTTTTGGGCAATCTAAAATGAACAAGCCATTTTTCCTTCAAAGCTAAAAAAAAAAACAATTTTTACTTCAAGCAAGACATGCTTTTTATTAAGTTGACTAGGATTTCATTTTCCTAGTTTACAAAATATTTTGCTTTCGAAGTTAAAAAGAACACCATGACTGTTGGAGCAACATCTCCAAATAGTTAGATCACATTGCAATGGCAAATTAAAAAGAACAAGTGTTTTTCGTGCTTGGCACACTTGTGTAGAAAGTCGATCGAGTGGTCCTACTTCTAACACACACTATCCTCTCCCTTGGCTTTCGTGGTCCTAGGTGCAAGAGAAAAGTGTTAGTAACACTCAAAATTTTATCTTTTTAAGAGAGGCCTGTCAAGAGACACATCACTCTTGGGAACGACCTCGCACGGTAAATCCTTTGAGCCGCTATAGAAATCAGGTGAGAGCGAAAGCTGTAGCCTTGGGTATAGCTATTCCTATAGTGTAACTGGCCGAAAGGACAAATGGGCCCCACCACCAGTTACAAGGCTCTTAAGTGAGTCACTGCAGAATGAACTTATGTCCAAAAACATCGAACATGACTAAACACCTTTAAGTAGTAGCCCACCGGTTCTATTGATTGAAGATATTTGCGATATAATTTAGTGCAAGAGCATAGATGGTTTTGCTCCCAAGATACTCACCATACATATTTCTTTGAGTAGAAACATAGCTTTTTGAAAAGTCACTTGTGACTTGATAAAAGTGGTGACTTCCCCATCATAGGGATCATCTATTTGTTATGCTCGTGCAAGACTTAGTATATCACATCCTTACCTACCACAGTGGGATTCATAAGGTATGTAGTACCAAAGTCGAAGAAATATCAAGATGTGAGCTAAATTTATCACAAATGGCCATTTGACCTTAGGGATAAAAAGTGTTTGAAGTGTGTTCGTTTTAAAGACCAAGTGCAAATTGAGCCGACTTCAGGCTTTGGAAATACACCTTAAAAATACATCTAAAGGAAGGGTCATATACAAGTCCAAAGATTGGATTGATCTAGACCCATACTCATTTGTGCCTTTCAGGCAACATTCTTGTGTTTGTGTGCTTGCTTTGTTTTCTTGTCAAAGAAAAATAAGAAAATCACTCCCAAAAACAAAGTATTCATCCAACCAAACATTTCTCAAAACAACCAAACACATCAAAAACAAAGTGCAAACAACAAAGAGTCAAACTTTATGACCATTCTTCACATCTTGCGAAAGAAGAAGCGTCATCAGAATATCAACTTGAAAAGAAGACCATTAAGCTCAAAGGCTTTGATCAAAAGGAGGAAATTCTTCTATATAAATAGACAAATCTTTGTCTCCCATAGAGTCTTTCTGCATCACATGTGTCCCTACCTTCAAAGCAAAACAAACGAATTTGATTTAGAATTATTGAACTGTAGAGCTTTTATGCAATATAGAGCTCTGAGTTATCACAAAAACCAAGGAGGTAAGATTAATCCCAACTTTTTCCCAAAAGTCTGTATCACATACAACACAACTTGAGAAATACCACCAACACCCGAAAGAGAAGAGGTAGAGTTTGTGCCATTTGTGACACAAAGTTTTTATTGAAGTTGAAAACATTTCATCCATTATCTTACTCATACATCATTACTTCATCATCAATCCGTCCCAACTCTCAAAACATTAAGAAGTTCTTGTCCCAAGTTCTTTTTTTAGATATTGCTTGGATCAAACACATCACATCACTTTTTAGATTGTTTCTACATCTAGGATAAGCTCATCCTAAGAGACACATCTATGTAGGTTAAAACTAGTTCATGAGTGAATCCTCTCATTACTAGGTAGTTCAATCTGTAACACATCTCAGATTTCTCTACACCTTATCACATCAAAACTTATCAAACAAGCAAGTAATTCAAAGAAGGAATTTCAGTTACATCTACCTTAAAAGTGCTAGAGATCTACATGCAACAAAATTCACCAACCATCAATCTTTCATTTCATCAAACAACTCATCCTCATTTTCACACCACTTCAACAAAAACTTGCAAACAAAATGGCCCAAACCCGATCACAATCAAGGCAACAAGAAATAGAAATGGAAGAAGAAGAAGAGGAAAATCTCAATGAATTTCAAGAAGCACTTGGAGGAAATGCAAATGATGAAAACCAAAGTACTCCTACTCTTGCAACAATAGAAAGGGCCCAGCATAACCCTCTCTTTAACAGACTTTTTGACGAAATACTCAGGAGCAATGCGGATGCTCACTTTTTAAAGCTCGCTCAAGAAGGAGCAAAACTCCCCTCTGACTTTGATCTTGCCCAATTAAGACAAGCATCAGAAAGACAAAGTCACCATGAAGAGGAAAGAGGTAGAGATCCCATTAGATACAACATTCCTCGAGGTAACCCACCACCTCCTCCTTCAACTGAAATGGAGATGTTGCGGCAACAAGTCGAGAATCTCGCCCAACAACCTCATAGTGGTGTCAAAACTAACCAATTCTCACTCAATGACATCTGTCCCTATCCTTTTGATAGGAATCTTTATATGCCACCCTTTCCACGAGGATTCGAAACACCCAAATTTGAAAAATATAGAGGAAAGGGAGATCCCCATCATCATGTCAGAGAATTTCATTCCGCTTGTCTCGAAGTGGCATATGAAGACACCTACCTAATGCGCCTTTTTCCCCAAAGCTTGGGAGGAACAACCACATCATGGTTTTCCCGACTATCAGGTGGCATTAGAACATTTGAGGAACTCATCTAGAAATTCCTCACTCATTACTCTCATATCATTGAACGCGACATCACCATGGCTAATCTGTGCAACACCAAACAAAAACCAGGTGAACTATTCTCAGTATTCCTGCAATGATGGTGCCAAATGTCTAGCATACATTCTCTTTAGTTACCTGAATGAGAACTAGTGGAAATATTCATTTCCAACTCAAACGAAGAAATGGAATTTCACCTGGATGTCAAAGACATAGACTCTTTTAATGATATGATCACCAAAGGTTTGAAATGTGAGTGGGCCCTCATCAAGAAAGGACTCATCAAAATCTATAATGAACCAAAGGATGGTCCTCGCCCATGCTTCAATAGTGATAAACCAAGCTTATGGAACAAAAACAAGAATATCGTCAACGATGGGGTTGTGGATGCCAAGACTATACAAAATGCACAACCTGTGGTTCAGTTTGCAGGACAAAATCCTCCACCTCAGAACAACACAAATGTTCCTTCCAATCAAGGTCGCATCACATCTCATGATGAACCAAGACCTCGTCAGCAAAAACAAAAGTGTACATACACTCCCTTAGGGGAACCCATTGAAATAGTATTGCGACAACTCATTTCTCAAAATTTTGTCACTCTCCCTTAAACATCAAACTATGAACCTTAGGTCAAACCTACATGGTGGAGAGATACTAAACATTGTGATTTCCACCAAGGAAGAAGACACAAGACAAGTAATTGTCACCGATTAAAAGATCTTATTCAGGATCTTATTGACCGAGGAGAAATTGAAATTGAAGGACATGACCCAAAAACCACAAATAATGATCATCTGATGTTCAAAAATGCACTTCCATCACAAGATCAAAGGGGTCCTTCCAATTCCAGGCGAGACACTGATACCACTGATTATATGCAGGCTGCGTATAATTATACTATAAATCACCTGTATGATGCTAGTGAACAAGTTGCAACTATAACCTTCAAAAATCCCAACTCAAATTGCAATGTTGTTACACATCGCAGCAAAGTTACCATAAAGGCAGCTCCACAAGGCACCACCTCCATCCCAAAGCAATACAATCTTGTGGAACAATTAGATAAAATGCCCGCGCTTATATCCATTTTAGAGCTATTGCGCCTATCACCATCTCATAAAACTATCTTGGATCAAGCACTCCAAGAAGTGTCAATCCTTGCAAACCTGAATACAGACCAATTTCAAGCCATGGTTGGAAGTCTAAAGTCATCACCTTATCTCACTTTTTCCAAAAGTGACAACTCCTCTTTCTAACAACCTCATAACGCTTTGCTACACATTGAAGGCTTTATCAATTAGCATAAGATCAAGTGAGTCTTGATCGATAATGGAGCAGGTTTGAACATTTGTACACTACAGTTGGTCACAGCATTGGGATATGCAGTAGAATCAATGGATCCTCGCAAGAAGATCACAATCAAAGCTTATGACGATGTAGAGCGTTCATCCAAAGGAGCTGTGGTGCTACCAATCCGAGTGGGCCCTATGGTAAAACACATCATCTGTCAGGTTCTGGACCTTCCTCTGCCATACAATCTATTATTAGGAAGACCTTGGATACATGCCATGCAAGCCATTCCATCTACCTACCATCAATGTATCAAGTTCCCACATAATGGTGTACAGATCACAATCCTGGGTGATGCAAATCCCTTTGCATATTGTCATAATATCAGCCATCAACCAGAGATTACCATTCCTAATAATAGAGAAGCCATTTCCTCCACATCATATATAAGTCCCGCCTCTCTTGTCAATTCAAACACCACTATACCAAAGCAAGAAAAGCTTAAGATGAAAATAGTTGAGGAAGGTCCTAGTGAATACAACTTGAGTCAACTCTTTTGTGTGGGAAAAATGCCCACTTCTCCTTGAACACATGGTAAACCACAGTAGTTACTCCAGCAATCACTAATCACACCCATATGTACTTTGACACCTTTCATCCTTGGAAAAAGTCAAGAAGAAGAAACCCAAGATGAGGACTTAGCGGAATGGATCTATAAAGATCCCATCACCACTAATATACTGCAAGCTAAACTTCCTATAGCTCAGTATGGTAAAGGTCTCCTCATTATGCAAAGAATGGGGTATGATAGTCAGAGTGCTTTAGGATATTGCAAACAAGGATGACATGAACCTCTGCTGCTAGAATTAAAGCCCAAAGGTAATACAGGCCTAGGCTTTGAAAAAGAGATATTTCCTAAACTCAAATTCAAAGGAAAACCGAGCAAACCACTATATCCACCTACTGCCAAAAGAACACCTTTCATTATCAAAGCAGCATCAAGCACCATCCCAACTAACCCACCGAGGCTCAAAATCCTAACACCACCATCACCAATGCCAATCATCCCACCAATTGAACTAGTAATCCCATCCACAGCAGCCATCACATCAATTGTACCATTAGTAGTAGCAACTATATCAGAACCCGCAACAGCATCCATGGCACCAGTAGTACCTGCAGAAGCAACTAAGTCAACACTATCAGTACTCCCCGTATCAAATTCCTTAATCCCCATCAACCTTCCTGCAACACCGATCACTACAAAGGTACATCAACCAATCACACTTGCTATATTTAACTCAAAAGACATCCCAATATGGTATAGTAATCGGATGCTAGAAAGTGACTCAGAAATCGACTCACATGAGTGGGAATTTGATTCTGTACAGCTTAACACTTCAGATGAGGAAGACACATCACTACCTCCACCGTGCAAAGACATCCCTGTTTATGGAGAAGCATAGATAAAGACCACTTGGGTTCCTGAACTGGAAACATCTTCCATAGACCCTACGTCTCATCCTACGCCTGATTTTGACAGGAAGAGTACCATCAACGACCTTCACCATAACATCTTAACCCTCACTGATACCTTTGACACACTTAACCTAATCGATGAAGTAATGCCCATTATCCATCCTGAACTCATCGAATGGAACCAACGGAATCCCCCATGTCTTGACTTCTTCCAAAATGATGAGGCCATCATTGACTTTTTGGAATTAAGGGATAACCTACCAAGTGGGGATCACAAAGCTGGATTCGCCATAGAACTAAATAGCATAGCATACTTTGGGGCAGATGCCAAACCTTTCAGCTGCAAAAATATAACAATAAAACATGGATCTTTCGGTGAAAACCACACTATGGCACTGTTTGATCCAACAAAAGTAAAAAGAAAGAGCATATCCAACGGTGAAAACCTCTCTGAGGTGCCTAAGGATGAAGGGTTTGACATTCTCCCTGCTAATGCACAACAGGAATGATCAATGATTCTTATCGAGGAAACCAAAGAATACAATGTGGGGACTCCTGAAAATCCTCATCTCATACATCTAGCATCTCTTCTCACTCCAGAGGAACAACCTAAATTTATAGAGTTGTTCTAGAAGCGTCAAATCAACTTTGCATGGTCATATGCAGACATGCCTGGGCTTGATCCTAATTTAGTCATGCATCACCTCACCGTCATAGAAGGAGCCAAACTTGTCAAGCAAAAGCTTCGTAAGATGCATCCTCAAATTGCAGTACTAGTCAAAATAGAACTCAATAAACTCCTAGATGTTGGTTTCATTAGGCCAATTGATTATGCAGAATGGATCTCCAATATTGTGCCTGTCAGCAAACCAAAAGGGGGCATCCACATTTGTACTGACTTCAAAGATTTGAACAAGGCCTGTCCTAAGGATGACTTCCCCCTACCAAATATCGACATCATAGTGGATCTGATAGCGGGACATGCCATGCTTTCACTTATGGATGGCTTTTCAGGATACAATCAGATAAAGATCGCACTAGAAGATCAACATAAGACAGCCTTCACCTGTCCATGGGGCACATATTGCTGGAATGTAATGCCTTTTGGTCTCAAGAATGTAGGTGCGACCTATCAAAGAGCAATGACCACCATCTTCCATGACATGATGCATACTATGATGGAAGATTATGTTGATGACTTACTAGCAAAATCACTCGCCAGAGAAGGGCATCTCCACATCTTAGATAAAATCTTTGATAGACTGGAACAATACCATGTTTGACTCAAACCAAAGAAATGTGTCTTTGGAGTAACCTCCAGGAAACTTCTAGGATACATTGTCTCAAGCAAAGGCATTGAGGTCGATCCAGCAAAGGTTAAGGCAATCATGGACATGCCACCACCAAAGAATATCAGTCAGCTAAGGACATTACAAGGGCAGCTTCAATCCATCTGAAGATTCATTGCACAATTGGATGATAAGTGTCACCCATTCGCACACCTGCTACACAAAAACATCAGCTTTTAGTGGGATGCTAGATGCCAGCAAACATTTCAGACGCTTAAAGACTATCTCATGAATCCACCCTAGCTGATGCCACCAGATCCAAGTAGACCGTTGTTACTCTATATCTCAGCAATAAGTACAACATTGGGTGTACTACTGGCACAACATAATGTAGAAGGAAAAGAGTGTGCTGTTTATTACATCTCTCGCACACTAGTGGGCTATGAACTCAATTACACACCTATTGAGAGAGCTTTCTTAGCAGTAATCTTAGCAGCTACTAAATTGAGGCACTATCTGTTAACACACAAAGTACAACTCATTGCAAAGATTGATCCACTCAAGTATTTACTCAGCAAAGCAGCATTGGCAAGTCACCTGGCCAAATGGGTGATGATTCTAAGTGAATTTGACATCAAGTATGTAGACCGTAAAGCTATCAAGGGTCAAGTTATTACAGATCAGTTGGTCGATGCACCCCTCATAGGCGATCATCCTCTCATTTCCAATTTTCCAGATGAAGAGATATTCATGATCACAACAACACAACCATGGAAAATATACTTTGATGGTTCATACACTAGGCATGGCTCAGGGGCAGGCATTCTGTTTATCACACCTCAAGGTGATAGCATCCTGAAATCTTACAGGCTCACATTTCCATGCACAAACAACATAGCAGAATATGAGGCCTTGATCACAGGACTCAGGCTAGTCGTACAATGAAAGTTACAAGAACTACAAGTATATGGCGACTCACAACTAGTCATTTGACATGCAACAGATGAATATTAGACCAAGGATGATAAACTCATGCCATATAAGAAAATGGTGGACAATCTAAAGACATCATTTACTACTATCACTTTTGGGCAGATACCAAGAGATCAGAATCGAGCTGCTGATGCTATGGCTACCATTGCATCTCTCCTAGATCTTCCACAAAATTTAACACGCTACGAGTTCTTGGTAGAATAGCTTTGGATTCCCACCTATGATATCCCTGAATCCAAAATGATATGTCACCTTGTTGGTTCTGAATCCCCATGGTATGGTGAATTCTACACCTATCTCTGCGATCACACCCTTCCTCCCAACCAATCAAATAACCAACGTAAAACCTTTATTCGCCAAACTGCTTGATATACCATTAGTGCTGAAACCCTATACCGACATAGTCTTGATGGTACTCTCCTTCGATGTCTAGAACAAGGTGAGATAACAAAGGCTTTGGAAGAAGTCCATGAAGGAATTTGTGGGACTCACTCAAGTGGTCTGTCACTAGCCAAGAAACTCCTGCACGATGGATACTATTGGCCATCTATGGAAAAAGATTCCTACTACTTTGTCAGAAAATGCAAGAAATGTCAAGTTCATGGCGACCTGATACATGCACCAGCATAGGAACTACAACCAATCACAACACCATGGCCTTTTCGTCAGTGGGGCCTTGACCTTGTGGCCAAGATCCATCCATCTTCATCCAACGGCCATAAATTCATTATTACTGCCACCGAATATTTCACAAAGTGGATCAAAGCTATTCCACTTACCCAAGTCACCGGTAAGAAGATCGCCTCATTCGTCCTCAACTACATCATCTGCCGATGTGGTGTACCCATGTCCATCATCACAGATAATGGTCTTCCTTTCAAAAATCAGGATGTCCGTGAACTTTGTGAGAAATTTCATATCCAACACTGCTTTTCCACTCCCTACTACCCACAAGGCACTGGTCAGGCTGAAGCATCCAATAAAAACATATTGAGGATCCTAAAGAAGACAATCAATGATGTCGGCCATGATTGGCATGTTCAACTGAATCCAACACTATGGGCATATCCAACTAGCATTCGAACCCCTATAGGCGCAACTCTCTACTCATTGGTCTATGGTGCCAAAGCTATCTTACCTATTGAGGTTGAGATCCCATCACTACGGGTTTCCTTGCACAATCTAATAGATGATGAAGCGTACAGAGTCTCAAGCCTCCAAGACTTAGAATTACTTGATGAGAAGCGACAAGCTGCATACAATCATCTCAAAGCCTATCAGCAGCGCATGAGTAGAAGCTACAATCACCAAGTTAAACCTTGTACATTTGAGGTAGGTGATCTTGTTCTCTGAGAGAATCCTCGCAACCAACCAAATAGAGAACATTAGGGCAAGTTTGAATCAAACTGGCTGGGCCCATATGTTGTCACTGTTGTCTTCAGGTCCAGGGCATATCAGTTGGCTACATCAGAAGGAGAACCGCTTGCAGATCCAATCAATAGCATGCACCTCAAACGGTTTTATACCTAAAGCTATACAGAGCATCAGGCTCCCTTGCATACCAGAAAATACCAAAAACATTCAGAAAAATGTCCTGAAGAAATACAAAAACATTCAAAAAGT
This sequence comes from Cryptomeria japonica, assembly GCF_030272615.1. NCBI lineage: Eukaryota > Viridiplantae > Streptophyta > Pinopsida > Cupressales > Cupressaceae > Cryptomeria > Cryptomeria japonica. Next base: position 177,107,242 of record NC_081414.1, read on the forward strand.
AAAGAAAAATCATGCATCTAAATGGTGAACAACCACTCCGGTGGCACCTTGGGTAAGTACGATGGTGAAAACCTGGCAAATAGGTGCCACTCGTAAAGACAATGGCTCCAGTATCTTTCAGGCTCATTGCAATCACATTCATACATACATCCATCCATCCATCCAAACCATGGCTTGATTTTTGATTTGCAATAAAAAGAAAGTAATTCATGCGTCTCGCATCCCACTTTTTCATAGTCATGTCTGAACTTGGGGGCAATACCTCTCAATCTAGTTGATGGAAGTGGATTCTATATCACTGGTGATTCATTGGCAAAAACATTTAAAACTATCTCACAAAATCCAAAAAACATTTAAAACTATCTCACAAAATCCAAAAAACATTTAAAACTATCTCACAAAATCCAAAAACATTCAAGACTGTTCCACAAAAATCCAAAAACATTGAAAAACCATAAAAAATCCAACGAAAATATGGCAACACCTTGTACATACTCATCTGTGCAGATACAAAACAAACATTGACATAATACTCACACGATGACCATTTACCAATCAAACCACACAATCAACATCAACACTCAAAACTGTCTTCAACAAGGATGCATCCTTCCTTACCAAAATAAAGACAAAAGTGACATTTTCTTTGACAAGAAAATTATGTTAAGCTATCAAATACTTGGTTGATTTATGAGTACAATTGTTTGTTTATTTGTATCGATATCTTTCAGCATTGTTTTGTATCGTTTGTGTATTATTTCCGATGAAATTCTAGGGCATGTACTAATGGTGTCTACGTGGGAAGTTCACCAAGCTACATGATCTTATGTAAAAGGCAGGAATAGATCATTACGGCTTGTTGACTACAGCGTATACCTCAACCATATGAGCATGAACCATTACCAAGGATCCTTATTCTTTATTCTTTATGTATATACTATTTGTTTGCAGGTACATTGCTCTTCCTTTGGTTCCTCCTACCTCATCGAAACTGGATAAGGGTTTTATCTCTTATTACGGTATGCACTTGTCTCAGGATATGATCAGCCTAAGATCAAGGAGGATGATCCAATTCATGCATGAATGGAGATAATCCTTGTCTGTTCCTCAAGCAATACTCTGGTCGACTTGACCCTTATATCAAGTCATTTGTATTAACTTGCTATATAAAATCCATGTAAGGAATACTTAGGTCATCTTGAATCATTATGTCAAGATGCTTGTATTCTCTTCCAACATTTTAAAGCTCAATGATGAAAATAGAGCACTATGGATCATCATTTGATCTCATCAATTTATATCTTGCATTCCGTTGCATATTACCCATCAATTCATTCATTCATATGTAGGCTTTATAGGCAAAAGTGACCATTAAAGCTGGTCTTGGATACAATCACGACTGAGTACTCTGATACATCATCAATGCATCATGCAAAGTCTTAAAAACCTTGCATTCCTCATGGTCATATCATCATCGCATTTAGGTGCATCTTGCATTAAGTCCATTCATGTCATTTTTAACTTAATATTGCATATAGTTCATTTTTTTGACATTAGTTTTCATTAATCATTTGCATCATTGCATCAATCATAAATAATTAGATTCATTCGTGGGATCAATTTGTCTTTGATTGTTTTAAATCATTTACTAGGCATTCATTTAGTGTCAATTATCCATCATCATTTCATCATCCTTTATCATTTGTTATTGCATCCATTCATTAGTGAAAAAGTGCATTCATTCATCCATTCTTAAGTATCTTATTATGCTCATTTTAGGATTCATTCACATTGCATTCATTATCCTCTTTTTAATTGCATTAAGGTGCAGTTATTAAAACCATAAGTTATAGTATCATCACATTATCATTTTTACTTAAATCATATTTAAAAGCATTTTAGAATCATAAAACCATTTGTTTCCAAACATTGGTTCATACCATTTTATATATATCCATTATACATATGCATTCATTTAAACATTATCATATAAACATTTGTACTTCACATTTTGTTTATCCATATTACATTCATCTAAAAACATCTAGATGCATATCCATACATAAATATCATTCATTCAACCATTGCATTAACATCATCACATAAATCATCTCATCATTATATTGCAATAGGAAACACCAAAATCTTGTTCATAAATAATCACAAGCATACATCATCATCATGGCATCACATACATAAAGCATTACATCAAAAATCAAACAAATCATACATATATAAACCTGCATTCATATGTCAGTATACAACATCATAAATCATCATAAAAACATGCATATAAGAAACATCTCATCAAATGCATACATGTACACATATCCATCTAAGCAATAACTCATCATCTTGCATAAACATCCATACATATCAACTGCATATCATCAAAATATAGGATCTCCTCATATATATCATCTCATATATCAGAGTATAATGAAGTCTACAAAATTGGCTACCAAGAGCCATCCAAGATACAGTCTAAAAAATAAACAATGATACAATACATATATATGCAAAAATGCTCTCTCAAATGCCACTCTGGCCAGATGTTGTCCCAACACCTCCTCCACCTCCACCTGCTCCACCATTGGTGCCTGCACCACCTGATCCATCTCTCCGTGGAGGCCTCATCAAACCACCACTCACTCCTGCATCCCCTGATTTCTCCCTCCATAGAGGACCCATCACACCCCCACGGCTCTGCACCCTCTATGATCACTTTGATCTGGCCTGCCGCATCTGAGAATAGCTAAGAGCTCATTGACTAGCTGGCACCACCTGCTCATATAAACCCCACTAGTAGTCTATCTTTGCCTGTGCTCATCACATCTCCCTCATCACCTCCCCCGTAGGCCCCTGTGCTCCTACTCCAACCCGCACTCTCATGCAGCTCTGCCAATCTCTCCACTGCACTATCTCTCTCCCGCAGCACCACTGCCAACTCTGACTCCCATGCAAATAGCTGCACATCCCTAGCCACCACCTCCACCTCCAAATCCTCTATTCAAGTCTGCACACGTACTATCATATGATCTCAAAGATCTCCAGTGGCTCCCTCCTTGGTATCCATAGTTACCTCACTTGCACCACCCTCTCCCATAGCTCCCTCCCCTCTGTCCATCGGGATCTCCCTCTCCATCCCCCTCCCACTCAGCTGAACTCCTCCCTATATCAATGGTCCCTGTGATATTTGTAGAGGCAGTCCACCTCTCCCTCTCCGCTGAACTGACATCCCCAACCCACCACCTTCTCCTCCTCCTCCTACACCACCCCCTCCTCCACCACCTCCTCCTCCTCCTCCTCCCTCCCCTCCTCCACCTACCCTCAGTCCTTGACCTCTTGCCCTCCTCCATCTCCATCCCCTCTCATCCTCAAAATCTAGGATCAACTCTACTGGATCAAATATCCGTAAGATCAGGTGCGCTGCTCGGTACTGCATATACTCATCTATAACCCCTGCATCCATGACCCTTGGTCGTATGTCCCATGGTCTTGCCTGCAATGTCCGTAACTCTGCCAGTGCTTGATCATACAGTAGCCCTGGCCCCCATGCGTACCTCTCCCGAATAACCCAAGCATAGTCTCTTGATCCACTAGGCAATCCCTGCTACCATCCAAATTGTCACAGCACTCTCCCGGGCACCTGTCTCTCCACATGGTATGAGATCCTCCCAATAAGGAATCAGGTCATAAAAACATAGGGCAGTGCCTCTGCATCATCATCCCATGGCTCACACTCCAAGTAGGGTCACCATATAACTACATCCAGATCATCCAGTGCCTACCGCCACCACTCTAACTTCCCCAAGTGGGGCTGACTCATCATGCCACTATACATGAACATATACAGCTGGTCTACTATGCGAAATCTCAGACTCACTGGTAGGTGCTTCCAAGCTCAAATATGCAGCAGCGTCACACCCACTGCTAAAGAACCCCTCTCTCGGTACACCACCTCATGGAGCTCCTGGTACAAGTGCCCCAGCACGCACGACCCCCATGCAAATTGAGTCCCCTCGGTAACCATCATCTCAATCACCTGTCCCCACCCCATGGCCAAACCATGTGATCACCTGTTTGGACAAAGAAGTCCTCCAATGATACCTGATAAGACTGCTAGAAGAGGCTCATATAACGCCGCTGTCTCCTCCCAGGTAATCGAGCCATCATCAATAAACACGTCCTCATCAAAAATCCTCTAAACTGCAAGGGTCCCCCAGGATCTATCATATGTGACTAGCTCCCCTTGAATCGGAATCCGCAGGATGCACCACACATCCTCTAGGGTCACTGTCATCTCCCCCTATGCCAGATGGAAGGTGCACGTCTCGCTGCGCCACCGCTCTGCTAATGCTGTAATCAATCCATGATTCATACGAATCACGGGCATGTGCATCACCTCATACAATCCGGTCGTGGCAATGCAATCAATCTCTACCTCTATCAATTGATCCCGCAACCCTTGTGTCGTAGGATGTCACTCATGTAACTGCAACACGCCTAGCTCCTCCTGCACATGGACATTCATCAATCACCATTAGTTGTTTTGTTTTCATACTTTCTTAAGTTTAAACCTAGAATATCAACAGATACTTTGTTCAAGTATCTTCGAGTCTCAACAGGTAAGCAATCATGGCCATCTAGACTTCAACAGACATTTATCCTAACAAATGACCTAAGTCTCATCAGGCTGCTATGGTTCAAAACAACTCCCACTTCACATCGCCATCCATCCATCATTGGCATCGGGAGATTTTCTTCATCCAAACTAGGGCATCTCTTTATCCTAAACCAAAAGCGCTATTTTACCAACAAAAGCGTTAGTTTCTCAACAACAACACTACAACCCTAACAAAAGTGCTCAATCAGCTATCCAACAATGCTCAAACTACAAATGCACTAAAACAACTACACAGTAGCACTAATTAAGAGCAATAGCACTCAATTAAGCACTCAATAGCGCTTATTAATCAATAGTGCCTAAACTTGCATACAATAGCGCTAAAACAAAACAAAAGCACTCAAACAAAAGGGCAATAGCACCATTGTGGTACAGTAGTGCTAGTTCATGGAGCAAAAGCACCAAAACCATAGTTCCAACGTCTTGCTTCGACTTGACTTGGACTCAGCTAAAAACCTATCAAAAATGCGTAAAAATTTAAAATTTTAATTTGCGTATCACTGGTTCGTAGTCGTCTAGCCACTGGAACCATCGGACTCACTCAAATCTATGCTTAATAATCAGTATCAGCATCCTAAATGCTGCTCGCTCTTCCAAATGTCACTCTTAGAGCTCTGGTTTTACACTGGTCACGGTCACAAATGATCTTGTTTTCATCCCTTTCACCCTATTTATACCCTTCGCCGTCACCGTAACTTCCCCCCGCTCACTGCTGTGGTCCCTGTGAACTTCTTGAACCCCCCATTTCTCCATTTTCCCCTTGTTTTCTTCTATTTTTCACCCGTATGGCTAACTTCTTCTCTTCTAACACCCTGCCAATTTTCATTCTTTTTCGAGAGATCGCCCGATTTTTTGAAATTTTTTGGCCCATCTCTCAAGGGGGCATACCACCCATTAAATTTACATTTTATAGGGCATTTCTTCACACCATTTTTTTTTTCATTGAAACAACACGATAAACCGCACCATCTCAAAGTGGGGCAAATGTAGTGTAGCATCCTAAAATTGCGACACTTGCAATTTCGACCACATTTGGGTCTTCACGACGGCGATGCAACACGGAACCTGAATGGAGACCCTGAAACTAGTCTATGACATCAAAAACTGCATTTTCTTGCACCCTGGCCTGATCCTCCTTGCACCATACTGTCCCGGGAGGTGGGACCAGAGCGCCCAGCGCCCTGGTCCCTGGCCCTATTTTGGGCCCGGTCTCTTTTGGGGCCTCGGGTCTTTATGTTTGCAATTTGGAAAATAATCTTTCCTGGTCGGCCTAAGTTCAGAAAAATTAGTCTATCAACCCTAATTGGCAAGTATATAAACTACATTTCCTCTCCCATTTTGGTAAGATGGAAAAAAGGCAGAAGCAATAGTCAAACATTCTAACATTCAAGCATTCAAGCATTCCTTCAAGCAATTGATCATTCTAAGTCTCCGTTCAAGGCTAAGTGTTGCATTCAAGACAAGGATTCAACCATTGAAGAGGAGATCACATACCACATACAACATACAACATACAACATACAACGACATCTACACCTTCGCATGTAAGAATACAAACATTCGTACAACAAGGTACTAGTACTTGTTTTACATTACAATCATTTACATTTACAACATTTCTCATTTCTTGGTTAATTCCAAAACCAGGGTTTGACCTAAGGGAAAACCCCTAATCCCTAACCCCCCAATTGTCTTCGCTTTTTTGTGTGTAGGTTGCAGGTACGCAACTGTAATTGAAGATCTGGAATCCTTGTGCAGAGATGAACAGATCCCCCTTCGTTTCACGGATTTTTCGGAGGACCGTGTGCATGTTGGGTGCCATCATCCCGTCAACTTTTGCTCAAATTTGCAGGACAACGTTGTCTCGACATTTTACTACTAATTCCAGGTCTGCAACTTCATCCTATATCCCTATCTCAGTTTATAAGTGAATCTTTCTCACTTTTCATGCATGCCTAGCTTAATCCTTCTATCTACATTCTTTACAAAAGAGGGTAGCCTTGTTATCTTAACCCTTGAAACTCATTTAGAATTTGATGTTGCATTGTGTGGGATTGGATCATGTGGGTTTCAACCCCTCTTTTGAATGTAAAGTCTCCCATAAGTGAAAACCGACAATCCTAAGTGACCCCCTTTCCCCTTTGGAGTGGTGGAGGGAACACATAGGGTTCGCTCACAATTTTCCGTTTTACATTTTGGTGAACCCGACGTGAACATCCTTTTTAATTATTCATGGTTAGATCTGAAAATTTGCTTCCTTAATTACATTTCCATGTTTGATCTTTTGCAAATTTTAGAGGTTAATTGCATAAAAACCCTAAATTTTCTTTTTAGTAATTGAGCTTGTGAAATGTCTAAATGTTAGTGCTTGTTTCAGATCTACCCTTCTATTGCAAATTATCAATTCATATTTGTGCTTTAATTTTGAAAATTAAGTGGTTAAGTGTCAAAACCCTAGTTTTTAAAACCCTCTTTGTTCAACCTTTGGCTGATAATTTCACTGATCAAAACATTTCCAAATTAGCTGTAACTTTGGATTCCGCAACAAAATCATAATATCTTTCATCCCTGAAAATTTGGAAAAAAGTTGCGAGGACCGTGTGCACCCAGAGCGCCATTGTCCCTGACATTTTTTCCGAAATTTCGGGAGCTAGATCTTATTGTATTTTTCTGCTAAAATCCAGAATTTTGGCTGATTTTATCAATTCTAACACTTTCAAAATTAAAGTCAAAGTTGGTTTAGGGATTGCTTGGATTAAGGCTTCTAATAATTCAAAAATTGTTGAAATTGAAATTTTGTGTCAAAATTGTGTTCTTACTGTCTTAAATCTGCAAAGTGTGTTGGTGTTCATTCAAAATTTCAGTGCTTTATTCAAATTCTTGCAATTTGTGACTTTTGAAATTAAGTGCTTAATTACAACAACTTTGATTTCCGCTTTCAAAATTGAATTTTGCGTGAAATTGAGTCAACTTTTAAATTTCAAAACTTGCATTGCTTTTGGTATTCCCTCTAAAATCATAAAATTCAAAATTTCAGTTTCCCTCCCTTTTTTAAAATTCAAATTTTGCATTTTTCAACAATCTTGGTAGGGTTCAATTTTGAGATTGCAACTTTAATTTGGCCTATCTACAGATCGTAAAATCACTCAATTTTTTCAGATTAGCTTTAAAATCATCATAACTTTCATCCCTGCAAATTTTGAAAAAAGTTGCGAGGACCGTGTGCACTCCGAGCGCCACGGTCCCTGATATTTTTTTTGAAACTTCGGGAGATTGTTGTGATTGCATTTAACAGCTTAAATCTAGAAGATTGGCTAATTTTATTGAAATTTGCTACCTTTAAAATTCAAAATCTTCTCTCCCTCTCTGGTGCATGAGTTTTACAACAATAAGCCCTACTTACACTATTCCCGTTAGACGAAGCCTTAGAATTAAGTCTTTCCAAGGTTTAATTACCGAGGAGATGGAACCTAATTTGAATAGCCTTTTTAACGAGGACATGGGTAATTCCTCTAATCCTCTTAATGACGAAGAAGCTCTCCATGAGGTTTCTGAAGAACAACTTTCAAAATTGGATAACCAATTTGATGATTTTCGACAATGGATGTCTCAAGAATACCCCGATAGTCAAGCTCTTCCTTTAATTGAGGGTCTAAAACATATGCTTCAAAGTGATAAGAATGGAATTGATATTTTGTGTGGCATTGCACACATTGTGGATTCTAATGTGATGCCTATGAAGAGTTGTGCCAAAACTTTAGGTTATACACAACCTCCTACTCAAGTCAATCATTCTATTCCTTTGACAACTTCTATTGCTAGTGTAGCATAGGAAATAAGAAATCATCAAAGCAAGTAAGTAGATCAAAACACTAGACATGATAACTCAATCATAAGAATACTCATTGCAAATGAACCTATCCTAAAACACATTCAATAGAGACATTAAGTGAAACATTCAAGAGCAAAGATTATGCAAACTGGATGACGATTTGAATGCTCCTTCCATGTGGCTCCATTGTTCTTCTTTCCTCTTCAAATGGATTTGTGGATCTCACCTACAAGTGCACATACAATTGAAAGCAAGATTGACATTGATGAAAAGCTCAAGAGTACTAGAAGCATAAATTTGATAGTCTGATAGGGATTAGCTTTGATTGATGAAGATCATCCAATTTATAGAGAAATTGGAGAAATGAACAAATTAGCATGATAGTGATTCGAATAGAAATTCAAATCAAGAATAGCAAAGTTATGACATGTTGCTATGCAAAGGCTTATGACAATTTTATGACAAATTCTATGACAAATTTCTATGTCATTTCCATAAATTTAGGAGAGAAATAGGAGGAAATTGAATTTAAGAATTAAGAAATTAGGAAAATTAGAAAAATAGGAGGAATTAGGAATTAGAAATTAGAAATTAGGAAATTAATGAAAATTAGAAATTAGTGAATTAATTAATAATTTTTCATTTATTAATAATTCACAAAGAGGGAAAATTAATGAAAGATTAGGAAATTAGGTTAATCAATTAATAATTTTTCATTTATTAATTAATTCACAAAGAGAGGGATAATTAGTTAGCCAATCAAATGAAACATTTAATTGCGGCACGAAGACCTAGGATAAATTAATAAATTATTTAATCCTAAAGGAAAACAAATTAGGACTTGAAAGATAATTGACTCGATTTGATTTGATTTTGGATTGATAAATGACCAATGTTGATAAATGATTTGATAAATGCGCCAATTGACGAGGAAAAATGACAAATTGATCCAAATTGACATAATTAAGACAGACAATGATCGATAGCAAAATTGATCGCAAAATGACAAAATCGACAAGAGGACAAAAATCAATGACAAAATAGATTGCAAGACGACAAGATTGAAAATGACCACAATCGATGACAAATCGATCACATGATGACAAGATTGAAAAGAGGACAAAACCTTAATTAGGATAGATGATGTCCAAAATGATAAGATTGATGAGAGGACAAAACCCTAATTAGGATTGACGATGTCCAAAATGATGACAAATAAGCACGCTCATTGATGCAACAAGATAAAATCGATCAAAATCATGACTGGATAATGTTGTCGACAAGACCAAATTCGAGGATGAGATGATAGAAGAATGACTCGATGTTCGCAAATGATAAAGACCAAGTGCAAATCATAGGAGAAATGTTAATGTGACGCAAAAACCTAAAATGAGGCAATGCGCAAATGTTAAAGTATGACTTCGCAAGCGTTGACCATTTTTGGGTGTCTACATTTTGCCCCTCTTTGAGACAATGCAATTTTAAGCATTGTTTCAAAGAACAATAACTAAAAATCCCCAGACAACGATAATGACATATGCATGCCCCCTCGAGGAATTGGCCGGAAACATGTGGAAAAGAGGCCAAATGATCGATAAAAATGATAGGATCGAACGGATTGACAATCGGAGATTGGATGCAAGAAGGACAAGCAATTGAAAGGACACAAGGCCGCGACCAACATAAGATGGAGAGGATGCACGTCCATCTATGCAATGACAAAGAGCTATAAATGAAACCAAGAGGGTGAAAATTGCTCATTTTGACTAGCCAAAGAGGAGAATTTGTTGCTCTGGACAAGGACACGTGCAGAGAGATGGTGAACATTCCAAGGGCAGATCACCTCAGAGAACGTGTACGCACATTCAGACGACTGAAGGACGCAGGAGTAGCGGTATGTATCTCAAAAACCCATGTGTTGAATTTCGTGAATTTGACTCGTTTGCGGGACATTGCGGGGCCCACAGGGGATGTAAAAGAGGACTTCTACACTTGTGTGGTCTAATTCTGCACTTGTGTCAGGTGTTCTGCACTTGTGTAGGAAGACACAAGCGCAATTTACCTAACACAAGTGCAGTTTCTCTGACACAGGTGCAAGAGTCCACAAATGACTCACTTTTGATTCGAAACTGCATGCAAATGACCTGACAAGGGGGGAGAAGGGTAGGATAGGCCAATGTATATGAAAAACACCCTGAGTTAGACACGAAAATGAGGATATGCAACCCATAGGAGCAAACCCTAAAACTGACAAAAAGATGCCCCGATTGTGATGCAGAGTCGACAATATCCATTGATCACGCGAGAGAATCGACCTGACTGTTTCATGCTATGACATAGACTCAGGAGCACATAGAGAGACACATTAGCAGGACTGGGGATATATTACATTACATACATGCTCGAGATTAGGGCAAACATAGGATTGCTTATCGCATTGGCATAGCGATGGCACTTGGAGACCTCCTCATTCCATTTGGCGACTGGAGAGGTGACGATGACTCTAGAGGATGTATGGCACATCCTCCGCATTCCGATACATGGGGAGATAATAGAGTACGACCCAGTGACAGGCAGAGATGCATTGTGCAGGCTATTTAAGTGTAACATGAATGAGCTGGACATTGTCGAGAGGGAGATCAGCTGGGAGAGCATGGCTTCCGAGTATGACCGACGATATGTGGTGATAGCAGTTGTGATAGCATGTCTTTTAGCAGGGGATAGATGAGGACATGGATTCCCTATTGGTTGGGGAAGAGTACTAGAGTGGATGGTGACAGAGGGGATGGTGTATGCATGGGGACCATGTGTATTAGCTATGCTCTATTTTCAGCTGCATCAGATAGCGTATCAAGGAGTTCAAACTCTGAGCTGTGGAGTCACATTGCTTCAGGTATGGGCATTTGAGCACATAGCCATATGTCGATCGATTACAGAGAGACAGGTTGTACCACATTGACCATATGTGTATAGCTATGGGGGAGCACTGAGACAGGGTCTGTTTGGATACATATTATATTGGCGACATGAGCTAGACAAACTGGGAGAGTTCATATGGAGGCCATATCGAGATTGCCCAAGATGGTCAGATGATCATGAGGAGTTACCATATTGTAGACAAGAGAGGTACTTGATTGGGCGACCAGTGAACCACCAGAGAGCGATTGAGTTGTACCTGCCAGAGAGGGTCAGACGATAGTTTGGAGAGACGCAGGATGTACCTAGGAGGACTGCATGCTTTGCCCAATCTCACAGAGAAACAAGTCAGTGGGGGAGTATGATTTAGCCACACATAGCATATGCCGACTTTGCACAGTTACAGCAGAGACAGTGGGATTGGATGTCAGATGTGGTTGATGCTGGGACTACAGAGGAGTATGAGACATGGTTTGCACGATGACGACCAGTGCCTTTGACTGATCCTGATATTCTAGTACTGAGGAGACAGGAGGACTTCCCACTCACAGGAGAGGAGGGAGATGATGAGGACGAGGAGGATGAGGGAGATGGGGATGAGGACGGAGCTGATGGGGGTGATGAGGAGGATGAGGGAGATGACAAGGGTGATGAGGACGAGGAGGATGAGGGAGATGATGGTGGGGAAGACGATGATGAGCCAGATGTAGCGGATCAGGAGACATTGCAGGATATTCCCATAGAGCCAGAGATAGCTAGGACAGAGGAGATGGACATGTGTAGGGCTACCATAGTGAGTCAGCAGGATTATATTCAACATTGGAGAGATAACATGAGCAGTTCAGAGCGGAGATAGCTAGACTCACAGAGGCTCGAGATACAGCCATAGCTCAGGCATAGCGAGAGGGACAAAGAGTCACTGAGTTCATTGGGTCGATTAGGGATGCCAGTGCATGGGAGATGGCACAGATGCTGGTAGAGACCAGAGAGGAGAGACTGTATTGGAGGAAACTATATGAGAGTGCAGTTCCACCGGAGCGGAGAGCACCTTCATATCGGGCACGATTGAGGACAGAGAGCAGGTCATGCTCTCAGAGGTCATTGAGCAGCATGGGGGTGAGTGGACCTATGAGACCACCACAGCCAGGACCAGGAGGGACATCATCTACGAGACATGGCAGGGATGAGGAGGACAGAGGGAGCACCCAGTGATAGAGGCATGTGCTCCGCATGATAGGCAGTGGACATTATTTAGTTTGACATTTTGTAGTCAGCCTGCGGGCCATACTTAGGATAGACAGTCCGATTTTGTACTCCGACATGATTGTGATATGTGATATGATATGCATCGATATGATTGGATGATTTCTAGTTATTTTTCTATGTATGGATGACTTATGCACTAGTTTATGAACATGTATGGATGCATTTTTTATGTATTTTTGATGCATTTATAATATGAAATGGATAAAATGCTGGATATGATGCTTGATGTAATGTAAATGTACTAACCAAATGGATGCAGGATGCAATATGTATGTTTGGAGATCGGAGCACTAGACCAAACTGACTATCTAATCAGACGGAAGAAATGTTAGTAAGAAGAAAATGAGACAGAAGACAGTTAGAGATGAAGAAAAAATTGCTTTCAGTAATGCACTTTGTAGGTGAGAACCTTTATTTTTATGTAGCAAAATGGATGCGTAGCATCATGGCATTGAAGGCCAGAGCTGAAATGCAACCCTTTTTGCAAAAGATAGACACATCACAAACAAACGACAATCACAACAAAAAAGAAAGGGATCATGAGCCATCCTGGTCACTCTAAATCACTTAGTGACATCATCGAGCAACATAGGAACATGATCGAAGATAAATCAATAAAAAGATAAGATACACAATTTCCAAACAAATCAAACAAACATCTTGATCTTCATTGTCAAAAGTTGAAAGTGCTAATAGGACAATCATGCTGTCTGGTTTTAGGAAATGCGGTACCCCGTCTAAGACAGGACATAGTTTGGTTTCGAGTATACCACACCCTGTATAAGACCCATGATAGTAGAGACAAGGACAAATGATAGTGATGTTGAAGTTCGATTGATAAGACAATTTTTGATCAGTTTGAAGGTTTGATTGGATTGAAAAAGTTCATCTGTTAATGCATGATTTCATTAAAGCACGGTGTTTGAATCGATTGTCATTAGATGTATGCTCAGTGATGTGTCGATGCATAAAGGGAATACTTTATTGCAAAATGCGTGTTTTTGTTTTTGGAGTTTTACAATTTCTTTGTGTTCATTTTTTCAGGACTTTATTTGATTTTTAGAGATTTTTTAAGGACATTTTTCAATTTTTTTTTGATTATTTTAGGACATTTTTCAATTTTTTTTTTATTATTTCAGGACATTTTTCAAATTTTTTTGATTATTTCAGGACATTTTTCAATTTTTATGAATTTTTCAAGACATTATTCAATTTTTTTTTTTGATTATTTCAGGACATTTTTCAATTTTTTTTGATTATTTCAGGACATTTTTCAATTTTTTATGAATTTTTCAGGACATTATTCAATTTAAACGCTCCAGTGATTGATCATGATGAGGGGAAGGCACCCAATGCACACTTGAAAGACACCTAGACCGAGACCAAAACATATGTTCAAGAAACTGGAATAGGCAAGACAATGATGTTGACCAATAACAGGCTTGGAATAGAACATTGGGTCGAGACAAAGATAGACATGATAAACCGGCCGAGAGAAAGCATATCTAGAAGTCATGATAGATGACGGAGCAATAATCTCATTACTCATGGCACTTGATTGCCAGGTTTTCACCATGGTACTTTCCCAAAGCGCTTGTTTGCCAGGTTTTCACTACAGGGCGACTCATTTTTTGCTCTTTACTTTTTTTTGCTTTTTTGCTTTTTTCTCTTTTTTTGTATTTTTTCGCTTTTTTCATTTTTTGTATTTTTCCAGGATCATATTTGAAGAAATATTTGACAGAAAACTATGCCCAGTATTTGCGAAGATGCATGCTATTGATAGGATCAGACAAAGGTTCACCTTCTGGAGTCGCAAGCTGATATGCCCCCGAGCCATAGGCTGCAGTTACTATGAAAGGCCCAACCCAATTAGGTTCAAACTTGCCCTTGATGATGTCAGTAGACTGTGTATTCTTGGGATTTGCCTTTAAAACCAGGTCTCCCACTTCGAAGTGTCACCCTTTGACCTTCTTATGATAAGAGCGACAGAGACGGTTTTGGTATGCTTGCAAATGTGCCAGAGCGGTCTGACGCTTTTCATCTAACATCTCAAGCTGATGCAGCCGAGAGACTCTGTGTGTCTCATCATCAATCAGGTGTTGCAAGGAAACCCTCAAGGAAGGAATCTCAACTTCCAAAGGTAAAATGGCTTCCGCACCATACACCAAGGAATAAGGTGTGGCACCAGTAGGGGTGCGGATAGAAGTGCGATAGGCCCATAGTGCTGGATTTAACTGTATGTGCCAATCTCGACCAGCATCATTGACAACTTTCTTCAGGATCTTATAATGGTTTTATTTGATGCTTCAGCTTGACCATTACCCTATGGATAATACGGACTGGAAAAACGATGTTGAATATGAAACTTGTCACAGAGTTCTTTGACATCTTTATTCTTAAAAGGGCGACCATTATCTATGACTATGGCAAGGGGAACCCCATATCGGCATATGATATAATTCAGCAAGAATTTTGAAATTTGGACACCAATGATATAGGTCATGGGGATGGCTTCGATCCATTTTGTAAAATACTCTATAGCTGTAATAATGAACTTGTGTCCATTTGTAGATGTTGGCTGAATCTTGCCAATAAGATCCAATCCCCACTGAGAAAAGGGCCATGGAGATATGATAGAATGAAGCTCTTGGGCTGGTGCATGAATATAATTTCCATGGATCTAGCACTTGTAGCACTTTTTAACAAAATCATGAACATCTTTTTCCAGAGTAGGCCAATAATACCCAGCACGAATCAACTTTTTGGCTAAGCTAAGACCATTGAAATGGCCCCCACATATACCATCGTGAGCCTCATGTAAAGCCATTTGTGCTTCGTCAGAATCCAAACACCTGAGGAGGGTATGGTCAAAGGAACGGCGGTAAAGGGTGTCAGCGATGATGACATATTTGGCTGCTTGTCGGATAAAGACTCGGCGTTGGTTAGTGGAAAGGTTAGGTGGTAAGGTCTGGGATTTCAATGTCATGCCCAAAATTTAGGGCAAAAAAATGGAACAAATTTTTTTTTAAAAGATACTAATTTAATTAACAAGTTCACTCTAGCGACAAGCGTTAAAGAAATTTTCATTATTAAACTCGAGCTAATTCCAAAATGAACTAAGCATCGATAAATTGTTAAATTTTAATTGTGGAAAACCTACTAGTTTAAATTCTATCTTCAAGAGATACTTAGTCAATAGTTTTATTAAATTATTCAAACTAAAGGAAATAGGAGATATATTTTAATTTATCCTCCAATATGACTATATAGTCTTTTCAATTCTTTTCTTTAAATTCCTCTTTATAATCTATCCCAAATTAAAATCAGGATTATATAAATATATACATATATTCATATTTGAATATGCATATATTTATATATTTATAATTTAATTACTAATTCAAAATACTCAAAAATTCATATATATACATATATATATATACCCATATATATATATGGATACATATATATATATATTATATATTTTGCATAATTGACAAATGTTTTAATTCTAAATTTAAAATAACCATTATATCTTCCTAAATATTGTTTCATAATTCCCCCAACCCTGATTAGGGTTTTAATCTCCCCACTTATATTTTATCTAATCTAGTTATCCTATTTATTTTTTACTAACAACTTGCGCTAGCCCCATTCGGCTAGGGTTTTTTAACCATTTATATTTTCTAACAGTCAATATATTTTTTTTTGGTTGGGCCGAAGCCCTTGGCGGCCATGAAACCATTTATATTTTTTTACAGTCAATATTTTTTTTGCTGGGCCGAAGCCCTTTGCGACCATGAAAACATTTTTTTGCAAGTCACGGAGGAAGGAAGACAAGCTTGGCCACACGCGCGCCACTGTGTGAGCGCACAGTGGGCGCCGCGGCACCACTGTGTGGCCACACAGTGGCGGCCGTGGCCGTCCACTATGTGCCCACATAGTGGGAGCCACAAGCGGCTCCACTGTGTGTGCACACAGTGGGTGCCGCGCGGTCGTCCACTGTGCGTACACACAGTGGAGTCCACGGGGACCCAAAGCATTATTTTTTTTTTAATTTTTTTTTTTTAAATATAACATATAAATATATATATATATATATATATATATAAATATATATATATATATATATATATATAAATATATATATATATATATATATATATATATATATATATATATATATATATATAAATATATATATTTTTTAAAAGAGAATTTTACTTGCAAAATTTTAAACTAATATAATAAAGGGAAAAACATTAAGTTTAATCCAAAAATATAAATACATCTATAAAATAAGCTTTTTAAATCAATGCCAACTAAATTACAATTTAGAGTATTATTCCAAGATACATTATACTTATTCTGGAAATAAAGAATTTCATTTATTATTTATTTATTTTAATAAAATACTCACTTAAAACAACTTTTTCTATTTAAAAATACTTAAAAGCTTTCAACTTAAATAAACTTCTAATTTGCCTCAATTAAAATACAGGTAAAGTCTAAATGAAAAAAAACAATTCTTTTATTTCATTCCATAATACAAGAAGCTTTGCATGCATCACAAATTGACTTTTCTTTTTCCAATATACCAGAAGTAGAAATAACAAGCTTTTCTTTTTAAAACATCTCTAAGATATTCTACCAATTTATAGAATGCTTTCTCTAAATAGTCACAACAATAAGACTTCAAGTCTACTTTCACAAATTACAACTTGCTTACCTTTTTTATAAATGAGGCATATTTCTATAACAACTTTAAACAAACATCTGCAACTGAATTCAAGTATCTTCATTAACAATCTTCTATATCCCTTTCATGGTTCCTATTCTCTTTCCTCTGAATTTCCTGCATAATGGAAAAACACAAATATGACCACGGAGTGCTCACCTCCCAGCCTAGGCTAACTGGTAGCCACCCCCGAGCTCAGAGAACCAATTCCTAGACGGGTAACAAACAGGCAAACACATAGAAAACAATGCATACAGATATTCCAGACACATTCCCAACCTGGCTTTCACAGCACCACACTTTGGTGATGAACATTTTCAAAGGGTGGTAGTGGACCAAATACCCTAAGGAGAATTTGCAAGTATGAAATAAACAAGAAGCCACCTCATGGCACAATAAAAATATCAAAAATCTCAACCCCTTAATCCTTATGCCCCCCAAAGGCATTCTAGCCTTATAACCCTCCTTATGACCCCCATTGCACAAACAGGCCATGCAGCAAGGGTCACACAAAGATCCCTTGTGATCACTCTCAAAAGAGAGTCTCTCACTCGAGGGCTGTCACTACTACCACCCTCAAGATCCTCTTATCTCCCAAGAGTAAGGGATCTTGAGAAAACTCCCAAAACACATCATTTCATAAAACAAAATACCAAAAGAATTTCACACATTAACTTTCAAGAATACAGATTTCTTATTCAACAACTTCCAGACATAAACAAGAAGAAGACATTAAAAGTAAAAATTGAAACCAACCTTAATCTGCCCAAAGGTTATTATGATATCTGAAGAAGAGCTGCCCAATCCACAAATCTTTTTCTTTCTACCCTTATTCAGTTTTCTCTATTCCATAACATTATTTTCTTTACAAATTTTCTTCTGTCTCCAAAAATGGAGAGTGGGTGATTACCCTGCTATTCCCAAAAATCTTCCTTAAGAAGCCCACTCTCTGAGTTCTCACAGGATTCTAAAAAAAACCAAAAAGAAGGAAAGAAAGCAAAATGCAAAAAGACTCCCCTTCCAAAAGGAAAGATCTTGATTTGATTTAACTTCAATTTTCAATTTTCGCTCAACTAAAAAAAGCCAATTTTTAAAGCGTTAAAAAGATCATTAAAAAGTAGAAACTTGCCTAAAATTACCCCTAACCCCTAGGTATACCTTATGGGCATTAGGAAACCCTATTAAACTACCCCTAGGTGTTCATTTAACCCATTTTAAACCCCTCTGAAGTTTATTTTCGGGTCAAACATAAGTTGACCACTCCAAATATTATATTCCCAAAGTATTAATGACAACACAATAATTTATTTAAGAAAACTATAATTAAACACTTTCCCTCCAAGAGACAAAATAAAATAATTAAATTTAAATACACACGTGTCAAGTGACACAAATAAAACACTTTTACAAAAATAACACATGAAATTGTCTCTTGAGGTTTTTACACATTAAAATTTAATTAACACTTTAACACTCATGCAGCATATACAGTTATGAATAAAATACAACACAAATGGGGTGTTGTCTCTCCAAATAGACAAACCTTGGCTTTACGAACATATATAAGTCTAGGTTTGATTCTCCGTAATTTTCCATGGTCACATGGTAAATTTCCTACGCATCTCAATTTACACATTAGTACCTCCAAATATCCAAATATAATATAATTCAATAATATAACAATGCACATCATCACTTGCATACAATTTTCATCTACACAGATTGAATACATCTTTTATCAAGCAAATTCACATAAGCGATTTCATCCCAATTCACATAAACTTAACATACATCATAGTTCTATATTCAGAGTAAAGTCCTGCAAATTCAATAACGACATCTATCATTGAAATTTCATTCTATCTAATAATCATGTAGTGTTCTATCTCATAAAGCATGTAAGTAAATCATCAAATCATAGCAATGTTATCCAATATCCCAAAATCATATAAGTCCTAAGTCTCAAAATGCATCAAAATAAGGTATCCATAATAGTCTAAAATATAAAATCCACTGAATGTCAGACTGAGTCGAGGTGAGGCCTCACATCCTCCCCCTCTAGGCATGAACTTCCTCTTGGAGTTCATCAAAGAGGTGTGGGTACTCTGATCTCATACGAGCTACGTCCTCCCATGAAGTCGTAACCTCATCATAACAATCCCACTGGACCCTAACCTGGTCCAGCTCTCGACCTCGAAGGGCCAATGTCCGGCATGCCAAAATGCGAATGGGCTCCAAAGCTAGCTGCTCGTCCGACTCCACCTGCAAGGCATCCCAATCTAAAAGGTGAGACTCATCATAGATATATTTTCTCAATACTGAAACATGAAACACATCGTGGATGCGTGACAGGCTAGGTGGCAAAGCTAAATGGTAGGCAACTGGGCCTATCCTCTCCAGAATCTCAAAAGGTCCTACAAAGCGAGGTGCAAGCTTAGAACCCTTTCCGTAACGGATCGGACTCTTATGCGATCGCAATCTCAAGAAAACTCTATCTCCAACCAAGTAACTACGGTCTATCCTCTTTGCATCGGCATACTTTTTCTGTCTATCCTGAGCCTCTCTGAGACGTTGCCTAATCAAATCCACCTGCTGCTCCATATCCCGAACTAACTCAGGACCAATAGCAACTCTATCCTCTATGCTATCCCAACTCAAGGGCGTCCTGCAAGGCCTACCGTATAATGCCTGGTAAGGTGGCATCCCCAAAGAGGTGTGGTGCCCATTGTTATAGGCAAACTCCACTAAAGGAAGGTACTCCTCCCACCGGGTCTGATGATCCATGACATACATACGTAGCATATCCTCCAACACCTGATTGACCCTATCTGTCTAACCATCTGTCTCCGGGTGATAGGCTATACTGAAATTGAGCTTAGTGCCCATAGCTGCCTGTAATGACTTCCAAAAGGTAGAAGTGAAAAGAGAATCCCTGTTAGAAATAATCTTGCGGGGTATGCCATGTAGTCTAACAATGTCTCGCAAGAACACCTGTGCTATTGCTGGAGCTATGAATGTAGTATGAACTGGTGAAAAGTGAGCTACTTTGGTCAACTTGTCAACTGTCACCAAGATAGCATCATGGCGACGAGAAGACATAGGGAGACCAATGATGAAATCCATGGATATAGTATCCCACTTCCACTCTGGTATAGCATGAGATTGAAGCAACCCACCTGGATGGCAGTGCTCTGCCTTGACCCTCTGACACTCGAGACATCGAGCTACTATCTCAGCAATGAGCTACCGCATTCCCGGCCAATGATACAACTGCCTCAAGTCTGCATGCAACTTCTTAACCCAGGGATGCGCTACATAAGGAGCTCTATGAGCTTCCGAGACAATGAACTCTCGCAACCCTCTGGAGGAAGGTACATAAATGCGCCCTCTGTGGCATAATAGTCCATCGGGCTCCAAAGAATAATCCACATATTTCCCTTCTAGAGTAACCTGAGAACGTAATACCTGACAAACCTCTACATACCATCCATCCTCTGACAAGTGCTGAAGTATACGGTCCCTCAAGTCTGTGCCCATGGATATGGTGTAAACCTCGTGACGTCTCCTACTCAAGGCATCTGCAACTACATTTTCCTTTCCCTTGATGTAGTGAACGTCAAAATCATATTCGCACAAGAACTCCATCCATCTCCTCTGACATGCATTAAGGTTCGGCTGAGTGAAGATGTACTGAAGGCTCTGATGATCTGAATGCAACTCAAAGTGATGTCCTAAAAGGAAGTGTCTCCACCTCACAAGTGCATGCACTACTACTGCGAGCTCAAGATCGTGAGTGGGATAATTAAGTTCATGAGTCTTAAGTTTCCAAGACTCGAAAGCTATGGCCCTACCACCTTGCATAAGAACTGCCCCTAAACCCTCTAAGGAAGCATCTGTACAAACCATAAAATTAGCTGAAGGATCTGGTACAACAAGGATAGGAGCACTAGTAAGTGCCTTCTTGAGTTCCTGAAAGGCCTTCTCACACTTCTCTGTCCACTCAAATTTCTTCCCTTTACGCTGAAGAGAAGTAATGGGGTGTGCAACTCTAGAGAAACCCTCGACAAAACGTCGGTAATAACCTACTAAACCCATGAAACTCCTGACCTCTGTCACACTGGTAGGCGCTAGCCAATCCATAATAGCCCTAATCTTTGATGGGTCAACTGAGATCCCATCACCGAAAATAACGTGTCCAAGGTACTTGACCTGTGATCGAAAGAAAGCACACTTCGATAGGCTGCCAAACAACTGGTTATCCTGCAAACACTGCAATACCTGTTTCAAGTGCTCCTCATGCTCCTTCTCATCCCGAGAATATATCAGTATATCATCGAGGAACACAATAACAAAATGGTCTAGAAAGGTACGAAACACCCCATTCATGAGGCTCATAAAAACTGCTGGGGCATTTGTAAGTCCAAAGGGGACTATGGTAAACTCATAGTGACCATATCTAGTGTGGAATACGGTCTTGTGGATATCACTTTCCACTATTCTTAATTGATGGTATCTTGACTTCAGATCTATTTTGGAAAAGACTTTGGCACCCTGAAGCTGGTCAAATAAATCATCAATCCTGGGCAAAGGATATCGGTTCTTAATGGTTACTTTATTTAGCTGTCGATAATCCATACACAATCGTAGAGATCCATCCTTCTTCTTAATGAAGATGACTGGTGTACCCCACGGGGATATGCTAGGATGGATATGACCCTTCTCAAGAGGTTCCTCAAGATGAATTTTAAGTTCATTAAGCTCATTTGTGGTCATTCTATAAGGTGCTCTGGAAACTGGCTCGGCTCCTGGTACTAGGTCTATATGAAAATCAATCTCTCTGTGGGGAGGCATTCCCGGTAACTCTGAAGGAAATACATCTGAATATCCCTTAAGGATAGGATGGTCATCGAGCGATGTTTCTTTTTCCTTCTCTTCCTCTCTGTCACTGATAGTGATAGAAAAAAGATGACATCCCTTCCGCATGCTCCGCTTAAGCTGCATTGCGGAGATCATATGAAGAGACACGGGCCTCTGAATCCCGGTGATAACTATGGGTGAACCATGATCATCCTCACACTCGATCTTTTTCAGGTGGCAATCCATCTTGGCTCTGTGGGCATAAAGCCAATCCATGCCAAGTACGATTCCATAAGATCCAAGTGGAGTCACTCTAAGGTCTACTAAAGTGGTGATCTTGCCAATCTGCAGCTGACATGCCCTAACCTCTGATTCCACTGACACTCTAGCCCCTGAAGCTAATTCCACTTCCCAACTGACACCCTGCCTAGTTGCCACTAGCTCGCAACACTCCACAACCGAAGAAAATATAAAGGAGTCAGTAGCTCCTGAATCAAACAAAATAGATACATTGTTACCTCTGATTATACCTGAAGATTCGATAACCATGGCCTGATGATCAGCCTGGCGGTTGTCAACTACTGCGAATATTCTATGGGATCTTCCCATATCACCAACTATCGGCTCAGAAGCGGCCATCCGCTGACTCCCTGCTACCTGTCCCTGAGGGCAATCCCTTGCCAAGTGCCCCATGGCTCGACAAGTAAAGCAAGCACCCCATGCCTGGAACTGGGCACCCTGAGGCCTAGAAAAACCCTAACCTCCTGTCCTACTGGATCCGCTGTACCCACGCCTGGAGGACTGCTGAGTCCCCGCCGACTGTGTGTACTGCCCCTGTGCTCTCTGATCACGTTTCTATCCCTGAGTCTGCCACTTCTTGGGCTTGGAGCCCTGCTGATATTGTGGAGGCTTCTGTTTCTAGTTCTGTGGTGTCTGTTGTGGAGGAGGGGGTTTGGAGAACCCTTGAGAATTTTGGTTGTTCCCTTTCCAATGTGGTTTTTGGAATCCATAAGTCTGAGGTGCGGGATTTCGGTTCTGAAACCGATCCCTATTGTCCTGTGGTCTAACCTGAATTTCCTCGGCAATCAGTGCCTTCTCTACAGCAACCCGAAGGCTCTCTAGAGCGGACATCCTAACAGGCCCAGCTATGTCGGCATTCAATCCCCAGATGAAGTGGTTTACAAGAAGTTTCTCATACTTTAGATAATCTACATATGGCAACAACTCAAAGAATTTACTCTCATACTGGGTTACTGACAAGCCTTTTTGTTGGAGATCATGAAATTCGTCTATACGACGCTGCCTAAAGTGCTCTGATAGGTACCTCTCACGGAACTTCTCTGTGAATATCTCCCAAGTGAGTGTATCAGGAACTAATCCACATTTGTACTCTTCCTGTCTCCACCAAGTGGACGTTGTCCCTCTCAGAAGATGAACTGAAACACATGCTTTCAAGTTGCTCTCATAAGAACGCAACGCAAAGCACCTCTCAAGACTTAGAAGCCATGCCTAAGCCTCTACTCCATCTGTAGAACCTTTGAAGGATGGTGGTTGGAGGCGCATGACCTCCCTGATGAGATCCCCTGGATCTCGACGACCTCTCTCAAAATAAACTGGTTCCACTGCAGGAGGTGGTCCTGGCATATGCACTGACTTTGGCTCATTACCACCCTGACTCTCTACAGGAATTGGAGCTGGGCTCCTACTTCATTCTCTATCAATAGATCTATGACTCCCAGAGTCATGACTCCTACCCTGAGGGTTCTCTGCAGGAATCCTTTCCTGAACAATGCCAATAAGATTCTGAATGGCTGCTAAAATGTCACGGTTAGGCTCATTTGGCTGTTTGGGAGGTGCTCTTGGGTTCTCCTCTAGAACTGATGCCTCCCTCTCTACCTCATCACGTGCTATGTGCTCATGTCTAGGACCCCGTCTGAGCTTGCGAGCTTGTCGCGTCAATGGAGGCATCCTAAGAGGAAATAAGACAAAATAATTAATTTATTTCTTTTAGAATTAAATTTATTTAAATTCAGAATTCCTTAACAAAATAATTTAAAATATTCTACAACCTTATCAGTTCAACCTTTGCTTCTTCTCTACCGATACTCAGCTCTCTTCTCACTACTAGGTCACATATTTTTAGTTACTTCATTGGTTTATTTAACCCCTACACTAATCTTCTTTGTTTCCTCTCTGCAGGATCACTCTTCTTTGATTCCTTTATTGATTCACTACTCACAAGTTCACACCATTTTCAGGCTCAATGATAGTCTATCAGTTGCTTCACCCTCGCTGGTTACACTCTTCTAACTGGTTCTCTCTCGATCACTTAGTCACCGTGATCCTCAACAAATTCTCAAACTAGTTGGCTCTTTGTTTCTCTTTCACTCTCTATACTTCATCACCCAGCCTGCAACATCATCAATTATCTTCTATCATGAGTCGACATATTTATACTTGATTTTTCCTGCCATGACTGACATTCAAACTTCAGGCACACTAAGGTTTCTTCATCAACCTCAGGGTAAATCAGATCAGATCAGATCTCTTCTCAAAGGTAGACCACATACAGTCCATTACTTATCATAGCCAATCATGTAACATCCTGAACATGATTTCCATTTTTGGAAAACATGGAAACCTCTTTCAGTCTACACTTGTGAAACATCTATGAAATGATCATGTAGATAGCTTCACCTACCCTAATCAACACTTGGACACTCTACCTTGATCAAGAGGCCACCAAATTAGATCTCTATCCTTTGATCAGTCTTGAGCCACACCCTTCTTCTCTCAACCTGTGATTCATGCTATTGACATTAATGTCGACTAGTCAATACCTACCTCACTGAAAATGCACAGTCCAATTATTTGACACATGGACACCACATGGTGTTTCTATTGGTATCCATCTCTGTTGAGTCTTTTGAGTCAGGTCAGACAAGATAATTGACAAACCACACAACTAAGTTCATACCTACTAGTTCTCTAACCTTGGTAGTTATACCCTTACTATTTTGCCTTCAAATCTGTGCTTTGCTAAAATTTTGATGGAATTCCTTTACCAATCACCACATATGCCAAACCACAATGCACTCAACTTCATCAAAAAAGAGCACTTCACTTAACACTTTATCATCTTTACCAATGGACATAGTTACTGACAACCACCTTGATAACACCATGTCATCAACCTTCAACTATTTTCATCTATTTGCATCTGCTTTTTGGTTGCACTCTATGTTTATAGTTGCTCAACCTTACCTTCTTCTTCATCATCTCAAACATGATCTTAACCAGTTTGTTAAAGAGACAAACCTATCACTTCTTTACTCTTCCTTCTTTGTCCTATCAACTCATCATGTCTACCCAGCTGAGTCGGTGCATATCTTTGATCTTATGCACCTAAGGCAACTTAGTGTTTCATTGACTCATCTGGTGTGAGCCTTCAATCTCCTACATTTATCTCTTTGGTCTTATCTTGGAGGACTATGATGCATTCTATGCATAATAGGATATAAGCTCCACTTACCAATGGGAGTGGATCCTTTTTATCTGCATCTGACATTGCACCAATATGGCTTCCCTATTCGAGCAGACATATCTTCAAATAGGCACATGTGATTCGATTGGGCATACTCTCTATATATCTTCTCATCAATTTGTTATATCATATTCATCCGATGACTGCATCTTTATCTAGTGGGAGTCCTCTTGTTTCACAACCAAACATCTAATATTAAACACATTCTAGTTGCCCCTTGTTCATTAGCTCATCTTGCTTGCTCACTTGCCACTTGGCAACTATGTACTGCCAACATATCACTTACCAGTTGTTATCCAATACCGGTCTCAAGTATATGTCTTCAACACAAGTCAACACTAACTTTTGTACCAGTGACTCTAATGATCATTATGTTGGATGACATTCCCTTCGTTACTAGTGAACTGCTATGCTAGCTGACATTAATGACACCATTTCTGGTATGCATCAATTATAACTCTTCTCATCAATCTCCTATACTAGTTGCAATCCTATATTGGTTGACATCAATGACAACAAAATGCATACAATCTCCCCCTTTGGCATTGATGTCAACACATACAGTATCTGACATACTATAGATTCTCTCTCTCCCCTTTTGTGTGTGCTATGGATTCTCACACATGCAGTATCCAAAATACTACAAATTCTTTCTCCCCCTTTGAAAAAAATGACAAAGGGCATTGATAGGGTTTCTCTCCTCATCTTTATTGTGCACTCACAGATTTTTCTCTCCCCCTTTTTCTCTATTAGATGCTTCTCCTCCTTGACCATTATAATTTGCATCCTCTCAATCCATAGGACTTGAGATGCAAGTCTCAAACACCAACTAACACCAATTGCTCAGCAACCAAATGTATATACAAACCAAATACTTATTGCATATACAAGTCTTGATACCAATTAAAGGAATATGTGTCAATGAATATAATTTACCTACCAGTCAAACTACATCATCTCCCCTTGATATGTAGAAGTTATTCTGACCCCAATTTGCTTATACCAAGTGTTTAAGTTGACATTGATACCAATTACATTTTCTGTGATACCAAATGCATGTTCTCCTATGCAGGTAACACTCCCTCTTTAGATACAACTCTCTCAGTGTTCTTGTTGTAATTTCAATTAAGTACAAATTGGATAGAAATTGAAATACCTCACAACCCCAGACTGGTGAGCACATCCCAAAGTCTTAATCATACCAGTACAACCATAGCCACTTGCACTCCCCCTGTGTCCAACATGTCTGATACAAATAAAAAATTATGGCTGTGAACACCCCTTGAGCCATACATCTCAGGTCTTCATTTTCTTGTCAGGCTCTAAACCAGAGCTCCAATCTACCCCTTATACTAGTTAAGGTGTCCATATGTGATCAATATGATGACCTATTAGCTCCATTATAGCTACCACAACTTATGACATATTCTTAGATATACACAATGCCATACTATATCCCTACAATACCATATATTAGACTGATTAGCCAACAAAGAATGCATGCATACATGATCAACTACCAGGACAACATATGTCATTGAAGTATTTTCCAATACCACCTGAGACATAAACACCTAAATCAGTTCTATCAAAGTTATTGAAATGATCCCAAACCTTCGTTGTCATACATAACCTACAATACCAATTAGTAACCATACTAGTAACATACTGCACAAACCAGTTTCCTATCCCAGTCCATCATCTCTTCCTGAGCATCTTTCTCTAACTCATGTCTTCTTTTGTCAACTACTTTTGATCCCAATTGCAAATTAGCTATTCATTGACACATTCAACAATAATCAATCTCTCATCTGTAGGTGTGTAGCCAAGGCAACCACTACACACTTGCCATCACATTTCCTTCCTTTATATCAGCACCAATATATTCTTCCATTTGTCTTCTTTTACTAAGAGGGTGGATAACATTGTCAATGTGCCACTCCCCCTAAGATTCTTCATGTCCTTTAGGCCTTTGAAGATATCACCATTGCATAGAATGCACAATGTTGGTCCATGGTTCTACTCTCTACTTTCTTCCTCCATACTTGCTTGACTTCACTCTTCTTCCCATTTTCAGTCTTGGGAGAAATTCTTACCTTCTTTTGCTAATTGATCCTTACTCTACCAGATTCTAGATCATGACCAGAAGCATTGTTGTAGAAGAAAACCATGTTCAAACCAAACACATGACTATAGGACCTTCTATCAAACTGGTTTGACCACCTTCTTCTGGTCATGCTATTGTAACCAACTTGATCTTGTAGGAACACAACCTCTTCTTCTTTTGTTCCATACAGCATTTTGTCTCTCATATTCTCTAACCCATTTTCATATTGAGCATAATTGCTATACTGATTGTCATGTGTCTAAACTTTCTTGTTCATGTATTTATGACTTCTATGGCCAAGTACATTGCAAATATAATATACATAGTTTACATTTCTTGAGGTAGAAAATGGACTCTTCTTATCATGCATAAGAGAAGATATATGCATGTTTCTATTAAACAGTTCAGATATCCGAAAGACAACTAGGAGGGGGGTGAATCAGTTGTCACAGATTAAAGGAACCATTAGCAATTTAAAAGTTAATACTAGAACAAAAAGCATTAATACTGAAATAGAAAATAAATTGATTAAGCATAAATAGTAATCACAGAATAAAAGCCATCCACACAACACCAAGATTTTTACATGGAAAATCCAGTAAAGGGAAAAACCATGGTGAAAAGCCTACCCACAGTCAGATAATACTTTTGCAATAAGTATGTGAATTACAATTGAGAGGCCTACACTTGTAGGAATACCAATAGTGTAGAGCACAATACTCATCACAAAAGGAGCTTCACTGACTACATATAAATCCAGACTACAATTCGAAGAAGTGTTGAACTGCAAAAGATACTATCTCCTATGCATGAGTATAGTTTTAGTTAAGATCAATACAAAAGGACTAAATCCTCTTACATAAACCCAATTCGATCTCCAATGATTGATCAACTCCTCTCCGTGAATGATATTACATTACTTGCACATTGCATTCCCTGACCATGACCTCTTACATATAATCATGATGATCTACAATGGGATCTTACATCTATATATACAAAACCTCGACCATAAATAATTAGGTCAGCCACTAGACAATAAACCAAGTATATAATTACAAACTATGTTGGCCTTAGACTAAACAAGTAATATCAACACATAAGACATCCCAGAAATACATCAATAGGTCTTATCCACAAGTTACATTAAAGTGAGTCCATAACTTAGATCAAACAGGACCAAGTATAGGTCCACATGCTTCAGTAATAATATCCAACTACCAAGTCTCAAAAATGATCATCAAAAATAGCTTGAAACTCCATGAGAAGTTGTACCAACACCACTTATGCAATTCATCAAAGATCTCCATCCAAAACTCTACTGGTGAAACCCTCGCTAGAACCATAAACCAATATTCTAAGAAGGATAGTATCCAATATCCAAACCAAAACAAACTGATCAAATATGAGTATAAGTGTCATGAACAAGCCAATTTCATCACCTAATTATACCAAGGCCTACTAGATCATGCTAGATCCAAGTTGACTAGAAACTGCTCATCCTATTGAGACTAGAATGGTGTCGGTAAAGCATCCAAACAACTAGTGCTGGCATCAATGACAAAACATCAATGCAACACATAATCAATTCCACCAAATGGCCAACAATCTCCCCCTTTGGCATTGATGGCAACACTAGATGTGAAAAACATCTAAGTACCAAGAAATGCCAAACAAGTCTCCCCTTGTGGAAGATAGTAAACAAATTCTCACATATACCTCTAAATATCACTCTCCCTTTCTTTTCACTTTCTCTACCTTTTTATTTTTCACATCAGTACCACTTCCCCTTTGACATCAATACCAAAAATTTGACAAAAATATCAAAGCAAAAACATAAACCATTGAATCACAAAGCTGACTACTCCCTGTGAGTAGTAGAATCCCACTTCAGTGTCAGAGTGAATAGTATCTCTGATAGTGCATGTCAGACTGATGCCAAACTACATCAATCAAGTCTCTACTAGAGGGGCAGAAGCTCCCAATCTATCTCTTAGGTAATTAAATGATTCCTTGGACAAATGTTTAGTGAAAATATCTTCAATCTACTCTTTAGTGTTCACATAAACTAGTCTAACTTTATTTGCTTCCACCTTCTCCTTCAAAAAGTTGTACTTGATAGATATGTTCTTTGTTTTAGAATGAAATATCAGATTCTTTGGTATATCAATAGCAGCAGAGTTATCACAGTGAATAACTATCGATGCATCAAAATCCACTTTATATCTTTCAACATTTGCTTCATCCATAAAACTTGTGTACAATTAATACTAGCAACAACATACTCAGCTTCAGCAGTAGATAGAGAAGTACATGACTATTTCTTGTTGATCCATGAAACCAATTTCTTTCCAAGAAAGAAAGTTCCACCAAAAGTACTTTTCCAGTCATCAACATCTCCAGCCAAATCAACATTTGTATATGCACATAAAGTCAAGTTATCATCCTTAGGGTACCATGAGCCATATTTTGATGTACCTTGTAAGTATCTAAAAATATTTCTCACCACCATCTCATGATTTTCTCTAGAATCACTCTAAAATCTTGAAACAATGAAAACAAAATTCATAATGTCAAGCCTTGTTTGAGTCAAATAAAGAAGACCTCCAATCATAGATTTGTATCTTATAGGATTTATCAGTGCAAAAACATCTTTCTTGTCAATTTCTCACTTGTAACCATAGGAGTACTTACCAATTTAGAATATCCCATGCCAATCTTCTTCAAAAAATCCTTAGCATATTTAGTTTGATAGATAAAAATACCTTTGTTAGTCTGAGTAATCTACATACCTAAGAAAAATTTCATCTCACCAATCATAGACATCTCAAATTCTTTCTCCATATTTTTAGAAAATTCTATGCATAACTTATCTTCACCTCACAAGATAATGTCATCAACAAATATTTCAACAATTAGTATATTATCATCAGTGATTTTATAATACAAATTACTGACAACACTACACTTAGTAAAACCATGCTTCAAAAGATATTTATCCAACCTTGCATACCAAGCTCTAGGTGCTTGTTTAAATCCATATAAAGCTTTCCTTAGTCTGCAAACCATATTTGTATCATCTGATAGTAAAAAGCCATCAGGTTTCTCAATATAAACTTCCTCATCAAGATCCCCATTCAAAAATGTACATTTAACATCCATTTGATAAACCTTATAGTTTTTATAAGCAACATAGGCAAGAAATAATCTTACAGCTTCAAACCTAGCTACAAGTGCAAAATTCCTTACATAATCAATTCCTTCCTTCTGAGAATATCCTTTACAAACCAATCTAGCCTTATTCCTTATAACTTGACCATCTTCATTCAATTTATTTCTAAAAACCCATTTAGTTCCAAAAACAATTTTATTTTTAGGCCAGGGAACCAAAGTCCATGTGTTATTTTTCTCAATTTGATCTAACTCTTCTTCCATAGCTTTCAACCAATGTTTATCTTTACATGCCTTAATTACTAATACTGGTTCAACTTGTGA
Organism: Cryptomeria japonica; assembly: GCF_030272615.1. NCBI lineage: Eukaryota > Viridiplantae > Streptophyta > Pinopsida > Cupressales > Cupressaceae > Cryptomeria > Cryptomeria japonica. The sequence continues at coordinate 177,138,684 of NC_081414.1, forward strand.
AATTAAACATACCTCATTAGTTTCTGTAAGTCCCGGGGACAACTAAGAGGGGGGGGGGGGGGGTGAATCAGTTGTCTAATAAATTCAAACCAAAATCTTATTAACCAACTTATTACTTAATACCGGTAAGATAGTTAATTGTGCCGGTAAACAGTGTTAATAGGAAATGTTGTACCAGTAAGAATTAATGTATGAAACATAAGCACAAAGTCAACCACAACACATGACACAAATATTTATACATGGAAACCCTATAAGGGGAAAAAAATAGTGGGAAATCTTACCCATAATCAGATGATACTACTGCAGATAGTAAGTGTACAAAGAGGGGTCTGCACATGTAGAAAGGCCAACAACCTAGAGCTCACTGCTCAAACACAAATGAGAGTCACACTGACTACAATTGGATGGTTAAATCCAATGAGAATGTACTGCACAAAATAGCATCTTCATATGCTAGATTCAATACCGGTGTAATGCTGATATGCTTCTACAAAAACCTAACTTCACCTTAAAATGATGTCTTTGTGTATATCTCTGCTTGATCTCACATATATCCTTCCTTAAATCCTTTTTGCATTCCACATTTGATCTTACAAATAAGATCTTACATTTATACCATACCCTAAGACCAATTTTAGTAGGTCGGCTCTACAAGATATTACAATAAAATTTTTTACAAATAATACAATATCCGATGCAATAACCGATTGAACATGTCATCTTAATGCTTTTATAACAATAATAAATCATCTCCATAGCATGCCATGCTGATCTGGAAAAGATAAACCTACCGGTGTAACCCTCGATAACCTAGACCTATTTGCTAGTAAAAGCAAATATGCAAATAAGAATATACCAATGATATTACTTCAAGGAAAAGTGTCCACATGATGTCTTCGACATTACCAAGTGTCTTCCATGTCATTGTAGGTACCGGTGAACATTATATCCTATCGGTTAACCATATACCAGTGATTGTTTGAACAATTTACTGATTGCTGGTGAATGTTGCTGGATCTCCAAAGTAGGTGTATTTAGTAGGTGTTGACATCAATGACAAAACCATACCAAAATACCAACAATCTCCCCCTTTGGCATTGATGGCAACACAAGATGGAAAAACCATCAAATTGCCAAAATAGAAATGCCAAGTACAAAAACCAATTCTCCCCCTGGGAGTAATATGTGTTTATACAAAGATTTATTTACAATACCAATCTCTCCTCAAAAAGATAATGCATTTTTCCATATATTTTTCCTTAATGTTTTTCCATATATCTCTCTCCCTTTGACATCAAATGCCAAAGTCACAAAAAGGTCAAGTCCATACAAAATACCAACCAATTCAATATACCAACTACTCCCCCTAAGAAGTAGCTTCCTCATCAAATACTGGAATAAAAGATTTGTCCATTTACTTCTACCGGTTGATGACAACCATCAACTGTCTAAGTCTCTACCGATGGAGGTAAGACTCTGAGCTGATCTCTAAGGTACTCAAAAGTTTCCTTAGGCAAAGGTTTTGTAAAAATATTTGCAAGCTATTCTTTAGTATTCACATAAACTAGTTTTATTTCCTTTTCTTCAACTTTTTCCCTTAGAAAATTTAGTTTGATAGAAACATGTTTTGTTTTAGAATGTAATACTGGATTCTTAAATATATCAATTGCTCCAGTGTTATCACAATATATAGTAATAGGCTCCTTGCATTTTACCTTTATGTCTTTCAACATTTGCTTCAGCCAAAGTACCTGTGTATAGTTTGTTGCTGCTGCAACATATTCTGATTCTGCTATTGATAAAGATGTACAACTCTATTTCTTACTTAACCAAGAAACTAATCTCTTTCCAAGAAAGAATGTTCCTCTAGTGGTGCTCTTTCTATCATCCACTTCTCCTTTTTACTGCTGATAGATCAAAATTTTCATCTTTAGGATACCATAATCCAAGATTTGTTGTGTTTTGTAAGTATCAAAAAATCCTTTTTACTGTTGATTCATGATTTTCCTTGGGATTACTCTAAAATCTAGAAACTATACATACTGCATTCATAATATCAGGTTTGGTTTGTGTCAAATACAGTAAACCTCCTATCATAGATTTGTATCTAGTTGGATTAACAGGTGTAGATTGACCCCTTTGAGATAATTTGTCATTTGTAGTAATAGGTGTGCTTACTGGTTTAGAGTTCTCCATCCCAAATTTCTTGAGTAGTTCTTTCAAGTACTTAGATTGACTAAAAAATATGCCTTTATCAGTCTATAAAATCTGCAATCCTAAAAAGAATTTTATTTCTCCAATCATAGACATTTCAAATTCATGTTGCATTTTAAGAGAAAATTCTTTGCATAATCCATCTTCTCCTCCAAAGATTATTGTAGCATCATAAAATTGTGACACTTGCAATTTTGACTGCATTTGGGTCTTCACGATGGTGGCGCAACGTTGAACCTGAATAGAGACCCTGAAACCTATTTACGACATCAAAAACTACATCTTTCTACACCTTGGCCTAATCCTCCTTGCACCCTGCTGTCCCAGGAGGTGGGACCATGGCGCCCAGCACCCTGGTCCTTCAGGACCATGGCGCCCAGTACCCTGGTCCTTCAGGACCATAGCACCTAGCGTGCTGGTCCCTCAGGACCATGGCACGCAGCGCCCTGGTCCCTGGCCATATTTTGGGCCCAGTCTCTTCTTGGGCATCGGGTCTTCAAGTTTGCAATTTGGAAAATAATGTTCCTAGGTCAGCCTAAGGTTAGAAAAATCAGTCTCCTAACCCTAATTGACAAGTATATAAACTACATTTCCCCTCCCAGAAGAGGAGGAAAAACATATGTGTGCAAGAGGCGGAAGCAACAGGCAAACATTAAAACATTCAAACATTCAAACATTCAAGCATTCCTTCAAGCAATTGAGCATTCTAGGTCTCCATTCAAGGCTAGGTGTTGCATTCAAGACAATGATTCAACCATTGAAGAGGAGATCACCTACAACATACAACATCATTACACCTTCGCATGTAAGAATACAAACATTCTTACAACAAGGTATCAATACTTGATTACATTACAAACATTTACATTTACAACATTCTCATTTCTTGGTTAATTCCAAAACTGGGGTTTGACCTAAAGGCAAACCCCTAATCCCTAACCCCCCAATTGTCCTCTCTTTTTTGTGTGTAGGTTGCAAGTACGCGCCTATAATTGAAGATCTGGAATCCTTGTGCAGAGACGAACAAATCCCCCTTCGTTTCACGGATTTTTTGGAGGACTGTGTGCACTCCAGGTGCCATCGTCCCATCAACTTTCACTCAAACTTGCAGGATAGCATCGTCTTGACATTTTACTGCTAATTTCAGGTCCGCAGCTTCATCCTGTGTCTCTATCTCCATCTACAAGTGAATCTTTCCTACTTTTACATACACTCCTAGTTCAATCCTTCTATCTACATTCTTTACAAAAGAGGGTATCTTGTTGTCTCAACCCTTGAAACTCATTTAGAATTCAATCTTGCATTGTGTGGGATTGGATCTTGTGAGTTTCAACCCCTCTTTTGAATGTAAAGTCTCTCCTAAGTGAAAACCGTCAATCCTAGTGACCTCCTTTCTCTCTCTTTGGAGTGGGGGAACACCTAGGGTTTGATTTTCCACTTTACATTTTGGTGAACCTGACGTGAACATCCTAATTCTGATTATTCATGGTTAGATCTGAAAAATTTGCTTCCTTAATTACATTTTCATGTTTGATCTTTTGCAAATTTTAGAGGCTAATTGCATAAAAACCCTAAATTTTCTTTTTAGTAATTGAGCTTGTGAAATGTTTAATTGTTAATGGTTGTTTCAAATCTAACCTTCTATTGCAAATTATCAATTCATATTTGTGCCTTAATTTTGAAAATTAAGTGGTTAAGTGTCAAAACCCTAATTTTTTAAACCCTCTTGATTCAGCCTTTGATCGATGATTTCACTGATTAGAACACCTCCAAATCGGCTGTAACTTTGGATTCCGCAACAAAATCATAATATCTTTCATCCCTAAAAATTTTGAATAAAGTTGCGAGGACCGTGTGCACCCTGAGCACCATTGTCCCCGACATTTTTCTGAAATTTCAGGAGCTAGATCTTACTGTATTTTTCTGCTAGAATCCAGAATCTTGGTTGATTTCATCAATTCTAACACTTTCAAAATTAAAGTCAAAGTTGGTCTAGTGATTGCTTGGATTAAGGCTTCTAATCGTTCAAAAATTGTTGAAATTGAAATTTTGTGTTAAAATTGTGTTTCTTACTATCCTAAATCTGAAAAGTGTGTTGGCATTCATTCAAAGTTTCAGTGCTTTATTCAAATTTTTTTGCAATTTGTGACTTTTGAAATTAAGTGTTTAATTGCAACAACTTTGATTTCCGCTTTCAAAATTGAATTTTGCATGAAATTGAGTCAACTTTTAAATTTCAAAGCTTGCATTGCTTTTAGTATTCCCTCTAAAATCATAAAATTCAAAATTTCAGTTTCCCTCTCTTTTTCAAAATTCAAATTTTTGCATTTTTCAACAATCTTGGTAGGGTTCAATTTTGAGATTACAACTTTAATTTGGCCTATCTACAGATCGTAAAATCACTCAATTTTTTTAGATTAGCTTTAAAATCATCATAACTTTCATCCCTGAAAATTTCAAAAAAAGTTGCGAGGATCGTGTGCACTCCGTTCACCATGGTCCCTGACATTTTTTCTGAAATTTCAAGAGATTATCATGATTGCATTTAACAGCTTAAATCTAGGAGATTGAAATTCGAAAATAAATTCAAAATTCAAGATTTCAATTTTCAAGATAACAATTGAAATTAAGAGCTACCCGCCTTGGCCCTAATTTTTCAATTGTGCCTACCTTTCTTGGAAGACGTGTTTCCCTCTTCTTTCACAAAGTTCAAATTGGATAATCATTATCTCATTGTTCAATTTTACCAACTTTATTTTCAAAATTCAAAATCTTCTCTCTCTCTCTAGTGCATGAGTTTTACAGCAATAAGCCCTACTCACACTATTCCAGTTAGACGAAGCCTTAGAATTAAGTTTTTCCAAGGTTTAATTACCAAGGAGATGGAACCTAATTTGAATGGCCTTTTTAATGAGGACACGGGTAATTCCTCTAATCCTCTTAATGATGAAGAAGCTCTCCATGAGGTTTCTGTAGAACAACTTTTGAAATTGGATAACCAATTCGATGATTTTCTGCAATGGATGTCTCAATAATACCCCGATAGTCAAGCCCTTTCATTAATTGAGGGTCTAAAACGTATGGTTCAAAGTGATAAGAATGGAATTGATATTTTGCATAGTATTGCACACATCATGGATTCGAATGTGATGCCTATGAAGAGTTGTGCCGAAACTTTAGGTTATACACAACCTCCTACTCAAGTCAATCATTCTATTCCTTTGACAACTTCTATTGCTAGTATACCTACTTTTACATCAAACATAATGGCTACTTCAATACAAAACATTCCACCTATCATCACCAGTCATGGGGGCAATCCTTCCTCTTCAATTAACCCTCTTCCTTCATTCAATCTGACTTCTTCATTCATTCCTTCAATGAGTGTCCCTATTACATCTCCACAAATGAACATGACGCAAGGGGGAAATTCATTCAACCATTCCATTCCTCCTTGTAGTGTTCCTTCTTTCCAATCATCTCCTATGACTAACTATCATAATGTCCCACCACCTTACTCTCAATCAATACCTTCTTTCAATAACATAATACCTCCATCACAATCTAACATTTCTAATATGAACTCTTCAACTGAAGTGACCATTAACAATCTTGCACAAACTGTCTGTTCTTTACAGCAACAAATTGCCTCTATGAATCAATCTAAGTTTAGTGTGCCCACATTTGATGTTGCGAGCCCACTTTCTCTTGACATTGTTTGAGCTGTCCCCCCTAAGCATGTTGAAGTCCCACAATTGGAGCTTTATAATGGTAAAGGTGATCTTCTAACACATGTTAAGACTTTTCAAACAATATGTACTGATTTTGCTCATGACCAAAGGTTGCTTGCAAATTTGTTTACTAGAACATTAAGAGATAAGGCTCTATAATGGTATTTCTCATTCCCTTCCTATTCTATTACTTCTTTCCAACAACTTGCAAATGCTTTTATTCAACAATTTCAAAACAATATAAGTCCTAAAGTTACTTTGATTGATTTAATGCATTGTAAACAAGGTGTTAAAGAAAAAGTGACTGATTTAATTGGTAGATATAAGCATTTGTGTGCTCAAATTTCTTTTCTAGTACCTGACAATGATATTCAAAGAATCTTTATTTCTAATTTACAAAAAGATATTAGAGAAAAACTTCTATTTTCTGAGTTTACTTCTTTCCAACAGTTGTGTGCAACTCTTCACAATTATCAATTGACTGTGAGTCAAATGGAACAAGCAAATCCTATGGCTCTGAGTGATAAGGGTGATAGTAGTCAACAACCATTTGGGAAGTTTAAACCAAATAGAGGGTTCATTAAGTTCAATGAAAACATCATCAACAATAATGTGAATGCAGCATTAAGTGTGCCTCCTATTTCTAAGTTTTTCAAGAAAGAAAGAGAGTTTACTCCTTTGAATGAATCATTGCATAGTATTATGAATAAGTTATTGGAACAAAATGTGCTTACTCTCCCTCTTATAAAGCAACTAGATCCTGCAAAGATTAATTCACCCTATTTTGATAACAAATCTTTTTGTCAATTTCATCATCAACCTGGGCATGATACTGAAAAATGTTTTGCTTTAAAGGGTAAAATTCAAGATTTGATTGATAATAATACTATCTCTATTTCAAGTGTGAATGATAAAGGCAACACATCTGTAGCTCTTCCTAACCAAAATATTAAGATTTTTACTGATCCATTACCTTCTCATACCTCTAATGTGATTAAGACTAATGATTCCTCTTTCTCACCTGATGGTCTTGTGTCTATGGCTCCGAATGTGATTAACTTTTTAGAGCAGTAGAAAATCCCTAGAGAACCTTCCATCACATTTGATTCTAGTGAAACTATCAGGGCACCTGATGGTCCTTTATATATAGTTGCAAAAGTCAAGAATACACCTTGCTGTGGAGTGCTTATTGATCCTTCTTGCATGGTTAATGTTATTACTGAAGAATTTCTTTTTAGTTTGCAATTGAATCAAGTGATCTATACAAAACAAATGTGGTTGTGAAATTATTTGATGCATTTTCTTCTCTTGCAATTGGTTCTATTACATTACCTATTGAGGTCCATAACAAATCCCTTGATGTGAGCTTTGCTATTATTCCATCATCTGAACAATTTCATGTGAAGCTAGGCTATCCTTGGCTATCTTCCATGAAAGCTATTGCTTCTCCTATTCACAAGTGTTTGAAATTTCCCCATAATGGTGAAGTTGTTATTGTCAATCATAGTCTCTTTAAACCAGCTGAAAGAACTTCTAGTGTTCCTATTGATTATTTTTGGCCTAAAAAATTCCAATCTCTTCCACCGTGAAGTGATCATCTTCTCAAATCTTATCAAAAGTGGAAAAAAGATATGATCCTATCTCTAAGTGAACCTCAAACACCCAAACTTGATATTCCTATCGTTCTTGAGAAGGAAGTTCTTACTTTGAAAGATAAAACTAATGTCTTTCCTCAAGAAGATTCCCAACCCATTCCTATGGATGTGACTATGTCTATGTCTAATAAACTTTCTAAAAGTAGACCTATACCTCCTCATCATGATGGACTTGGTCTCCTTCCTAAACCAAATATTCCTCCTTTATATGGAGCAATTCCTCCTCCTTCCTCATATAAAGAGAAGAGACCTTCCTCTTCTCCTATTACCCAACCTAAGAGACCACAACCTAAACACCCAAGTGATAAGGATGAGAACATTCCTCCTCCTCAATCTTCTCAACTTCCTATTAAGACTAGACGAAATCATTCTGCATGTGAACACCGACAAAAGCATCATCTTAGAGCTCGTGCAGCTGCTTCTCAAACTTTGCAATCCCCAAAAACACCTTTAGCTGGTATTATTCCATTTTCTCCTCAGTCAAAAATTGAGCCAAAATCTCCTAAGCATATGATGCATGATGGTTTTGATCCTGTGTGAGTTAAAGATCCTATTTTTATAAATCTTGATGATGACATAGATGAAAATGTTATTCATGATGAAAATATTACTTCTCTTGCTTCTGATAGTGAATATGAATATGTTGATATTGATAACCATTTATCTAATGAATTTTCTAAAGCACTTATCCTAGCTCCTAGATAAGAACATAGCCCTTGTTTGGATCTTGTGATAGCTCCATCTGTTGTGTTGGATCTTCCTCCTCTAGCATGTTTCCTACCTTCCCAAAATATTGATCAGCAAGATTGGGGGGTGGATGACATGCTAGACTAGTTCATTAGCACAGTAGACTCTCTCCTCCTCTCTTGATATCTTTTGTTACTTCATCTATGTGTTATTCTCATTCTTCTATTTTTTGTCCTTAGTGTTGTCTACTTGAGGATGATGTAAAGCATTGAGATCTCTTTTGGTCTCTCTCATGTTGACTCAAAAGACACATGTGTTCCCTTCTTCTAGGTGACCTTCCTTGATTGGGGAATGAAGAACAATTATGCATACATACATATGATATACATTAATTATCATACAGCATACTGACCCCAAGGAAAGCAAAGTCACCTCATGATTTGTGTTTTGTGTCTATTATCCTTGGGTTTATCTGACACTTGGGGGCTAAATCTTTGTGATAACATGCTCCTTTCCCTTCTCATTTCTTATGTGTATCACTACCTTAAAGCAGTCACCCTTGATGAGGCATGTGTGATTGCTTTAACATAGGGGGCATACACTCCGTCCATATCTCTTCAAGATTCTTAAGATTCTTAGAAAATTTCTTGGCGAACTTAGCTTTGCCTTGAAAATTTTTGGTATTTTTCTTGCATGACTCATAGTGAGGGAACCGTACTACTGTCAGTCATGGTTCTCCCTTGTGATCTTCCCTTTTACTTTGCCAATCAAAGTCATAAGATCCTTAGTCCACTGGGGGATTGGTGTATCTTGCCTCCTTGACGTGGTGAAAGTCTTTCAATGTTGTTTCCTTGTACTTTACCAGAAGTATGGGCATACGCTTATACTCCCACTAAAGTGGGGGCTAAATGTAGCATCGTAAAATTGTGACACTTGCAATTTTGACTGCACTTGGGTCTTCACGATAATGGCACAACGTTGAACCTGAATGGAGAACCCGAAACCTATTTATGACATCAAAAACTACATCTTTCTACACCTTGGCCTGATCCTCCTTGCACCCTGCTGTCTCGGGAGGTGGGACCATGGCACCCAGTGCCCTGGTCCTTGAGGACCATGGTGCCTAGCACCCTGGTCCCTCAGGACCATGGTGCCTAGTGCCCTGGTCCCTGGCCCTATTTTGGGCCCGGTCTGTTCTTAGGCATCGGGTCTTCAAGTTTGCAATTTGGGAAATAATGCTCCTAGGTCAGCCTAAGGTTAGAAAAATCAGTCTCCTAACCCTAATTGACAAGTATATAAACTACATTTCCCCTCCCAGAAGAGGAGGAAAAACATATGTGTGCAAGAGGCGGAAGTGATAGGCAAACATTAAAACATTAAAACATTCAAGCATTCAAGCATTCCTTCAAGCAATTGAGCATTCTAGGTCTCCATTCAAGGCTGGGTGTTGCATTCAAGACAAGGATTCAACCATTGAAGAGGAGATCACCTACAACATACAACATCATTACACCTTTGCATGTAAGAATACAAACATTCTTACAACGAGGTATCAGTACTTGATTACATTACAAACATTTACATTTACAACATTCTCATTTCTTGGTTAACTCCAAAACCAAGGTTTGACCCTAAGGCAAACCCCTAATCCCTAACCCCCCAATTGTCCTCTCTTTTCTATGTGTAGGTTGTAGGTATGCGGCTATAATTGAAGAGATGGAATCCTTGTGCAGAGACGAACAGATCCCCCTTCGTTTCACGGATTTTTTGAAGGACCATGTGCACTCCGAGCGCCATCCTCCTGTCAACTTTTGCTCAAACTTGTAGGAAAGCATCGTCTCAACATTTTACTGCTAATTTTAGGTCCGCAGCTTCATCCTGTGACTCTATCTCCCTTCTACAAGTGAATCTTTCCTACTTTTACATACACTCCTAGTTCAATCCTTCTATCTACATTCTTTACAAAAGAGGGTATCCTTGCTGTCTCAACCCTTGAAACTCATTTAGAATTCAATCTTGCATTGTGTGGGATTGGATCTTGTGAGTTTCAACCCCTCTTTTGAATGTAAAGTCTCTCCTAAGTGAAAACCGTCAATCCTAGTGACCTCCTTTCTCTCTCCTTGGAGTGGGGGAACACCTAGGGTTCGATTTTCCGCTTTACAATTATATCATCAACAAATACTTCCATAATCAAAATGTCATCATTAGTTACTTTGTAATATAAATTGCTATCTACATTTCCTTTAGTAAAACCAATTTTTTTAAAAGATACTTATCCAATCTTGCATACCAGGCTCTTGGAGCTTGTTTTAGTCCATACAGAGCTTTTCTTAATCTGCAAACCATATCATTGTTATCTGTCAAAGAAAATCCATCAGGTTGTTCAATATAGACTTCCTCTTCAAGATCTCCATTCAAAAATGCACATTTAATATCCATTTGATAAACTTTGTAATCCTTGTGAGCTACAAAGGCCAAGAATAATCTAATTGCCTCAATTCTAGCTACTGGTGCAAAGGTTTCATTGTAATCAACTCTTTCTTTCTAAGAATATCCCTTACATAGTAGTCTTGCTTTATTCCTGACAACCTTACCATCTTCATTGAGTTTGTTTCTAAATACCCATTTGGTTCCAATTACATTTTTATTTTTAGGCCAGGGAACTAATGTCCAATTATTATTTTTCTAAATTTGTCCTAATTCTTCTTCCATAGCTTTAATCCAAAATTTATCTTCACATGCCTCATTGATAGATAATGGTTCAATTTGAGAAATAAGACATACTTCTTCATTTGCCAATCTTCCTCTTGTCATGACTCCTTTAAATTTGCTTCCAATTATTTGATCTTCAGAATGATTCAGTCTTACATACTGGGGTGTCTTAGTCTGTTGTTGTTCTTCAATTACTATGGTATCGTCTGATGATACTAGAGTAACTGGATCATCATTCTGTACTAGTGGATTTATTGTTGGTTCATTTGTCATAATTTTTGTTACCGGTTCAGAGTCTATATACCTTGAATTTCCTCTGAATTGTTCATCAATCTTTACATTTGTACTGTCAACTATTTTTTGTAATTTTTTATTAAAGCAGCTATAAGCTTTACTCTTAGATGAATAACCAAGAAATATTCCTTCATCACTTCTAGGATCAAACTTGCCAATATACTCATCTCTTCGAATATAACATTTACTTCCAAAAATTCTAAAATACTTAAGAGTAGGAGTATTACCAAACTATAGTTCATGAGGGGTCTTACTGGTTTCACCTTTGATGTGAACTTTGTTGAATGTATAGATAGCAGTGCTTATTGCTTCTCTCCAGTACACATGTGGTAGATTTGCTTTTGATAACATACTTCTTGCTGCATCCAAAATAGTTCTATTTTTCCTTTCAACAACTCCATTCTGTTGTGGTGTCTAAGGTGCTGATAACTGTCTTTTGATTCCATTTACTTCACAAAATGTATTAAAATCTCTAGATGTGAATTCTCCTCCTTGATCTGATCTTAAACATTTAATTTTCTTACCAGTTTCATTTTCAACCATTGCTTTGAATAGTTTGAACTTCCCAAGTGCTTTTGATTTTTCCCTGAGAAAAGTAACCCAACACATTCTAAAATAATCATCAATAATTAGCATGAAATATCTATCACCTTGTAAGCTTTTAGTTCTAGCCGGACCACATAAATCAGTGTGAATTAAATCAAGAGCATTATTGAATTTTTCTGGAATACTTTTGAAACTAGTTCTAACTTGTTTTCCAAATTGACATTCCTTGCAAATTGTCTTATGAGGTTTCATAATTTTAGGTAGATCTCTAACTGCCTTAGAAGTACTGATTTTTACCATGCAATCAAAATTTACATGACATATTCTTTTATGCCATAGCCAACTTTCATCTATATGTGCAATTAAGCATGTCTTTTCACTGTTATTCAAATGAAAGATATTGCCTCTAGTTTGATTACCGGTTGCAATTTCCAAACTAGTTCTATTCATGATTTTGCATTTTTCATTTTTAAATTGTAACTGAAAACCTTTCTCAACTAATTGACCAACTCTTAAAACATTATGTTTTAATCCTTCAACATAGTAAACATTGTCAGTTTTATGTTTACCATCAAGAGATATTGAACCCTTACCTTTGATTGAATAGGCTTTGTCATCTCAGAATCTTACTAAACCTCCATTGTATTCTTGAAAGTTCAAGAATTTGCCTTTGTCTCCAATCATGTGATGTGAGCATCCTGAGTCAATAATCCATTCATCCTTTGATTCAACTTTAGTTGCTAGGGCTTGTTCTACCAGTGGAGCAATAGGTACCAATTGATCTTCTGTTATAGCAACAAAGACCCATCTGTTGTCTGCTAGATCCCCATCAAAATCATCAGTCACACCTTCATCAGCAATGTAACAAGATTTATCTTTGTTTTTCTTAAATTTGTATCTCTGATATTTAGGATTAGGTTTGTATGTCCTTCTAGCTTCTTCTCATAGTCTAGCATGTCTATCAGGGCATCTTGAAGCCATATGACCAATCTTATTGTAGTTGAAACATTTAAAGGGTGCTTTACCTTCATACTTACTTCCAATTGGACCTTTTGACATTTTTCTTACAAATAGTGCTTCAAGTTCTTCAAGCTCTTCATTCTCCTTCCTAGATTCTTCAAGTTCTCTTGCATAAAAGGCTCTCCAGTCTAATTTGTCAAAAGAAGGAGCAGATGATGTTGATGCTTTGAAGACCAAATCAGTTTTTATAGTAGCAACAGGACCAAATTCCTCAATTTCAAAAGTTGAAAGTTTTCCAATCAACGTATCCCTAGTTACTGATGTATTAGGCATTGTTCTCAACTCATTAATAGCAGTAACCTTCATTTTATATGCCAATGGCAAACCTCTTAAGATTTTTGAAACAATATCATCTTCACTCAAGGTTCCTCCACAACATTTGATACCTAAAACAATTTCATTTACTCTTTCCATAAAAGCAGAAATTCTTTCATCTTCTTCCATTTTCAGATGTTCATACCTGACTCGGAAGCTTTCAAGTTTTGCAATTTTGACTATGGAATCCCCCTCATTCAATGTTTCCAAATGACCCCAAATAGCTTTTGTAGTAGATCTATCTAATAATCCCATGATTTGTTGATTTGATTATGTGCTCAAAAGTGCTTCTCTTGCTTTGCAATCATTTTCTTCATCTTTAGCTAAAGTAATAGGACTAGGCTGACCAGCTATAGCAGTAGTGTAACCATTCTTAGTAACTTCCCAGATGTCTTTACCAATGTAATTCAGATGTATCCCCATTCTAATTTTCCATATTCCATAGTTGGTTCCATCAAGTTTAGGACTATCCTTTCTGAAATAATTAGTAGACATTGGATCTCCTCAAGTTGTTAAACTTCCACAAAAAAGAGGACTAGGCTCTGATACCAATTGTAGGTCTCGAAGACAACTGAAAGGGGGGGGGGGGTGAATCAGTTGTCTAATAAATTCAAACCAACATCTTATTAACCAACTTATTGCTTAATACCGGTAAGACATTTAATTGTGCCGATAAACGGTGTTAACAGGAAATGCTATACTGATAAGAATTAATGCATGAAACATAAGCACAAAGTCAACCACAACACATGACACAAATATTTGTACGTGGAAACCCTGTAGGGGGAAAAACCATGGTGGGAAACCTTACCCACAATCAGATGATACTACTACAGATAGTAAGTGTACAAAGAGGGGTCTGCACATGTAAAAAGGCCAACAACCTAGAGCTCACTGCTCAAACACAAATGGGAGTCACACAGACTACAGTTGGATGGTTAAATCCAATGAGAATGTACTGCACAAAATAGCATCTTCATATGCTAGATTCAATACCGGTGTAATGCTGATATGCTTCTACAAAAACCTAACTTCACCTTCAAATGATGTCTTCATGTATATCTCTACTTGATCTCACATATATCCTTCCTTAAATCTTTTTTGCATTCTACATTTGATCTTACAAATAAGATCTTACATTTATACAATACCCTAAGACCAATTTTAGTAGGTCAGCTCTACAAGATATTACAATAAAACATTTTACAAATAATACAATATCTGATGTAATAACTAATTGAACATGTCGGCTTAATGCTTTTATAACAATAATAAATCATCTCCATAGCGTGCCATGCTGATCTGGAAAAGATAAACCTACTGGTGTAACCCTAGATAACCTGGACCTATTTGCTGGTAAAAGAAAACATGCAAATAAGAATATACCAATGATATTACTTCAAGGAAAAGTGTCCACATGATGTCTTCAACATTACCAAGTGTCTTCCATGTCATTACAGGTACCGATGAACATTATATCCTACCAGTTAACCATATGCCGGTGATTGTTTGAACAATTTACTGATTGCCAGTGAATGTTGCTGGATCTCAAAAGTAGGTGTATTTAGTAGGTGTTGACATCAATGACAAAACCACACCAAAATACCAATAGTTGCCAGTCTTCTTCTTGTCATCACTTCATTTTTCTTATCCCCAATGATTTGATCTTAAGAATGATTCAATCTCACATACCTAGGAGTCTTCAGACTTTTTGCTCCTCTTCCCTATTCTTCAGTTAATGTAGAATTCTCTGATGTTGTTGAAGTAATTGGTTCAACTCTTTGTTCCAGTAAAGGTGCTACCGGTTCCTTCTCATAAACTCTAATTTGACTTCTATTCATCTCATCTACTTTGACATTAGCACTCTCCACAATTCTCTGCAATCTCTTGTTGTAACATCTATTTGCTTTTCTCTCATTAGAAAAACAAGAAATATGTTTTTTTATAACATCTAGGATCAAATTTACTAATAATATCATCTCTCCTGATATAACATTTACTACCAAAATTTTTGAAATACTTAGTTGTAGGTGTATTGCCAAACCATAATTCATAAGGTGTCTTACCTATTTCTCCTTTGATGTGTACTCTATTGAATGTATGAACCACTGTACTCACTACTTCTCTCTAGTAGATATGAGGTAGATTAGCTTCCATCATCACTATTCTAGCAACATCCAAGATAGTTTTGTTCTTCCTTTCCACAATGTGAGGCCCTACCCCGACTCAGTTTAGCATTTCAGTGATTTTCATGTTGAGAGTATTATGGATGCTTTATTTTTATGCATTATGGATTTAGAACTAATATGATTCCATGATTTGGATAACATTGATGTATGTTGATGCTTCATTTATATGCTTTATGATATAGAACTCTATATGATTCTAGAATAGGATAAATTTGAGATGATGTATGTCATTATTGGATTTGCAGGACTTTACTATGATGATAAAAATAGGATGCATGTTTTATGTATGGATCAAAATTATGAGAATTATGATAATTGCATATGTGGAGTTATTTGGATGTAAGATATATTGATTTGTTTAGATGTATATTGTATGCAGAGTGTTTGATGTGTATTCTTATTCATGTGTTTTATATTATATGAGGTTGTTTGGAATTACTAATGTGTAATTGAGATGTGTAGGAAAATTATCCATGTGACCATGGAAATATTATGGAGAACCAAACCTAGACCTATGTACATTTGTAAAACCAGGGTTTGTCTATTTGGAGAGACAGCACCCTAGTTGTATCATATTTTATTTGTGAAAGTGAATGTTGCATGTATGTTAAATTGAATTTCGTTAATTTGTGTAAATCCAACAAGAGACAAAATTTCATGTATAATTTTGTAAAAGTATTTTTATTGTGTCACTTGACATGTGTTGATTTATGTTTTGATTTTTGAATTGTCTCTTGGAGGGAGTTGTTTAACCATAGCTTTTTCAAATAAATTAATGTGGTTCTATATTTTTCTAGGGTAGAGAATCTTTGGGATGGTCAACTTAGGTTTGACCCGAAAATTAACTTCAAAGGGGTTTAAAAGGGGTTAAATGGACACCTATGGGTAGTTTAAAAGTGTTTCCTAAAGCCCATAAGGTATACCTAAGGGTTAGGAGTAATTTTAGGCATGTACCAACTCCCATGTGACCATTTAGACACCCTAAAAAGTGGATTTCCTAAGTTGAGCGAAAATTGAAAATTAGAAGGCATCATCTAAGTTCTTAACCTTCCCTTTTGGATGTGAGATCCCTTTCCCATCCTACCCTACCTTTCCTTTTCAGTTTTAGAAATCTATGAGAACTCTCACAAAGGCCTTCTTAAGCAAGAATTAGGAGATTCGTGGGTAATCACCCACTCTCCATTTTTGGAGACAAGACAATTTTGAAAGAAAAGATAGATTTGGTTTTAGGAATTTGGGCTAAGTGTAGAGAAGCAAGGAATTTTTGGAATTGGGCTGCTCATCCTCAACTAATCTAGAATACCTTTTGGTAGTTAAAGGTTGGTTAAATTTCTCTTTGTATTGTTTTTATATTGCATGTTATGTTGAAAAGATTTGCTTGTGTGAAAAGGCTAGTTTCTTGTATTTTTCCCTTGTGAAAATTTATTTTGTGTTCAACATTTTACTCTTGTGTACATTCTGTGTTTTCAAAGTAACCAAGGCCTCCTACTCTTGGGAGAGAGGATGGTCTTGTGGGTGGTAGAAGTTTGACAGCCCTCGAGTGAGAGGCTCTCATTATGAGAGTGATCTCAAGGGATATTTACGTGAACCTTGCTGCATGGCATGTTTATGCATTTGGGGGTCATAAGGAGGGAAATATGGCATGAATGCCTTGGGGGGCATAAGGATGTGGGGTTATTATACTTGTGATATATTTTTGGTTCTCATGAGGTGGCTTTGTGTTTTACCATACTTGCAGTCTCCTCAGGGTACTTGGTCCACTACCACCCTTGAAAAGACATCACATTGTGTGGTGCAGTGTAGCCCTGGGATGGGAATATGTTTGTTATTGATTTCCTCTGCTTGTTGTGTTTGCATGTGTGTAACCTCTCTAGGGCTTGGTTCTCCAAGCTCGGGGGTGGCTACTAGTTAGCCTAGGCTGGGATGTGAGCACTCCATGGTCATAGCCTTTGATTTATTTGCCGGTTGTTGGAAGAAAAGAACAGGACATGTAGATGTGGCTAGAGTTATTTGTTGTAGAAAAATATTTGGAAATGCATTTTTTTTTTTTAAAAGTCCTCATTTATTAGAAATGACAAACCTATTTGTAAAGTGGTGATAGTGTCTTTTAAATGTACTTTAAAGAAATGTAATATTTTATTATGCTATACTGTAGAAATGAATATTTCTGGATTTAGTTCCTAAAGTTTTGAAATTAATATTTGTTGAGTATATAATATTTTGAAAAGCAAGAAATTAATTTTGTTCCTTTACGCTTATGAAATAAAATAGGAAAATAATGAAATAGTTTAGCATGCATGTAGAAGGCTAGAAATAAAACAATTAGATCTGTTTATGGAAGTGCAATTTGTCATTTTATTTATTTGCAGAAAATAAAATCTAAAATTATTATAGCTATCTCTAAAGTTTTATTTTAATAATTTCTAGATTTAAATAGTTGTTGTTTAAACTTATTTACTTCTGTCAATTTTAATTACTTGCAGAAAATAAATCTGAGGATTAAATAAACTATCTGATTTTAAATTTAGCTACAAGACATTTAAAATTAAAAGAAATATGTATATTGATCTTAAATCTGAAGACTCTATCTATTCTGTAAAAAAAAAAATGTTTCAAAATACAAATATCAACATATATTTACATAAAAAGAATTTGCCCTAGATGCAATATATATATATATATATATATATACATATATATTTATATATATATATAAATACATATATATATATATATATATTATCATATGTATATTAAACAAAAAAAATATTATTCAAACTTTAAAAAAAAAATATTGAAGAAGGGATTTCAGTGGCTGAACCACTATGTTTAACATAGTGGTCAGTGCGGCCCAGGAGCCGCCACTATGGCTTCCCATAGTGGATAGCTCGAGGGCCGCCACTGTGGGTGACCACAATGGTCACCGCCATTGTGGTTTTCCACAGTGAGTAGCGTCTCTAGGGACGCCCACTACTACTGCTTGAACCATACCCCAGCCAAGTTCGCCATGGTCACCGCTCCATTCTTTCAACCCTCCTCCTTGCAAAGAGAAAATGATAAAACCCTAACCCAGGTAGGGTTAGGGTAGTAAAAAATATATATAAGAAATGAAAATAAAGAAAGGGCAATGTTATATTAATACAAAAATTAGGGTTTCCATAATGTGAAAACATATTTAAGTTTATATATAAATGTATATATATATATACATATATTTATATATATATATAAACACATAAATATATAATATATATATTTTTATATGTAGAGTTTAAATTATGGAAGATTAGGTCAAATTGTAGGTTAAGTATTTTATTAAGTGGTTATAAATTATATATGTTTTTAATAAACATATGGGGTTATGTTTAAATTTTAAAATTGCTTTTGAAGTTTAATCTTTTAAAAACTTTATATTAAATTGGGTAAGGTTATTTTGGCTATTGGGAAATATTTACACTTTATAGGAAAATATTTATTATGAATTTATTTGACCTTTCAACCAATTTAGTTAAACACATTTTATTTATTGTTAGACATTATAAACAAAGCGCTAGGACTAATTTAATTAGTTCCTTAAAGCAATTAATGCTTATTGAAGATTAATAATATCTTCATCCATTATTTTAGAGAGTTTTGATTTAATTAATCTATTGACTAATTTTGATGAAATAATAAAACTAATCATTTAGTATTTCGCATTTAATTTTAAATTATTTTCATTGACTTGAGTTAGTGGTTAAGGTTAACTCTAACATACTTAAGACCAAACTTGTTAGTGCATTTCATAATTGCTAATTTAATGTTATTAAGTTGTGATTTCTAAAAAAAAAAATAAAAAAATTATCCCGTTCGTGCCCAAAAGTTTGGGCATGACACAACTACATTCTGTTGAGGTGTCCGGGGAGCACAAAATTATCTCCTTATGCCATGCTTCTCACAAAAGTTATTAAAGTCTGCGGAAGTGAATTCTCCACCATGATCTGACCTTAAGCACTTGATCTTCAATACTGTCTCAATTTTAACTTTATCTATAAAGATTTAAACTTTTCAAAAGCCTCAAATTTCTCCCTTAGAAAAGTAACCCACATCATTTTGGAATAAACATCAATGATTAACATAAAATATCTATCACCTTGAAAACTTTTGATTCGAGCAAGACCACACAAATCAGTGTGAATAAGATCAAGAACATCATTAGATTTGTCTTGTATACTCTTGAAAGAGCTTTTGACCTATTTTCCTAGATGGTATTCTTTACATACCAGATTATAGGGCTTCACAAACTTAGGTATATCTCTAACTGCCTTAGTTAGACTAATCTTTACCATGCAATCAAAATTCACATGACATTGCCTTTTATGTCATAGCTAACTCTCATCAATTTGTGTAATCAAACATGTCTTCTCACTGGAGTTTAAATGAAATATATTACCTTTTGTCTATGTACCAATTGCAATCTCTAAGCCAGATCTATGAATGATTTTGTATTTTCATCCTTAACTTGTAATTGAAATCCCTTGTCTACCAATTTTCCTACACTCAAAAGATTATGCCTTAAACCTTCAACATAGCAAAAATTGTCAGTATTTTTCTTACCATCCAATGATATAGTTCCTTTTCCTTTGATCATACATGCGTTGTCATCTCCAAATCTAACTAGACCACCATCAAATTCTTGCAAAGATATAAACTTCCCTTTATCTGCAGTCATATGATTTGAACAACCACTGTCAATTATCCATTCATCCTTGTCTCCAATTTTAGCAGTAAGTTCCTTCTCCTTAGGTACATTCTCTTCCAGTGCTAGATCATCATCCTCAATAGATAAGAACACCCATTCCTTCCCATTCGTGGATCCACTAGCAGAGTCTTTTGTCCGTTCATCATTTGAATTAGTAATAACTTCCTCATCCGCTATGTAGCATGACTTGTGTATGTTTTTCTTGTATTTATACTTGTTTTGATATCCAGGTGTAGCATCGAAAATTGTACACACTTGCTAAAGGGGTACAATTTCACACTCGGTTTAGCTCCCGCCTTGGCGCATCTTGCACTTTGCATCGCATTTTCCCTTTAGCACTTAATTAATTAAATTAATTAGGTCTAAGGTTTTATTTCATCATCTTCCACATCATAAAGTTGGGCCCTTTCATTAAAGTGTGCCCTTTTCATTTTATTCCTCCAATACATCATTCAATCAAAAACCCTAATTAGGTCCTATTTTGAACTTGGGGACTTGATTTCGAGTGTCAAAACATCTCGAAATCACTTGTAACTTCGAGATTCTCTCTAAAATCATCATATCTAACGGCCCTGAAAATTTGGTGAGAAGTTGCCAGGACCATGGCGCTCGGAGTGCACATGGTCCTGGACATTTTTCCCAAAATTTTAGGAGCGTGATCCAATCATAAAATAAAGCTTAACCCCAAGAAATTGGTGGGAGATTCAATCTTTAGGTCGGCCAAAAGTTGAAATTAAGACCTAGGGTTTCATATATAAGAGCTCTCTTTCTTCATTTGAAAGGATGGGAATTTTGGTTTCAAGGACCTTCTATGCAGGGAAAGAGTAGATCTTTGAAGACTTCAATAACATTCAACATCCATCCATCAAGCATTTATCAATTTCATTCATCCATTTAGGGCTTTGAAGGCATTGAAGAGCAATAAGGGATCACCGACTGAAGATTGGCTTGTACCCCTCCCTTGGGGTTGGGTATGATTTTATGTTGTTTTCATTTCTTTGCATAAGCCTCATTATATCATTTGTATTCATGCTTTAGATCACTTTGCATCTTGGTTTGGAGCATTTACATTATCATTTACAAGCAATTAGGGTTTACTTTCTAGCTTGCTCTAGTTTGCTTACTTGCATTTTAGGATCTTGCACACACACAAGGTCTGCACACACACTACTTTTACAATACAACTTGGCTATTCATGGAGGTGGAAATCACCAAAGCGGGGGTTTGACTAAGGAAAAACCCTATATAGTTGCCCACCATACCTTTTTCAGATATAAGTGCAGATTTCAGGATTCGGATGAAGCCGCAAGTTGCAGATCCGATGGAAGCAGACCGAGACAGAACTTCACACCAAATTCCAACCCAAAAAGCTAGGATAGGGGCATGGGGCACCCTAGTCCTGCCAGGATAGGGGCGCTAGGCACTCTGGTCCCTAGGATAGTGGTGCTAGGTGCCCTGGTCCCTCTGTCAGACAGCAAGTTTTAGCATTTTCGACAGCTTTTCAGGTTGCAAAACAACAGTTTTCAGGAGCAGAATCAGGACAGTGATGCCTGCGCCCCCGTCTCGAACATTTTCACTCAGATTTTAACTCTGGGTATGCATCTACATTCTTGTCTTGTCCTTGTGTTTACAACTTTCCACTATTCAATCTCAATTCTACAATCTTGTTATTAGTTCATACTTGCACTTTGGGGTTAGGAATTGAACTTGCATCATTTTATCTTTCAATTACAACAAAGGAATAGAAACCCTAATAGGCAGCCCATGGCTCTCTCTTCCATAAAAAGAAGTAGCCAATTGTGTGATACCTCTAGGCTCTTTCATATTCCACAATGTGTGTTAAAATGTAGGATTAGGGCATGTTAGCCTAGTCTTGCTTTTTTTTCCCTACACATTTTGGTGAACCCGACGTGAACTTATTATTGCTTTCTCTTGCATTGTATTTGTTAGATCTAGATCTAGATTTAGTGTGTTTCATTTAAGTTTCATTTTCATTAAAGAAAAGAAAAAAAAAAAAAAGGAAAAGAAAGAGTGTGTTTCTTTGCATTGTGTGTTTAAGTTTTATGCAATTTTTATTTCAAAATGTCAAATTTTTATTTGTAAGATGTTCATATTTATGATGATGTATGCAATTGTGTTGATTATGAGTATAGCCAAGATGAATTAGATGAAGCTTTATATGAGTTTTTGAACCCTAAAGATACCAAACCTTCATTTTACCAAAAACTCATAAACATTGTTACTATGCCATTTCGGTGTGATGAGAAAGATAAGTCGAATGATTCCTCTCAAGGGTACATTCCTATCAACTCTTCCACTAAATCTAGTAACATGGTTGTTTTCATTGATCCCCTCTATGAAGAGATGTCTCCTTTTGAATCAAAAGATAAACCTTTTAATAGATATGATCATGCTTTGTTGGATGATGCTTTTGATGACTTTGTGGCTTTATCGAAATCTTTAAACAAGAACAAAACTTCTAAATTAGTTAACATGATAAACCTGAATAAGCATAATAAGCCTCTCTTTGAAGTCCAAGGTGCTTATCCTTCTCCCACCTTTCAAGTTCCTAAATCACCTCTCCTTACTATCCAAGGAGGGTATGGTCATGATTCCTTTCTTACTCGGAATAAACCTATCATCACTGTGCAAGGAAGAAAACCTATAAGTCCTTATAGTTATGCCAAGCAATTAACCAAAGAGAGTTATCATGTAGTTGCTCATACTTATACTACTAGAAATAATAGGGAGCCTAATCCTCCTTCTGTTACTCCAGTTTCTCTTCCTAATCCTCAACCAATTCTTTCGCAAGCTCCATGTATTTCACAAGTTATTGGTAAGGAATATGATCTCATAGAACAACTTAAAGCTACCCCTGCTAAGATATCCCTTTGGGATTTGATCCAAACTTCTTCCGCTCATCATGGAATGTTACAAGATGCCTTG
The DNA here is from genome assembly GCF_030272615.1 of Cryptomeria japonica. Classification (NCBI taxonomy): domain Eukaryota; kingdom Viridiplantae; phylum Streptophyta; class Pinopsida; order Cupressales; family Cupressaceae; genus Cryptomeria; species Cryptomeria japonica. Next base: position 177,161,737 of record NC_081414.1, read on the forward strand.
AAAGATTTGAATGTTCCTCCACCTAATACATCTAGTAATATAGTGTCTTTGGTTAACTCTATGATGAATCCTAAAGCTCAAATTGTGTTTACTCAAGATGAATTGCCTACTAGTGAAATTCAACATCAATATGATCCCTTGATGATTGTGGTTATCATAAATGACACTGCTATAAGATGAACACTGGTAGATAATGGCTCTAGCCTTAATGTGTGTAGCATTAATCTATTGCATAAGATGAATGTGGATACATCCCTTATTGAGCCTAACTCTCATCCCATTCAAGGCTTTGATAATGTGGCTAAGTCTTCATTAGGTATTATCACCTTACCCATCACAATGGGACCTATTACTTTGCCTACTCCTATCCATGTTATGTTGGGAAATCTAAAATACAACTTGTTATTAGGGAGACCTTGGATTCACAGTATGCAAGCTGTCCCCTCTACATTTCATAGACAAGTTAAATTTATTTATAACAATAAGACATATACCTTGATAGGTGATACTAATTTTCAAGCTTGTTTGCAAACATCTACTTCCAAAGGGAGTTCTTCTAAACCTTACTCTTCTAGTGATGACTCTTTAAACAAGATACCTATGGATGAATCATCACCCTCTGATAATCAAAATTCTTTATATGAGTCTGAAGTTCTTGAAGAAGATTATTCTCAACTTGAATCTACACATGAAGAGGCTTTTGATCCTAAGAAGGTTCTCATAGAAGATGATTGGGGATCTCTTGACTTTAATCCCACCTTTGTAGGTGAGTATAGGGTTCCTCCTAGAGAGCTTAAAGTTAAAAAGAAGGAAGAAACTAAAGATCAATCAACCTTACCTGAACCTATGAACAATAATTTTGTGTCCGCTTCTCAAACTTCTTCTCCTCACACCTCTAATTCTGAAGAATTTGATTCTTTGTCTTATGAAAAACCACCTTCTCTTTCTGAAATGGCTAATCGTTATGGTCATGGTTTTCATATTTTAGCTAAGTATGGGTATAATGGAAATGGTTGTGGCACTCACGAACAAGGGATAAAGGTTCCTCTAGGGAATAATATTTATGATGAGACCTTTGGACTTGGTTATAATCCCTACAAGTGCACTAAAGCTTCTAAGAGACCATGCCTTAGTGTTAATGTTATTTCTACGTCTACCAATGAGACACCCTGAGTATATTGATGGGGATCCTTTGTGTGCCTATGCTTTGGATGTCTTTCCTACCGATGATGCTTTAGCTGAGTTCTTGGGAGCATATGACACTCTTCCTCATTATCATCACAATAGGGGATTTCCTTATTGTTTGAACACCGAAGCTTATTTTGGAAGAGAGATTGATAATGATGAGATTGTGGAAGAATTCCCTCAGTTAAAGGATATTCCTCAACAAATTAATCTTCTCATAAGTGACACCATTGATGTTAAGATGGATCCTTGCAATGAAGAAAAAGTTATTAGAATTGGAAAGTGTTTGGATGAAGAAGAACAAAAACAATATGCAGATTTACTGCATGAATTCCCTAAGATCTTTGCTTGGACATACTCTAACATGCCTGGTATAGATCCTAAGATTGTTACTCATAATATTGTCTTAGTTCCCGATACTAGGCCTGTGAAACAAAAGATTTGAAAAATGAATCCTAAGGTAGCTCTGCTTGTTAAGGTTGAGATTGAAAAATTATTGGAGGCTGGATTTATCCGCCCTATTGATTATTCCCCATGGATTTCAAATATTGTCGTTGTGGCTAAATTAGATAATAAAATAAGAATGTGTACTGACTTTCAAGATTTAAATAAGGCTTCTTTAAAAGATGATTTCCCTCTCCCAAACATTGACATGATAGTTGATTCTACAGTAGGACATGCTTTGTTATCCTTCATGGATGGTTTTTCAGGATACAATCAAATTTTCATTAATCCTCAAGATCAATTCAAAACTGCTTTCACCACTCCTTGGGGTACATTTTGTTGGGTGATGAAGCCTTTTGGACTTAAAAATGCTAGCACAACTTATCAACAAGTGATGACCCTTATCTTTCATGATTATATGCATAAGATTTTAGAAGATTAGGTTGATGATATTTTAGCCAAATCCATTCTTCATATAGATCATATTAAGATCCTTCATCAAATCTTTGAAAGAATTCATAAATATCACATGCGCTTGAATCCTCAAAAATGTGTTTTTGGTGTGGATAGTGGAAAACTATTAGGATTCATAGTTTCGCATCGTGGGATTGAGGTGGACACTAAGAAAATAGATGCCATTGTCAACATGCCACCTCCTAGAAATGTGTCTCAACTCAAAATCTTACAAGGAAAGATTCAAGCTATTCGTAGGTTTGTATCTCAACTTGCGGATCGTACTTTTCCTTTTACTCAACTTCTCAAAAAGAATATCACTTTTCAATGGAATGAAGATTGTCAGCAAGCATTTGAAGATTTAAAAGTATATTTGGCTAATCCTCCTATCCTTCAACCTGCCGAACCTTCTAAACCCTTTCTTCTTTATACAACTACTTCCTCTCATGCTCTCACAACATTAGTGGCACAACATGATAAAGATGGTAAGGAATGTCCAGTTTATTATATAAGTCGTACCTTACTCAATTATGAGACCCGGTATTCTGCGATAGAAAGACAATGCTTGGCCTAGGTGTTTGCGACTCAGAAATTGAGACATTATCTTTTAAATTCAGAAGTCCACGTCATGGTAAAGTTTGATCCTTTAAAGCATCTTTTCTCTAAAACTGATTTATTAGGATGCCTAGCTAAGTGGGTTATGATGTTAACTGAATTTGACCTTAAATTTGTTTCACAAAGAGCAATTAAAGGGCAAGCATTGACCGATCACTTAGTTGAGGCCCCTTCACCTTTCTCCTTCCCTAACCCTGAGTCTTTTCCTGATGACTTCATTCTTTGTATAGAGAAAAATGAAACTTGGGAGTTATACTTTGATGGCTCTAAGTGTCATATGGGATCGGGGGCAGGTGTTGTTCTAATTTCTCCTACAAAGAAATCCATTCCTTTATCTTATTGTCTCAATTTCCTATATACCAATAACATTGCTAAGTATGAGGCTCTTATAGCCAGAGTAAAGGCAGCCTTGGCTTTGAATGTAAAGCACATACATATTTATGGAGATTCACAATTGATTATAAGACAAGTAATAGGACTGTATCAAGCAAAACAAGACAAATTATCACAATATAAAGACCTTGCTATCTCTTTGTTACAAAAATTTGATTCTTATACCATGGAACCTGTTCCTCGAAAAGATAATCGACATGCAGACACAATGGCATGTGTGGCTTCTCTTGTATCTTTAGAGGACCCTATGGTTGATCTTAAATTTGTTATTCACAACCTTATTTCTCCAGCTATTGTAGATGAGTCTAGCTTGGTGACATGTTGTGACTTTATAGACTCACATGAATGGTATTCGCATATTGTAAGATACTTGACCGATGGTACCTTTCCTGATTCTGCCAATAGGAACACTAGGGCTAGAATCCGCAAGCTGTCTGCTAGATATATCATTCTTTCTAATGTTCTTTACCAAAGGGGTTATAATGGTCTTCTCCTTCACTATCTTAACAAATTGGAAATCCCTATTGCTCTTGAAGAGGCACATTCAGGTGCCTGTGGGGGGCATTTTGCAGGAAAATCCTTGGTTCAAAGATTGCTTCATATGGGATACTATTGGCAAACTATGCAGAAGGATTCCTTTTCATTTGTTAAGAAATGTCATCAATGTCAACAACACAATAATCTGATTCATGCTCCTGCCCAAGAACTTCATTCTCATGTAGCTTCTTGGCCTTTCTCTATATGGGGGTTGGATTTGATCGGTAAAATCTCTCCTCCTTCATCTCAAGGACACACTTTCATTATAACCACAATAGATTACTTTACAAAGTGGGTAGAAGCTATTCCCCTTCGCTCTACTACTGCTGAAGTGATTTGTCAATTTCTTCTAGAAAACATTATTTCTCAATTCGAGATACCTTCCACTATAATCTCAGATAATGGGACATCATTTAAGAACAAGGACGTGAAGAAATTCCTTGAGAAATATCATATCAAACATCGATTTTCTACACCATACTATCCTCAATCAAATGGTCAAGCCGAATCATCCAATAAGATAATTGAACAAATTCTTCGCAAAACCATGAATAAGCATGGTAAGGATTGGAGTACTTAGCTAATCTATGCTCTTTGGGCCTACCGAACGAGTGTACGAATTGCTACAAGAACTACCCCTTATAATCTTGTTTATGGTGCTGATGCTATTATGCCTTTAGAGTTAGAGATTCCATCACTTAGAGTTTCTCTCAAAGGTATAGTAGATGATGACTCTTATAGAGAACAAAGACTTCAACAGCTTGAGATGCTTGATGAATAGCGTATAAATGCTCTTGAGCATATTCAAGCGTATCACAAAACTTTACAACGAAGCTATAATGATAAGGTTATTCAACGTTCCTTCTCAGTAGGTGACTTAGTTCTCTATGAGAATCAGCGCAATGTGATTACCTTACCTGAAGAAAAAGGAAAATTTAGTCCTAATTGGCTTGGACCGTATATTGTTATTGAAGATTATGGATCAGGTGCTTACAAAATAGAAGATGTAGATGGTATGCCTCTTAAAGAACCTATAAATGCTATGCACTTGCGTAGATACTATGCTTAATTCCTCATTCCTTATCTTTCATTTCATCTATCTTCTTTTCAGTTCTTCAAAATTGGGTAATGTGTTAGCATATCTTGGTTAGAGCATATAGAATTAAATGATATTGTGTTTAATCTATATTACTTTATTCTTGACAAGCGTGTTTCTTTACTTTATAGTTTGTCTTGAATTCATTTATGTAAATTGCAAAAGAGTTACATTTCCATTATGCTGGCATATTATATAATGTCTTTATGTGTTAAGTAGAATAGTATCATGTTGTGTTTAAGTTTAAAATTAAATCACATTAGTTATATGATTCTTAGGCTTAACACATATTTCTTCTCTATCATCAATGTAGTACTTGATTAAATATTTTATTAAGTCACACATGTATCAATTTAATCATGGAGCATTGAGAAATCAATCACATGGAAATTAAATTTAGAACATACATCTACATCTACCAAATGTATTAACTTTAATCAAAATATACATTGTTTTAGGCAGTAAAGATAACACATTTGAGACAAAGAGAAGCATGTATATATATATATGTGGATCATGTTTTCATATACAAAAGTAGGTCACTATACATCCAAAATGTGACCTATCCTACATCATGAGATCATCTCCCATCCCTAGGGCTAGTGGCTGGAGAGTGACGACTAGACGCTCCCTCTTGATCTGGTCATGAAGGTGGACCCATAGGTGTATAGCATGATTTAGACCATGAATGACTCTGAGAGGAACTCCTACGATCCCTATCCATAAGGATCATGTGATACGAGGTAGCCTTGGCCTGAGCTACTGCTAGGTCATGTTGTGCCCACTGAAGGTTCTTTGATAGAACTCTCTCTCTCCCTCCATATTTCCACTTGTACTTGAAATGGGAAAAACAAGTCCTCATGCTGACCTGCATTCCCCTGAGGCTTATAAGCAACCTATGAGGAACTAGGGATCTGTGCCATCATGGAAATATCTGTCACCACTTGCTGGATCAAGGAATGCCACTCCTACACATTAGCTGTAGCAGTAGAATAGATTTTGTATTAGTACCATTCTATATCATCAAAACATTAATCAATCAATATAAACCTACTATACCTAGATCTCCCTCGTGCCAGTAGGGATCGTGATATGGTAGCATCTATGAATGGGAACTACTAGGCTCCCCATGCTCAAATGATCTATGCATGATGGGTATAGGTCTTTGTATCACCTCGTGTTCCCCCTTTTGGGGAATAAGAGGAGGATCCAAGGCTATGGTATCATCTCCTGAATGGTGGGGAGCTACATCTGACTCCTTCTCATCATCTCTATCATCCTCATCCTCATTTGCATCCTCACATGCATCCTCATTCTCCTCATCATCATCTCTATCTATGTAATCCTCCTCTCCTTCCTCCTCCTCCTTGGCACTAGCCTGATCTCCTATGGGTGGATTAGGATCTCCTGGCTCCTCTGATCTAGATCCCTAATCCTCATCTCGGTCTCCATGTCTCCATGGACCTGGATGGCCTGTCAGGTAATCTGGTGGAAAGATAGGCCCTAGGTATGTCCTCACAAATCATGAGAGATACCTATGCTATGCTCCAAGATCTGCGGAGTAATCAGTGACCACATCTTGATTGTATGCCTCTATATCTATAATCTTGATATCATCTGTCGTAGGTCTTGCTACTACTCTGGGTCTAGGAAGGACGCGCGAGTGTCAAGTATAGATAGGTACATCAGCTGAAACACACTGCTCTAGCCCAAAATGCCTCTGTACTCGGTCAAAGTAGAATGGGACTATGATATGTGAGTATCATCCTCTTAATAGGTGGTTCCTCTGTAAGCATGCTAGCTACCTCTCCATTTCATCCATTCTGTGCATCCACAGATATGGTCTCCATATTGTCACCTCAGCTGTCAATCTTTTGAATGTCACTCTCCAATATAATAGATCCCCAAATCTCCACTCGTCGATAAGTGGATAGGCAAATACCTTAGGTCACTCGCTAGCCACACTCATCGGATAGCTGACAGGCCTGGTGCATGTAAAGTGCTCAAATATCCACACCTGTAGAAGTGTGCATGTCATCAAGCTACAACACTATCCAAACACATACTCCTCAAGGTCATGATAGAGATGTGCAAGCATACTCTGACCCCAAGCATATACTCTCCTATGTCTCTCCATAGCCCTGATGCACCATGTGAGACCCCCATGCATGTGCGTACCTCACCCATTAGGGTAGACGGCTAGTGCAATGATAGCAATCATAAGATGTCTCACAAGGGGCACCTCTCCTATAGGATGTAAGAGCCAACTGATCATGATGCAACCTCTAGTCTCACTTGGCATGACTCTCCCTATGCAGTATATTTTCTCCCGCTGATAATCCTCCACTAACTGATCAGTCGCGTATGTTACGGTGGCTCCTCTGATAGGTAGGCAAAGTATGTGGTACACATCCTCAAGTGTAACCATCATCTCTCCTACTGGGAGATGGAATGTACATGTGTCAGGATCCCATCGCTCCATAAGTGCCATCAACATCGTAGGATGGAATCGAATGGCCGACATGAGGATCACATACCATAAACCCACTATCAATAATGTATCCCTCTCTGCCTGAGTCAGCCAGGAATTTGATCTCGTAGACTGTCAAGAATCTGCCTTGCAGTGTGCTCTCTCATGTATGGGAGACCTTGCAATACAAAAACATCAGTGAAATTAGTACTCAATCATCAAAATCATCTACGCAAAAAAATGAAAACTGTCGCCCCTTGCCAAGTCCTGATTGGGACCATGGCACCCTGAGAGGACCATGGCGCCCTTCAGGGACCATGGTGCCCTAAGAAGACCATGGCACCCTGATAGGACCATGGCACCCTAGGTGGGACCAAGGGTTAGATTCTAGGGCCCGCATTCGATCACAGAAACTCAAAGTCAACAAAAATGCAGAAAGTCAAAGTCAAAGTTCAGTCAACTCACCTCGTCCAGTGGCTCATCATTGATCACGACCTGTCGCATGATCTCCATCCTTGTGGGATGCTCCAATCATTGTGAAGGCATGATGATGTCTATGTGGGCTCCACTACAATGAACAATACTCAGAAATCAACAAAGTGACAAATGCAATAGTCACTTTCAAGGTATATATTTTCATTCCTTTACCTTTAATTTCAAAACCCTAATTTTCCTCTATCACTCATTTCATCATAAATTGAGTTTGGGAGATGTGATTTTCAAACCATTTGTTGTGTACGAATCATATTTTTGTTCCATTACTCCCAGGATGTTCTAAAATGTGCTCTGATGAAGCCTCTTCAGTGAACATCTCTTATCAATAATCTCTCACATAATTTGTCGTAAGTAAATATGCTATCCTGTTTCACCTCCCTAATAAGCAAGCCAAAACAGGGGGGGCATATAGCTACTTGCAAATTTCATCACTTTCCTTAGTAAGCATTAGGTGATTTTGTGATCTAACATGTGTTTTGTAGGGTGCGGTTCCTAACTATGTACTGCAGATACCGCTGGGGGCTTCATTCGACATACTTATGGATATATCCTTTTTCAAATAATATTTACTTTCCTGTACTTTAGCCTGCATATACATGTAGTACTCATATGACCGCTAAAGTGGGGGCTAAATGTAGCATCGAAAATTGTATGTACTTGCTAAAGGGGTACAATTTCACACTTGGTTTAGCTCCCACCTTGGCGCATCTTGCACTTTGCATCACATTTTCCCTTTAGCACTTAATTAATTAAATTAATTAGGTCTTCATATCTTCTAACTCCTTTGCATATAAAGCTTTCTAGTCTTGCTTACCGGTTGTAGATATAGATGCATGAAAAGTACCCTCAGTCTTCACTACTCCAGAAGGTCCAAATTCCTCAATCTCAAAAGAAGATAGTTTCCCAACCTAAGTATCTATGTTGAAATATGTGTTAGCCATTGTTCTCAACTCATTAATAGTAGTAGCCTTCATTTCATAAGCTAGTGGGAGGGCTCTCAGGACTTTAGAAATAATTTCATCTTCACTTAGAGTTCCACCACAATATTGAAATCCCATAACCATCTCCTTTACCCTTTCCATGAACGCACTATTCCTTTCATCTTCTTCCATCTTTAGGTTTTCATATCTCACCCTATAACCATCAAGTTAAGCAATCCTCACTATAGGGCCACCTTCATTAAGAGTCTCCAACTTATCCCATATAGCCTTTCTAGATGATTTGTTGGTTAATCCTATTATTTGTTGATCAAAAAGTGCACAAAAGAGGGCTTCTCTTTCTCTGCAATTATTCTCAAGCTACTTGTCCAAGTTTCCTAGAGGAGGATTGCCAGATCTTGGATTATATGGTGTGACACCATTCTGTGAGATCTGCCAAATCTCCTTGCCTAGACCTCTCAGATGAGTCTCCGTCTGGATCTTCCATACTATGTAATTTGTTCCATCAAGCCTCAGAATATCCCTTTGAAAGATATCTCTAGAAGAACTGGATGAACATAAACTTTTAGCTTCCATAGGATCTTCCTCAAGTGGTTAAGCTTTCTGCAAAGAGGACCAAAGCTCTGATACCAATTGCTAGACAATTCAGATTGCGAGAAGACAACTAAGAGGGGGGGTGAATCAATTGTCATAGACTAAAGGAACCATTAGCAATTTAAACTTTAATACCAGAACCCAAAGCATTAATACTAGAATAGAAAATAAACCGATTAAGCATAAATAATAATAATAGAATAAAAGCCAACAACACAACACCAAGATTTGTACATGGGAAACTTGGTAAAGGGAAAAACCATGGTGGGAAGCCTACCCATAGCCACATAATACTTCTATAGTAAGTATGTGAATTAAAATTGAGGGGCCTACACTTGCAGGAAGGCCAACAGCCTAGAGCACACTGCTCATCACAAAACAAGCCTCACTAACTACATATAAATCTAGACTACAATCTAGTGAAGTGTTGAACTACAAAAGATAGAATCTCCTATGTTTGAGTATAGTTCAGGTTAAGTTCAATATTAGAGGACTAAATCTTCTTACATAAACCCAATTTGATCTCCAATGATCAATCAACTCCTCTTCCTAAATGATATTACATTATTCGCACATTAAATTCCTTGACCATGACCTCTTACATATAACCATGATGATCTACAATAAGATCTTACATCTATATATACAAACCCTCGATCATAAACAATTAGGTCAGCCACTGGACAATAAACCAATTACATAATTAGAAACCATGTCGGTCTTAGACCAAACAATTAATATCAACAAATAATACATCCTAGAAATACATCAATAGGTCTTATCCATACATTACATTAAAGCCAATCCATAACCTAGATCAACTAGGACCAAGTATAGGTCCACATGCTTCAGCAATGATCTCCAACCACCAAGTCTCAAACATGATTATCAAAAGCATCTTGAAATTCCATTAGAAGCTATACCAACACAAATTATGCAATTCATCAAAGATCTCCATCCAAAACTCTATCAGTGAAACCCTTGCTAGAACCAGAAACTAATCTTCTAAGTAAGCAGGATAGTATCCAATCTCTCAACCAAAACCAACTAATCATAGATGAGTATAAGTATCATGCACAAGCCAATTATATCACCACATTATATCAGAACCTACCGGATCATGTCGGATCCAAGTTGACCAAAAACTGCTCATCCTACTGGAACCAGAAGGGTGCTGGTAAAGCATCCAAATAGCTAGTGTTGGCATCAATGACAAAACATCAATGAAACACATAATAAATTCCACCAAATGGCCAACAGTTTCTACATATTGACATACTATGGCCATACACATTACTTCTTGGACAAACAACATTTTTATTTGTTGACCTCTTTATGCACTCATCTGTCCTATGACCCTAATATTTGCAAGACAAGCAGTTTTCGGTAAAGGATGGCAAATGACTTACAAATTTATTTTGTCAGCATAAGGAGATCATATCAGTTTAGTATCTCTATATCTTCTTCTCCAGGGATGGATCTTGATTTGTTCACTTTCTATAGTTCGTCCATCTGATCTCTTCTTTTCCCATACTTGCTTTGTCTTGTGGGTAGTAGCACTTCCTTGTCTTCTACCAGTAAGAGGTATTCTATGTTATCTTCTTTTGTTCTTTCTCCACTAAAGCTGCCATCTCCCATCTTTCCTTTTCCTTTGGGATCCATATTTTTTCTCCTTCTTGCAGCACCGATCTTCATCCTTAGCTTCATGTCTTCACTGATTGTGGTTAAATCAACCTTCTTTCTTGGAGTATTCCAAACAATGAAGGTCTATCCCTTGTTATCACCATTCAAAGAGACAAATAGAATGTCTTCGTGGGGGACACTCTTGCTGGTGGATCATTCACCAACACCACTTCCTAATCCTTAGGTATGCTTGGAATGCTTTTTCTTCTTCAATATTTAGTCCAAGTCATCATTGCTGCCATCAAACCAGATGCTTACCTTGAGCTCATCTTGACATTTCTCAAGGTCATTTCAAAGATTCTCCATTTCTCCTTCTAGCTACTAATACTCTTTATCGTTTTCCTCTAGCTTAGATGCTAGATATCTACACTTACATTCCTTGGTTTCCGCTTGTTGAGTCTTCAACTCTAAGATACATTTCTTAGATTCTTCAAGGCATTTGATTAATAGGTTTTGTTCCACAACAACATCATTCTTGAACAAATTCTATTCATTCCTCACTCTACTAAATTCTTCAAGTGCCCTTACAAGTTCTCCTTCCAGGTCAACTTATGCTTCATCTTTTTTCTCATCATTATTGTCACTTCCAAACACATCTTACTCGTAGGAATCATTTGTATGGTCACTCATTGATGTGTACCTCTCATCTTCCGATTCTTGAGCTTTGAAGAGGTGGGTTCCTTCTTCATCATTGTTGCTATTGCTCACCGATCTTTCTTCACATGCATACTCATTTGACACATTTCTCATCTTGTCTTCACAAAATGGTTATGCAATGGTAGGCTCATTTCCATAGAGCTTCTCAATCTATCCCATAAACTCTTTACCAATTTTCATTTATCCACCTGTGAGGAAACATCACTAGATAGCCCACAGAGTATAGCCTTCATTCTTACATCATTACACTAATGTCTTCTTTCTGCATCTAAATAGGTGGGAGGAGTAACTTTACTAGGGCAGCCATTTACTACTAGCATACATACATCAAACCTAAGGGAAGACAGTTAGACTTCCATCCTACATCTCCAAATAGAAAAGTTTGAACCATCAAACACTAGAGTAGGGGTTGACACTAAAAAAATCATTATGTTTAAATAATAGAATCTACCTAAGTTGGAGAAATATTATCAACCATGAACCTAGGCTTTGATACCAATTGTTGAACACAAGATGCCATTGAGAGGGGTAGGGGGTGAATCAGTGATTTACAAACTTTATCCCTTTATATCCTATCTATATATACTAGTTAGCAGATCTAACATAAAACACACATACCAATTCGATAGGAGGATGGTACAAATGGAACTACACACAAAATGGGCATCACATAACACTGGTATATATGAGGAAAAACCAAGATGGGAAAAATCTCAATGAGAAATGTTGTTGGAGTCTACTACTCCAATCCAGCCTCACAATGAAACATTTGGTTACAACATTTAGGGCACCATCTCAAGGAGCACCACCCCTACTTTAGGGCACCAACCCCTGATTTTAGGGCACTAACCCAAGGAGAACCAACCATTGCACTAAGCTCCAACTTAGTGATATACAATGAAAATTATCAAATATAGAAGTAATAATCTTATTACAAGTGAATCTTGTAACCACATCATAGACTTCACCCTATCGATCTCACTTCTCCTCTAGCTTACCAGTTGACTTCTCTTCCTTCTTTCACTCTGCCTCTATTGTATTCTCATCTAGTTTCTGCTCACATTCTCTCTAATGCAATCTTACAGTTCAGCCTATGCTTCTTCTCTACTGGTACTCAACTCTTTGCTCACTATTGGTTCAAAGCTTCCAAGTTACTTCACCTGCTGATTTAACCCCTGCACTGATCTTCTTTGTTTCTTCTCTATAAGATCCCTCTTCTCTGATTCCTTTGTCGGTGCACTACTCACAAGTTCAAACAACTATCAGGCTCAATGATAGTCCATCAGTTGCTTCACCCTCACCCTCTACACTCTTCTAACTAGTTCTCTATCAAGCACTCAGTCAACATGATCTTCAATGAATTATTAGACTGGTTGGCTCTCTACTTCTCTTTCACTCTCTATTCTTGATCACCCAACCTGCAACATCATCAATCATCTTCTACCATGAGTTGACATATTTATACTTGAGTTTTCCTACCATGACTAACATTCAAACTTTTGGCGCACTAGGGTTTCTTCATCAACCTCAAGGAAAATCAGATCAGATTAGATCTCTTCTCAAAGATAAACCACCTACAATCCATTACTTATCATGACCAATCATGCAACATCTAGAACATGTTTTCTATTTTGGGCAAACATGGCACCCTCTTTTAGCTTGCACTTGTGAAATATCTATGAAGTGATCACGAAGATAGCTTCACCTACCTTGATTAGCACATGGACACTCTACCTATATCATGAGGCTACCAAATCAGATCTCTATCCTTTGATCAGTGTTGAGCCCAACCCTTCTGCTCTCAACCCATAATTCATGCTATCAAAATTAATGTCGACTAGTCACTACCTACCTCATTGATAATGCATGGTTTATTTTTTTGACACTTAGACACCACATGGCATCTTTGTCAGCATCCATCTCTGTTTATTCTTTTGAGCTGGTTCAGACAAAGTCCTTGAAAAACAACACAACTGAGTAAATACCTACTAGTTCTCTAACCTTGTTGATTATACCCTAAATGGTCTACCTTCAAAGCTACACTTTGCTAAACTTTCGGTGGAACACCTTTACTAGTCAGTTCATATGCCAAACCACATCACACTCAACTTCATCAGACAAGATCACTTCACTTGTCACTTTGTTAGCTTTACCAGTGGACATAGTTACTGGCAACCACATTGATGACACCATGTCATCAACCTTCAACTATTTCCATCTATTTGCATTTACATTCTGATTTCACTCTTTGTTTTTAGCTACTCAACCCTACCTTCTTCTTCATTAGCTTGGACATCATCTCAATTGGTTTGTCAAAAAGACAAACCCATCACTTCTTTACTCTTCCTTCTCTATCTCCAAAAATCATCATGTCTATCGAGCTAAGCTGAGGCATATCTCTGATCTCATGCACTAAGGTAGCTTAGTGTTTCAACAATTCATTACATGTGAGCCTTCAATATCCTACCTTTATTTCTTATGTCTTATCTCAAAGGACTATGATGCATTCCATGCATAATATGAGATAAGCTCTAGTTACGAATGAGAGTGGATCCTTGTTATCTACATCTGGCATTGCACCAATATGGATTCCCTATTTGAGAAGGCATATCTTCAAACATGCACATGTGATCACGTACCAAATTTTATCCAATACTCATCCCCAATCCATCTCTTCAAGACAAGTCAACACTAACATGTGTACTGGTGACTCTAATGATCATTATGCTTGATGACATTGCCTTCATTACTGGTGACTTGTTATGCTAGCTGCCATCAATGACACCATTTATAGTATGCATCATGATGCAGAGGCCTCCTTACCCCTAAGGAAAAGTCCATTTAATGTCGACTAGTCACTACCTACCTCATTGATAATGCACGGTCCATTTTTTTGAAACTTAGACACCACATGGCATCTTTGTCAGCATCCATCTTTGTTGATTGTTTCGAGTTGGTTCAAACAAAGTCACCAACAAACCACACAACTGAGTTAATACCTACCAGTTCTCTAACCCTATCACTTATGCCCTAACCAGTCTGTCTTCAAAGCTGTGCTTTGTTAAACTTTAGGTGGAACACCTTTACTAGTCACTTCATATGCCAAACCACATCACACTCAACTTCATCAGACAAGATCACTTTACTTGTCACTTTGTTAGCTTTACCAGTGGACATAGTTACTAGCAACCATGTTGATGACACCATGTCATCAACCTTCAACTATTTCCATCTATTTGCATTTGCATTCCGATTTCACTCTTTGTTTGTAGCTGCTGAACCCTACCTTCTTCATCACAAGCTCAGACATCATCTCAATTGGTTTGTCCAAAAGACAAACCCATCACTTCTTTACTCTTCCTTCTCTATCCCCACAACTCATCATGTCTACCCAGCTGAGCTAAGGCATATCTTTGATCTCATGCACTGTCCCAGCTTAGTGTTTCAACAATTCATTACGTGTGAGCCTTCAATATCCTACCTTTATTTCTTATGTCTTATCTCAAAGGACTATGATACATTCCATGCATAATATGACATAAGATCTAGTTACCAATGAGAGTGGATCCTTGGTATCTGCATCTGGCGTTGCACCAATATGGATTCCCTATTTGAGAAGGCATATCTTCAAACATGCACATGTGATCACTTACCATTTTTTATCCAATACTCATCTCCAATCCATCTCTTCAAGACAAGTCAACACTAACATGTGTACCAATGACTCTAATGATCATTATGCTTGATGACATTCCCTTAGTTACCGGTGACTTGCTATACTAGCTGCCATCAATGACACCATTTATAGTATGCATCATGATGCAGAGGCCTCCTTACACCTAAGGAAAAATCCATTTAATGTTGACCAGTCACTACCTACCTCATTCATAATGCATGGTCCATTTTTTTGACACTTAGACACCACATGGCATCTTTGTCAACATCCATCTCTGTTGATTCTTTTGAGTTGGTTCGGAGAAAGTCACTAACATACCACACAACTGCGTTAATACCTACTAGTTCTCTAACCCTATCACTTATACCCTAACCAGTCTGTCTTAAAAGCTGTTCTTTGTTAAACTTTTGGTGGAACACCTTTACCAGTCACTTCATATGTGAAACCACATCACACTCAACTTCATCAGACAAGATCACTTCACTTATCACTTTTTTATCTTTACTAGTGGACATAGTTACTGGCAACCACGTTGATGACACCATGTCATCAACCTTCAACTATTTCATTCTATTTTCATTTGCATTCCGATTTCACTCTTTGTTTGTAGCTGCTGAACCCTACCTTCTTCTTCATTAGCTCGGACATCATCTCATTTGGTTTGTCCAAAAGACAAACCCATCACTTCTTTACTCTTCCTTCTCTGTCCCCACAACTCATCATGTCTACCCAACTGAGCTGAGGCATATCTTTGATCTCATGCACTATGGTAGCTTAGTGTTTGAATAATTCATTACGTGTGAGCCTTCAATATCCTACCTTTATTTCTTATGTCTTATCTCAAAGGACTATGATAGATTCCATGCATAATATTAGATAAGATCCAGTTACCAATGAGAGTGGATCCTTGTTATCTGCATCTGGCATTCCACCAATATGGATTCCCTATTTGAGATTGCATATCTTGAAACACGCACATGTGATCACTTACTGGTTTTTATCCAATACTCGTCTCCAATCCATCTCTTTAAGACAAGTCAACACTAACATGTGTACCAGTGACTCTAATGATCATTATGCTTGATGACATTCCCTTCATTACCGGTGACTTGCTATGCTAGTTGCTATCAATGACACCATTTATAGTATGCATCATGATGCAAAGGCCCCCTTAAACCTAATGTCAACCAGTCACTACCTACCTCAATGATAATGCACGGTCCATTTTTTTGACACTTAGACACCACATGGCATCTTTGTTAGCACCCATCTCTATTGACTCTTTTTAGTTGGTTAAGATAAAGTCACTGACAAACCACACAACTGAGTTAATACCTACCAGTTCTCTAACCCTGTCGGTTATACCCTAACCGGTTTTCCTTCAAAGCTGTGTTTTGTTAAACTTTTAGTGGAACATGATTACCAGTCACTTCATATGCTAAACCACATCACACTCAACTTCATTAGACAAGATCACTTCACTTGTCCCTTTGTTAGCTTTACCAATGGACATAGTTACTGCCAACCACATTGATGACACCATGTCATCAACCTTCAACTATTTCCATCTATTTGCATTCGCATTCCAATTTCACTCTTTCTTTGTAGCTGCTCAACCCTACCTTCTTCTTCATCAGCTCAGACATCATCTAAATTGGTTTGTCAAAAAGACAAACCCATCACTTCTTTACTCTTCCTTCTCTATCCCCACAACTCATCATGTCTACCCAGCTAAGTTGAGGCATATCTCTGATCTCATGCACTGTGGCAGCTTAGTGTTTCAACAATTCATTATGTGTGACCCTTCAATATCCTACCTTTATTTCTTATGTCTTATCTCAAAGGACTATGATGCATTCCATGCATAATATGAGATAAGCTCCAGTTACCAATGAGAGTAGATCCTTGTTATCTGTATCTGGTGTTGCACCAATATGGATTCCTTATTTGAGAAGGCATATCTTCAAACATGCACATGTGATCACTTATCGATTTTTATCCAATACTCGTCTCCAATCCATCTCTTCAAGACAAGTCAACACTAACATGTGTACCGGTGACTCTAATGATCATTATGCTTGATGACATTCCCTTCATTACCAGTGACTTACTATGCTAGCTGCCATCAATGACACCATTTATAGTATGCATCATGATGCAGAGGCCTCCTTACACCTAAGGAAAAGTCCATTTAATGTCGACCAATCACTACCTACCTCATTGATATTGTACGGTCCATTTTTTTGACACTTAGACACCACATGGCATATTTGTCAGCATCCATCTCTATTGATTCTTTTGAGTTGGTTCAGACAAAGTCACTGACAAACCACACCACTAAGTTAATACCTACCAGTTCTCTAACCCTGACTGTTATACCCTAACCGGTCTGCCTTCCAAGCTGCACTTTGTTAAACTTTCAGTGGAACACCTTTACCAGTCACTTCATATGCCAAACCACATCACACTCAACATCATTAGATAAGATCACTTCACTTGTCACTTTGTTAGCTTTAATAGTGCACAAAGTTACTAGCAACCACATTGATGATACCATGTCATCAACCTTCAACTATTTCCATCTATTTGCATTTGCATTCTGATTTCACTCTTTGTTTGTAGCTGCTCAACCCTACCTTCTTCTTCATTAGCTCAGACATCATCTGAATTGGTTTGTCAAAAAGACAAACCCATCACTTCTATACTCTTCCTTCTCTATCCCCACAAGTCATCATGTCTACCCAGCTGAGCTGAGGCATATCTCTAATCTCATGCACTATGGCAGCTTAGTGTTTCAACATTTCATTATGTGTGAGCCTTCAATATCCTACCTTTATTTCTTATGTCTTATCTCAAAGGACTATGATGCATTCCATGCATAATATGAGATAAGCTCTAGTTACCAATGACAGGGGATCCTTGTTATCTGCATCTAGCGTTGCACCAATATGGATTCCCTATTTGAGAAGGCATAACTTCAAACATGCACATGTGATCAGTTACCAGTTTTTATCCTATACTCATCTCCAATCCATCTCTTCAAGACAAGTCAACACTAACATGTGTACCTGTGACTTTAATGATCATTATGCTTGATGATATTCCCTTTGTTATCGGTGACTTGCTATGCTAGCTGCCATCAATGACACCATTTATAGTATGCATCATGATGAGGCCCCCTTACACCTAAGGAAAAGTCCATTTAACGTCGGCCGGTCACTACCTATCTCATTGATAATGCACGGTCCTTTTTTTTGACACTAAGACACCACATGGCATCTTTGTCAGCACCCATCTCTATTGATCCTTTTGAGTTAGTTAAGGCAAAGTCACTAACAAACCACACAACTGAGTTAATACCTACCAGTTCTCTAACCCTATCGGTTATACCCTAGCCAGTCTGCCTTCAAAGCTATGCTTTGTTAAATTTTTAGTGGAACACCATTACTAGTCACTTCATATGCCAAACCACATCACACTCAACTTCATCAAACAAGATCACTTCACTTGACACTTTGTTAGCTTTACCAATGGACATAGTTACTGGCAACCATGTTGATGACACCATGTCATCAACCTTCAACTATTTTCATCTATTTGCATTTGCATTCCAATTTCACTCTTTCTTTGTAGCTGCTCAACCCTACCTTCTTCTTCATCAGGTCAGACATCATCTCAATTGGTTTGTTAAAAAGACAAACCCATCACTTCTTTACTCTTCCTTAACTATCCCCACACCTCATCATGTGTACCCAGCTGAGCTGAGCAATATCTCTAATTTGATGCACTTTGCAGCTTAGTGTTTCAAAAATTCATTATGTGTGAGCCTTCAATATCCTACCTTTATTTCTTATGTCTTATCTCAAAGGACTATGATGCATTCCATGCATAATATGAGATAAGCTCCAGTTACCAATGAGAGTAGATCCTTGTTATTTTTATTTGGGTTTGCACCAATTTGGATTCCCTATTTGAGAAGGCATATCTTCAAACATGCACATGTGATCACTTACCGGTTTTTATCCAATACTCATCTCCAATCCATCTCTTCAAGACAAGTCAACACTAACATGTGTACTGGTGACTCTAATGATCATTATGCTTGATGACATTCCCTTCATTACCAATTACTTGCTATGGTAGCTGCCATCAATGATACCATTTATAGTATGCATCATGATGTAGAGGCCTCCTTACACCTAAGGAAAAGTCTATTTAATGTCAACTAGTCACTACCTACCTCATTGATAATGCATGGTCCATTTTTTTGACACTTAGACACCACATGGCATCTTTGTCAGCATCCATCTCTATTGATTCTTTTGAGTTGGTTTAGAGAAAGTCACCGACAAACCACACAACTGAGTTAATACCTACCAGATCTCTAACCCTATCTATTAAACCCTAACCGATCTACCTTCAAAGCTGCGCTTTGTTAAACTTTTAGTGGAACACCTTTACCAGTCACTTCATATGCCAAACCACATCACACTCAACTTCATCAGGCAAGATCACTTCACTTGTCACTTTGTTAGCTTTACCAATGGACATAGTTACTAGCAACCACGTTGATGACACCATGTCATCAACCTTCAACTATTTCCATCTATTTACATTTTCATTTTGATTTCACTCTTTGTTTGTAGCTGCTCAACCCTACCTTCTTCTTCATTAGCTCAGACATCATCTGAACTGGTTTGTCAAAAAGACAAAACCATCACTTCTTTACTCTTCCTTCTCTGTCCCCACAACTCATCATATCTACCTAGCTGAGCTGAGGCATATCTCTGATCTCATGCACTATGGAAGCTTAGTCTTTCAACATTTCATTATGTGTGAGCCTTCAATATCCTACCTTTATTTTTTATGTCTTATCTCAAAGGACTATGATGCATTCCATGCATAATATGAGATAAGCTACAGTTACCAATGAGAGTGGATCCTTGTTATCTACATCTGGCATTGCACCAATATGGATTCCCTATTTGAGAAGGTGTATCTTAAAACATGCACATGTGATCCCTTACCAGTTTTTATCCAATACTCATCTCCAATCCATTTCTTCAAGACAAGTCAACACTAACATGTGTACCGGTGACTCTAATGATCATTATGCTTGATGACATTCCCTTCGTTACTGGTGACTTTCTATGCTAGTTGCCATCACTGACACCATTCATAGTATGCATCATGATGCAGAGGCCTCCTTACACCTAAGGAAAAGTCCATTTAATGTCGACCAGCCGCTACCTAGCTCATTGATAATGCACGGTCCATTTTTTTAACACTTACACACCACATGGCATCTTTGTCAGCATCCATCTCTATTGATTCCTTTGAGTTGGTTCAGACAAAGTCAATGACAAACCACACAACTGAGTTAATACCTACCAGTTCTCTAACCCTATCGGTTATACCCTAACCAGTCTACCTTCAAAGCTACACTTTGTTAAACTTTCAATGGAACACCTTTAGCAATCACTTGATATGCCAAACCACATCACACTCAACTTCATCAGACAAGATCACTTCACTTGTCACTTTGTTAGCTTTACTAGTGGACATAGTTACTGGTAACCATGTTGATGACACCATGTCATCAACCTTCAACTATTTCCATCTATTTGCATTTTCATTCTGATTTCACTCTTTGTTTGTAGCTGCTCAACCATACCTTCTTCTTCATTAGCTCGGACATCATCTTAATTGGTTTTTCAAAAAGACAAACCCATCACTTCTTTACTCTTCCTTCTCTGTCCCCACAACTCATCATGTCTACCCAGCTGAGCTGAAGCATATCTTTGATCTCATGCATTGTGGCAGTTTAGTGTTTCAACATTTCATTACGTGTGAGCCTTCAATATCCTACCTTTATTTCTTATGTCTTATCTCAAAGGACTATGATGCATTCCATGCATAATATTAGATAAGCTCCAGTTACCAATGAGAGTGGATCCTTGTTATCTGCATCTGGCATTGCACCAATATGGATTCCCTATTTGAAAAGGTATATCTTCAAACATGCACATGTGATCACTTACCAGTTTTTATCCAATGCTCATCTCCAATCCATCTCTTCAAGACAAGTCAATACTAACATGTGTACCGATGACTCTAATGATCATTATGCTTGATGACATTCCCTTCATTACCGGTGACTGGCTATGCTAGTTGCCATCAATGACACCATTTATAGTATGCATCATGATGCAGAGGCCTCCTTACAGCTAAGGAAAAGTCCATTTAATGTCAACCAGTCACTACCTACCTCATTTATAATGCACGGTCCATTTTTTGACACTTAGACACCACATGGCATCTTTGTCAGCATCCATCTATGTTGATTCTTTTGAGTTGGTTCAGACAAAGTCACTGACAAACCACACAACTGAGTTAATAGCTACTAGTTCTCTAACCCTATTGGTTATACCCTAACCAGTCTACCTTCAAAGCTGCACTTTGTTAAACTTTTAGTGGAACACCTTTACCAGTCACTTCATATGCCAAACCACATTACACTCAACTTCATCAAACAAGATCACTTCACTTGTCACTTTGTTAGCTTTACCAGTGGACATAGTTACTGGCAACCATTTTGATGACACCATGTCATCAACCGTCAACTATTTCCATCTAGTTGAATTTGCATTCCGATTTCACTCTTTGTTTGTAGCTACTCAACCCTACCTTCTTCTTCATTAGCTCAGACATCATCTCAATTGGTTTGTGAAAAAGACAAACCCATCACTTCTTCACTCATCCTTCTCTGTCCCCACAACTGATCATGTCTACCCAGCTGAGCTGAGGCATATCTTTGATCTCATGCACTGTGGCAGCTTAGTGTTTCAACAATTCATTACGTGTGAGCCTTCAATATCCTACCTCTATTACTTATGTCTTATCTCAAACGGCTATGATGCATTCCATGCATAATATTGGATAAGCTCCAGTTACCAATGAGAGTGGATCCTTGTTATCTGCATCTGGCATTGCACCAATATGGATTCCCTGTTCAAGACGGCATATCTTCAAACATGCACATGTGATCACTTACTGGTTTTTATCGAATACTCATCTCCAATCCATCTCTTCAAGACAAGTCAACACTAACATGTGTATCGGTGACTCTAATGATCATTATGCTTGATGACACTCCCTTCATTACCAATGACTTGCTATGCTAGCTGCCATTAGTGACACCATTTATAGTATGCATCATGATGTAGAGGCCTCCTTACACCTAAAGAAAAGTCCATTTAATGTCGACCAGTCACTACCTACCACATTGATAATGCACGGTCCATTTTTTTAACACTTAGACACCACATGGCATCTTTGTCAGCATCCATCTTTGTTGATTCTTTTGAGCTGGTTTAGACAAAGTCACCGACAAACCACACAACTAAGTTAATACCTACCAGTTATCTAACCCTGTCAGTTATACCCTAACCGATCTGCCTTCAAAGCTGTGCTTTGTTAAACTTTCGGTGGAACACCTTTACCAGTCACTTCATATGCCAAACCACATAACACTCAACTTCATCAGACAAGATCAGTTCTCTTGTCACTTTGTTATCTTTACCAGTGGACATAGTTACTGGCAAGCACATTGATGACACCATGTCATCAACCTTCAACTATTTCCATCTATTTGCATTTGCATTCCGATTTCACTTTTTGTTTGTACCTGCTCAACCCTACCTTCTTCTTCATCAGCTTAGACATCATCTGAATTGGTTTGTCAAAAAGACAAACCCATCACTTCTTTACTCTTCCTTCTATGTCCCCACAACTCATCATGTCTACCCAGCTGAGCTAAGGCATATCTCTGATCTCATGCACTGTGGCAGCTTAGTGTTTCAACAATTCATTATGTGTGAGCCTTCAATATCCTACCTTTATTTCTTATGTCTTATCTCAAAGGACTATGATGCATTCCATGCATAATATTAGATAAGCTCTAGTTACCAATGAGAGTGGATCCTTGTTATCTACATCTGGCATTGCACCAATATGGATTCCCTATTTGAGAAGGCATATCTTCAAACATGCACATGTTATCACTTAGCAGTTTTTATCCAATTCTCATCTCCAATCCATCTCTTCAAGACAAGTCAACACTAACATGTGTACCAGTGACTCTAATGATCATTATGCTTGATGACATTCCCTTCGTTACCGATGACTTGCTATGCTAGCTACCATCAATGACACCATTTAGAGTATGCATCATGATGCAGAGGCCTCCTTACACCTAAGGAAAAGTCCAAAAGGTTAGTATCTGACCCTTCAAATGAAAAAAATTTACCCTACAAGGAAGGACTCCACATCTTAAGGTTTAGAACTATTCTCCACTGCTCAAGGCTAACACCTACTCAAGATGAGTAAAAGGCCTACTTCTCAAACAAGCCTCACTGGTGACTCTTGCTCTTAGGGGATTCGGAATTGGTCCATTCATGAAATTTAACAACTATTCCAAGCATTGGTTTTGGACTTAGGTATCAATTGATTATAGCTCTTTTGGGAACCTACCCCTTAGGCTAGTATACCTTCTATATTGGTATTTTGGCTTTAACTCCAAAATCTTCAACACACTCAGACAAAATACTCACCATTCCACATGTCGTTTATGGAGTTACATTCATCCCCAAAATGGATTGGCAAGATCTACACATTAAAGGTTTGAACCCCTTAGAAGCGTAGAAACCTAATTAGGGCAATTAGGCCTAATTTACAAAGAAACCCCCTTTACCGGTATCCAAATTGAAAAACCAAGTTTATGAGAATGTGGGGAAAGGTGGATGACCTCTAATTATAAGGTTACATGCCTAGAATCCACCGCTATCAAATTTTAGGATGACTACCCTAATTTTGCTTAAGGTAGTCACATGGAGATGCCTACCTAGATTCCCTTCAAGCACCTCACAACCAAGTCTTACTTGCAAAAACCTATGAAAAACTTAATTTTTATTGACCAATCTTGTATTCTACAAAAGGAAAGAACTTCTAGAGGTAGGAGATGCAAGATATGGCCATTATTTGGAGAAATCCTAGTCAAACTTTGGTTTCCCAGGTTACAGTTAGAAAAATAAGGGTTTCTCACTACACACAAATGTTCAAGACCTCAGACCACCGCTAAATAAAATCTAGCTCATTTCTCCATCTACTCCATGAATGGTGTTGTCAGATTCAAGCCGGTCAAGGACGTATAATTTTTGCAAACTCAATTTCTGGAAAAACTTCAGTATTTCAGTGTTTTATTGCTTCATTACTTCAAACACAGCAACAACTAACCTTGGGAATCATGTACACATGGTATATAGACCACTCCAGTGGTTACCAACCAAATTTGAAGAAGTTGGAGCTATTGAGAGGCTTACATCAACTCAACTTAGAAAGGTTGCACTTTTGCTCTCAAATGTTACATTTTCAAAAGTTGCAATTTTGCACAAAATATTGTCAAATTCTCTAAGGTTGGGATCCACACATTTGGATCAACCAAACACTCCTAAAACATCCTAAAATCCTAACAAACACAAAAACAAACATTCTACTACCCCTATTGAACACATTGTCCCAATTAGTTTATCAAGTTGACTAATTAGTGACATGGGTTTACATGGTGGGGTCTTTATTGAATACATGAAACTTGCATAAACACAAGACACTCAAACAACCACTATGATCCTAGTTTATCTATCATCTAAACTAGTTCAGAATCTAGTTTGTCCTACCAAGCCACCAAATACACTATGTAATCCTGGTTCCTTGTCCTCTTTGTGATTCTAGTGTCTAGAATCTTTCTCAACTTTGGTGATTGATGCCTTAAAATATCATCATCTGCTACAACCTACATTGGTTCCTCCACTTCATTACCATCACCTTTGAAAAGTGTAAGATCACACACATTGAAAATGGGTGACAATCCAAGATCAGGAGGAAGTTGGATTTCATAAGCATTATGTCCACATTTCTTCAAAATCTAACATGTTCCAATCTTCCTCTACATGAGCTTGGTGTATTTTACTTTCAGGATGATCTCCTTCTTCAAATATACCCATACTAAATCCCCAACATCAAACTATACATCTCTTTTTTCTTATCAGCATGAGCCTTATACTTTTCTATAGATTGTTGGAGATGACACTACTCTTGGTCATGTACCTCCTTTATGGCTGATGCAAAAGCTTCACCATCTGTACTAATGGCTTCTTCCTTAGGTAAGTCCCTCAACTCTACAACACCTCTTGGGTGGATTCCATACACAAATTGGAAAGGAGACTTCCCGATACTCCTATTTATGGTGTCATTGTATGATAATTATGCTTGTGACAGAATGTTGTCCCATTTTTCTCCATGTTGTCTAGTTAAACATCTTAATAGGTTTCCCAAAGACCTATTGACAACTTCAATTTGCCCATCCATTTGGGGATGGTAGGTTGATGAGAAACCTAGGTTAGTTGTCCTCCAAAAGTGACCGATGAAATTCACATCCTTGTCTGAAACTATGTTTAATGGCAATCCATGTATCTGGACTATTTCTTTGAAAAATAAATCTACAACATATGAAGCATCACAAGAGGTTTTACATAGAAATAAATGAGCCATTTTGCTCAATTTGTCCACCACTACAAAAACACTATCAAAACCCCTCATTGTCCAAGGAAG
Organism: Cryptomeria japonica; assembly: GCF_030272615.1. Taxonomy (NCBI): domain Eukaryota; kingdom Viridiplantae; phylum Streptophyta; class Pinopsida; order Cupressales; family Cupressaceae; genus Cryptomeria; species Cryptomeria japonica. The sequence goes on from NC_081414.1 coordinate 177,187,641, forward strand.
ATTCAATACAAAATCCATGCTTATGCTCTCCCATGGCCTTGAAGGAATGGGTAAGGGTTGGTACAAGCCTGAATTGGTGGATGGGTTCTCAAGATACAATTAGGTATTAGTGAAAGAGTCTGACCAGTTCAAGACTGCTTTTACTACCACTTGGGGGATGTATGTATATGTAAGGATATCATTTGGTTTTTAAAAAGCTAGAGCTACATTTCAGAGATCAATGGATGTAGCTTTCAAGGAATTTATCAACGTCATCATGGTTGTGTACTAGGATGATTTAACATGTTTCTCTAAAAGGGCAGATGACCACTGCAGCCACTTGGAAAAAGTTTTCAACAAAGCTCTATAGTTTGGTGTTTCCTTAAATCCAAAAAAGTTTCATTTTGCAGTTACTGAAGGGAAGTTGCTTGGGCATATTGTCTCCAAGGAAGGAGTTAGAATAGACCCTGAAAGGATTGAAGCCATAAATAATGTACCTGAGCCAAATAATATCAAAGGTATTCAATCTTTCTTGGGCAAGGTAAATATTGTTAGACGATTCATTGCTAACTTTTTTGAAATAGTCAAACCTATTGTTAAGTTGCTTAAGAAAGATGCAAAGTTTTATTGGGATGAAGAAGCTACAAAGGCTTTTGATAAAATTAAAAAGGCTATTTAGGAGGCACCAGTGTTGAAGTCCCCTGATTATAGTAAGCCCTTTTCATTGTTCTCTTTTGCTTCTTATGATATAGTGGTTGTAGTCCTTCTTCAAAAGGATGTTGAGGGATATGAACACCCTATTGCTTTCTATAGAAAGTCTCTACAAGTTGCAGAGCTGAAATATGAAATTATGGAGAAGAAACCATATGCTTTGGTTAAAGCTGTAAAAGAATTTAGGCCATATCTTGTAAATACATAGATAGTTGCCTATGTCCCACATGCGGCTATCAAGGATATCTTATCTCAGTCTACAGTCACTAGCAGAAGGTGCAGATGCATACTTGGATTCAAGAGTTTGATCTAGAAATTAAGATTACTAAATTGGTAAGAGGGTTAGGTCTTGCTAAGTTGATGGTTGAATCAAATTTCCTTGATGTTGAAGTTAATAATATTGAAATTGAGAATATCTTGGTCAAAAGTATTGAGACATAGCCCTAGTACTCAGAAGTAGTACATTTTTGAAAGGATGCAACATACTCAGAGGGAATGACTCCTAACTAGAGAAGGACATAGAAATTGAAGTCTCAAAAGTATGTGCTAATTCAGGGTGATCTATATTGGCGAAATAGAGATGGGGCATTGTTGATGTGCTTAGATAAATCCCAAGCTAGAAGGATGCTAACTGAAGTACATAATGGAGTATTTGGAGGCCACTACTCTACCAAGACCACAACAGGCAAGATAGTTCAGGCTGGATACTATTGGCCTACTTTGTTCAAAGATTCTCATGAGCATGTCTAGAGGTGTGACCCGTGCCAAAAAATTTCTTCCAAGTTAAAGTATGAAGGAGATTTTCCCCTTAATCCAGTTAGAGTGGAAGCCCCTTTTGTTTAGTGGGGCATTGATTTTATTGGGAAATAACTGAGAAATTAGGAAGAGGTCACAGATGGATTATAGTAGCTACGAATTATTTTACTAAGTGGCTTGAGGCCATACCCACTAAAAGAGCTACTAGTAAAGTTGTCATTGAATTTCTGATGGATAATGTCATAAAATGATTTGGTGTTCCTGTGAAATTGATAATGGACAATGCCATGAGTTTTAGATCAGAAGAATTCACTGAATTTTGTACTAGTCATGGGATAATCATGTCTTACTCTTCACCATACCATCCACAAGGCAATGGCCAAGCAGAATCCAGTAATAAAAGCCTTTTGAATATTATTAAGAAAATCGCGGAGGAGAACAAAAGGTCTTGGGATCGGAAATTAAAATTTGCCTTATGGGCAGACATGATTATTGTTAAGAAAGCAATTGGTGGATCACCATTTGAATTGGTTTATGGCACACAAAATAGGGTGTCAGTAAATATCCTTCTCCCTATATACAAGTTCCTACAAGCTAAGGAGTTGGAGTTGGAGTTGAAATCAGGAATCTGGCTCACAAAAGAAATTTGAAGATTTAGTTGCAGTCCAAGTATCTTTTTGATAAAAGAACCACATTAAGGAAGTTTCAAATTGGTGACATTGTTCTTAAATGGAATACAAGAGGACAAGACAAGGGCAAGCATAAAAAATTTTAGTCACTATGGATAGGTCATTCTATTGTCTGTGATTTTAATGGAAAAGACTCATACTTCTTGCAAAAAATGAATGGTGAAGTACAGTAATTTCCAGTGCATGGACAATTCCTAAAGTATTACTTTTCTTAAGTTTCAAAGTCCATGCATAGCAGGTTGTAGTTTGTACATAATTAGGTTTTCTTATGTTGGTTTTTTTTGGGTTTGTTTTTTGGTCTATTCTCTAGAGTTTTATGTGTTCTTGTATTGGTCTCGCATCCAGCCATCCCCAATCAGAGCCACTGTTATCACTGTTTAATTTTTTTTTGGTGATTTCTCTTTTCATTCCTTTGAATTTTGGGTTTTCATGGCTTATTTCTACCTCTGAGGGTTTTTGCAATTCACCTTTTCCATCTTGAAATCCCTGTGTTCTATTTTCTTGTTACTTTTTCCACTTAGGTGGAAGGATTGGTCCATTGTGGGAAGAGGTCCACCCTTTAATTTTTGCCTTAGGCGGGTTGTTAATAATGTTTTAAATTTTTTTCCTTCTCCTAAGTTTTCATTTCTTTGTTGGGCATCGTAAAGATCATGCAAGTTCTAGTTAATCCAACAATGCATGCAGTTTCACAAAGGGAAGTAGCCTGATGTTTATCTTTCACGAAGAAGTGAAAGATTGGTGGGCTCAATAGGTAAGCTAAAGAACAAGTTAAGGATCATGCATCTTGTTCATGATCCAACGATTGTCATAGTTTCGCAAAGGGAAGATGCATGAAGTTTATGCTTTGAGAAATAGCAAAAAGGTGGCGGGCCTAAGCAAAATAATCACAGGGAAGGCTAAAGGCCGAATATCTTCTGGTTGATCCAATAGTCCACATTGTTTCAAGATGAAAAGAAAAGTGAAATTTATCCTTCATGAAGCAGTGAAAGGATGGCAGGCCCCAACGGTAAGCGGATCCCTTGGTTAAAGACCAAACATCTTCGACAAGATCTAGCGGTCAACACTATTTTGCATGATAAAGATATGTGCTATCTATCCTTCACGAAGAAGCAAAAGGGTGGCTTGCAAGTTAAAGAAAGTGCAACTCTAAGAAGATCCAATGGTACACATTGTTTCACAACCTGAAGTAGCACAAAATTTACTCTTCAATAAGCAGGGAAAAGGAGTTGGCTTTGATGTGGTGGTTTAGGTGGCGATATAGTTGGAGGTGCCACTATTTTCAAAGGTGATTAGTCAATGAGACACATGGCTCCAACTACATTTTAGGATCAATCTATTTGAAAAGGTGGTGGTGTTGATGAAATACATGGTACGATGAAACACATGGTAGTTTGGATGTGGCGACTATCAAATCGCTTGGACAAATCAGTGATAGCCATGTGGAAGATACTTAATAGATGTTTGCAAATGAGTGAGTTTGCTAAGAGGGACCACTTTGAAGACTAAAGAGACTAAAAACTGATCAACTTCAAGTTGATCGAATGCCTCACATTGTTTTGCATGGTAAAGGTGCGAGATGGTTACCTTTTGCGAAGCAGTGAAGAACCACTAGTGGTGGTGGTCACGGTTAGTTCAATAAACAAGCAGTCACCATGAAGAATAACGGTTGAGTGGATAGTGGATGATCCAATGGTTAGCGTTGTTTTGCATGGAAAAGATGCAAGATTTTAATCCTTCGCGAAGCAGTGAAAGGAAGGCGGGGCCCATTTCTAAGTAGGATGACAGTAAAGAATGTGCACATCTTTCAAGATCCAACGGATGGTGTTGTTTCACAATGAAAAGATATGAGGTTTTTATCTTTTGCGAAGCAGCGAAAAGGCAAGACACTTAGAAAATTCTTTATGGTCCATTGGAGCCATTTTTTGAATTCAATTACGAATTGATTGCCAAAGCATGTAGCTTAAATGTTTCTAGTCAATGTTCAATTGCTGTAATAAGCTTCACATCACTTGAAACTTTGGCATCATTTTGAAGAGTCTTGTAGTGGAACCAGTGCATAGAGTGAATCTCTTCAGGCAACAAGTAAGTTTTTGCATATTGCTTGGTAGTTATAGTTGAATTGGTATCATCGGGTGTCTAATTTCTTGAAGAAATCTGTCTAAGATTTAGCTGAAATTTTGTAATTTTGAGATGGCACTAAGAAGAGATTTCACAAGGAAAGTTAATTACTAGGAGAGAGCCATTTGTGATGAATTTTTAGAGAAATTAACTATGTCTACTAGTTCCATAGCTAAGATGAAAGAATTGGTTCCCAAAGCTCCCCGCCTGAGAATTGGTTAAGGGATTCTTAGATAGGAATATTAGGTTTGGGACTTTCCAAAGTGGGATTTGGCTAGAGAAATTCCCCTGCTCCAATGAATAGTATATGAGATTTAGATGGTGGAAAGCTCATAGTCCCTGGGGTTTTCATGGATGTGGACCTATTAACCCATATTGCAAATAACTATGATCCTGTTACCAGATGTGTGAGAAATGCAAATGGGGGGTCACTAATTGAAATAAATGATGATGATTTTAGGAGAGTTTTTAGGCTTAGTGAAGTATTAAATTATTTAGAGCCCATGAATTTTGAAACATTAGCAAAGGTGTATGAGGCGTAGATAGTTCACCTCAAAAGTGGCCCTTTGAAAGAATTTTTTGTCAAAATAGGAGGACTGACTATTGTAGGCCCTAGCACCATGGAACCCTTCTCTCTAAATCTATTTACTTTAAGGGCTAAAGGGATGTATTGGTCCCTATGTTAGACTCTTGGGGAAGATGCTGAAACAACTATGCCAACCCACTATATGCTCATGATAGCACAAATTTGGAACCCATCTCTGGCAGTAACTTTTGATTTTGCACCTTATCTCACTGATGCCATTCATGAAGGATTGATAGGGATAAAAAATTCTAAGGTGGATAGACCTTTTGGATGGTATTCTCTTCTTATGCACATTGTTTCTATTCAAAGGTGTTGAATATTTGGCTAATGAAATGGACCTGATTAAGGAAAAGGATGATGAGGAGATGCCCATTCAATTGTGGAGCACAATTTTTTCTTAGGATAGAGAAGATGCAAGCTACTTGAAGTTTGATAGATGTTTTTAATCTAGGCTTCCAATCCTTTTGTGTCCATAGAACCCTAGGATCCCTAAAGTTCTCTTAGAGTTTCTTAGGCCTAAAGAATTCGTTGAAAAATATTAAAATTGTTCATAACTAGGGTGATATATATTTGTACCATGTCTCTACTATGTTTAGAGTTTGAACTCCATATTTTCTTCCCTACCAAGTCCCATTAAAGATAGGAATTACTGAGATCTTGAGACAAATTGGAGGTTTTTAGGAAGTAGAGTTGACCAATAGGGGAAAGGAACAATATTCCTAGCTGTTACTGTAGCTCATCAGTTTGTAATCACCAAGGGTCGTTAGACACATTTTGATGATTTCTTTCAACCATATAGGTTGTCTACTACAATGGCTAGATGTTTTGATCCAAAGGATTTCTTTAATGGCATGTTCAAGAAGAGAGCCGTATGTAAAGGTAGAGCACACCAATTTCATTTTCCTGAGAATTTGATCAAAAATGAATTCAATTTAGATGAACAGGAATTGAAAAAGGAAAAATGGATAGCATATAAAAGGGCTCTGGATTTTATCCACCAATTTGATAGTGGTTATGATCCTTTTTCTATTTGTACTCCCTTTGAGGAAAAGGCTAAATTCTTGATACTTTATTTTGAAGATTTAATGCAAACCTTAAAGGAGAAGAGGGAAGCTATATTGAAAAATGATCTTGAAAAGGATAAGTTGGTTCTAACCAAGCTTGCCTTTGCCAAGGCCATCCCTCCAAGTGAATATGTGATGTACAAGAGGCCAAAATATAGTGTGCTAGTGCCAGTCAAGGGTGAGCCTTCTACTTCAAAAGGGAAAAGAGTAATAGAAGATGTAGTTAAAATCCAAGATTCCCCTAAAAGGAAAAGGGTGGGAAAAGAGGTACAAATAGGTGAGCCTTTATATTCTCCATCCCATTCCCTAATCTATGTGGGAGATGAACATGCAGTGGCTGAGAAATTATTACACTTGGGAAGTCTTGGGGAGATTACCTGTACTTATGAAGAAGTACAAGAAGGAATGCCTAAACAACCACCAAATGCTGAAATAGACTTGATTGCAGAGGAGTTTAAAGGCAAAGAGTTAGACCCTGTCATCAAATAGGCCAGTGAGGAATTTATGGTTGATAATAATTTTGTTACAATAGGATCTTTCATGCAATTTGTTTGGAGGAAAAATATAGAACAATTTAAAGAAAAATGTGAGAAGAAGAAAAGTGAACATCCCCACAAAGATACATCTGTAGTGGAAGAAGAAGTGAAACAAGAAATGATGATAGAATTCAAAGCCATTACCCCTAAGTAGGGGAGAGAAATGGTAGCAAAAGCTAGTGTATTAATTCTTCTTGAGTGGGATATAGCAGATGCATTAGTGCTTGAAGTAGTAAGGAAAGAAACAAAACCCTTGGAAGGAGTGACATTTAGCAAGGACCATGCTACTTTGGTCATGTGGTCTCTAAGGAGGGATGAGAGCAGAAAGAGGAAGTATACCTCAGAGTCTAGCTATCTTGGAGGTATCATTGTGAAGAGAGTGCATGTCATAGGGGTAGTAGAGGTTGCTAGCACAGTTCTGGAATCAGCAAAATTTAGTGTGGCAGTAGCTGAGAAGGAAGCCAAGGAAAAAGTTGATCTCTAGGTAAAACTAGAGATGACTCTAAAGGCTCATAATGAGGCCAAAGTGGAGATATCTCATAGGGATAGTATCATTGCCAAATTAAAGAATCAATTAGCAGGGTAATACAAGAAAGGTGAATCTTCTACCTTAATGATTGCCTCTTCTCTAGAAAAACCTCCATCCACTAGTCCAATCATTGAATTTCCCCCTTCTCCTATGACTTATGGTTTTCAATCAACTGAGACCATACAAGGTGAAGTGGAAAAGTTGAAGTAGGCTTAGGCTCTATTTGTAAGTAAGTACGAGGAAAAGGTCAGAGGCAAAATTTTGAAGTTTGCTAACACAATAGGGGCTTCTATTGTGCATATATATATGAAAAGATTTTTTAGCATGTTGATTGATCTGAAGGAAGATAAGGCTACTCTAGAGCCAATTTTGAATAAGTGGATGCCTAGGGAGGTGGAATTGGAATTCATGTGTTCATCCCATGAAGAAGAAAATGGTGATGCTACTATCAAATCCACTTGTGAGTTAGTGAAAAGCATTACTAGGTTGGTAGAAGGAAGAGATGGTCTAGAAAGAAAGGCAAATTTGTGCAGAAAGGAATATGTTGACTAGAAATTTAAAATATTTCCTGGAGGTTTTGTCAGCACAAGTGAGTTAAAAGATGAAAAAGTATGGCTAGATGAGCTAGGACATAAATTATCTCAATGGATAAATGATGTCATCAATTCAGATGACACATCTTTATTTATTCAGACAATTGAATACATTGAGAAGATGAAGTCACATTATGGTGTTTTGGAGACAAAGGTTAAGCAATTAAGAAACACATGGAAAAGATTGAATAAGTTGAAGAAGAAAATTGTTAACTTTTCCTGGCTTGGTGATGACATGTTCCAAGAGTGGAAAATTAAATATGAGGTGCAAGAAGTAGAGGTTCAAGAATAATAAGTTGATGTTGCAGGGGTATAACAAACTTCAAGGAAGTTAGGATTGAAAATGACTTGCAACCTCTTTTAAGCGGGAATCATAGTTGTAACAAACTATTCCTAGGAAAGTCTGAAGCTTGTTTGCATCCATATCATTATAAATGGATACCAAGACTTTAGGAAAGGATATCACAAGAATTTGTAAAGAAACTCTACTAAAATGTATCTAAGGTTTTCTAGTTCTTTCAAAAATCACCTTGAGTTATGTAAGATTTTCAAAAATGAATATTAATATACAAATCAAAGCATTCTAAGCCTAAATCTTCATTGTCTTCCTATGTGCATTCATTCATTTACTAGTTTCTTTTAAATAATCTAGGGTTATTTGATTGAATAGGGTTTGCAAGGCAATCTTACAGACATGTTTTAGGTTTTTCTCTGAAAGAGGGGGATTAAATATACATGAGACCTATATAATCGTAAATCAATTGTTTTCTACTTGAATTTGATAACTGGGTTTAGAATAAAGAAAAGAATTATATATATATCAGGCATATATTAGGTTGACAAAGCCGAAGCAATGAAATGTATGTGAATGCTTAGATTTGGAATTCTTGTTTAGTTTGGGTGACTCTGTAGCCCAGAATAAGCACTGATATCATTTATGGAGTTCTTCTATCTTCCTTGGGTTCAAGACTGAAAAAATGAATAAAAGTTTTCTCTTTATTTTTTAGTATTATTGAGGTGATGAGGTTCACAGGTTTCTAACACTAGTTTACTGTGGATCTTATATTAAGATTGTGAAAGTATTCATGAGAGGTATACCCACCTAAGCTTATGAAAAGCTTGACGTGTAGAAGGTTTTGCATAAACCTTGTTATATTCTATTATGGGTTTTGATTTTCTTGTCATTCTCTCCACATGTAATAGAGGCTTTGAATTTTATTACAGAGGGGATAGGGAAACCAACATTTGAGAACAACACTCTAAGGTGTGGAGGTTAAAATATTCTTGGATAGAAAATCTTCATTCATTGAGATATCTCACCACCTTCTCATCTTCACTCTCCTTTACCTTGGTCTTCACACACAACTTCATGAACTCCTCTGTGTAGGAACTCAAATCCATCTCCTTTTGCTTCAATTTTTGTCTTCTCTTATGCAATTGGACATTATAGTCCACTAGAACATAGGCTTCCTTCACCAAAGCCATCATCTTCTTCCAAGTATCCACTTTTCTCTTTCCCTCTTTCTCCCTCTCATATTAGATGAAATTCCACCAAGTCAGTGCATCCCCTTTCATTTTAGATTGGGGCATCTTCACCCTTTTGTACTTTGGTATGTATTCACTCTTGAAGAAATTTTCTAAGGAGTCTATCCACTCCATCATTGAATCTAGTTCCATCTTCCTGGCAAACACTGGCAGATCCAACTTCACATCCATTATTCTTCTTTCCATGGACTTGAGGATACTCATTAGGGGCCTTTGGTCTATAGGAACATCTAGTTCTTCCTACCTAGGGATCTCCTCTTCATCCCCTTCTTTAATACTTCCAGAGTCTCTCTCTCCCCTCTCCACTTTATCCTTCAATTGGTCCATTTAACCTCTCAAGCCCTGATTTCTCTATTCTTTTCCATATACTTCTTTACCAAGACAACCAACTTAGAATTGGTCAGCCTTGATGGGATTTCTTGGGATCCCTCTTCCTTTGACATCTTGTCTTCTTCTCCTATCCAAAGAACACTCCTATGCTCTTATGCCACTTGATGCAGAGGCCTCCTTACACTTAAAGACAAGTCCATCAGGTTAGGATCTGACACTTCAAATGAAAAAAAATGACCCTACATGGAAGGACTCCACATCTTAAGGTTTAGAACTATTCTCCACTACTCAAGCCTAACACTTACTCAAGATGAGTAAAAGGCTTTAACTTCTCAAACATACCTCACCGGTAACTCCTTCTCTTAGGGGCTTTGGAATTGGTCCATTCACGACATCTAAGAACTATTTCAAGCATTAGTTTTTAACTTAGGCACCAATTCCTTATACCTCCTTTGGAAACCTACCCCTTAGGCTAGTAGCCCTTCTATACCAGTATTTTGGCTTTAACTCCAAAATATTACACACACTTAGAAAAACTACTCTCTCTTCAAGACACCCTTTATGGAGTTACACTCATCCCCAAAATGGATTGGCAAGATCTACACATTAAAGGTCTGAACCCCTTAGAAGCCTAGAGACCTAATTAGGGCAATTAGGCCTAATTTAAAAAGCAACCCCCTTTACCAGTATCCAAATTGCATAAAAAAATTTATGAGCATGTGGGGAATGGTGGGTGACCTCTAACTCGAGGGTTCCACACCTGAAATCCACCACTATTAGATTTTAGGATGATTGTCCTAATTTTGCTTAAGGTAGTCACATGAAAATGCATACCTAGATTCATTTCAAGCACCTCACAACCAAGTCTTCCCTACAAAAACCCATGAAAACCTTAATGTACACTGAACAATATTGTATTCCACCAAAAGAAAGAACTTCTAGAGGTAGGAGATGCAAGATATGGCCATTATTTAGTGAAACCCTAGTCAAACAAATAAGGGTTTCTCACTACACATAAATGTTCAGGACCTCATACCACCACTAAATCAAATCTAGTTCATTTCTTCATCTACTCCATGAATTGTGTTGTTAGATTCAAGATAGTCAAGGACATACAATCTCTACAGACTCAAAATTTCTAGGAAAACTTTAGTATTTTAGTGTTTTATTGCTTCATTATTTCAAACACAACCATAGCTAACCTTGGGAATCATGCCACAAGGTATATAGCCCTCTATAATGGTTACTAACAAAGTTTTAAGAGGTTGGATCCATTGAGAGGATTACATCAGTCGAACTTTGAAAGGTTGCACTTTTGGTCTCAAAAGTTGCATTTTCAAAACTTGCAATTTTGCACAAAATGTTGTCAAACTCTCTAAGGTTAGGATCCACACACTTGGATCAACAAAACACTCCTAAAACATCCTAAAATCCTAACAAACAAAAAAACAAACATTCTACTACCCCTATTGACCACATTGTCCTAATTGGCTTATCAAGTTGCCTAATTAGTGACATGGGTTTACATGGTGGGATCTTTATTGAATACATGAAACTTGTATAAACACAAGACACTAAAACAACCACTATGATCCTAGTCTTCATGCTTAGAGCCATGAGTTTCTTGTTGATGAGGTGCTCCTACACCACATCAATTACAACACTATGCATCAATCTCCCATACCGGTTGGAATCCTATACTGGTTGACATCAATGACAAGACAATGCATACAATCTCCCCCTTTGGTAGTGATGCCAATACATGTAGTATTTGACATACTATACATTCTCTCTCTCCCACTTTCTATGTGCTATGGACTCTCACACATGTAGTATCCGACATACTATAAATTCTTTCTCCCCCTTTAACAACAATGACGAAGGGCACTGACAGGATTTCTCTCCTCATCTTTATCATGCACTGACATATTTTTCTCTCCCCCTTTTTCTCTACCAGATGCTTCTCCTTCTTTGACCATTATAATTTGCATACTCTCAATTCAAACACTTGAGATGGAGGTCTCAGAAACCAACTAACACCAATTTCTTAGCAACCAAATGTATATACAAACCAGATACCTATTACATATACAAGTCTAATACCAATTGAAGGAACATGTGTCAGTGAATATATTTTACCTACCGGTCAGACTGCATCATCTCCCCTTGATATACATAAGTTATTCTAACCCCAATTTGCTGATACCAAGTTTTTAAGCTAACATTGATACCAATTGTATCTTCTTTGATACCAAATGCGTGTTCTCCTATCCAGGTAACACTCCCTCTTTCCAAAAAACTCTCCCAGTGGTCTAGTTGTGATTTCAATTAAGTACAAATTGGATAGACATTAAAAAACCACACAACACTAGACCGATGAGCACATACCAATGTCTCAATAATATTGGTATATCCATAGACACTTACACTCCCCTACATCTGGCATGTCTGATACAAATCAAAAAATATGGTTGTGAACTCCCCCTGAGCCATACATCTCAAGTCTTTATTTTCCTATCAGGTAATAAACCAGATAAATGGAAGAACATATTGCTGCTAGTATAAAGGAAGGAAATGAGATGGCAAGTGTGTGTAGTGGCTTCCTTGGCTACACACCTATAGCTGAGAGTTACATTACTATTGAATGTGTCAACAAATGGTTAATTTGTAATTGGGATCAGAAGTAGTTGACACAAGTAGAGAAAGATGCTCTGGTAGAGATGATGGACCAAGATAGGAAACTGGTATGTGCAGTATGTTGCATATGTGATCAATCTGATGAACTATTAGCTCCATTATATCTACCATATCTTATGACATGATCCTAGATATACACAATGTGATACTATATCCCTATCATACTATATATCAGGCCAATTAGCCAACAAGGAATGCATGCATACATGATCAACTATAGGGCCAACATATGTTATTGAGGCCTTTTCCAATACCACCTGAGACATAAACACCTCAATCCATTCTACCAGAGTTATTGCAATGATCTCAGACCTTCATTTCCTTATATAACATGTAATATCAGTTAGTAACCATACTAGTAACATACTGCACATATCGGTTTCCTATCTCGGTCCATCATCTTTACCAAAGCATATTTCTCTAACTCTTGTCTTCTTGTGTTAACTACTTCTGATCCCAATTGCAAATTAGCCATTCATTGACACATTCAATGGTAATGTATCTCAGTTGTAGGTCTGTAGCCAAGGTAGCCACTACACACACTTTCCATCTCATTTCCTTCCTTTATACCGATAGCAATATGTTCTTCCATTTGTCTTCTTCCATTAACAGGGTTGATAATATGGTCAATGTGCCACTCCCCTAAGGTCCTTCATGTCCTTTAGGCCTTTGGATATATCACCTATGCATTGAATGCACAATGTCGGTATATGGTTCTACTCTCTTCTTTCTTCCTCCATACCTTCTTGAATTCACTCTTCTTCCCATTTTTCACTCTTGGGAGTAGGTCTTACCTTATTTTTCCAATTGGTCCTTTCTCTACCAGATTCTGCTTCATGACAGAAGCATTGCTATAGAAACAAACCATGTTCAAATCAAACACATGAATAGAGAACCTTTTATCAAACTAGTTTGACCACCATCTTTTGGTCATGCTATTGTAACTAGCTTGATCTGGTAGGAAGGAAACCTCTTCTTCTTTTGTTCCATGCAACATTTTATCTCTCATATGCTTTATACCCATTTTCATATTGAGCATAGCTGCTATATCAGCTGTCAAGTAGTAGATAGAACCCATGGGATATGAGGTGATGTATGACATGTTAGATGGCTATGCGTCCACCCTACTTGCCTCACCTCTTGATGCTAAGAAAAAGAAAACTAGCACCTACTTAGAGAGTATCACACCGGTTGAAAATCCTACAGTGAAAAAGGGCAAGATAGTGCCATCGATATCGGTACCAGTTACTTCAGCAAGTCCTAAAGTGACCAAGCCATCACCTTCCAAGAAGAAACTAGAAGTTGCTCCCGCCAAAGTATTTGAAAGGAAGTGGAAGACCAAAAGAAACTCACTGGACTCAGAAGATACCGAACTGGAAGTGCAGCCTAAGAAAACTAGGCAATCGAGAAAGAAGGCTAAATCTACCGGTACTACACCTACATCATCAACACTGATAAATATAGACATCTCTTCTTACAAGCCTCTGACACGTTGTCAAAGGACTTTAAAGAATATTAAGAGAAAGGTGCTTGATGACTTAAAAGAATATTTTAATGATTTTTTTGATAATGAGAAGGAAGAAATAGAGTAGGAAATGATAAAATATCTATGTGTTAATGACCGATCACCATCTAAAATTAGATCGATGACACCTACTTCTTTATACAATTCTTTCGACAACAAACAATACATTGCCATTGAGAAAGAACATGAAATAAGTGAGAAAGTATTTGCTCAGTACTTTCCTGAAGCCTCCAATTCTGAATTATTTGAGAAGAAGACATAGACTACTAGAAGGCAGAACCTCTGAAGTAGAGAAGGACACTCATATACATGCCAAAGCTACTATCTGATTACATCAAGTTTCTGAGGCCAACAAGAAGGCCAAACAAGACCCTAACCTATCCTTAGCTAAAGTAGATGATGTATTTAATGGTGAAGGTGAAAGAGTTATAGAACATGTTGACACTATTAATGTTGATGCATTGGATGTTGAAGATGTCACTTTGGAGATAGAGAAGGAGAAAAAAGATAACAAAAAAGTAGAAAAGGAGAAACTGGACAAGGAAAAGGCTAACAAGGAGAAAGTGGAGAAAGAGGAAGAGAAAAAGAAAGAGGAAGAGAAAAAGAAAGAGGAGGAGAAAAAGAAAGTAGAAGACAAGAGGAAACAAGAAGAGGAGAAGAGAAAAGAAGAGGAGAAAAAGAAAGAAGAGGAGAAGAAGCAGGAAGAAGATAAGAAGAAGGAAGAACTGAAGAAGAAACAAGAAGAGGAACAAAAGAAGCAAGAAGCAAGAAAGAAAAGAGCAGCAAAGGAGAAGGAAGCAAAGAAATCCAAACAAGCAGAGACTCCCAAGGAAACTGGTGGTCAAGCCAAACCAGTTGATATCACCAGCCCTATCGACCTCCAATTTGCAAATGAATAGAAGCTGTTGCAAAGAATAAAGCTTGCACAAGAAAGATTGGAAACATTGAGGAGGAAAAAGGAATAGGATGTCATTAAAACTATGGTTGAAACCCTCACCAGTTTGATTCCAGGTACTAACTTCCCCAGTATCGATTCCTCTCTAGCCAAACTGAAACTTCTATGTACCATTATAGAGGACTAGGTACAATGCCTGGAAGAAGTTGTTGAAGAAAATGCAAAGAAGAAGCATCAAAAGGCACTAAACACTACCTTAGTCAAGAAACTGAATGAGCTCTGGCCTCAACTTTAGAAAGAGTAGAAGGATATAAGAGGTGCTATGGATGAGGGAAAACTACTATTGGGCAAAATCAACCAACCCCATCTATTTTGTGATGATGTGCTCACACAAAAGGATAAACTCCAATCATATTTGTAGATGTATATAAGCAACTTCAAGATGCCATATGATTCTTTCACTACATATGGGCAAATAGTTCACTAGTATCAGCTTTAGTCTGCCAGGATAGAATTGGAGATTAGCAACTAGACAAGAGATTTGCAAGAACTTCAACTAGTCTTATTACCCAGACTCCAAATACTTCAGAAGTGCTTTCTCAATCTGGAAACCTTAACAGTCATTCAAGAGATGAGCACCATTGATGCCATGGAAGAACAGGTATCTCATATGCAGATGGAAAATGATGTTGCTACCTCATTACTTGAGACATGGTCATTAGCCATGAAAACATTTATGAAGGATTTTAAATCTATTTTTGATAAGTTTCATTCCCTACTATCATAAACATTTACTCTACTTTTATATATATAAGGAAACATGGGTTGTTCTAGATTACTTTGTCATTGTTGGCAAAGGGGGAGTAATATTTAAAATTTTGGTGAATATTACCATTTCATGTATAGTATCTATATTTTCATGTTACCTCTTTAAGGGAGTAGTATACATTGTATTTTCTGCAAAACAAAAAAAGGGATAGTGTATATGCTTAGGGGGAGTAATTTTGATTATGGCATATTTCTATTGCTAAAACACTTAGATGTCAAAATTTTCCTAAGTGTTTCCATCAATGGCAAAGGAGGAGATTGTTGGTATTTTGACGATGTTGTAACTATCATTGATGGCCACACACTTGCTTGGTGTATGCTTTCTTTATGTATGAGTTATTCTCAACCGGTAATTGTTCCAACTAGTACTATGTATTATAGTCTTCAGACTATCGATGTTTTGCAGAGGTGTTTACCAGTCATAAATTGACTAAAGACCTCAAGCGGTAGTTAACATTCTTTCCAATCTTCATTTTTGACAACTGGTAATTGGTAAATTGTATGAACCGGTATTACTCTATAATGAGTTACCAACCGGTATTTATGTGATGAGTTATCATCCACTGACACTTTGGTGGTGATTTTGTGCCATGTTACCAAATGTGTCTAGATGCACTAAACCTAGGAACTTAAAATTTAATCCTATTGGACCGACATGAAATCAGACTCCTTTCTAAGGATATCATGTCTAGGGTTTTAAATGTTGATGAGGGTTTGTATGTGCAATCATAGAAGAGAAGATTAGGTCTATGTGAAGAAACAAAGTGTGGAGATATTGAAGACCAAAGTAATGCTAAATGTGCATTAACAATGAGATATCAAGGATCTAACCAAGCATACTATGCTAGTATCTAGATCACCTACTTGTTGATTACTCATATCTTCGACAAGTCTAAAACCCTTAACTAGGTAGGCCTAGAAAAGCCTTTATAAATCCTCTAACAAGGTGGTTCACAACTATGAATCTGAAATCCTCTCACAAGGGAGTCTTTAATAGGACATATCCTAACAAAGATCTAGATTTCTAAAAGGATCTATTCTGGTGAAGAACATTGTATGACCTTAACCGGTTTGGTTTTTATTCTATAGATAGTTACTTGTGAGTTTCTTCTCACCATGGTTTTTCCCATTTGGGTTTCCACATCAAAACATCTTATGTTGTGGTGATTGTGCTCTTGTGGGTAAATTATTATTTTTCTATTTGGTTTGCATTTATCTTAACTGGTTTATTAGTAAATTTATCATACTAGTTATCTGCTAAACTATTTAGGAGTTTGAGTTCAGTATTTTTTGGTATGCTATGTCAGCCCCCCTCTTAGTACTCATCACCATAATCTTTGCAAGAGAAACAGTATCTAGTAAAGGATGGAAAATGACTTACAAATTTATTTTTCCATGTATGAGGAGATCTTACCGCTTTAGTATTTCCATATCTACTTCTCCTAGGATGGATCCTGGTTTGTTCACTTTCTACAGTTCTCCATCCAATCCCTTCTTTTCCCATACTTGCTTTGTCTTGTGGGCAGTAGCACTTCCTTGTCTTCTACCAGTAGGAGGTATTCTATGTTATCTTCTTTTGTTCTTGCTCTACTGAAGCTTCCATCTCCGATGTTTCTTTTTCCTCTGGGATCCATATTGTTTCTCCTTCTTGCAACACTGATCTTCATCCTTAGCTTCATGTCTTCATTGATTGTGGTTAGATCAACCTTCTTCCTGGGAGTATTCTAGACAGTGAAGGTTTGTCCCTTGTTATCTCCATTTGAGTAGACAAACATAATGTCTTTGTGGGGGACACTCTTACTGGTAGAGCATTCACTGACACCACTTCCTAAGCCTCTGGTATCCTTGGAATGCTTTTCTTGTTCAAAATTTAGTCCAAGGAATCACTGCTGCCATCAACTAGATTCTTACCTTAATCTCGTCTTGACATTTCTCAAGGTCATTTTGAAGATTCTCCATTTCTCCTTCTAGCTACTGCTACTCTTTATCCTTTGCCTCTAGCTCAAATGCTAGATCTTTACACTTGCATTCTTTGGTGTCTTCTTGTTGAGTCTTCAACTCTTAGATACATTTATCAGATTCATCAAGGCATTTGATTAACAGTTTTTTTTCCACAACAACATCATTCTTGACCAACCTTTATTGATTCCTCACTCTACTAAGTTCTTTGAGTGTACTTACAAGTTCTCCTTCAAGATCAACTTCTTCATCTTCTTCTTCATCATCATTGTCACTTCCAAACAAATCTTGCTGGCAGGAATGATATGCATGATCACTCATTGATGTGTTCCTCTCATCTTCTTATTCTTGAGCTATGAAGAGGTGGGTTCCTTCTTCATCATTACAGCTACTACTCACTAATCTATCTTCACATGTAGACTCATTTGACACATATCTTGTCTTGTTTTCACAAATCGGTTCTACAGTGGTAGGCTCATTTCCATAGAGCTTCTTCAATCTATCCCATAAACTCTTTACCAATTTGCATCTATCCACTTGTGAGGAAACATCACTTAATAGCCCATAGAGTATAGCCTTCATTACAACATCATTACACCATTTTAGGTATGCATCAATTACAACACTACTCATCAATCTCCTATATTGGTTGCAATCTTATACTAGTTGACATCAGTCACAACACAATGCATACAATCTCCCCTTTTGGTATTGATATCAACACATGTAGTATCTGACATACTATAGATTCTTTCTCTCCCCCTTTGTGTGTGCTATGAATTCTCACACATGTAGTATCCGACATACTACAAATTATTTCTCTCCCTTTGACAAAAATGAGAAAGGGCACTGAGAGGGTTTCTCTCCTCATATTCATCATGCATTAACAGATTTTTATCTCCCCCTTTTTCTCTACCAGAGGCTTCTCCTCCTTTGACCATTATAATTTGCATCCTCTCAATCCACAACACTTGAGATGGAGGTCTCAGACACCGCCTAACATGAATTTCTCAGCAACCAAATATATATACAAACCAGATACCTATTGCATATACAATTCTGATACCAATTGAAGGAACATGTGTCAATGAATATAATTTACCTACCGGTCAGACTGAATCATCTCCCCTTGATATGAAAAAGTTATTCTAACCCCAATTTACTAATATCAAGTGTTTAAGATGACACTGATACCAATTGTATCTTCTCTAATACCAAATGCAAGTTCTCTTATGCAGGTAACACTCTCTCTTTGTAGACAACTCTCTTGGTGGTCCAGTTGTGATTTTAATTAAGTACAAATTGGATAGACATTGAAATACCTCACAACCCCAAACTAATGAGAAAATCCTAATGTCTTAATCATATCAGTACAACCATAGATACTTGCACTCCTCTATGTATAGCATGTGTGGTGCAAATTATTAAATATGGTTGTGAACTCCCCCTGAGCCATACATCTCAGGTCTTCATTTTCCTATTAGGTTATAAACTAGAGCTCCAATTTTCCCTTTATACTGATTGATCTATGTGTATGTGATTAATTTGATGATATATCAACTCTATGATATATAGCACATATTATGACATGATACTCAATATACACAATGCCATACTACATCCCTATCATACCATATATCAGACTGATTAGCCAACAAAGAATGCATGCATAAATGATCAACTACTAGGCCAACATATGTCATTGAGGTCTTTTCCAATAACACCTAAGACATAAACACCTAAATCCATTCTACCAAAGTTATTTCAAAAATATCAAACCTTCATTGTCTTACATAACTTGAAATACCAGTTAGCAACAATATCGGTAATATACTACACATACCAGTTTCCTATCCTGGTCCATCATCTCTACCAGAGCATCTTTCTCTAACTCCTATCTTCTTGTGTCAACTACTGATCCAAATTTCAAATTAGGCATTCATTAACACATTCAATAGTAATCCATCTCTCATCTATAGGTGTGTAGCCAAGGTAGCTACTACACACACTTGCCATCACATTTCCTTCCTTTATACCAGAAACAATTTGTTCTTCCATTTTTCCTTCCATTGAGGGGGTGGATAATATGGTCAATGTACCACTCCCCTAAGGTCCTCCATGTCCTTTAGGCCTTTGGAGATATCACCTATGCATTCAATACATAGTGTCTGTTCACAGTCCTAATCTCTTCTTTCTTCCTCCATACCTGCTTGACTTTAGTCTTCTTCCCATTTTTCAATATTGGGAGTAGGTCTTACCTTCTTTTGTCAATTGGTCCTTACTCTACCAGATTTTGCCTCATGACTAGAAGCATTAGTGTATAAGTAAACCATTTTCAAACCAAACACATGACTAGATGACCTTCTATCAAACCAATTTGACCACCTTCTTCTGGTCATGTTATTGTAACTAGCTTGATCTTGTAGGAACAAAACCTCTTCTTCTTTTGTTCCATGCAACATTTTGTCTCTCATATGCTCTATACCTATTTTCATATTGAGCATAGGTGCTATATAAGTTTTCATGTGACTGAAATTTCTTGTTCCTCCATTTATGACTTCTATGGCCAAGTCCAATGCGTATATAACATACATATTTTACATTTCTTGAGGTGGCAAATGGACTCTTCTTATTATGCATAGGAGTAGATCTATGCATGTTTCTACATATTGACATACTATGAACACATGCATTACTTCTTGGACATATAACATTCTTATTTCTACACCTCTTTATGCATTCATCTTCCATATGACCATAATCTTTGCAAGAGAAGTAGTATCTTGTAAAGGATGGATAATGGCTTACAAATTTATTCTGTCATGCATGAGGAGATCTTACTAGTTAAGTATCTCCATATCTGCTTCTTCAGGGATGGATCCTAGCTTGTTCACTTTCTGCAGTTCTTGCATCTCATTTCCTCTTTTTCCACCCTTGCTTTGTCTTTTGGGTGTTATAACTTCCCTATCTTCTACCAAAAGGAGGCCTTCTATGTTGTCTTCTTTGGTTCTTGCCTCTAGTGAAGATGATATCTCCCATCTTTCATTTTCCTTTGGGATCTATATTGTTTCTCCTTCTTGCAGCATTGGTATTCATCCTTTGCTTGATGTCTTCACCAGTTGTGGTTAGATCAACCTTCTTCCTAGGAATATTCTAGATAGTGAAGGTCTATCCCTTGTTATCTCCATTCAAGGAGACAAACAGAATGTCTTTGTGGGGGACACTCTTTCTCATGGAGCATTCACCGACACCACTTCCTAATCCTCTAGTATCCTTGGAATGCTTTTTCTTCTTTGACATTTAGTCCAAGGCATCACTGCTTCCATCAAACTAGATTCTTACCTTGAGCTCATCTTCAAATTATCAAAGTCATTTGAAAGATTCTCCATTTCTCCTTCTAGCTATTGATACTCTTTATCCTTTGCCTCCATCTCAGATGCTAAATCTTTACACTTGCATTCCTTGGTGTTTTCTTATTGAGTCTTCAACTCTGAGATACATTTCTCAAATTCTTCAAGGTATTTGATTAACGGTTTTTGTTCCACAATAACATCATTGTTGAAAAAATTTCATTCATTCCTCACTCTAATAAGTTCTTTGAGTGCGCTTACAAGTTCTCCTTGAAGATCAACTTTTGCTTCATCTTCTTCTTCATCATCATTGTCACTTCCAAACACATCTTGCTAGTAGGAATGATCCACATGATCACTCTCTGATGTGTGCCTCTCATTTTCTGATTCTTGATACATGAAGAGGTGGGTTCCTTCTTCATCATTGCTACTCCTACTCACTGATCTATCTCCACATGCAGAATCATTTGACACATTTCTTATCTTGTATTCACAAACCGGTTTTGCACTAGTAGGCTCATGTCCATAGAGCTTCTTCAATATGTCCCATAAACTCTTTACTGATTTGCATCTATTCACCTATGAGGAAACATCACCAGATATCCCACAAAGTATATCCTTCACTGCTACATCATTACACTAATGTCTTCTTTGTACATCTTAATGGGTGAGAGGACTAACTTTTATAGGGCAGCCATTTACTACTGGCATCCATACATCAAACCCAAGGGACGACAAGTAGACTTCCATCCTACATCTCCAAATAGAAAAGGTTGAACCATCAAACACCAAAGTAGGGGGTGACATTAAACAACCCATTATGTTCAAATACTAGAACCTACCCAAGATGGAGAAAGCTTATCAACTAGCAACCTAGGCTCTGATACCAATTATTGAACACAAGATTTGACTGAGAGGGGTGTGGGGGTGAATCAACGATTTATAAACTTTACCATTTTCTATCCTATGTGTATATATTGGTTAGCAGATTTAACATAAAGCACACATACTAGTTCAATAGGAGGATGGTGAAAATGCAACCACACACAAAAAGGACATCACATAACATTGATATATATGAGAAAAACCCAATATGGGAAAAACCTTGATGAGAAATGTTGTTGGAGTCTACTACTCCAATCTTGCTTCAAAATGAAATATTCGATTACAACATTTAGGGCACCAACCCAAGGATTACCACCCCTTCTTTAGTGAACCAACCCAAGGAGCACCAACCCCTAATTTTAGGGCACCAACCCCTACATTGAGCTCCAACTCAGTGATCTACAATAAACATTATCAAATACATAAGTAATAATCTGATTACAAGTGAATCTTGTAACCATAACATGCACTTCACCAAGTTGGTGTTACTTTTCCTCTACCTTACCGGTTGACACCTCCCCTTCCTTCTATCACTCTACCTCTATCATATTCTCAACTAGTTTTTTTTTACCTTCTCTCTGCCGCAACCTAACTGATTCAACCTTTGCTTCTTCTCTATTGTTACTCAGCTCTCTACTCACTACTGGTTCACAACTTGTCAATTACTTCACTCGCTGATTTAACCCTTGCACTAATCTTGTTTGTTTCTTCTCTACAAGATCACTCTTCTGTGATTCCTTTTCTAGTTCACTACTCACAAGTTCACACCACTGTCAGGTTCAATGATATTATGTTAGTGGCTTCACCCTCACTGGTTACACTCTTCTAACCGGATCTCTCTCGAGCATTCAGTTACCATGATCTTCAATGAATTCTCAGATTGGTTGGCTCTCTACTGCTCTTTCACTCTCTATCCTTCATCACCCATCTTGTAGCATCATCAATCATCTTCTTTCACGAGTCAACATATTTATACTTGAGTTTTCCTATCATGATTGACATTCAAACCTCTCGCATGCTAAGGTTTCTTCATCAACCTCAAGGCAAATCAGATTGAGTAAGATCTCTTATCAGAGATAGACCACCTGCTATCGATTACTTATCACATCCAATAATTCAATGTCTAGAACATGTTTTCCATATTTGGAAAACACAAAAACCTCTTTCAGTCTACACTTGTCAAACATCTATGAAGTGATCACACACATAGCTTCACCTACATTGATCAACACTTGGACACTCTGCCTCGATCATGAGGCCACCAAATTAGATCTTTGTCCTCTAATTAGTCTCAAGCCACACCCTTCTTCTCTCGACCCATGATTCATGCTATCAACATTAATGTTGACTAGTCACTACCTACCTCACCAACAATGCACAATCCATTTGTTTGACACTTGGACACCATGTTGCATCTTTGTCAATATCCATCTCTGCTAACTCTTTTAAATTGGTTCAGACAAGATCATCGACAAACCACATAATTGGGTTCATACCTACCAATTCTCTAACCCTACTGGTTATACCCTAATCAGTCTACCTTCAAAGCTATGCTTTGCTAAACTTCCAATGGAACACCTTTACCTATCACTTCACATTCCAAACCATAGTTTACTCAAATTAATCAGACAAGAGCACATTATTTGTCACTTTGTCAGCTTTACTAGTGGACATAGTTACCGACAACCACCTTGATGACACCATGTCATCAACCTTCAACTATTTCCATCTATCTGCATCTACATTTTGGTTGCACTCTCTATCTACAATTACTCAACCTTACCTTCTTCATCAACCTGAACATCATCTCAACCGGTTTGTCAAAAATACAAACCCATCACTTCTTTACTCTTCCTTCTCTATCCCAACAACTCATCATGTCTACCTGGCTGATCTAGTACATATCCCTGATCTCATACACCTGAGGCAACTTAGTGTTTCACCGATTCATCCGGTGTTAGCCTTCAATCTCCTACCTTTATCTCTTATGTTTTATCTCAGAGGACTATGATGCATTCTATGAATAATAGGATATAAGCTCCACTTACCAGTGGGAGTGGATCCTTGTTATCTACATCCTACATTGCACCAATATGGCTTCCCTATTTGAGAAGACATATCTTCAAATAGGCACATGTGATCTGGTTGGGAACACTCTCTGTTAGTCTTCTCATCAACCTATGATATCTTCTTCATCCAATGACTACATCTTTATCAGGTTGGAGTCCTCCTATTTCACAACCAAACATCCATCATCCAATAGTATTCTATTTGCTACTTCTTCATTAGTTCATCCTGCTTGCTCACTTGCTGGTTGGCAACAATGCACTACCAACATATCAATTACCGATTGTTATCCAATACTAGTCTCCAGTCCATTTCTTCAACACAAGTCAACACTAACTTGTGTACCAATTACTCCAATGATCATTATGTTGGATGACATTCCCTTCATTACTGGTGACCAACTATGCTACCTCACATCAATGATACCACTTTTGGTATGCATCAATGACAACACTTCTCATCAATCTCCCATATTGGTTACAATCCTATACTGGTTAACATCAATGACAACACAATGCCAACACCTTATCCATTTGATAGAAGTATACCGATGCCCACATTTCCTCCATATTTTATGACACTAAATTTTGATAAGTATAGAGGCAATGGAGATCCTAAGTCACATATAAGAGAATTTTTTATAGCATGCATTGAAGTAGAAAAAAAGGAAACATACTTGATGTGACTATTTCCACAAAGTCTAGGTGGACAAGCTATGGAATTGTTTTCACAACACCCACAAAGAATTAAATCATGGGGTGATTTAATAGAAACTTTCATACAACATTTCTCATACAACATTGAATCAGATGTGTCAGTAACTACTTTATATACAATACCAAGTAGAAAAATGGAGAATCATTTGCATCATTATTATTGCAATGGAGAGGCCTAGATAGTTGATGCTCTTGAAATTTTCACTCAATATGTTAGCAAGGACATTGGATATAAACTAAGAAAAGTTTGTTTGTCTACCTTTAAAGAAGTCATTAAGAAGAGATTGGCAACTAAGAAAGTCCTCATTGAACAAGGTACCATAAATCTATTCAAGGATAATAAATATGAATCAAATGGGAAAGAAAAACCCCTCTTTTGGAATAAAAACAAGAACATCGTTAATGATGGGGTAGAAGATGCAAATATGGTAAAACCAAAGATAAATTTCCCTGACACAAGTTCATTTAATTCTAATAATCAAGTAAATGCTCAAAGGCTATCAAAGCCTCAAAGAAAATACACACCATTGGGAGAGCCAATTGAGACAAAATTTAAGAAATAGGTCACAAACAAGCTTATAAAAATAATAGATAGTCTATCATATGAACCAAAAGGGAAATGTCCTACATGGTAGAATGATGATGATTTTTATGAGTACCATGGTTTTGCATTAAGTTTCTGCACTTTACTTTTATGCATTTGTATCTGGTGGTTTAAGAATTAGTTTAAGAAAGTTAATATTTGCAAAACATAGATTCACCCCCTCTTAGTGTTTATTTATTCCAATAGTATGCCCTTTTCTCTTGTAATAGTATGATTAGGTGTATAATAATATTACAAAGGGGAATGCACATGCATTTAGGCACACTACCTAGAGCATGCTACGCAATTACAAAAGAGAGGGCTACGAACTCAGAAGACTCAATGTCCTAAAAATGATTTACAATAGAAACAAAAATATCTGAACTAATGAATAGCATCTACAAATGTTGAAATGGAATTTCAGTTAAGCACAAAGTAATTGTTTTTCATTATTCTGGAAAACTGCTCTATTCTGTTGCTCTTTCATATACCAAATCACAAACTCAAAGATAGAGCACATGAAACTATGCTCATACACCCATACACACTTCACACAATCATATCCAATGTCAAAAATAATCATCTGGATCATTCTTATATATATGCACACTTGATTAGGTCACCAATGTGTCAGCTCTGAAAACATGAAATGTGTAACAATAAGTTGGCTCAATCCAATTATAAATCCATATATAGACCTAAATAAATTAATTATATGGTTCACAAATGTTGGCTTGATCACCTCCAACTTAAAACCAATCACCAAAATCAACCCAAAGATTCTGCATAACCCACTACACCTAAATAACCAAAATAACCTTATTCTTCCTAAAATACTAGATACCGGATCTTCAATCATGCATGAGGATTAATACCAGATGCTAGGATTTCAAATTAATCTATTGAAAACATCCAATCAACTAATTATTCAAGTATAACAAAAGATATGCAACCAAAATTGAGGTATGCTCTATGTACTCATACTTTGTTGAATACTATATTCCACCTTCCAGTCTTATGAAAAATATATATCAAACTTCTAATAGAACAATTCTACATATTCTAAATAAGGCTTCCAATCTAAGTTGCCATTAATGTCAACCCCCAAAAAAATTGCAAGCATTTATCTCTACCAGTATAGTGTCTCTTACCAACAATCTCCCCATTTTCTATTGATGGCAACACATGGTGAAAAATGACATTGGCCAACCAGAACTTCCATACACTGCAAGATTTCAAAACTAAAAAAATGCAAAAAGGCTCAACAAGCTCCCCTTAAGAATATACCTTATTTTTCACATCTCTTCCTTCCCCTTTGATATCAATTGTAAAGGTAGGTATCTACTGAAAATTATATATACAAGGGTATACATAGCAACTTACAAAAAATTGAAGATGTCAGCAAAAATGGTCTTCAAGGACTTCAAGTAATCATCCCAACCCTTCTTTAGGGTTTCCAAAATGTTGATCAAAGAACTAAATAGGTATGCTTGTATTTTTCCTCCTCTAAGGTTAGAAATAACACTTTTATTTAGTGCATTTATAGCATCCTACTGACTACTAAGTAAAGTGTCCAACTAGGGAGTGATTAGGTTCCTTAGTTCTCATACTCTACCAATTACTCTATCTTTTCCCTGATTTAGGCTCTTGATTTTATCAAGTAGAGCCATCACTTGTCCTTCAAAATTGCTATCTAAAACTCCCTAGTGGGCATAAGACTACGATATATCAGCTAGTTATCCTTCACATTATTTGATCTTCTTCTAAAGCGCAATAGTGAACTTATGCAAAAGAAGACATGACTTGTAGATCTTGTTAGGATTCCCACAAATACTTAGAGGGAGGGGTGAATCAGTATCTAACTAGTATATTGAATTTCTTAACTTAAAAACATGTAGAGCATATTAAAACTATGTACCATTAAACAATAAGTAATGCAATAAATAGAGATAAAAGCAACAACATGAAAAACACACCATAACACAATATTTTAATGAGGAAACCCAGTGTGGGAAAAACCTCGGTGGGATTTGTGACCCACAATATTCACTTACTGGCCAATAAGTAAATAATACAGCTACAAGAGGGGCCTGCACATGCAGGAAGGCCAAGTGCCTAGAGCTCATTGCTCAATTAAAAAATGGGAAGTCACACTGACTTACAAAATGGATTATATAAATCCAGTGTCTTGTACTGCTTCAGAATAGCATCTATAATGCCAGATCTAGTACCGGTTTTTGCTCTGCTTCTTACATAAATCCTTAACCTATAATTTGCATAATAGGTCTGCCTTATTTCACCTAATTATATTCTACCATATCTCCCTACAAATGTCCTACAATGATCTCTTATATATATGAGTCATTTTACAATGTTTCGAAGTCAGCTTATAAAGATTTTACAATAATAAACAAAATATATTATAACAAAAATCTTGTTGGCCTCTGTGCCTGTATGCTTCCTTTCACTGCTAGTGTCAGTGGTCTGAGTGCTAGTGTAGAGTTTGATCTTGCTGGTGCTAGTGTAATGCCTTGCCAGTGTCATAGGATTGTAAGGTTACCATCAATGAAAAAACCTTCAATCACCTACAATGTCTCATTGGAGTGTGCATATGCCAACAATCTCCCCCTTTGGCATTGATGGCAACACTCATGAGAAAATTTCAAAAGTGTATCCAAAAATTTTAATCCAAAAATTGTTTCCAAAAATGTGTACCAAAAATATATGAGCTCCCCTTGAGTAGATAAGTCTTTTGCTGGCTATTTTCTTATACTACTACTCCCCCTTTGTCACCAATGACAAAGGTTGTCAAGGTGTCAATAGAGTTGTAGTATTCTATCTCAACCTTGTAACTAAGTGGTTACAATTTGAAAAAGATCTGCCAAACCCAAATTTATGCTTTCCATAAACTTCTTACTATCTTTTATTGTTGCCTCTATTCTTTGAGCTGTACTAGTGAGGTGTTGCATATGCTCTACCGGTGTTTTCCATCCTTGTACCAATGCCTCAAATATTTCCTTCCGCAAGGATGCTAGATAGTCTAGTCTTGGGCTTAGTCTTAGTCTTAGATTTTTAGCCTTGATTATTATTCTCTCCTTTTCTCTTTCTAACTTAAGTAATTCTTCCTCAAAACTTGTTATCTTTTGTTCAAAAACTGATAATGTATCAGGTGAGTTAACAAAATTGTCTGCAAGTTTATTGATTTCATCCTATACCTTGCTCATTTTCTTATCTATGTCAACTATTAGCAAGTTTGTCTTGCAAATGTCTTTGTACAGAGTTTTAAATTCCTTCAATGAGTTGCATAGTTCTGGTAGAGGTGTGTCAAATTCCCTAGTACACTTCTTTATTTGATCCTCAAAGAATTTTTGTTTTTCAATTTCCAACCTATCTTTGAATGCCTCTTCCTTTATTTGCTCAGCTATCACTATGTTCTCAGTGATAGACTTAGGCAAAGTGTCAAGTTGGCTTAAAGAATCCTTACTATCTATATTGTATTTTGGAGCTATCATCTTCAAAATTGGGATTGTGTCATCTATAGCTCTATATGCCTGTGAACTGCAATCTGTTATTCTCTTAATGGAGTCCAAAAGAACTTTAGTTACATTTGTAGATTTGTAACCTGCTGAGGAGGAACCAACATTCCGAATTCCACCAGTGGAGGAAGTAACCAAGCTTGTAGTGACCTCTAGTAGGTCTGTCTATGTTTCCATTTCCTTAAGCAAGGGTTTTTGTTCCTCTTTTGTTGCTGGTGGCACTATTTCCATATGAACCTGTTCCTATTCTGGAGCCTATTGCTCTTCTTGTCTCTCTATCTGTTGATCTGTTTTAGTGTCTGTTTGAGTCTCTTCCTATTGTCCTGTGCTATCATCTTCCACTTTTCCTTTAGTATTATCAATGTTGTCAGTTACTGATGGCTCACTAGCCATATCAGTCTTATAGGTTGTGTCCTGGTCTATCATAATGTTGACCTTATGAGTATCAACATCAATTGTGTATAAAACCTCAAGATTAGGATTTGTATCCTCTATATCCATACTCTCATTTGTCGGTTAATCTTTAGTTGTTGTTACCGGTGGAGTAATTGGAGGTGGTGGGAGTAAGTTATCTTTTACTTTGATGCTAGGAGGTCCACCAACCTTTCCTTTTCCCGTGTCCTTATCTTTCTAATACACTTTTATTGGTTTAGGGTTTCTGTATTCTTCCTGTTTTTCCTTCTCAACAAGGAATATATCCCATGCATTTTTTGTTTCCTCTGTTACCTCATTTACTCTTCCAACCATTAGTGCAATATGTCGGTGTGTATTAGAAAATACTAATCAGTTGGCCTCTACAATTAATTCATCTATCTCCTTTAGTGAGTTTACTGGGTAAACAACAAGTAATTTTTTAACTTTAATTTTCTTATCAAGCTCTACAATAGCTTGTCTTCTTGCTTCCAATATTTTGAACTGTTCATCTAGTAGTTCATCTACCACTTCCATTAAGAACTTCTTATAGATATTCATGTGTAAAATGACACTATTTTCAACTTGCTCTTTCTCATCTGCTGATAATGTATTATATAACTTTTCTATGTTCTTGAGTTTTCCTTCCTCTGTGATTTCATTCAGTAATTTGTCAAATGGGGCAATGTTTTGTTGAGTCCTTTTCTTCTTGGGTGTTAGCTTTTTCTTTGGGGATGTCTTCTTGAATGGAGACCTCACTGCCTATTGTTTTTGTCTAGTTCTTCTAGGCAAGGGTGTGGATGCCAGTGAAGGATCCCTTTTCCTTACAACTCTTTTGAATGTTGCTAGCATGTCATTCTTTGAAGAAGTTGCTACTAGTGATAGGTGAGTTTCAAGCTGTAATGTTACTAACTCATCCTCAGTGATACCGGTTTGTTTCAGTACATCTTCTTTGATTGCCTTAGCCTGTCTTGAACCTCTTCTCAGAGTGGCTTCAACTTTCTTCACTCTTCTTAGATTGAATTTGGCTTTCAATGGTCTCAACACTATAGAATACTTCTTCCTTGGGTTCCTTGGGTACTTCAAGAAGGGCTTTAGCATAAGTTTCAATGATGTGATCATCGGTCTCATAACCCATCTCAGTAACGCAAATTATTCTTGGGATAACTACTTCCGTCCAGATCTCATCCTCTTTTATCACAAAGAATATATCATCCTTGTATTTTTAAAAAAATTTATGTGACAGTCTGACTCTTTTGTTCATTCTTGCCTTTACTGCTTGAAAATACTTATTGATATTCTTTTCCTTGTTTTCACCCATGTTGTTGAATAAGTCTAATAATTGTTTCCCTACCAGTATGTCAAGTCCAAGGTTCTTGTTGCCTATATCCGGCACCTATTTGGTTATGTGTAGCATTAAGCATACAAGTAAATTACCATATCTAAAAGTCCCTTTCTTATCCTTCTCGATTTTTCCTAAATTATCAATCAATTCATCTTTTAACCATTCACACGCATTGATTTTCACATTATCCTTAACCATGTCATAAGCACTCTTTATGTATAAATTGGAAACTGAGTTAAGTCTGTTTGCATGAGTTGCTTTGTAACCTAGAATCATGCTAATGAATCTCACATTTATGTCAATTACATCTTTAACCCTCAAGGACCTTTTGTCAAATGTTGCACCTATTAGGTTTATTACTAGGTCATTTGAGACCTTCTTTGTCTTATCTGGTCTGTTACTGGTGGAAGCTAACCCTGTTACAGCTTTCACAACTTCCTTGTTAATTTTGTGAATTGAATCTATCCAAAAGAATGCACCATGTACCCTACTCAACACTATCCTAATCACTTCCTTAGGAAAGTTTGGAATGTAGAGGATTTCAGTCAATCCTAGGGTTTCAAAAATTTTATGTTCAGGTTTCACATTTTTTGAATTATCAGATATAACAATTTTGCACATGTTTTTGATTTCTTCATCTCCTAATTCCTCTATATTGCAATGGATGTACATTCTAGGATCTTCTGCAAAAATAACTCCTTTTGGGATTTGGGAAAATGCACCAATATTGTCATCCTTTTTAGCTATCTCGAGAACTAGCTGAAATATGGGCCTAGGGCATTTGATTACCTCAACTATAGTAGGGTTTGCTATGAATTCAGGTGTAGAGGAGGATGCCATGATTATAAATACCTTTTTCTACCTTAGGAAGGATTGATTGCTAAAGTGCTTTGCCTCTTTGCTCAAAATGCCTTAGCTCTAGAAATTTCGCGCTCTTCAAACTTTTGACTTCCCAGTGAAGTGAAATGGAGCCAAAATCACAAATTTATAATGTTTATTTTCCATCTACAACATTTAATGCATGTTAGTTAAGTAATTACTTAACATTGTCTGTCGGTATGGAAGCAATTTTCAACTTCTCACCATTAACCGAGGGAAAAATAGCATATGTCTCTTTTGATTGCCAAACCCTCAAGAAAATTTTCTTCAATTTGATGAAGAGCTTCCTACCGATGGAGTACTATTGTGCTCTACTAGTGGAGTGTTGATTGGTTCTACCAGTGGAGGAGTATTTCCAACATTATTTAGGTCTGACTTTCTAATCCATTGTTTTGAGAATTCTTGCTTAACCTCTTCAACCTTTTCTTTTCATTTCAAACTAGAACTTTTGTTGGCTGCCGATGATCTTTTACTTTTGTAGAATTTTGCAATATGCCCAATCTTGTTACATGCATAGCAAGTCACATTATTCTTCTGAATAGCTTTCCCATAACCTATGCCAGTTTGTGTTCTACATTGATTACATAAGTGTCCAAATCTTCCACAAACATAACATCTCACATTCATTCTGCAATTTTCAGAGTTATGACCAACTTTGTTGCATTTTGAACATTGACCAATGGGTGTGTTGATGTTCTGATAATTTCTAGATCTACATTGATTTGGTCTATGACTGTACTTATTATAGTTAAAGCATTTTCCATTGAATTTATAAGTAGTAGGTTGTCTTACCAGTTTTCTATGATCCTATGTGTTTGTAGTACCAGAGCTTTCTCCTGCCTCAAAGCCAATTCCACAAGTGTCACCATTAGGTTTCTGAATTTTCAACAAGTCACCAAGTTATTCTGAGCTTTTCTTGAATATTTCTTTGTGTTGATTTGCAATATCCAGTTCTCTTTCTAAGATCTCTTTCTATCTCATCAGTTCATTTGAGTCATTCTGAGTATGCATCATATCTATCTTCAATAGGTCATTTTCATAGCTAAGTCTTGTGTTCTCATTTGTTGCATCACTTAGTCTTCTGGTCAACTCTTCTTCATTCTTCTTTCTATCTTCAATTTCCTTACAGAATCTCTTGGTCATGTCTTGCATTTCATTCTTCATTGTCATATTCTCTTGTTCTATCTTGCTTCTCTGATCATTAAGTGATTCTTTTTCATCATTTTAATTTTGCATCTTTTCACATAATTCTCTTCTCTTATTTCTTGCAATGGTAAAAAAAATTGAAGTTCCTGAATGATATCCTAAGCTACCTTTAGATCATCTTCAAGTTTGATGTTCTTCAATTTTTCTATATCATAATCTGAGATAGCTACTTCTAGTTGCCTCATCAGATTTTCTATCTCTACTAGTGTCAAGGTCTTCCTCAAGCTATTAGGCTTCTGAAAATAGAGGACCAAGCTCTGATACAAATTGTTAGGACTCCCACAGATATTGAGAGGGGGGGTGAATTAGTATCCAACCAATATATTGAATTTCTTAACTTAAAACATGTAGAGCATATTAAAACTATGTACCGATAAATAAGAAGTAATGCAATAAACAAAGATAAAAGCAACCACATGAAAAACACACCATAACACAATATTTTAACTAGGAAACCCGGTGTGGGAAAAACTTTGATGGGATTTGTGACCCACAATATTCACTTATTGGCCAATAAGAGAATATTACTACTACAAGAGGGGCCTGCACATGCAGGAAGGCCAAGTGCCTAGAGCTCACTACTCAATTACAAAATGGGAAGTCACACTGACTTACAAAATGGATTATATAAATCCAGTGTCTTGTACTGCTTTAGAATAGCATCTATAATGCTAGATCTAGTACTGGTTTTTGCTCTACTTCTTACATAAATCCTTAGCCTATAATTTGCATAATAGGTCTACCTTATTTCACCTAATTACATTCTACCATATCTCCCTACAAATTTCGTACAATGATCTCTTATATATATGAGTCATTTTACAATGTTGCTAAGTCATCTTATAAAGATTTCACAATAATAAACAAAATATATTATAACAAAAATCCTGTCGACCTCTGTGTCGGTATGCTTTCTTTCACTGTCGGTGCTGGTGGTTTGAGTGCTAGTGTAGAGTTTGATCTTGCTAGTACCGGTGTAATGCCTTGTCGGTGTCATAGGATTGCAAGGTTGCCATCAATGATGAATCCTTCAATCACCTACAATGTCTCATTGAAGTGTGCATATGCCAATAGATCTTTCCAGCTTTGTCCAATGCCTCTTGAATGCCCTTCTTACCGGTAATTAGACTATCCCTATCAACTTCAACCATCCTCAAAATTGTTGTTAACCATGTGGCAGGGTGCGTCAAGTGTGTCTTGGTTAAAAGATGGTAGAATTTTCTCAAGTATACTCATTCCCATGGATATGAGCTCTTTGTCCTTAGAGTGAGACTTCAACAAGTCTTCACTATCTTTATCTTGGGTGAGTGTAGAAAACTTGAATGCTTACACAAGGGATATTGAATTCAAATTGATAGGCCCTTGAATGAGATCTGTGTCATTAATTATTTGCTTGCCTTTGTCAAATACCACAGTGTGTCTTGCCACTAGAATCTGTTCAACCTTTTCTTCATCCTTCTCCTTCTCTTTCTTCTCTACATCCTCAACTTTCTCCTCTAATTGAACAATTATTACCAGAGGATTCTAATCTTCTTCATCAGAGTCTACAGCTTGCTGATTGCCATTAATAATATCTATAGTTGTGATTTATTCATCTAGATCAACATATTTTGGCTCATTTCCTATGGGTTGCATCCTAAGGACTTTCGGAATAGACATTTGCACATTTTTTTAAGGAACCACATCAAATTGATGCTTTTGAAGTATCTATCTCAAAATTTTCTTAGAGACCCCTATGAACTTCCTCATTTTTACCCATCATTATTTTGTTCACTCTCTTTTTGATTCCAAACCTATCCTTATTTTCTTTAATAATTTTATCAATTTTTGTCTTTGCAATTACCAAATAGATTTGCACTAACTCATATTTTCTTATTCTATCATCTTCTAAATTAGCCATATGCCTTCTAGCATCCAAAATTTCTTAAAGACCCAAATCATTAATGATAATTCTATCAGGGCTTTACTAAATACATTCATATGCTATACAACTACTTCTTCTAGAGTCTTTTGTCCATTCTCATCACAATTCTCATACCATTCAGATATATGCTATAAATTCCCTTTCTTAAAATTTGAATCAACAATCAGAATTAATCTGATGGGAGACACAATAGTTTATTTACCTTGCAATTTCCTAGTCTTCAAAGCTTCATCAAGTTCATATTTGGCCTTTCTGTGAGTTCTTTCAGATGGCTTAGCTTCAACTCTCAGCTTCTTGCTAGGCTAACCTTGACTGGATGATTACATCTTGACTACCATAGTAAAAGTAGCACTCCTTTTCACCTCTCACATTGGTTCATCAATTTCAATCTCTTCTTCTAGAATGATGCAACATAGACTCTCTTTGGCTTCCCTTTCTTTCTTTTCTCAGCTACACCAGATGATTTGGATTGGGGCTTAGGTGGTGGAATAGGCTTTTGAACACTAGAGGAGGGTGCTGACCTTTTTTGTCTTGTCTTAGGAGGAGTATCTAGTTTGGTCTTCTTGGGTTTGACCTTGTCTTCTTCTTTCAAGATATTATTTTCTCAGGCACTCTAGACTACCTCCATTTTTATTCCCATATCCTCTGCCATCTTCTCCACTTCCTTTCTCACTTGCTTTTGCATTCCAAGTTTGGTGAATTGGGTATGCAAGCTCAAGCTCTTATCCTTATATTTTCCAAATCCTTCCTCAGATTCATCCACAAGTTTACTCAATTGATTTTGAGCATATGCATCAAGAGTATTTCCATCAACTTCATACCCCATGGGCATGATCCATACTATCCTTGACTCATTGATCAATTTACACCATGAAGAATATGGAGTCCTCATACTTCTCTGCAATTTCCTTTAGGACCCTTTCCCTTCTTTGCATCATGCCTTCAAATTATTTTAAGTAACCCCACAAGATAGCTTTATGTGTCTGTGCATCTCCTAGACCCTGTAAACCTTCCTTAATTTTCACCGCCACTAGTCTATCATAGGCCCATTCAACTTTTCCCATACCGAGGATCTCCTTCATGAAATAGAAGGCTAAATAGATAATTAGGTAACCAAATGTGAATATTTTCCTTTTATCCTCCTTTATTTTCTTCAGATTTCTCATAAACTTACTCAGAAGCACTCCACACAAATCATATAACTCGTCTTCCTTAAGGATCTAATAAGTAGCGTAAATGTTGCACCAGATATTGAGTTGACTCTTCTAGATTGATAGACCTTATACCCTATCACCATGGATGCAAATCTAACATAATACTTAATAATGTCACTAATTGTCATCAATCTATTGTCATTATGGGAACTAGTAACATCTGTCACTTCCTGATTCTTCACATGCCTTAGGGCATGAACTTCACCAATTGCATTCAAGCATTTTATCACTTTGATTTCTTCCTTGGTGATTTTGTGTGGTTTGTATAGCCACATGAATTCATCATGAACACTACTCAAAATGTATCTAACCCATTTGATTCATCAAAAAATAGAAAGTTCATAAACTAAATGAAACCCTTGTCCTATAGAGATTTGAATTTGGGTTTGAGGTTTCAGATATCATTCATCATGTGCTTGGTATATAAAGTTACAATTTCATCATTTGCAAGCTCCTTAATGATGTAATGGATGTATGCCCTAATGTATTCAACATACAAAACACCATATGATGCAGATGAAAATGTTTCATTCAGATCATCTTCCATCAATTTGTATGTGTGTTTCTTAATCTTAGGTCTTGCTCTATCAATTACCTCAACAACCAACATAGTTGCCATACCAAATGATTCCATTATCAAATTTTGGGTTATAACAGATAGCTCAAACTTAGAAAATAACTTTTTGTCTTCAATCAGATGCAAGAAATCTTAGTCAAATCTATCAGGCTCTAGTTTTGCTACACAATCTTCTTCATTCAACTCTCCTGATCTTTTTCTTCAAATGCAATATGAGAAATGAGAATTAAAACACCTTTTTATCCTTTTTCATACCAAAATTTTAGGTATAATAAAGACTTAACCCTAAAAATCTTCTATATGCTTTGTATTTCATGAATGCTATTCAAGAGCATAAAATTGGAATGGAGTCTTATAGAAATATTTTAGGATCAATTGCATAACCATCTACACTCAACTGCAACTTGCAATAGCAAGTTACTAA
The DNA here is from genome assembly GCF_030272615.1 of Cryptomeria japonica. NCBI lineage: Eukaryota > Viridiplantae > Streptophyta > Pinopsida > Cupressales > Cupressaceae > Cryptomeria > Cryptomeria japonica. The sequence continues at coordinate 177,224,098 of NC_081414.1, forward strand.
TCTCAAATAGGGGGTTTTAAGGATCTTCATGAGAGGATTCCCTTTAAGGCCAAATTCCTTAGTTACCAAATGAGGTTATAACACTAGAGTCAAGTGCAGACCATTAACTACATCTAAATAAACCCTTTTTCACCCACATCTTCTTATGCTACTCTCTAGTTTCTTTGATGTTCACTCTGCTCTTATTATTTGACTTCTTCTTGTTTGTTGAAGCATAGTTGCTCACATTTTTGCTTCTGTAGTATTTTTCAATATGACCAGATTGTTGGCAACAATAATGAAGGAAAGCTAAGAGGGGGGTGAATCAATTTTCACCAAACTTAACCAAATTAACAACTTTAAATCTGATCAGCAATAGTAAGAGAAAAGATAAACACCACAACAAAGATACACATAACACACAAATTTTGATGTGGAAAACTCGGTTAAGGGAAAAACCATATGGGGAACCTACCCATAGTAAGAGGATACTCTGTAGTAGTATGTGAAAACATTACAATTAGGAGTGTACATGCATTTACGTACACTTCCTAGAGCTCACTACTCAAAACAACAAAGGGCTACAACCCAAAGAGGGATTACTACCTTACAAATATTGGACAACAATCCAAATTACATGAACTAAAAGATTAGCATCTCCAAATGCCTAATTATAGTTCTGATTAAGCACATTATCTGCTCTGCAACACTTCACTGCACTTCTCACTTCATAAAGATCAATTTTCTTACCTTGCACATACAACAATCTCTAATAATGCAAACACCAAGTAGACACCCAACCTACACTACTAATACATCTATTTATACAAACCATCAATCTTGATCACAAGGTTGGCTCAACCCATAAGACCTAATTACAAAATTCCATCACACGATATAGAAATAAATAGGGCAAGTGCAAGGCAATGAGTCACAAATTCGTGGAAGTTTGTGCATTGGAAAACATGCTCTTATAAACGAGGGCCGGTTTATGCTTTGGGCTCCCAAGCCGAAGGTAATGGGGGTCTGAAGCAAAAATAAATGGGCCCCCATTTTGTTCTAAAATGGGGGCCCGCTTTTAAACAAAATGAGGGCCTATTTTTTAGAAATGGGGACCCGTTTTTAAAAACGGGCCCCCGTTTCTAAATCACATTTTTCCTTTTTTTTCCACAAGCCGCCCTTGTTTGAAAACGGGGGCCTGTTTTGTGGAAGTTGATTCCACAACCTGCCACTTGGCTCGGGATTAGGCTTAGGATAGGTCTGGGATGGCCACACCTAAGACATGGACCTGCAAATTCAAATCTCCATGAAGGAAAGCACAAATACAAACTTCTAAAATAGTTTACATGCCTCTAATCAAAGAATTTTTATATGAAATTAAAACTCATTTCAGTTTATACTGTCTAGATTCTAAATATGTAAATTTATTAAAAAATTGATTATTTTAACTATTTTTCATTTAATTTATACTAAATTGGGTCCATAAATTTGAAATATTAACTAGTTTTGTTAATTTAATAACTTTCTTATTTTAAATAATTTTGGAAAAAAAATTATATGTCATCAATCTACACAAAACTCTTTTGTATTTAAAAAAAAAAATCAAAAAATGTTAATTGTACATCAAATTATGTGGGTCGTACACATCAAATTTTTAAAAAGATAATTACGGCCATTAAAAAAGTAATTAAAAAAAACTATTAGAAAAAAAAATATAGAAAAATATGCTCATCAATCTTCAGTGTGTTACAAACCATTTCACAAAATGGTTTGAGAAAATAATTTTAATTGTGTCAAAAAGTGTGGGTCGTACACATGCATGGTATGGTCCTGAAACAGACATTTTTAAAACATAGTTTTCAGAACTCCATTCAAAAAGTTATTTTTTATTATGTGGGTATTAAAATAAATTACATATTTGGAAAGTACACTCAAAGGGATATCTTTTATATTACTGACTTTTTCTAAGATTCAATCTCTAAGTGTTTCAAAATTTAAGCTCAAATGAGACAAAATCTGAAAATCAGGGAAAAGACTTCCACTTTTTGGCCAAAAAGTGGACTCGTCTTCTTGCACTGACCCAATAATCAAATCAATACAATGTTGGCAAGGATATAACATAGACTGAAATCAAACCCTCAAACATGCAACACCACCAAATAACATGCCAAGATCATCTGCAATATGCTACAACCACCAAGTTGGCCAAGAACAAGAAAATTACCACGAGACCAATAAAATCTTCAATACCACACATAATAAACAATGTAGATCAATAACACCAATAAGAACATTAGAACCATCTACTCCAACATGACTTATCAGAATCTCATCGATCAATACAATGATACTCAAGAATACTCAACAGTAACAACACAAACTTAGAAAGATAACTTGTGGAACACCAAATCACGAACCGATTTAATTGAAGAGGCACAAGAACATCCTAAACACTACCAAATCCACAACTCAAGATACAATCATACTAGAGTAATATTCACCAGAAATCACAACTCTGCAATACAAAACCACAGACAAACCAATCCTCATATTGGATGACATAACATGATCAAATCACCTTTTGGAGCACTGAAACTTATGCTAAATCAACTAGAGAAACTTATCCCAATATCCATTAAATCCATATTAGCATAATCAATCAATATACAACCAAACCAACTCTTTGAAACATCAGAGAACAAGAACACATAAATATGTTGATATCAATGACAACAACACATCCCAACAACTCTAATATCCGATAATATCTACCTTTTAAATTGAAGGAAAAATATGAATGTGAAAAAAAAAATTGAAGAAAGAAATCAACACCAATGATCTCCCCCGAAGATCATGCACACATAGCTAGATAATATAATTTTGCACATTCTTCTCTCTCCCTTTGATATCAATACAAAAGGATATCAAAATAGAATAACCCTCCCCCTAAGAATGCACAATCACTAACTGAACCACAAACTAACTGTTGAACACAATGTATTGTTGAGAGAGGGTGAATCAGTGGTATCTAAAAATCTTAACCTTTTAATCCTAAGAGTTAGTACTGGTTAGCAATGAAAACACTAAGGAAACCTATTAGTGAGATAAAGGAAGATATCATAATGTAATCACACAAACGCACATCACATGACACTGGTATATACAACAAAAACCCAAGATGGGGAAAACCTTGGTGATAAAAGATGTTGGAGTCTACTCCTCCAATCTAGGCTCATAATGAAAATGTAATTACAATGTTTAGGGCATCAACCCACGGAGCACCAACCCTTGATTTTGGGCACTAACCCTTGATTTAGGGTACCAACCCAAGGACACTAACCCCTTATTTAGGGCACCAACCCAAGGAGCACCAACCCATACTAATTTTATCACCACTAACCCAAAGGAGCACCAACCCCTACACCAAGATCCAACTCAATGAGATACAATAAATAAATTCAATACAATAATAATAATCTGGTTACAAATGAATTTTGTAACCTCATAGATATATCTCTTCACTAATCCACCTCTGCTCTACTCCTTGTCGGCTCTCTTCTCACCTTCTCTAACTCTTCCTTTCCTCGGCCTCTGCCTTGTCTGCTCTCTTCTCACATTCTTCCTCTATTCACCTCTGCTCACTATAGCTCCCTCATAGGTTCAAGCTCTACCAGTTCCACCTAGTTACCGATTACTTCCATAGTATCAGTTAAACCCTGATAAATCCTTGCCTATGGCTGCTTCTTTCATGTTACTACTTATTTCCTACTGGTTCTAACTCTACTCATTGTCTTGATTGATGTATTTCTTGCATCTTATTAGAATCTTAGACCTTCACTGGTTAGTCCCTTACAAAGCCTTCTTACTAGTTGCACCTCCAAATGCTCAATTTCCTAAATTCATAGTTAGATCAACTATTTTCTTTCAACTAGAATCACACCTTCTAGTAGCATCCTCCAACAACACAATTTCATCAATTTTGACTTGCATATTTATAAACAAGTCTTCCCACCAAATTTTTTTTTAAACTTTAGGCAGTCAGGGTTTCTTCATTAACCTCAAGGCAAACCAAATCTAGCCAGATCTCCTTCCAAAGATCAACCACTTGCCACAAATCAATTAGGCTTTGCCAATCTTGTGGCTTCCAATGTACGATTTCTAAGTTTAGTAAACATAGACAGTCTGTCAAAAAGGCACTTGGTCAATCACCATAAATTGTTCAACAGATTGCATCACCAACCTTATTGTGCACCTGGATATTTTGCATCAATTGATGTCTCCCTTTGATCACCTATGTTTGACCTTCCTTGAGTCACACACCTATGAAACATATCCCATGATTTATGGGGTCTGCATTTAATATCAACCAAGACTGCAACAACCTCATCGGTGCACACTCCATCTACTACTGCATGCATGTCTACTACCTTGACTCCATGTGGCACCTTTGTCTACATCCACCTTAGCTCACTATGTCGATCCAAAATGGTCACTGACCAATTACACACAACCAGTGTATGCTTCGTACTACCGGTCCCTCTTTGCCTACTGGTTCTCTAACCTTGCCAATATATCTTGCCATACTAGTTAACATTCATACGTCCACCTTCCTTGTGTTGGTGAAACATTTCATCCCGATCATCACACATACCAATTCTCATCTCCATGTTGTCAGTGTATCAAATTGATCAGTCATTGTCCTTACAAATTAGCATGTAAGAAAACCTTTTAGCTGTGTACTTTCTAGCATACTGGTGGACACTACATGTACCTTCATGTTAGTAACCTGCATAATAACATCATGCAAGCAATCTTCAACTATCCTTGCATCAAACTACATCTGCATTCCAGTTGGACTCTTTGTCTATAGCTAAACATTTTCTTCTCCTTCATCTGGAAGGTTTCCCTCTCTGCCAATTTGTCAAAGGGCCAAACTCATCACTCCCTGTTTGTTTTGGTGGCTCACCTACTTACTATGTTGATCAAGTGCACATCACTAATCTCACATGATGGAGGATAATACACATCATCTAAGAAATGGAGGTAGATACACCGTGGTTCACAATCTGCCAATCACTAGTGGGAGAGGAACTATGTCATCTACTAGCCAATGGTGTGACTTCCCTGATATTGTGTAGATTCAATCTCACTACAATCCTTAGATAAAATTCCTTCTTCAGTATTCTCTTCTTCCAAGGACATCATTTACTGGTGGGAATCTTGCTAGATGGCATCACACTAGCATACCAGTGACCTGTACACTTTGTAGTCTTACCGGTCAGAACTAACATGTAGACTAACATGTTCACCCACTTGTTCACCAGATAAAGGTTTCTTCATTCTCAACAACAATGTGTATACCAGGGAGTATAGCTTGCATACTAGTTGGCCTCAACTGCACATAGTGCTAGTTGTCATCCATGATAGTAATACTAAATGACATCAATCACAATACTACACATACATCTCCCATACTAGTTGCCATTTATATCGGTTGACATCAATGACAACACAATGCCAAAAATCTCCCCATTTGGCATTGATGTCAACACATATAGTTGTAGACATCTAAAAATGGTCAACGCTTGCGGAGTCATACTTTAACATTTGCACATTGCCTTATCTTAGGGTTTTTGCGTCGCATTAACATTTCTTCTATGTTGCACACTTGGTCTTTATCATTTGTGAGCATCGAGTCCTTCTTTTGCATTCTTCATTTGTCTTGCTTTTGAATTAGGTCTTGGTGATAACAATTTTCAGTCATGATTTTAGTTGATCTTATCCTATCGCATCAATGTGTGTGCTCATTTGTTATCATTTTGGACATCATCAATCCTAATTAGGGTTTTTGTCCTCTTATTAATCTTGTCATTTTGCAATCGATTTGTCATCGATCTTTGTCATTTTCAATCTTGTCATCATGTGATCGATTTGTCATCGACCGTTGTCCTCTTATCAATCTTGTCATTTTGCAATCGATTTGTCATTGATCATTGTCATTTTCAATCTTATCATCATGCAATTGATTTGTCATCGATCGTTGTCATTTTCAATCTTGTCACCTTGTGATCGATTTGCCATCGATCGTGGTCATTTTGAATCTATTTTTTCATCGATCATTGTCATTTTTGTCATTTTGCGATCGATTTGACCTAATTTTCATCCTTGCATTTCTAATTTATCTTCTAGGGTTTCATGATTTATTCATTTAATCTTGTTTGGCATTTTCCCTCTAGGTTAAATAATTCATTTATTTATCCTAAGTCTTCTTGTCACAATTAAATATTTATTTAATTAGCTAATTAATTCCCTCTCTTTGTGTGAATTAATTGATGAATGAAAAATTGTTAATTAATTCACCTAATTCCTAATTTCCTCATTTTCTAATTTTCCTAATTCCTAATTTCCACCTAATTAATGTCTCTCTAGTTTCTCCCTATTTTTGTGCTTCAGTGGAAGCATGAATTGCTCATGCGTCATACTATTGGCATAGCAAGATGTCATAAGATTCTAGTCCTCTAACCTTTGCATTGGCAATATGTCATAATTCATGACATAGAAGGTGTCATAACCTTCTTCCTTTAACTCAATTTTGCCATTTTTGAAATCAATTGCCTAAATATCAATTTCATGCTAATCTTGTCTTTTCTCCAATTTGTCTATAAATTGGATGAATTTCTTCAATCAAGGCCCTTGGTCGAATCAACCATGCTTCTAGTACCCTTATGCTATCATGCTATCTTGTAAATCTTGCTTTCATCTCATGTGTATGCACTTGTAGGTGAGATCCACAAAACAAAGATATTTGAAGGAGAAAGAAGGACAATGGAGCCACATGAAGGAGACATCTGCATTTGGTTTGCTTAGATTTCATTTAGAATGTCATCTTCATGTTTTCATTGAATGCTTTTAGGATTGTTATCATTGCATTTTAGTTTTCATGATTGAACTAGTCCAATTTGCTATTGCTTGTGATGATTTCCAATTTCCTAGCTACAATAGTATTTAACATACCACAGACTCTCTCTCTTTGAGAACAATGAAAAAGGTAAGTAAAATCTAATATACAATAGGCATTATTTTTCCCTCTTCCTACTAGTTGCTTCTCCATTTTTGACTGCTATGCATTGCATCATCTCAAACAACATCACTTGAGATGGAGGGTTTAGATACAAACTAACTCTAATCCTATATACTAGTCTGATACCAATGGTACACTCTTAATCTGTGGAGTTTGCACTGACACCAAAATTTTAGTAGCTATTAGGTGCCAATATGATATATTCTCCCCCTATGTAGGTCACTCTCCCTCTTTGTGCTCAAAACTGGTTAAGTGAGCTCTTTTCTCTTACTTTGTAGGTTGTTCTACTTATAACCTAGACTACACTTCCTTTCACCTAGTGGATTAATGACAAACGAGCAAATTTGTTTCCTGTTCTATTATACTCCTAGGTAACTTGATTATGACTTTCATAGATAAACAAATTGAATAGGCACCTTCCCAAAGTTAGTGACATACCAGTATGGACAAACAACTACATGATCTACCACAAAATTTAGTATGTCTAATATCAATCAGAGTGTATGGCTATCAACTCCCCCTGAACTGCACATCTTTTGTCTTCTAAGCATGTCAGGTCCAAATCCGGTGCTTCAATCTACACCTTGCACCAGTAAAAGGGAGCATCTATGAACTATAGATGATCTACCACTTCCATGATGTCCATCATAATATTGTGACATCCCCTTCCATGAACACAAGACTAGCCTACGTCAACAAAATTTCACCTATCCAATTGGTTGACTCATCAGGATGTGTACACATGAGATCAATTACCTATTCAACACGTTGCCAGAAAATGCATCACCAATATTGCCCAAGGAAAATTTCTTCTTTCCAAGCCACCGGAGCCATTGTAGTGTTACTAGAATGCATTGCAACACATGTTCTTCACTATTGATAATTGTCCCTACCGACAACATATTGTTCATGTTAGTTTACTATACCAATCAAATATTTCTACTAGCATACTTTGTCCACTGACCCACCTTCCGGTGTCACATCCCATTTTGACACTTGCAATAGTGATCTATCTCACCCATATGAATGTATATCTAGGATACTAATTGCACACACTTTTCATCTCAATTTCTCCCTCATGTCGATAGCTACCATCCTTAATCTTTGTCCTTTTCAACATTGGGGGTGAATGATCTGATCAACATGTAGCTCCCCCTAAGGATTTGCATCTCTTCTAAACTTTAGGAGATATCACCTATGCATTGAATGCATAGTGTCAGTCCATGGTCACGTTCTCTTCCTTCTTCCTCCATGCATGTTTGGACTCCCTCTTCTTCTCATTTGTAGCCTTTGGAATAGGTCCCATCTTCTTTTGTTGATAGGTCTTTTCTTTACTAGGTTTTGCTGTATGATTGGATACATTGCCATAAAACCATATTGCATTCATCCCAACTAGATGATTGGAAGACCTTCTATCAGACTGATTTGATTTTCCTCTCAGAATCATGCTATTGTAGCCCACTACTAGTTTCAACTGACTTCTTAATCTTGCAAGAGTGGTTCTTCTTTGGGCATAGCTATTATGTCGGTTGTCATATGCATGAATCATCTTCTTCCTGCACTCATTGCTTCTATGGCCAAATCCATTGTAGTTATAACATATATAATTTATATTTCTTCAAGCAGCAAATGGACTTTGGTTAGCATAATCAGGAGTGAGCTTACACATGTTTCTACATTTTGATGTTCTATGCCTAACTGAGTTACATCTTTTAAAAACTGAATTTCTATTCCTCTGAAGAACAAATTTTCTATTCCTAGTTATCATTTTGCATTCCTCTTCCCTATGGCCATATCCTTTTTAATTGGAGAATGGAGACTTATTATTTACAAATTCATTCTACCAAACATGAGGTGATCTGACCTGTTTGGCTTCTCCACTCCTTCTCTGGGGTGCTACATCTCTTTTCATTCCACTGGTGGGGAGTCTATGAGGCTGCCTTCTTGAATTCTTGTTTCTAGTGAACCTATCTTCTCTCACCTCTCTTTTTCCTTTAGGACCTTCATTATTTCTTCTTACTACACTAGTCTTCATAATTATCCTCAAGTCCTTACCGGTTGTACCTAGGTCAAACTTCTTTCTTGGTGCACTTAGGATAGTGAAGTTCTAACCCTTGTTATCTCCATTAGAGGAGACAAAAAAATGTCCTTGTGAGAGACATCCTCATGTATGGAGCATTCACCGGTAGCATATCCTAATCCTCTAGTATCCTTGGTTTGTTTTTGTTTACTCAATGTTTTGTCCTGCCATCATACTAGATCCTTATCTTGAGCTCACCTTGACACTTCTCAAGGTCTTTCCTGATGTTCTCCATTTCTCCTTTTAGGTCTTGACATTCTTTTTTGTTTTTCTCCACTTCCAGTTGGAGTTCCTCACATTTTCTTCCCTTAGCATGAAAGATAGATTTCAATTCACTAGTCAATCCTTTTGCCTCTTCTACTTGAGATGTCAATATACAAAATATTAATTGATTTTTCAAGGCATATTCTCAAGTGGCTGTATTCTTCATGAACTAAATCTTTGAACCACTTAAATTCCTTTCTAACATTTTGCAACTCTTCTATTGCACTTACCATTTCATATTCAATATTAATGTCAGCTTCATCTTCCTCATCACTCCCAAACACATCTTGCTGGTAAGAGTGCTCTACATGATAACTCTCTTATGTGTGTCTCTCATCTTTTGATTCTTGAGCCATAAAGAGGTGAGTTTCCACTTCATCATTTCTATTTCTACTAACAGATCTACCTTCATCATTTGTAGACACATGTGCTTGATTTCTTATTTGTTTTCCAAAAACTAGTTTTGCGGTATGATTGGATACATTTCCATAGAAGCATATTGCATTCATCCCAACTAGATGATTGGAAGACCTTCTATTAGACCGGTTTGATCTTCTTCTCAAAGGCATTCCATTGTAGCCTACTACTAGTTTGAACTGACTTCTTAATCTTGCAAGAGTGGTTCTTCTTTGGGCATAGCTATTATGTTGGCTCCCATATGCATGAATCAAGAGTGAGCTTATGCATGTTTCTACATTTTGATGTTCTATGCCTAAATGTATTACATCTTTTACAAACTGAATTGCTATTCCTAATAAGAACAAATTTTCTATTCCTAGATATCATTTTGCATTCCTCTTTCCTATGTCCATATCCTTTGTAATGGGAGAATGGAGACTTATTAATTACAAATTCATTGTACAAAACATGAGGTGATCTGACTAGTTTGGCTTCTCCACTCCTTCTTTGGGGTGTGACATCTCTTTTTCTTCCACCGATGGGGAGTCTCTTAGGTTTCCTTCTTTCATTCTTGTTTTTGGTGAACCTATCTTGTCTCACCTCTCTTTTTCCTCTAGGATATTCATTATTTCTTCTTGCTACACCAGTCTTCATTTTTATCCTCAAGTCCTCACCGATCGTAGCTATGTCAAGCTTCTTTCTTGGTGCACTTCAGACTGTGAAGTTCTAACCCTTGTTATCTCCGTTAGAGGAGACAAAAAAATCTCCTTGTGAGAGACATCCTCACATATGGAGCATTCACTAGTAGCATATCCTAATCCTCTCGTATCCTTGGTGTGTTTTTGTTTACTCAACATTTTGTCCAAGGCCTTAGTCCTACCATCATACTAGATCCTTACCTTGAGCTCACTTTGACACTTCTCAAGGTCTTTCCTAATGTTCTCCATTTCTCTTTTTAGGTCCTTATGTTATTTTTCATTTGTCTCCACTTCCAGCTGGAGTTCCTCACATTTTCTTTCCTTAGCATCAAATACAAATTTCAATTCACTAGTCAATCCTTTTGCCTCTTCTAGTTGAGATGTCAATATACAAAATATTATTTAATTTTTCAAGGCATATTCTCAACCGACTGTATTCTTCATGAACTAAATCTTTGAACCTCTTAAATTCCTTTCTAACATTTTGCAGCTCTTCTATTGCACTTACCATTTCATATTCAATATCAATGTCAACTTCATCTTCATCATCACTCTCAAACACATCTTTCTAGTAAGAGTGCTCTACATGATAACTCTCTTATGTGTGTTTCTCATCTTCTGATTATTGAGCCATAAAGAGGTGAGTTTCCTCTTCATCATTTCTATTTCTACTAACAAATCTACCTTCATCATTTGTAGACACATGTGATTCATTTCTTATTTGGTTTCCAAAAACTTGTTCTGCAGTGCAAGGTTCATTCCTATAAAGTTTCTTCAATTTGTCCCATAGGATTTTAGTAGATCTGCATATATCCACCTATGAGGAGACATCACCAGATATCCCACTAAGTATGACCTCCATAGCTTCATCATTACATTTGTTTCTCCTTTCTTCTTCAGGACTGGTGGGAGGATTGACTTTACCAGGGCATCCATTTACCACTGACATCCATACATGAAACCCAAGGGAGGACAGATAGAGTTCCATCCTATGAATCCAAATAGAAAAGTTTAAACAATTGAACACTGGAATAGGGGGTGACACTAAATAGACCATTTTTTTCAAATACTAGAATCTACCCAAGATGGAGAAAGCTTATCAACTAGGAACCTAGGCTCTGATACCAATTGTTGAACATAATGTACCACTAAGAGGGGGGTGAATCAGTGGTATCGAAAACCCTTAACCTTTTAATCCTAAGAGTGAGTATTGGTTAGCAATGCAAAAGCTAAGTAAACCTATTGGTGATATAAAGAAAGACATCACAATGAAATCACAAAAAGGCACATCACATGACATTGGTATATATGAAGAAAACCCAAGATGGGAAAAACCTCAATGAGAAATGTTGTTGGAGTCTACTCCTCCAATACAACCTCACAATGAAAATATAATTACAATGTTTAGGGCACCAACCCAAGGAACACCAACCCCTACTGATTTTATGGGCACCAACCCAAAGGAGTACCAACCCCTACACCGAGCTCCAACTTAGTGAGATAGAATTGATAAAATAAATACAATAATTATAATCTGGTTACAAATAAATTTTGTAACCTCATAGATATGTCTCTTCATCAGTCCACCACTTCTTTACTCTCTATCAGTTCTCTTCTCACCTTCTCTAACTCTTCCTCTCCTCGGCCTCTGCCTTGTCTGCTCCCTTCTCACTTTCTTCCTCTGCTCACTATAGCTCCCTTATTGGTTCAATCTCTATCGGTTGTTTGCCTTTCTACCTGGTTACTGGTTACTTCCACAATACTAGTTAAACCCTACTCAATCCTTGCCTGATGCTTCTTATTTCCTGCTGCTACTTCTTTCCTGATAGTTCTAACACTACTAGTTGTCTTGACTGATGCTCTCCCAACAAACTTATCAAAATCTTAGACCTTTATTGGTTAGTCTCTTACTAATCCTTCTTACTGATTGCACCTCCAAATGCTCAGTCACTTAACTCTCACATTTAGATCAACTCTTTTCTTTCAACTAGCATCACACCTTCTGGTAGTATCTTCCAACAACAGAATTTCATTGATTTTACTTGCATATTTATAAACAAGTCTTCCTACAAAAAACCAATTCAAACTTTAGGTAGTTAGGGTTTCTTCATAGACCTCGAGGCAAACCAAATCCAATCAGATCTCCTTCTAGAGATATACCACTTGCAAAAAAGAAATCAGGCTCCACCAATCTCACGGCTTCCAATATACATTGGCTAAGTTTAGCAAACATAGACAGTCTATAGTACCCCTCCTCGATCAGCCTCTTTTGTATGTTTTAAGTTACTTTAGTGGCTGTTTTGTGGAACATTTTTTTATTTTGATTTGAATATTATGCGATGTTATTTCACGCTTTATCTAGATTTATGGTGTATGATTTTATGTAGTATCTCAGTGCTTATGAGTAATGTTATTTCTATGGATCATTATCATGGACTAACACTTTTCCCTTATATTGAGATGCATTATTTATTTGTTGCATGTTTGCAAGTGTATTCAGATGTGATGGGATGATTTTCCTTCACTCACTATGGTGATACATGGAATGTCACGATTCTCCTTCATTAGTGTGTTTACCGTGTCTGTATATATATTGGTCTATATGCATGTTTGGTTCTTTGGTGCAGGACATTACAGGTACTAATACCGGGTATGTATGGGGTATTGACTCCACCTGGTTTCATAGGTCTGAGTGTTCCTTATATATATATATATATATCCAATGGGAGTGGAGGAGATAGTTTTTGTACCCTAGCTTGACCGCAATTACACTCGTATGAGTGTTGTTAGTTGGTTGTGTTTCCCCATCTAGCTGATATGCATGTCATAGTGCCTTGGTTTGGTCATTTGAGAGTCATCATTTGATCTTTCTTGGTTTTGAGTATTCTTGTTTATTTAAATGGTTATTTAATTTAAATGGATAATGCTATCTTGTGTTAGCGTAATCATTTAATTAATATGCTCTATGATTATTGATTTATTTAAATTCATGAATTGCTAGATTAAATGGTTAAATGGCTTAATTTATTGTGTAAAGTTGCATTGATATTTTTGTGAAATAAATAAATTGCCTAGCCATTTAAAAAGGTAAAATGCTTATGTTGAAGGAAATATTTATGGAAAAAGAAATAGATTAAAGTTTTCCTTTTTATTTTCCATTTCGCCTTTTAATTTTAATCATTGGAAAGAATTATATTTTTTGGGAAAGAAATAAATCTGATTGCCTTTTAGTTTTAAAATATTTAAATTTGATTGGATGAAAAACTTTAACCTAGAAGCTTGGGTTAAAAGATATTTTGGGCATCCATTCTGGGCATTCATGATAGGAGAAGAAGAGAATTTTTGGAGAGAAAATTCTGGAATCTTCCTAAAGGAGTTGGAAATTCGATCTGGCTGCAAGACTGGAGTTTCCTCATCCCTTTTGCTTGCTAATTGCTTCAAGGTTGGAGGTTTCCTTCTTGTTTTGAATTTGTTTTGTAATTTTAAGTTTGCTTCCTGTGCATGGAAATTTATACAATCTTCCTGTAGATATTTGTGAAATGATTGAAATGGAAGAATTAGTGTTTATTTCTATTGGTTTTGTAAAATCTACATCATATGGTTGCATTCAGGAAAGAAATGGTTCATTTCTCTATCTGATGTGTGTTTTGTTCTTGGAAATCAATTTATTGATTTACCTCTTCTTTGAGAATAAATAATTTTAGATTGGGCTTGCTGGGTGAATCCTTGTTTCTATTTTGTCATGATTTGGCTATCTATTCTTTCTAGTGTTTATTTCACCATTTACCTTGCTATTAAACTCTTCCTTGAAATTTTGGAAATTGGTAATGTATGTGTGTTCCCGTGAAATAATTTTGGAAATGGATAGTTCAAAGAGGTAAATATTACCTATTCAAAGAGGTAAATTACCCGTTCAAAGAGGTAAGTATTACCTGTTCAAAGAGGTAAGTATTACTTGTTCAAAGAGGTAAGTATTACCTGTTCAAAGAGGTAAATTATCTGTTCAAAGAGGTAAGTATTACCTGTTGAAAGAGGTAAGTTACTTGTTCAAAGAGGTAAATTACCTATTCAAAGAGGTAAGTATTACCTATTCAAAGAGCTAAATTACCTATTCAAAGAGGTAAGTATTGCCTATTCAAAGAGGTAAATTACCTATTCAAAGAGGTAAGTATTACTTGTTCAAAGAGGTAAGTTACTTGTTCAAAGAGGTAAGTATTACCTATTCAAAGAGGTAAATTACCTATTCAAAGAGGTAAGTATTACTTGTTCAAAGAGGTAAGTTTTACCTATTCAAAGAGGTAAGTGTTACCGGTTCAAAGAGGTAAGTGTTACCAGTTCAAAGAGGTAAGTGTTACCAGTTGGAAGAGGTAAGTGTTACCGGTTTGAAGAGGTAAGTGTTACCGGTTCGAAGAGGTAAGTGTTACCAGTTTGAAGAGATAAGTGTTACCCATTGGTAGAGGTAAGTGTTACTAGTTCAAAGAGGTAATTTTATAAATGGAATGTTTAAGTGGTATTGTGTGATGTAATGTGATGTTCATGTGATTTCTATTATGTGGTTAATAAATTTATCAATGAAAATTAAGGCATAAATTAGAGATTCAAATGGGTAGATTTGGAATATTGAATTGGAAATTGTTTAGATGTGACTGCTAGAAAAGAGTGTTTTATTTAATTTTCAATCAATGATGTTGCAACTGTTTATGGTGCTAATATTTTCAAAGATTATCTAAGTGTAGATTTGATGTATTTAGCCATCCTTGCAAGTGTATATTGTGATATTTTGGTCTATGGTTCAGTCATCCTGTGGTGGTGTAATTGGTACCTTTGACCAAGTGATATATGTTGGCTTCATTGTCTTAACCATGTAGTGTCTTTGCCTTATGGTTAGTCAAGAGTCAGTATGTCCTCATTTTCCCACATGTTTCTGAAAGTGGGGTTATGGTTATCTACTTCACCATAGGGTCCTTGGGGTGTGACCTTGTTTGTTTTGTGTCCTTTGAGAGAGTAGCTTTTGAGTAGGTTATCCTTGCGAAAGTCAAATAATAACTGATAATCTAATGAATTGATTAGGTGGGTAGTATCATAACATTAATAAAGATAATTGTACCTCGTGCATAGGTGAGTGCTATTATAGGGCTCATAAAGTTGCGAGAAGGCCTAGAATGGCCAACCAACCACCTTGTCTTCATGAAAGGCTGGTGGGGTCTGCATGAGACTTAGTTGGAACTGGACGGTTAGGAGAGGTTACTAGGATAGTGAGTCAGCACCTATGGAGGTTGTACCAAGGTAACCATCTTAAGCTATGCGATAACACTCTCTCATTTGGTTCACTTGTGTTTCGTGATGTTAGTTCACTTGTGTTTGTGAAGTTGAGTCACCTAGATTTTTGTGGAGTCTTATTGTGCTGTCATAGAGTTGTATTGTTTGGTCGACCATGTTGTGCTTATGCTTGTTTGAGGGTCCTCAACTATCTCCTAACATGGTGGGATGATTCCATTCGGGAATTACATGGTCAAGTGGTAGTGCCACTTCCCATCGGATGTTCAGATTTGTGCCTTCATGCGAGGATTCACTTTGTAGGTGTTTCTGTGGTTCGTGACTCATGCTTCATCTCATGCTTTGGAGATTTTTGGTATTTGTAGACCTACGTAGTCATTGTATCATTGTAATATTGATATTATGTAACCTTGTAATTGGATGAGATCTATCCTATATGTTTATTGAGAAGCTATGTTTTGGTAGAGCAATGTAATCCTATGTTTGGATGATTTCATCAAGTTTCCTTAATGATGTTAGTAAATGCTTATTTAAGTGGAAATTATGTTGTATCCTTTCAATCTTTCTATGATGAATCTTTATTTTCTTATGGCTTCTTGTGATCATTGAGTTAATGATGCATTTGTGGATTTATGATTTTTTGGAATTTGTTCTTGAAGTTAATTCTTCATTGGTAACCCTCAAGGAATTCTAGTGTAAGTCTTCTGCTTGTGTTATCATGCATGTTGTGTAAATTCACTTATGATGTTTATACTTAAAAAAAAATTTATTTCACCCTTGTTGTGGGTTTTCCTTCGGGGTTCCTAGTGGGGCATTACACAGTCTATCAGAAAGGCACTTGGTCAATCACCATAAATTGTTTAGTAGATTTCATCACCAACCTCATTCTATAGCTGGACATTTTGGATCAATTGATTCCTCCCTTCGATCACCTCTGTTCAACCTTCATTGAGTCACACACCTCTGCAATAGATCCCATGATTTACAGGGTCTACATTTAATGTAGACCAACTTTGCAACAACCTCCTTGGTGTACACTCCATCTACTACTACATGCATGTCTGCTACCTCAACTCCATGTTGCACCTTTGTTCACTATGTCGATCCAACATGGTCACTGGCTAATTACACACAACCTGTGTATGCTTCAGACTATCGCTCCCTCTTTTCCTATTGGTTGTCTAACCTTGCCAGTATATCTTGCTATACTAGTTAACCTTCATACCTTCACCTTCCTTGTGTTAGTGAAATATGTTAGCTCAGTCATGACACATACTAGTTCTCATCTTTGTGTTGTCATTGTATCATATTGATCGGTCATTATCCTTACAAATCAGCATGTTGATCTTCATCTAAAGAGATCCTTTTACTTGTGTACTCTTTAGTATACCAATAGCCTTGTTTACCGGTGGACACTACATCTTCCTTCATATTGGTAACATGCATGATAACATCATGGAAGTAGCCTTCAACTATCCTTACATCAAACTGAATTTATATTCTAGCTGCACTCTCTTTCTATAGCTAAACTTTTCCTTCTCCTTCATCTGATAGGTTTTTCTCTCTGTCATTTTGTCAAAGTGACAAACTCATCACTCCTTGTCTATTTTGATGGCTCATCTACTTACTTTTTTGATTAGGTACATATCACTGATCTCACATGTTAGAGGCTCACACATATCATCTGGCCGGTGGAGGTAGATACACTATGGTTTGCAATTTGCCAATCACTAGTGGGAGAGGAACTATGTCATCTATTGGCAAATGGTGTGACTTCCCTATTAGTGGGAAAATGCAATTTCCTTACAATTATTAGGCAACATTCCTTCTTCATTCTTCTCTTCTTCTAGGGACATCATCATTTACCAGTGGGAGTCCTGCTAGATGGCATCACACTAGAATAGCAGTGACCTATGCACTTTGAAGTCTTACCAGTTATTACCAACATGTATACTAACATGTTCATCCACTTGTTCACCATGTACAAGTTTATTCATTCTCAACAACAACTTGTATACTGGGGAGTCTATCTTGCATACAGGTTGGCCTCAACTGCACACACTGTCGGCTATCATCCATAACAGTAATACCATATGACATCAGTGACAATACTACACATACACCTCCCATACCGGTTTCCATCCTATACCGGTTGACATCAATGACAACACAATGCCAACACTAAGTACTCCTACTGAGAAGCGACACCAACTCATCAATTCAGATATTAGAATAAGACTATGAAGTCCACTAAATTGATGCATCTCAATGTATCTATTTCTCATCAATAGGGGTAGTTACCCCTAACTTCTCTGTAAGATATACAAATGTATCTATAAAAAAAGGCTTAGTAAAGATATCTATGATCTGTTCCTTTGTAGATACATACTCCAATTTGACTTCTTCCTCACTAACTTTCCCTCTCAAGAAATGATACTTGATTGATATATTCTTTGTCTATGAATGCAACACAAGATTCTTAGAAATATTAATAGCACTTAAATTGTCACAATATATAATAGTAGGCTCATCATAAACAACTCTAATATCCTTCAACATTTTCTTCATCCCAATTACCTAAGTATTGTTGCTAGTAGCAACAATGTATTTAGCTTTAGCAGTAGATAGAGAAATGGTATCTTGCTTCTTACTTTCCCAAGAAACCAACTTCTATCCCAAAAATAATGCATCACATGAAGTACTCTTTTGATCATCATGATAAACTTATAAGGCACTGAGAGGGGGGGTGATTCAATACAAGCAAAAACAATATGAATCTGATCATCAACTTAAACAACTTAAAACTTATCAAGCACAAGAAGAATATAACCACATAAGTAATGCCCAATAAAATAAATTCTACATAACATAAGAGATTATATGTGGAAATCCAAAAGGGGAAAACCACAGTGGGAGTTAATACCCACAAGATTCACTATCTATAGAATAGAAATATTAACTAGTTAAGGTCTTACAAATATGCCCTATTAGGAGCAGACCTGGTTAGGATTCACTTAGTTAATGAATTTAAATGATAAGACATGTTAGGAGAGATGACCTATTCAGATCAACCCCACAAGAGGATTTAACACTCTGATATAGAGCTACCATGTTAGGGGATTTACAAGTTAAGGACTATTAGGACCTACCTGGTTATGGGATTTTACTGCTCCAAATTGTTAGGAAAACAACAGTCAAATGATCTTCTTATAACACATCTATGTCTGATAAGATCCACTTCAAATCCTCAAAACATCAATGACACATCAATATAGAGCTTTGTAAAACATCGCACAATCAACTTTGCCTAATTTGCCTTTGATCTCACACATATACTCATGTCTATCTCATAACTCATCACATTTTTTATAGACATCAACTTGGTTGGCTACAACCTTCGAACAATTTCCTAGGTTCAGTGAATCTTGACAAACTAGCATTACACGCTGAACTTATGTCTGCTACTGACATAACAAACTAAAAATAAAACAAAACTTGTGTCGTTTTACCAATTTAAGTGACTTTATCACTACTGGTTAAGTGTTCATCAAAATGTCTGCTCTGTACATCAAATCTTAATTATTTGGTTGAATCTGCCAATGCAGTCATGAACATAGCTCCAAATTCCTATCTCCATCACTATTGTAAAACCACATCATTCAACTCATCATCAGTTGCCTGTACTGGTGACATGAATGCAACTTTGTCTCTATTTATTGATTAAGAACCTATTTGTTGGTTCACTGGTAAATTGTCATCTATATCAATTGTACTTACCGGTTGGATTTCAAGACTTAGATGACTACCAAAAACATTGTTATCATCAATGACAACACAAGACTTAGTCATCAAAGATGAATCTCAATCTCTTCATCACATTCACCAATCAATCATTTACCAGTTGTATATCTCCAACAGTCTTTATTGGTTCAGTCAAATGCCAACACTTAGAAAAAGTTTTGTCAACTAAGTGTGCAAAATATATTTGGCTCGATGACATATATTCTCCCCTAGCAATTACATGCTATTACAAAGAAAAATTAAAAGACTTATACTACTTCTCCCCAAAATAATTATCAAAATTTTGACTACAACTACTCCCCCTTTGACAACAATGGCAAAGGAAAGTAGATACATATAATTACATAAAAAATATATCAAAATTGCATAGCATATATATAGATGTAAGAGTTCAAAATATTTCTACAATGCAATCTTATAAAAAAGCATCACTACAATGTGATTTCAACTGCTTCGAATCATTATGCTAGGTTTCCAAAATAGTGTTGGAAATCTCCACAAGTGCGTTGATTTATCAAGAAAACTCCTCCATAAAATCTATGGTACTCATCTGTGTAAGATTTCCACCTTCAATATCAGTTGTGTCTATAATTCCTGTAGTGATCTAATCCTCTTAACCTGTTCATTCTCGTAATATTTCAGCTTATGTTGAAGTTCAACAACAAACTTTCTAAAAATGATAGTAGTCATTAAGGGGCTTGAATGACTCACTAAGAACTTCAAGTTCTTGCTCAACTTCCTCCTCATTCTTCTTCAACCCAATGAAAAATAATGAAAAATTTGCAATAGTGGAGAGTATTTTACCTCTAGTCTCAAGTGCTTCTTTCAAATAGTCCTTATTGATAGTAAGAGCAATTTTTCCTTTATCAATATTAGTCATTAAGTACTCTATTCTCTTCTTCTTGTAATCCTTCCTAACACTAACGTAAGCTGTATCTTCAAAAGATTTCATCAATTATCTGACATCATTAATAAGTTGTCCAAGCTTGTCAATAGGAGTAAAAAATTTATAAGTATCAGTCTCCAGTAGGAGACTTGAGAAAATCTCAACAACACTTCTTATTGTTTCTACCTCCTTCTGTTGTTCTTTGATCCTCTTCTTCTTGGCTTGAGATTGCATTGTAGTTGAAATCTCCATCAACTTGGTTGAGCTTAGCATATCCATATTAATAGGTCCTTTAATACTTATTGCATCATCATCATCTTCATCCACAATTTTATTTTTAGATTCAAGTGACAAAGGTGTCACTTTTGGTTTTGTCGTCACTATCTTCTTCTCCTCTTTATTTTCACTTTATTTGTCCTTTGCATTTTTGTGTATAGGTGGGGGTTGTGTATCAATAGTTTGAGTTACTATCGGTGGCACCTCATTCTTTTTTTCTTCTTCATTCTTCTTTTCTCTCTATCCCTATTCCTATTCATGGTTCTCAAACATTTGAGCATCAATATCCTATACATTTACATTGTTAGTAGCATCAGCATCATCATTATTAATACTAGTATCATCATCATCAAGGATAATCTAAGGTTCAGTTTGTGTGTTCACCGAATGATTATCCTAGACAATTTCATCAGGCTTAAAATCAGTTATCTTAAAGCCATCAGGAAGATCTTCATCTAGAATTAGACCCGGTACCTTCTTAAAAATTTGTTTAGTCTCCTCATGGACCAATTGGGTCTCTCTGATTAAAATTCTTGTCAACCTTTTCTTTGACCTGAAAGATGACTTTTCCTTAGCAACAATTTCATCTAGCTCTTCCTTAGTAACTTCAAGTTGCAAGTTTTTAAGAACATATTCAATAAATTCCCTATCTTATTTTATGGTTGCCTACCATCTAGCATCAATTATATTATACTGTGATTTTGGAATTTGCCCTTGTGACTCAATGCTTTGTTGTATTTATTCATCATATAAATAATCACATCTTCTATCTGTCTTTTCTCATCTTCATTAAACTTATCATACAATTTCTTCACACCAGTCAATAAACTATACTCTTTAATGCTTATGATTAAATTTTCAAGAGGTGTGAGCTTTTTTACCAGTTTCCTCGAAGATTTCATAGTATAAGTACCAACTATTAGGATTCCCATAGATACTAAGAGGGGGGGTGAATCAGTATCTAACTGGTGAATCAAATTTCTTGACTTAAAACATGTAGAACATATTATAATAGTGTACCAGTAAGCAAGAAATAATGCAATAAATAGAGATAAAAGAAACCACATGAAAAACACACCATAACACAATATTTTAATGAGGAAACCTGGTGTGGGAAAAACCTCGGTGGGATTTGTGACCCACAATATTCACTTACTAGCCAATAAGAGAATATTACTGCTACAAGAGGGGCTTGCACATGCAGGAAGGTCAAGTGCCTAGAGCTCACTACTCAATTACAAAATGGGAAGTCTCACTAACTTACAAAGTGGATTATATAAATCTAGTGTCTTGTACTACTTCAAAATAGCATCTATAATGCCAGATCCAGTACCAGTTTCTACTCTATTTCTTACATAAACCCTTAACCTATAATTTGCATAATAGGTCTGCCTAATTACATTCTACCATCCATATATAAATGTCCTACAATGATCTCTTATATATATGAGTTATTTTACAATGTTGCCAAGTCGGCTTCTAAAGATTTTACAATAATAAAGAAAATGTATTACAACAAAAATCCTGTTGGCCTCTATGTCGGTATGCTTCCTTTCACTACTGGTGCCAGTGATCTGAGTGCTGGTGTAGAGTCTAATCTTGCTGGTGTCAATGTGATTCCTTGCCAGTGTCATAGGATTGTAAGGTTGTTATCAATGACAAAATCTTCAATCACCTACAATGTCTCATTGGAGTGTGCATATGCCAACAATCTCCCCCTTTGGCATTGATGGCAACACTAATGAGAAAATTTCAAAGGTGTATCCAAAACTTGTAATCCAAAAAATGTTTCCAAAAAAAATTGTGTTACCAAAAATATATGAGCTCTCCCTGAGTAGATAAGTCTTCTGCCGGTTATTTTCTCATACTACTACTCCCCCTTTGGCATCAATGACAAAGGTTGTCAATGTGTCAATAGAGTTGTACTTTTCTGTCTCAACCTTGTAACTAGGTGGTTACAATTTGAAAAAGATCCACCAAAATCAAGTTTATACTTTCCATAAACTTCTTGCTATCTTTTATTGTTGCTTCTGTTCTTTGAACTATACCGGTGAGGAGCTGCATATGCTCTACCAGTGTTCTCTGTCCTTGTACCAGTGCCTTAGATATTTCCTTCCACAAATATGCTAGATAGTCCAGTCTTGGACTCAGTCTTAGTCTCAGATTCTTGGCCTTATTTACTATTCTCTCCTTTTCTCTTTCTAAGTTAAGTAATTCTTCCTCAAAACTTGTTATCTTTTGTTCAAAAACTGATAATGTATCAGGTGAGTTAACAAAATTGTCAGCAAGTTTATTGATTTCATCTTGTACCTTGCTCATTTTCTTATCTATGTCAACTATTAGAAAGTTTGTCTTGCAATTGTCTTTATATAGAGTTTTAAATTCCTTCAATGAGTTGCACAATTCCGGTAGAAGTGTGTCAAATTCCATAGTATACTTCTTTATTTGACCGTCAAAGAATTTTTGCTTTTCAATTTCCAACTTGTCTTTCAATGCCTCTTCCTTTATTTGCTCAACTGTCATTGTGTTCTCAGTGATGTATTTACACAAGGTGTCAAGTTGGCTTAAAGAATCCTTATTGTCTATATTGCAGTTAGGAGCTATCATCTTCAAAATTGGGATTGTGTCATCTATAGCTTTATAATCCTGTAAACTATAATATGTTATTCATTTTATGGAGTCCAAAAGAACTTCAGTTACATTTGTAGATTTGTAACCTACTGAGGAGGAACCAATATTCTAAATTCCATCAGTGTAGGAAGTAACCAAGCTTGTAGTGACCTCTGGTAGGTCTGTCTATGTTTCCATTTCTTTAAGAAAGGGTTTTTGTTCCTTTCTTGTTGCTGGTGGCACTATTTCCACATGAACCTATTCTTGTTCTGTAGCATGTTGCTCTGCTTGTCTCTCTATCTTTTTCTCTATTTCAGTCATTTTCTGAGTCTCTTCCTATTGCCCTATGCTATCATTTTCAACTTTTCCTTCAATATTGTCAATGTTATGAGTTTCCAGTGGCTCACTGGCCATATCTGTCTTATCGGTTGTATCCTGGTCTATCATAATGTTGATTGTTTGAGTATAAACATCTACTGTGTATAGTACCTCAGGATTAGGATTTGTATCCTCTATATCCATACTCTCATTTGTTGGTTTATCTTCAGTTGTTGTTACCGGTGGAGTAATTGGAGGTGGTGGGAGTAAGTTGTCTTTTACTTTGATGCTAGGAGGTCCACCAACCTTTCCTTTTCCTTTGTCCTTGTTCTTCTGATATACTTTTATTGGTTAATGGTTTCTGTACTCTTCCTATTTTTCCTTCTCAACAAGGAATATATCCCATGCATTTTCTATTTCCTTTGTTACTTCATTTACTCTTCCAACCATTAGTGCAATATGCTAGTGTGCAGTAGAGAACACTGACTGGTTGGCCTCTACAATTAAGTCATCTATCTCCTTTGGTGAGTTTACTAGATAAACAACAAGTAACTTCTCAACTTTAATTTTCTTATCAAGCTCTACAATAGCTTGTCTTCTTGCTTCTAGTCTTCTGAATAGTTCATCTAGAAGTTCATCTACCACTTCCATTAAGAACTTCTTATAGATGTCCAAGTGTAAAATGAAATTGTTTTCAACTTGCTCTTTTTCATCTACTAACAGTGTATCATATACCTTTCCTATGTTCTTGAGTTTTCCTTCTTCTGTGATTTCATTCAGTAATTTGTCAACAGGGGCAATGTTTTGTTGAGTCCTCTTCTTCTTTGGTGTTAGCTTTTTCTTTAGTGTTGTTTTCTTAACTGAAGACCTCACTATTTGTTGTTTTTGTCTAGTTCTTCTAGGCAAGGGTGTGGATGTCCATGAAGGATCCCTTTTCCTTACAACTCTTTCGAATGTTGTAGGCATGTCATTCTCCAAAGAATTAGCTACCAGTGATAGGTGAGTTTCATGCTGTAAAGTTACTAACTCATCTTTAGTGATGCCAGTTTGTTTCAGTACATCTTCTTTGATAGCTTTAGCTTGTCTAGAGCCTCTTCTCATAGTTGCTTCAACCTTTTTCACTCTTTTCTTAGATTGAATTTGGCTTTCTATGGTCTCAACACTACCAAATACCTCTTTTTTGGATTCCCCAGGCGCTTCAAGAAGGGCTTTTGCATAAGTCTCAATGATGTGATCATTGGTCTCATAATCCATCTCAGTAACCTAAATTGTTCTTAAGATAACTGCTTTCATCCAGATCTCATCCTTTTTAATCACAAAACATATATCATCCTTGTATTTGTTGACAATTTTCTATGACAGTCTAACTCTTTTGTTCAGTCTAGCCTTTAGTGCTCAAAACTACTCATGGATATTCTTTTCCTTTTTTTCACCCATATTGTTGAATAGGTCTGATAATTGTTTCTCTACTAGTATATCAAATCCAAGGTTCTTGTTGCCTATACCAGGCACCTATTTGGTTATGTGTAGCATTAAGCATACAAGTAGATTACCAAATCTAAAAGTCCCTTTCTTATCCTTCTTGATTTTACCTAAATTATCAATCAACTCATCTTTTAGCCATTCACATACATCAATTTTCACATTGTCCTTAACCATGTCATAAGCACTCTTTATGC
Source organism: Cryptomeria japonica (assembly GCF_030272615.1). Taxonomy (NCBI): domain Eukaryota; kingdom Viridiplantae; phylum Streptophyta; class Pinopsida; order Cupressales; family Cupressaceae; genus Cryptomeria; species Cryptomeria japonica. The sequence continues at coordinate 177,249,446 of NC_081414.1, forward strand.
ATAAACTAGAAATTGAGTTAAGTCTACTTGCATGAGTTGCTTTGTAACCTAGAATCATGCTAATGAATCTTACATTTGTGTCGGTTACATCATTAACCTTCAAGGACCTTTTGTCGGATGTTGCACTGGTTAAGTTTATTACTAGGTCATTTGAGACCTTCTTTGTCTTGTCTGGTCTGTTACCGGTGGAAGGTAACCCTGTTATAGCTTTCATAGCTTCCTTGGTAATTTTGTGAATTGAATCAAGCAAAAAGAAAGAACCATGTACCCTGCTCAAAACTATCCTAATCACTTCCTTAGGGAAGTCCGGAATGCTAAGGATCTCAGTGAATCCTAGGGTTTCCACAATTTTATGTTCAGGTTTAATATTTCTGGAGTTATCACATATAACAGTCTTATACATGTTTTTGATTTCTTCATCTCCTAATTCCTCTATATTGCAATGGATGTACATTCTGGGATCTTCTACAAAAATAACTCCTTTTGGAATTCAAGAAAATGCACCTACATTGTCATCCTTCTTAGCTATCTTGGGAAATAGCTGAAATACGGGCCTAGGGCATTTTATAACCTTGACTACATTAGGGTTTGATATGAATTTAGGTACAAAGGAGGATGCCATGATGATAAATACCTTTTTGTACCTTAGGATGGATTGATTGTTGAAGTGCTTTGCCTCTTTTCTCGAAATGCCTTAGCTCTGGAAATTTTGCGCTCTTCGAATGTTTGAATTCTCAGTGAAGTGAAATGGAGCAAAAATCACAAATTTATAATGTTTATTTCCCATCTACCACATTTAATGCATGTTGGTTAAGTAGTCACTTAACATTGTCTACCGGTATAGAAGTAATTTTCAACTTCTCACCATTAACCGAGGGAATAATAGCATATCATTTGATTTCCAAACCCTCAAAGAAACTTTCTTCAATTTGATGAATAGCTTCCTGTTGGTGGAGTACTACTCTATCCTGCTGGTGGAGCACTACTCTATCCTGTCAGTGGAGTGTTGATTGGTTCTACTGGTGGAGGAGTATTCCCAACATTATTTAGGTCTAACTTTCTAATCTGTTGTTTTGAGAATTCTTTCTTAACCTCTTCAACTTTTTCTTTTCCTTTCAAACTAGAACTTGTGTTGTCTGTCAGTGATCCTTTACTTCTATAGAATTTTGCAATATGTCCAATCTTGTTACATGCATAGCAAGTCACATTATTTTTCTAAATAGCTTTCCCATAACCTATGCTGATTTGTGTTCTACATTGATTAGATAGGTGTCCAGATCTTCCACAAAAATAACATCTCACATTCATTATGCAATTTTTAGAGTTATGACCAGCTTTGTTGCATTTTGAACATTGACTAGTAGGTGTGTTGATGTTCTGATAATTTCTAGATCTACATTGATTCTCTCTACAACTATACTTATTACAGTTAAAGCATTTTCCATTGAATTTATAAGTAGTAGGTTGCCTTACCAGTTTTCTATGATCCTGTGTGTTTGCAATACCAAAGATTTCTCCTGCTTCAAAGCCAATTCCACAAGTGTCACCATTGGGTTTCTAAATCTTCAACAAGTCACCAAGTTCTTTTGAGCTTTTCTTGATTTTTTCTTTGTGTTAATTTGCAATATCTAGTTCTCTTTCTAAGATCTCTTTCTGTTTCATCAGCTCATTTGAGTCATTCTGTGTATGCATCAGATCTATCTTTAATAAGTCATTTTCATAGCTAAGCCTTGTGTTCTCATTTGCTACATCACTTAGTCTTCTGGTCAACTCTTCTTCATTTTTATTTCTATCTTCAATTTCCTTACAAAATCTCATGGTCATGTTCTCTTGTTTCAGCTTGCTTATCTGATCATTAAGTGATTCCTTTTCATCATTTTCATTTTCCATCTTTTCACATAATTCTCTTCTCTTGTTTCTTGCAATGGTAAAATTTTCTTGAAGTGCCTGAATGCTATCCTGAGCTGCCTTTAGATCATCTTCAAGTTTGATGTTTTTCAATTTTTCTGTATCATAGTCCGAGAGAGCTACTTCTAGTTGCTTCATCAGATTTTCCATCTCTAGCAGTGTCAAGATCTTCCTCAAGCTATTAGGCTTCTGAAAATAGAGGACCAAGCTCTGATACCAATTGTTAGAATTCCCATAGATACTGAAAGAGGAGGTGAATCAGTATCTAACTGGTGAATTGAATTTCTTAACTTAAAACATGTAGAACATATTATAACAGTGTATTAGTAAGCAAGAAATAATGCAATAAATAGAGATAAAAGAAACCACATGAAAAACACACCATAACACAATATTTTAACGAGGAAACCTGGTGTGGGAAAAACCTTAGCGGGATTTGTAACCCAAAATATTCACTTACTGACCAATAAGAGAATATTACTACTACAAGAGGAGCCTGCACATGCAGGAAGGCCAAGTGCCTAGAGCTCACTGCTCAATTACAAAATGGGAAGTCTCACTGACTTACAAAATGGATTATATAAATCTAGTGTCTTGTACTACTTCAAAATAGCATCTATAATGCCACATCTAGTATCGGTTTCTACTCTACTTCTTACATAAACCCTTTACCTATAATTCGCATAATAGGCCTTCCTAATTACATTCTACCATTGATATATAAATGTCCTACAATGAGCTCTTATATATATCAGTCATTTTGCAATGTTTCCAAGTCAGCTTCTAAAGATTTTACAATAATAAACAAAATGTATTACAACAAAAATCCAGTCGGCCTCTATGCCGGTATGCTTCCTTTCACTACTGGTGTCGGTGGTCTAAGTGCTGGTGTAGAGTCTGATCTTGCTGGTGCCAATGTGATGCCTTCCCGATGTCATAGGATTGCAAGGTTGTCATCAGTGACAAAACCTTCAATCACGTACAATGTCTCATTGAAGTGTGCATATGCCAACACCAACACCCTTTGATCTTTTGCCACTGGCCCTTAGGGATTTCTTTTCTCCTCCAGACTCAGTCACTGCTTCATTAGTATCTACCAGTTTTTGTGTTTGTTTCATTTTCCTTTTACTAGTCTTAATTAGTGGATCAGTAGGTTCAACAATCTTAGCTTTCCTCTGAAACCGAATCTAAGAAGGTTTTTCCTTCTTTATTTCTACTAGTTTCTCCTTCTTAAGAGCTGCTGGTTTTTCTTTTTCTGTAGTTTTCTCCTTTCCATCTCTTGTCTTTACATCGTTGGCGGTATCAATTGGAACCCTTGATGTTCTGGCTTGTTGAGCAACATGATTTTCTCTTGCTTCAACAATGGCTTCCTTTGTGAATCCTTCTTTCTTTGCAAATGCTTCAACTTCCTTTTTAACATTCTTTGCAATTATCAGTTGGTTAAGTTCTGAGTGCACTTGATGGGATTTTCCCTTGTAAGTGCCAAAATGTTTTGTTGTTGTATCTATTGGTTAGGCAAGCAAATGATCAACATATGCAACCAAAATATCTTTGTCTACTTCATATCCCACGGGCATCCCCCATGTAGTCTAGGGCTCAACTGCCTCCATCATGCAAGTATCTATATCAACCATAAAACAAATTGTGTTTTCATACTGGTTGACAACCTTTGCTAGTATCCTTTCCCTTGCATGCATTTTATTCTAAAAATATTTAAAATATCCCCATGCAATCTTGTCAAAATCATTACCAAGCATTCTAATGTTGTACTTCATCTACATCAATGCAAGAGTGCCATCTATCTATTGGATATCACAAATATCGGGGAAACAGTTTAGAAAATAAAAAAATAGACCAAGGATAAATGACCAAATTTAAACCTTAACCTCTTATCCTTCTTGATGGCTTCTGGGTTTAGCACAAGTTGACTCCTCAATGTCTCTGACAAGTCATAGTCAACATATTCTTTGATCATCTAGTGGGCAGTGTGAATAGAAGCAATAGGGATGTTGTTCATCCTTCTAGAATAATAGATATGATGATATTATTCACCGTCATTTCTCTTCCATCCTATTTAGATCCTGTTAAATTTTCTACATCATTCTTAGGAATGGATCTCAAAACTAGAACCTCACAGGTGGTACAAAATTTGGTGACTACATGAATAGCTTCTTTGGAAATTTTATGTGGTCGATTGAGCCACATAAATTGGTCACGAATCCTGCTAAGTACATATCTCACAAATTTATCATCAAAAACATTAAAGAAATTCAGGGCATGGTGAAACCCTTTCTCTGTAACCCTTTTGAATTGTTCCTTTATTACATCATTCTTATCACACAATGCTTTATACTAATAAAAAATAGTGGCAACACCAAGATCCTCTAGTTTGCAATGATAGAAAGATCTTATATCTTCAACATGTAAGAAACCATAAGGAACTCCAGATAGGGCTGCAGTGGGATCAATTTCCTTATATTTAAATGGGTGTCTCTTAAATTTAAGATGGGGTCTATCGGTAACATCAACTAAATGTGGGGCATCCATCTTTAATGATTTAGAAAGATAAACAGATAATAAAATATCTGGATAAATACCTTTTATTGCTTCTGCACTAGGGTTCCAAATATCGACAAAACTTCTTCACCAATTCCCAATCACAAATCACTCCAAAACACTTCAATCTCTATTAAACAAGTTAAATGTTGTAAACACAAACTCTTCTCTGCTCTCTCTTCATGTGCTCTCAAGTATGCAATATGGCAAATAACATTCAAAAAGTTTCTTTTATTTGTCCAATATCTACCACATTAAATGTCATTACTAGTAAAAACCTAAAATGTTTTATAACACAATACTGGTTCACATAACACATCAAACCTACTAGTTTGTCATATAATCACTTCTTAACATCAAAATATATCAAATTATGTAGATACCTCATGTTCCTTCAAGGGATTTTGAAATGGATCTAACATTAAGTTTCCCCTAATCTTTTAAATAGTTTAGTTTGTCAGTGAAGGGTTCTCCACGCTAGGTGAAGAAATAGGATCTTCAGTTGTTTTGACTTCAGTTATCTCATCATCCTTCTTTTTCCAAATTTTTTTCATTTCATCTCTAGTCTCCTCTACATCAACTTTCATCTTCCCTTTCCAATCACTAGATTGATTCACCTTTTCTATGAAAAACTTTGCAAATGTCCCAGTTTATGACAATGATAACAAGCCATACCAAATGCTCTCCAAGGTCCAACATTGCCTCTACTAGTCCTTCTTTTGTAGTTCATAGCTACATAACCATAGTTATAATAATATGATGAAATAATAAGGATCCTGTCAACTACTAAGAGAGGGGTGAATGAGTAGATAGAAAAAAAACTAAACTTTCACCAGACTTAATCCCAACTCATAAAAAACTTGCTAAACTAAACTGCTTTAGAGACTATATCCAAAACTGCAACTGCATTGTCAAGCTTTACTAATTGGCTAAAACATCAAAGATACAATGTAATCAGATCTATAACTCACATACCATTTAACTAAAACATTAAAACACTTTACTATCATTGATAATAGCTCATTTCAAATCACTTCTGGTCATCTAATCATATCTAAGTGGATTTACCAGTTAATCATATCAACTATATCAAAACATAACCACAAAATCATTCACCAATTGACACAATGATTTTTTATGTAGATACCCAAATGTGAAAAACCACGGTGGGGATGAATACCCATAAGTATTCATAACTCTTCTAAATTTTTCCCTATTAGGAGCCAAGCCTTGTTAGAAGATTATACAATAATGTCTTGTTAAGAATAGATCTGATTAGGGACCACCCAGTTAATGGATTGACTACAATACCCTATTAAAGGCAATGCCCTATTAGGAGTAACCTTGATAGAGGATTTCAAATCCAAACTAATGGATCACCTCGTTAGAGGATTTAGACAACACCAAGCCTATCAAAGCTTACCCTATTAGGGGATTTTACTATTGTAATGGTTAGAGAACAACATGGTCTTTTCTAATCTAGTAATAGCACTATCTTTCTTAGTTAGATCCTTTTCAACTCCTATCTACCTTCAAAACATTCTGCAGACACTCCTTGGTTCGGCAATAATCACACTACCACACTTAACCAAATTGTCAACATAATTACAAAATAACTCATCGAACTTATAAGAAAATACAATACGTTGGTAACACATCACAAAACCTTAAAATCTCATAGAGATTACAAACATATTAGTTCAATCATAAACATTAGATTACATAGCAATCAACAACATATTATTCTAGACATCTTCGACCACTCCTAGATTACTGCTCATTGAATTTTGTAACTCATCATGCAATTATCACTTCATGCTATGATATTGCTCATTCCCAAGGTAAACAATTATCTTCACATGCATCATGCATGCATGGCATCTTCATCTCCAATCACCATTCAATCATAGATCAGCATAACCAATTTACCAAGCTCCATTGGTTAGCGTTTAGCTTATCAACTAGTTAGGGTTATCGATTGATCACTCTACTTGAAATACCAATACCAGTTTCCAACACTATTCTACTACTGGTTTGCATTACTGCATCACTACCGGTTATAATACAAATCCATTACTGGTTACTATTGATATCAATGACAACACTATACATCATTAATGCAGTCTTCATGCAATGCTAACAATCTCCCCCATTCGCACTGATGATAATACAAATATCAATACCCTTTGATTGTAATGATTGAGAGTAATGCACATACACAGGTATAGGAATCCCCGTTTACATTTTTGAATCACATAATCTGCTTTAACTATATCTTCATGTCTTCAGCTAGTAACTGGCTATCAATCATATATATTTCTCCTTTTTCAATCATTCATCTCTTCTCTACCTTTGAAAACAATGCCAAAGTGAATACCAATAACAACTAGGTAACCATACCATGCTTCACTGCTTTGCAACAACAATCTACAACTTCTTTCTCCCCCTATGGAATATCTCCACTCTACACCAATCCATCTTCAAGATTTGCAATAATCTCTGAGGCTGATGTATTCCACATCTTCTTAATTAACCTCATGTAGAGGTATAACCCCTAACTTTCCTCTAAGATACTCAAAAGTAGCCTTAGGTGAAGGTTTAGTAAAGATATCCACTAGTTGTTCCTTAGTAGATACATGCTCCAATGACACATCTTTACTTTGCACTTTCTCTCTCAAGAAATGATACTTTAGCTCAATATGCTTTGTCCTAGCATGTAACATCAGGTTCTTAGAAATATTTATTGCACTGGTCTTGTCATAGAAAATCCTTACCAGCTCTAAAATGTTCAACTTAAAACCTTCCAGAATGTGCTTCATCCAAATTTCTTGGGTACAATTCATATATACTGCAACATATTCAACTTTTGTACTTGATTGTGATATACAACTTTGTTTCTTGATACTCGAAGACACTAGCCTTCCTCTAAGAAATAAATATCCTCTCATTGTACTCTTCCTATCATTAACATTTCATGCCCAGTTTGCATCTGTATAAATTTTTAAATCAAAGTTATCTGCATATGGATACCATAATCCATAATCAATTGTCCCTTTCAAGTATCTGAAAATAATTTTAGTTGCTACCATGTGTGTCTCCTTCAGGCTCTTCTGAAATCTAGGACCTAATCATAATGCATGAGCAATGTCTGGTCTATTATGGACAACATAATATAGTTTACCTATCATTGAATTGTATTCATTTTCATCCACTGATGTAGAATCATCCTCCTTAGATAATTTACAACTTGTAACCATTAGAGTTCCAACTAGTTTATAGTCTCCCATTCCAAAAGTCTTTAATACTTCTTTCACATATTTGGATTGTGTGATAAAAATACCTTTCTTCATCTGTTGAATTTATAGACCTATGAAGAATTTTATTTCACCTACTAGTGACATCTCAAACTCATTCTTCATCTCATTAGCAAAGTCATGACACATATCATCATTTCCTCCAAAAATGATATCATCAACAAATACCTCACTTACTAATATCTTATTTCCTTCTGACTTGAGATAAATGTTACTATCTTCACTAGTTCTCTGAAAACCTATCTTCGCCAAATGAGAGTGCATTATTTCATACCATGCTCTAGGTCCTTGCTTTAGTCCATACAATGCCTTATGTAATTTGCATACCATGTCCTTTTCTACAGTTAAAGTATAACCATCTAGTTGTTCAGTGTAGACTTCCTCTTCCAATATTCCATTTAGGAATTTTGACTTCAAATCCATCTGATATACTTTGGATCCTTTGTATGCTGCAAATGCAAGTAGAGTCCTCACTCCTTCCAATCTTGCAATTGGTACAATTGTTTCACCATAGTTTTCACTTTCTTCTTGTGCATATCCTTTGCATACCAGTCTAGATTTATTTCTGACCACTACTCCATCTTCATTCAGTTTATTCCTAAATACCCATTTTGTACCTATTATATTCTTGTTCTCCAATCTGTAGCAATGACCATGTATTGTTCTTCTCTATCTGGTCAAGTTCTTCTTCTATTGCCTTGATCCAGTCTTCATCCGCAAATGCTTATTTTTCAGTTCTAGGCTCAATGGTAGAAATCATACAAGAATTCTCTCTAAGCCTTGTTCTTGTTAGCACATTTGCATTCATGTCTCCAATTATCTGATTGGGGCTATGATTGAGTCTAACATACCTTGGAATAACATGATCTTGTTTTTCAGACTCTCGTTCTTCTTCATTTTCTTCTTCTTCTTCTAGTGGACCTCCTTGTTACAGTTGAACTAGGGCTTCTGTGTTTTATACTCCAACTTTTGGCTTCACTGGTTCTGGTTCCAAAAATAATGTGTAAGGTTCTTCTTTCTTCTCATCACTAGTTTCTCCTGAATTCTCAGGAAATGCATCAACTCAGACATTAACACTTTCAAGAATCTTCTTGGTCTAATTGTCGTAAGAGTTGTAAGCTTTTCTCTTTATGGAATAACCAAGAAATATTCCTTCATCACTCTTGGCATTAAACTTACCAACATAGTCACCTCTCTTGATAAAACATCAGCTACCAAAAATCTTAAAGTAGCTGACATTAGGTGATCTACCATACTAGTATTTCATAAGGATTTTTATCCTTACCTCTTTTAACCAGTATCTGGCTCATTATGTAAACCATTGTGCTGACAGCTTCTCTCTAGAATTTCTTAGCTACACTTCCTTGAATTAGCATAGTCCTAGTAGCTTCAACAACTAACTAGGTGTTCCTCTCTGCAATACCATTTTGTTGTGGTGTTCTAGGTGCAGAAATCTTCCTCTTAATTACATTGTGTTCATAGTAACTAGTGAATTCCTCTGAAGTAAATTCACCACCTTGATCAGTTCTTAAGGACTTTATCTTCTTACCACTTTCATTTTCCACTAAGGATTTGATTTCCTTAAACTTGCTAAAATCTTTTGTCTTGTCTTTCAAGAATGTGACACACATCATCCTTGAGAAATCATAAGTAAAAAATCATGAAATACTAGTCACCTTAAATACTCCTAGTCCTCATTGGTCCACAAAGGTCAGTATAAACCAATTATAGAAAATATTCTGCTAAGAAAGATTTTGTCTTGAAGGTTGAGGATGGCATGTTCCCTAACTGACATTCCTTTCACAAAGCATTCACCAGTTTATCCAACTATGGAAAACCTCTTACTGATTTGGACTTACAGACTCTTACAATTTTATCAAAATTTACATGATAGAATCTATGATGCCAAAGCCAACTATCTTCTAATTTTCCAATTAAACAATTGTTGACTTTAGAACTTAAATGAAACAAGTTACTTCTAGTCTTTTGGTTAGTTACAATCAATTCACCTTTGCTTCCATAAATCTTGCAGACTCCATTATTGAATTCCAGTGGGTAAACTTTGTCATTGATTTGAGATACACTCAAAATATTGTGTTTTAGTCCTTCAACAAAGTAGAAATCATATGCAGTGATTTTTCCATTGAATGAGATGGATCCCTTTCCTTTCACCATGTAGGGTAAGTCATTTCCAAATCTCATAACACCTCCATTAAACTCTCTTAAAGTAAGAAACTTACTCTAGTCATTGGTCATGTGGTGTGAACAACCACTATTTATAATCCAATCATTAAAACTATCCATGCAAGAGACTAATGCCTTCTAATATGATGTCTCTTCTTTAATAGCAACAAAGGCAATGTCCTCATTAACATCTTCTTTAGATTCTTCATCTGTAATTCCTCCATCTACTGCAATGAGATAATCTCTTTTACCTTTGGCTTTATACTTCTTGTACTTCTCTCATTTTTGCTCATTATCTCTATTTGGACAATTAACTACAATCTATCCAATCTAGTTACATGTAAAATACTTCATAGGTAATTTACCTCTATACTTACTAATATGTTTGGGTAACCGCTTGGCTAACAATGTTTTAAGCTCAATCAGACTATCTTCATCAGCTCCCTGTCTATTGGATCTAGACTCATAACTATAACTATCTTCTATTCTTTTTCTTATTGGTGGGGTTGAAACTGAGGCTCTAAATGTAGATTCCAATCTATGAACACTTCTATCAAAACCATTTAATTTAAATGCAATTAATTTACTAATGATGGAGTCAAGAGTTACCTTTGATTTATCAATAGACTTGAGTTCCTAAATGGCTGCAACTTGGATAGCGTAGACCGGTAGAAGGGTTTTCAACACCTTTCTAACCACTATGGTATCCTCCACTGTACCACCAATACTTTTTATCTCTTTGACTATCTCCTTGATCCTTTGACCATACTGTTGAATTTTTTCACCTTCAGCCATCTGCATATTATCAAATTTAGCTCTCAGACTCTCTTCTTTGGCAATCTTAACATGTTCATGAGATATCTTCCGTTCTCTTCCATACTTCATAAGCAATCTCCAATCCATGGACATCAACATACTCTAGATTAGACAAGGAATTGATAATGGCCTCCAATGCTTGATTATTCTTGTGTTGCTCATTCTTTTGATCATCAGACAAAATCTGACTAGGCAAGTTATATTTAGTAAAAATGTGTTCCCAATATTGACTTCTTAAGCTCTTGATATAGGTCTTCATCCTATCACTCCAAATTTTGTAGTTTTCCCTATTGAATTTCAGACCTTCTTTCTTCATCATGTTCTCCTAAATCTTTACCTCAAGCAATTAGGCTTAAATAGAAGATGACTTTAAATGCTCTATACCAATTGATAATATGATGAAACAATAAGGATCCAGTCAACTAATGAGAGGGGGGTAAATCAGTAGATAGAAAACAAACTAAATTTTCACCAAACTTAATCCCAACTCATAAACAACTTGCTAAACTAAACTAGTTTAGACACTGTATCCAAAACTACAACTATGCCATCAAGCTTTACCCATTGACTAAAACATCAAAGATACAATGTAATCAGATCTATAAATCACAAACCATTTAACCAAAACATTAAACCACTTTACTATCATTAGTAATAGCTCATTTTAGATCACTTATAGTCATCTAATCATATCTAAGTGGATTTACTAGTTAATCATATCAACCATATCAAAACATAACCACAAAATCATTCACCACTTGACACAATGATTTTTCACGTGGAAACTCAAATGGGAAAAACCACGCTGGGGATGAATACCCATAAGTATTCTAAACTCTTCTAAAGTTCACCCTATTAGGAGCCAAGCCTTGTTAGAAACTTATACAATAATGTCCTGTTAAGAATAGATTCAGTTAGGGACCATGAGGTTAAGGGATTGACTACAATACCATGTTAAAGGATATACACTGTTAGCAATAACCTCAATAGAGGATTTCAAATCCAAACTAATGGATCACCTGGTTAGAGGATTTAGACAACACCAAGCATGTTAAAGCTTACCCTGTTAGGGCATTTGACTATTGTAATGGTTAGAGAACAACATGGTCTTTGTTGATCTGGTAATAGCACTATCTTGCTTAGTCAAATTCTTTTCTGATCCTATTTTCCTTGAAAACATTCTATAGACACTCCTTGGTTTAGTAACAATCACACTACCACACTTAACCAAATTGCCAACACAATTACAAAACAACTCATCGACCTTATAAGAAAATACAATAGGTTAGTAACCCATCAAAAAACCTACAAATCTCATAGAGATTACAAACATATCAGTTCAATCATGACCGTTAGATTGCATAGAAATCAATAACACATTGTTCTAGACAAGTTTGACCACTCCTGGATTATCGCTCTTCGAATTCTTTAACTCATTATGCAGTTATCACTTCATGCTATGCAATTGCTCATTCCTAAGATAAACAGTTATATTCATGTGCTAAAATTAATTTGAAACTCATCATGTGCATCATGCATATGTGGTATCTTCATCTCTAATCACCATTCGATCATAGATCAACATAACTTAGTCACCAAGCTCCATCGGTTAGGGTTATTGGTTGATCACTCTGCTTGAAATACCAATACTAGTTTCCAACACTGTTCTATTACTGATTGCATTACTGCTTCACTACCAGTTGTAATATAACTCCATTATTGATTACTATTGACATCAATGACAACACTATACATCATTAATGCAATCTTCATGCAATGCCAACAAGTTATGATAGATTGTACAAACCATATTCATCCTCTTTTCCATCTCATAGGGATTAGCACAGTTAGCATAGGGTCTTCACCAATTAATAATTCTCTAGTCATCAAAGGTTCTTTGCCAACCACCACCAGACCTTTGACTCATGTGAGGAGTAATATTATTTTCTCCATACCTACACTAAACAACTTTGTGTCCATACATGTTGCAAGTGAGACAATAACCATTAAAGGTTCTAGGCTTATATCCTTGATAAGAATTAGGTCCATAACCATTAGCAACATTAGATTTGCTTCTACAAACATTAATAGTATGTCATGGCTTATGACAATTAAAACAAATAGGCTTATAGGATTTCTTACTGATGGGTTTTTGAGTCTTAGGAGCAAGTTTACCTTCATGCATGTTGTCCTTAGTACTGGAAGACTCACCTTTCTTAAATGTATTGTAACCCAATCCAGTTATATCACTATTCATCCTTTGAGATTGGATCTATTCATCAAGCATGGTATAACTTTTGTTAAACTTTGCAAGCTTCTCATTAGTATCAACAAGTTCTTTTGTAAGTTCTGCATTCCTTTTCATGAGAGTCTCTCTAAGAGATATTGCCATATCTAGTTTTTCCTTTATCTCTTCTTTTTCTTCTTTTTCCTCATGTTAGTGTGCATAAAGAGTGTCATTTTCCTAATTTATCTTAAAGATCTCATGTTTTTTCTCTTTGATTTTGTCTTCTATTGTCCTCTTTGCTTCAAGTTCTTGACTCATCCAGATAGTTGGGGCTTCAAGATCTCTCCTCAAATTAGTATTCTCATCATTATGTTTCTCCACCTCATCAACCAATGCACCTATGTTTTCTTCATCAAAATAACTACTCTCAAAAACCTCCAACAATTATTCAATTATCTCTCTTCTCTTAGCAAGTGGAGTTTTATACATGCCTCTCAATATTTCTAGGGCTTACTCAATTTATGCAAGTTTATGAGACATCTCTCTATAACTCATATCCCCCATGTCTTCCTTAGGAGTCCTTCTCAAGTGGTTAAGCCTCAAAGAAGGTTGGCTCTAATACTAATTGATAAACTTATAAGGAACAAAGATGGGGGGTGAATTAGTGCAAGCAAAAACAATATGAGTCCGATCACCAACTTAAACAACTTAAAACTTATCAAGCATAAGAGGAATATCACCACATAAGATAATGGCCAGTAAAACAAATTCCACATAATACAAGAGATTATACATGGAAACCCAAAAGGGAAAAACCACAGTGGGAGTTAATACCCATAAGATTCACTATCTGCAAAATAGAAATCTTGACCAGTTAAGGTCTTACAAATATGCTCTATTAGGAGTAGACCTAGTTAGGAGTCACCCAATTAAGAGATTTAAATGATAAACCCTATTAGGAGCTATGAATTTTTAGGATCAACCTCACAAGAGGATTTAACACTCTGATATAGAGCTGCCCTGTTAGGGGATTTACAAGTTAAGGCTTGTTAGGACCTACCCGATTAGGGGATTTTACTACTGCAAACTATTAGGGAAACAATAGTCAAAATATCTTCATATAACACCTCTTTGTCTAATAAGATACACTTTAGATCCTCAAAACATCAATAACACATCACCACAAAGCTTTGTAAAACACTACACAATCAACTTCACCTAATTCGCCTTTGATCTAACACACATACTCGTGTCTATCTCATAACTCATCACACTTTTTATAAATATCAACTTAGTTGGCTACAACCTTGGAACAATTTCCTATGTTCAATGAATCTAGAAAAACTAACATTGCACGTCGAACTTATGTCAGCCACCAACATAAAAAATGAAAAATAAAATTAAACTTGTGTCATTTTACCAATTTAAGTGACTTTATCATTATCGGTTAAGCACTCATCAGAATGCCTGTTCTGTACATCAAATATCACTTGTTTGGTTGAATCTACCAATGCGGTCATGAACATAGCTCCAAATGCTTGTCACCATCACTGTTTTAAAATTGTATCATTCAACTCTTCATCAATCGCCTATACTGGTTGCATGAATGCAACTGTGTCTCTATTTGTTGGTTAAGAACCTATTTGTTAGTTCACTTGTAAATAGTCATTTGTACTGGTTATACCTTACTGATTGGCTTTCAAGACTTAGATGACTACCAAAAATATTGTTTCCATTAATGACAACACAAGACTTAGTCAAGAAATATGAATCTCAATCTCTTCATCACATTCACCAATCAATCATTTACCGGTTGTATATCACCAACAGTCTTTTCCGTTTCAATCAAATACCAACACATCAACATCACTTTCCCAATAAGAATCTATATAAGAACATAACATAACATCATCATTCTTCAGATACCACAAACCATAGTCATCTTTTCCCTTCAAGTATCCAAATATCCTTTTCACAATAGTAACATGACTTTCCTTAGGATCAACCTAGAATCTTGTAACTAGACATACAACATACATAATGAAAGGTCTAGCTTGAGTCAAATATAACAATCCACCAGTCATAGATCTATACAAGGTCTAGTTATCCTTTGGGGATACATAATTCTTTGACATCTTGCACCTAGTTACCATAGGAGTTCCAACATATTTGGAATCATCTAACCCAAACTTCTTTAGCAATTTCTTCACATACCTAGATTGAGATATAAAAATGTCTTTATAAATCGATATAATTTGCAAACCCAAGAATAATTTAATCTCACCATCGTAGACATCTCAAACTCTTTTTGCATATCATCAACAAACCTCATACTCAAATCATCATCTCCTCTAAAACTAATATCATAAAAAAAATGTCAAAAATCAAATTATTATCATTATCAATCTTGAAGTATAAATTACTATCAGCAGTACCTTGATAGAATCCCAACTTCATCAAATACTTATCCATTCTGGCATACCAAGCTCTGGGGGCTTATTTAAGTCCATACAATTATTTCTTTAATTTACACACCATGTCTCCTTCATTTGATAATGAAAATCCATCTGGTTTCTTAGTGTATACTTCCTCTTTCAAGTCACCATTCAAAAATGGTCACTTCACATCCATCTAGTATACCTTGAAATTTTTATAAGCATCATATGCAAGAAGTAATCTAACAACTTCAATTCTATCTACCGGAGCAAAAGTTTCCTCATTATCAACTCCTTCCATCTATGAAAATCCCTTACATATCAGTCTTGCTTTATTTCTAACAACTTCTCCATCATTTAATTTTTATTCCTCAATACCCATTTAGTACTAATCACATTCTTGTCCTTAGGTCTCAAAAAAGTTCCCATGTATTGTTCTTCTCAATCTGATTTAACTCTTCTTCCATAGCCTTTACCCAATATTGACCTTTACAAGCTTCAATAATATGTTTAGGTTTAATCTTAGAAATCAGACATACCTCTTCAACAACAATTCTTCTCCTAGTCATCACACCTTTATTTTTATCACCAATAATAGGATTCTCTAAATAATTTAATCTTACATGCCTGGGGGTCTTCCGACTTTCAGTTCCTTGAACTTCTTCACCACCAACAACAACTAGATTTAGTGATTCTTCCATATCACTCTACTTTAAGCTTTCAGCCTACACTTACTTTCAACCAACATCCTAATGATTAGATTCATATCTGCATGGTCTAATCTGCTTCTCATGACACTCATCAACCTTTACATTTGCACTTTCCACTATCATTTTTCCAATATTTTGTTGTAACACTGATAGGCCTTGATTTTAGTGGAATATTCCAGAAAGGTTCCTTCATCAAATCTTGCATCAAATTTTCCTATATCCTCATCTCTTTTGATATAACATTTGTTTCCAAATATTTTGAAATATCTAACTATAAGAACATGACCAAACCATAACTCATAAGGGGTATTACTAGAATCACCTTTTATATTGACTTGGTTGAATGTGTGCACAAGATATCTTCAATAGGTATGCAAAACATTTCCTTAAATCATCATAGTCCTAGCAGCATCCAAAACAATTTTTCTCTTCCTTTCAACAACTCCTTTCTATTGAGGGGTTTGTAGAGTAGACAATTGTCTCCTAATTCCATGCTCTTCACAAAAAGAATTAAACTCACTAGAAGTGAATTCTCTTGCTCTGTTATATCTCAGACAATTCAAATTGAATCCTATCTTGGTCTCCACCCTAGCTTTGAATATTTTGAGTTTCTCTAGTGCTTCAGATTTTTCCCTTAGAAAAGTGACCCACATCATTCTGTAATAGTCATCAATCAACAACATTAAATATCTATCACCCTTCAAACTTCTCACTCTAGTAGGATCACATAAATCACTACACACAAGATCTAGTAACACATTAGATGTATATTGTTTAGTCATGAATGAAATTCATATTTTCTTTCTCAATTGACATTCTTTACACACTGAATTAAAAAGCTTCACAATCTTAGGCAAATCTCTAATAGCTTGAGTAGAACTTATCTTAATCATCCATTCAAAATTAACATGACACATTCTCCTATGCCATAACTATATGTCAACAATCTGAGCAATTAAACAACTTTTCTCATCAACATTAAGATGAAAGATATTACCTTTAGTTTAGTTCCTAGTGCAATTTCTATATCGAAGCTATTAAAAATCTTACATCTCCTATTCTTGAATTCCAAATCATATCCCTTATCAACCATCTATCCAACACTCAAAATATTATGCTTCAAACCTTTAATATATAAAAAAACATCATTGGTATTACCGTTACCATCAAGAGAAACATAACCTCTACCATGGATCACACAAGCTTTGTCATCTCAGAATATTACTATACCACCATCATAATTCTCCATACTCAAAAATTTACCTTTACCACCTGCCATATGATGTGAAAAACCACTATCATTCACCCATTCATGTTTATCTTCAATCTTAGTAGCCATGACTTTCTCTTCAACAATGCATCTTGTAGGATCAATAGGTACCAGATTATCTTCCTTAATAGGAATGAATACAAATTCATCAATTGTCATACCTTCATTAACAGACCAATAACATTTCTTCTAGTATTTGTACTTTTGATTAGGCTTATAGGGCTTATCATGCTTATTATACTTTGACATTCTTTCAGGACACCTAGAAGAAAAATGTCCTATCTTATTGAATGAAAAATATTCCAAAGGTAACTTCTCAACATACTTACCAACTCCCTTAGATAATATTCAAGAAAAAAGTGCTTCAAGATCTTCCAATTCTCTTACTTGCTCTTCCATTTCTCTTATTTCTCTTTCATATCTAGAAAACCTAGATGAACTCTCTCAGATCATACTTATTCCTAGATAGAGAGGCTTTAAAATATGTCTTGGCCTTTCCATGTGATTCTCCAAGGTCAATTAATTCAAATGCAGTAAGCTTACCAGCCAACATGTCTCTTGTCATAGTGGTCACAATCTGGATCTCATAAATAGAAACATCTTTATCTTTGTATGCAGGAGGCAAGGATCTCAACACTTAAGCTATAGTTTATACTTCCTCAATGATTCCATCAACACATCTGATATTCAATACAAGATCATTTACTTTAGCCATAAAAGATGTAATGTTCTCATCTTCTCCCATTCTCAACAATTCATACTTTCCTTTCAAGCTATGCAGTTTAGCAGCTTTCACATGTTTATCTCTTTCATACAAGGTCTCTAAATTCTCCCAAATCTCATAAGTAGTCTACAATCCCATCACATTAGTCATTTCTGACTCAGTCAGGGCACTCAACAATGCTTCTTTAGCTCTTATATTATGTTTAGCATCCTCAATATCATTTATAGTAACAAGACCATTCTGAGGAACATTGTATACATTCTTTTTAATCTTCCAATAATCTTCTCCAAGATATTCTAGGTGACATTTCATCCAGTTATTCCATATAGTATAATTAGATCCATTAAATCTTGGAATTTTCTTCTTAAAAAAAACAATTGCGACCGTCATCTTGGATCTCCTCAAGTGGTAAAGCTTCTTCCAGAGGATCCAAATCTGATACTAATTATTGGCAACAACAATGAAGGAAAACTGAGAGGAGGGTTGAATTAGATTTCACCAAACTTAACCAAATTAATGACTTTAAATCTGACTAGCAACAGTAAGAGAAAAGATAAACACCACAATAGAATTACACATAACAAACAAATTTTGATATGGAAAAACCAATTAAGGGAAAAACCATGGTGGGAACCTACCCACAATAAGATGATACTCTATAGTAGTATGTGCAAATGTTACAATGGGGAATGCACATGCACTCAAGAACACTTCCTAGAGTTCATTTCTCAAAACAACAAAGAACCAAAACCCAAGGAAGGCTCATTGTCTTACAAAGATTGGAGAGAAATTTGAATTACATGAACTAAAAGATTAGAATCTCCAAATGCCTGATTATAGTTCCAACTAAGCACATGGTCTACTCTACAACACTTCACTACACTTCTCACTTTTGAAAGATCAATTCACTTTGCTCATACATACAATAATATTTGATAATACAAAAACCACATAGACACCTAACTTACATGACTAATACATCTATTTATACAAATCTTCAACCTTGATCAAAAGGTCGGCTCAACCCATAAGTCCTAATTACAAAATTCCATCACATGAAACATAAATCAATAATCGGACCTATACAATATTGACAATGTTAGAATATTTAATCTTTACTTAGCTTAGGTTTATTTTTATTTAATTTAGGATATTCCTTTGGAATTCCTACATGTAATTTGTCCTCTAGTACATGTGTGAGGACAAGTCATTTCTTTTATTTTCCTTTATTAAGGAATATTATATTTCCTCCATAAGAGGATGTGGACACATGGCACACACATTTTATGAATGGTGGCATTCATAGATTTGGGAGTTTCTTTGTAACTCCTCTCCTCATCTCTATTTAAGAGATGCCTCCTCTCTCATTTCTTCTTAATGACAATATTGTAAAGAGCTTCTTGCTCTCTCTCTCTCTCTTTCATTTTTAGGCATTGCCTCATTCATAATATCACAAGGGGTTTTTCTTTGCTTTTCCCCTTTCAAAAGTTCTTGTGCCTCCTTCTTCACATTTAGGTGATGCTCCAAGTTTATTGCTTTTCTCTTGGTAACAATTACTTCATCATAGACTTTATTGGATTAATTTTCCTTTCCTTGCTCTTTTATTTCCTTTCATGGTATCAGAGCAGGTTTCTAATCCTTGTTTTAAGTTAACATTGATGAAGGTTACCATTCTGTGGAGTTCACCTTGTTGGAGGCATTCTTGAGAGGAGAAGAAGTTCTTTTCTAATATTTTCTATTGTGCAGGTTTTAGTTTCAGATTTTAATTTTTTTTTCAAACTTGTTAACAAGTTTGCCTGCAGGTTTAATCTCCTATTCTAGTTAGTTTTTATTAAAAAAAGGGCTTTGGAAGGTTTGCCGCCAAAGTTACTTCTCTCTAGTTTAAATTTAATTAATTTTAAAGTTTTGGAAGGCTTGCCGCCAAAACTCCAGTGCTAACTTCTTTTCCTGCATACTTTAGATTTCATATTCATTTAGTTTGGAAGGTTTACCGCCAAACTTAGTCTCCTTAATTTATTTGGTCGGCTTGCCGCCAAAACTAATTTAGTATTAAACTTCATTTCTGATTCACTTGCAGATTTTAACCTTTTTCTTGCTTACAACTATTCTGATTCAATTTGTTTGAATCTGCCATTCAGTCCTAACATCTTTATTTGCAGGTGTTATTGATAAATAAAAAGGATAATCTTTATTTAAACTTAAATTTGTTGAGGATTAAACTCAAACTTAAATTTGTTCTTCTTGTATGTTAGTATCTGTTTTGTTTTTCATAGTTCCTTCAAATTTAATATCTATATATCTAAGTCAGTTGGGTTTCTTAGTCTCAAATTCTTCAAACAATAAAGAAGATTGTTCTATATAACTTATTGCCAGAAACAAAAGATCTGCTGAGTTTTGCATGGAGGAAACATTGATTAAATTTTCAAACTTTATATAAAACTTCTCAATACAACGACATCAATATATTTGATAGTACTGACCTAGTTCTATCCAGAAAATTATGCACTGCAGAAATCTCAAATACTTTATCAGATGCTTTCAGTAAGTCTTAGCATTCCACTCATTATTTTTTTGTAAGGATTGATAGAAAGAAAGATTTAAATAAAGGAAACTTTAAAAACAAGAAGAAGATTAAAAACCATTGTAAAGGGAGCCCAAAACCAGTTACTGTGGCATTGCTGTTTGATCAACAAAACTGTTAAACTTGTATCTTTGTCTTTGTCTCTGTAACCTGCAAAAATAAACAGACATCATCTAACCCCCTTGCCTCTATGTGTTAAACGACTACCTTTTCCGAACCACTCGCAATTGCATCCATACTGAAACCAATAGGAATTTCTATTAGAGCCCTCGCATAGACAAATCTGAGTGGCTCCGTCACAATCATAGATGACGACACTGCTTTCTGTGATAACTAGAAGTTTACTGTGATAACTAGAACTTTCTCTATGCCTCCTGCATGCCTTGCAATCCTCGCTCCTAGTCCTTGCCGTCTCCTATCAAGGTTTAATTTGGAAACATCACCGTGGCATTAGTTTATTTTCCTCACGCGTTCCCCTCCACGTTAGGCTATAAGACAATTCCTCACCGTGTCCATCATCTAATTGAGGGTTTGATTCAAAGGCAAAGGATTCGAGAGATCTGAAAACCCTAACGGGATTAAATCCCACAGCTCTCTCCACTCCAACCACCGCATCGAAACTGCAACTGACTGTATTAGATAAGCCGTTTTTGTTCTTGTGTTGCATGTATCCGTGAGACAACATCTGTAATTCTTTCCAGAACGTATTCCCTGCAACTTTTTTTTCTGTTTTAACATCTCTGCACATTTGACAACGCCATTTAATATATACAAAATTTTAGATAGTTTATTAATTTTTTAACAAAAAGTTTAATAGTTAATAACGTTAAAAAAAAAACATTTAGTTATAAAGTTTTTTTTAAATTTAAAATAAATTAAAGTTTTTGAATAAAGTGTTTTTAATAAAGCTCTTAATATACAATCGTTTTATTTTGTTATTAAGACTTACAATTTATTTAAATAAACAAATCCAAATTGGATGAGCATAGGGTTGAATTTATTTAATATACAATCATTTCAATTTGTTATTAAAATATAATTTTTTTTCTTTGGTAAATATTTTTTTAAAAAAAAATTTGTTATTTAAGATTTGAATATAACATTTTTTTACATAACTTTTGTTATAATTCTTACTCAAATCTGGTTTATTTTTAAATCAAGGAGGTTAATTTTTTTTATCAAAGGGGTAGTTTTTTTTACAAACTATTATTTTGATATCATGTCTACATTAATTCCAGAAATTAAATTAAATAGTTCCAATTATCATTCTTGGAAAACACATATCTCGTTTATTTTTCGTTTCAAACACCTTTTGGAAGTTGCGACTGATAAAACATTTGAACCCGCTACATCTGCTCCTCAAGCCGACCTAGATAGATGGAAGGCTCAAAATGAGGAAGCACTTGGTTTAATTGGTATTTCAATGGTTCCTGATTTGTATGTTTTAATTGGAAATTGTACAAAAGCGCATGAAGCTTGGGAAATTTTAAAAACTACTTATGATAGCTCAAATGAATCCTGAAAAATTCAACTTCAAGATCAACTTGAAGATCTAAGGTATACGGATTTTAAAACTATGGATGAATTCTTATTAAAGTTTGATTCTGTTAATAGTCAATTAACTGGTTTAGGAGTTACTCTTGCTGATTTATGTTTAATTCATCTTATTCTTAAAAAATGACTTCCTCGTCAATTTCAACAATTTATTACGAATATTCATGCTCAACTTGCTATTCCTAGCTTAGCTACTCAATTAACATATGATATTTTTTCGTAATTTATTGCATCAAGAGGAAGCTAAATTAATTCAATTTGGTACTCTTAAAAGTAGTGAACATGCTTTTATGTCTAAAAATCAACATCATAATAATAATTTTAGATCCAATAATAATAAACATAATCATAATCATAATAATAATCATAATAATAATCACAAATCTCCTAATTATCAATCTCATTCTAAATCCTATCATAATAATTCTCATAATAATAATCATAATAATAATCACAATAATCAAAGGAATAATTCTCAAACAAGACCCCATTGCACATATTGTGGGAAAGATGGACATATTACTAATAATTGTTCTAAGAAACAAAATGGTAAAAATCCCATGAATCAAAATAATCAAAATAATCAACATAAGCCTCATTATAAGAAGGGTAATAATAATGGTAATTCATCTCGTCATGCATTTACATGTACTTATAATGTTTCTCAACCACTTGAGTGGATTATTGATTCTGGTGCATCTCAACATGTTACTTCTCATAAAGAATGTTTTGAATCTTTGCATCCCGATACTTCTAATATTCCTGTTCAATTAGCTAATAATCATAGTTGTAAAGTTGAAGCTATTGGTGATGTGAATGTTCCTAATGGGAAATTACATGATGTTCTTTATGTTCCTGAATTAAAATCAAATTTGATTTCAGTTCCTAAACTTTGTCAAGATTATAAGATTAACTTTTATAGGGGCATATGTTATATCATTGATCCAAACACTAATCAAGTTATTGCTACTGCTAAAATGGATAGTGATAACCTATTCAAGTTCTATGAATTTGCTCCTCCAAAGTATTCTTTGCTTACTACTGTTGATTTTACTATATGGCATGAAAGACTTGGCCATCTCAATTCTGATTATATTTCATTAATGCAAAAAGAAAATATGGTTGATGGATTGCCTACTATTGTTCCTTCTCAAATTGTTTGCAATGGTTGCATGAGTGGTAAGATGCATAGGGAACCCTTTCCTCATGGTCAATCTTGGAGGGCATACACTAAATTGCACCTCATTCATAGTGATCTCTTGGGTCCCATGGTGAATCCCTCCATCCAAGGTTCAAGGTATGCACTTACCTTTGTTGATGATTTTTCCAGAAGAACATGGATATATTTCCTTCATAGTAAGGATCAAGTGCTTGATGTTTTTACTGAATTTCATATGTTTGTAGAAAGGCAATCTGGTTCTAAAATTAAGATTCTTCGTACTGACAATGGAAGAGAATATGTCAATAATGCATTTAATGCTTATTTAAAATCTTTTGGAATTAAACATGAGCTTACCGTTCCTTATACACCACAACAAAATGGTGTGGCAGAACGGAAGCATAGGACAATTGTTGAAATGGCTAGATGTTTATTACATGCTAAAAATATGGATTACAAGTTTTGGGCTGAAGCTATGGCTTGTGCAACATATTTAATTAATAGAACACCTACCAAAGCCTTAAAGGATAAAACTCCTGAAGAAGCTTGGTCTGGTAGAAAGCCTAATTTGCAGAATTTAAGAATTTTTGGTTCCATAGCTTATGTTCACAAACCTAAGGAGAAAAGAAAAAATTAGATGCTAAATCTTCTCCTTTTATTTTTGTTGGTTATGATGAAAATACTAAAGGCTATAGAGTTTACAATCCTATTACTAATAAGGTAAAAGTTGCAAGAGATGTTTGTATTGCAGAAAAGGGCATTCATGATTGTTCTAAAGTGAAGGATGATGAACTTGGTCAAACCAAAGTTGTGCTTGTGGAGGACCAACCTCCTTCTCTTAACCCTACTCCTAATGCATCTCTTTCTATTCCTTCTAGTGATAGTGATGATGATAATAATAACTCTACTCCTCATGAATCTTCTTTTAGTGATGAATCCATTACTTCTAAAAGAATACCTAAATGGTTTAAATCTTTAATTCAAGATAGTGATGAATACTTAGCTAGAATGGATAAACTTCAAGCTAGGAGAGTTAATTATTGTAATTATGCTTTAATGACTACTATTATGAATTCTAATGATCCTAAAACATTTGATCAAGCTAAAAATCAACCACATTGGCAAAAAGCAATGAAGGAAGAATATGATACTTTAACTTCTAACCAAACTTGGGATTTAGTTCCCTTGCCTCATGGTAAAAATCTTGTTTCTTGCAAGTGGCTTTATAAAACTAAATTGAATGCTAATAATCAAGTTACTAAATTTAAAGCTAGATTAGTTGCTAGAGGTTTTTCTCAAATTGAAGGCTTAGATTATAATGAAACTTTTTCTCCTATTGCTAAAATGCCTACAATTAAACTTGTGCTTGCTTTAGCTTCTAGAATGAATTGGCCTATTCACCAAATGGATGTTAAAAGTGCTTTTCTTAATGGTGATTTACATGAAGAAATTTATATGTCTCAACCTCCTGGTTTTATTAAAGAAGGTAATGCACACTTAGTTTGTAAATTAAAGAAATCAATTTATGGATTAAAGCAATCTCCTAGGGAGTGGTATTCAAAGATTAATGAATTCTTTCTTTCTCAAGGCTTTATTAGAAGTAAAAATGATCCTAACTTGTATATTAAACATAGTGAAGATGATATTATAATTATTATCTTGTATGTAGATGATTTGATTCTTACTTCAAGTTCCAATACTTTGATTTCTGATATTAAGTTTCAACTTAATCAAAAATTTCAAATGACTGATTTAGGTCCTTTACATTATTTCTTAGGAATGCAAATTTGGCAAACCTCTAAAGGAATTTTCTTATCTCAAAGTAAATATGCTCAAGATCTCATAGATAAGTTTAAAATGAATGTTGCTCATCATGTTTCAATTCCTATTGAATTAGGCACTAAGTTAATGCTTGATATGCAAACTCCTCTTGTTGATCCTACTTTGTATAGACAATTAGTTGGAAGTTTAAATTATTTAACTCTTACTAGGCCCAATATTGCTTATAGTGTTGGTTTGGTTTCAAGATTCATGTCTAAACCTCAACAAACACACTTTAAAGTTGCTAAAAGAATTTTAAGATATATTAAAGGAACAATTAATGTAGGTTTGTTTTATGATGCAAATTCTGATTTTACTTTAAAAGGTTTTACTGATTCCGATCTAGGTGGAGATCCCAATGATGGGAAATCTACTTGTGGTTATTGTTTCTTTGTTGGTTCAGGAGCAATTTCTTGGAATAGTAAAAAGAAACAATCTACCTCTCTTGGATCCACTAAAGCTGAGTACAAAGGATGCACTAATGCTTCAAAAGAAGTCTTGTGGCTTAGAAGACTACTTGAAGATTTGGGTTTACCTCAACATGAACCAACTCCATTGTATTGTGACAACCAAAGTGCCATTGCCTTGGCTAAAAATATAGTTTTCCATGCAAGGACAAAACACATTGCTCTCCAACACCACTTTATTAGAGAACAAATTGAAGACAAGCAAGTTTCACTCCTCTATTGCAAGGGGGAAGACCAAGTTGCAGATATTTTGACCAAGCCACTTTGTAAAGAAAAATTCCAATTTCATTGTAAAAATCTTGGATTACAACCCATTGAAGGGTTTGATGTAAGCTCCCCAAGTAAAGATTAAAGGGGGGTGTTAGAATATTTAATCTTTACTTAGCTTAGGTTTATTTTTATTTAATTTAGGATATTCCTTTGGAATTCCTACATGTAATTTGTCCTCTAGTACATGTGTGAGGACAAGTCATTTCTTTTATTTTCCTTTATTAAGGAATATTAGATTTCCTCCATAAGAGGATGTGGACACATGGCACACACATTTTATGAATGGTGGCATTCATATATTTGGGAGTTACTTTGTAACTCCTCTCCTCATCTCTATTTAAGAGATGCCTCCTCTCTCATTTCTTCTTAATGACAATATTGTAAAGAGCTTCTTGCTCTCTCTCTCTCTCTCTTTCATTTTTAGGCATTGCCTCATTCATAATATCACAAGGGGTTTTTCTTTGCTTTTCCCCTTTCAAAAGTTCTTGTGCCTCCTTCTTCACATTTAGGTGATGCTCCAAGTTTATTGCTTTTCTCTTGGTAACAATTACTTCATCATAAACTTTCTTGGATTAATTTTCCTTTCCTTGCTCTTTTATTTCCTTTCAACAAGGACATAGAATGGACCTAAATCAAATCCTCAACTATGCAACACCACTGAATAACACACCAATATCATCTGCAACACACTACAACTACCAAAATGACCAAGAACATGAAAACCACCACCAAACAAATAAAATATTCAATACTGCACATAATGATCAATACAGATCAACATAAATAAGATATGATTAGGAAACACCAAAACACACATTAGAACCATCTACAACAGTTGCACCAACACCACTTATCATAATCTCATTGATCAATACACTAATACTGAAGAAAAATCAATAGTAACAACATAAACTTAGAAGATAACTTGTGGAGAACCAAATCATGAACCATCTGAATTGATGACACATAATAACATCCCAAACACTCTCCCAAATCTGTAACTCAATACATAATCATATCAGAGCAATATTCACTAGGAATCACAACTCAGTGATACAAAACGATAGACAAACCAATCCTCATACCACACCACATACCATTATTAAATGACCTTCTGAAACACTAAAACCTGAAAAGGGAAAAACCACAATGGGATTGAGACCCACAATATTATAATATTGTGATCTATTGGCATTATACATTCTAATAAGAATTGATGGGAAAAATGATAGTTTTCTCATTGATGGCAACCTACTGAAAACCTTCTAGCAACCACCCAGCATTCATCTGGTAAACCACCCGCAGGCATTGGAACCGCCAGACACTTCACCGACTGTGGCAACAATACATACCGACACCCCAACCGACAAGAATAATCTTTTGTATATTGTATTTAATTGTAATTATCTTTTGTAAAGTTGACATGGCATATTATAATAGACTCATATATGTATGAGATCTGGTAAATCATTTTGTGATATGAGAGATGGGATAGGAATGAGCGAATAAGAAGGAAGATATATGCAAATGCATAAGGTAGATTTTGTATAAGGTTTATGGTTATCATATGAACTTAAACCGGTACTGAACCTAGCATAGTTGATGTTGATTTGAAGAATTACATTGTATTGGATTCTCATAATCCATATTGTAAGTCAGTGAGACTTCTATTTTGTAGATTGAGAAATGAGTTCTATGCAGTTGGCCTTCCTGCATGTGCAGGCCCCTCATTATAAGTAATATTTATTCATTGGCTAGTGAGTGATTATTGTGGGTCACAAATCCCACCGAGGTTTTCCCACACCAGGTTTCCTCATTAGACATCCTATGTTATGGTGTGTTTTCTATGTTGTCATTATTGTTTTTGTTTACTACATTAATTTTTATTTACTGGTACACTATTTTGAAATGTAAAATACTTAATAAGGTTAAAGAATCTGTCAATTGGTTAAATATTGATTCACCCCCCCCACCTCAGTATCTTTGAGACTATCATTAATCCCAACAATTGGTTTTAGAGCCTGGTCCTCTATTTTCAAAAGCCTAACAACTTGAGGAAGATTCTGACACTGGTACAAATGGAGAACTTAAGAAAGCAATTGGAAGGATCTCTTGTAGACTATGATTCAAAAAATTTGAAGAATATCAAACTTGAAGATGATCTAAGGACTACATAGGAATTCATTCAAGGACTTTAGGAGAATCTTACTATTGCTAGAAATAAAAGAAAATAACTTCATGAGAAGATGCAAAATGATAATGATGAAAAGGAAACTCTTAATGAGCTTGTGAACAAGATGAGGCAAGAAAACCTTACTATGAGGAATTAAATGCAAGATATGACAATGAGATTTTGTAAAGACATTGAAGACAGGAAGAATAATGAAGATGACTTGACTAGGAGACTCAATGATGCTGGAAATGAAAATATAAGACTCAATCATGAAAATGGTATGCTGAAGATGGATCTGATTCACATGCAACATGATAAAACTGAACTTATGAGACAAATGGGAATTTTGAAAAATGAGCTGGCTACTGCAAATCAACATAAAGAGAAATTCAAGAAAAGTTTAGAAGAACTTGATGATATGCTGAAAAGTCAGAAACCTAATCGAGATACTAATGGACTTGGATTTGATGTTGGTGAAAGTTTTGGTACTACAAACAATCATGATCATAGTAAACTGGTAAGACAACCTAATTCTTACAAATTTAATGGGAAATGATTTGACTGCAACAAGTATGGTCATAGAGAAAATTAGTGTAGATATAGAAAAATTAGAGCATTAATGCACCCACTAGTCAGTGTTACAAATGCAACAAAGTTGGTCATAATTCAGAAAAGTACAGAATGAATGTAAGATGTTATGTTTGTGGAAGATTTGGACACTTGTCTAATAAATACTGAACACAAACCGGCATAGGATATGGAAATGCTATTTAGAAGAATAATGCGACTTGTTATGCTTGTAACAAGATTGGACATATTGCAAAATTTGGTAGAAGTAAGACTTCACTAGCAAATAATAAAAGACCCATTTTGAAAGGCAAAGAGAAGATAGATGAGGTAAAGAAAGAATTTTCAAAACAATGGATTAGAAAGATAGATTAGAATGTTGATGAGACTATTCCTTCACTGGTAGAACAGAGTATTGCCCTACCGACAGGAGATTCTTCATCCAACTGAGATGTAACCTTTTAGGGGTATTGCAACAAGTTGAATATCATGCAGATTACCCTCGATAGATGGTGAGAAGATAGATTTCTTCTTTACCGGTAGATATGTTAAGTTTCACTTAACCAACGAGCATTTAATGTGGTTGCTGAAAGAAATTTCATTATAAATCATCAGTTTTCCCTTTTTTTTGATTCACTGAGCATTCAAACTAGAGGGAGCGTGAAATCTGAGTGAAGGCATTCAAGGTGAAGAAGTGAAGCGATTTCTTTCAAGCACTCAAAACATTATCAAGTAGCTTAAGGTATTTTTCAATGGCTTCCTCCTCTGCTCCCAAATTTATTGCAAACCCTACTATTGTGGAAATTGTAAAATGCCCTAGGCCCATTTTCAAAATTATTCCCGAGATAGCTAAGCAAGATGATTCCATAGGCACATTTTCAAAAATTCCTAAAGGTGTAGCTTATGCTGAAGACCCTAGGATTTATATTCACTGCAATATTGAAGAATTAGGTTCTAAGGAAGTTTTAGAGATGTTTAGAACCATAATTTGTGATGAAAATGGCAATGTCAAACCCGAGCACAAGATTATTGAGACTTTAGGTTTTGTCAAAATCTTGAACATCCCTGAATTTTTGAAAGAAGTAGTGAGAATTGTCCTAAGTAGGGCACATGGAGAATTTCTTTGGTTAGATTCAGTCTGCAAATTCACCTGGCAAGCAATTAGGGCAATCACAGGTTTACCGTCAACTGATAGCAAACTAGACAAGACAAAGAAGGTACCTAACAACACAGTCATGACCTTAACCAAAGAAACATATGATAGTAGATCTCTGAGAGTAAATGACATCAAGGATATCAATGTGAGATTCATAAGTATGAACTTAGGTTACAAGACTACACATGCAAACAAACTTAATTCAATTTCTAGTCTTTGCATTAAAAGTGCTTATGATATGGTAAATAATAATACAAAAATAGATGTGTGTGAATGGCTGAAGGGTGAACTAGTAGATAACTTGAAAAAGATAAAAGGTGATAAGAAAGGGACATTTCATTTTGGCAATCTTTTGGTATGCCTTATGTTGTATTTCTCAAAAGAAATTCTTAGTATTGGACAAAAATATTTTGGATATGACATACCGGTAGGCAAACAATTGCAAGAAGTTTTCACCATCATGGGTACTACTAGGGAAAACAATATAACTGAATATTTCAAAGCTTTCCAAGCCAAAATGAAAACCAAAGAGAGACTACCACATAGTATAGTGGATAAATATGATAAGCAAATATGGTTTGTGATTAAGAACGATGAAATATGGATGGAAGCAGTTATTCCTAGAACTATATGGGTAACTGAAATGGGGTATGAGGCTGATGTGAATATTATTGAGACTTATGCTAAAGCCCCATTAGAAGCACCTAGAGAACCAGTAGAAAATGTTTTTAGTAGTGTAGAAACAATTGAGAGTGGTGTACAAACAATGAAACAAAGAAAGAAAAGAGAAAATTGTATAAGGAATGCATCAAAACAGTTAAAGGAAATAAAAGAAAATGTTATGAACATTACTAGAATAAAAGAAAGTGAAATGGAAGGATTGCAATCAAAGGCACATATTTCACTGGTTGGTACATCATTTGACAGTGAAATACCTACTGAATTTAAGAGAGTTGATAGGAAGAGAAAATCTTCACCGATACCCTCTCCTTCACCCAAGAAAACAAGAACTCTAAGAAATAAGAAACAGAAACAAGTTATACCAGCTTTGGATAATTTACTAAATGAAATCACTGATGATGGTAACTTGGCAAACGTGAGCAAATTGTATAACACATTCACTGACTCAGAAAAGGAAAGTATTGAAAACAATATAATTCTACATCTGGACATATAGAAGAAAGTGTTAATTGAAGTTGTAGATGACTTACCAAATGATCTTTATAGAAGGTTAGATGCAAAGAGGATTGCAATAATGGAGTTAGACAAGAAACTTAAGGTTGAAAAACTTCTAGTTGTTTATCCATTTAACTCTAAAGAGGACATTGATGAATTAATTTGTGAAGCTAATAGATCAGTTTTTGCTAGTAGTCACCGACAAGTAAGCTTAATGGCTGGTAGAGTTAATGAAATTGCAGAGGAAATGACTAATAAATGTGATATCTTTTTTGTAGAAAAGGAAAAATGGGAAGAATTAAACATACCTAGGAAAACATTGAAG
The DNA here is from genome assembly GCF_030272615.1 of Cryptomeria japonica. Lineage (NCBI taxonomy): Eukaryota > Viridiplantae > Streptophyta > Pinopsida > Cupressales > Cupressaceae > Cryptomeria > Cryptomeria japonica. Next base: position 177,280,839 of record NC_081414.1, read on the forward strand.
GTATATCAAAAGGATAAGGACAAAGGGAAAGGTAAAGTTGGTGGAATACCAAACATCAAAATAACTGACAACTTACCACAACCCTTGGATACTACACTGGTACATATTGATGATACATTGGCTATTAAAAATGTGGACATAACACATGATGACACTAACCCTAAATTAGAAATTCTATTCACTATGAATGTTGATACTCAGGAAGTGAACATTGTTGTGGACAAGGACAACATGGAGGTACAAAATGATATTGTTGATAGTGGGAACATTGTTGAGCAACTGACAGAAAACATTGAGGTTGAAATACAAAAAGAGCATACAAAGCAACCTTTGGACAGTGGAATAAATATTGGTAGTATAGATGTTGGCATAGAGAAACCTACAGAGATAGAGATAGAGATACCGATAGCTGATAACACAGAGAAACCAATAGAGAAATCGGCAAAGGCATAGGTACATATTGAAATAGTGAAACCAGTAATCACTAAGAAACACAAACCATTACTAGCTGAAATGGAAACTCAGACTGACCCACTGGAGGTTGATTCAAGAGAATTGGTTACTAATACTGGAAGCACTGAATTAATAAAGGCAGTTGGTTAGACATCCAAATTCAGACCTACTAATGTGATAGAGATACTTTTGGACTCTATTAATAAGATAATTGACTATAATACATTGGCCTACAAGGAAATTGATGATACAATACCTATTCTTAAGATAATTGCACCAAAATTTAATATAGATCATGTAAAGGATTCTTTAGGTCAGTTAGACACATTGTCTAAATTTATTGCTGGAAATGTAATAACAATTGATAAAGTAAATGAGGATACATTCAAAGAGAAAATGGAAAAAGAAAAATTCTTTGAGGACATAATAAAGAAGTGCACTGAACATATTAACACACTTTTACCGACACTAAATACAACAATTTTGGAATATAAGGAACTATATGGAGAAACATGCAAGCCACATCTATTGACCGAGGACATTGAGAAAGAAATAAGCAAAGTACAGAAGGAAATTGATGATATCATTGATAACATTATTGGTTCATCTGAACCTATATCAGTTATTGAGCAAGAAATAGCAGGATTTGAGAAAAGTTGGAGAAATTTGAGAAGGAAAAAGAAAGGATCAAGGTAAATGCTAGAGAGCTAAAGTACAAACTTGGTCCCAAGTTGGACAACCTTATCTCTCTGAGAAATGAGATATCTAAGGCACTAATTCAAGGGGAAAGATTATCAGAAAAGCATATGCATCATCTCACTAAGACGATCCAATGAACTTAGGCAACCATGAATGATAGTAATAGATTCATGCAGAGTTTAAACTTGGTTTGGCTGATATATTTCAGATTGTAACCAAATGGTTACAAACCTTCAGGTGAAATTTTTGACTTGTTTGACAATTTTTGACAACCTTTGTCATTGATCTAAAAGGGGGAGTAGTGGATAGAGAAAAATGGCTATTCAGAGGAGATCATCTACTCAGGGGGAGCACATATTTTTGGTAAATTTTTGGACTTCACTTTTTGGAATAGTTTTTGGATTTTTCTCATGAGTGTTGTCATCAATGCCAAAGGGGGAAATTGTTGGCATTATACACTCTAATAAGAATTGATGGGAGAAATGATGGTGTTGTCATTGATGGCAACCTATTGGCAACCTTCTGACAACCACCTGGCATTCATCTTTTAAACCACTGGCAGGCATCAACACTAGTAGACACTTCACCTGCAGCGGCAACAATGCATACCGACACCCCAACTGACAAGAATAAACTTTTGTTTATTGTATTTAATTGTAATCATCTTTTGTAAAGCTGACATGGAATATTTTAATAGACTCATATATGTATGAGATCTTGTAAATCATTTTGTGATATGAGAGATGGGATAGGAATGAGTGAATAAGAAGGAATATATATGAGAATGCATAAGGCATATTTTGTATAAGGTTTATGGTTATAGTATGAGCTTAAACCAGTATTGAACCTGGCATAGTTGATGCTGATTTGAAGTAGTACATTGTATTGGATTCTCATAATCCATTTTGTAAGTCAGTGAGACTTCTATTTTGTAGATTGAGCAGTGAGCTCTAGGCAGTTGGCCTTTCTGCATGTGCAGGACCGTCATTGCAAGTAATATTTATTCATTGGACAATGAGTGAATGTTGTGGGTCACAAATCCCACTGAGGGTTTTCCCACACCGGGTTTCCTTGTTAAACAACCTGTGTTATGGTGTGTTTTCTATGTTGTCATTATTGTTTCTATTTACTACATTAATTCTTATTTACTAGTACACTATTTTGAAATGCAAAATACTTAATAAGGTTAAAGAATCTATCAACCGGTTAGATACTGATTCACCCCCCCCCCACTCTTAGTATATTTGGGACTATAATTAATCCTAACAAAAAACATGGTGGGATTGAGACCCACAATATTATAATACTGTGATCAAGAGTATAATAATATTACAAAGGTAAATACACATGCATTCAGGCACATTGACTAGAGCTCACTTCTTGATTGTAAAAGAGAGGTCTATAACCTCAGAGGAGTCACTATCCTACAAATGATTTAAAATAGCAACAAGAATGTCTAAACTGATGAATAGCATCTACAAATGCTACAATGTATCTCTGGTTAAGCACAAAGTAACTATCTTTCACTATTCTGGTAAACTTCTCTATTTTGCTGCTCTTTCATATATTGTGTTGGCAATTGACACTCAATTGGTTGGCTTCACTATGTTTTCATTGATGGCAACATGGTATTGTGTTTCAACTTTATGTTTTGGTTCAGTTGTGTACCGATAGGCACTTCACAGATACTACACTGACACCAACACTAGCATCGACACTAGTAGGAGATAAGGATTTCTTTGCTTACCGATATTGGAGGCCGACATGGTTTAGGATATGGTTATCAATATTGGAGGCTGACATCTATTGGATCCAGCATTGACAATTAATTTTTATACTCATGTATTTATGTTATCTAGACAACATGTAATTTGATATTGTAATTAACTTTGTAAGATGACATAAGGCATGGAAATTGCATAGGGTATATAGGTCAGTTGGATTAGATCATTTTTGATATATAGGAGATTATGGATATGTGAATTTAATATGATGCAAAATATATCAAAGAGATTATGTATGTGAGGATATTTATGTAATCGTTATTCTGGTAAAGGGTTTATGGTTTTAGACTAGAACAAACAGAGCTTAAAACAAAACTGTATTCACACATAGAAGATGCTATCTTAGCAGTTCATCACTTCTCTGGATTTTAGTCTAGATTTATATGTAGTTAGTGAGACTCCTTTTGTGATTGAGTAGTGTGCTCTAGGCTGTAAGCCTTCCTACAAGTGCAGGCCCCTTATATTTTGTAATATCTCTTCATATGGCCAATGAATTGATATTGTGGGTCACAAATCCCATGGTGGTTTTTCCTCTTTGAGGTTTTCTATGTATAATTCTGCATGTTATGATTCTCATTTATGTGATTATCTTATCGGTTGCTTTACTTCTTTCAATTCTGTATATATCGGTATACCAATTAGTGTATGAATATTTTAATAAGGCTAAAATTGATCATTCTATTATGACATTGATTCACCCCCCTCTCAGTGTTATTGGATTCCAACAATTGGTATCAGAGCCCTGTGCCTTAGAGGAAGTTTAATAGCTTGAGCAAGATTGTGAATCTGGAATCCATGGACATGGCCTTAGAGAAGAAACTTAAGATGGCACTTGAAGATTATGATGTTGAAAGGTTGAAGAATTTAAAGCTACAAGATGAATTGAATTCTTCTAAGGAATTCATTCTTGTCCTAAAAAAGAGGTTATCGTCTTTTCAATCTAGGAGAAAGGAACTTTTGCAAAGTTAGGATGATGAAGAGAAAGATGCACTTAAGGAACAATGTCAGAAATTGAGTCAAGAGAACATGGTTATGAAAAATGAAATGCAAGTTATAACTATGAGGATGTCAAAAGAGATTGAGAACTAGAAGAAAAAATAAGAAAATCTTGCTATATCCTTGAAGAACAAATTTGAAGAATGTGGGACATTGGTTCATGAGAATGATATGTTGAGCACTGACTTAGTACAATCCTAGAGTAATGAACAAGAGGTTGAGAGACAAATGATAATTCTAAGAGAATATTTAAGTACTACAAGTGGGTATAAAGAAAAATTCAAGATTATTTTAACACAACTAGATGAGTTGTTGAAAAGACAAAGGTAGATTGAAGATTCCAATGGACTTAGATTTAAGAGAGGATAGAGTTCAGGTACTGCTAATGAAGATGAAAACCATAAGGAACTAGTAAGGAAATTTAATGCTTATAAATTCAATGGTAGATGTTTTGTTTGCAATAGATTTGGTCACATGGCTAGACAATGTAAAACCAGAGTAAATTAGAACCTTGATTCTGCTCCCAGTAAATGTTCTAAATGAAATAAGTATGGTCATAAGACAAAACATTGCAGAATAAATGTTAAATACTATACATGTGGAAAGTTTGGACATATGGCTAACGAATGCAAGTCAAGCAATTTCACTAGTTTTAGCAAAGAAATTCAAAGTAACAATGCTACATGTTATGCATGTAATGAGGTTGGCCATATTGCTGAATTCTGTGGATGCAAAAATCTACCAGTTGGTAATGGAGGATCAAATGAGAAATGGAATGAGAAGGTTAGTAAAATCCAACAAGATCATACTTAGAGATGGGTTTGGAAGAATGAAGAACAACCATTCGATGAAAATGCACTGCTTACTTATCTGGCAAAATAGGTTGCTCCTGCATCGACAGGTAAATCATCCAGTAACTAAGGTAGATGCCTAGGGGTAGGAAAAATTCATGAAGATGCTACATATGCCTCGGGAAGAGGTTCTGGAAGATGTTCCAAACATTGGAGATGTCTATCCAGTATAGATATGTTTTGTTCAAGATTCGGTATCTTTCATCGGTAGTCATTTATGTCAATGAAAGATTAGGGTTTCTTATGGAGGTTAAAAGGTTGAATTCACTTCATTATTGATCACCTTGCATTTAGAATGATTTTAGAGTGATCAAGAGTGGCTAATAGTGATCAAAGGAATTTTAGAGCAATCAAATTTCTACTTCAGTGATTTCACTAGCGATTGGAAGAATTTGTTAAGGGTTTTCACTAAGAGAAATCAAAAAGTATTTATCTTTAAACATGGAAGTGGGATCATCTTCTATTCCTATCTTTGTTGAAAACCCAACTATGGTAGAGGTCAAGGATCACCCCAGACTAATTTTCAAGTGGTATCCACATGTGGCTACCTTGAAAGATTCGGTTGGAGCATTTTCTTGTGTTTCAGAGGGAGTTGTCTATGTTGAAGATGTTAGGGCATACACTATCACATTGAGGACTTGGGAACATTTGAAATTAAGGGCATGTACATGAGTGAGTTGATGGGAGAATCTGGAAAGATCAAACTAGCATACAAACACATTGAAGACTTAGGGTTTACCAACATTCTAGACATTCCAATATTTGAAGATGAGATAATTAGGTATGTTTTGAGCAAAGTGCATGGGGAGTTCATCTGGCTAGATGAAGCATAAAAGATCACCAAGGAAGTCATCAGAGAAATCATTGGTTTACCATCTTTTCATCAACATCTAGATAAGAAGGTTTTGAATAATTTCGTGAACAAGATCACCAACATAATATTAGACATGAGATCTATGACGGTGAGCACTATTACCAACATAGACATCAAGTTCGGTAGCATGATCATTGGGTATAAGGTAACTTAGTCAAACTGACTAAATTATGTTTCCAATTCATGCATTTTGGTTGCATCCAAAATGATAAGATAAAATGTGAAACTAGATCTATGCAGTTGGATGTTAGATGAGTTATTAATAAACCTAGGAAAGATTAAGGGAGAAAAGAAGGGAACCTTCTAGTATGAAAAATTGATAGTCTATTTAATGTTATTTTTAATGAATGATACACCCAGTTTTGGTAAAAGGCAATGGGCATTTGACATTCCGGTAGGGAGACAATTCAAATAGTCAATTGCTACTTTATGAATTTAGAGAGATGATAAGTGTATGGGGATATTTCAAAGAATTTTAGAAACCTATGAAGTCTAGGGTAAGGGTTCCTGAGAATATTGTAGAAAAATATTCAACTGACATATACTTCATGGTGAAGAAGGATGAAACACTTATGGAAGCAGTTAAGCCCCAAAATATTTGGATTAAGGAAATGGGCTATGAAGTGGATGCATTAATTCTTGAAGCTTATGCAAAAATGTTGATTGATGCACCTATTGATGAGGCAAAGAATCCCTATGGAATTACACAATAGAAAACACATGAGGTTGAAACAAAGTTCAACTAAAAGAAGAGAGAGAAATGGGAAGGAAAACCAAGCAAATTTATTGAGAAATTCTCATAGGACATCAAAGCATTAATTGATGTTGTCTGGGAAAAAGGCAGGAAGAGAAAGAATTCAGAAGTACACATTGAGCCTATTACTGTAGAATCTGAATTTGAGGATGACATGCCCTTGGCATTCAAGAAGGCTGTTAAAAATAAAATAGAGGAAACAAAGGTTGAAGCTAAAAACTAACCGGTTATGAAGGTTACACTCAAAATACCAACATGGAAGCAAGCACCAAAGGCAACACCTTCAACTACATCTAGTACTGCAAAGAGAAAGAAGAAGAATGAAACTGATAGAGCTATTCAATCTGGTAATGTTCCACCTAAAACTTGTGTAGAATTAATAGATGAAATCGCCAAGGATGGCATATTAAAGAATGTACAGTTTTATTACAAAAAATTAGAGGATGATGAGCAAAGATAGATAGAGGAAGCAGTCTTGTTATATTTGGATATTTATAAGAAAGCCTTAATAGAAATTGAAAATCAAATACTGACTAAATTGTATAATAGGTTAGATGCTAGAAGGCTGTCAGCTACGCAAGAAGATAAGCATATTTAAATTCAAGAGTTATTATATGTCTATGTTACTATTTCCCCAAAGGAAATGGAAATGACACTTGAGGTGGCAGATAGAAAAGTCTTTAATAGAAAACATAGAATAACTAGTCTGATGCTAGGAAGGGTAAATGAAATGATAAAGGAGACTCAAAAGGCATGGGCTAAGTTTTTTGAAGAGAACAGAGGATTCTTTACTTCATTGGAATCAAAGACAGACACTATAGATACCCCGATTGAAGGAAAAGGAAAGGGGATTATGGGTACTTCACCCTCAATTTTGGAAAATATTAAGATAGTGGAAATCAAGCCCCCGGTAGATACTAGTGTACAAACAATATTGAGATACCGGCAAACATAGAGAGTGAAAAGGCTGATTGTGTATAGGATACTAATATTGAGGATATCAGTCCTCCATATACAAATGTACACATTGAGGTTATAGTTCCTACAGAGGAACCGATAGTTACAAAGACTGCACCAAGTTGTAAAGCCACCAATGTAAGTGAGGAAGTCATAAAGGATAAATCAACAGAGTAGAAGAAAGGGGAAATCGACAAAGAACCAGTAGTTGGTCCATCATTGTTGTCAATTGACACCTCACAAGTTGAAAAGAAAAACATAACCAAGATGAGTCCTAATGAACTCATGATGATGGTAGCACAAAAACTAATCAAAGAGGGATCTATAGATAAAGGGATTATTGATCAATCAATCACTATTTTACAAAGATTAGTCCTGGAGTGCAAGTTTGACAATGAAGTGAGCCCATCCGGAAAGCTTAAAATAATTACTCAGCATATTTTAAAGGATTTTCAATCCTTACAATAGATTTCAAACTAGAAAGCACTGGAGAGATTCACTCAGGATAAGAGAGTTGCATTTGATCAGGTGATTAAATATGAGAAGAAGATTGATGAAAAACTGAAACTAATAGATAATTATTTAAAGCAGTGTACAAATATTTATAGGGTTTGTTGTAATACTGATATTCTTACAGTCAATGTGGATAAGAAAATAAAAGAACTTCAAGAAAAAAATGCAAATATAAAAAAAATGCAAATATAGCTAATTCTTTTGATAGATTGACATCATTGACTACATCCATTGATAGTCAAATTTTGATTTTAGAAAACCAAATTTCTATTCTTGAGAAGGAAATAGACAAAATTATAAGAAGAGCCAAAAGTCTAAGAGGCTTGTTGAGTCCCTGGTTGGATTCACTCAATGTACATAAGAAAGAATGTATGGATATGGTGGGAAAGCCCTCACCGACAGAGGTAAATGAGAAAGCGTCTTTTACACATTTATTAAATGCACTTGTATCCATTTCTGACACTTTCAAAACTGGTTGGGATACTATCTTAAGTTATTGGAAAAGGCTTATCCAGAAATTTTGAAATTTGTTAAGCTTTGGTAAGATATTTTGTGATATTCATTGTACACTTTTTTGAATCTTTGAAATTCCTTTTAGAATTTTTGATGGCATTGATTTGAAAGGGGGAGTGATATAGATGTGAAAAAGAATAGAAAGAGTTGTATACATTAGGGGGAGTTATGGAGATATAGAGTATGGATTATTTTGCATTAATGAATATTCAGCTCAGGGGGAGTGGGTAGGATGAAACCAATAGATGAAACCTTGACCATTTTTTCACATGAGTATTGCCATCAATGCCAAAGGGGGAGATTGTTGGCAATTGACACTCAATTGGTGGGTTTCACTATGTTGTCATTGATGGCAACATGGTATTGTGTTCTGGCTTCATGTTTTGGTTTAGTTGTGTACCGACAGGCACTTCATGGACACTACACCAGCACTAGCACTAGCATCGGCAGGATAGAAGGATTTCTTTGGTTACCAGTATTAGAGGCCGACATGGTTCACAATATGGTTATCGATATTGGAGGCCGACGTCTCTTGGATCTGGCATCAGTAATTGATTTTGATATTCATATATTTATGTTATCTATCCAACATGTAATTTGATATTGTAATTATCTTTCTAAGCCGACATAAGGCATGGAAATTGCATTGGGTATATAGGTCAGTTGGATTAGATAATTTTTGATATATTAGAGATTATGGTTATGCGAATGTAATATGATGCAAAATATATTAGAGAGATTATGTATGTGAAGATATTTATGTAAGGGTTATTCTGGTAAAGGGTTTAGGGTTTCATATTGGAACAAACAAAGCTTAAACTGGAATTGTATTCAAGCATAGACGATGTTATCTTAGTAGTTCATCACTTCTTCGGATTGTAGTTTGGGATTATATGTAGTCAGTGAGACTCCTTTTGTGATTGAGCAGTGTGATTTAGGTTGTAAGCCTTCCTGCAAGTGCATGCCCCTTATATTTTGTAATATCTCTTCATATGGCCAGTGAATTGATATTGTGGGTCACAAATCCCACCATAGTTTTTCCTCTTTGAGGTTTTCAACATATAATTTTGTGTTATGATTCTCATTTATGTGATTGTCTTATTGATTTCTTTACTTCTTACACAATTCTGTATGTACCGGTATACCGATTAGTGTATGCATGTTTTAATAAGGCTAAAATTGATCATTTTGGTATAACACCGATTCACCCTCCCCTCTCAGTGTTATTGGATTCCAACATACTGGAGAACAAAATTAAAGATAATGCACATGAAATTGTTCTCAGACACTTATACACACTTCACACTATTGTAGGTAAAAATTATTAATGTAAATTAGGTAGAAATCAAAGGGAGAACTAACAAATCCCTATCCTAACAGAATTCAAACAAATAGACAATGGAATTGTTGTCACATGGATTTGCACCCGATGCAAGCTTGAAATTCCTGCAATCCAGTGACACATTGGACTACTCTTAGGCTATGGGTATCTTATTATGAGAGGAGACCTCCAAATTATAGGTTAGCTTCCTATTTGATCACCTAAAGAACTTAATTGAATTTCTGAGGAAAGGGAAGAAGGATATACATAAAACTAAAAATTAAGTACTGCTAGGTGATCCACCAATGATAAAAGACCTACAAACTGTTGTTCACCAAAAGTGATAACCCAAGAACACCTGCAAATCTTTCTATGAAATGGCCAATTTCAGTCTACAAAACACATCAGGGCTTGGACAACATAACATAGGACCCTAATTGATCCTCTTCCACTTCAGGTTCTGCTAGACCTAGGGGGGGACACCCTTTTGATGCACTAAATACAACAATTACAGACACATAACTGCATCAACATTAAGCAGATAGATCATTTCACAAGCTCAATAGGTTAGGAAACATTACATATTGGCTAGATCTATACAAACAATAGGATGAAATAGAGCTTGGAAAAAATGGAACACACACCCCTAAACATAAAGGGAAATAGATTTATCTTTTAAAATGTTGATCTGAAACCATCCCGAAACTTGCAAGACCAATGCCTTGTTCATTGGGCAACATAGTCACAGACAGAACTACAAATATGAATCATAGATGCAAATTTGTTTTCCTTAAACAAGATATTCATGCACCAATACCTGATATTAATGCACTATTTGATTCATTCACAAATTTATCAGATCTGGAAATACATTTCATCATTTATGACTGACTATAGAATTTAAAACCTTCCTTGAAGGATACTTACAAACAGTCACACAATCTCCTTGAGATGACAAATTTCATCCTCCTTGAGGATTGAATTCATAATAATGAAAAAACATATCATAGAGACAATATCATGGGAAATTTACTCATGCCTAACACAAGTAAGACCTGCAACTAGAAAACAATCTGTCATCCTGCAATGTAGCCTCTATACCCTGAATAGATCCATATAACTTTACAAGTGTGGGTCAAGATTTTCAGAAAATGGAAGCCATGAAAACTGGTGCACTTCCTCACAGAATTCTGGAACCCTTACAACTGAGAAGAATGGGGAATAAAAAGAGGAGGGAAGAAAAACAAATTCACAACTGAAAATTGCCAAGTGTCTCTCCTCTCTAACTGAATTTTGTTCCCGTGGAAACTGCTTCTAAAATATCCTACATTTGTCCAAATTAACTTCATAATCAGATTCCTCACTCCGAGAGCTTTCCGAAAATATATAACACTTTATACCTTGGCCAAAAATTGAGTCCTGGGCGAATTAATTCCCCAATGTGCTCAAACATTTAAATTTTTTATTTATTAATATAGTCTAAACTATATAATAAACAATTTTAATTTTAAATTTTTCATCTCCAAATGTGCTCTGATGTCTTGCCACGTGGTGGGGTCTGATTGGCTAATGGGGTCTACTGGGCGCCACCTGGGATGACACCTCATCTTTTGCCACTTGTCGGCCACATCACCACCACTGGGCTGCTTGCTTGTATGCCACGTCATCACCACTGGGTGCCACCTCACTAAGACCTGCCTGCTGGACCGCTGATTGTACTCGCCACCTACGTGCCACGTGGATGGCTCTTGTTCACTTTCGCTATTTCATGGGGTTTAAACTTCGTGCATCTTCCTTCACGAATTAGCATGAGCCGTTGATCTCTCTCAAACTTGCTCACTCGTTAACCCGATCTTCGTCTGCAAAATTTCACCTCTTTGCCTCGAGAAGCGTGCCTGCATAGGGTCCACTTGGTCTTCATCCAATCAACTCCTCCATCACCTTGAGAAGCGTGCTCATGCATGGGCTCGCCTTGGGCACCCATAAGCACCTTGTGTCAAAAGCCTTTATGGCTTAGACATTATAGTATTGTGCGTTTTTACTTATAAACATTAAAAATAACCACCTCCCAATGCATGTGGGATAAAACGTTATGCCTGGGATTCTGATTTTGAAGCAATTTTTGAGTTTTAATGGTGTTTTACTTTGCATTTGCTTGAAGTTTATAATGATCTTTCCTCTCAACCACGTCATACTGGGATATATTATCAACACAAGGCACTTAGAGGATGTTGCAGTTTGTGACACTTGTTCTTTGAATGTTCATGTCATCACCAAAAAGCTTCAATGCTGCCCTGGTTGCTTCATTTGGGAGGGCACATGAGGAGAAAGAGGAAGTTGCAATGTCGATTGCTTGAAAACCTTAACAAAAAACCTCCTCCCCAATCCATGTGAAGGATCTGGAACTGCAGCCCCCTTCTATGCTTCTTTTAGGGATCCCGGTTCCTCCGAAAAGATCAAGTAGCGAAAAAGGAAACATGGTGTAAAAACAAAAACACCTTCCACCATAATACCAATTAGTCAGCCAAAAAAAAACTTAAGTTTCAGACTGCAAAGAAGACCCTCAACATGCAAGTCATAATGAGAATGCACTACACTATAGCGATTTCATGCTCTGGGATGCTTGTTGAAGAGTTCCATTGCATTCTTTCAACTTGGAAACAACACTATTAGCATTGGGTAGATCATCTACTGACTTCCGCAATACTTCTAAATATTTTTTGTCCTTTTCATTTTGTTCCTGCACCTTCTCTAACATATTTTTCAAGTAATGTATCTCACCGAGTTTTCTCTTGGCAATCTCTTGTTTCACATCATTAACCGAAGTATTATCTTCATGTAGAACATCAAACTTTTTGTTTTCAATCAGCTGCTCAATAGTTCCTAGTGCAGCCATTACCTGTATATTCTCATGCATGGAAGCAATTATCTTCAAATAAAGCTAGTAAAGCGTTTCTTGGTAAGATTGTTTGAATGATGAGACAATCTTCAGGAATTCCTCCTTGGAACAGGCTTTCAAGAGTGAACGTGTTGCAAATGTATATGATTGCCTTAGCCTTGAAACTCGTAAACTTTGAACTTCTTGTTTGTCCTTTTCCATGATGCTATGTAGCGGAAGCCTTAAATGCTGACAAGAGTATACTCCCTATCAAAATATGCTTCTTAGAATCCTTTGCATACTTTGTTGGGTAGCTTCAAAAAAAATATAATGGCCCAGGACTACAATACGATTCATTCCACCCTCGAATCTTGACTATCTAAACTTTGCCTTTCTTTACACTTCTCCTTTAGTTGTTTTTCTTTGAAAACCTCCCACCATTTTCCACGCAAGGGATTCAACATCAAGCACCTTTGGAAGACTCCCACGCAATTCATCAGAGGAGGGAGATGAGAAGGTACGCAAGTGAGGAAGCTGGAGTTTGAAAACCTTTTAAATGCCTCCTCCACCATCTACATTGACATCCTCGGCATACTTTCGAGCAGACCATGCAGCATTGTTAGAGGAATATGGGGGCATGTGAGGAGAAGGAAATTCGATGTAGTTTGCCATTGAATTCAGTCGAGTGTTGTTTGCTACTCTCAACACCCAACCAACACTCTTCTTTACTCTATGATACTTGCTGTTATTTTAGCTTAATGTTTTAACCTTTAATCTGCCTCCCCCTTTTCTTTACCACGTGAGCTGTTAAAATCTTTTGCAAACCACTTTAGCCACCATGCTGCCTTGGAGGTCTATTTTGCTACACATGAGGAGAAGGAGATAACTAGAATTTGCTTGTTTCAAAAGCTCTTGTAACCTCAAGACATCTGCCAGCCCATACTTTATTTAGTCTTCAACTTAACATCCTTCCTCATCCACGATGCTTGGGGCTTTATTTGGCACTTAATTTGGGGCTTCCTGGAATCTATTCACCATGCTTAAAATCTAGATTGTATCATCCACACCTCAGGGATACATCTCATGAAACTCAAGTCAATGGACTCTTTAGTGATGGCGTGACAACAATCGCATATGTTTCATTGCCATACATGACATCAACCCGCTGAAATGCACTGAAGTTACAAACCCGCTGAACATTGCCCATCTCAATATGTTGTATTTTCCTAATTGGGATATTTTCCACAAAGAACACAATGATTTCAATTCCAAAGAACGTTATTCTCATGGAATTCAGTTGCGGGATCGAACTAAAGGTGGAATCTCTCTTCTCGGCCTATATGAACACTTCCATTCCCATGAACATTGGTCCGCAGAATGTTCAACATGAACAAATAATGACACTACTATGCAAGCCTATATCTTTATGCATCATAAAGTCATGCACTAAGAGCATTCTCGCCACAAAATCAATGCACAAGCGTGAGCCAAGTCGGGCCCCAAAGTGGGTCCAACTAAAAAAAAATTCGTTTTCATGCAACTGACCCTTGGAATGCTTCGTGGACCTCAAACATACCTCTGGAAATGATAGGCACCATTTTCGGATCATAAAATTGCATTTTACATCCTTCAGGCAATTACGCCACAATTTTCGCATTTAATCGCGAAGACGTAATTTTCAAACCTGTCAAAACATCTTTTTGGAGCTCGCCATCTGACAGGCGTGTACTTTGATATACAAGGATGACTTCTACCAAACGGTTTCTCAAGATGAGTCCCGAGTGAAGAGATATTAATTTCTGAAAACGGCCAACTGGCTTTATCGACACTGTGGACCTGATGAAGTCAATGTTCTGGCAACACATGATGCCTTTCTCAAAAATATCAAACGACCTCTGTAGGCTCTCGAATTTGGAACATAGGTACCTTTAAGTACATATTAAATTTTTGAATTCTCAATTCAATCACCAGACTGACAGGATGCAAATGGCACGCACACAAAAATGGCAACATTAACTGATCTAACATTGGAGTGCGGGCAACTAAATTTGATGGCAAAATGAGCTCTTTTGAAAACTGATCAAATGGATTGGTAGAGCTTTGAAATTTGAAACGTAGCTCATCATTTATACCAACATCAGCCTAGAATAAACATTATGGCATGACGCTTACTGAGGCAAATTTTACACTTGTACAAAGTAGGGCTTCGACTAGCTGTCGAAACAGGGACTTGCCAAAACATAGAAACCGCAAACGGATTTGGCTTTGAAAACTGAGCAGATGGATTCATTAAGACTTGAAATTTTGCAGACTGACTCACATTTATGCATAGAATTGAATCCACTTTGAATTTTTTCATGACAATCAATAGGGCAAAAGATGTAATCGCTCAAAGAAGGCTACTCCATAAAATCTGCATTTGTGCCTAAAATGCACTTCCAGCTCACCCCTCAAAACGGGTACCTCATAAACTTATCCAAAATGAATTTTGAAAGTTGCAACACACTGAATAGGCCAAATGAAAGGTTTGGGACATGAATCCGGAGCCTTACCCTCTAAAAATCAATCGGCTCCACTCTACCCTCTCGCAAACTAGGCCATTCAAACTGACTTATTTAGGTGCCTTTCTGTCATACTAAGCAAAATTTTGAAATAGGCCTACAAACTTTGACTCAATTTTAAATACTCCCAACACAAACTACTTACAAATCCACAAGACAACCAACTAATGAAACTCCTTAAACTCACAACTCAAACATACATGTTTGCATAAACAATTCTCTTTAAAGGCTAGCTTACTGATGTTCACAAAAAGGAGAATAATAATGTTCTCACAATTTTGATGCAACAAAATCACATACATAATCAGAGACCTGCACTATAACATGTACCTTAGCCCTAAGCATCTGAAGAAACTAAGATAAAATGAAGGATTCTACAAAAGAATCACATAATTTTAATCAAAATGCTTACAATCATAACACTTAGACCAAGTGATTTAAGGAGGAACTTAGCTTCTTTATTGAAAACAAGGAACTTTTTGCATTACAAATCTAGGAAAACTCCTCAAAAGTGAGTTACAAGAGCCTAAATATCTGATGCTACCCAAGTACCAAAACTCCAAACCCCCAGAATTCTAGAAATCTCTAAAAATGAGTGACAAAATAGTCACTTAAACAAAAGCTTGCAAAAATTCAATTTTTTTTTAATTTTTTGGCTCCAAGATGGATCAATTGTCTTCAATTCTAAGCTTTTCCTCAAAATTAGGGGGCTTAATTAAGAGATATGTTAGGATTCCCATAGATGCTGAGAGGGGGGGGTGAATTAGTATCTAACTGGTTTGAAGATTTTCTTAACTTAAAACATGTAGAATAAATTAAAACTGTGTACCATTAAATAGAAAGTAAAGCAATAAATAGAGATAGAAATAACCACATGAAAAACACACCATAATGCAGTAGTTTAATGAGGAAACCCGATGTGGGAAAAACCTCAATGGGATTTGTGACCCACAATATTCACTTATTGTCCAATAAGAGAATATTACTGCTACAAGAGGGGCCTGCACATGCAGCAAGGCCAAGTGCCTAGAGCTCACTGCTCAAAATGGAAGTCTCACTGACTTACAAAATGGATTATATAAATCCTATGTCTTGTACTGCTTCTAAATAGCATCTACTATGCCAGATACAGTACTGATTTATAGCTCTACTTTTTACATAAACCCTTAACCTATAATTCGCATAATAGGTCTTCCTTATTTCACCTATATACTCCTTTTCAAATGTTTTATAATGATCTCTTATATATATGAGTCATTTTACAGCTTTCCAAGTTGGCTTATAAAGTTTTTACAATAATAAACAAAATACATTAACAACAAAATTCATGTTGGCTTCTATGTCGGTATGCTTCCTTTCACTATCGATGCCAGTGGTCTGTGTGTTAGTGTAGAGTCTGATCTTGCTAGTGCTAGTCGATTGCCTTGCCGGTGTCATAGGATTCCAAGGTTTCCATCAATGACAAAAAATTCAATCACCTACAATGTTTCATTAGAGTGTGCATTTGCCAACAATCTCCCCCTTTGGCATTGATGGCAACACTCATGAGAAAATTCAAAAGTATATCCAAAACTTGTAATCCAAATTTTTTACCAAAAATGTGTACCAAAAATATGTGAGCTCCCCCTGAGAAGATGAGTCTTTTGCTAATTATTTTCTCATACTACTACTCCCCCTTTGGCATCAATGACAAAGGTTGTCAAAGTGTCAATAGAGTTGTAGTTTCCTGTCTCAACCTTGTAACTGGGTGGTTACAATTTGAAAAAGGTCTACCAAAACCAAATTTAGGCTTTCAAGAAACTTTTTATTGTCTTTTATTGCTGCCTCTATTCTTTGAACTGTACCGGTGAGGTGTTGCATATGCTCTACCAGTGTTTTCTATCCTTGTACTAATGCATCAAATATTTCTTTCCTTAAGGATGCTAGATAGTCCAGTTTTGGACTTAGTCTTAATTTTAGATCCTTAGCCTTACCTTTTATTCTCTCCTTTTCTCTTTCTATCTTTAGTAATTATTTCTCAAAACCTATTATCTTCTTATCAAAAACCGATAATGTATCAGATGAATTAATAAAATTGTTAGCAAGTTTATTAATTTCTTCCTATATCCTGCTCATTTTCTTGTCTATGTCAACTGTCAAAAAGTTAGTCTTGCAAATGTCTCTGTACAAAGTCTTGAATTTCTTCAATGTGCTACATAGTTCCAGTAGAAGTGTGTCAAATTGCCTTGTACACTTCTTTATTTGTTCCTCAAAGAATTTTTGTTTTTCCATTTCTAACCTCTCTTTGAATGCTTCCTCCTTTATTTGTTCAACTGTCACTGTGTTGTCAGTAATATACTTAGACAAAGTGTCAAGTTGACTTAAAGAATCCTTATTATCTACATTACATTTTAGAGCTATCATCTTCAAAATTAAAATTGTATCATCTATAGCTTTATATGCCTATGAACTACAATCTGTTATTTTCTTAATAGAGTCCAAAAGAACTTCAATTACATTTGTTGTCTTGAATCTTGTAGTTGAAGAGTCAAAACTCTGAATTCTAACGGTGGGAGCAATATTCTTGCTTGTAGTGACATGTGGTAGGTCAGTCTGTGTTTCCATTTCCTTAAGCAATGGTTTGACTTGCTCAGCAGTTGCCGATGGCACTGATCCTGTGTTGTCCTATTCCTATGTTGGAGCCTGTTGCTCTGTTTGTTGCTTTTCCTATTGATCTATGTTGCCATCTACCAGTTTTCTTTGAGTGTTATCTGTTTCATCAGTTACTGATGGCTCACTGGCCATATTAGTCTTACTGGTTGTGTCCTTTTCTACCACAAT
The DNA here is from genome assembly GCF_030272615.1 of Cryptomeria japonica. NCBI lineage: Eukaryota > Viridiplantae > Streptophyta > Pinopsida > Cupressales > Cupressaceae > Cryptomeria > Cryptomeria japonica. The sequence goes on from NC_081414.1 coordinate 177,298,813, forward strand.
GTTGACTTTTTGAGTATCAACATCAACTATATACAATACCTCAGAATTAGGATTTGTGTCCTCTTGTGATCCATCCATACTCTCATCAACTGATTGATCTTCAGTTGTTGTTACCAGTGGAGTGTCTTGAGACAGTGGTGGTAGATTATCTATTATTTTGATGCTTGGAGGTCCACCAACCTTTCCTTTTCCCTTATCCTTGTCTTTTTGATATACCTTGATTGGTTTAGGGTTTTTATACTCTTCCTATTTTTCCTTCTCAATAAGGAATATATCCCATGCATTTTCAATTTCTTCTACAACCTCATTTACTCTACCAACCATCAGTGCAATATGTCGGTGTATAGTGGAGAATACTGACCGATTAGCCTCTGCAATTATATCATCTATTTCCTTCAGTGAGTTCACTGGGTAAACAACAAGTAATTTTTCAATTTTAATTTTCTTGTCAAGCTCTACAATAGCTTGCCTTCTTGCTTCTAGTCACTTGAATAGTTCAGTTGGTAATTCATCTACAACTTGCATCAAGAATTTCTTGTAGATATCCAAGTGTAGAATTACACTATTTTCAACTCTTGCTTTATCATGAACTGATAGTGAGGCATGTAGTTTTTTGATGTTCTTAAGTTTTCCTTCCTCTATTATTTCATCTAGTAGTCTATCAATCAAAGTAATATTTTGTTGAGTCCTTTTCTTTGGTGTTAACTTTTTCTTCTTTGGAGTTGTCTTCTTGGCCGGAGGCCTTACTACCTATTGTTTTTTCCTGGTTCTTCTAGGTGAAGGTGTGGATACCGGTGAAGGTTCCCTTTTCTTTACAACTCTTTTAAATGTTGTTGGCATTTCATTCTCTGAAGAAGTTGTTACTGGTGAAAGGTGAGCTTCAGGCTGTAATGTTTGTAACTCATCTTTAGTGATACCAATTTGTTTGAGTACATCTTCTTTGATAGCCTTAGCCTGCCTTGAACCTCTCCTCACAGTTGCTTCTACTTTCTTCACTCTCTTCTTGGATTGAATGTGACTTTCAATGGTTTCAGCATTGCCAAATACCTCTTCCTTAGGTTCCTTGGATGCTTCCAGAAGGGCTTTTGCATATGTATCAATGATGTGATCGTCTGTCTCATAACCCATTTCAGTAACCCAAATTGTTCTTGGGATAACTACTTCCATCCAGATCTCATTCTTCTTAATCACAAAACATATGTCATCCTTATATTTATTTACAATTTCCTGTGACAGTCTGACTCTAGTGTTCATTCTGGCCTTTAATGCTTGAAAATACTCATTAATATTCTTCTCTTTGTTTTCACCCATGTTGTTCAATAAGTCAGATAACTATTTGCCTACTAGTATGTCAGATCCAATATTCTTATTACCTATACCAGACACCTGTTTGGTTACATGTAGTATTAAACAAACAAGTAAATTGCCAAATCTAAATGTCCCTTTCTTATCCTTCTTGATCTTTCCAAGATTGTCAATCAATTCATCCTTTAACCACTCACATACATCAATTTTCACATTTTCATTAACCATATCATGAGCACTCTTTATGCATAAGCTAGAAACTGAATTTAGTCTGTTTGCATGTGTTACTTTGTAACCTAGAATCATGCTAATGAATCTCATATTTATGTTAGCTACATCATTAACCCTTAAAGACCTTTTGTCAGAAGTTGCACCTGTTAGATTTGTTACCAGGTCATTTGAGACCTTTGTCTTGTCAGGTCTATTACCGGTGGAGGGTAACCCTGTTACAGCTTTCACAACTTCCTTGGTAATTTTGTGAATAGAATCTAGCCAAAAGAATGCACCATGTACCCTGCTCAATACTATCCTAATAACTTCCTTAGGGAAATCCGGAATGCTAAGGATTTCAGTGAATCCTAGGGTTTCAATAATTTTGTGTTTAGGTTTCACATTACCAGAATCATCACATATGATAGTCTTGTACATGTTCTTGATTTCTTCATCACCTAATTCTTCTATATGGCAATGGATATACATTCTAGGGTCTTAAGCAAAAACTACTCCTTTGGGGATTTGAGAGAATGCACCAACATTATTATCCTTCTTAGCTATCTTGCGAACTAACTAAAAAATAGGCCAAAGGCACTTGATTACTTCTACTATAGTAGGGTTTTCAATGAATTCAGGTACAAAAGAGGATGCCATGATTATAAATACCTTTTTCTGCCTTTGGAAAGATTGATTTCTAAATTGTTTTGCTTCTTTGCTCGAAATGCCTTATCTCTAGAGATTTCACGCTCTTCGAATGTTTGAATTCTTGGTGAAGTGAAATGGAGCCAAAAACACTAATTTATAATGTTAATTTTCCATCTACCACATTTAATGCATGCCAGTTAAGTAATCACTTAACTTTGTCTACCAGTATAGAAGTAATTTCAACTTCTTACCATCAACCAAGGGAATAATAGCATATGTCTCATTTGATTGCCAAACCCTTAGGGGAATTTTCTTCAATTAGATGAAGAGTCTCCAGCTTGTGGAGTGATACTCTGTTCTACCGGTGGAGGAGTATTTTTGTCAACATTCAATTCTGATTTCCTGATCCATTATTTTGAAAATTCATGCTTAATTTCTTCAAATTTTTCTTTTCCTTTCAAACTAGGGCCTTTGTTGTTTACCGGTGAGGACTTGCTTCTACATAATTTAGCAATATGTCCAATTTTGTTACATGCATAACGAGTCACATTATTTTTTTGAATAGCCTTTCCATATCCTATGCTGGTTTGTGTTTTACATTTATTAGATAAGTGTCCAAATCTTCCACAAACATAACATCTTACATTCATTCTGCAATTTTTAGAGTTATGACCAATTTTGTTGCATTTTGAACATTGAGCGGTGGGTGTGTTGATATTCTGATAATTTCTAGATCTACATTGATTTTCTCTATGACCATACTTATTATAGTTAAAGCATTTTTCATTGAATTTATAAGCAGTAGGTTGTCTTACTGGTTTGCCATGATCTTGTGTGTTTGCGGTACCGACACTTTCACCAACTTCAAAGCCAATTCCACAAGTGTCACCATTAGGTTTTAGAATCTTCAATAAGTCACCAAGTTCTTCTAAGCTTTTCTTGAATTTTTTTTTGTGCTGATTTGCAATATTCAGTTCTCTTTCTAAGATCTCTTTCTACCTCATAAGTTCATTGGAGTCATTTTGTGTATGCATCACATCTATCTTCAACAAATCATTTTCATAGCTAATTCTTGTGTTCTCATTTGTTTCATCACTTAGTCTTCTATTCAAATCTTCTTCATTCTTCTTTCTATCTTAAATTTCCTTACAAAACCTCATAGTCATATCCTGCATCTCATTCTTCATTGTCATGTTCTCTTGTTTCAGCTTGCATATCTGATCATTAGGCGATTCCTTTTCATCATTCTCATTTTGCATCTTTTCACTTAGTTCTCTTCTCTTATTTCTTGCAATGGTAAAATTCTCTTGAAGTGCTTGAATGATATCGTAAGCTGCCTTTAGATCATCTTCAAGTTTGATATTTTTCAATTTTTCTATATCATAGTCTGAGAGAGCTGCTTCAAGTTGCTTCATCAGATTTTATATCTCTACCGGTGTCAAGATCTTCCTCAAGCTATTAGGCTTCTGAAAATAGAGGACCAAGCTCTAATACCAATTGTGAGGATTCCCACAAATACTGAGAGGGGGGGTGAATCAGTATCTAACAGGTTTGAAGATTTTCTTAACTTAAAACATGTAGAACAAATTAAAACTGTGTACCGGTAAATGGAAAGTAAAGCAATAAATAGAGATAAAAACAACCACATGAAAAACACACCATAATACAATAGTTTAATGAGGAAACCCGGTGTGGGAAAAACCTCGGTGGGATTTGTGACCCACAATATTCACTTACTAGCCAATAAGAGAATAGTACTGCTACAAGAGGGGCCTGCACATGCAAGAAGGCCAAGTGCCTAGAGCTCAGTACTCAAAATGGAAGTCTCACTGACTTACAAAATAGATTATATAAATCCTATGTCTTGTACTACTTCTAAATAGCATCTACTATGCCAGATCCAATACTGTTTTATAGGTTTTCTTTTTACATAAACCCTTAACCTATAATTTGCATAATAGGTCTACCTTATTTCACCTATATACTCCTTTTCAAATGTTTTATAATGATCTCTTATATATATGAGTCATTTTACAACTTGCCAAGTCAGCTTACCAAGTTTTTACAATAATAAACAAAATACATTAACAACAAAATTCATGTCGGCTTCTATGTCTATATGCTTCCTTTCACTGTCGATCTGCCGGTGTCGGTGGTCTATGTGCTGGTGTAGAGTCTGATCTTGCTAGTGCCAATGGATTGCCTTGCCAGTGTTATAGGATTGTAAGGTTGCCATCAATGACAAAACCTTCAAACACCTACAATGTCTCATTGGAGTGTGCATTTTCCAACAAGATAAACTCGTCCAAAACTACAAAAAATATTAGCCAAACTGAACACAACTTCACATCATTTCATGTTGAGTTCACCTGGACACTACCAGTTACCTGACCATTTGATTTAGCCACCTGCATTAACCATCAGAACATAACAGAAACCATCAGGACTGCTGACTACTTTTTGTTGTCACAAGGATTAACCTTTATGCACCTTTTCATTGCAATATAGTGACAGCCCTCAGATCTTTAGAAACATGTTCAACTTTTAACCATTCTGCTTCTTTCTTTTATCTCTCATGTTGCTCTCTTCATCCTAGGTCCATGGGAATGAGTGACGATAATGAACTTTGAACCATTGAACCATTTTTAACAATTGAACCACTTTGAACTAGTTCAAAGTTCAAGTTCAAATTTGTTTTAAAAATTATAGAAATTCACTCATCTGTAGACTTTTTCCATGTGTCAACCTCTAATTTGCTTGCGAGTCTAGTTTGTCTGCCATCTGGACTTCCATTTGGACTTGGTCTTCCTTGGTTCTTCATCTTCTCTCTACCACATGGTGCATTCTCATTTGTTTTGAGCCCACCTAGACAACCACCTCAATTGCCACCTCGCCAGTCACCAAGTCGCATGAGATAACCAACGAGCATCTTTATCATGTGGTATAGAGACGACTATTGATCTTTCCTCAAACTGATCGATTTTTAACCTCTTATTTGCTCACCTTTTCTGCACCTACTTTTTTGCCAAGTTGCTATGATAGCTAGAGTGCTTCTTTCTATAGTGGTATAGTGATGGTTGTTAGATATTTAAGACTACTATTGATCTTTCTTGATATGCTCGACCCTTACCTCTTTGTCCATCTGTGCCACATGTCAATCTTTGGTTTGCCACTTGATCCACCTAAGCACGGCCTCATCCAACACCTTAGCACCACCAGGCCCACCATTTTACTTTGGTTTGTTTGACATCAGGCTTTTGGCTAGACTACCTCCCTTGACAAACAGTTTTTATGTCTCATCAAAACTATAGTTTCATCGATACCTATTATTTTGATGTAACCGATGCCTTCGGTGAAACCATATAGAGATCTATTGCAGCCAAGGTTTGTTTGACATTAAATTTGATGACATGCCACCTGTTGCGAGGCATGTCACCATATGTTACCTTGTGATACACTCAGAGTCCATCTTGGCACCATCTGACCTACCACCTGTCGTGAGGGTATTCATTATGGGCACTTCACAACCTCGGTACAATGACACTCATGGATAGACCTGGAATGTCAATCCACCATTTGATCTTCCTTGATCTGTCATTGGATCTCAATGATCTGCTTGAGCTTTAACTTACCCATTTTGGCACGTGCTTTGTCACCAAGTTGTGGGGAGTATTTGGCTATTATCTTCCTATCGCGACATAGCGACAACTGTCAGGTCTTTCTTGATCACCGTTGATCTACATGAATCTTCTCATTCTTTAGTCTCTCTAAGTGGCTCTCTCTTATGCCATGGTATCACCACGTGGCACATCTCTATTTTTCTACATGATCCACCCGGGTGCCACTTCAATTTCCACCTAGATGCCACCTCACCAGTCGCTAAGTCATGGTGATTAATAGTCAAGCACTTTCATATAGCAGTATAGTGATAGCCATCAGATCCTTGCAACCTGATCACTTGTTAATTAGCACTTTCACTACAAAATTTGGCCACTTTGAGATGCATGCACATGCAGGAGGCCCACCAACACTGAAATACTCCTTGTCAAAAGCCTGTAAGCTTTGACACTAAGGATATATGCGGCCTTGAATATAAATGTGATAAATTCCCTCCATGTGGCCAATATGTGATAAATGGTCCTTCTTCGGCCTTTCCTCTATCACGTGACCATTGTAGTTTTCTTTTACCTAAAGGTTTCTTAGCTTCTCCAAATTCAACCCTCATGGGAGCCACATTTTAACCCACATGCTATATTTTACCTTTCTTGTATCTGCACATGAAGCAAACAAGTTAGACAAAAATATGCATTTGATGATGATCTGATCTGGCACTTGCTTTCCTAGATCTATATGGCATGTATACGAGAGATGCATTATGTGTTTGTAAATGCATGTGTATATAAGAAATGATGGTTCTCATTGCTCTAACACAATTTTCCTCAAATGCAGGTACTCAAGTGGATGCAAGATGGGCGATGAACCAAGGATAGCACAAGGGAACTGAACTAGGACTCGTCATTCAGGCAATGAAGAGTCACCCTCTCTTATGTACATTTACATTTTATGCATTTATAAATACTTAGTATTTTCTTTATGTGCATACATATCAGTTAGTCTTGTGGCTTGTGTGAGACATTACACATTCATATCAATAAAGACTACTCTTTTTCAGAAAAATGTGTACTCTCGTATCATTCTGAGCTTTAAAATCCTGGAAATGTAATCTTTTTTTCTCTTTTCATGTGCATGAATGTAATAATAGTAGAATAAATATGTACCTTTTGTATGTTAAAATCACTAAACCTCTACCTAATTCCTATTCAATAAATAGGTAACATAAATAATATGAAAGCAAGAAACACAAATGTGATATATATCAATCAATCCTTTCTATTCCAAGATTGCATATAGCTTCCATTCCTCTTCTCTTCTTCATGGTATGGTGGCTCTAAGATATTGCGCTGGCAACCTGCATTTGACACAAAGATTCGATGTTCCTGATTCCAAAGAATTGTGAAGAATTGAATGCTCAATTTATAGATTATTCGAGATAATTGAATGAAAGGTGGAACAGATTTATCAAGAGGTGGAAATTAGGTTAGCTCACATGCTGATTGATAGTTGAACTGTTGAATTGAAGGTAAAACTGAATTAATTGAATAGATTAATTTAGTCAACTGATTTAGAAAAAGTTGATTGAAAGATGAAAAAGAATGATTGGAGGAAGTAAAGAGGAGGAGATAGTTAACTGATTGAAAGCTGATTGAGAGCTTTATTTAGAAAAAACTAACTAAAAGATAGAAATAGGAATTGAAAAGATAATTGAATTAATTAATTAATTAAATGAATTAATTAATTTAACATGTGCTTGAACTTTAACTTAGATTTTCAATTTAATATTTGCATGAGATTTAATTCAAATATTGAATTTATTATTTGAATATATTTGGAACTTGACTTTGGAATTCAATTTGATTTTTGAAATCATGCACATGTATTAGAAGAAATTAGAAATTAAATTACATTAGAAGAAATTGGAGAATTAATGAAATTAGAAGAATATGAAATTAAATGAATTCAAAATTTGGGGATTTGAAATTGAAGAATTAATTAACTAATTAAATCATTTTAAAGAAACTATTTAATTATTTAGAAATTGAATTTAATTAAATAATAAAGATTATTTAAATTAAAGGATTAAAACACAATTAATTAAATAATAAATATTTAATATTTAGAAAAGGACTAATGATTAAATGATTAGAGATAGAAATTTAGAAATAATTTATTTAAATAATAAAGATTATTTAAATTGAGAGATTAATAATCATAATTAATCAAATAATAAATATTTAATTAACATTAGAAAATGGTTAAATGATTAAATGATGATAGAGTTAGAAGAATAAGATTAATTAGTAATATGATTAAGAAATATGAAATTAGAAGAATAAAATTAATTAACTTAATTAAATAATTAAATAATTAATGTATCAATTAGAGGAATAGTTAGTACATGATCAATGAGACATTTTTAGGTGTCTACATTTGCCCCCTTTTGAGATGAAGTCAAAATGACGTTGTTTCAAAGAAAACAAAAAGAAATTGCCCCAGTATGCCTTGGTAACATTGTATAGTGTAAATATGCCCCCTCAGAAAGGGCGGTCAAAAAATTCAAAAATTGGGACATATTTTCGATATCTCTATAATGAGAAATCATCTAAAGTTTCATGCAATTTCAAGATCATTTGAGTAGCCTACAAGTTGTTTGTAGTTGACGGGGACCACGGGTGTTGGATTGGAAAAAACCCTAATTTTAAGCTATAAATAGAGAGTTTAGCTTTTCATTTGTTCATTTGCATTCTTTTGAGTTCTTGGAGATCCTTGTGAGTCTTTTGCTCTCCTGCGAGTATTTGATCATCATGGCTGGCTATAGGACACAAGTGCACTTGTCTGACTGAGTACGTTCTTATCAGAGACCTCTGGGGACTTGCGGCATGGTATGTTTCCAAATTTTTAGCTGATTTTTTTGCCTATTTTTGCAATTTTTAAAAAAAATTTCAAGAGATTTGTTTTATTCATCACGCATACACCTATCGATTTTCACACATTAGCATTAAGTGTCACACAAATGCTTTAAGTGTACCACAAAATCTTAAGTGTTACACATAAGTGTTAAATGATACATATTTGTTGTAATTGTTATGCATAAGCTTTAATTATACTGCAATAGTTTTTTATTATGAGAAAAACAGGTTTTGAAGGGACCCCAAAACCCTTTACAAAAGAACCTTAAAAGATAATAGCATTAAGAAACTAGACAGGATAGACTACAAAAAAACCAGCATAGTTCTAGGCAAAAGCCAGCACAAAAGCCCAACAAAACCAACAACATCTAGCCAAAATAGAAAATCGACAAATTACTTAATGTTTTTAAGGGAATTAGCCAATTTTTCGCTAATCCCTTGCATTTCTTTAATATTATCCCTAAGATTTGGGATTTCTTTGGAAGAGGCCAAGCCAGCTTTTTTTATACTCACCCTAGTCCTTTTGGCTGCACCTCCAAGAGCACTATCCACTTTCCCAGCTTCAAAAGCATCATCCTCAACATTAAGGTCCACAATAGGTTTGGAAGTGCTGGAGCCATCAAGGTATTTGGCAATTTCCTCCATATTCCTGGTCACAGAGTTGAGGATATCCAGAATCATAATTAGGAAGTTCTTCATGGTTGTATTTCCTTCCTCTAGCTTGCTGATCTAAACTTTTGATTTCTCCACTTTTTCGTCCATAACCTTTTTCCACTACTCCTAGTTACTTTCACCTTTTTGTCCCTGCTCTTCCTATAGATTAGCTATTTTTTCCATTTTATTAATTCTTTTATATACCCACCTATCAAAACCCAAATGAGCATCAGTTTGGTTCTTGAGCTTATCCAGAATAATCTCATCTCTAGCTCTATCCTTTTCCCTACTCATATCCTCCTTATCCTTTTCCTGCTCAATTTCCATTTCCCTTTCCTCCTTATTAATCTAGTTGTCTTGCTCCTCCATAGGCTGGTTGTTAAGATTACTAGTACTCGTGTTGTGGGTAGGGTTGTTCTGATCAGAATCATCCTCTACTCCTCCTTCCTCTTCCCCCACTTCCTCATCTTTCCAACTCTCCTCCCCATCAAAATCATCAGTCTCCACCTCACTTCCTTCTTTTCCCATATCCTTAGAATCAACCTTTATATCCATTTGTTTATCCATGTCCTCTCGAATTTTCTCCATAGAGGCTTTTTTAACCTTTTTACTTTGTTTTAGCTCATCCTTACTGGGCCCAGATTCCTCAATTTTCCTCTTGCCTTTCCTCGACAACACTAACAACCTTTTGTTTTCTTGAATTGCCAAAATCTTGCAATGCTCATAAATGAGAAAAATAAAGCCATAATGTAGAACAGAAGAAGAGGGGTTCTTACTATGCTTGTTCAAAGAGTGTGACAGAGACCTGAAAAGGTAATAGGGAAGAGAAATCCTCTTCTCATGCCTAAAGTGGTTCTTATTGTGATAGGTAATTGTACCGCAATAGTTGTAAATGCTATGCATAAGTATTTAACTTTACACATTTTTTGTTAATTGAAGAATTTTTGTCATGCGTATGATAATTTTCAAAATCTCGTTATCCGATATCTAACATTTTCAATATTTTCTCTGTGTAGGAGAATATTGGATTGTTATACTGCCGATAGAGTAGAGCCAGTGGACTTGATCTTCAAGCCATTTTACTTGATGAGGAGATTGCACATATCTGACATCTAGGATTATATGATGTTTTACATTTTCCAGAGGTTACGGCCAACAGGGCCTTGATTATAGTGCTAGTAGAGCAATGGAATTTTGAGACATGTACTTTTCATCTTCCTACTGGTGAGGCGTCCATTACCTTAGAGGATGTTTTGCATATACTGAATATTCCCATCCATGGTGTGAGAGTTGTATATGATCATGATGATGGTGTTGCTAGACCGTGTGCCCTTTTTGAGTGTGATGAGCAAGATTTATAGATCAGTGGTTATTATGATGTCCCTTGCGCTCGTTTGGACTATGATGATCTTACTATAGTATTGTGTAGTATTGTAGGTATTTTTTTGATTCCTGATAGATGAGGCCATGGCTTTCCAATTAGATGGGGTAGAGTGCTCCATGATATGATTTTTAATCATTGAGTATATGCTTTGGGTCCTTGTCTTCTAGCCATGGTTTATTATCAGATGCACAATATTGTATACTTGGGATACTGATTGATTAGTTGTCTGTGAAATTTCTCCAAACATGGGCTTGGGAGAACATTTCTATGTCTAGGCCAGTTATTCATGTTGACATATAGCCTAAGGAGCCATATACGTTCAGATATACATCTAGTATTAGACACAAGGATTCAGGTAACACCTTGTACTAGCAACATCGGCTTGATATCTTGCAGCATTTTATTTGGAGACCTTATTTAGTTTGCCCTGGTTGGGCAGATGATGAACAACACTTGCCTTTCTACAAACAAAAGAGATATCTTATTGGGAGGACTGTTGAGATGCAGAGGATTATTGAGATGTCTCTTCTAGGATGGGTACTAAGACAGTTTGGGGAGGTACAAGAGACTCCTATTGTTACAACGTACTTTGCTCATGTTTCTCGTGAGGTTTATAATTGGGGTGTATGCATAAAACCACATGTGGTGGCTGCCAATTTTGATGCTCTTCAGGTATTACCATGGGGTTGGAGTGTAGGTGCAACAAATCCAAGGACTACTCCTGAGTATGATGCATGCTGGGCCAGACATAGCCCTATTCCATTGACTAATCTGACTGTTTTGATCATAGCATAGCAGATATGACATCCTAGACAATGATTGAGGATTGACATGGGGGAGAGGAGGGTGGAGGGGGAGAGGAGGGAGGGGGAGGAGATGAGGGAGGAGAGGAGGACATAAACATTGATGGAGACACTGAGTCTATGAGCAGCAGGGATGATGATGATTCTTCAGAGTCATCGAGCAGTGAGGATGGGGATGATGATGATATGTCGGAGCTAGAGGATGTACCTACTATGGAGGGGGGAGGAGGACATGGTGGTGATGGATATGATGATGATCCACAGATTCTCAGAGTGCAGATTTGGAGTCTAGAGGATGATGTTTCCAGATGAGATATTGAGCGTGAGGCATATTGTAGAGACTATGATGCATTAGAGACTAAGAGAGATTGTCTCCAAAGGGAGAGAGATGAGGCAGCTAGGAGAGATCAGATTACCATGGATGCATATGATTATTTATTTGGGTTGGTGATAGAGGCACGTAGCTAGGCAAATAGATACTTTATTGCTGCACAAGAGGCTATTTATTATCAATGGGCTTATGAGAGAGATATTCTTGAGGGTTAGAGGGAGCCTAGTTTTAGTGCTTTTATGGGGAGACATCAAGTTGATCTACCTCTCAAAGGAATAATAGGGGAGGAGTCATGGGTCCACCTTGACATCTTGGGGCAGGATCTAGCAGACAGGATCCACCTGTTGATAGAGGTAGTGTCAGTTGAGACATTAAGATCATGGTATCTGAGTCTTTGGGCTTGTTTTATGATTATTGTATTTGAACACATTATCATTTTTGAGTTATATATATGATATGTAGTTTTTGGCGGTGATATATTATGCTTTGTTTTCCATGAACATTGTATGATGCTATGAGTTATGCGATGTATGTTTATATGATTTATAAATGATGTTTATGAATGCAATAGTTTTTACATGATTTATGATGTAACGATGAATGAATGGTTTAATGCTTTCTATATAATTTATAAATGATGTTTATGAATGATGACCATTAAATGCAAGATAAATGTAATTTAAACTATATGAATGTGACTTAAAACTATATGGATGTAACTTAAAACTATATGGATGCAACTTAAACTATATGGATATGACTTAAAACTATATGGACGCAATTTTTTTTTTTAATGATAATGCTAGGATATTCCTTTAACTCAGATGTACCTTGAACAAATTTTAGTAAGATGAAAGAAAGAAGAGATTGATGAAATAATAATGTTAGATGATAGAAAAATGATTTAAAAATAGATGAGAAATCAGAAAACTATCAATAAGCAGATGAGATGAGAATGGGAATGATTGATTCATGAACCTGTGTCATTATTTATTGCACAGTATATATTCATCACTGAGCCTTATTATTGAACAATGGAGCTTAGCACATCAGAGTATAAGGAACCAAGATTTAAAGATATCTCATTGAAGAAACAAACATGTATCAGACAAGGAGTGAAACCCTCCATTATGGGAAATAGACTAGGGATCAAGGTATGTGTGGCATCCACTAGTTGAATGCTCCTATCACAAACACCCACTAGAGTAATTCCCTCTAACTTCATTGGTTCACACCATAAACAAAAAACAAAGAAAAAGATAATGCCCAACATGGCTCCTCTAGTCACTTGTTGACATCCTTGAGTAGCATAGAAACATAATTTGTCACCAAATGATAAAAGATAAAGACTGACTGGACAAAATTCAATAGCAATACCAATCTTGTTTCTTCATTCTTAGTTGCTTGATGTGATAGTTGATAATGTCTAACCTTAGAAAGTTGTGGACCCCGTTGAAGACTAACTTGTCTAATTTTGAGTGTATCCTCTTCTATTTAAGACAAGATAATGATCACATGATATAAATATGATACAATTGATAAGATAGTTTGATTAGTTCATTGCATATGTTTGACTGGATAGTCGTATCCTTTGTTAACTTCATGTGAAGTGTTTGTTGGATATCTGCTAGGGTATTTATTTCTTGTGAGACATTTTATTGCAAGTTTTTGGATTGATTTTTTATTGTTTTTGGATTTTGTGGATTGATATTTGAATGTTTTGGTAGATTTTTTTCAGGAGATTATATGGATGTTTTTGGTATTTTTTCAAGACTTTATATGATGTTTTTTTTTTGTATTATATTCCTTTTCCATGTTTTTGGATTTTTTCAAGACTTTTTCTAAATTCTAGTGAGAAGACATGTTTGATTGCACAAATTGATGAGAGTTGGCTATGACATAAGAGGCTATGTCATGTGAATTTTGATTGCATTGTAAAGATCAGTTCAACTAAAGCAGTTAGAGATATACCTAATATTGTGAAGCCCTATAATCCAGTATGTAAAGAATATCAAATGGGTAAACATGTCAAGACCTCTTTTAGGAGTATAAAATACCAATCTAATGATGTTCTTGATCTTATTCATACTAATTTGTGTGGCTCTTCTAGAGTTAAAAGTTTTCAACGAGATAGATATTTCATGCTAATCATTGTCGATTATTCTAGAATGATGTGGGTTACTTTTCTAAGGAAGAAATTTGAAGATTTTGAAAAGTTTAAAATCTTTAAAGCTAAAGTGGAAACTGAGACAGGATTGAAGATTAAATGTTTGAGGTTAGATCATGGTGGATAATTCACATCCAATGAGTTTAATAAATTTTGTGAGAAGCATGGTATAAGGAGACAATTTTCTACTTCTCGGACACCTTGGTAGAATGGAGTTGTGGAAAGGAAGAACAAAACTATCTCAGATGTTGTTAGAAGAATGATGATGGAAGCTAGTCTACCTCATGTCTACTGGAGAGAAGAAGTGAGCACAATGGTTTATACATTCAACATAGTACATATCAAAAGAGAAACCGATAAGACACCTTATGAATTATGGTTTGGCAATACACCAAAAATTAAGTATTTTAGAATCTTTGGTAGTAAATGTTATATCAAGAGAGATTGTATCATTGGAAAATTTGATCCTAGATGTGATAAAGGGATATTTATTGGTTATTCTAATGAAATCAAAGCATATAGATGTTATAACAAGAGATTGCAGAGAATTGTGGAGAGTGCTAATGTCAAGGTGGATGAGCTAAATAGAGGTTAAATCAGAGTTTATGAGCAAGAACTGGTGGTAAAAATGATTATATTTGAACCGAATGCATCTTTACCAAAACAGAGTGTTGAACCAGTTACTCTAACAGTATCAAAAAATTCAATAGTAACTAAAGAACTAGGAAGAGGAACAGAGAGTTAGAAGACTCCTAGGTATGTGAGTGAATCATTTAGAAGATCAAATCATTGGGGATAAGAACAATGGAGTGATGATAAGAAGAAGACTGAAAACTAATGAGATATGTTATATTTCTCAAGTTGAACTGGTATCAATAATTGAAGCATGTAAAGTTGAATGTTGGTTGCAAGATATGGAAGAAAAACTAGATCAGATTAAGAAGAATAACACATGGACTTTAGTTCCCCGACCTAAAAATAAGAATGCTATTGGAACTTAATGGGTTTTTAGGAATAAATTGAATGAGGATGGTAAAGTTGTAAGGAATAAGGCTAGATTGGTTTGTAAAGGATATTCTCAGAAGGAAGGAATTGATTATAGAGATAATTTTTTACCTATAGCTAGGATTGAAGCTATAAGATTAGTTCTTGCCTATGCTGCCCATAAAAACTACAAGGTTTATCAGATGGATGTCAAGTGTGCATTTTTTAATGGGGATCTTGATGAGGAAGTTTATTTTGAGCAACCTGATGTTTTATCACTTTCAGATGATAGAAACATGGTTTTCAAGTTAAAGAAAGCTTTATATGAATTGAAACAGGCGCCTAGAGCTTGGTGTGTATGCTAAAATTCATCATGTAATCAAATTAAAAAACTAGGGAAATCATGAATCCCTATTCAATTAAAGAATTTAAACAAACTCAATGAATATAGATACATATAGAATAATTCTAAACAATCTAGAACTCCCTATTGTGTATCACGGATTCCATTGCTCTTCTTCTCTTTGTGGTATGGTGGCTCTCAGATATTGTGCTGGCAATCTGCAAATGACACAAACATTCAAATTTTGTGATTGTTGAAAATGGAGATTGAATGCTCAATTTATAGATTTTTGGGTGAGATTGAATGAGAAGTGGAACAAATTGATCAAGAGGTGGAACATAGGTGAGCTCACATGTTGATTGATAGTTGAACTACTGATTTAGAGGTGGAACTGAATAGATTGAATAGATTAATGAGTTAACTGATTGAGAAAAAAGTTGATTGAAAGATGAAAAGCATGATTTGAGGATAATTGATTGATGACAAAGAAAGTTTTATTTAGAAAAAGCTAACTAGAAGATAGAAAATGAATGATTGGAGGGAATTAAAGAAATGATGTAATGAATCAATTAATTGAAATAATCAATTAAAATAGATGGAATAGTTAACTGATTGAAAGTTGATTGAGAGCTTTATTTAGAAAAATCCAACTAAAAGATAGAAATACGAATTGGAAAGATAACTATTGAATTAATTAATTAAGCATGTGCTTGCACTTTGACTTTGATTTTCAATTTGATGTTTGCATGAGAATTAATTCAAATATTGAATTTATTTTAAATTCAATTTATTATTTGAATATATTTAGACCTTGACTTTGATTTTGAATTTGATTTTTGAAATCATGCACATGTATTAGAAATTAGGAGAAATTATAAGAATTTGAATTTGAATTAAAGGAATTAATTAGTTAAGTAAATAATTTAAAGAAACTATTTAATTATTTAGAAATTGAATTTAATTAAATAATAAAGATTATTTAAATTAAGGAGTGGAAGAACAATGGGAGGAGGTTCACATGCTCTAGGGCTTCACAACAGGGTCCCAAGGAATGGAATATGGCGGCAAGATGCCAGTGCAAGATGGTAGGGCGTAGCAAGGCTTCAAAGCAGAGCTCTAGGAAATGGTAGATGGCGGAAAGGTTTCAGTGTCCCTCATCAGGCTCACCAAGGATAGACAAAGGATGCCCCTTGTTTCAGCCAATACCCAAATTTTGACATCAATCCCTTCACCAAAATCTTCAAGGACAAACCTTTTATCAAACTGGTTTTAACTTACCTTCAGGGAACCGATGGTTGAATCATTTCACATGTCCACAAGACCAGTTAGATAGCTCTGACACTTTTTTCAATCATCCTCTTGCTCAACCGGCTAGGTCATTTCATTTTAATCCTCACAAAGTAGAAGGAAATCTACAGAATCATTTGAACTCCAACACCTACATCCAGGGAGATTCTCACAACCAAGGGGCACGTAAGGATTCTAGAGGACACCCAAGCCACTGCCCACCTTTTCAAAAATCATTTGGGCAGGAAAAAAAAATTCAAAATTCATTTGGGTGGGAAATTTTTTTCAAAACACTATAAAAAAACTTCCACTTCCAAATGCATTTCGATCAAAATACCAACAGAAACAACCGATTTTTGACATCTACAAAGCAACTCCATCTGCATCTCAACAATTCAAGGATTGTCTCACTGAAGGGGAAAGTGGAGTAGATCAACAAGGTGATCATGGAGACCCCCTCAAGTCAAAACCAGCACACTTTGAATGGAAAATAAAATAGGCAAATTTTAAAGAGGCGGACTCCTCTTTTCCCATTCCGACTCAGGCTCCAGTTGAGAATGCTTCCGCTATCAAGATAACCTTTCCTAACCACATTCTCTCTTAGTTGGTCTCCTTTCTCTAAAAATCATCTCTCATCAGTAAGTTTAGTTCTTCAATCCCTCTTCAAACTCTACTTTCATGGGAAAATAGTCACTGGTTGGGCCTCCATGACATTTTCTTCATTGATAGCCATTCGAGGTTTTTTATAGCTCCGTTTTCTTCATCTGAAGATAGAGATATAGTTCATAAAAACAAAGGCTAGTTTTGTCAAGGGGCTAGTCTTTTTACCTTATCCTAAATTCCAAATTTTAAACCTGATGCTAATCTTTGAAGATTTTACCCCCACTAGATCTCTTTTCCATGTTTTCCTTTGGAATACAGAGGTCTAGATATTGTGGAGACCTTGGCCAATAAACTAGGCATCTTTTTTTCTTATGGTCTTATACCCTTTGAAACAATCCAAAGAGATGTTAGAAATTTCCTTCTCCTTGCCTCAAATAAAACCCTGCTAGGGCACATTCTTTTGGATAATGAAGAGGTCATCTGCAAATATCAGCATCAACTAGGCCACTTCACTAATTCATGTAGTGGTCATGAGTGCTCAAAGATTTAAGTCTATAAAAATCACTTCTTAGACCCTCTTCTGTGCACTGCCCACCAGCGCAAGGTAGTTTTGTCTTCTAATCCTATACAATCATGTAATGATCCCTCTAAACCTCAGGATGCCTTAAATTTTGAGTCATCCTACTTCTAGTGGATTAATCAATTGACCCATTTTTTAATCATGTATAGATGGATTCTTTATAGCTATAATTTTGCCTCCATGCCTCCAATTATGTGACAAAACATCTAATGATAGAGAAGCTATAGTTCAGGACCTTATGTTCAACAAATCCCCAATTGATATTCAGAGTTTAATGCCAAATTTATCAGTTTCAGGTATAGTTGTCTCAAATAAGGAGGGTCATATCTAGGAAGTAGAAGATGATATACTGTCCACTTTAGCTGTCACTATGATTGAGGAAATTGCAAAGGAAGGTGTTAGCATGAAAAATTTAATGTGTCCCTTATGAAAAACAACACGTTTTTGTTCAACTATTGACCTCTCAAATAAAGGCAAACTCCCCTTGGAAATTAGGCAAGAAGAAATGGAAACCCCCCCACAAGATGGTGAGACAAAAAAATTATTTTTCACTATGCACAATCCTTATCCATTGAGTAGAGCCCCATCTTGAAATCATAAATGTATACAACCCCAAAAAAGAGAGGTAGGAAACTAGACTTTGTGAAGATTCAAGAAGAAATAGAGGCAGGTGTGCAGAGTACTCTAGATGGAAAATTCAAGGTATCAAAATGAATTACAAGGAGTGCAAATGGCACTCCCTTTTCATAATGAAAATGATTTCTTGGAATGTTAGGGGCATTAATGCTCCCGACAAGAGAGGGAGAATCAAATCTCACCTTGATTCTTCAAAGGATGACATCTTTATACTCCAAGAAATGAAGTTATCATAGGAAATGTATCACAAAAGTGTGGCTAAATGGACACAATTTGGATCTGCCCACATGCAAGGTGTTGGGGCCTCAGGAGGATTACTTACATTATGGAATCCTAAAAAAGTTCAACTTCAATTAGTAGATCAAGATTATAATTGGCAAATGTTGAAAGTAGTATGCTATGACATGACCTTTATGGTATTTAATGTTTATGGCCCCACCCCCACTCAAGAAAAGAAAGACCTATTGGACAAACTGACTCTTTTACTCCAACAAGAAGAAGCATAAAATTTTATCATTGGAGGAGACTTTAATGCAATCTTACCTCATAAGGAGAAACAAGGAGGAATCTACCCACCCCCATGGTCTATGTAGGATTTTCTAAGTTTCACCATAGAAAACAACTTATTGGATGTGATCCCCAACAATGGTCTCTTCACTTGAACTAATAGGAGATTAGGCTTCCTTTAGATTGCAGAGAGACTCGATAGGTTTTTCATTCCCTTGGAATGGCGCCTTAATCAAGTCAATTATTTTTTAGATAGTCTTCCTATTTTTTGAATTAGACCACTTTCGAGTCCAAAGTGTCCTTGAATGGAAAAAATAGAACCCTATGTCGTGTTTTGGTTCCTCCTTCAAGTTTGAGTGCATGTGGTTTAGACATCCACATTTTTCAAGCTCTATTAAGATAATGTTGGGTATCTGCCCCTGCATGTAGTAGAACAAAGATGTTCCAATTTTTTAAGAAACTTCAGTTTATTAAGGTCCAGGATAAGGAATGGAATAGAAAGATCTTTAAGAATGTTTTTTCTAAAAAAAAAATCATTGCTCAACAACTGGAAGAAGTTAACCAAAACATAATTTCCAAGTGATTGGATCAGCTCCTGCATTCTACACAGAAGGGTCTTCAAAGTGAGTGGGAAGAAGCCTATAAGAGAGAAGAAAAATACTGGAGATAGAAATCAAGAGAGCTCTAGCTGAAGCAGGGAGATAAGAACACAAAATTATTTCATGCTTCCACAAAACAAAGAAAAGCATCTAATGTTATATTCTCAATCAAGCAAGTGGACACAGGGGTATTGATGCAGATATTCAAGATGAAGGAGTAAAGTTTTTCAAGAATCTATTAGCTCCCTTACCTTCTAGTTTAGATCCCTTTTGGAAGGATAATGCTGAGCTTCTACTACAATTTATCCCACCTCTGATCTTCGACTAGGATAACAAAGTCCTACAGGTCCCGTTCACTCTAGAGGAATTCCACAAAGTGGTATTCTCCCTTTCCCCAAATAAAGCCCTAGGTCTGGATGGGTTCACCACCCTCTTTTTTCAAAAGTGTGGGGATGTGATTGGTTTTGACCTCTTAGTGGTAATGGGAGAATCCAACAAAAGTGGAGCAATTCTAAAATTTTTTAATGCAACAAATATTGTTCTCATCCCAAAAACCCCTTCTCCATCAACATTCATTGAGTTTAGACCTATTTCTCTTCATAGCACAATCTATAAGATTGTAACTAGGACCATTTACCTTAGAATGCATTACCTCATTCCTAAGATCATCTCACAATAACAAGAGGGTTTTATCCCAAGCAAGGAGGCTATGGAAGGATCCCTAGTAGCACATGAGGTTTTACACTCTATCCATGATAACCAACAAGAAAATTTTGTTGTCAAACTTGATATGATGAAAGCATACGATCGGGTTAAGTGGGGTTTTCTTTTTAAAGTATTTTCAAAATTCAGCTTCTCATACAAATGGTGCAAAAGGATCAAAACTTGTGTCTCAAGTACACATTTTTCTATTCTAATAAATGGACATCCCTCAGGGTTTTTTCAGGGTACATAGGGAATAAGACAAGGTGACCCTTTCTCACCTTTTCTCTTCATTCTCATGGCAGATGCCTTGAGCAGATACATCAATTTTCAATCTTCAAAATGGCTTTGGCTTGGTGTCACTCTTCCATGTACTTTAATAATAGTAACTCACTCTCTTTTTGTTGATGATACATTGTTATTTGGTAAGTCTTCCCTAAAAGAAGCCAAACTCATCAAGCAAAGACTAGATATTTGTTCCTTTGCTTCAGGTCAGAAAATTAATGCTGCCAAGTCTAATATTTTCATTTTCAACACACCTTCAATCTTGTCACAAAGAATATGCAAGACTTTGGGCTTCTCAATGGACCAATTGCCATCTTCCTACCTTGGCATCCCCTTTTTTATGGGAACAAACAAACCTTCCTATTGGTCTGTTATCATTGGTAGAATCAAGGCAGGAATTTCAGCTTGGAAAGTAAGGTGGCTTTCACTATCAGGTAGAATCCTTCTTATCAAGTCAGTGTTAACAGCAATACCAAACTATTACATGTCTGTTCTCAAAGCTCCCTTATCTGTCATTCAACAATTGCAAAAACTCATTAGAGATTTTCTATGGAATAATAATATGACAAATGAAAGGAAAATCCCCTTAGCCTCACTGGAAAATATGTCATTCCAAAAATCCCAAGGGGGAGTGGGACTTCACAATCTAAAGCATCGCAACAAAGCTTTTGGAGGAAAACTGATTTGGAAAATGTACACTAATCCTATTTCCAAATAGTGCCAGATTATGTAAGCTAAATATTTGGACAACACTCAATCATCAAGAGTGTTGACAATTTTAGACCCTCCAAAGGGATCCGCTATTTGGAATTTTATGATGGATTCAAGAAATATAATATCTAAGTATGTTTCATGGGAAATCAATAATGGTCTTAGTGCTAACTTCTGGACAAACTCATGGTGTGTCCATCCTCCTATTGCTCAATTAGATAACATGGAAGACATTATGAATATAGCTATATCTCATTGGGGGACAAAATTGAGTGACTATGTGTTTGCTATAGAAATATTTTCAGGGAAAATAATCTAGAAAGATCCCACTCTTCTCCCAATATCCATCCAGCAATCTTCCTCATTGGCAAATATTTTATTGAATAGGACAACTCTCATGTCTAATAGAGATGATGTGTTATTTTGGGTAGCTTAAAAATGAGAGCAATATTCAATTAAAGAAGGGTACAATGCCTTACAAGAGGGTTGCAGTAGTAAGGTAAGTAGTTTTGCATGGTTAACGTTGAACAAAAGAATCCTAACAGCAAATAGACTAGTAAAACTAGGCATTACACAAGCTGTTAATTGTGTATTTTGTGACTTCGAGGAAGAATCAGTTGATTATTTATTTTTACACTACACCTTTGCCTCCCAATGTTGGTTCTTCATCATGAATAAACTCCAAGTTATGTTGCCCTTTCCAAAATCACTATGGGATATGTTTAACTCTTGGCCTCTTTTAATTTTTACATAAACCCTCTCAGGCATTTGGAAATGTGCTCTTGCTCACATTATTTGGGCCATTTGGTTGGAGAGGAACAAAAAAATTTTTAGAAAAAATATCCTCTTCTCTGGATCAATTTTTAATCAAATTGGAAAATTCGATTGCAGAAATCATAAATTCTTCTCTCACTAGTTCCAAGGACATGAGTCATTTACCCGGTGGGATAAGGTAATTGCAAAATCATGGAATGGTATTATTTTGCCAATAGGGACTCCCCCTAATTGGCCCTCAGCTCATGTGAGAGACAGGTCATCCATAAAATGGGTACCCCCAGCACCTAATTTCTCTAAGATCAACTTCGATGGCTCTTCTCATGGAAACCCAGGGAAGTCGGGAATTGGATTTTGCATTTGTGATCAATTTGGAAAAATGTGTGCTTTCTAAGATTCTCCCATCCCTCTGGGTACAAATAACTTGGTGGAGGCAAATGCCTTACAAGTTGGTCTGGTGTTAGCAAGGAAGTGTGGCTTCTCCAATATATGCATAAAGGGGGATTCAATAGTTATTATCAATTCAATTACCTCAAAAAGATCTAAGACCTGGAATCTTTCATATGTTTTGAAGCACACCTTGGATCTTCTCGACAATTTTTCAGACTACATTGTCAACCACACATTAAGAGAGGGCAACTTTGTTGCTGACATGTTAGTAAATATGGGCTGCAATGGCATTTCAAATGAATCAGTTGCAATTCCCACTAAACTGTCTTCTTTTCCCAAATTGCTTGAATTGGTACAAAAGGAAAGTACAACACTCTAATCACAAATTACTTCCTAATAAATACTCGCATGTAAGCATTTAACTAGAACCTATGTACAAGAAGGCTAATAGGACACTAGCATTTATGCTTTTAAATGCACTTAGTAGATGGTATGAATGAAATTTAAGTGTGAATTATTCTGGGATTTTCACAACGTCACTTCACAGGAGGCAAAATAGACTCAGACCTCTCACACATCCTCTCGACTACATTATGGTCATAAATTAATGCAAGAATCACAAACTTGATCCTAAAAATTCAATCATTTATTGTACTTTGAGATGGTAATTTTTGTTTATAAATAGAATCAACCTATTTTTATATACACAGTTCTCAGCAAAAATTTTTGTAATCTTTTAAATTTTTGAAGTATCTCAGTGCTCTGAAATATGGGGAATGACTCTTGTGTAGGGTGAAGGAAAATGCATTGGGAGTACATGCCATGGAACGACTGGATTTCAGTGCAAATTTCATAACCCTTAACGACTTTTCATGGACACATTAATGACAAGGACCTCGACCAACTTTTTCTTTTGCACAATCCACAATTGAGAAGAGTTGTAAAAGATTTCATTGGTGAAGAGATCTTATCCCCTCAAGCCAAAAGGATTCTTTATCCCTATCAACTTCCTAGTTCTTTTCTATCAAATGCTCTAGATCTCTTGCAATCTATTCCTATGCTTGAACTAGTGTTATTCAAGCTGGTAAGATAAGATGTGCTTGCACCGGCCTCGTTCTATGAAGCCTTGGTAAAATATAATCTATGGCAAGGTTCAACTTTCCTTGAGGGCCTCTTTCCTCATCACTTTATTCAATCTAGCCATGCTTACATGGTACTTTATGACCAAATAAAACATGCCCTTGAATGGCAAAACTTCGGCCATGTGAAGAATGACTTGCATCAATTCGGTAGACAATTGGACGACCACATTGTGCACAAAATCAAAATTAAAGATGGGGATTTCATGGTGATCCTGGAAATTGAAAATTTTGATCTCTATTTGCCAATTTCACAACCAGTGGAAAGGGGACGGGCTAAAGATAGGGTGCCAGAGCTCAATGCACTAGTGCAGGATGAAGCCATGGGATGGCCCACCTTTGATGCGCCTATAATTCAGTCCTAGGAGGGTGCCACCATGGATGAGTAAAGTTATTATGGCTTTGTTTTTAGCTACTTACAATATGCTCTCTTTTTTGACAGGTGGAAAATCTAACGGCAATCGGTATGACCCAAAAAAAATTGTCTGCCCCTTGTTTAGCGGTGTTGGTTTCAGCATATATTTTCACTGGTATATCAGAACTAGTTATGGAGCCATCTTCTTAGCCTATCGGCTAGCATAGGTAATGGAGGCTTTTTTGATATGAATCAGTCGTAAGGACAACATACCTATATTATAGTTCTAATACAACACAACCGGAAATTGGTCATGGCAGCTTTTCAGTGTTCCAACAACTAGATTTTTGCTTCCCAGTCTTCATGATAACCGGTTGTGGGGGTCATTTTTTTAAGGTTTCACTTGGTCTCAATCCGACCTGCTACTCTAAATTTGGCCTCCAAGAGGCTCATTCTATGGGCAGGTCCTATCTATCTCTCGGGATCTTCAAGGGGCTTCTCCTCATAGCCTCCTTTCCTCTTTTTCATTGTATCTGAGCAAGGATATAGGGTTTTCTTCCTGATTCTTTCCCTATTAAGCTCTTGAATCATTTTTCTTATTAATATATATCAGTGGCTTGCCACCTTTTCTTAAAAAACAAAAATAAAATAAAATTTAAATTAAATGATTAAAATCACAATTAATTAAATAAATAATTATTAATTAATATTAAGAAAAGGGTTAATGATAATTGAATAACTGAATAGAGATAGAAATTGAAAAAGAATTTATTTAAATAGTAAAGATTTTTTAAATTGAGGATTAAAATCACAATTAATTAAATAATAAATATTTAATTAACATTAGAAAATGGTTTAAATAATTAAATGATGTAGAATTGAAATTGAAATAATTAGTAAGATGATGAAGAAACATGAATTTAGAAGAATAGAATTTATTAACTTAATTAAATAATTAAAGAATTATTTAACTAATTTAGATGAATAATTAGTACTTGATCAATGAGACATTTTTAGGTGTCTACATTTGCCCCTCTTTGAGACAATGTTGAAATGACGTTGTTTCAAAG
Source organism: Cryptomeria japonica (assembly GCF_030272615.1). NCBI lineage: Eukaryota > Viridiplantae > Streptophyta > Pinopsida > Cupressales > Cupressaceae > Cryptomeria > Cryptomeria japonica. The sequence continues at coordinate 177,323,807 of NC_081414.1, forward strand.
AAAATGAAAAAAAATTTGCCCCAGTATGCCTTGGTGACGCTTAGGGTTTATTTCCCCCTCAAGAAATTGTTTATGCATTAAAGGTATGAATTATCTCTCAAAATAAGAAGAATGTTAGATAGAAGAATAATTAGTTGATTAGAGATAGAGATAGGTGATATGAAGATGATATTGAGATAGGATATGAGACAATGAATCCTAGAATGAAATAGAATAATGTTAGATGATAGAAAATTATTTAGAAAGAGATGATAAGAAAAGAATCAACAAACTAGCAATAAGCAAATGAGATGAAATGAGAATGATTGATTCATGAGCCTGTGTCATTATTCATTGCACAATATATATTCATCACTAAGCCTTATTATTGAATAATGGAGCTTAGCACATTAGGGTATATGGAACCAAGATGTAAATATATCTCATTGAAGAAACAAACATGTAGGAGACAAGGAGTGAATCCTCCATTCTGAGAATAATGCCAGGGGTCGAGGTATGTGAGATAGTCACAAGAATAACTATCCTTGACTTTTGCATGCGATATTTATCGAATGAACGTACCAACATAGATAGCCACAAGAACTATTGACCGAGAACTTCATTGGTTCACACCACAAACAATAAACAAAGAAGAAGATCATAACCATCCTGACCCCTCTAGTCACTTGTAGACATCCTTGAGTAGCATGGGAACATAATATGTCACCAAATGATAAAAATAAAGACTAACCCAGATAAAATTCAGAAACTATATTGATTTGTGTCTTCGTTCTTAGTTGCTTGTTGTGATAGTTGATAATGTTTGATCTCCTAAAATTGTGGACCCCGTTTAAGACTAACCTTTTTGATTTTGAGTGTATCCTCTTTTGTTTAAGACAAGATAATGATCACTTTATATGGATATTATATGATTGATAAGACAGTTCAATCAGCTGATTTTAGATGTTTGACTAGATAGTCGTATCCTTTGGTAACTTCATGTGAAGCATTTGTTGGATATCTGCTAGGGTATTTGTTTCTTGCGAGGCATTTTATTGCAAGTATTTTGATTGAACTTTTATTGTTTTTGGGTTGATATTATAGATCGATATTTGAATGTTTCTGGTTGATTTTTTTTCAGGACATTATATGGATGTTTTTGTATTTTTTATTGTTTTTGAATTTTTTCACGACTTTTTATGATTTTTAGGATTTTGTTAGTACATTATATTGATGTTTTTGGTATTTTCTGCTTTGGATTTGATGAAACATTACATGTCATCAATTGATAAAGATAAGACTAACTTGGACAAAATCTAGCAACCATATTGATCTATGTCATTGTTTTGATCATTTGATGATTGATAGGAATGTTTGGTTTGAGAGACTGAATACACCATGTAAGACCGAACTGTCTGGTTTCGAGTGTACCCTTCCCTGTATTATACATGTTGATGTTTGATAGAGTTTGATCGATAAATTGATTAACAAGACATGCAATCAGTTTGATTGTAGACTTTCAGAGTTTGTCTATTGTTGATTTCATTTGATGGATGGTCTATGTTTTTTTTCTTTGATTTTTTAGTTTTTTATTTTTTGATTTTTAAGGCTTTTTTCAAGACATTTTATGATTTTGTTTGAATTTTTATTTATTTTTAGGACTTTTTCAAGACTTTTTAGGATTTTTAGTATTTTTTCAATTATACCCCCAGTATGTAGACCTATATGACATGATGGTATGCAAAATGTATGTGAAGACAATGAATTTTTGACATGACCTATGTTAATGCAAAATGTATGATGAAGATGTAGTTCTTATTTGAACAAGGATGACTGTGTATGTTTAGCATTTCATAATACACCAATTGAATTGGAGGTACAAAACATTTCATAGATAAGTGATCAATCGATCCTTTAGGTCCCTTGGAACATCAAAATTAACACTCTTAGTGACTAAAATTTACAAATGAAGACGCATAAAACTTGCCCATCGGTTCTTGAAACTTTAATCTTCTTTTTCCCATGTGTGTGCAAATCAGTTAATTTTTTCTCTTGTGTTCACTAAAGATCTTTAGCATCCTATATGACTAGCTACGTGGATTATTCTAACTTCAAAAGCATCTCGAATAGAGTCTCGTTGCCAGCAAGCTTTTAGAGCTCCGACGAGGTTATAGACTGTAATTTCTCAAATATTGCTCCATTGCAAACAAGCGTTCATAGCCCTGATGGAGTTACTCACATGTTCCCATAGTCAAGCTTTTTGTCGCACTTTTATGCGTGATATTCCAGTTATATATTATTGCTCTTTTTCCTTGAGATGAATATTTGGCATAGAACTTTTTCTTTTTATATTTTCTTGCCTTGACTTGTAAGTAATGAAACCTACTTTGGTGTGACAATTACAATAGTGCTGAAGTAGAATTTTAGATTTTTCACTAGTCATATGACCAACTAGGTGTCTCAAATGAATTAGAGATTTTGTTAATGTGTTTGAGATATAGAAATTGATAGATTTTGGGTTAACAAGTCTCAAATAGTGGATTCACTACCCAACCATAAGTAAAGCATCGTAATAGGTTAATGTTGAAAATGAATGACCTTAGGACCTTAAAGACTTCATGTTCGAATACCTAAGAAAGGAGACTACCCTTGTTTCTCTTGAATTCAAACAAATGATAAAAGTGAATAGTTTCCTTGTTTTATTGATGCCACTATATGTAAATGCAAATACTATATGCCATGAAATTTGTGAATATGATGTTCCTGGAAAGAAACTATAAGTGGTGTAGTACTTCGAATAAAATGAGATGCAACATAGCCAATAAAACCTAAACTAACCCAACCCTTAGATATAATATCATTTAAGGTTCATGTTGTTCATAGGGTCAAGAATTTTTGTGTAGGTAGTTCATTGGTCTTTGTTTGAAGAGTTGGATAAAGATGTCTTTTCCAATAGGATATAAGGACTCATCTAATTGTACATTTTTAACATCTCCAATGTTGATTTCCTTAGTTTTGGATTTTGTGGATCATCAGAGGGAAATCTAGCACCAAAACCCATGAATTTAGCTATAGCGTTATCATTTTTAAAGAAATCCAACTATGGTAGATTCTCTTGCCCCTAGTATATCAAGTGTGGGTGTATGAGGAAAATAAATTTTGGTTCCCAATTTGTGACATGAGTGGGTGCTATGCGTTTTTCTATTGATGCACTTGAAAAGGATGATGAAGTCAACTAGGTGTTGATCTCATTAGCTGGTGTTATGCTTGTGCTTGAAGAATATGATGGAATAATGTGGGTGTTAATTTCATTAACTAGTGCCATACTTGTTTTTGTCATCACATTGGCATGTGAAAATGGTAAATACACAATCATTGATAGTGTTCTCTATAGTATGATCAGGATTGGTGATTTCATTGATAAGGAGTTCACGAAAAACTTGTGTAGAGGGATTGGAATCATGAGGGCAACTAAGAGAAATGGTAAGTTCATTTGAGAGGGAATCTTGTGAGGAACATGGAGGATTATGACATGGAGATGAAGGGATGGAGGGATCTTGCTTAGGACTTGAAGGTGAAGGAATAGTTTGATCTTGACTGGGAAAGGGATTATTAGGAAGGATGGAAGGGATGTCTTGATCTTGATTAGGAGGTGGATGTTGGATGGGACTTGAAAGGACACTTTGTTCTTGAGACAAAAGGGTATCATTATGAATGGAATAGAAAAGAGCAAGGGGATCATCATAAGACTCTTGGTCGATGGGATCTTGATCAAAAATTAGGTAGGATGGAAGGGTTTGTTCTTGATGTTTATTTGTTTCAAGACTCATTTCTTTTCATTTTGGATTATCCTCTTGACATGGGGAAGAAGTTTGGATATGCATGGGAGATTCTTGGAATGTTTCACCACATTGGCCTGATGAGAAAGGACTTTGAATGACATCCTCTAAATCATTACTTGAATTAGATTGGATTTGTATGATGGATAGCCCTTGGGAGGTTGTGTTATTAGATAGAGATGACATGGATCAGTCTTGTACAACTTCAGGGGATGATGAAATGGTGGATAGATATGATTGATTTGGCCTTTGGTTGAAAGGGATTTGATTTTTATTGAAAGAAGTATGATTTTGGGTGAAAGAGGTTTGATTTTGGTTGAATGAATTTTGATTTGGAGTTTGGTTGAAAGGGGTTTGATTTTGGTTTAAAGAGGTTTGAATGTTGGATTGGTGTGAATTTTGATTTGGACTTTGGTTGACTTAGGCTTGATTTTGGTTTAAAGGGGTTTGATTTTCGTACTTTGAATGTTGGGTTGATGTGAATTTTGTTTTGGACTTTGGTTGAATGGGGTTTGATTTTGGTTGAAAGGGGTTTGATTTTGGGGTTGATATGAATTTTGTTTTGGACTTTGGTTGAATGGGGTTTGATTTTTGTTGAAAGGGGTTTGATTGTTGGGTTGATATGACTGGTATGATTGATATAGTGAGTTGAAAGAAAAAGAAGTTTTACATGAATCTAATATTCATTGAACTGAGGTAGGAATCATTTTGTTGAAGAATAAAAATTGACATGTTTGAATGGTCTCACAAGAAGAAGAAGGTTGGACTGATACCGATTCCCTTATGGTCATCACTTCTCTCATCATTTTTTCTAACCAACTCCTATGGTTGTTAGGACTAGTCATGTCTATCATTTATTGTTGCAAAGTCTTACATGTTGAGCTAAGGTTTCTATGGATGGTGATGGAATAGGAATGGAAGGGATGAATTATTCACCCTCCCTATGAAATTTATAATGCCAATCCATGATGTTTTCTTGATTGGTTTGGACCTAGGATCACAACATGTAAGATGTTTTCTCCATTTCTTTGAATGTGACAATGTTTGATTTGTTGAACTTGACAAACTTGTTTGAGTTGAGGTTGAGTTTGATTGATCCTCTGATTGTAATTTGGACATTTGGGGTATGACTTTCCAAGATAATTATGCAAATGATGATGGAGTAAGATAGATGTATATGAAGTCTAGACAAGGACTAAAATGAATATTATAACAACACTAAAATGAACTAGGACGTCAATGGGATACAGAAAAGGACTTATGCAAAGATAATGATGACTTTTATGTGAACTCTATGAGGATGATAATGAGGATGATAATACAGATGATAATGAGGACAATGCAAGGACTTACATAAATTCTAAGGACGTAAATGAGGATGATAATAAGGATGTAAATGAGGACTATAATAAGAATTATAATGAGGACTATGCAGGGACTAAGGGCGTATATGAGGATGATAATGGGGATGATAATAAGGACTATGTAAGGACTTATGCAAAGTAAGGATGTAAATAAGGACTATATGAGGATGACAATAAGGACTATGCAAGGACTTCCTATTGTCAAAAGTATATAAAATTTTTGAGTTTTTAGGCCCGTCTGATGTTTCAAGGTAAACTTTGTTTCTAGTAATTTTGTTTGTAGGATACATTTGTTGTTATCCAAATTTGAGAATAGTTGTTTGAAGATATGTCATGAACCCTATTTATTCATAAATATTTAATTAGAAAAATAATGTTTATTTTTCACAAATGAAATAGAATTGAAATGGAAATGGAACAATTTTAGAGGAATTTAGATGACAATGTGAAATAAATTCAAATGCAAAGAAATGTTTAATATTATTTTCTATAAGTACAATTGAATGATTGGTATTATTTTTATTATTGGGGATTATCATTGCTAATGAGAAATTGAGTGTAAGTGAATGCAGGAATAGGTGAATGTAGATGAAGGTGAGAATAGGGTTCAGGTAGTGTTGTCTTAGCTCTTGGACTTCTCTAGAATAAAAGGAAACTCACACACCACTTTAGAATACTTATGTATGCATTTGATATATAATTGGAGTTTGTGATAGAATTAGAATTGAATTTTTATGAGTGATTGTGAAATATTATGCTTTATTGTTAAAAGAGATGTATTTTGTTTAATGACTTAAAAATGAATAATGACCATATGATTTCACGTTCTTTTGTGTAGATATGTGTGATTTAGTGAACTATATATTTATTTGCTTACTTATAGATGTACTTATATATATAATTATATGTATTACATATATGAGTTTAAATAATGATTTGATCATATACATGTAAATACATATATAATTATAATATATATATCTAATTATCATGAGATTTAAATTACCTTACTTCATGGATTTTGTTAATACATATACATAATTATTTGAGATTATATATATATATATATATATATATGTATGTATGTATGTATATATCTATATGTATGTATGTATATATATATGTATATATATGTATATATGTAAGTATATATTATGAGGATATTAACATACATATAAGTATATGATTATATTATGTCATGAATTGTTAATTAAACTTGAATTGATTTATTCACATATATATACAGACATATATATATGTATATATATACATATATATATACATATATACATGTGTATGTACATTATTACATGACAAACTTTTCTTGGAATTATGTTAAATGTTGAAGAAGTCAATACTTAGGAAACTCAACCTGCATGACATATTGCAATCATTGAAACTTAAAGTTATATAAATGATAATAAAGCATATCGTACATAGCAGGGAGGAAGTCGATATGTATATCAACAATGCAATTAAACAAGCATGTTGTGTTTGAGTTTAACTCAAACTATGCTGACTAATATATGCATGAAAGCCACATATCTGATATGGTGGTGGGTTATCAGTGCAAGACATAGTCGACAAGTACATGTTATAAGGGAAATCGAATTGGCAACGTAGAGACTTAGAAATTGTTTGCAAAGTGAAGTCAGTATTTATCAACTACGCAGATAAACATAGAGTTCAAGTTGAATATGGAATAATTGACTTGGAATAGACTTAAATGCCACAAAGACTTAGGAAACCATTGGCAAGGAAATGTAGAAACTATTGCAAGTAATACAATATAATTTGTGAGTCATTGTAAACTACCAGTTAAGAGGGATTCGATATTAATATTGACCATGCAAACAAATAGACTTATAGTGTTTGAATAGAACAAGGATTTTTCACGGAATACCCAACTATGATGCAGTGTTTAACTTCTCTTTGAACTAATCAACATGGCTAAAATCATTAGAATAAGCATTGCCTAGAATAATCAGTAGTAGTGAACTTAATGGCTTAAGAAGTTTGGTGTCACATAGTAGATAATGAGTATCATTGCATGGAGAACATATAAGTGATAGAAACCATCTAAGATTCGGATGTTGAAGTTAAATAATGTGTGGTGTCACTTTAACACTAAGAGAGATAGCCACAAAATAGGAAAGAAGGTACATGAAAACACTATATATAAGCTATAAAATTGGAAGAGAAGAGGGGGGGAACACATATACAACAAAGGATTAGAGAATGGAATGTAGAAGAGAAAAGTATTGGAGATTTAGAAGTATTATCACCAGTCATAAAATATTGGTGATGATTATCTCAGACTTAGTGTCAAATTTCAGAGAGTAGTAAGTAGTGAAGAGAGAGCTCATGAGATAGAATAGCGTAGAAGGGAAAAGCATTGGAATCTGGATGTATTGCAGACATTTTGGGAGAAGTTGTCAGTGATCATAACATAATTGGATCGTATTCCAGATGTAGGCTCTATTCAAGCATGTTTTGTTGTAGAGATCTAAAAGATAAAAGAATGTTCTATTTTGTTTAGATTTATACAATAAAGGAATTAGAATCATGATAGTCGATTTCCTAGTATGAAACCATTTTAGATTGCTTTATAATGCTTTCATGCAAATAAATATGAAATAATGAAATACTCTATTAAGGTTTGTTGATAAACATAGTGTAACTGCTAGTAATTAGATCACAAAATCCTCTAGAAATAGACCAAGGGAATAGAGAGAGTTTGTTCTTTATAAACTTGGAATTTGAACCACAAAGAAGATGAAATATTAAGATAATGAATTATCAAATATTGAATCTTATTTTGATTTCATGAAGAAAAGAGTGACATTTCTGAATTTTATCCTTGCATTAGAAGTTAAGATGATTTTTGGGAATCTCATTTCGAAAAGCCATATAGGTATGCACATTATGAACTTTCATCATGTTAAATGTTGTTATGGAAAATTAGTAAAATCAATTAGTTGAATTCATAAATCATGAAAAACCACATATTAGTATCAAACTAAATATGTTATTTGAGAAAAAAGGTAGACAAACCAAAACACGTGGAAAGATAGAGAACTTAGGAAACTAAACGTGAAGATTCAAAACCATAAGAAATACAATGCAAGTTAATGATTACGCTATTTAACTATTTTGATAATTCAATAAAAGAATGTGTACTTATTTTTTATTCAATTTTTATGTAAAGATACATACATGTGTTACACCTTCTTATATTTAATTATTTATCTTTGAATTACTTGAAATATAGAAGCGAAAGATTGTTTTCTTTCAGATATATATTTGTTTTTCCATGAAAGATAGTTTTCTTGCCAGGTAAAATTGGTTCTAAATGAAAGGTTGTTTCTTTTATATCTAATTAATGAAAGATTGTGTTCTTTAACATTGTAATTTTACCATGTGAGGAATAGGAAGCTAGAATTGAGAAAAGAAAAGATTGTCTTCCTTGTACTTAGTTCTAATCTCATATGAATATTAAAAAAGCTAAATGTTCTTATGTGTTTGGAAAGATTACCTTCCAGGATGAGTGCCAAATGTGAGTTATAGAGAGAGATTTTTCTTTTTCTAAAATATATTTTATTTCTATGCATGGCATTATACTTGGCCAAGTAATCGTATAACCATTGAAATAGATGGGTTAATTTATTTATCCACTCTACCACATCCTTGATTAATCTTTCTTGTTTCTTAATGGAATTAGAAAATAGAAAATGCATGTATTATTCTAGGCATGCCCCAGATTCCATCTTGTCTATCGAATTCTTTTTTCTAAGCAATTTGTGCAGGGTTGGGTATTCTTGATAGACCAAGTATTCTGGGGAAGTGTAAGCTTCAAGGATGGGTGGAAAAAGCACCTGAATCTTGTTCTCGTCTTCATTCTAATGATTTCATTGAAAATAGCTTGGGTTGTAGATAAAAGGATGCATCTCACCTTTTACTTTGTATTCTTTTGTTATTGAACTTAAGGTAGCTTGAAAATCTTAAGTATTGTATTATTGAGATACTACTTATATCGATATATTGAATGAAGAATCTTTATTTTTATAGAAATGTCATGTTTATTATGATATAAATGGAATGATCAAATGAAGTTATGGAAGGAAAAGTGGAATCAAATAGACTTTTTAATGGAATTATGTGTTTATTTAAGAACAAAGAGTGTTTCGTTTATTTATTAAAGTTGGAATGATTTATGTCTTTACATTTTGGTGTCAGAGCACAATTTATAACTCTAGGGCCTATGAGTCCACTTCATGAATAAAATCATGTGCCTGACAAGCTTGCTATTAGACATCTAAAGCATAATACTTGCAAATTAAGAAGGATTACAAAGCTTTTATAAGATGAATTGATGACAACAACCTAGAAGAAGGAGGGTGGTTGACTAAGGAAGAAATATTTCCCTCCTACTATCAAATGAATTAATGGTATTCAAGATGAGAGTGATAAGGTCAAGGAAGGAGGTTGTCTAGTTTTAGGATGAAAGAAGAAAGCAATCAATTCTTAAACCAAGAAAGAAGAAATAGCTAATCAAGCTGAGTAGGGTATCAAAAATCTCACCTACCCCATTCCCTTGGGAGACAAGAATAGTTGGACTACCCCATTAAGGAGATAGATGAATAATATCTATATGAGTATCTCCCTATTAGGTCAACTATATTTAGTTTAGATGAGTTAAAAGGATATACCCCATTGACTCCATGAGAAGAGATATAAATTTGGGTGACATCATTTATGATCAATCGATAAATAAAGTCACTTTTTGTGAAATCAATAGGGTGTCAAGATAGATGGAGAAAAAGTATCTCCTAGAGTTAGCATACTTAATGGACACTTACGCTGGATAATAGTTTATTGAGTAAGAGTTGAGCACTTATATAGTAAAGTTGTAGTTGAGACTTTATTGATATAAAAATGATGGTTTTTATTAGTACGTAGATGCTTGGGATACTTGATTTATTATATTGGTAATTATTCTAACTTGTCTCTTATGAAATATATTAATCTATGTTTATAATGTACGAGGTAGGTACTATATGGATATGAATTATGGATGATATGATGAAATCTTCATAGGACTTTTGTGTTCTAGTTTTGTGTCCTCATCTTCAAACATGAAATTGTTGGTACTATGTTTGATACTCTCTAGAACAAGATGTTTGAAGGTGTTGTAACACTCCCACATATGTGACTAATCTTAGTCATCAGTATATTCAATGTCTATTCAGTTTGATGTTTTATTTGGTATATTGATAAATTATTTGATCATTGAGTTTTGGATTAACTTTTACTTCTTAAACTTTATTATATCTTTTCTTTTTCTAAATGGATGAGTCACCAATTTTTTGTTTTGTGGCCCTTGGTCACACTTGACTTAATGTTTCATTATGAGCATTTTATAATTTATTGTTGAAATTGATCACTTTTTTCTTAACCTTTATTGTGGCTGATCTAATGTTCAAAAATTTTCATTATCTTTTGGTTGCATAGTGTATTCCTTCCTTATCATGTTCATAGTGAACCCTTGATAGTATGTCCAAGAGACTAAATAGTGGAGGGTGTACCAAATATAGATGTTGTGTTAGTTAGGGCAATAATACTATGTATATGTGTAATTTTTAGTTTGAGTAAATTCAATGTGTGAAGTAAGAGACTAGGCCTTTCAAAGGTAAATATATATATTTATATATACATATTTAGTAGATAGACAAATTCAAATTAGTTCATCAGTTTTACATGATCTTACTTCCTTGGTCCTACTTTCGAGATAAAGTGACCATGTAAGATGTTTTTTGTTAAAAGTTGGTTTTGAAGTCTTGAAAATCCAAGAATATATGTGATGGTATGATGAAAGAACAAGGATCTGATCAACTACTAAGAGGGGGGAGTGAATCAGTAGATAGAAAAGTGATGTACACTTCACAAATCTCAGAAATAACCTCTCAAGTAAATTTAGAACTATCAATGCAACATCTCTGTCAAGATAAAACTATCAAGATAAACTAGTTGACTGTTTACGACAGATAACAGTAAACAAATTGTAGCTCACAAACTTCCAAATACTTTTACTGACATAAGTAAAGCTTCATTCCATATTATTGTTACCGGTTATCATAACTTATCAAAGTGAAATAAGTAGTTAAGCAATTCAATCATAGAAACATAACCACAAAAAATTCACCACTTGACACCATATTTTTGACATGGAAACCCAAATGGGAAAACCCACAGTGAGATGAGACTCACAAGATAATTGTTTGAACTCTTATGAAGTTTTCTCTTTTAGGAGCCAAGCCAGTTAAGAACAGATCTTGTTAGGGACCACCCGATTAAGGGATTGACTATAATGCCTTGTTAGAAGCAATACCCTGTGAAGAGTAACCTTTGTAAAGGATTTAGAATCCAAACTAATGGATCACCTTATTAGAGGATTTGAATAACACCAAGCTTGTTAGAGCTTACCCGATTAGGGGATTTAACTATTGTAATTGTTAGAAAATAATAGGAGTTTGCTGATCTGTTTGAATAGCACTTCACTTGCTTGTTCAGATCCTTTTTATGCTCCTATCTGCCTTTACTCAAACTATAGATACATCATCTAGTTCAACAATCACACACTCACTTCAACTTCACCAACACATAAACTAAAACAACTCATCGACCTTATATACAAATCAACTAGGTTGGTAACACAACAAAAACATAATTCTCATAGAGATTACAAACAAATCAGTTTAGGTATGACCGTTGGATATCTTAACAATCTATACACATCATTCAATAAAGTCTCAACTACTCCTTGATCATCACTTTATCAAACTTAGTAACTCATCATGTGCTTTGCATTATATGTAATCTACTTGCTCATTTTCTAGACAAAAATCTTTAACTCAACGCACCAAAAACTCTTTAAAATTCTCTTCATACATTATGCATACATTTCATATTCATTTCTGCTCATTACTGGATCATAAACCAATATAACAAATTCACCAAACTTGATTGGTTAGGGTTTGTCAAAACAACAGGTAGGGTTTACTAGTTCAACTCTCCAAACTTAGCAATACCGGTTTACTCCACAAAATTACCTACCAGTTACAGTTTCCTTTCACTTAGCTCTATTTACCAGTTACAAGACATTATTACCATAATAACATTATTGGTTAATTGACATCAATGACAACATAACATATCATTAATGGAATCTTCATGCAAATGCCAACAATCTCCCCCTTTGGCATTGATGGAAATACAAATATCAATACCATTGATTGTTGTGATTGTGAATAGGAATCCTAGTTTACATTTCACCTTGTATCCTCATTGTCTTCAAGTTGTCTCTAGTTCTTCTCATCATAATCACATAGTTCTTCTCTCCCATTGACAACAATGCCAAATTGAAAGTAAAACATGCAAAATAAAACTTTAATTTTCAGCATCAACAACATGCAACTTGATGCTCCCCCTTGTGGAATAACTCCACTCCTACATCAATCCTACTAAAAAATTTTGCAAGTAGCTCTAGGACTTATGTAATCTACATCATGCTTAATTTACCTCATGAAGGGGTACAACCCCTAGCTGACTTCTAAGATACTCAAAAGTAGTAATAGCTAGAGGTTTAGTAAAGATATCTACAAGTTTCTCCTTGGTAGAAACATGCTCTAAGATCACATCATTACTCTACACTTTTTTCCTCAAGAAATGATACTTCAATTCAATGTGCTTGGTTCGTGCATGCAAGATAGGGTTCTTTTAAATATTTATGATGCTAGTATTGTCACATAAGATCTTTACAGGTTCTATAAACTTCATCTTAAAACCTTCAAAAATGTGTCTCATCCTAATAGCCTAGGTACAATTCATAGAAGCAACAACATACTCAGCTTTAGCAGTAGACTGTGAAATACAACTCTTCTATTTGCTACTCCATGAAACAAGTCTTCCTCCAAGAAAGAATTCTCCATTGGTTGTGCTTTTCTGGTCATCAAAATTACCTTCCCAGTCTGCATCTGTGTACACTTTCAAATCAAAGTTTTCTTCATATGGATACCATAATCCATAATCAATAGTACCTTTTAAATATTCAAAAATCCTCTTGGTTGCTATCAAATGTGTTTCCTTTGGATTCTTCTAGAATCTAGCAACTATACCAACTGCATGAGCTATATCCGATCTGTTGTGAACAACATAGTGCAATTTTCCAATCATTAACCTGCACTCTTCCTCATCAATAGATGTGCTCTTATCTTCCTTAGACAATTTACAACCTGTAACCATTGCTATACCAACTTGTTTATAGTTACTCATACCAAATGTCTTTAATACCTCCTTCACATACCTAGATTGTGTGATAAAAATACAACTCTTCATTTGTTGTATTTGAAAAACTATGAAAATTTTTACCTCTCCAACTAGAGACATTTCAAACTCACTTTTCATTTCATTTACAAAGTCATTGCTCATGTCATCATTTCCTCCAAATATGATATCATCTACAAACACTTCACTAACCAGTATCTTATCTCCTTTAGATTTGAGATATATGTTGATATCTTCATAGGTTCTCTGAAAGCCTATCTTCATCAAGTGTGAGTGAAGTCTTTCATACCATGCTCTCGGTGCTTGATTTAATCCATATAGTGCTTTATGAAACTTACATACCATGTCCTTCTTATCAATCAAAGCATAACCATCTGGCTGCTCAATGTATACTTCTTCTTTTAGTATTCCATTCAAAAATGTAGATTTCACATCCATCTGATATACTTTGAATCCTTTATGACCTTAAAAAGACAATAAGGTTCTGACACCTTCCTATCTTGCCACTGGTGAAAAATTCTCTCCATAATCTTCTCCTTCTTCTTGTGCATAACCTTTGCAAACCTATATAGCTTTGTTGCAAACTACAAAACCATCTTCATTCAACTTGTTCCTGAAAACCCACTTAGTACCTATAACATTTTAATTTACTGGTCAGGGTAATAAGGTCCATGTGTTGTTCTTCTCAATTTGTTCAAGCTCCTCCTCCATGGCTTTAACCCAATGATCATCACCAAATGCTTCCTTAGTAGTTCTAGGTTCAATATTGGAGATCATACAAGAATTTTCTCAGATTCTTCTTCTAGTTAGCACTCTAGCATCCTTATCTCCAATAATCTATTCAGGATTATGATTGACCATGAATAACATGATCATTATCTTCAGGTTTATTTTCTTCATTATCATCCTCTTCCTCTGAGTCTATCGGTTTCGGTTGAACTGATACATCAGTATTTGGTTTACCGGTTTCAAGTTTCATAGGTTCTATTTCCAAAAACAAAATGCAAGGACCTTCATCCTTTTTCTCCACACTGGTTTCTCCTGAGACTTCAAGATACTCATCCACTTGAACATCATCAGTCTTAGTGATTTCCATGTCTGGTTGTTAAAACATTTGTAGGCCTTACTCTTGGTGGAATAACTAATAAATATGCCTTCATAACTTTTATCTTCATGTTAGTCTCAAATTTTGATTTCTCTATTGTCCTCCTATAAGAAAATGAATAACTTTGTCTACATAGGAATAGATCAGGGAGAAAGAACTCTAGAGTAACATATAACAAGGTTTGAGCACCTTCTACACTTTGAACTTATCCAACATTCAAGCGGGTATACCTTTTGTGAAAACTTTCACACTTTAAACTGAGATCCATAGTAAACCAGTGTCAAAAACTAGTGGATTTCATCACCTCAACATAAACTAAAATATTAGAATAAAAACTTGTATACTTCTTTAGTATTGATCTTCAATAAGAAATAGAAATAAACCCACAACAAGTACCAGTGCCTTCTCTAGGCCATAGAGTCACCTAAATCAAACAATAATTTTTAGAACTGAACATTCTCATACATTTCATCATCTCAGCTCTCATGAAACCCCATATATGCCTAACATATACATAGATCCTCTCTCGTATATCTAAAATAATTCATTAGATTCATAACAACATACAATAAATTTGCTGACAAAAGTATTCCTTGCACATTTAATCCCTCTCCTGAAGAGAAAAGCCAGAAATAACATCTATAAGACTGCCTTACAATCCATGCTCATTCCAACAATCCTAAATTATCCAAATGAACTAGCAAACTAAAAAATGCACACTAGAAGACAAAGAAATTTTAGGCCTAAAATTTTGATTTGTATGTTCATATTCATACTTGAGAAATATTACATGACTCAAAGTAATTTGCTGAAAACCAGAAAAAACCCTAAATATATTTTGTTAGAGGTCCTTTACAAAATTCTCATGATCCCTTTTTTACATGTCTTGGTATCCATTTATACATCATGGATGCATACAAGCTTCGGACATTCCTAGAAACATTTGTGACAAACTGCAATGTTCTTCAAGAAATGGTTACAAGTCTTTTTCAATATCAACAACCTCTTCTATTTCTTGTTCTGCTACAACCTCTTCTACCTATTTTGGAATATCTTCTTTTTGTCCAACATATTTGTCCTTCCACTCCTAGAACACGTCATCACTTGGCCAAGCAAAGCTAATAATTTTCTGTTTCATTCCTTCTATCCTTTTCCAAGTGACCCTCAACTGCCCAATTTCTGCTTCTATGAAACCATAATGTGATTTCACTTTTTCAATCTCTTCAATTGTCTTGACAAACAAGGATGTGTCATCTATGTTAATGATTTCATTAACCCTTTGGGACAATTTATGGTCCAGCTCTTCTAACCATGCCTTCTCCTCTTTTAACTGAATAGGACCCACAAAACCCCCTGGAAACAACTCAAACTTGTTGTCAAAATATTGTTTTCTATATAATTGTGCTTTTCTTGTTACACCCACCCTTTCTTCTAAGACTATATTCATCTCTTTTATGAACTCACTAGTGGACCTAATATTGTCATTTGATCTGCATCTGCATGGGATGAACACATCAACTCTAATTCCTTACCTCGAGGCATCCACTTATTAAGAATTGGTTCCAAGGTGGTTTCATCCTCTCTTAACTCAATTAGAATATTTAGGATCCTCTTCATAGAAATGTGTACAACAAAGGGCTTGATTGAATCAACAAAGTTCAAAATTGTGGCTTTTACCTTTTCTTTATATTTGCTTGCAAACAAAGTTTGAGCCTGTTTAGACTTCTCCAACTCATGTTGAATAGTTTCAGCTGACTAGAAACTAGAAGCCATAGGAGAAGGGGGATATTCTATAATGGGACTTGTAGGTGGAGGTTTTGCTAGAAATGAAGCTATCATAAGAGTAGAGGATTCACCTTGATGATGTTGACCTACCAACTGACTCTGAAGTCTAGCAATAATACTATCTTTATTGGCTACTCCTTCTTTGGCCTCATTGTAAGCCTTTAAGATTGTTTCCAATTTTAATTGGAGATTAGCTTTTTCTTCTACTTCCTTTTCTACCACTGCTACACTAAACTTTGTAGTTTTCAAGACTGTGCTTGTAGCTTCCACCACCCTTGTATCTTGGACTCTTTTTACAATCATGCCTCCTAGGAGACTAGAATCTAATGCATTTTTCCTTTGTTTATTCTCATCCTTCTTCAGTGACCATATGACCAGAGAAACATTATCTTTGTTGAAGTTCACTCCTTCAATGGGTTTAGTCTCCTTCCTAACTGCTTCAAGTACTAGAGCATCAACTATATCCCACTTAGGGAGGATTAAAACACCAACCTTTGATACCATTTCTCTTCCCTTTTCAGGAGTAATGGTCTTAAACTCTTCAATCATCTCTTGCTTCACCTCTTCCTCCACTTGAGTTACATCTCTGTGAGGATGCTCACTCTTCCTTTGCTCACATCTGGCTTTGAACTATTCCATATTTTTCTTCCACACAAATTGCATGAAAGCTCCTATTGTGACAAATTCCTCACGAGCTTGCTTGACAGTTGGGTCTAATTCTTTACCCTTGAGCTCACTTTTAGTCAAATTCATTTCAGCACTGGGTGGCTCTTTTGGCATCCCCTCTTATGTCTCCTCACATGTATAGGAATTCTCTCTGAGACTCCCTAACTGTAACAACTACTCGGCCATTGCTTGCTTATCTCCTATGTGGATAGGGGATTGAGATGGAGAATAGAGAGGTTCACCAGTTTGCACTTCCTTCCCCACTCTTTGCATTTTAGGGGAATCTTGGATGTCAATGACATCTTCAATTGCTCTTTTCCCTCTTGAAGTGGAAGGATCACCTGTCACTAGCATCATCACATTGTACTTTGATTTCTTATGCATCACATAATCCCTAGGTGGGATAGTCTTAGCAAAGGAAGACTTAGCTAGGACAAATTTAACCCTGTCAGGATCATTTTTGCATTATATCCTCTCTTTTTTCTTTCAAGGTTTGCATGAGGTCTTCAAAATAAAGAATCAAGAATTTGATTTTCTCCTCAAAAGGGTTGAAGCTAGAAAGAGGGTCATAACTACTATCAAATTGATGAATAAAGTCAAGAGCACTTTTATATGCAACCCACTTCTCTTTCCTTAGTTCCTTCTCATCTAAGTTGAATTCATTCCTAATTAAATCTTTAGGGAACTAAAATTGGTGAGGCCTACCTTTACACATTGCCCTCTTTCTAAACATGCCATTGAAAAAGTCCTTAAGGTCTGCAAATCTTAAAACTGAAGTTGACAACCTATATGGTTTAAAGAACTCTTCAAAACATTTCCAGCCACCTTTAGTGATCACAAAATGATGAGCAATGGTAATGGTTGGGAAAGTAGTCCCTTTACCCCTATTTTTCATCTTTTCCTCTTGTACACCTCCAATTTGCCTTAAGACTTCTACAATCCCTATCTTCAATGGGACCTAATAGGGCAATAGATATGGAGTACCTCTAAAACCATATACTCTGAAAATAGTAGAAACAGGGTACAAAAACATATCTCCCTAATTATGAACAATCTTGATACGCTCAGTAAACTCTTTAGGCCTGAGGAATTCCAAGAGAGCCTTAGGAATTCTAGGGTTTTTAGTGCACAAAAGAATCCTAATCTTAGATGCAAAGCATCTATCAAACTTTAATTAACTAGCATCCTCTCTATCCCAGGATAACACAGTGCTCCAAAGTTGAACAAGGATTTCTTCCTTATCTTTCACCTTAACCAAATCCATTTTCTTTGCAAAATAGTCAACACCCTTGAACAAAAACATGTGCATTAAAAGAGAGTACCATCCAAATGGTCTGTCCACCTTACCATTTTTTATCCCCACCAGCCCAGTATGAATTGCATCAGTTAGATATGGTGCAAAATCAAATGTTATTGCTAGAGAGGGGTTTAGAATCTATGTAATCATCAACATGTAATGGGTTGGCATGTTCTTCTCAGCATCTTCTCCTAAAATTTGATAAAGTGCCCAATACATGCCCTTAGCTCTCAAGGTAAAGAAATTTAGGGAGAAAGGTTCCATGGTACTAGGGCCTACAATAGTTAACCCTCCTATCTTAACAAAGAACTCTTTCAATGGGCCACTCCTTAGGTGATCCCTTTGTGCATTATAAACCTATGACAATGATTCAAAATCAATAGACTCTAATAAATTTGAAGCTTCACTAAGTTTAAACACACTTCTGAATTCATCATCATTAATTCCAATCAGGGTTGATCCCTTCACATTTCTGATACATCTAGCCATAGGGTCATAATTCTGTATAATCAGATTCAACAAGTCTACATCCATGAATACACCAAGGACCACAAGCTTCCCCACATCTAATTCCCAAATGCTATTTAAAGGGGCAAGGGAATTTCTCTGACCAAAACCTACCTTGAATAGTCCTAAACCTAACATCCCTATTTGTGGATCCCTTAACCAATTACCTTTGTCATATAGGCCATCCCTAATTCTTAGATGAGGGTTCTTTGGTACCAATTCCTTAGCCTTGGCCCCGACATTGGTAGACATAGTTAATTGTTCCAGAAAATCATCACAAATATTCCTATCTTGGTAATTTAATTTCCCTATTAATTCCCTTCTCGGTGCCATCTTGTTAGTGTAGCTATTATCAATTGAGGTTTGCACAAAATTCTAATGAAACAAATCACACAACAATCATTGACTTTTAGACTGGAATTAGCAAGAAAAAGCACAAAAAACCTGTTATTCACTTGAAGAAAGCCGTTCTACACCAATTCCTCTGCAGCAGACTCATTGAAATGATGCCAACATTCAAGTTTGATGTGGACCCTAATACGGCAACCCAGCATTGAATTGGGAAATTAATCCCACATGCTTCAACCATCACCTTAGAATTGAATTCGCAAACCAAATTCAAAAAATAGGCTCCAACGAACCATAAGTTCTCTGAGTCTTTCTCTATTTTTAGTCATTTCACCATTTTGTAGACATTAAAACCCCCACACTTTTCTTTTGTGAAGCAACGACGATCATTGGATCTCGAGAACTTGCACTACTTTTACTCCTTTCAGTCTTTCTGTGTTAGTGATGAGCCCTACCTTCTTTTCACCATTTTGCAAAGACTAAACCATGCGCACTTTTACCTCACGAAACAATGTCAACCACTATATCATCATTTACTTGCTTGGTCTTTACCTCCTATAGTGACCGCCAGTCTTCTTAACTAACCATGCTTAACCATGATGGCTAACAGTTTTCACCATTTCACAAAGACTAAACTACAAGCATCTTTGAGTTGCAAAACAATGACAATCATTGGATCAACCACAACATGAACAACATTTATGCTTTAGACCTTCCAAGTAGGCCCTTCAACTTGGAGACCACTTGCTCTATCTCATTATTGGCTGACAAACACCACGTGGCAATTGGTTATTTGCTTAGGAAATTCCATCAGGTTCCATTCTGAAGCCGCCTTGTGTTTTACTTCACCATTCTCAACATAACTGTCGGTCGAACTAAGGCAGGCCCTCAACTATCCTTCAGAGCCATGTGTATCTGACAAGTCACTAATTCTTTCCACTAAACAACCCATCTATCCTACCATGTCATTCATCATGTGATTGCCACATCATTTTGCTATTTCGCAGACATTAATCTCCGCTTAACTTGAGGCTACGAATCTATGACAACTGTCTGATTAAAACCTACTTAATTGGCCTTTAAAACTTATGACCTGCCTGTCCTTTGGGCCCACCAACCCTTTTGCTATTTCGTAGAGCTTAAACCTCTAGCCACTTTTCTTTGTGAAGCAGCGACAACCATTGGATCAAGGGAACTTTCTCATCTGTTACCCTTTCCATGACCACCTCGCCTGGGCCCACCACCTTTTCACTACTTCACGAAAGGTAGAACACATGCATCTTTTGGTTGTGAAACAATGCGAGCCATTGATCTTTTCTAAACCAATAATCCTTTAACCAAAGAAACCACTTGCCTCCGAGACCCACCAAGTCTTTCTCTATTTTGCAGAACTTAACTTGCTAGCATCTCTTCCTAACAAAACAATGACAACCATAGGATTAACAATGAGTTGCACAATAATTAAGGAGCCTGACAAACATTAGAACAAGACATAAGAGAAGGCATAAATTTTGAAAATATTTGAAAGACCGCTTAGGGAAAACCTATGGGGGAACACTTTTAATGATGAACCGAGCCTTCCTTAAGTGGCAAAAGTAATGCAGAAATAGAACATAAGGGTTTTTTCAAACATAGGTAAAGTTATAATCAAAAGAACCATAAACCCTCAAGTGAACCAAGAAACTTAGAGGTAACAAGGCCATGCCAAACACATTTTCTCAAACTTCTAGCCAAATATGGGACAAGAATACCCAATTTTTAAATAGTGATAACACTTCAAACTTGATAATATAGTCACCTCTCTTAATAAAAAATTTGCTACCAAATATCTTGAAATAACTAACATTAGGTGATCTACCATACCAATATTCATAAGGGGTCTTGTCCTTACCTCTTTTTACCAAAATCATGTTCATTGTGTAGACAGTTGTCCTGACAACTTCTCTCTAGAAAGTCTTTGCTAGACCTCCTTGTATCAACATTGTCCTAGTAGCTTCAACAACTGATCAGTTGTTTCTCTTTGTAATACCATTCTGTTGTGGTTTTCTTGGTGCAAAAAGCTATCATTTTATACCATTCTCTTCACAATATCTAGTGAATTCTTCAGAGGTGAATTCTCTACCTTGATCAGTCCTCAGACACTTGATCTTCTTGCACTCTCCTTTTCAGCTAAGGCTCTGAATGCCTTGAACTAAATAAATGCCTTTGTTTTATCTTTCAAGAATGTCACCCACATCATCCTTGAGTAATCATCAGTGAAGATCATGAAATATCTATCACCATGAATACTTTTAGTCCTTATTGGTCCACATAGATTAGTATGAACCAAATCTAACAGATGCTCCTCTAAAAAAAAAATTCTCTTGAAAGTTGAGGATGTTGTCTTTCCCATTTCACATTCCTTACATAGAGCATTAACTAGTTTATCCAATTGAGGCAAACCTCTCACTAACTTGGAATTACTCACTTTAACAATGTTATCAAAATTAATATGACAAAGTATCCAATGCCAAAGACAACTATCATCTATTTTAGCAATTAAATAGTTGTCGACTTTAAGATTTAGGTGAAATACATTACCTTTAGTCTATTTTCTGGTTCCAATCAGTTCACCTTTGCTCTCATATATTTTGTACATACCATTTTTGAACTCCAATGGGTATCCTTTGTCATTGAGTTGGGCAACATTCAAAAGATTGTGCTTTAGACCTTCAACCCAGTAGACATCATCTGCACTTCTCTTTCCATTAAGAGAAATAGTTCCCTTACCTTTAACCATGTAGGGTGAGTCATTACCAAATCTTACAACTTTGCCATCAAATTCCTTAAAAGAAAGAAATTTGCACCGATCACTAGTCATGTGATGTGAACAACCACTATTAATGATCCAATCATCAAAATTCTCCATGCGAGAAACTAAAGCTTTCTCATCAAATGTCTCCTCTTTGATGGCTACAAACATAATGTCTTAATTAGCATCACCATCAGATTCCTCATCAGTGACACTACCATCAATTGCAATAAGACAATCTATTTTTCCTTTTCCCTTGTACTTCTTGAACTTGTCTTGCTTGTACTCATTATCACCTTTAGGAAAGTTAGAAGATATGTGTCCAATCTTGTTGCAAGAAAAACATTTCAAAGGTAATTTACCTCTATATTTATCAATACCTCTCGGCAACCACTTAGCCAACAATTCTTTAAGCTCGACTAAACTATCTTCATCATCAATTTCTCTGCTAGATCTAGATTCATGATTGTGACTAACATCTCTACTGTTCCTTATCAAATAGGTTAGAAATAGAAGCTTTAAATGCTAATTTAGATTTCTAAACACTACTATCATAACCATTTAGTTCAAAAGAAGTAAGCTTACCAATGATGGAGTCAAGAGTTACCTTAGTTTTGTTGATAGATTTCAGCTCTTGAAAAGCTTCAACTCAGATAGCATAGACCGGTAGCAAGGTTCTCAACATCTTACTAACTACTGTGGCATCATCCATTTTACCACCAATTCTCTTGATCTCTCCCACTATCTCTTTTATCCTCTAGCCATACTGCTGGATATTCTCACCTTCGGCCATCTGCATGTCATCAAACTTCCCTCTTAGACTCTCTTCCTTGGAAATCTTCACATGTTCATCACTTCTGTAAATCTCTTCAAGTTTCTTCCATATACTATGTCTAGTTTCCAAACCATGAACATCAACATATTCAGCATCACATAAAGAACTAATAATAGCCTCTAGTGCTAGGTTTTTTTCTTATTGCTCTTTCTTTTGATCATCAGTCATAGTCCCACTAGGTGCAACATATTGATTATTAACATATTCCTAGTATTGATTTCCAAGACTCTTGATGTAAATTTCATTCTATCACTCCATATCCTATAGTTCTCTCTATTAAACTTCAGACCTTCCTTCTTCATCATGATCTACAAGATCTTTACCTTAAGTCGTTAGGCTTAGACCTTAGAGGACTTGAGAAGTGTTATGATACCAATTGATGGTATGATGAAAGAATAAGGATTTAGTCAACTACTAAGAGGGGGGGTGAATTAGTAGATAGAAAACTAATATACACTTCACAAATCTCAAAAATAACCTCTCAAGTAAATTTAGAACTATTAATGCAATATCTCTATCAAGATAAAACTACCAAGATAAACTGGTTGATTGTTTACAATAGATAATAGTAAACAACTTGTAACTCAAAAACTTCCAAATACTTTAACTGACATAAGTAAAACTTCATTATATATTGTTGTTACCGCTTATCATAACTTATCAAAGTGAAATAAATAGTTAAGCAATTCAATCATAGAAACATAACCACAAAAAAATTCACCACTTGACATAATATTTTTGACGTGGAAACCCAAATGGGAAAAACCACGGTGAGATGAGACTCATAAGATAACTATTTGGACTCTTTTGAAGTTCACCCTATTAGGAGCTAAACCTGTTAAAGCTCTTACAAAAATTCCTATTAAGAACAGATCCTATTAGGGACCACCCGGTGAAGGGATTGACTATAATGCCCTGTTAAAAGCAATACCCTATGAAGAGTAACCTTTGTAAAGGATTTAGAATCCAAACTAATGGATCACCTTGTTAGAGGATTTGAATAACACCAAGCTTGTTAGAGCTTACCTGATTAGGGGATTTAACTATTGTAATTGTTAGAAAACAATAGGAGTTTATTGATCTGTTTGAATAACACTTCACTTTCTTGTTCAGATCCTTTTCATGCTCCTATCCACCTTTACTGAAACTAAAGATACATCATCCGGTTCGGCAATCACACACTCACTTCAACTTTGCCAACACATAAACTAAAACAACTCATTGACCTTATATACAAATCAACTAGGTCAGTAATACAATAAAAACCTTATTCTCATAGAGATTACAAACAAATCAGTTCACATTTGATCATTGGATTAGGGTGCAAAGAACATTTCATTACATAGCTAATTTTCAAGCACATTGTGTTGTCTATGGGTTTATTTATGATGTAATTGTGGGTTGGATCAATAATCAACCTTGATGTAACTGAATGCCTATTTGTATGGTTAATAATCTCTTAGGTGAGCATATAAACCTAGATGTCTATTAGGCCATGAAGGCTTGGAATTTGGATTTGTCAAAGTTAGAATGTCTAGGATGTTGTCTTAGGTGTTGGAGTAAATAGTGACCTTGGATGTGTTTCCATAAGGTCTAGGTAATTAATAAGCGGTGTTCTAAATTGTAAAATGTTGAATTTGTTGTCAAGCCACTTTTCAAAGTTGCCAATAGGATGACAGCTACTTCTTGAATTGTCCTAACTATTCCAAAGTTGGTTATGGATGTTGGAAGAGTTTTTTATATATGTGGACAACCATAGGAAGGTGGGTTGAAGGTTTTTGTAAAGTTTGGTGGAGAAAGCAAATAGAACAAATTTGATTTTGCCATACATAGATTTTCTATATGATTCATACAAAGTGTGAGAATTTTTCATGAAGTTTTGATCTAGTTAGGCGTAACTTTGAAACGTCCTTCCAATGCATCTGGTCTGACCCCTCCAAGTAAATTTTAGTGGAAGTTATAAGTGTTTATTTTCTATAGGTTTGAAACCCTCCATTTTCAAGGGTTACAATACAAATAAGACCCTAACTCATAGTCTACTCATTGGGATCCAATGGGCATGGGTAGAATGCTAGTTAGGGATATGTAATTTGAGATTCCAGAGGGGTGAGATTAGAGGAGTTGATTGGTGCATTACCACCAAGCCCTAGTCTAAACTAGTTGAGGGTTTAGATTAGATTGGATGAGTTTCTTTAGGTAGACAATGAACAATGATGAGATGATGACTTGAAGCACTAAAATAGGGTATTTGAACATAGGAGAAACTTCCCAAAAAGTTGGAACTTTTCTATGATCCCATTCTCTATACCTCTTTTGTGAGACTGATCTAACTTGATCAATTAGGCCTGTAACCAAGTAGGTGTTGAAGAGTGCAGGAATAGGGTGGAAATCCAATCTTTTTGAATCTGATAGTGATCCTAAAAGGGTGTCTGAAACCTAAATTTGGTTAAAGTGTTGTTTGACATGATTTGCATAAAAGTATCAAAAGATAGTGAAATGGGACTACTAACCAATCGACCTATACCGATAAAACTATGAAACCTGTATCAATAAAATTGTGAAACCTGTATTGGTAGACCAATACCAGTGGGCTTGTCTAGTCCTCAAAAGCCAATATTTGTCTTGTGCCTCAAATTAGAATTGTGGAAGATCTTGATAGGTCTTAGGAAGTGGGTAGGAATGTGTCTCAAACTGGTTAGTGGTGAGAAGTTGATTTCATAGTTGAGGTGTGAAACATAACCAGACAAAGAAGACCAGAGGTGTGTGGGTGGGTTTATCACCCTACTGATGTTGACCTCTACATTAGATTACATCACAATCTCTACACATCATTCAAGAAAGTCTAAACCACTCCTTGATCACTGCTTCATTGAACTTAGTAACTCATCATGCACTTTGCATTACATGTAATATACTTTCTCATTTCCTAGATAAAAATCTTTAACTCAACGCGCCAAAAAATCTTTGAAACTCTCTTCATACATTATGCATACATGTCATAATCATTTCCTCTCATTACGAGATCATAAACCAATATAACAAATTCACCAAACTTGATTAGTTAGGGTTTATCAAAAAAACATGTAGGGTTTACTGGTTCAACTCTCCAAACTTAGCAATGTTAGTTTAGTCCACAAACTTACCTACTGGTTATAGTTTCCTTTCACTTAGCTCTATCTACTAGTTACAAGACATTATTACAACAATAACATTACCGGTTAATTGACATCAATGACAATATAACATATCATCAATGCAATCTTCATTCAAATGCCATCAATATGGTCTTTGGCATAAAGACACATTTGAGATAAATAAGGTTGCACTAGTAGTTGTATAACATATGTTATGATGTTAAGAGTTTTCTGTCATCATGGTTGCCTTGTTATTTGTAGATTAAAAGTATACCTAATAGTTTGGAAATCTTAAATGATTGATATAAGTCAAATGTATGAAGCAGATTTAGTTGGTTGGAATATTTGGAAATAAAAAGGAAGTCAAATGATGGGTTCCCATAGATCAGGGAAATTTTTATCTACTATGGTTACTATAAGATCAAACTTGAGATAGCAATTATTTCAGAATCAATCAGAAGAAAAATATTATTGAGGTTTTGGAAGTAGATTTTACAGATTATAGAGTTGATAGATTTGGGATAAGGACTTGAGGGTAATTAAGAACGTTAATGAAGGATGTACTCACTTAGAGGTGGAAACTTGAGGAAGTTAATATTGCATCTTATTTAGAACAATTGGAAATATCTAGTTAATCTAGAGATTGTTGATAATGATGTGACAAAACTAAGAACTTTGGAAAAGGTAGTTGAGTACGTGGCACAATGTTTAGCAATTGAAAGTTAAGCATGATCATATAATAGGACTTTTTGTATCAAACCTAAGTATAGGTGGCAGTAAACCAATATGAAATTACTGCCACCTATACTTAACCAATAAAGAAGTAATTAGCTCTCCCTCTTTAAATTACTGCCACCTATTCAAGAATTGCTTTTGAGTACAAATAAGCATGATATTATAGTTGGTTATTGTCAACCGATTGATAGAGATTGATCATTTCATACTTGGACATATTTAAAGATGAATCATAATATCAAATAGGAATGTCTGGATGATATTTTGGTCTTGGACAATATTGAGTACATCTTTGGGAACTAGATTGAATTTTAGTCAGCATGACATGTTTAGATAGATGACCGAATAGAAAAGAGTTAATGAGGTAGTGGCTAATTCTTTTGATGTAATGCATGGATTAGAAATACAAGTGGGAGAAGTATTTTCCTTTGGATTGAGTTGCCATACAAAAAAATCTTTTCATGCATTTTAAGAAATGATACCCATTAAGGGGCTCTATGACAGTAATGACAAACATTTGTCAGTTGGGATAGAATAAAGATAAGATCATCATTGGTTCAAATATGCTTAATAAAATGGATGAGTAGATGAAATTGATCAAGAATATATTGAAGGAGACAGTCGATGAACAAGCTATGATAATAGAAACAAAAATTTTGATATTTGTTATAGAAAATGAAATTATTTTGAGGGAGAAGCCTCATAAGAGCCCTATTTTATCAAGGAAGTCATCAAAGATTGGTACCAAGATATGTGGGACTCTTTGATGTGTTGAAGGTTATGAATCCAGTTGCTTATAGGTATAGGATCTAGGAATTGTGCTAGTGGACCATATCCAAATTCTTGATCAGGGTACCATTAAGCTACGTAGTAGAGATTTCACTTAGTAATGGGTCCAGTGGGACTGATATTCTGATGATAGTGCTACTTAGGAGGATACTAAGATGATTGACTGTTATATTCCTCTTTTGTTTTCTTAGAGTAATATTCTCTTGATGCATGAAATACTTTAATACTCTGATTTTGGTTTACATTTTGTAAATTGGGATGGTATAGATGGTACTATTTCTATTATATATTTGATTTGAGACCACAATGTGTAGTTAATGTTTATGATGTTAAGAAAGTATGTGTTTATTGATAGAATAATAAGGCATCGGGACGATTTCTCTTTTAAGAGAGGAAGGATGTCACAAACCCTATTTATTCATAATTATTTTTTTTGCAAATGAAATGAAATTGAAATGGAAATGGAATAATTTTAGAGGAATTAGATGATAATGTGAAAGAAATTGAAATGCAAAGAAATGTTTTATATTATTATTTGTAAGTATAACTGAATGATCAGTATTATTTTTATTATTGGGGATTGTCATTGCTAATGAACAATTGAGTGAAAGTGAATGTAGAAACAAGTGAACGCAGATGAAGGCGAGAATAGGGTTTAGGTAGAGTTGTCTTGGCTCATGGATTTTGTTAGAATAAATGAAATCTCACACACCACTTTAGAATACTTATGCGTGCATTTGATATATAATTGGAGTTTGTGATAGAATTAGAATTGAATTTTAATGAGTGATTGTGAAATATTATGCTTTATTGTTAAGAGACATGTATTTTGTTTAATGACTTAAAAAAGAATAATGACCATATGATTTCATGTTCTTTTGTGTACATATGTGTGATTTAGTGAACTATATATTTATTTGCTTATATATAGATGTACTTATATATATAATTATACGTATTACATATATATATGAGATCGAATAATGAATCGATCATATACATGTAAATATGTATGTAATTATAATATATATATCTAATTATCATGAGATTTAAATTACCTACCTTCATGGATTTTGTGAATACATATACATAATTATTTAAAATTGTATATAAATATATATACGTATATATGTAAGTATATATTATGAGGATATACACATACATATACGTATATGATTATATTATGTCATGAATTTTTAATTAAACTTGAATTGATTTATTAACATATATATACACACATATATATGTATCTATATGTATCTATATGTATATATACATATATGCATATATATATATATATACATATACACACAAACAAACACATATATATATGTATGTATATATGTATGTATATATGTATATATATGTATACATATATATACATATATATATATATACATATATATATATACATACATATGCATATATATATACATATATATACATATATATATATATATATGTATATACATTTATATATATACATATGTGTATGTACATTATTACATGATGGACTTTTCTTGGAATTATGTTAAATGTTGAAGAATTTGATACTTGGGAAACTCGACATGTATGACATATTGCAATCATTGAAACTTAGAGTTATATAAATGATAATAGAGCATACCATACATAGTAGGGAGGAAATCAATAAGTCTATTGACAATACAATTAAACAAACACATTGTGTTTGAGTTTAACTTGAACTGTGCTGACTAATATATTCATGAAAGCTACATATCTGATATGGTGGTGGTTTATCACTACAAGACATAGTCGACAAGTACATGTTATAAGGGAAGTCGAATTGGCAACGCAAAGACTTAGAAACCATTTTCAAAGTGAAGTTAGTATTTATCAACCACACAACAAAACTTAGAGTTTGAGTTGAATATTGACTAATTGACTTGGCATAGACTTTAAAGCCACAAAGACTTAGGAAACTATTAGCAAGAAAACACAAAAAATATTGCAAGTAATACCGTATTATTGGTGAGTCATTGTAAACAGCTAGTTAAGAGGGATTCGATATTAATATCAACCATGCAAACAAACAGACTTATAGTGTTTGAATAGAACATCGATTTTTCAAGGAATACCTAGCCATGATGCAATGTTTAAGTTGTCTTTGAATTGATCAACATGGTTAAAATCATTAGAATAAGCATTGCCTAGCCCACATAACTACACCAGTAGTAATGAACTTAATGGCTTGAGAAGTTTGGTGTCACATAGTAGATAATGAATATCATTGCATGGAGAAAATATAAGTGTTCGAAACCATCTAGGATTGGGATGTTGCATTTAAATAATGTGTGGTGTCACTTTACCACTAAGAGAGATAGCTCGAAAATAGAAAAGAAGGTATATGAAAACACTATATATAGACCATCAAATTGGAAGAGAAGAGGGGGGGGACACATATACAACAAAGGATTAGAGAATGGAATGTAGAAGAGAAAATTATTGGATATTTAGGAGTATTACAACTAGTCGTAAAAGATTGGTGATGATTATCTCATACTTAGTGTCGAATTTCAGAGAGTAGTAAGTAGCGAAGAGAGAGCTCATGAGATAGAATAGTGTATATGGGAAAAGAATTGGAATCTGGATGTATTACAAAAATTTTAGGAGAATTTATCAGTGATCATAACAAAGTTGGATCGTATCCCCAAGGTAGGCTCTATTCTAGAATGTTTTGTTGTAGAGATCTAAAAGATAAAAGAATGTTCTATTTTGTTCAGATTTATACAATAAAGGAATTAGAATCATGATATTCGATTCCCTGGCATGAAACCATTTTAGATTTCTTTAAAATGTGTTCATGTAAATAAATATGAAATACTCTCTTAAGGTTTGTTGATATAGTGTAACTCCTAGAAATTAGATCACAAAATCCTCTAGAAATAGAGCAAGGGAATAGAGAGAGTTTGTTATTTATAAACTTTGAATTTGAACCACAAAGAAGATGAAATATTAGGATAATGAATTATTAAATAGTGAATCTTATTTTTATTTTTTGAAGAAAACAGTTACACTTCCGAATTTTATCCTTGTTGTAGCGTAGAAATTAGGAATCATCAAAACAAGTAGATCAATTAAAACACAAGACATGATAACTCAATCATAAGAACACTCATTGAAATGAACCTAATTCCAAAGCACATTCAATGAAGGTATGAAAACAAAGCATTCAAAAGAAAATGTCATGCAAACCAGACGTAGAATTGAATACTCCTTCCATGCGGCTCCATTGTTGTTCTTTCCTCTTCAATGGGTTTGTGGATCTCACCTACAAGTGCTCACACAATTGAAAGCAAAAAGCTCAAGAGTACTAGAAATGAAGGTTCGGTAGTTTGATAGAAATTCGGATTCATGAAGGATTCGAAGGGGTTGAAGGAAGAAAATTATCCAATTTATAGAGAAATTGGACAAATGACAAGATTGGAATGATGCAATTCAAATGGAAATTGCAAATCAATATGACAAATCATGACAAATTATGCACTTTCCATGCACAATTTGATTGATTGACAATTTAATGACAAATTATGACACATTCTATGTCAAATTGATTGATTGTCAATTATGACAATTTATGACAAATTGAAATGTCATTCCCATAGAATTAGGAGATGAAATAGGAGGGAAAAGAAATTAGAAATTAAGAAAATTAGAAGATTGAAATTGATGACAAATTAGGAATTAGAAATTGATGGAAATTAGAATTTAGGAATTAGTGAATTAATTAATAATTTTTCATTTATTAATCAATTCACAAAGAGGAATAATTAGCCAATTAAATAAAGATTTAATTGTAATGAGAAGACTTAGGATAAATAAGTAATTTATTTAATCCTAAAGGAAGAAATGGCAAATTAGGTTAAATGAATAAATCATAAAACCCTAGAAGACGAATTAGAAATGCGAAAATGACAATTAGGTCTTGATTGAAGATAATTAATGTCATGATTTTGAATTGATAAATGACCAATGCGACAAAATGATTTGATTGATAAATGCGCCAATTGACGAGGAACAATGACAAATTGATCCAAATTGACATAATTGAGACAGACAACGATCGATGACAAATCGATCGTCAAAATGACAAGATTGCCAAAAGGACAAGAATCGATGACAAAATGGATTGCAAGATGACAAGATTGATAACGACCACGATCAATGACAAATTGATTGCAAGATGACAAGATTAACCATGACAACGATCGATGACAAATCGATCGTTAAAAATGACAAGATTGATAAACTGATCGCCAGATGACAAGATCGAAAAGAGGACAAAACCCTAATTAGGATTGACGATGTCCAAAAATGATGACAAATGAACACGCATATTGATGTGACAGAGTAAAATTAATCAAAATCATGATTGGATAATGTTGTCGACAAGACCAAATTCGAGGACGAGATGAATGAAGAATATAGAAGAATGACTCGATGTTCACAAATGATAAAGACCAAGTGCGTGACATAGGAGAAATGTTAATGCGTTGCAAAAACCTAAAATAAGGCAATGCACAAATGTTAAAGTATGACCTCGCAAGCGTTGACCATTTTTGGGTGTCTACACTTGTATTAGAAGTTAAGATGATTGTTGGGAATCTCATTTAAAAATCCATATTGGTATGTACATTATGAACTTTCATCGTGTTAAATGTTGTTATGGAAAATTAGTAAAATCAGTTAGTTGAATTAATAAATCATGAAAAACCACATATTAGTATCAAACTAAATAGGTTATTTGAGAAATGAGGTATGTTCACATTGCACACTCTAATGAGAATTGTAAATGATTGAAGGTATTGTCATTGATGGCAACCTTGCAATCCTATGGCACTAGTAGGTACCGGCACCAGTAGACTCTACACCAATAGATAGGTCACAGGCAGTGACAAAGATGATTATTGACATCCTAGCCAACAGGATTTTAATTATTGCATATTGTATTTAATTGTAATATCTTTTTGTAACCCGACAAGGTGTATTGTAATAAGACTCATATATAAGTGTGAGATCTTGTAGATCATTTTAGATGCAGACATGGGAAGATTATTTGTAGAAGTAATTTGTGAATATTAAGGCAGATATTGGAGTAAGGTTTATGGTTGTTGTATGAGCTTAAACTAGTACTGAACCTAGCATAGCAGATGCTAAACTAAAGTAGTACATTATACTGGATTTGCATAATCCATTTTGTAAGTTAGTGAGAATTCCTTTTGTAATTAAGAAGTGAGGTTTAGGTAGTTGGCTTTCTTGCATGTGCAGGCTCCTGTTGTAAGTAATATCCATTCATTGGACAGTGAGTGAATATTGTGGGTCACAAATCCCACCGAAGTTTTTTCCACACCAAGTTTCCTCACCAAAAATATTGTGTTATGGTGTGCTTTCTATGTTGTATTTATTCTTCATATTTACTGCATTAATTTTTGTTTACCGATACACTATTTTGGAATGCAATTTATTTAATAAGGTCAGAAAATCTATTTACTAGTTAGATATTGATTCACCCCCCCCCCCCACCCCTCTCAGTATCTTTGGGAATCCTAACAAGGTAGGCAAACTAAAATACGTGGAAACATAGAGAACTTAGGCAAACTAAACATGGAGATTTGAAACCATAAGAAATAGAATTCAAGTTAATGATTATGCTATTTAAATGTTTTGATAATTGAATAAAAGAATGTATACTGATTTTTTATTCAATTTTTATGTAAAGATACATATATGTGTTACACCTTCTTATATTTAATTCTTGTATTTGAATTACTTGAAAGATAGAAGTGAAAGATTGTTTTCTTTCAAATATATATTTGTTTGTCCATGAAAGATCATTTTCTTGCCAGATAAAATTGGTTGTAAATGAAAGGTTCTTTCTTTTATATCTAATTAACAAAATATTGTCTTCTTTAACATTTTAATTTTATTATGTGACAAATAGGAAGCTATAATTGAGAAAAGAAAATATTGTCTTCCTTGTACTTAGTTCTGATCTCATATGAATATTAGAAAAGCTATATGTGATTGTGTGTTTGGAATGATTACCTTCTAGGATGGATGCTAAATGTGGGATATAGAGAGAGAGTTTTATTTTTCCAAACTATATTTTATTGCTATGCATGGCATTATACTAGGTTGAGAAATCATATAACCATTGAAATAGATGTATTAATTTATTTATCCACTCTACCACATCCTCGATTAATCTTTCTTATTTCTTAATGGAATTAGAAAATAGAAAATTCATTTATTATTCTAGACATGCACCAAATTCCATCTTCTCTATCAAATTTTTTTTGCTAATCAATTCATGCAAGGTCGGGTATTCTTGATTGACCAAGAATTTTGAGGAATTGTAAGCTTCAAGGTTGGGTGTAAAAAGAACCTAAATCTTTTTCTTGTCTTCATTCTAAAGATTGCATTGAAGATAGCTTGGGTTCTAGATAAAAGGATGCATCTCACCCTTTACTTTGTATTCTTTTGTTATTGAACTTAAGGCAACTTGAAAATTCTAAGTATCTTTATCTTTTATATAAATTTTGTGTTTTTTATGATATAAATGGAATGATCAAATGAAGCTATGGAAGGAAAAGTGGAATGAAATAGACTTTTTAATGGAATTATGAGTTTATTTAAGAATAAAGAGTATTTCATTTATTTATTGAGGTTAGAATGATTCACATATTTACAAGATAGGTATAGCTAACTGAACTATGTTCTAACGAACTCTAATAATTGAGAGATATGTAAGATAGGGCCTAAAATAGGCTGAATACTAACTCAATACTGCTCTCGTACAACGATACACATAAAAGCACATAATACAATCTTAGGATAAAAAAGTGGACACCATTCAATGAGGGCCCTAGAGAAAAATACCAAAACAAGATGAATAGATAGAGAGTCTAGCAGCACTGGCTCCACTCCACAACACACACTTCATGAGCATGCCAGTCTCTCTTACCTCAAAGATCCAAAGATCTTATCACCGAGGAATTTTTGTCTCATAATGCAAGGTACATGAGGGGTATCTATGGGGTATGATCTGCACTCTTGGAATCACTGAATGTAGGATTTGGGCTACTAATTTGGTTCTTATTGTAAATTTCAAGGGGTCTTAATCCAACGATGGATTCTCAAAGAAAGCCACTTAATACTTTAGTTAAGCTTATTGGTGTAGGAAATGGCCCCACATATGTCGAATTCACTCAACACTCTAGCCGCCTAACCAATATATTTATATTGTGGCTCGAAAAACCTGCTCGATAGTACATTGGGAGAGATGATATCCCCAACACATCCCAATTTGAATTACTGTCATAACCATCTTTTTGGACCTTGATATGACTTGCTATTATTATTATTATTATTATTATTATTATTATTATTATTATTATCATTATTATTATTATTATTATTATCACTACTACTACTACTACTACTACTATTATAATATTAATTTTATGAGTAATGTTAGAAAGAAAAGATAAATTGAAATGAGGTTGAGGATTTTAAATAAAAAAGAATTTAAGTAGTGACACACACATGAGGTCATAATTTATTTGAAAATTGCTTATTTTCTCAATATCCTAATTAAGCACATGGTGTAGGAGAAATAAGAAGATTCTAGAAAAGAAATTTAAAATTTAAAATATTAAGGAATAAATATTATATTTAGCAAATATATGACATGGGAGTTACAAAATTATTCCATGACAAGAATAATTCTATTCATGGCATTTTTATGACAAAGGAGTTACAAAATGCATTTTTGGAGGATAATTCAAATTTAAATTTTGAATGCATGGTCAAATGTAACCCCCACTATGACAACAAACATTTTTGCATGAAATTAATTTAGAAATTATTTATTTTCTCAATATGCTATTTAGCACATGTTGTAGGAGGAAATGAGAAGGTTCTAGAAGAGAATTTCAAATTCAATTTTTGCATGTAACCCCCAATATGACAATTAATCATTTTGCATGAAATTAATTTTGAAAATTCTTATTTTCTCAATATGTTAATTTAGCACATGTCGTAGGAGGAAATAGAAGCTTCTAGAGGTAAAATTCAAATTGTATATTCTTGCATCTAACTCCTCCACCAAGTGATCAATCAATTTTGCATGAAACCAATTTTAGAAAAAATAACTTCCATTTTCAATTAATTATCTTGATAGTGGAATTGGTGCATCTGTTCTATATAATGTATGCAAATCTTTCAAAAAAGGAGTTCATAGTTTTGGGGATGAAAAGAAATTTTCTAGAGTTCTTATTCTGGTTGGAAGAAGTAGAATTTGGTAGTCACTTGTATAGTATGTTTCTTTTAATTTTGGTTGAAGAATTTTTCATGAAGTTACAAGGAAGGATCTAAGAAGGATAGCTGGAAGATTGGAGAGGATTCAACATCAAACTTCAACAATCTAGGTTCCCCTCTATTGCGTTCTCTCATTTACATGTGAAAATTTTCATGTATATAAAAAAAATTGCTCATCTTAATTGTTTAGAAAGATTAATCAAAAGAAAATCTATTTTCATTATAAATAAATTAAAAAATTAAAAAACAAGTAATACACTGATAAAAGTTCTTTTTCAAAAAAAATGCATATGAATATTTCTTTCTATATATTTAATCTGTTTTAGAGAAAAAGAAAGAGAAAATCAAATCTTTGCTTTTGCTTTCTTGAAATTTAAAATCTAGAAAAAAGGATCTTTGTAAAAAAAAAAAAAAGAAAATCTTATTTTCAATATGTAATTATCTCCATGTGAATAAACTTATCTTTCTATGAATATATGTTGATCATCTATGTATAAATCTTTATTTATTTATTTATTATTTATTTTTTTTACTTTCATGTGTATCTCTGTATAAATCTTACTTCTCTTATTTATTATTTTTCCATGAATAAATATTCTCTTTGTGAATATAAATTTATTCATCTGTGTATAGATCTTGTTTTACTCTTTTTGTGAGCATAAAGCATAAAATTGTTCCTTTGTGTAAACATCTGTGAATATAATCTTCCCTTCCCTATAAATAAATTTTACTGTCTCTCTCTGAATTAATTTAATTATTTTTCTGTGAACATGTACTTGTTCATCTATTCAAGAAAATTTGTATCTCCCTGAGAACATGTGTTTTTCTTTCTTCTTGAATAATATTACTTCTTTGAGAATATGAATTAATTTAATTGTTTTTCTATGAACATATACTTGATCATTTATTCAAGAAAATTTTAATCTCCCTCAGAACATTTGTTTTTCTTTCTCCCTGAATAATATCACTTCTCTGAGAAATTTAAAATAAAAAAAAAAAATTATTACCCATCTCAAAATGCATCATAGATAAATTTATTTATTTACTTATTTATTTTCTTTCACTTATTGTTATCTGTGAATTAATTATATCTTTTAGTTAATATACTATTTAATTCCTAAGTCTATTTCTATTTATTTTTTTATTTTTATAAAATCAAATCAAAACAATATATATAGATAAATACATTAAAAAAATAATATAAATACTTATATAAATCTTTTAAGAATTAATGTTAATTAAGTTTCAGGCATGTAAAGTTATTATGGCATCACAACCATGTTATATCAATTGGTATAACTACTGTTATTTTTACAATTTTGTTTTTAATTTAGTTATTAATAAATTATTAATATAATTGATATATTATATATAGTTGACTATAATAAGTTTAGGATATAAAATAATATTGGTATATGTTGTCTTAAAATTGGTACTAATTGATTATAAATAACATCTTGTTAATGTTAAATTGATTTGCATTGATTCAAGTTGAGTGAATTAAATTATAATATATTAATTGTTGAATGAATAAATTTTGGCTTTATTAAAAGTAAAATACAATTAGGATTTACAATTAAAATTTATTTTATGTATATATACTAAGGGGTTTATTCATTAGAATTTGATAATTAAAATTTATTTATGTCAATATAGTTGAAATTTAATTTATAACCTACTCTTATAAGAAGGGATTTATTCTTTAGTGTATAGTAAAGTTTGGCTATTAAAGAAAAATTTAAGAGCTGATTAATCCTTTAGGGAAAGATGATGTTTCACCAACAATACACTTATTCTATAGTATTGGTTCTTTTTCTTCAATTGTCTCTATTTAGTTTCAAATTGTACCTCGTAGTAAGTAGATTTTCCCAAGACATTTAATACGTTTCAAATATCTAATTTCTTTATTTATTTATTTTTAATTTTTTGACTTCAAACTATCTTTTGTACATTTCAATTAGTACAAGCATCAAATGTTAAAGGAATTTACCTAACAAGTAAATGTGTTTAGAATCATAGTAACCCTTTTAGGTATTTCAACAATATGAGTTAATGTTAGACAAAGTTTGTCTCAATTGGAAAGGTTGATTATTTGATTTGTTTCTTTATTAGATTCCAAGATATGAGTATATAAGGCATTGCGAATAGTCACTTCTTTGAATAGTTAAAATCATTTACCTTCTAGCTAAAAGAAACATGAGACTAGTAAAAAGGAAAAGTTACACTTAATAATACAAGTAATTAGTAAGGATAAATTTAATTAACATTAAATTTAGAGGTAAATTGCATAGTTAAATATTCATATGGTAATAGTACTAATTAGGATGCAAAGAGAGTTTATTCAAAACTGAAATTGTTTTAGCAAATGAGTTTCAAGAAACCTACTCCGTGATCACTTAGAAAATTAAATAACAATTCTAATAGAGGGTAATTTAAGGAGCAAATATTAGCTCCCTTCGAAGTATTTGAAATTGATAAAGTTATTATTTGTAGTATGTCCCCAACGATAAAGTTAATGTTACTTCAAGTGGAAAGAGTAAATAGTTATCACTTTATAATCTTCCGAAGGTATTAGCTCAAAAGCAACTAGAAGTTTATTGATTAGAATTGCTTATTAGGAGACTTAGTATTATTTACTTGGTTAACTAGCAAGTGTTTACACTCTTGTATAATCTCTTTTTCAAACAATTAGTAACTAAGAATAATGTGGTTAATTTGAAGCTTATTGTTGAATAGTTGTTTCCTTTTCCCTTCAACAAGTGAGTATTAAATTCATTTCTAAAATATAATTATTTGATAATTTAAATTCTATTTCAATCAATTTAGTACCTTTCAAGTATTAGGATTCACATTTAAAGTAGCGTTATCATTTGTAGATGAAATTTGTATTACTTCATATGGAAGAATTAGTTGGGATTATTATTAAGTACTCTTCACTTCAAACAAGTAGGTGTTAAAATTCATTTCCAAATTCTTGCTATTCAATCATTTAATTTTCTTTCAAGCAAATTAGTACTAGGATTCATACTTATTGTGTAATGGTTTGTCCAAAACAATTATATCTTGCAAGTAATTCAAATCATTTTCATAAGTTATCTTTGAAAGTATCATGGTTTCCAAGCAATTAGTAATTTCAAGTATTTAGTTTAAGTTTTTGAATTTTTAATTATCATAAGTTTCCTTTAGAGAAAATACTATTCCAAGTAGTTGATTTGTTTATGTTCCTTTCAATTATGTAAAATTCATAGTTTAGTTTCAAGTGACAATTCCTTGTATATAATAGCTTCTTTTTCATAATTGTATTGGTATATTGCTTCTTTTAGGATTCATGAATTCAAAGTTAAATTCCTAGCTAGATAACTAAACAAGAGGAGTTGAAACCAAAAATTAGTGGCATTCGGTATCTATGGTGCCTCTGGTTCACACTTACGGGTAATGTCATCATTTTGAACTATTGTACTTAATGCCTAATAAAGCTGCAATAACGGCATCTATGGCATCGTCCCTCTAAATTACCGAGGAGAAATAAGGGTCATTTGGAAGTTAAAATCCAAGGGGTAGGTAATCCCTCATGGATCGATAATCTAAAAAGATTAATTTTTAAATGAATTTACATCTACTTAATTAAACCTTAGAAAACCCCATTAGAGTTTGGCGGTGTGTGATAATTTGGAATTTATCTATCTTGATGATTTTTCAAAGTATGATAATGGATTAAGGGTGAAGTATTTAATAGAAAATAGGACCTAGTTGTTTTAGGCCACAAGCATGAGGTCACCTTGAGCCTTTTTGCTGTAGAGATACCATCGTGGGTAGCAACCATAGAGAAACTATTTGGGACATTGACCCTAGAAAGGGTTGCATAACCACCAAATAGTTTACATTAAACCATAGTTAGAAACTAGAACTACATACTTTACACCTTGATCCCGTGCCAAAATAGGTATGTAGGCAGTCTAGGGATGAAGTTGTCCCTTGTACTCAGGCATTTGAGGATGGGGATTAGGATTTGGTTATGGGTGAGTAGTTGGTTCTTGAAGCTCCTTGTTCTTTTAATCAAATGGTGCAAATACTAATTGGAAGGTTAAAATTAATTCAATGCATACTCAGAAGGAATCTCGTATGGATTGCTTGACTTCTCGAGGCTTTAGGCTGAAATCCAAGGCAGAACTCAAGCTTGTTCATGTAATTATTTTAACACTCCTAAGGATGGAAACCTTGGTGCACTCCTAGTAGAGGAGAGTAGCCTTTAGAGAGTGGCTCAAGACTTGGATGGTCCCAATGAGTCTAAAGTCTTTGGCTAGAGCATATCCTATTCTTATGAATAGATGCCTACCCCATTTGGGTAGATGCCTATCATGGATTGGATAGATGAAACCTCTTGTCCCTTATGGACAAATGCCTAATCTATATGGTTAGATGCCTAACCTGTATGGTTAATTTCCTAGTCCCGTATGGATAGATGCCTAACCCGTATGGTTAGATGCCCATCCCGGTTGGATGGATGCCTATCTCAATTGGATAGATGTACCTGAGTATGTGATCGAATAAAAAATAAATAAGAATAAGTAAGAATAGGAAATCAATATTTTAATATATTAAAAAAAAATAAAAATTATTTGAGTTTTTTGATTAAGTTAAGTGGGTTTTTACAATTACCTCTATGGGGTGATGAAATCCCAAGTCAAAGATACCCCTCACTACTAAAATAAAAATTTGGGTGTTGTTATCACCTTCTCCCTTTCTCCCAAGACCTCGAAGGTGGGTGGAAAGGTAGTTAATGCAATAGTAGGTCCACCCCAAAAATGATAAAAATTTATTTCCCTTAAAAAAACAAAGTTTGAGTTATTCTATTGATAAGCCTGATTCATGTTCATTTTAGAAACCCAAACTTAGGTGTGAGATACGCATGTGCATATCAATTTTAGAACATGAAATTGAAGTGTGAAAGCATGCATGTCAATTTTAACCAGGTTTATTTTAAGCCCAAATCTAAAGTGTGATAACATGAGTGTTTATGATTCAGTAATAATATGATCCTCTTTGTAAATTCACCACATGTTGTAGATAGATAATCAGTAACCCAAGAAAATCCACATAAAATAGAAACTTAACAATGAAAAATATAAATGTGTAATGAAACTTGAGCGATTGCGTGATTCTGTATGAGGGATTATGTAATAATGACAAAGTGATTGCATAATTCTTACAAAGCCAATGTGTGATAAGAGAAAGATGATTGTGTGATTCTATCTAGGTGAATGCGTTATACACAGATACACCAAAGAAAAAAAAAAAAAAAAACTAATTCTGATCTGGAATCTACAAAACAGATTGTGATGCCCTAGCAAGATCTCTCATCATCCATTCTATTTTAAGAAAATCATATTTTACTCTATACAAGAGAACTTGGTTGTTATATCTATCAATGGTTGGTTGGTCCTCTAGATCTCATATCTACTTTTCCACCTTTAGGATTTGCTAATAATGTCAAGCTTGCGTTCTTTGTTCTTTCATCCTCCTAGCACCTAAAATCCAAAATTGTACCATATGTGCCATAAGATGTCATAATTAATGCATGTAATAAGTATAAACTATATTCAGATTTAACAAATTTCATATAGAATTTAACAGAACAGAAAGAAAGAAACAAGAAATATCAAATAAACAGAACACAAAAATAACTCTAGTGAATGCATGACAAAATATGACTGAATGTGTGACAGAATAAAGGCTATTATGTGGTGGGGTCCATATGAATGGGTGACCCTATGTGATCAATTGTGTGAGCCTATCTATGTGATTGCATGATTGTTGATTCTATTGTGCAATCCATACAAACTTGCAAAAAAAATGAAAATTCCATATGACCTGCAACAATCACATAGAAAACTAGAAGATTAATTAGTTGTTGCTTCACGTCAAGTTCACCAAAATGGTGTATGCTAAAATTCATCATGTAATCAAATTAAAAAATAAGAGAAATCATGAATCCCTATTCAATTAAAGAATTTAAACAAACTCAATGAAAATAGATGCATATAGAATAATTCTAAACAATGTAGAACTCCCTATTGTGCATCATGGCTTCCATTGCTCTTCTTCTCTTTGTGGTATGGTGTCTCTCAAATATTGCACTGGCAACCTGCAAATGACACAAAGATTCAAAGTTCATGATTGTTGAAAATGGAGATTGAATGCTCAATTTATAAATTATTGGGTGAGATTGAATGAGAGTGGAACGGATTGATCAAGAGGTCGAACATAGGTGAGCTCACATGTTGATTAATAGTTGAACTCAATAGATTGAATAGATTAATGAGTTAACTAATTAAAAAAAAAGACGATTGAAAGATGAAAGAGAATGATTGGAGGATAATTGATTGATGACAAAGAAAGTTTTATTTAGAAAAAGCTAACTAGAAGATAGAAAATGAATAATTTGAGGGAATTATAGAAATGATGAAATTAATCAATTAATTGAAATAATCAATTAAAATAGATGGAATAGTTAATTGATTGAAAGATGATTGAGAGCTTTATTTAGAAAAAGCCAGCTAAAAGATAGAAATAGGAATTGGAAAGATAATGATTTAATTAATTAATTAATTGAGCATGTTTTTGCACTTTGACTTTGATCTTCAATTTGATGTTTGCATGAGAATTAATTCAAATATTGAATTTATTTTAAATTCAATTTATTCTTTGAATATATCTAGAACTTGACTTTGATTTTTCAGTTTGATTTTTGAAATCATGCTCATGTATTAGAAATTAGGAGAAATTAGAAGAATTTGAATTTGAATTTAGATGAAATTAAATGAAATCAGAAGAAATTAGAATTTGGGGATTTGGAATTTGAATTAGAGGAATTAATTAGTTAATTAAATAATTTAAAGAAACTATTTAATTATTTAAAAATTTAACTTAGTTTAAATAATAAAAATTTAATTTAAATAATAAAGATTATTTAAATTAAAGGATTAAAATCACAGTTAATTAAATAAATAATATTTAATTAATATTAAGAAAAGGATTAATGATAATTGAATAACTGAATAGAGATAGAAATTGAAAAAGAATTTATTTAAATAATAAAGATTATTTAAATTGAGGATTAAAATTATAATTAATTAAATAATAAATATTTTTAATTAACATTAGAAAATGGTTTAAATAATTAAATGATGAGAGAACTGAAATTGAAATAATTAGTAAGATGATGAAGAAACATGAATTTAGAAGAATAGAATTAATTAACTTAATTAAATAATTAAAGAATGATTTAACTAATTTTGACGAATAATTAGTGCATGATCAATGAGACATTTTTATGTGCCTACACTTGGTATGCAAGGTTGGATAAATATCTTTTGAAGGTTGGTTTCACTAAGTGTAATGCTGACAATAATTTATATTATAAAATCACTAATGATGATATACTGATTATTGAAGTATTTGTTGATGATATTATTTTTGGAGGTGAAGATAAGTTGTGCATGGAATTTTCTAAGAATATGGAGAAGGAACTTGATATGCCTATGATTGGGGAAATGAATTTTTTCTTAGGTTCGTAGATTACTCAGACTGACAAAGGTATTTTCATTTGTCAAACTAAGTATTCTAAGGAATTGTTGAAGAAATTTGGTATGGGAGATTCTAAACTAGTAAGTACTCCTCTAATTACAAGTGAGAAATTGACAAGGAAAGATGTTTCTGCACCGGTAAATCCTACAAGATACAAATCTATTATTAGAGGTCTTCTTTATTTGACTCAGACTAGACTTGACATTATCAATGTTGTTTGTATTGTTTCAAGATTTTAGAGTGATCCTAGAGAAAATCATGAGATGGCAGTGAAAAGGATTTTTAGATACTTGCAAGGTACATCAGAATATGGTTTGTGGTACCCTAAGGATGATGACTTTAATTTATGTGCATTTACAGATTTTGACTGGGCTAGAGATGTTGATGACAGGAAAAGAACTTTCGGTGGAGCTTTCTTTCTTGGAAATAAGTTTGTTTCATGGATCAGCAAGAAACAGCCATGTACTTCTTTATCTATGGCTAAAGTTGAGTATGTTGTTGCTACTACTAACTATACATAGGTTCTATGGATGAAGCAAATGTTGAAGGATATCAAAGTGCATTGGACTGGACCGGTAGTTATTCACAGTGATAACTCTACCGCTATTGACATATCAAAGAA
Organism: Cryptomeria japonica; assembly: GCF_030272615.1. Taxonomy (NCBI): domain Eukaryota; kingdom Viridiplantae; phylum Streptophyta; class Pinopsida; order Cupressales; family Cupressaceae; genus Cryptomeria; species Cryptomeria japonica. The sequence goes on from NC_081414.1 coordinate 177,367,873, forward strand.
TCCAATATTTTACTCTAAGACAAAGTACATATCTATCAAGCATAATATTTTCAAGGAGAAGGTGGAACAAAATGAAGTCAAATATTTTCACTAAACCTTTTCCTAAAGAATCATTTGAGTACCTAAGAGATAGGTTATGGGTTTCTACCCCTCTGACACAAAACTAATTGATGCTTTTTGGCATCAGTCTAGTATGCATTATTAGAGATATCATTCATTTTGGCAATGATGTGGGGATGCTACTACTTAGGGGAGTAGTTAGCCTTGTGTTTCAGTGGTTTTTTGCTTTTGCTTTGATATTTTTGTTAGATTTTTGGCATTCATGTCAAAGGGGGAGAAATATTGATGTGAAAAAAAAGGGAGTTGTATACATTTGGGGAGATATATTGATGTCAAACAAAAGGGAGTTGTATACACTAGGAGAGAGATATATGTGTAATTCGGAGCTTTACAGAGATATTATTCAAAGGGGGAGTTTGGTATTTGTTTTAGAATTTCATTGCTATATCTTTCTGTAGGAGATTATTGGCTATCTTTCATTGGGGGGGACTTGTTTGGCATTTCTTGGTACTTATCTATGTTTTTCACATCTAGTGTTGTCATCAATGCCCAAGGGGGAGATGGCTGGCCATTTGGAGGAATCAATTATGTGTTGCATTGATTTTTTTGTCATTGATGTCAACACTAGTTGTTTTGGATGCTTTATCAACACCCTTCTAGTCCTGGTAGGATGTGTGGTTTTTGGTTGGATTGGATCCGGCATTATCTAGTATGCTACGTTATGATTTGGTTATGGAATTGGCTTATTCATGATACTCATGTTCATATTTCATCATGTGGTTTTGGTCTAATGATCGAATGCTATCATGTTTTCTTGGAAGCTTGGTTTGTGGTTCTGACGAGGGTTTCATCGACAGAGCTTTGATCAAGATCTTTGATGATATGCATAAGTGGTGTTGGTGCAACATTTGGTATGGATTTAGGATGTTGATGGTAATCATGTTAGAGACTTGGTGGATGGAGATCATTTCTTTAGCATGTGGACCTATATTTTCTCCCAAATGATCTACGTTATGGACCAGCATAATGTAATGTGTGGATTGGACCTCTCGATGTTTTTTTGGGTTCTTATGGGTTTTTTAATATTATTTGTTTGGTCTAAGGATGACATGTTTTGTAATTATATAATTGGTTTATTATCTAGTGGCCAACCTGATTGTTTATGGTCAAGGGGTTTGTATATATATGATGTAAGATCTCATTATAGATCATGGTCAAGGGAATGTGATATGGATATGTAATGTGTGAATAATGTAATATTATTCAGGTAGGGGATTTGATCGATCATTGGAGATAAAGTTGGGTTTAAATAAGAGGATTTATTCATTTGGTATTGATCTTAAGTGGAGCTGTACTCGAGCATATGAGATGTTATCTTTGCAGTTCATTCATTCTTTTGGATTGTAGTCTAGATTTCTATGTAATCAGTGAGACTCCTTTTTTGATGAGCAGTGCACTCTAGGTTATTGGCCTTCCTATAAGAGAAAGCCCTGGAATTACAACTCACATACTTACTGCAAAAGTATTATTTGACTATGGGTAGGCTTCCCACCATGGTTTTTCCCTTTACCGGGTTTTCTACGTATAAATCCTTATGTCATGTGGATGGTATTTATTCTCTAATTATTGTTTATGCTTAATTGGTTTAGCTTCTATTCTGGTATTTGGTTTAAGCATTCCGTTGTTAATGTTTTGGGTTCTGGTATTAAAGTTTTAATTGCTAAATGTTCTAGTAATATGTGATAACTGATTCACCCCCCCTCTCATTTTCTTCAAGTTATTTGAACTGTTTAATAGGAAAAACCATAATACTTTACATATCTGCTACATAGACAACATTGGGGGCACTCTTAGCACAACAATATCATGATAGAAAAGAGAGGGCTATATATTATACATCAATCAGACATTGGTTGGTTACAAGCTTAATTACACTCTAGTTGAGTGCACATGTCTCATCATGTTTTTTGCCTCACAAAAGTACATCATTACATGTTAACTCACAAAGCCAAGCTTGTTGTAAGAATAGATCCACTCAAGTACCTTCTCAACAAAGAGACTCTTATAGGTAGATTGGCTAAATGGGTTATGTTGTTGAGAAAGTTTGACACTGAATATGTGCTGGAAAGAGACACTTAATAGGTTATAAGGTATTTTCGTTGATGGCAACCCAATTTAGTTTACTTATCTACATTGCATTATTTGATCATATCAGAAGTCAAATTGGACATTTGTTCATGTCTGACAATGTAATGCCCCTACCCTAATCGGCCTTGTAAAACCTGTTTGTTCTTGGTTGACTTCCTAGGTGGCATTCCTGAATGGTGGATTTACCATTATGTAATGTTGTAGATCACACTATACGAATATTGTGCATACCTATTATTGTGCTTTTGCATCAATTCCTGTGTAAATGTAGTTGTCTCCTAATTATTGTTATAAATCTTGAGCTAACACCTTCATTGAATATGTATATATATATATATGTATGCTTGCGTGATTCATGGGTGTAGGAGATTATAGGTACAACACCGCATAGGTCGAGGTTCATCTCCTTCAGGATTCACAGGGTTGAGTATACCTCCTTCATCCTTAGAATTCAGATTTGGGGGTCATAAAACTCTCGTCTTGCCTTAGCCATGGTCAGGTGAGCATCGTGTGTGGTCCGTAGGGTTTTCTTTTCATTTGGGTTGCATGTCGTGTGATTTGTGGAGTTTCTTGGTTTACATGCCTTGCGTGTGGGGAATGGAGTATTTTATACTAAGTAGTTCATTCAATTTAATGTGTGGATGTATGCATTAGTAATTGAGAAATTTAAAATAGATAGTTTTCCTTTATATGATTAATTGTTAATTTAAGAGATCATTTTATTTATAATTGTAGCAATCTTAAAGTATTTAACTTGAATTAATGTGTTCATTTACGCATTAGTAGTTGAGAAATTTGAATAAATAGGTTTCTTTCATGAGATTTGTCATTTATTAAAAAATCACTTTATTATGTTGTAGCGAGTTTAATTTAATAGTTAATTTTAAATAACAAATTTAATTAGTTTATGCTTTTTTTTAAAAAGGAAGATTTAAAGTCATTTGGAAATAGAAATAATTCAATCATTTTCGCATTTTGGAAAAGAAAGATTAATTGTCATTATTTAAAAGAAAATCATTTTTAATTTGTAAAGTTTGAATATAGTATAAAAGATTGATTTTGGAAATTAATTTAATTTAAATACTTTACCCTTGTCAATAGTTCAAAATATAAATGTTGGCTAAATTTATATTGAGAAATTTAAAATTAAAATTAAATAAGAGAGAAACATATTAATTAGAAAATCAAGTTTGGAAATTAGAGATTAGGTCAAAATTGGTTTCTCCATTTTAACCTAAGTTGAAAAATATTGGGGGAGGATTATTATTTTTTTGGGGGGAGAAAAATGCTTGAAGGAAGATGGAGAGATTTTGGGGAAAGAGGGATTTTTATAGCTATAGATTTGGGGGCTCATCTTCAAATTCTTCCAGGAATGCTTATTGAGGTAGGAATCTCTTTAATCAATTTGATTAAGTTGTTTTCTAAAAAGAAAAAAAAGAGAAAAGGGGCTTGTATGTTGCTCTTGCAATTTTGGTTTTCAGAGTCTCCATTGTTTGCCCATGAGTAAGTTTCACTGTAGAAATTCGTTAAAGATTAGCTTTTGTTGGATCTTTGTGTGAGAAGAGAGCTTCCTTGTGCCAAAGATTTGCTTAATGGGTGGGTTATTCAACAATTTCCTCTATTATTTTGAAACCCTTGACATTCTGGAAAAGAAAAAAAGAAATGTCTATGACCATGATAAATGGAAAATGGGGGTTTTTATGTATTGATTTGGTTATTTTGTTCATGTTTATTTCAAAAAATAGTGTTCCCTAGTTTGTTGTTTATTTTGAGCAATTCTAGAAATTATATGGGACTATGATTGTTTTAAAAAAAAATGGGGTTTGCTGGAAAATGTTTTGAGTCTGTGTCTCAAACTATGTGGGTTGTTTTGGTGAGTTATTTATCTTTTTATCAATATTTGCATATACTATTTTAAAAAATATATATATTCAATAAGTAAAAATACTTTTTATGAGTATCTCATGACTGAGAAAATTTCTGACTGCACATTTTGGCAGTTTTGTTTTTGGTTTGTTATTGTTATTTTAAAAAAAAAAAATAAGAAAATAAATTTTATTAAAACCCCCCACCATGGCTGGGAGGTAACGGGCTACCATGGGTAGCAACTGCTACCAGTTGGTAGCAATGCTACCATTGGTAGTGAACTGCTACCAAATGGTAGCAGTGCTACCAAAGGTAGTGGCCTGTTACCATTTGGTAACAGCGCTACCAATGGTAGTGTGGGCTACCAAGGGGGCCCACGTGGGGTCCACATGGGTAACCCCAAATTTGTATTTTTTCTTTTTTTTTCTATATATATTTTTAATTTATTGTTTAAAAAAAACCAATAAGCTAATGATATAATAGTAAGTTAATAATAAAAATAATAATGATTTTAAATGGAGTCTTAATTATTTAAATTTAGTTTTTTCTTATTTTTATATTATTTAATTTGAGTATTAAATAATATTTGGATTTTAGAAAAAAAAATTGATATTTAGAAAACCAATTTAGTAATATATGTTATTAATCATATATTGACTTTTGTTAAGCTCTGATTTATATATATAGCACTAATATTTATTAATTATTAATTATGGATAAATGTGGATGTCAAATAAATGTTTTTTTAGATAATCTATATATTAATATGTAATATTAATTATATGTGGTGTCTTGGTTCCTTTGTAACGAATATTGTCAGTGAGTTAACCATTAGTGCTCAGACGTTAATTTTATTTGGTTAGATATAAATTGAGATACATGTATACTTGCTTTATATATGCACAAGAGGTTTCTAAATCATTGGGGAGCATTTTCTTTTCATTTCAAAGATTCATTTTAAAGTATATTTTCTTTTGAATAGGGTATAATTGTGTTGCAAGAGAGGGGACTAGTGTATAGCTCTAATCCAATATGTCCATAATGTTTATCTAAGGAATCAATAACATATTTAGACGAGCGATGCTTGCATTTATGTGAACTAAGTTGGAAAACTTGTAGGGATGTATTTACTGACTGAAGTGGTGGTTGCTAGTTTTGGTTATGTTCGCCTAAAGGGCAGAAATGTATATGACTTGAATCTTATGTAAACCTAACTAGATTAAATACCAGAGGGGTCTTGCAGTTGAGCAAACCCAGAGATGTAACCCTTTAGGGGTGAACTCTGAGATCACATCTGTGTTATGCGATGCCTTGTCTCTTTTATTTCATACTTTAAGTTATCATGTATGGTTGTTTTTCATAAGTGTATGATGGGAATTTAATGAAGCTAAATCAAAGTGCATAAAATTAGACTTCTTGATAAATGTAGAAATTAGGTTCATAAAAGATTGTAATTATGATTATGGAAAAGTATTTTGTTAATGTTAATTAAAAGAAGTAATAGTGGAAAGAATCTTGTTAGGTTACCATTATTGGATTAACTTGTTATAAAGCTTGTAAATCGAACGAATGTGAATGGGTAACAAAGATAGGATTAATGTCGTAATTTCTAAATTGGAATCTAATGGATGAACCTCATATGGGTATTTACCTTTTTATCTTAGTAAATGAATATCGTCATGTTAGTTATATGTCACTATATTGGATGAATTTATTTAGTTATTCACGTTTTAATCTTAACAAATAATCCTTACTAGATCAATTTTATAATTGGGTGAACTCAACTAGCTATCCATATTATAACCCTAATAAATGAATTTCTTTATGATTAGCTAAAATTGAACTGAAAGGGAAGGATTCATTTAGTTGTTTATTTCTTAATCTTAGCAAAATGTATCTCTTCATATTAACTTTATTTAACTAAAAAGAGTGACACACATTTAGTTAGTTATATTCTAATCCTAATGGAAGAACGTCACTATGTACTTATATTTTTAATCCTGAAAGAATGAATATCATCTCACTGACTATGTTTTAATTAAAGGGATGAACTCATGTGGCCCTAGTACATTTTCACCTTAATGAATTGAGCACCATCTATTAGCATTAATTTAACTCCAATTAAAGAATGCTGTGGCTACTTACATTTTATCCTCCATAAAAGAACTACGACTCATTAGTTGGTTTTGCTTAAAATCAAATGAAGGAACCTCGCTTTATTAATCCTAAATGAATGAATCTCATTAGGCATACTTTTAATTATTAAGGATGATATCAATCATGGGTGGTTACCTTTAACCCAAATGAATGAACTTCGTTATATTAGTCGTATTGTACCTTAATGGGTGGACTCTTAAGTTAATTATGTTTTAAAGTGCATTGAGTAAATAACCTCATGTTGGCCTCCTATCCATCCAAAATAAATGAACGCTTCCTAAAATTCTAAGATGTCAATTTATCGAACATATATATATCCATGTCTTAAGCATTATCTCATAATTAAGATATCTAGCTTATTGGATCAATTGTCGCGAATTGAGTTAGGTGTAAGGTTACGTAATCATGTTGGGAAACTCCTTAGGTTCGTTTAGCCTTCCGCTATGTTATCTAAGTTTTAGATAACTCCAAATTATCTTAATGTTGTAACTTATTATTAACATTCATAATTATTATTATTATTGAAAAATATATATATTTACACTCTATTTGAGTGTTTTTAACTTAAACCCTTAGGGGTTTCCTGGCGGGGCATTACAAACAAGCTAAGAAAAGAGCATTTGACAGTGTTTAGTATTTTGGTTAGTATTTCTTTTCAGGTTAACACCTTGTCTTCTAGATGTAAGGGAAGGTTGATGGATGTTTGGACAACCCTATTCTAGATTTTTAGTCTTCGATGATGATTGGTGTGCAAGATAGAAATTTCTGAGTACCGGTTTTTGGTTTGACAATGTAGAACAACTGACTTGTGTAGTTGGTCTTTGCACAAATTTGATGGAGCAGTTTTGGTGATTGGTTTTTTGATCCAAGAGGTTTAGCCAACATTTGTCGCAACATGTGAACAACTATTTTTTGTCCACATAATCATTGGATTTTGAGTTTCATCAACTATTCATACATGTTTGAATAATGTTCAAATTCTTCATGAGCCAACTAGTGATGGATCTAACTTCTTGTTATGGATATATATGATCGATGTATTTAATCATTTTAAGATATAGGATATTGTATGTGATCGAGTATGCATAATTTAATGTGCATAATTAATAGATGTATGCTCCAAATGTTTGATACAGTAGTGTAACAGAGTAGTGATAGATGAAGTGTATGAAATCAGTATAATATGCTTAACTAAAACTATATTTTGGTAATTATTGATGTTTTTCTTTAGTTCAAACATTTTTTTAATTTCTTGTTAATGATTTTGTATGTATTGAGCCTCCTCTTGAGAAGTGAGCTTTGGGTAGTGTGCCAAAATGCAAGTGCATTCTCTATTGTAATAAGTTTAACAAAGTATAATCACTTTTGCATTCATCCCCATTGTGGTTTTTCCCCTAATAGGATTTCCACATATAAAATTGTGGTGTTATTTTTTGTGGTTGTTGTTCCTTTTCTCTTGCATATTTCTCTTGATTAAATTTGTTTTCTTAAAATAACAAGTTAATTATAAGATTTGTAGAACACTAGTTCACCACCCCTCAGTATTCCTCAACTCCAACAATTGGTATTAGAGTTTTGTTCCTCAAAGGAAGTTTAACATCTTGAGGAATATTTGGGAAGGTGATTCAATGGATTCTAGTGGTCTTCAACAACTCCTAGTTGCACTAGATGATCTTGATCAATCCAAAGATGAATTCTAGGAATTATAAAAAAATCTTAAGGATGCTGAAAATTTCATTTAGTCATTCAAAGGGAAACTAAACAAGTCCATGGAAAAGAGAAAGGAACTTTGTGAATAGCTAAAGAAGAAAGAAAGAAAACACATGGATGATGGTCACCTACGTCAAGCATTGAAGGAGAAGACATAAGAATGTGAGAAGCTTGCAAAATAAAATATAGCAAAAGAAAATATAGTCCTAAAACATGAGATGAAATATATAGTGATGGGGTTGACCAAGGAAGTTGAGGGAAGAAAGAAGAATGAAGAGAATCTTAATCAGTACTTGAAAGAAAGTTCTGATGAATTTCATAGACCTAATTGTGAGATTGGAAAATAAAAGCTTGACCTACAAGATTCCAAACACAATGAGGAAGAACTTGAAAAATAGATTGTCATTCTTAGGAATGAACTTGTGAGTCTTGAAAATGAGTACAAGGAGAAGTTCAAGATTATCTTAGCTAAACTTGGTGTTTCTTGAAAGATAGAAGAAGGTAGATGACAAGAAAGGTCTTGGAATTGAGAAAGGTGAAAGCTCTGAGTCTAGTTAAAAAAATCCTAAGTTAGAAAATTAGAAGAACAAACCTAAAAGGTCTCCAATAAGACAACCCAATGCTCAAAGGTATCCATCTTTCAATGGAAATTGCTTTGTTTGCAATAAATTTGGTCATGAAGTTATTCAATACAAAATTAGAATGAATCTAAATGGTCCAACTTTCTCTAGTCAATGTTTCAATTGTAATAAGTATGGACATAAATCAAGTGAATGCGGAATTATGATAAATAACTCTTTCAATAGAGGGAATGCTAAATGTTTTGCATGCAATAGGTTTGGACACATTTCTAATAAATGCATATAAAAAGGAAATAAAGTGAGTTACAAGTATGGACAAAGAAATGTTGTGTGTTACAACTACAACAAATTTGGCCACATTGCAAGATTTTGCAGAAGAAAGAATGTGAACAGGAAGGGTTCAATAGATAAAAACAAAAGTGTGCAAAAATTTGATAAAGGGTAAGGGAATGTAGATGAGATCAAGAATAAAATGAACAAAACATGGGTAAAGAAGAGTGATATTGATATAGGAAATTGTTGGCAACAACAATGAAGGAAAAATGAGAGTGAGCGTGAATCAGTTTTCACTAGATCAAACAATTTAAGCACAACTCCAAATATGATCACAACAACAAGAGAAAAGATGAATATAATAATAGCAAGACACATAACACACAAATTTTGATGTGGAAACCCATGAAAGGGAAAAACCATGGTGGGAACCTACCCACAATGAGATGATACTCTGCAATAGTATGTGAAAATATTATAATGGGGAACACACATGCATTCAAGCATACTACCTACAACTCACTACTCAAAAAAAAAAAGGGATACAACCCTAGGAAGGCTCACTACCTTACAAATATTGAACAACAATTCAAATTCCATGAATTCAAAGAATAGTGATAAATTCAAAATAATTAAATGCCAGCCTATGAATAGTAGGGGCCCACCCTGTGCACTTATATTGCCAACCCTAGCAGGGTGAAGAGCCACAATAGAAACCATTCATCAATTGTAGTTTCAATCAGATTGCAAGATCACAATTCATATTATGTAATAGACTGGTTCATGTAAGGCTCTTGGTCTCTAAATCGCTACTGGCCTATGATTTCCCATGAACATTACCTAATTATAGTTTTGTAACACTTTATTCCACTTCATACTTCTGCAAGTTGAATTCACTTTTATCACACATACAACAATCTTTGAATAATGCACAACCAATGTAGACACCCAACTAACATGACTATTTCATCTATTTATACAAGCCATCAACCTTGATCACAAGGTTAGCTCAACCCAGTAAGACCTAATTATAAAATTACATCATATTCTACATAAATCAATCACCAGACCAATATAATGTCATTTCCATCATAGCATGAGCCCAAATCAAATCCTGTAATATGCAGCACCACTAAATAACATGCCAAGATCAACTACAACATGCTACATCACCGAATATGTCACATAAAATGAAGAACACCACTAGACCAATAAAATCTTCAATAACATGCACACTAATCATTGTGGATCATCAAGACAAATAGGAGATGATTAGGAAACACCAAGAAGAATATTAGAACCATACACAATAGCCACACCAATACCACTTATCATAATCTAATCGACCAACATATTGATACTCAAGAAGACTCAACAACAATAGAAAAAACTTATAAAGATAACTTGTAGAGCACCAAATCATGAACCATCTAAATTGAAGATACACAAGTACATACCAAACACTCTCCCAAATCTACAACTCAAAATATATTCTCACCAGAGAAATACATATCAAATACCATACTTTTCCAACTAGTGAACATATAAAAACAAATCCTCAAATTGGATCAAATGATATGATCAAATCAACTTTTGGGACACTAAAACAAATTTTGAATTAAGTATCTCTAGTTGATTTAGCATACCAAGCTAATAAACCAACCAAATCATCTCACTGCAACACTAGAGCACCAAACATAAAAATATGTTTACATCAATGAGAATGCATCACAACAACTCTAATATCCAACAATCTCCCCCTTTATTATTGATGGCAGCATATGAATGTGAAAATTAATCAACGCAAATAAAGAAATCAACTCTAGCAAAATATTGATCGATTGGATCATTAAAAGTTCTTACATACAATGTACATGAGCCTGCTTATAAAGACAAGTCCATACATATGGTTATGTGAGCACCCAATCATGACATGTGGATCAATGAGAAATAAGGGTAGGTAAGAATAGGAAGGGGTAGGTAGGAGAAATAATATAATATTCTACAAGAGATGGATCACCCACCGAAGGTGGAATGTAATAACAAGATAAGATCACAAAAAGTGAGAATTCTCCTACATACATCATCCCAATGTGCAAACTTCCCCAAGTGTCTCATATGCAAACTAAAATGTTATGCATTTACCTAAGTCAACATAAGTAAGGTGTAATTATGACCAATAATTTACAACACCCCCCCCTTAAGTGCAACTTAGGGGAATGCACTTAAGCTAACAATGCAAGATTGGTCTTGGCTACAAGGTCAAGTTAGGTACCCATGGACAAATGCAAATACACACAAACCAATGCAATCTATCACAAATGGAGAGAGAGAGAGAAAAACCACATCAGAAAAACTCTCTCCCAAAAGAGAGATGATGAAGGCACACAATTCTCTCAATGAAGTATGAGACCAAAACCTCTTGTGAGGAAAAAGTCTCCACCCATAAGACAGAAGAGGAAATATTATGAAGCCCCCTCTATTGTATGGTGTGCACTCTTGGTTTCTTTGTGTTGTATATCATAGAACTCAAGTTTGTGACATGGCTTAACCACCTCATATGGATTCTATAAGTCTAGTGGTTGTACTAGGCATTAACGAGTCGATCTTTTGGTTCAATGACAATCGTACTTGTAACACTCCCCTCATTGTAGAATCTCCTGCAAGGATGGTCTAATGATGTTGACCAAAATACCTCCCCATTAGGAAGAAAGAGAGCCAATGTTGCACCAATAATGTCAAAGTGTGACAAAACCAGGTACCAATGTTGATGATGTTGAATCACTCACTGCAACAAAATGAAGATTAGGCATGGAGACAACCTACTTTGAGCATCAACTAGATAATCATAAATGGAAAAAATACTGGTACAATCAAAGTCTCCTGGAAGCCATGCACAAATGTGTACAATCTAAGTCTCAATGAGAGAAATGCAGCAAGTCTCACAAGGAGATAGACAAATGAGCACTAGTGGAAGATGTACTCAATCCAAATACTTTCTAAACAAGATAATAAAAGTCTCACATGAATATTCCTAACCTACGGTGTACAAGAGTATTACATTAAATATGTCATCAAAGACAAAATATGAAGAGTTGTGGCACTTTATGATAGCGTAACTACAACATTGCTCATGCAAGAGCATACAACATGATCAAATGTGTGCAAAGCTAGAAACTGAAGAAGATGATGCCACCAAGAAAATGCCTTGTAGAATACTAAAAAAAATGTGCCCTTCGATTGGAATAGTGACAAGAAAAATATAGGAGCAATACGACCCCCCCATGACTGTCGATTGAGAATGTTGCATACAGGTGTAAAGGTGGATGAAAATTGTTCCCATCTTTTCTTATTAAATAAAAAAATTTGTTTTTAGAAACTTAATTAGAAGTTAATAAAAACATTTATTAAAATCCCATGCAAAAAAACTTTATTAGAAAACAATAAAGAAAAATAGATTATTTTTATAGTTTTTACAATTATGAAAAAAAATACTTTATTTCAAAAATAAAGCTAAAAAGACACCACATTAGTTTTTTTAATTTTATTTAAAAAAAATTAATTATAAATGATTAAAGAAAAGCTTAGAAAACATTATTAAAAAAAGTATTAAAAACAAATTAAAAAATATTTAAATTTTTTTTAAAAAAAACAACCCCTATAGAGCCCTTGTAGGGACACGTACCTACATGTCATAGGCATACCTATGGTACCTGTAGGTCCTACGAGGCCGTAGGTTAACCTATAGTTCACAAGCCCCTGCAGTTACCCATAGGTACATTGTGGGGCCACAGGGTTGTACCCTACGTTACTGAAAAACTGTCCAAATAATTTTTTTTTTTTATTTTAAAAAAATTAAAAAAGCATCCTCCCCCCTTTGCAAATTGAATTCACTTTTTAATTTTTTAAAAATTTTATTTCTTAAAAATTATTTAAAAAATAGAAAATAAAAAATGTTTGTACCTACACATAATTACATCCTTACAACAAGCCTAAGAGCGAGAATTTTTCCAACTTGAAGGGACAGAGACCAATTTGTATGAATGGACAGGTGACCTTGAGGTTTTTGGGCATTCTGAGCATGATCACAATGACAGATTTCTCCAAAAATTATTTGGAATTGCAGACCACTTATGGGACAAGTCACCACCCTTTACCTCCAAATGACTCTAGATTTGGCCTCAAATGTTGGATTTGGATGAAATAAATGGTGATTATGACTTTCTGGAACCTCCCCAATCCAATGGTGACCTTAGAATTGACCCAACAAGCTCCAATAATAACTTACAATAGAAATCTCCAAAATACAAAACCCCAAATAGCATTAAATTTCTCTCAATTGGCAAACCAATGGCACTCTAATAGCTTTGATACCATGTGATAATTTGCCAAGATCTAGAGTCCAAATGATAGGACAAAAAAGAGAGAATAAATTTGAAAAGAATAAATTGTATTCCTATCAATAATGCAAAATATTGATCAATTGGATCATTAAAAGTTCTTACATATAATGTAGATGAGCCTGCTTACAATGACAAGGCCATATGGATATGTGAGCACATAATCATGAAATGTGGTTTGATGAGAAACATGGGTAGGTAGGGATAGGTAGGATTAGGTAAGAGAAATAATATAATATTCCACAAGAGGTGGATCACCCACTGAAGGTGGAATGTAACAACAAGATAAGACAACAAAAGGTGGAAATCGTCCTACATACATTATCCCAATGTGCACACTTCTTGAAGTGTCTCATATGCAAACTACAAGTTGATATCAATGATAAAAACATATCCCAAAAACTCTAATATCCAATAATCTCCCCCTTTGGAATTGAAGGCAATGTATGAATATGAAAAACAATCAATACAAAGAAAGAAATCAACTCCAACAATCTTCCCTTGAGATTATACACACAAAGCTTCTCTCCCCCTTTGACATCAATGCAAAAAGGCTCTCAAAATAGAATATCTCTCTCCCTAACACTATCACAAAAGTAACCACACACTGACTACTCTTGCTGAGTAGCAGGACTCACTCGTCTATCTGAATATCAGAATAAGACTATGAAGTCCACCAGATTGATGAATATCAATGCATCTAGTTAACATCAGGAGGGGAAGTAGCCCATAGATTCTCTCTCGGATAAACAAATGTCTCTATAGGCAAAGGATTAGTAAAGATATCAGCAATCTAGTCCTTTGTATATACATACTCCAATTTCATTTCTTCCTCACTGACTTTCTCCCTCAAGATATGATACTTGATTGATACATACTTTGTCTTTGAATGTAGTGCCAGATTCTTGAAAATATTGATAGCACTTGAATTTTCACAATTTATGATACTAGGCTCATCATAAATAACTCTAATATCCTTTAGAATCTTCTTCATCCAAACTACCCAAGTACAATTGCTAGTAGCAACAATTTATTCATCTTTTGCAGTAGATAGAGAAACAACATCATCTTTCTTACTAGCCCGTGAAACCAAATTCTTACCCAAAAAGAATGCACCACCAAAGGTACTTTTCTTGTCATCAACATAACCTACCCAATCATCATTAGTATAAGCACATAACATGAAATCATCATTCTTCACATACCACAAACCATAACTAGTAGTTTCCTTCAAGTATCTAAATATCCTTTTCACAATAGTAACATGACTTTCCTTAGGATCATCTTGAAATATAGCAACTAGGCACACGACATGCATAATGTCTAGTTTAGTTTGAGCCAAATATAGTAGTCCACCAATCATAGATCTATACAATGTCTAGCAATTCATCATTCTTTGACAACTTGCATCTAGTTACCATAGGAGTTCCAATAGGTTTGGAGTCATCTAACGCAAACTTTTTTAGTAATTATTTTACATACTTAGATTGAAATATGAAAATGATGGAATCAATAACACTAAGAAGGGAGTGATCAGTGTTCTACAAATCTCAAACTTGTTATACTAATTCTTTAGCTACTAGATGCACAAGAAAGAAAGAAAAGTGCAGAAACATAAAGCAAATAACCATGCAACCATAACACAAAGAGTTTTATGTGGAAACCTAAAAGGGAAAAACCATAGTGTGAACCCACAATATTATTACACTATGGTGAGTAGAAAAATAATATTACAATAGGGGAATGCACTTACATTTAGGCACATTACCTAAAGCTCACTTCTCAGTTAAAAAAATAGGGTTGCAACCTCGAAGGAAGGCTCACTGTATTATAAGTAATTAAACAATCATTACAATGAGTAATGAACTAGAAAATAACATCTAAATATGCCAAATATCAGTTCTAGTTAGGTAGAAAGTGATCCGATGTAACTATTTTGATAAATTTCTCTATTCTGCTTTGTTACTAATTACCAGATCAACAAAATTCAAAATGCATACATGAAACTATGCTCAATCACTTCAAAAATATCTAGCATATGATCAGCACATAAAAAACATCATCCAAGTGGATCTTATATATCTGCACTATCAAAATTATGTTGGCATTGTGTTGTCATTGATATCAACCAGTATAGAAGGAAAATAGGAATGGGAGTATTGTTTGCATGAAGTCATTGATGTCAACTAGTGTTGCAAGTCACCGGTAAAGAAGAAGAATGTCATTTAGTACAATGACTATTAGAGACACCATTGAGTCACTGGTACACAAGTTAGTGTCTGAATTGTGTGGAATATATGGATAGGAGATCAGTATGATATAATAATAGGTACATGATGACATCTGTGAGTGGGAAAGATATTGAGTTGTTTATGATGAAGAGGCAGAATGTTACCTAAATCAAATCAACATAGGATGAGAAATATGTATAGGTCACTGGTATGCTGTGTGGATATAGGACAATAGGACTCCCACTGGATGAAGATGCAGTCACCATGTGAAGAGATGAGTGATAGTGAGTGTGCCCCAAATTGGATCACATGTGCGTGTTTGAAGGTATGCTTCACAAGTAGGGAAGCCACAAGAGTGCATTATAGGATGCAGATGACAAGGATCCACTACCATTGGTAAGTGGAGTTTATCTCCTATTATGCAAAGTATGCATCTTAGTTTTATGAGATAAGGAAGATGAGGTAAAGGCAGTTGTTTGAAGGCTCTCACCAGATCTAACCAGTGAAACAAAAGGATTCCTCAAGTGCATGAATTCAGGGATATGAACTGGACTGACATAGAAGGAATGATAAGCCATCAAGACTGTAAAAGAAGGGTAGAGAAGTGATGAGTTTGTCACCTGGACAAACTAGCTGATATGATGTCCATTTTGATGCTGAAGAATGAAAAGCAGAGACGCTATAGAGATAGAGAATGCAACTGGTATACAGATGCCTTAGATGGAATCAATTGAAGGTTGATGACATGGTTTCATCAGGATGGCTACCGATGAGTATGAGAACCAGTGAGAGAGAAAGGAGGCTAAGTAATGTGCTCCTACCTAATGTAAATGAGCATGCTATGGATAGACATGTCTAGTGACCGGTTAAGATGTTCTATCGATAGATCAACAAAGTGTAGACATGAAGGTTAATGGGTAAAGTATGAGATACCAACTAGGTTAGTGAACCAATAGAAAAGATGAACCGATTGAGTGTTTGGTCGATGATCCTATCTAAACCGAAAAAGAGGAACAAACTAAGGTAGGTGTTGATAAAGATGCCACGTGGAGTCAAGGTGGCAGACATGCATGTAGCGGTAGATGAAGTGTACACTGATGAAATTATTATAGAGTTGGCTGAAATTTATTGTAGACCCTATAAATCATGGGATATGTTGTAGAGGAGTTGCAGAGGCATGTAGCTTGAGGAAGGTCAAACTGAGGTGATCGATGTAGAGTGTCTAGGTGTAGAATGAGGTTGGTGATGAAATCTACAAAACCATTTATGGTGATTGATCTTCTGTCTCTCTGAATGACTATCTGTGGTTTCTAAACATAGAAAATATGTATTGGAAGGTAGGTTAATAGTAGTAATGTGCAGATAGTTGTCTCAAAGCTCATATTGAATGAGATCTGATTGGATTGGATGTGCCTCATGATTAGTGGAAGAAACCCTATGGTGCCTAGTTTTAATATTTTTTTTGGTGGGAATGTCTGAATATAAATATGGAGGCTGAAGATAGAAATTTATGATGCCTCAGAGTGAGATGTTGTTTGAAGTGTTGCACAAGGCCGAATAAAGAAGTAGATGAAGTGATATACCTCCAGAGGATCATATAGGTCGAGCAACAAGGAGACAATTAGTAATAGGTTTTAGTAAAGGTTTAACCAATGAGGTTAAAGAAACTAGAAAGCTGCTGAATAAGACAGTGTTGTAGCATGTGAGAAGAAATCAGTCATGTACTCAATGAGTATTAGAAGAGAGAATGAGTGTGAGAGAGATTAGGGTTGAAGAGTTCAACCAGCAATAGTGAGATAGTTGATGGTGACCAAACCAGTAGCGAAGAGTTGCAGAAGAGTGTAGACTAGGCAAGAAGGATCTGGTAGAAGATAGAACTAGTAGAGAGTAGCAAAGTAGTTGAGAGAAGAGGTAACTAGATGAGAGAACCGACAGAGAGAAAACCTACAGTGAACTAGATAGAAGATATAGTACAGAGATTTGAAGAAGATTTACAAAATCCATTTGTAACAAGGCTATTAATTTGTAAATGATTATGCTTTGTATTCACTGAGTTGGAGCTTGGTACAGGAAATGTAGCTCCTTGGGTTGGTGCTCCTTGGATTGTTACCCTAAAAATTATAATCAGAGATTCATTATGAGGCTGGATTGGAGCAGTACTCTCCAGTAGCATTTCTCACCAAGTTTTTTACCATCTTGGGTTTTCCTCATATATACTGGTGTTATGTCATGTCTCTTTACTTGTTAATGCATTTGTGATAAGTCTCCCCACCAATGATTCACCCCCTCTTAGTTGTGCATTATGTCTAACAATTGGTATCAAAGCCTAGGTTCCTAACTAGACGAGCTTTCTCCAGCTTGGGTAGATTCTGGCCTAAGGACACAATGGTTTGTTTAGTCTCAATCCTAGCTCCAATATTTAATGGGTCCAACTATTCCATTTGGAGTTGTAGAATGGAAGTTCACTTATCCTCTCTAGGGTATGATGTCTGGATGTCTATTGTAAATGGCTATCCTAGTAAAGTCAGTCCTCCCACCAATTCAAATGCAGAAAGAAGAAACCACTACAATGAAGTAGCTATGAAGGCTATACTCTATGGTTTATCTAATGATGTTTCCTTATAGGTGGATAAATGCAGATCGACAAAAATCTTATGGGATAGATTGAAGAAGCTCTATGGAAATGAGCCTACTATTGCAGAACCAACCTGTGAAGATAGAATGAGAAATGCATCTCATGTATTTGTAGATGATGAAGGCAGGTTTGCTTATTGCTACAACAATGATGAAGAGGAAAATCAAATCTTCATGGAACAAGAGATAGAAAGTGAAGTGCACACATTAGAATGTGACAAGGTAGACAGATCCCACTAGCATGATGTGTTTGGCAATGATAAAGAAGATAAAGAAGAAGATGAAGCTAAAATTGATCTAGATGGTGAGTTTCTAATTTCCCTTGGTGTATTGAAATCTATTAGAAATGAATTTAAGAGTTAAAAATAATCAATTCATAAAGAATGTAATCAGTTGAGAACATGCCTTGAAGATTCAAACAAAAATGTCTACATGTTGACAACTCAACTTGAAGATGCCAACGGAATGACTAATAAATTGAAATTAGTCCTTGATGCCGATGAAAGAAGATGTGAGGAGCTTCAGCTAGAAGTGGAGACAAAAGACAGAGAGTGTCAGAAGTTGAAAGAGGAAATGGAGAATCTAAGGAAAGACCTTGAGAAGTGCAAAAATGAACTCAAGGTAAGAAATCGGTATGATGGCAGTGTTGAAGCCTTGGACAAAATGTTGAATCAACAAAAACATTCCAAGGATATCGAAGGATTAGGATATGTTGCTAGTGAATTCTCTATAAGAAAGGAGACCTCCTACAAAGATATTAAATTTGTCTCCTCAAATGGAAATGGGAAGGGTCATACCTTCACGGCTAGAAATGCTCCAAGAAAGAAGATTGATCTAATTATAACTGGTGAGAACATGAAGAAGAAGATTAGTACTGCAAGGATGAACAATGCAAATTAAAAAGGAAAAGGGAAGTCAAGAGAAGGAAACTTCATAGGAAGCAAGAACATGAGAAGACAAATAAGACATCCTACCGATAGAAGATGAGGAATTTCTACCACCCATGAGACAAAACAAGTGTGGGAGAAGAAGAGATTAGATGGAAGAAATGCAAAGAATGGAAAACCCAGGATCCATCCTCAAATAAGGAGAAATGGAGATGCCAGACCTATAAGATCTCCTCATGCATGGCTGAATAATTTTGTAAGTCTATGCCATCCTTCTCTAGTTATTGCTTTGTGTGTAATGGTCATGGCCATAGGGAAGAGGAATGTAGAAATATAT
Source organism: Cryptomeria japonica (assembly GCF_030272615.1). Taxonomy (NCBI): domain Eukaryota; kingdom Viridiplantae; phylum Streptophyta; class Pinopsida; order Cupressales; family Cupressaceae; genus Cryptomeria; species Cryptomeria japonica. Next base: position 177,387,157 of record NC_081414.1, read on the forward strand.
CTAGAAGGAACAATCTAGGATCTCATAGATATCATTCATATGAGAAAAATGTATCAAGGAGTAGATACATGCATATCCCCTCTCCCAGTTATACAAATAATGTTTGTTATAACTACAATGGAATTGGACACAGAAGTTATGAATGCAGGAAGAAGGACCTATAGTCACATGGAAGATGATATAGCAGCTATGCTCAACTTAGAAATGGATACAAAACATATGAAAGATAGATACCTACATGGATTCAAAGGAGTAACATCCTTGTAGAAGTAAGAGGTCCACCAGTTTTGGTTGCCAGTGACAACAACATGACTAGAAGAAGAAGGTCAAATCGGTATGTTAAGAGATTCCGAAGTTGGGATGGATTTTTTGTGGTACTATAGTATTACTTCTAGTTATGATACAAAGTCTGAAAATCAAAGGACCCATTAGTAGAGGAAGGTAAGACCTACTCCCATGACTAAAAATGGGAAAAGGGATGTGATCAAGCAAGTATGGAGGAAGAAGACCATGGACCAGTACTGTGCATTCAATACATAAGTGATATCTCCTAAGGCTTAAAGGATATGTAGGACCTTAGGGGGAGTAGTAACATATTGACTAGATCATTCACCCCCTTAGTGAAGAAGGGCACTTGGAAGAACAAGATGTTGATATGAAGGATGAAAATGTGATGATATGTGTGTGTAGTGGTTTCCTTGGCTACACACCTACATATCAGAGTTGGATCACTACTCCATGTGTCAATAAATGGAGTTATTGGCCAGTGTTGCATTGATTTTTTGTCATTGATACTAGCACTAGCTGTTTGGATTCTTTACCAATACCCTTCTAGTCCCAGTAGGTTGAGTGGTTTCTAGTTAACTTGGATTTAGCATGATCATGTAGGATCTGGTATAGTCTGGTGATGGAATTGGTTTGTTCATGATACCCATGCTCATATTTGGTTAGTTGGTTTTGGTCCAGTGATTGGTTGATATCCTCCTTACTTAGGAGATTGGTTTCTAGTTCCATTGAGGGTTTCACTAGTAGAGATTTTGATAGAGTTCTTTAATGAATTGCATAAGTGGTGTTGGTGCAGCTCTTGATGGAGTTTCAGTATGTTGTCGGTGATCATGTTTGAGACTTGGTGATTGGAATCAATGTTATGGCGTATGTACCTATTCATGGTCTCAGCTGATCTAGGTTATGGACCAGCTTTACTGAAACATGTGGATAGGACCTATTGATGTATTTATGGGATGTCTTATGTGTTGGATATTATTTGTTTGGCCTTAGGCCCACATGGTTTCTAATTATGTAATTGGTTTATCATCTGGTGGCTGACCTGATTATTCAAGGTTGAGGGTTTTTATAAATAGATGTAAGATCTAATTGTAGATCATCATGGTTATTATAATAGGTCATGGTCAAGGAATGTAATGTGTGAATAATGTAATATCAATTATGCAGAGGAGTTGGTCAATCATTGAAGATTGGATTGAGTTTATGTTAAAGGATTTAGTCCTCTGGTATTGATCTTAATTGGAACTATACTCAGGCATAGGGGATGCTATTTTTTACAATTCAATACTTCTCTGGATTATAGTTTGGATTTATATATAGCCAGTGAGACTCCTTTTGTAATGAGCAGTGTGCTCTAGGCTGTTAGCCTTCCTGGAAGTGTAGGCCCCTCAATTGTAATTCACATACTTACTATAGAATTAATTATCTGACTATGGGTAGGCTTCCCACTGTGGTTTTTCCCTTTACTAGGTTTTCCACATACAAATCTTGGTGTTATGAGGATGGCTTTTATTCTGTGATCATTGTTTATACTTAATTGGTCTAACTTCTATTCCAATATTAATGTTTTGGGTTCTGGTATTGAAGTTTAAATTGTTGATGATTCCTATAATCTATGACAACTGAATCACCCCCCCTCTTAGTTATCTTCTGGTTATTTGAACTATCTAACAATTGGTATCAGAGCTTTGGTCCTTTCTGCAGAATGCCTAACTACTTGAGCAAGATCCTATAGTGACTAACAGTTCAAGTTCATCTAGTTCTTTTGGAAATATCTTTTTAAGGGATATTCTGAGGCTTGATGGAAAAAATTACATAGTTTGGAAGATTCAAATGGAAACTCATCTAAGATGTCTTGGCAAGGAGATTTGGGAGATTACACAAAATGGTGTCACACCCTATAATCTGGGATCTAGAAATCCTCCTCTAAAAAACCTAGACAGGGAGCTTGAGAATGATTGTAGAGAAAGATAAGCCCTCTTGTGTGTACTTTCTAATCCAAAATTAAAGGGATTAACCAACAAATCATCTAGAAAGGCTATATGGGATAAGTTGGAGACTCTTAATAAAGGTGACCCTATAGTGAAAATTGCTAAACTTGATAGTTATTGAGTGAGATATGAAAACCTGAAGATGGAAGAAGATGAAAGGATTACTGCATTCGTGGAAAGGGTAAATGAGATTGTTATGGGAATTCAATGTTGTGGTGGAACTATGAGCAAAGATGAAATTATTTCTAAAGTCCTGACAGCCCTACCATCAGCTAACAAAATGAAGGCTACTGCTATTAATGAGTTGAGAACAATGTCTAATACATGTATCAACGAAGATACTTTGGTTGGGAAACTATCTGCTTTTGAGCTTGAAGAATTTGGACCTTCTGGAGCTGTGAAGACTGAACCTACTTTTCATGCATCTACATCTACAACTGGTAAGCATGATTGGAAAGATTTATATGCAAAGGAATTAGAAGATATGAAAAGAGAAGATGATGAGTTTGATCAACTTGAAGCACTATTTGCTAGAAGAGTACCTAAAGGATAGGTAGGAAGTAAGTATGAAGGAAAAGCACCTTTTAAATGATTTGCATGTAATAAGATTGGTCATTTTATATCTAGATGTCCTGAAAGGAATTCAAGATTTGAAGAAAGAGTACAAAGATCATTTAAGCCTAACCCTAGATATCAGAACAAGTATAAGTAGAAGAAAATAAGAGACAATTCATGCTAAATAGCAGATGAGGAAGGTATTACTAATCTGATGATGAACCAACATAAGACTCTACTAGTGGATCTGGCAATGAGAAGGAATGGGTATTCCAGGATATCAAGGAAGATGATCTGGAACTGGAAGAGAATGCACCTAAAGAGAAGGCACATGCTACTAAAATTGAAGACAAGGATGAATGGGTAATTAATAGTGGTTGTTCATATCATATGACTAGAGATAAAATGAAGTCTTTGTCCTTACAAGAATTTGACAGAGGTCTAGTTAGATTTGGAGATGACAAAACATGTATGATCAAAAGAAAAGAAACTATATCATTGGATGGTAAGAACAATATTGACAATGTTTATTATGTTGAAGGTTTGAGGCACAATATTTTGATTGTAGGAGAATTGGTTGACAAGATATTTCAATTATAGTTCAAGGATGGAAAATGCAAAATCATTAACAGATCTATCTTGGAGATTGCAATCGATACACAGACAAAAGGTAATATATTTCATTTCAGCTGTGGTGAGAAGACATGTTTGATTACATAGATTGATGAGAGTTAGCTATAGCATAAAAGGTTGTGTCATGTCAATATTGATTGCATTGTGAAGATCAGTTCAACTAAGGCAGTTAGGGATATACCTATTACTACTTATCAAATTGCCATTAGTTTCATATCCGAAGTCATACTATATTCTAGTCAGCTAGTATTACTGAATCATGCAGTCAGTACACATAGAGAAGTTGGTATGAACAGTCTAGTTGGTTACTAAAGAAAGCAGTCATAGAACACAGTATTCACCAAGCTGTTTACTGAGTAAAGGTTCATGGCTACCGAGTGGTATAATTAACTCATTGAGTTGATATTCACCGAGTAAAACATCTTCCTAGATACATTTAACCTAGACATGCACATGAAAATGTGTTACAAGATCGAGGCACATCTAACTGTTCTTGCATTGGAAATTGCACTAGGAGATTGTGTATGATTACAAGATCAATCTAACCTATGAGATATTTTGTTTAATCAAAGAATCTTTCTGTAAGATCAAAGCAATGAATCAAATCACTGCAGTAAGAGATCTATATATACAGCATGATTCTAGGGTTAGATATATGACATGATGTGGTGTGATAAGAGATGCAATGAGATAGCAGTGTGTATGCATGAAGGAAGACTGTTAGAGACACAAAGAGGTCACCGAAAAGGTTATTAGAGAATAGTCGAAGAATAGAGTAAACAGAAGGGTTTATTGAGTTTCATTATGGGTTATCGAGGTATGCTACAAGCTAGGTAATCTTATTCAGAGCACATAGAATCTACTTTAGCATTTCAGATGTAAAGTTGCAGATCTTTGTAATGATTATATTGTAATATTTTGAAGTTGTAAGAGAAACCTTTAACAAGGTAAAAGACTAACCAAGTCTATAAATTGTAAATCCTTTAACCAGGTGCTACACTTATATAGTGTTGTATAAATCCTTTAGTAAGGTAGATCTAACTAATCTTAATACTCCTAACAGGGTAAGCTATCAGAAATAGCTAAATGTAGCTCTAACCAAGCATTCTTTATTATTGTAGTAGTGAAGTTGTGGGTGCCATCCCCACCATAGTTTTTCTCTCTAACCAAGAGTTTTTGCGTGACCAAAATATATGTGTTATGGAATGAATCATGTATGAATGTTATCTGTTGATTATAGTTTTGTTTTATGTTACTACACTATTCTATTTATGCATAATAGTAATGTTATTACAAAAAAAAAAAATTGGAGTACTGATTCACCCCTCCCCTCTCATTACATTAGCTTTCTATATTGGGCATAACAATTGGTATCAGAGCTTGAATCTTGGAAAAGGGTTTAACCACCTGAAGAGAAAGATCTTAGCAATGGAAGGCTACAAACAATCTCAGAGGATTGTGCATCTTCAAGAAGAGCTAGATAATGCAAATCAAGTGATTGCAGACATGTAGAGGCAAATGCAAAAATCTCTGAAAGTAAGGAGAAGATTATCTGATGACTTGCAGGATTCTCAAGAGCTAGTGAAACAAATCGAGACATCATCTAAGAATAGTATATTTGAAGAAACTGAAGAAATGATTGGAATGTTGAAAGAAAAGAAAAAAGCATTGGCTGATCAACTAAAAGCAATAAAAAGAGAACATGAACATTTCAGTACACAAATGACTGAAAATCTAGATGCATTAAGGAGAGTTGAGGATAAAGTAAGAGATCTACAAAGAGAGAAACAACAACTTGAAACTCTAGTATCTGATAAAGATAATGAAATCATGAGGTTAACTAGTATTCAACAAAATATGATAGATCAACTAGGTTATGCACATCATGAAGCAATTCTAAAGAATGATGAAAATAAATCATTGAAACTTGAAGTATCAAGGTTGACTAGTGAACTTGAAACAAAAAAGAAATCCAAAAAATCATTGAAGAAGAGTTATGAAGCATCAAAGATGTTGGATGAGCAATTGAATACACGAAGACTCTACAAAGATGGAGGACTCAGTTATAAAGGAAAAGACTCTACCGAGAAAGGAAATAATACTACCGAGAAAGGAGAATCATCAAAACAAGTTGAAAAAAGAAATAACATCAAAAGGAAGAAGCCTGTTTGCTACTACTATGGAAATCAAGGTCATACTGCCAACATATGTCAAATCAGAAAAGGTAAGCAACCGAATATCTCTAAGTCCAATGGATATTGTTATAATTGCAATAAATATGGTCACATACCTAATCAATGTAGAAAAAAGTCTGTTAACAACCATCAGAAGGCAAAATTCAAAGGGTTTTGTAAAAACTGCAATAGATATGGACATAGTACCGAGAGATGTTGGTTTAAGCAAAAGAGCTACATGAAGTATCCACACCAAGCAAACACTGGAGGTTACCAAATTCACATAGATTCTCATTGACAATATGCAGCAGTACCATGGGATTACAATATGAGGATATGGTGTGAATGTTGTGGAAGATATGGACATATAAGTGCCAACTATTTTATAAGGTTTGGAATGAACAATCGGAGATCATGGAGAAATCCCGATATGGCATGTTTTCATTGTCACAAAGCTAGACATTTAGCTAGAGATTGCAGAGATCAACTGAGAAGAGACACTGAGTAGATAAAAGAAAAATTCAAGATGATTTGGAAAAAGAAAGAAATTATGTCTGATGAAGAAAGCACCTTACCTACTGAGTTAGGTGCACCTATTTCAAATTAGCCAAGAAAAGGTATGAAGGGACTGCATTCTTTAAAAGTTAAATCATAACAGTTCCTATTTTATTATGAACAAGAATTAAAAATTTGCATAGTTAAGATGCAATTAGTCAGTTAGTATACTATACAGGAAACCTGTCAAGTTGGTTATCAAAGAAAAGTTGAATAGTCAGTGAAAATAGAAAATGAAGTAAATCAGTAAAAGGTGAACTGAGTGCATTTAATACCATGACCTAACCTACACAAAGCCCGATAAGGTATTTTTGAGTACTTAAAAGTATTTTCGCAGTCATTTTCATTCACCCAAGTTTTTGAGAAGTAGAGCAGAGTGAATCAAAGTGACCAAATTTCATTCAGAGAAAATTTTCAAGGTATTTACATCAATCTATTCACATTGTTTAGCTGGTTTCTAATCTAGTTAAATTGCTAGTGTCTACCGAGAGTGAAGAGTAATCTACTTGTAAACCCTAAGGATAACCTATCAAATTTTTACTCAAAATCTACCATGGCGCCCAAGATCCAAGACCCTATAGTTGTCCAAAATGTGGAGAAGCCATCTTTGAAGTATTCCCTAATTCCTAAAGTTGCCTCAGAACTAGATGATAAAACTGCATTTTCACTCATCCCGGATCAAGTCTTATTGGTAGAAGATGTCAGATTCTTTACCAAGTGTCATGTTGAGGAACTCGGTCATGTAGAGATTAGTAACACATATGACAAACTATGCACTGACGGCAAACTGGATAGTAAATTTGAACATATCAGAATCAAGGGATTAACTAAAGCCCTAGTCTATCCTCATGTGTTCAAACCCCAATGGGTTAAGTTTGTACTAAGAAAAGTACATGATGATTTCATGTGGCTACAAGAGCAACTGTTCAAGATCATGAAGGAATTCATTCACCTAATCATCGGATATCCCATCTACGATCATGCTTGTGCATAGAAAATGATATCACAAAAGGAGCTAATCAGTCTAACTGGAGTGGAATCTGATAACCAAGGACTAAAATTGACTAATGCCACTGATACTAAACTAAAATTTGCAATTAGAGTCATTGGTTACTATTTCTTCCAATCTGCAAGGGAAAATAGTGTACCATGTGCTGCAGTGGACCTAGCCTACAAAATAGTAAAGAAGGGAATGAAAGTAGACTTGTGTGAAGTACTACTAAAGAACTTATTTGAGAATCTAAACACAATAAGGAAGCTGAAGAAGAACAACTCGACAAACACACTCAAGTCCAGTTCACTACTTGTCTATATGTTTTTCTATTTTGAAAAGTTCTTTCCCTTAGTCAGTAAAGTAGTATGGGAGCTACACCGACCTATCACCCATCAGATCAATGATTACATCAAGAAGTTAGGAGATAACTTTAATGATGTCATGGATGATTACTTTAGCAAATTCCAAGAGAAAATGGACAATAGGTATAGGATCCCACCACAACTTGTTGAAAAATACAATGACAATATTTGTTTTAAAGTCAACACTAATTACTACTATGTAAATATTGTTGAACCAAGGATTCAGTCGTTACAACCAATGGGCTATGAAATTGATTATGACATCACACAACAACAAATTGATGCCTACCTATCATTGCCAAGGCATGCAACTGAACTAAGGTATGGAACCTATGAAGAGGTAAAGGAGAAAGTAAAAATGAGCATTGTAGTTCCTAAGGCTACAAGGAAAGCAACAAAGATGATAAAAGCTTTGTCTAAGAAATTCAGAGAAGAATCTTCATCTACACCTGTCAAAGGAAATCTTGCCATTACCAAGGAAGAATCAAAAGCTTGGGAGGCTGCAATAACATTGAGCACAGAGTTTCCAAAGGGAAAAGTTTTAAAAAGAAAGAAATAGGACATTACAAATGCCCTACCAACTCCACCAACAAAGAGACCAAACACCAGAGCATCAGCTGCATGACTGATCAAGAAACAAATAACTGTTGCCGCTCCTAAGGTAACAAAGACTTACAAGAAATCTACTCGGAGACTCATTTTGGCAAAAGAGTCGAGTGATATAGAGTCTGATGATGCTAACAAATTCTAGATTGTGAAGAGAAAAAAGGCAAACATTCACAGTGTTGAAAACTTTTGTGCCAATCTCAAGGAATACGGTGGATTTGTAGCATTCAGATATGTTAAGTATGAGTCTAGGAACAATGATGAGAAATGACAGATTGAAGAAACTATCATATGTACACTTCTAAAGTTTCGGTTAGCACAATTGGAACTAGCAAAGTCACTTCCAAGTGAACTCTACTCACATATTGATAACAGATGGAAATATGCAATGGATTCAGAGAGACAAGTAAGAGAAAGAAGTCTTGTCCACTTATTTCCTGACATGTCCGTAGCTAAAGTCAAGGAGCATTTGTCCACATATAATTCAAAATTTCTTGTGAAACAAAGAGCCTTAAAATTGATGAATGGGCTATATATTGACATGGAGAATGAGACTAAGGCCAAGTGGTAGGAGATCTTCAAACAAAAGGATGTTGGTGAATAATCTCAAATTGAAATTGTTGATGTCATCGAGCAAGATCCAGATGTCACCAAGCAAGGTCTAGACTCGGTTGACACAATACAAATTGATAAAGATGTAATGGATGAAGCCGCACCAGAGCAAGAAATGATTGAAGGCACCACTTATGAAAAACTTATGTCTAGTGAATCGGTCTTAGAACAAGTTCAACCTTATCTACCAGTGAAGCCAACAGTACCTACCAAAGCCCCCAAGGACACCAAACAAGTTACCGAAGGTAACAAATCTGAAGTTGCAGAAGATAGAGGTAACAAGTTTGGAGCTACAACAGACACAACAAAAGATTAATCATCTCAAGGATAGACAAGCACAACAAATATTACAGCAGAGACCCCTAGCACCGAGCCATCCAAAGACACTGCAACTGCTATAGGAATAGTGCAAAGTGTTGCATCTACCAAGCAACCTACCGAGGGATAGCAAGCCTCACAAGAACTTGTCTTAGTGCCCTAGACAAAAGGAAAAGAGAAAAAGGTGAGAAAGCATGGTTTTAAATTTGACTTATGTAAACCGATCGTGTTGCCCAATGTTGACATCTCCAAATTAAAAGGGAAAGCACTCACTGACTTTAGTGAACTATGCAAAGCAAAGGACGAACAAGAGAAACAACTGGCAATATAGAAAAAGAACAAGGTACTTCAAAAGGTTAGAACACTACTCACAGAAATGATACCATCAACAATAGTGTCAACCGATGCAGCCATCCATATTCAGTTGGATGAACTCCTTAATCAGATTGAAACATCTGGATTTGATGCATCCGAATACCTAAGCAAGCTCAAGGATAAAGAGCTCATAGCAAAAATGATAGAGGAAGTCCAAAAATCAATTGCTGTTGGAAAGGTAAAACTTGTCAAATTCATTGTTGAGTTGACCCCTCAACTCAAGCACATTCTTTATTTATTCTAGAAATTGTGTACATTTTCTTTATTTATTAAAGACGTCAAAAATAAAACTGATGCAATTGAGAAAGAGATCACCAATCTCTCCTCCAAGTTGACCACTGAGCTTAATTCAGTTCAGACCATTTTCAAAAAGCTACAACAGTTCATGGCTCAATAGTTAGAATTGAGGAATGAAAAGCATAAAATTAGGATGGATATAATGACACTTCAAACATTATTCCTTCCTCATCTCTGATCAGTCCAAGAGTAGCTTAACTGAGATACAAGCTTATCAACTACCCAAGAGGGAAGCACTCTTGATGGCTTGATATCACTCTTATCTGATATTCAAGCACAGAACTCATTAATGGAAAGTCTCAAGGACTCACTCTCAGTTGCCCTCACTAATGCCCGGACCAAGTATAAAACTATTTTTGATCAGTTACCACCTCCAGATGCAAATTAAGTTTTTAATGTTTGTCAAAAAGGGGGAGTACTATTATGTTACTACATAGGAGAGGAAAGCCCAGCAAAGGGGGAGTAATTCTACACTTGGAAAATAGTACAGTTTTGATAACACAATTTTGAGTATTGTATACAAGGGGAGTCTACTGAGCAGAATATATAGAGCATTCAGAGTACACAAGTACAGTACAGAACCAAACCAAACATGCAAATTCAGAGTTATGTATAGGATAATGATAAGGGGAGTATATCTACATATACTATTGACTATTGTACATTTTGTCAAGTATATTTTTTTTTGTTATGACTTTGTAAGTAGTTTTTGTCAAACATCTCAACTAATGTCAAAAGGGGAGATTGTTACTACTTATCATATTTCCATTAGTTTCATATCCAAAGTCATACTATATTCTAGTCGATTAGTATTACCGAATCATGCAGTCAGTAAACACAAAGAAGTCGATATGAACAATCTAGTTGGTTAGTGAAGAAAGTAGTCACAAAACACAGTATTCACCGAGTTGTTTATTGAGTAAAGGTTCATGGCTACCAAGTGGTATAATTAACTCACCGAGTTGATATTCATCAAGTAAAACATCTTACTAGATACATTGAACCTCGACATGCACATGAAAACGTGTTACAAGATCAAGGCACATCTAACCGTTTTTGCATTAGAAATTGCACTAGGAGATTGTGTATGATTACAAGATCCATCTAACCTATGAGATATTTTGTTTAATCGAAGAATCTTTTTGTAAGATCGAAGCAATAAATTAGATCACCGCTGTAAGAGATCTATATATACAACATGATTCTAGGGTTAGATATATGACATGATATGATGTGATAAGAGATGCAATGAGATAGCAGTGTGTATGCATGAAGGAAGACTATTACAGAGATACAGAGAGGTCACCAAAAAGGTTATCAATGAACAGTCAAAGAATAGAGTAAACAGAAGGGTTTACCAAGTTTCATTATGGGTTATCGAGGTATGCTACAAGCTAGGTAATCTTATTCAGAGCACATAGAATCTACTTTAGCATTTCAGATGTAAAGCTGCAAATATTTGTAATGATTATATTGTAATATTTTGAAGTTGTAAGAGAAACCTTTAACAAGGTAAAAGACTCTAACCAAGTCTATAAATTGTAAATCCTTTAGCCAGGTGCTACACTTATATAGTGTTGTATAAATTCTTTAGTAAGGTAGATCTAACTGATCTTAATACTCCTAACAGGGTAAGCTATCAGAAATAGCTAAATGTAGCTCTAACCGAGCATTCTTTATTATTGCAGTAGTGAAGTTGTGGGTGCCATCCCCACTGCAGTTTTCCTCTCTAACCAAGAGTTTCTGTGTGACCAAAATATATGTGTTATGGAGTGAATCATGTATGAATGTTATCTGTTGATTATAGTTTTGCTTTATGTTACTGCACTATTATATTTATGCATAATAGTAAGGTTATTACAAAAGAAAAGTTTTGAAGTACTGATTCTCCCCTCCCCTGTCAGTACATTAGCTTTCTATATTGAGCCTAACAATACCTAATATTATGAATCCCTATAATCCAATATGTAAAGAATGTCAAATGAGTAAACAGGTCAAAACCTCTTTTAGGAGTACACAAGATAAATCAAATGATGTTCTTGATCTTATTCATACTAATTTTTGTAGCCCTTCTAGAGTTAAAAGTTTTCAAGGTGATAGATATTTCATGCTAATCATTGATGATTATTCTAGAATGATGTGGGTTACTATTCTGAGAGAAAAATATGAAGCATTTGAAAATTTTAAAATCTTTAAGGATAAAGTGGGAACTGAGATAGGATTGAAGATTAAATTTGTGAGATCAGATCATGGTGGTGAATTCACATCCAATGAGTTTAATAAATTTTGTGACAAGCATGGTATAAGAAGACAATTTTCTGCTCATGGAAAGGAAGAACATAACTATCTTGGATGCTGCTAGAACAATGATGATGGAAACTAGTCTACCTCATATCTACTAGAGAGAAGAAGTGAGAAATGTGGTTTATACATTCAACATAGTACATATCAAAAGAGAAACCGGTCAGACACTTTATGAATTAGTGTTTGGCAATACACCTATAGTTAAGTATTTCAGAATTTTTAGTAGCAAATGTTATATCAAGAGAGATGATATTATTGAAAAGTTTGATCCTACATGTGATGAAGGCATATTTTTTTGTTATTCTAATGAAAGAGAGACATGTAGATGTTATAACAAGAGATTATATAGAATTATGGAGAGTACTAATGTCAAAGTACATGAGCTGAACAAAAATCAAATCAGGGTTTATGTGAAGGAGCTAGTAGTGGAAATGATTATATCTGAACCAGTAGAACCTTTACCAAAACAAAGTTGAACTAGTTACTTCGACAACATTAGAGAGTTCTATAGGAACTAAAGAACGTGAAAGAGGAACAAAAATTCAAAAGACTCCTCGGTATGTGAGATTGAATCATTCAGAAGCTCAAATCATTGGGGATAAGAGCAATGTAGTGATGACAAGAAGAAGACTGGAAACTAATGAGGTATATTTAATTTCACTAGTTGAACTAGTATCAATAATTGAGGTATGTAAAGATTAATATTAGTTGAAAGCTATGGAAGAAGAATTAGATCAGATAGAGAAAAATAACACATGGACATTGGTTCCCTGGCCTAAAAAATAAAAATCTTATTGGAACTAAATGGATTTTTAGGAATAAATTGAATGAGGATGGTCTAGTTATAAGGAATAAGGCTATATTGGTTTGTAAAAGATATTCTCAGAAGGAAGGAATTGATTACGGAGAGACTTTTGCACCTTTAGCTAGGATTGAAGCTGTAAGATTTTTTCTTGCCTATGCTGCTTATAGAAACTACAAGGTTTATTAGATGGATGTTAAATATGCATTTTTGAATGGGGATCTTAATGAGGAATTTTATATTGAGCAACATGATTGTTTTTCATTATTAGATTATACATATATGTTTTGTAGATTAAGGAAAGCTTTATATGGATTGAAACAAGCATGTAGAGATTGGTATGCAAGGTTGGATAAATATCTTTTGAAGCTTGGTTAAACTAAGGGCAGTGCTGATAGTAATTTATATTATAAAATCACCAACAATGATATACTAATTATTGAAGTATTTGTTAATGACATTATTTTTGGAGGTGAAGATAAGTTATGCATAGAATTTTTTAAGAATATGGAGAAATAATTTGAGATGTCTATGATTGGTGATATGAAATTTTTCTTAGGTTTGCAGATTACTCAAACTAACAAAGGTATATTCATCTATCAAACTAAATATGCTAAGGAATTGTTGAAGAAATTTTGTATGAGATATTCTAAACCAGTAAGTACTCCTATGGTTACCAGTGAGAAATTGACAAGAAAAGATGTTTCTGCACTAATAAATCCTACAAGATACAAATCTATGATTGGAGGTCTACTTTATTTGCCTTAGACTAGACCTAACATAACGAATGTTGTTTGTATTGTTTCAATATTTCAGAGTGATCCTAGAGAAAATCATAAGATGGTGGTGAAAAGTATTTTTAGATACTTGCAAGGTACATCAGAATATGGTTTGTGGTACCCTAAGGATGATAACTTTACTTTATGTTCATATATAGATGTTGATTAGGCTGGAGATGTTGATGACACAAAAAGTACTTCTGGTGGAGCTTTCTTTCTTGGAAAGAAGTTGGTTTCATGGATCAGTAAGAAATAGTCATATACTTTTTTATCTATTGGTGAAGCTGAGTATGTTGTTGCTACTACTAACTGTACACAAGTTTTATGGATGAAGTGAATGTTGAAGGATATAAAGGTGGATTGTGGTGCATGGGTAGTTATTCACTATGATAACTCAGCTATGATTGATATATAAAAGAATCTAGCATATTATTCTAGAAAAAAACACATATCTATCAAGTATAACTTTTTGAAGGAGAAGGTGGAAGCAAATCAAGTTAGACTAGTTTATGTAAAGACTAAAGAGCGGTTTGTAGATATTTTCACTAACCTTTGTCCAAAGAATCATTTGAGTACCTGAGAGACAAATTGGGAGTTTTTACCCCTCTGGTAGAGACTTGATTGATGTAGTTTGGCATCAGTTGGCCATGCATTATCCAAGATACTATTCATTTTGGTACTGATGTGGGATGCTACTACTTAGGGGGAGTGGTCAACTTTGTGATTCTAAGGCTTATGTTTTTGTTTGGATAGTTCTATCAAATTTATGGCATTGATGTCAAAGGGGGAGAGATATTGATGTGAAAAAGGAAAAGAAAAGGGGGAGAAATATTGATTCTCAGAGCTATCTGTGGGAGATTGTTGGTTGTCTTCCATTGGGGAGACTTGTTTGGCATTTCTTGGTACTTATATGTTTTTCACATCTAGTGTTGCCATCAATACCAAAGGGGGAGATTATTGTCCATTTGGTGGATTTGATTATGTGTTGCATTGATGTTTAATCAATGATGCCAACACTAGCTATTTGGATGCTTTACCAGCACCCTTCTGGTCCCGGTAGGTTAAGTGGTTTTTGGTTAACTTGGATCTAACATGATCCAGTAGGCTCCAGTATAGTCTGGTGATGGAATTGGCTTGTTCATGATACCCATGCTCATATTTGGTCAGTTGGTTTTGGTTTGGTGATAGGTTGATATCATTCTTGCTTAAGAGATTGGTTTCTCATTCTAGCAAGGGTTTCATCGACAACACTTTTGATAGAGATCTTTCATGAATTGCATAAGTGGTGTTGGTGCATCTTCTGATGGAGTATTAGGATGTTGTTAGTGATCATGTTCGAGACTCAGCAATTGGAATCATTGTTGTGGCATATGGACCTATTCTTGGTCCCGATTGATCTAGGTTATGGACTAACTTTATTGAAATGTGTTGATAGGACCTATTGATGTATTTCAAGGATGTCTTATGTGTTGGATATTATTTGTTTGGCCTCAAGCTAACATGGTTTGTAATTATGTAATTGGTTTATTATCTGGTGGCTGACCTGATTGTTGAGGGTCAAGGGTTTGTATAAATAGATGTAAGATCTCATTATAGATCATCATGGTTATTGTAAGAGGTCATGGTCAAGGAATGTAATGTGAAAATAATATAATATCGTTGAGGCAGAGGAGTTGGTTGATCATTGAAGATCAAATTGAGTTTATGTTAGAGGATTTAGTCCTCTGGTATTGAGCTTAACCGAAATTGTACTCAGGCATAGGAAATGCTATCTTTTGCAGTTTAATACTTCTCTAGATTGTAGTCTGGATTTATATGTAGCCAATGAGGCTCCTTTTGTGATGAGCAGTGTGCTCTAGGCTACTAGCCTTCCTGCATGTGCAAGCCCCTCAATTTTAATTCACATACTTACTATAGAAGTATTATCTGACTGTGGGTAGGCTTCCCATTGTAGTTTTTCCCTTTATTGGGGTTTCCACGTACAAATCTTGGTGTTATGTGGATGGCTTTTATTTTGTGATTATTGTTTATGCTTAATTAGTCTAATTGTTATTCTTGTATAAATGTTTTGGGTTATGGTATTGAAGTTTAAATTGGTGATATTTCCTATAATCTGTGACAATTGATTCACCCCCCTCTCAGTTGTCTTCTAGTTATTTGAATTGTCTAACAATTAACAATTGGACTCAAATGCAAAGTGACACAAAACGTTAGGAGTTACAAGAAGGCACTCTGGTAGTAATGATGAACTGGTACAAGAAATTGGTATGTGTAGGATGCTACCAACATGAATGCTAATAGGTACTTGCAAGTTATGTAAGACAAAGAGGTTGGAGATCATTGCACTAGCCCCGATAACATGAAATGGGAAGCTATGTCTTAGGTGGTGTTGATGAAGACTTGAATGACATATTTTTGCCTGATTGTTGATCAAGTAGGCATACATGTTTTTGGGCTAACTAGTTTGTTTCTTGGTATAATAATGACATTGTATGGCATTGTGTACATCTAGGATCATGTCATCAATTGTGGTGAATATAATGGAGTTGAAAGATCATTAGATGATCATAGTTCCACAAATCAACTAGTATATGGAGTTGTTTGGTTCCTCGGTATTTGATCTGACTGACATTGTAGACCTGAGATGTATGACTCAGGGGGAGTTCAAGTGCTTATGAAGAAGAACTAGCTTGCTTGAGCTTGTGAGTGGGTTGACTACCTAAAATATAGATGATAGAAATGACTATAGGAATACGATTATGTGCAGGATCATGGTGTGCTAGAATAGGCCCTTAAGTGGCAATGAAATTTTAGAAAATCAGAATTATGCAACTTGACATGAAAATTTGAATAAGTTGTGAACATTATTTTTAAAATATGTAAGAAGAGAATATATAGAAAATTGAATGTAGTTTCTAAGCTACTAGTTGTTTTTTGGAAACCAAAATCCTATTTCAGAAAAATTTCAAATTTCAATGCAGTGTGTTATCATTGTTTAAAAAATGGATATTCTTGTTCCATAGTTGGCTAGAAGTCTGCAAAAACTGAGTCTGGTATGGCCTTGTTGCCTCTGATTGTCTTCGGTCAAAAGAGGGTTTAAGGTATGAGTTCTAACCCTTCCATTGTTTGAGAAAAACCCTTATGATTCTATTTCCACATTACTTTTGCCACTTAGTGAAGGGTCAATCTGTCATGAGAGGTGTCCCCCCCGTTAGTTATTTACCTAGGCGGTCCATTAATTTATTTATTTTAAATCTATGCACCTTTACTTTACCTTGTTCTACTATTTGTTAGGCTCCATAAGTATTGTGTGACTCTTTGTTAATCTAGCGATTATCATTGTTTCATTAAGCGAAGTTGGTAGTAGGTTAATATTCGCAAAGTAGAGAAAAGCCTAGGCGGGCGACTAGATGGATTGACCGTCAAATAAAAGAACTGCATCTTTTTTTAAATTCGATGGCTCACATTGATTCGCTAGCCTAAGATGCACGTGGTTTAAGTTATATGAAACAATGCAAGACTTGGTGGGTCCTAGAGATGAGCAATTTTCCTTGGCTAAAGGGTGACTGGTTTAGAAAAGATCAATGGCTCGCATTGACTCACAGCCAGAAGATACATCTGTTCTACCTTTCACAAAGTAGTTAAAAGACTAGGTGGGCCTAGGTGAGGTGGTCATGGAAAGGATAAACAATAGGAAAGTTCTTGAGATCTAACGGCCCACGTAGATTCGCGAAGTCAAGATGATCATGGGTTAGCCATTGCGAAATGGTGAAAGATAGGTGGCAATCATATGAAGGCATGACATGGTAGGATAGATGGTGTGTTTCATGGAGTAAAGAGTGACCTTTCAAGTGCATTTGGCTCTAAAGGGTATGTTGAGGGCCCGTCTTGGTTCAACCGATAGTTATATGGAGAATAGTGAAGCAAAGCATGTGGCAGATTCAAAATGGAACCCGATGGAACTTCCTAAGCAAATGGTTGACTACCACATGGCGTTTGTTAATCGGTGATGAGGTAGAGAAAATGATCTCTGAGTTAAAGGGCCTACTTGAAAGGTTTAAAGCCTATTAAAAGATGTTCATCTCATTTTAGATCCAATGGTCGTCGTTGTTTTGTGGTCCAAAGATGCCTACAGCTTAGTCTCTATGAAATGGCAAAAAAGGTTAGCCATCAAGGTGAGGTGCGGTTAGTTAAAAAGACTAATGATCGTTGTTGGAGATAAAGACTAGGTAGGTAGATCTTGATCTAACAGCTAGCATGGCTTCATGAAGGAAAATTGCATAAGCTTTACGACCTACGAAATAACGAAAAGAAGGTAGGGCCTAACACTAACATAGAGAGACCAGATGGAGATAAAGACAGTGAAAGTTCTCATAATCCAACAACTAGTGTTGCTTCATGGAAGAAAAGTGCACATGATATAAGCTCTCTGAAACAGCAAAAGCAATGAAACAGAGAAAATACTTAGAGAAGTTATGACCCATTGGAGCTAGTTTTTGGATTCGGTTTGTGAATTCAATTCTAAGGTGATGGCTGAAGCATGTGGGGTTAATTTATGAAATTCAATGCCAACTTGCCATATTTAGAAGCCACACCAGCTTTAATGTTAGCATCATTTCATTGAAGTCTATAGCAGAACAATTGGTGCAGAGCAGTTTTTCTTCAGGCGAATAACAAGTTTTTGTGCCTTTTCTTGATAATTTTGGTCTATTTTCAGTCCTTGCTGTGTGAATTGTTTCATTAGAGGTCTGTGCAAGTTTCAATTGGTATAGTTGCAAATTCAAGATGGCACCAAGAAGGGAGTTGACAGGAAAAGTGAATTACCAGGATAGAAACATTTGTGATGATTTTTTAGAATAGTTAACCATGTCTACCAATGTCGAGGCTAAGGCCAAAGAATTAGTACCAAAGAACCCTCATCTCAGAATTGGGGATGGCCTATATGATAAAGATAATTGGTTAAGGGACCCAGAAATAGGGATGTTAGGTTTAGGACTATTCAAAGTAGGTTTTGGGCAAAGACATTCCCTCGCCCCTTTGAATATCATATGGGAACTGGATGTGGGGAAGCTTGTGGTCCCTAGTGTACTCATGGATGTAGATTTGTTGACCCTAATTGCATAGAATTATGACCCTATAGCTAGATGTATCAGGAGCATGAAAGGATCAACCCTAGTTGAAATAAATGATGACGAATTTAGAAATGTTTTTAAACTCAGTCAGGCTTCAAATTTGTTAGAGCCTATTGACTTTGAGTCATTAGCCTAGATCTACAATGCACAAAGGGATCATCTTAGGAGTGGCCCATTGAAATAATTCTTTGTTAAGATAGGAGGGTTAACAGTTGTAGGCCCTAGTACAATGGAACCATTCTCCCTCAATTTGTTTACTTTGAGAGCTAAGGGTATGTATTGGCCATTGTGTCAGATCTTTGGAGAAAATGTTGAGAAAAATATGCCAACCCATTACATGCTGATGATTGCACAAATTCTAAACCCCTCCCTGGTAATAAGATTTGATTATGCCCCATACCTTACTAATGCAATTCATGCAAGGCTAGTTGGGATAAAGAATGGTAAGCTGGACAGGCCGTTTGGATGGTACTCTCTTTTAATGCACATGTTTTTGTTCAAAGGTGTTGACTATTTCGCTAAGGAAATGGACTTGGTTAAGGTAAAAGATAAAGAAGAGATGCTTGTGCAACTTTGGAGAACTATTTTATCCTAGGATAGAGAGGATGCTAGTTTTCTAAAGTTTGATAGATGCTTTGCATCTAAGATTAGAATTCTTTTATGCATAGAAAACCCTAGGATTCCCAAGGCTCTCTTGGAATTCCTTAGATCTAAAGAGTTTGCAGAAGGTATTAAGATTGCTCACAATTGGGGAGATATGTATTTGTTCCCCATTTCTACCATTTTTAGAGTGTATGGCTTCAAAGGTACCCCCTATCTATTTCCCTATCAGGTCCCATTAAAGATAGGAATTGTAGAAGTATTGAGACAAATTGGAGGAGTACAAGAGGTAGAGCTAACCAATAGGGGTAAAGGGACTATTTTCCCAACCATTACAATGGTCCATCATTTTGTAATCACTAAAGGTGGCTGGAAATATTTTGAAGAATTCTTTAAGCCATATAGGTTGTCAACTACAGTTTCAAGATTTGCAGACCCTGAGGATTTTTTTAATGGCATGTTTAGAAAGAGGGCAGTGTGTAAAGGTAGGCCAAACCAGTTCTAGTTCCCTGAAGATTTAATTAGAAATGAATTCAGTTTGGATGAGCAAGAACTGAGGAAAGAGAAATGGGTTGCATATAAGAGGGCTCTTGATTTCATCCATCAATTTGATAGCAGTTATGACCCTCTCTCTAGTTTCAATCCCCTTGAGGAGAAAATCAAATTCTTAGTTCTTTATTTTGAAGACCTCATGCAAACCTTGAAAGAAAAAAGGGAGGCTATAATGTAAAATGATCTTGACAAGGTTAGATCGATCCTAGCTAAGCCTGATTTTGCTAAGGCTATCCCACATGGTGATTATGTGATGCATAAGAGATCAAAATACAGTGTGATGATGCTAGTGACAGGTGAACCTTCCACTTCAAAAGGGAAAAGAGAGATTGAGGATGTCATTGACATCCAAGACTCCCCTAAAAGGTAAAGGGTAGGAAAAGAAGTGCAAACCAATGAGCCTTTGTATTCTCCATCTTAGCCCCCTATCAATATAGGAGATGAGCAGGCGGTGGCCGAGCAATTGTTATAGTTAGGGAGTCTCGAGGAGATTGCCTACACATATGAGGAAACCCAAGAGGGGATGCCAGAAGAGCCACCTAGTGCTGAAATGACCTTGACTAATGATGAGATAAAGGGCCAAGAATTAGACCTTACTATTAAGAAATCCAGTGAGGAATTCTTGGTTGACAGTAATTTTGTTACAATAGGGGCTTTCATGCAATTTGGGTGGAAGCAAAATATGGAACAATTCAAGACCAGATGTGAGCAAAGAAAGAGTGAATAGCCTCACAAGGATATAACTCAGGTGGAAGAAGAAATAAAGATAGAAATGACTAAAGAGTTTAAGAGTATTACTCCTAAGAAGGGAAGAGAGATGGTGTCTAAAGCTGGTGTTTTAATCCTCCCTGAATGGGATATAGCTAATGCTCTAGTTCTTGAAGCAGTGTGGAAGGAAACAAAACCTATGGAAGGAGTGACCTTCAGCAAAGATAATATTGCCTTAGTCATGTGGTCACTAAAGAAGGATGAGAAAAAAAGGAGGAAAGGTGTATCAGATTCTAGTCTCCGAGGAGGAATGATTGTTAAGAGAGTCCAAGATACAGGGGTAGTGGAAGCTGCAAGCACAGTATTGGAAACTGCAAAGTTCAGTGTGATAGTAGCAGAAAAAGAGGCAAAAGAAAGAGCTACTCTCCAATTGAAATTGGAGACCATCTTAAAGGATTACAATGAAACCAAAGAAGGAATAGCCAACAGAGATAGCATTATTACTAGGCTTCAGAGTTAGTTGGCAAGTCAACACCATCCAAGTGAATCCTCTACACTCATGATAGCTTCTTCTCCATCAAGACCTCCACCTACTAGTCCCATTATAGAATATCCCCCTTCTCCTATGTCTTCCAGTTTCAAGTCAGCTGAAACTATCCAACATGAGTTAGAAAAGTTGAAACAAGCTCGAGCCTTGTTTGCAAGCAAGTATGAAGAAAAGGTAAAAGCCACAATTTTGAAGTTTGCAGATTCAGTCAAGGCCACCACTGTGTACATTAATATGAAAAGGATTCTAGATGTTCTGATCAAATTCAAAGAGGATGGAGCCACCTTGGAACCAATCCCTAATAAATGGATGCCTAGAGGTAAGGAGCTAGAGCTCATGTGTTCATCCCATGCAGATGCAAAGGAGAATGACAACCTTACGTCCACCAGTGAGTTTATAAAAAAAATGAATATACTTTCAGAGGAAAGGGTAGGTGTAAAAAGAAAAGCTCAACTATATAAAAAAGAGTATTCAGATCATAAATTTGAATTGTTTCCAGGGGGTTTTGCTGGTCCAATTCAGTTAAAAGAAGAGAAGAATTGGCTAGAAGAGCTGGACCACAATTTGTCCCAAAGGGTTCATCTAATTATTAACACTGATGACACATCCTTATTTGTCGAAACAATTGAGGAAATTGAAAAGGTGAAATCACATTATGGTTTCATAGAAATAGAAATTGAGTAGTTAAGAGTCACTTGGAAAAGGCTAGAAGGGATGAAACAAAAGGTTGTCAGCTTTGCTTGGCCAAGTGATGATGTGTTCCAGGAGTGGAATAATAAATATGCAGACAAAAGGAAGATACTCTGGAGCAGTTAGAAGAGGTTGCAGCAGAACAACAAATAGAAGAGGTTGTAGATGTTGAAAAGGACTTGTAACCATTTCTTGGAGAACAATGTAGTTTGTAACAAACTTTTCTAGGAATGTCTAAAGCTTGTATGCATCCATGATTTTATAAATGGATACTGGGACTAGTGTAAAAAGAATCACAAGAATTTTGTAAAGAAACTCTACAGAAATATATCTGAGTTTTTCTGGCTATTACAGAAAATATTTTGAGTTTTGTAAGATTTTTTCAAAATGAATATCAATATACAGATTAGAAACTTTCAAGTCTAATACATGTGTTGTCTTCTAGTGTGCTTTCAATAATTTACTAGTTTCATTTGAGTAGTCTAGGGTTATTCAACTAAACACGGATTGTAATGCAATCTTTATGGATATGTTCTTAGCTTTTTTCTTCAGGAGAGGAATTAAATGTGCTTGAAACATCTCTATCAATAGATTATTTTGTTTGACAAGAGGAAACTCTTATATATGCTAGGCATGTATAGGGTTAATAAAAGCCGAAGTAATGAGATGTATGGGGATGTTTAATTGTGGAATCCTTTCTTGATTTAGATGAATTTGTAGCTTGGATAAGGCACTAGTATCATTTGTAGTTTTCTTTCTTCATCTCTTGAGGACCAATACTGAAAATGAGCATAAGTTTTCCTTTATTATTTCAGTTTATGTTGAGGCGATAAAATCCACTAGTTTTTTGGACATTGGTTTACTGTGGATCTTGTTTAAAAATGTGAAAATATTCACAGAAGGTATACCCACCTGAACTTTGGATAAGTTCAAATTGTAGAAGGTTCTAGAAACCTTGTCATATGTCATTCTAAGGTTCCTTTTTCCTTAATCTCTTCACTTGCAAATAGAGTTATTCATTTTCTTACAGGGGATAAGAGGAAATCAGAATTTGAGACTAACACAGTGGCAATAAAATATTAGGAAAAAGATAAGAAGTAGATGCATGTCTAACCACCCTAATCACAATCAAATCATCATTTTATTTATAATATTTATAATATAAGTATTAAACTCATGTCTAGATGTGAGATATTTTATTTTTATTTTTTATAAAGTAAATAATTATTTATGAATTTTTTACTACAGCTTTTTAGAAAATCGGTAACTTCTATGTCTGACCACCTTAACTTGGTCAAAACCTTATGAAATTTTTTAAAAAATTTTTTTTCCATATAGTAGACGAATCATAGGATGTGATGCATATTACAGATTCAAAAAATGTTATACCATTTGAAAGTTATGAGTGTCTTTCAATCAATCTATCAATCAAGACTATTGTCATAATTCAATTAGAAAATAAATAATAATTATTTATTAAAGTCGAAATAAGACAAGCCTTATATTGTTGGAAAGCTAAGAATGTCCTTAAAAAACCCTTTTGATTTTATCAATTTTGGCTACAAAAAAAGTTGTCAACCACGAGTGTAAAGTCTGGAAAATCAAGGAAAGCTAAAAAACACATTTTTTCAGCTGACTTTCCAAGCTTGTCACTTCCAAGCTAAATCCCAAAGCATTCCCAAGTCAAAATTTGAAAATTTTACGACACAAATCAGATATCCGATTTTAATAAGTAAATTCACTAACTAAATTTTCACATCATTAATCTAATGTTTATTAATATATTAATATAACAATTTATAAATAAGTTAGTATGTCATATTAGGGAGAGAGAGAGAGAGATAGATAGAGTGAGAGAGAAAGAGAGAGAGATTAGTAGAGAGAGAGAGAGAGAGAAAGATAGATAGACAGAGAGAGAGAGAGAAAGATAGACATAGACAGAGACAGAGACAAAGACAGAGACACACACCCACAAAGAGAGAGAGAGAGAGAGAGAAGTAGAGGGAGAGGGAGAGAGAGATTAGGGGAGAGAAAGAGAGATTAGGGGAGAGAGAGATTAGGGGAGAGGGGGAGAGAGAGAGATTAAGACACCAAATAGTGTCGTTATGGGTCATATGGTGTCCTATGACCCATTAGGACACAATATGACCCATAACAACCAAATATGGTGTCTTAGGGGGTCATATGGTGTCCTCAGGGGTCGTAGGACACCATATGACCCCTATGGACACCATAGGACCCATTATGATACCATATGGTGTCATTAGGGAGAGAGAGATAAAGAGATTAGCGGAGAGGGAGAGAGGGAGAGGGAGAGACAGATAGATAGATACACAAAGATAGAGACAAAGATAGAGAGAGACAGAGATAGAGATAGAGATAGAGATAGAGACAGAGACAAAGTGTGTGTGTGTGAGAGAGAGAGAGAGAGAATAGGGGAGAGAAAGAGAGATTAGGGGAGAGGGGGAGAGAGAGAGAGATTAAGACACCAAATGGCATCCTATGACCCGTTCGAACACAATATGATCCATAATGACCTAATAAGGTGTCTTAAAGGGTCATATGGTGTCCTAATAGGTCGTAGGACACCATATGACCCCTATAGACACCATAGGACCCCTTATGACACCATATGGTGTCGTTATGGGTCATATGGTATCCTAAGGGGTCGTAGGAAATAATATGAACCCTTAGGACACCATAGAACCCATAATGACCTAATATGGTGTCCTAACGGGTCATATGCTATCCTAAGAGGTCATAAGGGTTCATGGGACACCATATGACCCCTAAGGACAACATACAACCCCTTATGACACCATATGGTGTTGTTAGAGGTTATATGGTGTCCAAAGGGGTCATATGGTATCCTAGGACACCATATGACCACTTAGGACACCAAATTGTGTAGTTATGGGTCATATGGTGTCCTAAGGGGTTGTAGGACACAATATGACCCCTTAGGACAACATAAGATCCAAACCAACTTAATATGGTGTCATAAGGGGTCATATTGTGTCCTAAGGTGTCATATGATGTCTTAAAGAGGTCATATGACATAATATGACCCAATAGGACACAATATGACCCATAATGACCCAATATGGTGTCTTAAGGGGTCATATGGGGTCTTAAGGGGTCATAGGACACCATATGACCCATATGGACACCATAAGAACCATTTGGACACCATATGGTGTCATTAGGGGTCATATGGTGTCCTAAGGGGTCATAGGATATAATATGACCTCTTAGGACACCATAGGACCAATAACAACACAATATGGTGTCCTAAGGGGTCATAAGGGTTCATGGGACACCATATGACCCCTAAAGACAACATACGACCCCTTATGACACCATATGGTATCATTAGGGGTCATATGGTGTTCATTTGGGTCATATGGTGTTTTAAGAGACCATATGACCCCTTAAGACACCAAATTGTATCGTTATGGATCATATGGTGTCCTAAGGGAATGTAGGACATAATATGACACCTTAGGACACCATAGAATGCAAATTGACCCAATATGGTGTCATAAGGGGCCATATTATGTCCTAAGGTGTCATATGATGTCTTAAACGGGCCATATGAAATAATATGACCCATTAGGACACAATATAACCCATAACAACCCAATATAGTGTTTTAAGGGGTCATATGGTGTCCTAAGGGGTTGTACAACACCATATGACCCCTTTGGACACCATAGGATCCCTTATGATACTATATGGTATCGTTAGAGGTCATATGGTGTCCTAAGGCATCATAGGACATAATATGACCCCTTAGGACAACATAGGACCTATAACAACACAATATGGTGTCATAATAGTTTGTATGGTATCCTAAGGGATCATAAGGGTTCATGGGACACCATATGACCCCTAAGGACAATATATGACTCCTTATGGCAACATATGGTGTCGTTAGGGGTCATATGGTGTCCATAGGGGTAATATGGTGTCCTAGGACATGATATGACCCCTTAAGACACCAAATTGTGTCGTTATGGGTCATGTGGTGTCATAGGGTGTCATAGAGCACAATATGACCCCTTAGGATACCATAGGACCCAAAGCAACATAGTATGGTGTCATAAGGGCTCATATTGTGTCCTAAGGTTTCCTATGATGTCTTAAAGGACTTATATGACACAATATCAGCCATTAGGACTTAATATGACCCATAACGACCCAATATGGTGTCTTAAGGGGTCATATGGTGTAAATAGCAGTCATATGTTTTCCTTAGGGGAGATGGGGAGAGAGAGATTAAGATACCAAATTGTGTCATTATGGGTCATATGGTGTCTTATGACCCATTAGGACACAATATGACCCATAATGACCCAATATGGTATCTTAAGGGGTCATATGGTGTCCTAGGGGGTAGTAGGACACCATATGACCCCTATGGACAACTTAGGACCACTTATGACACCATATGGTCTTATTAGGGGTCATATGGTGTCCTAAGGGGTCATAGGACATAATATGACCCCTTAGGACACCATAGGACCCATAACAACCAAATATGGTGTCATAACGGGTCCTATGGTGTCCTAAGGGGTCATAACAGTTCATGGGACACCATACAACCCCTTACCACACAATATGGTGTCATTAGGGGTCATATGGTGTCTTAAAGGGGTCATCTGACACAATATGACCCATAACAACCCAACATGGTGTCTTAAGGGGACATATGGTGTCCTAAGGGGTTGTAGGAAACCATATGACCCCTATCAACACTATATGACCCCTTATGACACCATATGGTATCATTAGGGGTCATATAGTGTCCCAAGGGGTTGTAGGAAATAATATGACCCCTTAAGACACCATAGGACCCATAACGACCCAATATTGTGTCATAACAATTCGTATGGTGTCCTAAAGGGTCATAAGGGTTCATCAGACACCATATGACCCCTAAGGACAACATACGACTCCTTATGACACCATATGGTGTCATTAGGGGTCATATGGTGTCCATAGGGGTCATATGGTGTCCTAGGACACCATATGATGCCTTAAGACACTAAATTATGTTGTTATGGGTCATATGGTGTCCTAAGGTGTCGCAGGACACAATATGACTCCTTAGGACACCAAAGGACCCAAAGCGACCCATTATGGTGTCATAAGGGGTCATATTGTAAGCTAAGGTGTTGTATAATGTCTTAAAGGGGTCATATGACATAATATGATACATTAGGACACAATATGACCCATAACGACCCAATATGGTGTCTTAAGAGGTCATATGGTGTCCATAGGGGTCATATGGTGTCCTTAGGGGAGAGGAGGACATAAAGAGATTAAGACACCAAATTGTTTCATTATGGGTGAAATGGTGTCCTATGACCAATTAGGACCCATAATGAACCAATCTGGTGTCTTAAGGGGTCATACAGTGTCCTAACGGGTTGTAGGACACCATATGACCCCTATGGACACTATAGGACCCCTTATGACACCATATGGTGTTGTTAGGGGTCATATAGTGTCCTGAGGGGTCATAGGACATAATATGACCCCTTACGACACCATAGGACCCATAAGAACACAATATGGTGTCAAAATAGGTCATATGGTGTCCTAAGGGGTCATAAGAGTTTATGGGACACTATATGACCCCTAAGGACAACATAGAACCCCTTATGACACCATATGGTGTCGTTAGGGGTCATATGGTGTCCATATGGGTCATACGGTGTTTTAGGACACTATATGACCCCTTAAGACACTAAATTGTGTTGTTATGGGTCATATGGTGTCCTAACAGGTCATAGGACATAATATGACCCCTTAGGACACCATAGGACCCAAAGCAACCCGATATGGTGTCATAAGGGGTCATATTGTGTCCTAAGGGGTCATATGATGTCTTAAAGGTGTCATATGACACAATATGACTCACAATGACCCAAAATGGTTTCTTAAGGGGTCATTTGATGTCCTAAGGGGTCCTAGGAAACCATATGACCCCTCTGGACACAATCAGACCCCTTATGACACCATATGATGTTGTTAGGGGTAATATGGTGTCCTAAGGGGTTGTAGGACATAATATGACCCCTTAGAACACCATAAGACCCATAACAACCCAATATGGTGTCATAATAGTTCACATGGTGTGCTAAGGGGTTATAAGGTTTCATGGGACACCATATGACCCCTAAGGACAACATATGAACCCTTATGACACCATATGGTGTCGTTAGGTGTCATATAGTATCCATAGGGGTCATATGGTGTCCTACGACACCATATGACCCCTTAAGACACCAAATTGTGTCGTTATGGGTCATATGGTTTCCTAAGGTGTCATAGGACACAAAATGACCCCTTAAGACACCATAAGATAGAAAGCAACCTAATATGGTGTCATAAGGGGTCATATTGTGTCCTAAGGTGTCATAAGATGTCTTGGAGGGGTCATATGCCACAATATGACCCATTAGGACACAATATGACCCATAACGACCCAAAGTGGTGTCGTAAGGGGTCATATGAAGTCCTTAGGGGAGACAGGGAGACAAATAGATTAAGACACCAAGTTGTGTCATTATGGGTCATATGGTGTCCTATGACCCATTAGGACACAATATGACCCATAATGACTAAATATAGTGTCTTAAGGGGTCATATGGTGTCCTAAGGGGTCGTAGGACACCATATGACCCCTATAGACACCATAAAACCCCTTATGACACCATATGGTGTCCTTAGGGGTCATATGGTCTCCTAAGAGATCATAGGACATAATATGACCCCTTAGCACACCATAGGACCCATACCAACCAAATGTGATGTCATAACAGGTCGTATGGTGTCCTAAGGAGTCATAGGGGTTCATGGGACACCATATGACATCTTATGACACCGTATGGTGTCATTAAGGGTCATATGGTATCCATAGGGATCATATGGTGTCATAGTTAACCATATGACACTTTAAGACAACAAATTTTGTTGTTATGGGTCATTTGGTGTCCTAAGGGGTCGTAGGACACCATACGACCCAAAGCGATCCAATATGGTGTCATAAGATGTAATATTATGTCCTAAGGGTTCATATGATGTCTTAAAGGGGTCATATGACACAATAACCCATCAGGACACAATCTGACCCATTACAACCCAATATGGTGTCTTAAGGGGTCATATGGTGTCCTAAGGGGTTGTAGGACACCATATGGCCGCTATGGACACCATAAGACCCCTTATGACACCATATGGTGTCATTAGGGGTCATATGGTGTCCTAAAGAGTCGTAGGACATAATATGACTCCTTAGGACACTATAGGACCCAAAGTGACCCAATATGATGTCATAAGGGGTCATATTGTGTCCCAAGGGGTCATATGGTGTCTTAAAGGGGTCATATGACACAATACGAACTATTAGGAAACAATATGACTTATAACAACCATATATGGTGTCTTAATTGGTGATATCATATCCTAAGGGGTCATAGGACACCAAATGACCCCTATGGACACAATAGGACACCTTATAACACCATATGGTGTTGTTAGGGCTCATATGGTCTGCTAAGGGTCGTAGGACATAATATGACCCCTTAAGACACCATAGGACCCATAAAAACCCAATATGGTATCATAACGGATTATATGGTGTCCTAACAGGTCATAAGAGTTCATAAGACCCCTTATGACACCATATGGTGTCATTAGGGGTCATATGGTGTCCATAGGGGTCATATGGTGTCTTACTTAACCATATGACCCCTTAAGACACCAAATTGTGTTGTTATGGGTAATATGGTGTCCTAAGGGGTCGTAGGACACAATATGACCCCTTAGGACACCATAGGACCCAAAGCAATCCAATATGGTGTCATAAGGGGTAATATTGTATCCTAAGGGGTCATATGATGTCTTAAAGGGGTAATATGACACAATATGACCAATTATGACTGAATATGGTGTCTTAAGGGGTCATATGGTGTCCTAAGGGGTCGTAGGACACCATGTGACTACTATGGACACCATAAGACCCCTTACGAAACCATATGGTGTCATTAGCGGTCATATGGTGTCCTAAGGGGTCATCAAACATAATATCACCCCTTAGGACACCATAGGACATAACGTGACCCAATATGGTATCATAAGGGGTCATATTGTGTCCCAAGGGGTCATATGATGTCTTAGATGGGTCATATGACACAATATGAACTATTAGGACACAATATTACCTATAATGACCCAATATGGTGTCTTAATGGGTCATATGGCATCCTAAGGGGTTTTAGGACACCATATGACCCCTATAAACACCATAGGACCCCTTATGATACCATATGGTGTTGTTAGGGGTGATATGGTGTCCTAAGTGTTTGTAGGACATAATATAACCCCTTAAGATACCATAGGACCCATAACAATGCAATATGGTGTCATAATGGGTTGTATGGTGTCCTAGGGGGTTATACAGGTTCATGGGACACTATATGACCCCTAAGGATAGCATATGACCCTTTATGACACCATATGGTGTCGTTAGGGGTCATATGGTGTCCATAGGGGTCATATAGTGTCCTAGCACACCATATGACCCCTTAAGACAATAAATTGTGTCGTTATGGGTCATATGGTGTCCTAAGGGGTCGTAGGACATAATATGGTCCTTAAGTACACCATAGGACACAAAGCGACCTAATATGGTGTCATAAAGGGTCATATTTTGTCCTAAGGGGTCATATGATGTCTCAATGGGGTCATATGACACAATATGACCCATAACGACCCAATATGGTGTCTTAAGGGGTCATATGGTGTCCTAAGGGGTCGTAGGAAACCATATGACCCCTATCGACACCATTGGACCCCTTATGACACCATATGGTGTCCTTAGGGGTCATATGGTGTCCTAAGGGGTCATAAGACATAACATGACCCCTTAGGACAACATACATCCCATAATGTCACAATATGGTGTCATAATGGGTCATATGGTGTCCTAAGGGATCATAAGGGTTCATGGGACACCATATGACCCCTAAGAACTACATATGATCCCTTATGACCCCTAAGACATCATATGACCCCTTAGGACACCATAGGACCCAAAGTGATCCAATATGGTGTCATAAGTGTTAATAATATGTCCTAAGGGTTCATATGATGTCTTAAAGGGGTCATATGACACAATAACCCATTAAGACACAATCTGACGCATTATGACCCAATATGGAGTCTTAAGGGGTCATATGGTGTCCTAAGAGGTCGTAGGACACCATATGACTACTACGGACACCATAAGACCCCTTATGACACCATATGGAGTCATTAGGGGTCATATGGTGTCCTAAGGGGTCGTAGGACATAATATGACTCCTTAAGACACCATAGGACCCAAAGTGACCCAATATGGTATCATAAGGGGTCATATTGTGTCCCAAGGGGTCATATGATTTTTTAAGGGGTCATATGAGACAATATGAACTATTAGGAAACAATATGACCTATAACAACCATATATGGTGTCTTAATTGGTGATATTGCATCCTAAGGGGTCGTAGGACACCATATGACTCTAGTGGACACCATAGGACACCTTATAACATTATATGGTGTTGTCAAGGCTCATATGGTCTCCTAAGGGGTCATAGGACATAATATGACCCGTTAAGACAACATAGGACCCATAATGACCCAATATGGTGTCATAATGGGTCGTATGGTGTGCTAACGGGTCATAAGAGTTCATAAGACCCCTTATGACTCCATATGGTGTCGTTAGGGGTCATATGGTGTCCATAGGGGTCATATGGTGTCCTACTTAACCATATGACCCCTTAAGATACCAAATTATGTTGTTATGGGTCATATGGTGTCCTAAGGGGTTGTAGGACACAATATGACACCTTAGGACACCATAGGACCCAAAGTGATCGAATATGGTGTCATAAGGGGTAATATTGTGTCCTAAGGGGTCATATGATGTTTTAAAGGGGTAAGATGACACAATATGACCCATTAGGACAGAATATGACCCATTACAACTGAATATGGTGTCTTAAGGGGTCATATGGTGTCCTAAGGGTCCGTAGGACACCATATGACTGCTATGGACACCATAAGACTCCTTATGACACCATATGGTGTCATTAGGGGTCATATGGTGTCGTAAGGGGTAATCAGACATAATATCACCCCGTAGGACACCATAGGACCCAAAGTGACCCAATATGGTATCATAAGGGGTCATATTGTGTCCCAAGGGGTCATATGATGTCTTAAAGGGGTCATATGACACAATATGAACTATTAGGACACAATATTACCTATAACAACCCAATATGGTGTCTTAATGGGTCATATGGCATCCTAAGGGGTCATAGGACACCATATGACCCCTATAGACACCATAGGACCCCTTATGACACCATATGGTGTTGTTAGGGGTCATATGGTGTCCTAAGGGTTTGTAGGACATAATATAACCCCTTAGGATACCATAGGACCCATAACGATGCAATATGGTGTCATAATGGGTTGTATGGTGTCCTAGGGGGTCATACGAGTTCATGGGACACCATATGACCCCTAAGGACAACATATGACCCCTTATGACACCATATGGTGTCGTTAGGGGTCATATGGTGTCCATAGGGGTCATATGGTGTCCTAGCACACCATATGACCACTTAAGACACTAAATTGTGTTGTTATGGGTCATATGGTGTCCTAAGGGGTTGTAGGACACAATATGTTCCTTAAGTACACCATGGGACACAAAGTGACATTATATGGTGTCATAAAGGGTCATATTTTGTCCTAAGGGGTCATATGATGTCTTAATGGGGTCATATGACACAATATGACCCATAACGACCCAATATGGTGTCTTAAGGGGTCATATGGTGTCCTAAGGGGTCATAGGAAACCATATGACCCCTATCGACACCATTGGACCCCTTATGACACCATATGGTTTCGTTAGGGCTCATATGGTGTCCTAAAGGGTCATAAGACATAACATGACCCCTTAGGATGGCATACAACCCATAACATCCCAATATGGTATCATAACAGGTCTTATGGTGTCCTAAGGGATCATAAGGGTTCATGGGACACCATATGACACCTAAGAACAACATATGACCTCTTATGACACGATATGGTATCATTAGGGGTCATATAATGTCCATAAGGGTCATATGATATCCTAGGACACCATATAACCCCTTAAGAAAACAAATTGTGTCGTTATGGGTCATATGGTGTCCTAAGGGGTCGTACGACACAATATGACCCCTAAGGAAACCATAGGACCCAAAGAAACCCAATATGGTGTCATAAGGGGTCATATTGTGTCCTAAGGGGTCATATGATGTCTTCAAGGTGTCATATGACACAATATGACCCATTAAGACACAATATGAACCATTCTGGTACAATATGGTATCTTAAGGGGTCATATTATGTCCTAACAGGTCATAGGACACCATATGACCCTTATGGAGACCATAGGACCCCTTATGACACCATATGGTGTTGTTACGGGTCAAATGGTGTCCTAAGGGGTCGTAGGACATAATATGACCCTTTAGGACACCATAGGACCCATAACGACCCAATATGGTTTCATAACATGTCGTATGGTGTCCTAAGGGGTCATAAGGTTTATGGGACACCATATGACCCCTATGGACAACATACAACCTCTTATGACACTATATGGTGTCATTAGGAGTCATATTGTGTCCATAGGGGTCACATGGTGTCCTAGGACACCATATGACCCCTTAAGGCACCAAATTGTGTTGTTATGGGTCATATGGCTTCCTAAGGGGTCATAGGAGATAATATGATCCCTTAGGACACCATAGGACCCAAAGAGACCCAATATGGTGTCATAAGGGCTCATATTGTGTCCTAAAAGGTCATATGATGTCTTAAAGGGGTCATATGACACAATATGACCCATTAGGACATAATATCACCCATAATAAACCCATATGGTGTTTAAGGGGTCATATGGTGTCCTAAGGGGCCATAAAACATGATATGACCCCTTATGACACCATATGGTGTCATTAGGAGTCATATGGTGTCCTAAGGAATTGTAGGACATAATATGACCCCTTAGGACACCATAGGACCCATAGAAACACAATATGGTGTCATAATAGTTCATATGGTGTCTTAAAGGGTCAAAAGGGTTCATGGGACACCATTTGACCCGTAAGGACAACATACGACTCCTTATGACACCATATGGTGTTGTTAGGGGTCATATGGTGTCCATAGGGGTCATATGGTGTCCTAGGAAACCATATGACCCCTTAAGACAAAACATTGCTTCGTTATGGATCATATGGTGTCCTAAGGTATTGTAGGACACAATATGACCCCTTAGGACACCATAGGACCCAAAGAAAACCAATATGGTGTCATAAGGGGTCATATTGTCTCCTAAGGTGTCATATGATATCTTAAAGGGGTTATATGACACAATATGACCCATTAGGACACAATATGACCAATAATGACCCAATATGGGGTCATTTGGTGTCCATAGGGGTCATATGGTGTCCTTAGGGAAGAGGGGTAGAGAGAGAGATTAAGATACCAAATTGTGTCATTATGAGTCATATGGTGTCCTATTACCCATTAGGACACAATATGACCTATAACGACCCAATATGCTATCTTAAGGGGTCATATGGTGTCCCGAGGGGTTGTACGACATCGTATGACCCATATGGACACCATAGGACCTCTTATGATGCCATATGGTGTCATTAGGGGTCATATTATGTCCTAAGGGGTCATAAGGGTTTATGGGACACCATATGACCCCTAAGGACAACATACGACCCCTTATGACACCATATGGTGTCGTTAGGGGTCAAATGGTGTCCATATGGGTTATATGGTGTCTTAGAACACCATATGACCCCTTAAGACACCAAATTGTATCGTTATAGGTCATATGGTGTCCTAAGGGGTCATAGGACACAATACAACCCCTTATGACACCATTGGACCCTAAGAAACTCAATACGGTATCAGAAGGGGCCATATTGTGTCCTAAGGGGTTATTTGATGTCTTAAAGGGGTCATATGATACAATATGACCCATAATGACTCAATATGGTGTCTTAAGGGGTCAAACGGTGTCCTAAGGGTTTGTAGGACACCATATGACCCATATGGACACCATAAGACCTCTTATGCCACCCTATGGTGTCATTAGGGGTCATATGGTGTCATAAGGGGTCATAGGACATAATATGACCCCTTAGGACACCATAGGACCCATAACAACCCAATATGGTGTCATAATAGTTAATATGGTGTCCTAAGGGGTCATAAGAGTTCATGGGGCACCATATGACCCCTCATGACACCATATGGTGTTGTTAGGGGTCATATGGTGTCCATAGGGGTCATATGCTTTCGTAAGATACCGTATGACCCATTAAGGCACCAAATTGTGTCGTTACAGGTCATATGGTTTCCTAAGGTGTCATAGGACACAATATGATCCCTTAGGACACCATAAGGCCCAAATCACCCAATATGGTGTCACAAGGGATCATATTGTTTCTTAAGGTGTCATTTGATGTCTTAAAGCGGTCATATGACACAATATGACCCATTAGGATCAAATATGACCTATAACGACCCAACATGGTGTCTTAAGGGGTCATATGGTATCCATAGGGGTCATATGGTGTCCTTAGGGGAGAGGGGGAGAGAGAGAGATTAAGACACCAAATTGTGTCGTTATGGGTCATATGCAATCCTATGACCCATTATGATACAATATGACTCATAACTACCCAATATGGTGTCTTAAGGGGTCATATGGTGTCCTAAGGGGTCGTAGGACACCATATGACCCCTTTAGACACCATAGGACCCCTTATGACACCATATGGTGTCTTTAGGGGCCATATGGTGTCCTAAGGGCTCATAGGACATAATATGAACCCTTAGGACATCATAAAACCCATAACAACCTAATGTGGTGTCATAACGGGTCGTATGGTGTCCTAAGGAGTCATAAGGGTTCATGGGACACCTTATGACCCCTAAGGACAACATACAATCTCTTATAACATTGTATGGTGTCATTAGGGGTCATATGGTGTCCATAGGGGTCATATGGTGTCCTAGTAAAGCATATGACCCCTTAAAACACCAAATTGTGTTGTTATGGGTCATATGGTGTCCTAAGGGGTTGTAGGACACAATATGACCCCTTAGGACACCATAGGACCCAAAGCGATTCAATATGGTGTCATAAGGGGTAATATTGTGTCCTAAGGGGTCATATGATGTCTTAAAGGGGTCATATGGCACAATATGACCATTTAGGACATAATATGACCCATTACGACCCAATATGGTGTCTTAAGAGGTCATATGGTGTCCTAAGGGGTTGTAGGACACCATATGACTGCTATGGACACCATAGGATCTCTTAGAACACCATATGATGTCATTAGGGGTCATATGGTGTCCTAAGGGGTCATAGGACATAATATGACCCCTTAGCACACCATAGCAGCCAAAGAAACCCAATATGGTATCATAAGGGGTCATATTGTGTCCCAAGAGGTCATATGACACAATATGAACCATTAGGACACAATATTACCTATAATGACCCAATATGGTGTCTTAAGGTGTCATATAGCTTCCTAAGGGGTTGTAGGAGACCATATAACCACTATGGACACCATAGGACCCCTTATGACACCACAAGACCCCTTACGACACCATATAGTGTCGTTAGGGGTCATATGGTGTGCTAAGGGTTCATAGGACATATATTACCCCTTAGGATACCATTAGACCCATAATGACTTAATATGGTGTCATAATGGGTCGTATGGTGTCCTAGGGTGTCATACTGGTTCATGGGACACCATGTGACCCCTAAGGACAACATATGACCCCTTATGACACCATATAGTGTCTTTAGGGATCATATGGTGTCCATAGGGGTCATATGGTGTCCTCGGACACCATATGACCCCTTAAGACACCAAATTGTGTCATTATGGGTCATATGGTGTCCTAAGGGGTCATAGGACACAATTTGATCCTTTAGTACACCATAGAACACAAAGAGACCCAATATGGTGTCATAAGGGGTCATATTGTGTCCTAAGGGGCCATATGATGTCTTCAAGGGGTCATATGACACAATATGACCCATTAAGACATAATATGACCCAAAATGACCTAATATGGTGTCTTAAGGGGTCATATGGTATCCTAAGGGGTTGCAGGAAACCATATGACCCATATGGACACCAAAAGAACCCTTATGACACCATATGGTGTCGTTAGGGGTCATATGGTGTCGTAAGGGGTTGTAGGACATAATATGACCCCTTAGGACACAATATGACTCATAATGACCCAATATGGTGTTATAACAGGTCGTATGTTGTCCTAAGGGATCATAAGGGTTCATGGGACACCATGTGACCCCTAAGGACAACATACGACCCTTTATAACACCATATGGTATCGTTAGTGGTCATATAGTGTCCATAGTGGTCAAATGATATCCTAGGACACCATATGACCTCTTAAGACACCAAATTATGTCATTATGGGTCATATGGTCCTAAGAGGTTGTAGGACAAAATATGACCCCTTAGGACATAATAGGACCCAAAGTGACCCAATATGGTGTCATAAGGGTTCATATTATGTCCTAAGGGGTTATATGATGTCTTAAAGGGGTGATATGACACAATATGACCCATTAGGACACAATATGACCCATAATGACCCAAGATGGTATCTTAAGGGGTCATATGGTGTCCTAAGGGGTTGTAGGACACCATATGACCCCTATGGACACCATAGGACCCCTTATGACATGATATGGTGTCGTTAGGGGTCATATGGTGTCCTAAAGTGTCGTAGGACATAATATGACCCCTTAGGACACCATACAATCCATAACAACCCAATATGTTGTCATAACGGGTTGTATGGTGTCCTGAGGGGTCATAAGGGTTTATCAAACACCATATGACCTCTAAGGACAACATACGACCCCTTATAACATCATATGATGTTGTTAGGGGTCATATGGTGTCCATAGGGGTCATATGGTATCCTAGGATGCCATATGACTCCTTAAGGCACCAAATTGTCTCGTTATGGGTCATATGGCATCCTAAGGGGTTGTAGGACACAATATGACCCATTAGGACACCATAAGACCCAAAGTGACCCAATATGGTGTTATGAAGAGTAATATTGTGTCCTAAGGGGTGATATGATGTCTTAAAGGGGTTATATGACACAATATGACCCATTAGGACACAATATGACCCATAACGACCCAATATATTGTCTTAAGGGGTCATATGGTGTCCTAAGGGGTCGTAGGACACCATATGACCCCTATGGACACCATAGGACCCCTTATGACACCATATGTTGTCGTTAGTGGTCATATGGTGTCCTAAAGGGTTGTAGGACATAATATGACTCCTTAGGATACCAGGGGACCCATAATGACCCAATATGGTGTCGTAATGGGTCATATGGTTTCCTAAAGGATCATAAGGGTTCATGGGACACCATATGACCCCTAAGGACAACATACAATATGTTGATATGGTTTTGTCATTGATGTCAACACCTGTAATAGCTTGTCAACACTTATCAACACTTGGAGATTTTGTTTATGTTCACTGGCAAGTCAGAGACTTATGCACAGTCACTAGTATTTGGTTCACTGATAGATTATATTGTTCACAAGAACTTGGAATGACTTGGAAACTACTTGGTTATGTTGAAGACATTATTCAATGACTTGGTTTTGGTGATTTGGTTAATTGTTTATTTGGGTTTGCATATTTGCTGTTATCGACAAATAGGTCGAAGATAAGCACTGATAGGTATATCTATTCCAGATCAGCATGACATGTTATGGAGATGATTTATTATTATTGTAAATGCATTGAGCCAACATCATGCATCAGATATTGATTTATTTGTAATTGATTTTATTGTAATATCTTTTAGCGAGCCGACCTATTCAATTGGTCTTAGGTTATGGTATAAATGTAAGATCTTATTTGTGAGACAAATGTGTGAATGCAAAAAGGATTGTAATAAGGTATATGTGGAAACAAGCAGAGCTATACACGTAGACATCATTTGAAGGTTGAAGGAAGGATTTTGTGAAGGCAATCAGAACTAAACCGATACTGAATCTAAGATATGAAGATGCTATTTTGTGCAGTACATTATCATTAGATTTAACCATCCATCTATAGTCAATGTGACTCTCATTTTGTGATTGAGTAGTGAGCTCGAGGCATCTAGCCTTTCTGCATGTGCAGAATCCATATTGTACACACATATTATCTATAGTAGTATCATTTGATTGTGGGTAAGGCTTTTTACCATGGTTTTTCCCCTTACAAGGTTTCCACATACAAATATTGGTGTTATGTGTTGTGGATGTTATTGTCTTTCTATTTCATGCATTAATCTTTACCGATACTGCAATTAACTATTAGGATTGTCTACCGGCATAAAGTTTGGTTTACTGGTATTAAGCATTAAGTTTTGGTTAAGTTAATTTTGGTTGAATTGATTGGACAAGTGATTCACCCCCCCTCTTAGTCATCTCTAGGACCTAACAATTGGTATCATAGCCTAGTTCTCTTTTTGTGGAAGTTTAACAGCTTGAGGAGATCCAATGTCTTCTAACTATTTCAGGAAGGACAGTCTGAAACTTGATGGAACTGACTATGGCATATGGAAGATCAGGATGGAGATACATTTGAATTCAATTGGAAAGGACATATGGGATGTTACAAAGAATGGCTATACTGCTCCTACTCAAGGTCAACCTATTCCACCTAACTTGGCTAAAGATGACGAAAATGATTGCAAAGCAAGAGAAGAACTTTTGAGTGCATTGTCAGATCAGCAAGTCATGGGATTGTCAGATAGATCTACTGTTAAAGCTATTTGGGAGAAACTGGAAACATTGAATGAAGGACATTCTAAAGTCAAAATTGCAAAATTTGAATGCTTCTGGGTTAGGTATGAAAGTCTGAAAATGGAAGAAGAAGAAAGAATTTCTACTTTTATGGAAAGAGTAAATGAAATTGTTCTGGGTATACAATGTTGTGGAGGAACCTTAAGTGAAGATGAGATTGTTTCTAAATATTTAAGAGCTTTTCTACCAGCATATAAAATGAAAGTTATTTCTATAAAATAATTGAGAACAATGCCTAATGCTTCAGTATCTAGAGACACTTTGGTTGGAAAAATTTTAGCTTTTGAGATTGAGGAATTTGGTCCTATTACTACTATCAAGACAAATCTAGCTTCCAAGGCATTATCATCAAGTGTAGCATCATCATCATTTGATAAATCTAATTGGAAAGCCTTATATGCAAGAGAACTTGAATAAAGTAGGAGATAAAATGAAGAACTTGAAGTACTATTTACAAGGAAAATGCCTAAAGGTCCAATTGGAAGTAAGTGTGAAGGTAAATGATCAGGATTAAATTGGGAAAATATTGAAATCTAATTTTTTTCAAAATTTTCTATGTTTTAGTAAATTACAATTTTGAGGGTCTTCGGTGCATTTTCGATGTTTCCAAAATTTGGTTCTAGATTATTTGAATACCTTTCCAACGCATCAAACGGTTTGTAATTCGGAGCTAGGATGAGAAAGTTATGCCTTCTCAAAGTGGACTAAAATTTTATATTTAGTTTTTTGATAATTTTGATAGTTTTAGTAGTTTAATTGTAATAAACATTATGGTGACTCTTCGTTTCAATTCCAAGGGATTTGTGTGACCCTTGGGATACATTCGACTTGTATAAACTCCAATTTTGAATAGAATGGAGACAGTTTTTGGTTTGCAATCTTCTTGTTGTCAATTTTTGTGTTGAAATCTACAATACCACAGGTATCACACCAGGTATTGTAATCTAGTTTTCATAAATCAGATTAGTGGTATCAGAGCGGGAACGCTCCTTTATGCCAATTTACACAAGGTCTTCCTACCAAAGATTAGGATTGGATACACAAGATTTGTCAAAATACCCACCTTTGAGACGCACACAATCAAAGATGTCAGACAATGATGTTAAGAAGTTGGTCGAGGAAGCTTTAAATAAGCAATGAGAGGAGATGATGAGTCAATTTTCAAACCTCCTACAGAAGCAAAAACCCTCTGAATTTGAAACACCATTTCGTGGAAATACCCCTTTCAAAGTGCAGGTCAATTTCGACATCCCAAATTTTAAAGGAAAGGTCGATGCTGAAGCTGTTGATAACTGGTTATCAAAGTTGGATAGGTACTTTTCTGTAAATAATTTCTCAGATGCTGAAAAGATAACATTTGCTCTCCTCAAAGCTGAAACCCATGTGAAATTAGCATGGGAAACCAAAGTAGCAAACAAAGAACAAGAATCAGTTGCTGAAGATGA
This sequence comes from Cryptomeria japonica, assembly GCF_030272615.1. Lineage (NCBI taxonomy): Eukaryota > Viridiplantae > Streptophyta > Pinopsida > Cupressales > Cupressaceae > Cryptomeria > Cryptomeria japonica. Next base: position 177,428,513 of record NC_081414.1, read on the forward strand.
TTTTATACTATCTCTTGATAAGAAGCCCACATGGGGAGAATTTGTGGAATATATAAAAGAAGCTTACCTCCCGGAGGATATATATGAACAAAAATACATAGAATGGCAGCTTCTTCGCCAAAGGAGGGATCAGTCTGTGCAAGATTACACCAATACATTCCATTCACTTTTAGCAAAACTCGGTATTAATGATTCAGAGAAGCATAGAATTTTAAAATATCAGAGTGGACTTCACAGGTATATTCAAACAGAGATGGATTTTCTAAATATTGAGACATTGGCAACTGCCTATAAATATGCTACAAAAAATTGAAGAAAAATCCAAGCAAAGATGGAAGAGGGACTACTTTGCAAACAACAAGCCAAGGGCTGAAGGTGGCAATAAATTTGTAGGGAAACAGGTGACCAAGGAACCTCATTCAAATTCGCCCAAGAACACATGGTGGTCTACTAAAAAGACAGACACAGGCATGTGGTGTGAGTTGCATAGGTCCCCAACCCATAATACAAAGGATTGTCGAAGTATTAAAAATTTGATGATAGAAATACAAGGGGAGGAAGCTGAACCTGAATCGCCACCAATAGATAATTCTAAGAAAGAGGAGAATGATTCCATCATAGAAGCAAACCCATATGCCGTAGTTGGAACTGCTAAAGTATTTCCCCGTGAAGATGAAGAGAGACTTTTTCATTCACAGATGTGGGTTGATGGAAAGCCTCTACATTTTATTGTTGACAGTGGGAGTCAAAAGAATTTGATCTCTAGGGAGATAGTCAAAAGATTAAATTTGAAAGTGACAAGACACCCACAACCATACTCTATGGGATGGGTGAATGAGGGACAAGATATTCAAATCAATCAACAATGTCGTTTGCCATATTCAATCAAGCCTTTCAAGGATGAAGTGATATGTGATGTAGCACCATTGGATGTATGCGATGTCTTGCTGGGGCAGCCATACATGTATCAGAGGCATGGGGTGTATGAGTCAAGGCCACGTAGTGTTACAATCAAGCTTGGTGAGAAGAGGTACCGAATACCAGAGGTATGTCCAACAAAAACTGCATCTTTAATTAGTGCTAAACAATGTAAACGCTTGATTGCTCAAACTGGAGCTTTTATTGTACTCATGATTTGCCCTGAACAAACAAAGTCAGTTGTTCTTAATACACATGCTAAGGTAACAGAGAATCAACAAAATCAAATAGATAAAATTTTGAAAGAATATCACAATGTGTTTACACCACCAGTGGGAGTACCAACACACTGTCAAGTCAAGCACTCTATTGATTTAATTCCAGGCACACCGCTACCACATGAGCCAATATATAGGAGGTCAGTTTTGGAAAATAATGAGATTAAGAGACAAATTCAGGAGTTGATTCAGAAAGGACACATTTGTCCAAGTGCTTCACCTTGTGGAAGTCCAATTGTCCTTGCTAAAAAGAAAGATGGGACATGGAGGCTTTGTATTGATTATAGAGCATTAAACAAAATCTTTGTTAAAAATAGATATCCAATCCCTCGAATTGATGATTTGTTGGACCAACTTAGGGGGGCTAAATTCTTTATAAAAGTTGACTTGAAGTCTGGATACCACCAAGTACCAATTGATCCAGCAGATGTGTGGAAGACTGCATTTAAATCTAAGGAAGGTTTGTTTGAATGGTTGGTCATGTCTTTTGGCCTAACAAATGCCCCAGCCACATTTATGAGATTGATGAATGATGTGCTTAGACCATTCATTGATTCCTTTGTAGTTGTTTATTTGGATGACATACTCATCTTTAGCAGAACTGGGTCTGAGCATTTGCAGCATGTTGAACAAGTTCTTTCAACTCTGCAAAAACACAAACTTTATGCCAACATTGAGAAGTGTTCTTTTGGTATGCAGAGTATTCAATACTTAGGGTATATCATTGACATTGAGGGTGTTCATGTTGATCCAGCAAAGATTCAAATAATTCAAGATTGGCCATCTCCTAAAAGTTTCACAGAGCTTCGCAGCTTCTTGGGCTTAGCCAACTTCTATCATAGATTTGTGTTTGGTTTCTCACACATATCATGGCCTCTTAATCAATCACTCAGGGGTGGAGCACAAGCAAACTTTCAATGGACAGAGGCACAACAACAAGCATTTGAGGAGTTAAAGAAAAGACTATGTTCAGCACCGGTATTGGTCCTTCCAAATCTACACCAAGCATTTGAGATAGAAACAGATGCATCAGATTATGCTCTTGGTGCGGTACTCACACAAAATGGGTATCCTATTGCCTATCACAGTGAAACTTTTTCTGATACAGTACGTAAGTATCCCACCTATGATAAGGAGTTGTATGCCATTGTTCAGGCTTGCAAACAATGGAAACACTATATACTGGGAAAAGAAACTGTTATACATACAGACCATAAACCACTCCAATTCTTGCAAACACAAGGAAAGCTACAGAATGATAGACATCAACCGTGGTCAGTCTATTTACAACAATTTCACCTCAACATTCGTCATAAAAAAGGAAGCAGTAACAAGGTGGCAGATTGTTTGAGTAGGCCTCCAATTGTAGTTTTGACAATAGTGTTGGATTCATGCGGTCATCAATCATCCACTTGGGAACAACTATATAGTACTGACCCTGATTTTGCTAACATCTATAGTAATTTGGTAGAAGGAAAATCTGTCTCTGATTTTCACTTGCAGGATGGGTTTCTTTGCCATAATGGTCACATATGTGTACCCACCGAAGAATGGAAGAAAATGATATGGGAAGCTCACTACAGTCGTGTTGCAGGACATTTTGGTATTGGTAAGACTACTGCTATCCTTCAAAAGTATTTCTATTGGCCAAAAATGAAGCAAGATGTCATTTCACATATACAAGCTTGTGTAGCCTGTGCGATTGCAAAACCAACAAACCGTAAGTTGGGTCTATACTTACCATTACCTATTCCTGATAAGCCATGGCAATCTATTTCAATGGATTTTATGTCTGGGCTTCCAACTACCAGGCGGGGGCATGATTGTGTATATGTTGTGGTAGATAGGTTTTCTAAAATGGCTATCATGGTGGCATGTAAAAAGATGATTTCTGCAGAAGATACTGCCAAGCTATTTTTTGAACATGTGTGGGTTCATTTTGGTTTGCTAAAAACCATTATTTCTGATAGGGATAGCAGGTTCATCAGCAAATTTTGGTCTGCACTATGGGCTAAAATGGACATGAAACTGACAAAGTCCACAGCATTCCATCCTCAAACAGATGGGCAGACAGAAGTGGTGAATCGAATGATTATTCATATTTTACGGATGTATCATTCAAAACATCCTCGCATGTGGGATGAAAGCTTACCCTATGTGCAACACAGCTACAACCGTGCACTCCATAGTACTACAGGGCACAGTCCATTTGAAGTTTCTCTTGGGTACCAGCCATTGGCACCTGTGGATGTAGCAATACCATCTCTACAGTCTAGCAGTCCATTGAATGGTGACAAGGAGGTAGATAAAGCAGAAAAATTCATTGATAACATTAGACACCTACAACAACAAGTTTATGAGATATTGGAGCAGAGTAATCAGAAATATAAGGAAAGACATGATAAACATAGAACTCCCCATCAGTTTCAGGTTGGTGACAAGGTATGGTTACATTTTCAGAAAGAGCGTCTACATGGACCAAATAGGAAGCTTCGACCTCTTCGTTATGGACCATACACTATTGTGAAACAAGTTGGTGAGAATGCTTTTGAACTTAATTTGCCATCTTTTTTGGGACTGCATCCAGTTTTCAATGTGGAGTTGTTGAGACCCTATTTTCCTCCTTTATTGGATATCTCCCAAGCTACTGAATACATTCAAGCTGCAGAGTTAAACCCCTCTACTACTGCTCCAGTCCAGTGTGACCATGTTACTGAAGCCATTTTAAAGACTTTGAGAAATCAGAAAATCCCTTTGTATTGGGTGGTTCGAGCTGGTCAGCATTCTCATCAAGGCAAGTGGCTTACTAAGGAACAAATTGAAGAACAATTTCCTCATCTGTTGCAGCAGATTAGTGCAATGGGGCCCATTGCCTCTTAAGGGGGGAGGAATGATCAGGATTAAATTGGGAAAATATTGAAATCTAATTTTTTTCAAAATTTTCTATGTTTTAGTAAATTGCAATTTTGAGGGTCTTCGGTGCATTTTCGATGTTTCCAAAATTTGGTTCTAGATTATTTGAATACCTTTCCAACGCATCAAACGGTTTGTAATTCGGAGCTAGGATGAGAAAGTTATGCCTTCTCAAAGTGGACTAAAATTTTATATTTAGTTTTTTGATAATTTTGATAGTTTTAGTAGTTTAATTGTAATAAACATTATGGTGACTCTTCGTTTCAATTCCAAGGGATTTGTGTGACCCTTGGGATACATTCAACTTGTATAAACTCCAATTTTGAATAGAATGGAGACAGTTTTTGGTTTGCAATCTTCTTGTTGTCAATTTTTGTGTTGAAATCTACAATACCGCAGGTATCACACCAGGTATTGTAATCTGGTTTTCATAAATCAGATCAGTAAAGCACCCTTTAAATGTTTTACTTGTAATAAGATTGGTCATATGGCTTCTAGATTCCTTGATAGACATGCAAGATTAAGAGAAGAAGCTAAAAGAACATATAAGCCTAACCCTGACTATCAGAAATACAAGTTTAAGAAGAATAGAGACAAGTCTTGTTATTATGCTAATGAAGGAGTTATTGATGATTCTGATGAGGATCCGATAGACAATGGATGGGCTTTTGTTTCTATAATAGAAGATCAACTAGCACCTATTGTTCAACTGGTAGAGAAAGCCCTGGCAAATAAAGTTAAAGATATGGATGAATGGATTATTGATTTAGGATGTTTGAATCATATGACTAGTGATAAGAGTAAATTCTTAACCTTTTAGGATTACAATGGAGGTCTAGTAAGATTTGAAGATGATAAAGCTTTTTTGATCAAAGGAAAAGGCACTATATCTTTTGATGGTAAGCACAATATTGATAATGTTTACTATGTTGAAGGTTTGAAGCATAATCTTTTGAGTGTTGGTCAATTAGTTGAGAAAGGATTTGATTTACAATTCAATAATGGTAAATGCAAAATCTTAAACAAAACTGGTTTGGAAATTGCAACCGGTAATCAAACTAGAGGTAATATCTTTCATTTGAACAACAATGAGAATGCATGTTTGATTGCACATATTGATGAAAGTTGGTTATGGCATAAGAGACTTTTTCATGTAAATTTTGATTGCATTGTGAAAATCAGTACTACTAAGGTGGTAAGAGATTTACCTAATATTGTTAAACCTCACAATCCGGTATGTAAGGAGTGTCAATTTGAAAAGCAAGCTAGAGCAACTTTCAAGAGTATTTTGGAGAAGTCTAACAATGTTCTTGATTGAATTCTTATTGATTTATGTGGTCCAGCAAGAACTAGAAATACACAAGGAGATAGGTATTTTATGCTAATCATTGATGACTATTCTAGAATGTGTTGGGTTACTTTTCTCAGGGAAAAATATGAAGCATTTCGGAAATTCAAACTATTCAAGGTGATGGTAGAAAATGAAACTAGCAAGAAAATCAAATGTTTGAGATCAGATCAAGGAGGAGAATTCACATCTAAGGAATTTAATACATTATGTGAAATGAATTGGATCAGAAGACAATTATCAGCACCTCGGGCACCCCAACAGAATGGAGTTGTGGAAAGGAAAAATAGAACTATCTTTGATGCAGCTAGAAGTATGACATCAGAAGAAAATCTACCTCATATATACTGGAGAGAAGTGGTAAATACAACAATTTATACATTCAACATAGTTCACATCAGAGGTGAAACCGGTAAGACCCCACATGAACTATGGTTTGGTAATACTTCTACTTTTAAATATTTTAGAATATTTGGAAGTAAATGCTATATTAGAAGAGATGAGTATATTGGAAAATTTGATCCTAGAAGTGATGAAGGAATATTTCTTGGTTAATCATTTAAGAGCAAACCATATAGATGTTTTAACAAGAGATTGCAGAAAATTGTTGAGAGTGCAAATGTGAAGATTGATGAACAGTTTAGAGGAAATTCAAGGTACACAAACTCTGAACCGGCAATAGAGATAATAAAAAGTGAACCTACTATGAATACACCAATACAAAATGGTTATCCAGTGACACTGGCATCATCTGGAGAATCAACAGTCACTGAAGAATAGCAGCAAGTAAAAACACCCCGGTATGTAAGATTGAATCATTCTGAAGATCAGATAATTAGAAACAAATTTCAAGGAGTTATGACTAGAGGAATATTGGCAAATGAGGAGGTATGTCTTATTTCTCAAATTAAACCTACATCAATTAATGAGGCATGTGAAGATAAATATTGGATTAAAGCTATGGAAGATGAATTGGAACAAATTGAAAGGAATAACACTTGGTCATTAGTTCCTTGGCCTAAAGACAAAAATGTAATTTGAACTAAATGCGTTTTCAGAAATAAACTTAATGAAGATGGCATGGTAATCAGAAACAAAGCAAGATATGTGTGCAAGGGATATTCACAAAAAGAAGGAATTGATTACAATGAAACCTTTGCACTGGTAGCTAGAATTGAGGCAGTCAGACTTTTATTGGCTTTTGCAGTACACAAGAACTATAAAGTATATCAAATGGATGTTAAATGTGCATTTCTGAATGGAGATCTTGAAGAAGGAGTTTATATTGAACAACATGATGGATTTTCTTTGACAGATAACAAAGAAATGGTTTGTAGGTTAAGGAAAGCTTTATATGGATTGAAACAAGCTCCTAGAGCTTAGTATGCTAGATTGGACAAATATCTTTTGAAGCTTGGTTACACTAAAGGTAATGCTGACAACAATTTATACAACAAAGTGACTAATGATGACATATTGGTTATTGAATTTTTTGTTGATGATATAATCTTTGGAGGAGAAGATGGTTTGTGTAAAGACTTTTCTAACAAAATGCAGCAAGAATTTGAAATGTCTATGATTGGAGAGATAAAATTCCTTTTAGGATTGCAGATTTCACAGACTGATAAAGGTATTTTCCTATGTCAATCTAAGTACTTGAAGGAATTACTAAAGAAATTTGGCATGGAAAACTATAAACCAGTAAACACACCTATGACTACAGCTGATAAATTATCTTTGAAGGATGAATAAACAATTGTTAATCCGACTAGATACAAATCTATGATAGGAGGTTTACTGTATTTGACACAAACAAGACCTGATATTATGAATACAGTATGTATTGTTTCAAAATTTAAGAGTAATCCCAAAGAAAATCATGAATCGACAGTGAAAAGGATTTTCTGGTACCTACAATGCACCACAAATCTTGGTTTATGGTATCCTAGAGATGAAAATTTTGATTTATGTGTATACACAAATGCTAATTGGGTAGGAAAGGTGGATGATAAAAAAAGCACCACTGGTGGAGCATTTTTTCTTGGCAGCAGACTAATTTCATGGTTGAGCAAGAAACAAAGTTGTACAAGTCTATCAACAATAGAATCAGAATATGTTGCAACAACAATTAATTGTACATAGGTATTATGGATCAAGCAAATGCTGAAGGACATAAAGGTAAAATGCAAGAAACCTATAACTATGTACTGTGATAATATGGCAACAATTGATATATCAAAGAACCTGGTATTTCTGTACGTTAGGAAATAGGAAATCATCAAAGCAATATATATAAAGACATATTAATCATTATTAGCTCAATCACAAACACACATTGCAATGATCTATCCTAAACAACACTATCAATAGAGACATGAAATAAAACATTCAAAATCAAAGATCATGCAAACCAAAGATGATGATTCAAATGCTCCTTCATGCGGCTCCATTGTTCTTCTTTCTCCTCCAAATAGGTTTGTTGTGGATCTCACCTTCAAGTGCATACACCTAATTGTGAAAGCAAGATTGACATTGACACAAGAATACTCGAAGCGTAAATTCAATAGTCTGATTAGGGATTAGCGGCTAGGGGGTTTGATTGAAGAAAATCATCCAATTTATAGAAGAATTGGAGAGATGACAAGATTAGCATGATCCAATTCAAATGGAAATTGCAAATCAATATGACAAATTATGACAAATTATGCACGTTCTATGCACAATTTGATTGATTGATAATTGATGACAAATTATAACAACTTCTATGTCAAAATTGTTGATTGTCAATTATGACAAATTTATGAAAAATTGACATGTCATTCCCATGAATTTAGGAGAGCAATAGGAGGAAAATGAAATTGGATAAATTAAGAAATTAGAAAATTGAAATTGATGAAAATTAGGAATTAGAAATTAAGTAAATTAATTAATAATCTTTCATTTATTAATTAATTCAAAAAGAGGAATAATTAGCCAATTAAATGAAGATTTAATTGTAATGAGAAGACTTAGGATAAATAAGTAATTTATTAATCCTAGAGAGAGAAATGACAAACAGGGTTAAATGATTAAATCACAAAACCCTAGAAGATGAATTAGCAATGCAAGAATGACAATTAGGTCGTGATTGAAGATAATTAATGTCGTGATTTTGAATTGATAAATGACCAATGCGATAAATGACTTGATTGATAAATGCGTCGATTGATGAGGAACAATGACAAATTGCTCCAAATTGACATGATTGAAAAGGACAAGGATCGATGATGAATCGATCGCAATATGACAAGATTGACAAGGACAAAGATTGACCAAAATCATGACTGGATAGTGTTGTCAACAAGACCAAATTCGAATATGAGATGAATGAAGAATGTAGAAGAATGACTCGATGCTTGCAAATGATAAAGACCAAGTGTGAATCATAGAAGAAATGTTAATGCGATGCAAAAACCTAAAATGAGGCAATGCGCAAATGTTAAAGTATGACTCCGCAAGCGTTGACCATTTTTAGGTGTCTACATTTTGCCCCTCTTTGAGACAATGCGATTTTAAGCGTTGTTTCAAAGAACAATAATGAAAATGCCCCAGACAATAACAATGACATATGCATGCCCCCTTGAGGAATTGGCTGAAAACATGCAGAAAAGAGGCCAATTGATCGATAAAAATGATAGGATCGAACGGACTGACAATCAGAGATCGGATACATGATAGACAAGCAATTTAAAGGGCACAAGGCCACGACCAACATAAGATGGAGAGGATGCATGTCCATCTATGCAATGACAAAGAGCTATAAATGAGACCAAGAGAGTGAAAATTGCTCATTTGCACTAGCTAAAGAGGAGGATTTGTTGCTCTGGACAAGGACACTTGCAGAGAGATGGCGAACATTCCAATGGCAGATCACCTTGGAGAACATGTACGCACATTCAGATGATCGGACGATGCAGGAGCTATGGTATGGATCTCAAAAAACCATGTTTTCAATTTCATGAATTTTGAATGCTTGCGGGACATTGCGGGGATGCGGAGGACAGAGGGAGCACCGAGTGACAGAGGCACGTGCTCCTTGGGACAGACAGTGGACATTATGTAGTTTGACATGTTGTAGTCAGCCTACGGGCCATACTTAGGACAGACAGTCTAATTTTGTACTCCAATATTATTGTGATATTATATGATATGTAGTTATGATTTGTAGTTATTTGTCTACATATGGATGCAATGTGTTATGATTTGTAGTTATTTGTCTACATATGGATGACTTATGTGCTTTTTATGAACATATATGGATGTATTTTTATGTATTTTTTGATGCATTTATAATATGAAATGGATAAAAAGCTTGATATAATGCTTAATGTGATGTTTGATATAATGCAAATGTACTAACGAAATGGATGCAGGATGCAGCATATGTGTTTGGATATCGGAGCACTAGACCGAACTAACTATCCGACTGGATGGAAGAAGTGTTAGTAAGAAGAAAGGAGATAAAGGACAATTAGAGATGAAGAAAAATTTTCTTTCAGTAATGCACTTTGTAGGTGAGAACCTTTATTTTTATTTAGCAAAATGGATGCGTAGCATCATGGCATTGAAGGCCAAAGCTGAAATGCAACCCTTTTTGGAAAAGACAGACACATCGCAGACAAATGACAATCACAATCAAAAAAAAGAAAGGGACCATGAGCCATCCCAGTCACTCTAAATCACTCAGTGACATCATCGAGCAACATAGGAACATGATCGAAGCCAAAGATAAATCAATAAAAAGATAAGATACACAAATTCAAGCAAATCAGACAAACATCTTGATCTTCATTGTCAAAAGTTGAAAGTGCTGGTGAGATGATCATGCTGTCTAGTTTCAGGAAATGCGGTACCCCGTCTAAGATAGGACATAGTCTGGTTTCAAGTATACCACACCCTGTATAAGACCCATGATAATAGGAACAAGGACAAATGATTTGGATATTGATATTCGATTGATATGACAATTGTGATCAATTTGAATGTTTGGTTTTGATTGAAAAAGTTCATCTGGTTAAAGCATGATTTCATTAAAGCACAGTGTGAAATAGATTGCGAGTGTCATTGGATGAATGCTCAGTGATTTTTCTTATGCACAAAAGGAATAATTTATTGCAAAATGTTTGTTTTTGTTTTTGAAGTTTTACAATTTTTTTCATTTTTTTAGGACTTTATTTGATTTTTTTGACTTTTTTCAGGACATTTTTCCATTTTTTTATGATTTTTTTCAGGACATTTTTCAATTTTTATGAATTTTTTCAAGACATTATTTGATTTTTATGAATTTTTTTCAGGACAATTATTCGATTTTTATGAATTTTTTTCAGGACAATTATTCGATTTTTATGAATTTTTTCAGGACATTATTCGATTTTTATGAATTTTTTTCAGGACATTATTCGATTTTTAAGACTTTGCCCCTAGTGTCAAGCAAGGCAAGGAATATGATAGGGGAATAAATAGGCTTGCTGAAATGATGGTGGATAGAGGGAAGACAAAGGCCTTTTATTATGGGGACAATACAGATGCAATTTTCAAGGGCTATTGCCTGATGGGACAAGAGACTGGATATGACAATGTAAAGTAGTGACATGGAATGAGGGACATGTCAAGAGGTTTTTGAAACCATGTTTAAATTTTGCGTCCTTATGTCAGATCGAGATCAAGGAATGAAAAAGAGTGTATGGATAGTGATAAGATATGGATAGGATAAGCAAGACCAAGAATGGATAAGGGACATGGACTCAAGGTCGGGATTGGCTAAGGGATAGTGGCAGACAGTTGCAATAAGCCAGGGAATATGGATGAAAGGTTGTAATAAGCAAATGGATAAAGACCAAAAGCTATGATGGACTAAAAGCTGCAAACAAGATGCATGATGCTCATGAAGATCGTCAGCCTTGTCAAGATCAAAGGTGGAAAGGGAAAATGGACATGAGGGACAATAGGATATGAAGGGTAATAGGATATCAAGGAGGAAATCTGCCCCCAAGTGTGGTGTGCAAGAAATTCATAGATTACGCATGATGCCTATTTGCCAGGTTTTCATCACGGTACTTGCCCAAGGTGCCTGTTTGCCAGGTTTTCACCAGTGGATGAATTATTTTTCTTTATTTTTTTTTCTTTTGTCTTTTTTTTTCACTGTTTTTTTTGTATTTTTGGCTTTTTCAAGAGAAGATGGACACATGATAGGGGATGGAAGAAGGACTCAAGCATCTTTTTATTTGGATAGTAGCCTTGAAATAAATGGACCATGACCTTTAAAAGTATGCTCAAAGACGTTGGTAGGATAAGGACATGGAAAATGAGATGAAACTAAGGCAAGGATTTATGCAAAGGATGGGATCAAAGGGATTGAAGGATGGAAAATATGCATTGGATAATAGATAGGGTATTGGAAGAATTGGGCTTTAGTGGATGGAAATGAAGGCAAGATTGACATTGGCACACACCTTGAGGGGTGATGGATTGATGGAGGACAAGTGTATTTTGGATATTGAGATTTTGATGGAGGAATAGCTTGGGATTTTGGGACATAAGGGCCAAAATGGATGAAGGAGGTGATGGAGGAATAGACTTGGATGATTTGGATGGAGGAACAACAATTTTAGATGCCAAGTTTGATGTTTCTCTTTGTGCTTCAAGGAGCTTCTTGGGAATCCACATGGTTTTTGATGTTTCATGCTTTTGTGGTTCCTTGGAGTGCATTACTTGCACAAGGGATTTAGGAACCCATATATATTTTGACTTTGCTTTATTTTTCTTAGTGGGCCTTTGTGGCCTTTTGGATATTTCTTTTTCTTTATAGATCATATTTTTCTTTGGTTTGACATGTCGATTAGATTGGACATGTTGATCTTTGAATACAAGTGGATTGCTAGACTTATGATGCTTATACTTGGCATCCAAATTGCTTGGAAGAGGGAATGAATGTCGGTGTGGATGGGAATGATATGGAGGCATGTGGGATGGATGGAAGGTTCTCCAAGATGTGTGCCTTTGCTGATGTTGCATAGGAGATGGAGGGATATAGGGACCTAGAATGGATGGAAGCGATGATGGGGAAGGTGGACATTTGGATTTTGACTTTGAAGGGATACCAACACCTTGAGTGTGAGCTTTGTAGCCATGACCATTAGTATATTCTTCAATATGGAGGGGTTCTTGCTTGTGAAGGTCTACTCCTTTGCCTTTATGAATATCTTGACTTGTAGGACACTCTTTTCTTTGGGAAGAAGACGCGAGTCCATTATGAGGCGGATGTGATATGAGAGAAATAATGAGATCTTGAAGTGGATCGGATTTCACCAAAGTGGAAGAACCCATTATGGATGTCGAGGGTTCATGAACATCTTGCACTGACATGTTAGAATCATGAGGGGTATCAGGATCATGAGGGGGACTAGGATTGTGTACTAGACATGGTTCAATGACAGGCTCTTCAAGAGATGCAATGGGAGGAATAATGGGATCATCACAAGAAATGAGATCTTGGAGTGTATATGGAGCAGTAGGACAAGGAGATGGAGGAACAAGTGGATCTTGTGGAGGATTTGAAGAAATAATTTGATCTTGACAAGGAGGAAGATCATTGGAATCCTCTTTAAAGGTGCTTTGCTCTTGACTTTTAATTAGATCAGCGGAAAGGATGGAAGGGATATCTGGAATGTCAATGGGATTTGAAAGGACATTGTGTTCTTGGAATGAAAGGGGATCATTTGGGATTGGATGGACTAGGATATCTTGATCTTGCTCGGGGAATGGAGTGTCAATAAGGCTTTGGATAGGATGGACAAGAATAGGGGAATCATCGTGAGTGTCTGGGAACATGGGGTCTTGGTCAACAATTGGATGGGATGATAAGGTTTCAAGATCTTGATCTTGATTTTCTTTAGGACTCATTTCTTCATGCTCTAAATTATCCTCTTGACATGAGGTTGGACTTTGGATATGCATGGAGGATTCTGACAAGGAATCAATGCTTTGGCATGAAGGAAATGCACTTTGAACATTTGTGATGGATGCTGGCAAGGAATCAATGCTTGAACATGAGGAAGAGGGGCTTCGAATGGGGTCCTCTAAAATAGGTAATGGCAATAAAGTGCATGGTTGCATTGGGTCTTGTATTTCTGAAACATGACAAGAATGTGCATCACGAATTGGATTATCTTGGCAATCAATTATGGATAGCTCCTGGATAATTGCATCCTTGGGTGTGTTGTTTTATGAGGACAATATGGAAGGTTCTTGTGAAACTTCTAAAGGTGTAGGGATAGATGCCACTAGAGAGTCAATTTGTTTATCGGGGGATGAGGCATTGCTAGACATAAGTGTATTATCTTGACCTTCCTCAATAAACTCACTTGGTAGTTTCCTTAAGATCCTTGCAATAAAGCCACCTTTCTTTTTAGGTTTTGACATGATTGGATCTGGAATTTGAACTCATTTTTGGTTTGATGTCATGTTTTGATATTGGATTTGGTTCAATTGTTCTAACATGTTTGAAACTTGGGTTGGTGTGTGCTGCAACCTTTGTTTTTGAATGTTTGGGGGGGGTTGTTGACATTGATATGTTGATTGAACTTGTTGATATTCCACCATTGGTTGAACTATTTGTGGACATTGTATAGTTGGTTGGACATATTGTTGAAATTGGACCATTGATTGTGTTGGTTTCATATGTTGGACCATTGGTTGTGATGGTTGAAAATCTGATTGATAGTAAACACCTTGTTCTTGTTGTGGAGGCACATAATGTTGAAATTGATGTTGTCTCCTTTCTTGTAATTGTTTCATCATCTCTATTTGTGAGAGGAGAGCTGGTATGTCTGATCATTCAAGAAGAGATCTTACATCAATTGGCTCAATATTTGGATTTCGACCTTGAAATTTTTGAAACATTTTGGACGTTTGTGATCTATTCTTCTGAATGTTTTCACTCTTTGTTCCAATATCTCATTTTCTTGAGCTAGCTTCTCCTTTAACTTTTGTATTTGGAGATTTTTTTCATCATAAAAAGTTTGATCAATGTTGCTTTGTTGTTGGGTTGGATAGAATTGTGATTTCCTTGGATTAAAATTCGATTGCATTGTCGGTTGATACGTCAAACTTTGTTGCATCATTGGTGCTTGGAACCTTGTTTCAATAGACATGTCACTATGCAAATGCAATATTTTTTTTGGAATTTTTTTAAGGATAATATATGATATGCAACTAAATGCAAACTAAATAGATGAAAATGCAATCTATGTTTTTGTTGTTTTTCAAAATTTTGACAAACTTTTGAATGCAAATCTAAGAGAGGGACCCTTAGGAAATTGGAATGATATCTAGACCTCAAAGGACAAAAGGACTTAATTGACAAAGGACAAGATGACAATGTCTCCCCTAAATGCTTGGATACTAAGCTAGGTTCGACGAAATGACATGGATGACAAAAGGACAAAAGGTTTTGATAAGGTCTAGACCTCCTAACAATGACTTAGGGTTTAACAAAGATTTGGATTACTCAAGTATGACAAAACCTAGTTTTTGAGACTATATGCAAAAGGACAACTAATATGCAAGTGATCTTAATATGATATGATAATGACCCAAGCTTAATGAAGAGACCTAGGGTATGCAAATATAAATGTATGACAATGGTATGACTTTAATGCAAGAGGACATATGCAAGATGGATGACTCTTATTGATATGCAAAAGAAGTATGACTTAGGTGAAACCTAACCTTGATAATTGACAATGAACTTTGAAAAATGCAACCTAGGATGAACCTAAATGTAAGTGACATAAATGTTGAGACAAGTTTTTGAACAATGTTGGATAACCATGTTTTAGGAAGATGATCTTTGAATCTTGTTGAATTTTTGTTGGATGAATGTCTCTTGTGTTTAAATCTTGTTTGGAATCAATTTTGTTTTGCTTTTTGAAGTGGGATGCAATTCAACTTTTGACAAGCAAAGAATACAAGATATTACAACTTAGACTCAAGACAATCATGCTCATTTCCACATTTCTTATGGTAGGCAAAGACATTAGGTACTTGAGAGGTAGACTCATTATGGGATTCAAGGAGAATACATAGATGCTTGACCCCACGGGCTCCCCTCCACGACACTCACTTCTCAGGGAATCCAAGCATCAGTCCCCATGGAAATCTCCCCATGGCAAACTTAGTATCTCTTCCAAGTATCCGAATTTGTCCTTCTCAAGCAACTAGAAGGGTTTTTGGCCTCTAAAAACAAGGTATGTAGTAAGGATTTCTGTTAAGCGTTACTCCTTGATGTCATGCAAGCATGATTGAGACATTAAGCCCATCAAGATACCAAACAAATGTAGTCGCACAAGCACAATTTAAACCAAGAGGCCCTACTTAGATGTTGATATGAGAAAGAGTCCAAGGGTCATCACTTCCCAAGTAACTGCAATTCCCACATAACACTTCCTTCAAAGCTTTCGCTCATCAGGTATTTGTTTATAGTGAGTTAGAATGCCAAGGAATTATAGCCATACTCACTTTGGGTCATTCCCTTCTCACGATTATCACTTTCTTGCAAAAGCAAAGTGGTCAGGAAGGCAGGCCCTCTAAATGTGACACACAATCAACAACACAAGCATGGTATCGAAGATCTGGATTTCTGATCACCCTAAGAAGGATGAGCGCATACTCTCCTAGTCCAATGTCATAATCAACAATCAAAGCAAACAAATGTTCATTCCAACCTATTTAGAAATCACTAGGTGCCTAAAAATTAATTGCAAACATAAAGTTTAATTGTTTCTCCAAGGCAACCTGCAAAACCCAAGTTAGGAGTTTGAGATGTTTATTCTTTGACTATCGAATCTGCACAAAGGGTGTTAGTAGTTTGATTTATTGCCTTTACCATGCATATGCCAAGATTCTGCATAGATAATTAGTACCAAAATCCAAAGCACAGAAAACAAAATGCAAAAACAAAACAAAATTCAAGTAAACACTGCATTTTTTACCTCTATTCTGGACTTTACATAGGCGCAGAAGTCATGACACAAGTGCAGAATGTTTGACACAAGCGCAGAATGTCCCCTACACAAGTGTAAAATGTCTGACATAGGCACAAGTTGTCTTACACAGGCGCAGAAGTCTCCAGAATACCTTGCACAGCCCTGTTTTTGGGTTTTTTTGACCTGCAAATCAACTTGAAAGCACTCAAAAACACTAGTAAAGGGATTAGAAGGTTAGTTTTCACATTAGGTTCACCAATTAATGTACGTTAGGAAATAAGAAATCATCAAAGCAATATATATAAAGACATATTAATCATTATTAGCTCAATCACAAACACACATTGCAATGATCTATCCTAAACAACACTATCAATAGAGACATGAAATAAAACATTCAAAATCAAAGATCATGCAAACCAAAGATGATGATTCAAATGCTCCTTCATGTGGCTCCATTTTTCTTCTTTCTCCTCCAAATAGGTTTGTTGTGGATCTCACCTTCAAGTGTATACACCTAATTGTGAAAGCAAGATTGACATTGACACAAGAATACTCAAAGCGTAAATTCAATAGTCTGATTAGGGATTAGTAGCTAGGGGGTTTGATTGAAGAAAATCATCCAATTTATAGAAGAATTGGAGAGATGACAAGATTAGCATGATCCAATTCAAATGGAAATTGCAAATCAATATGACAAATTATGACAAATTATGCACTTTCTATGCACAATTTGATTGATTGATAATTGATGACAAATTATGACAACTTCTATGTCAAAATTGTTGATTGTCAATTATGACAAATTTATGACAAATTGACATGTCATTCCCATGAATTTAGGAGAGAAATAGGAGGAAAATGAAATTGGATAAATTAAGAAATTAGAAAATTGAAATTGATGAAAATTAGGAATTAGAAATTAAGTAAATTAATTAATAATCTTTCATTTATTAATTAATTCACAAAGAGGAATAATTAGCCAATTAAATGAAGATTTAATTGTAATGAGAAGACTTAGGATAAATAAGTAATTTATTAATCCTAGAGAGAGAAATGACAAACAGGGTTAAATGATTAAATCACAAAACCCTAGAAGATGAATTAGCAATGCAAGAATGACAATTAGGTCGTGATTGAAGATAATTAATGTCATGATTTTGAATTGATAAATGACCAATGCGATAAATGACTTGATTGATAAATGCGTCGATTGATGAGGAACAATGACAAATTGCTCCGAATTGACATGATTGAAAAGGACAAGGATCGATGACGAATTGATTGCAATATGACAAGATTGACAAGGACAAAGACTGACCAAAATCATGACTGGATAGTGTTGTCAACAAGACCAAATTCGAATATGAGATGAATGAAGAATGTAGAAGAATGACTCGATGCTTGCAAATGATAAAGACCAAGTGCGAATCATAGGAGAAATGTTAATGCAATGCAAAAACCTAAAATGAGGCAATGCGCAAATGTTAAAGTATGACTCCGCAAGTGTTGACCATTTTTAGGTGTCTACAATTTCACTCTAAGACTAAACATGTTTCTATCAAATTCAATTTTTTAAAGAAGAATGTTGAGGCAAAACAAGTGAAATTGGTTTATGTGAATACTAAAGAGAAAATTGTAGATATTTTTACAAAGCCTTTGCCTAAGGAAAGATTTGAGTATCTCAGAGAGAAACTTGGAGTCCTACCCCCACCGGTAGAGACTTAGATAGTTGATGTTTGTCATCAACTGATAGAATTAATAGAGAAATATTTTATTCTAGCTTTGATGAGGAGAGCTACTTCTCAGGGGGAGTAGTTGGTATAACAAATGAATATTTTATGTTCATTTCTCTATTTAATTAAATCCAATTTAATTGAATAACCCACATTCCTCTATTTAATTAAGTAAATTACTTAATTTATTTAAATTAAAATCACTAGGCCTCTTTTTAACATTTAATAGAATAAATCATTTTATTCAATTAAATCCCCTATCCAATTTTTAATTAAATTCAAATTTAATTAAATAGTTATCCCAAATTAAATAAATCTAATTTATTTAATTTTCCCAAATTGCAACCAAATTGAATTAAATTCATTTTATTTCAATTAAATCCTATTATCTCTTCATCCACTTGCAAAATATTACATCCCCCACTTGCCTCCTAAAACCTATTCCTAACCCCTTATAGACCCTTCTAATCACTTCTAATTAGCCTAACCCATCTCCTAAACTTTGTCACATCCCTAAGCAAGGGGAAGTCACTTCTCAAACCTTCAAAGTCTTTGGAAACCCTTAAAGGCCTCAACCACTTAATTTTGAAAGTCTCCCAAACCATTAATGGTTAACTCAACCCTCTAGCATGATTAAAGAATTTTCCTAAACTCAACCTCCATGTAACCCAAGGGTCTCATCAAGCATTCATTGCTTTGACCATGGTTATCCCTTAATCTTTTGCACAAGAGTTTATCCTTTGGATAAAAGCTTTATCCAATGGGTAATCCTAACTTAACCTTAACCCTTACCCCCTAAGATAACCATGAGGTCTTCTCAAGCATTTAATGCTTCTTACATCTCCTCTCAACCAACCCTATGTTGCCAATTGTCACCATGTCATTGGTGAAAATTGTAAACATGGATTGAGCAACTTTCAAGCTCAACCCTTGATTAATTCTTTCAATCTTGGCCATCCATTGCCCTATTTTTGCTATAAATAGAGCTCTCATTCCTCCATTTTCAAATCCAAGTCTTTAGCATCATACCTATACTCAAATCCATACAAGCTTTAATATTTCATTTGTGCTCATCATTTAGCCTCTCTTTTCAATAGGAATTAATCTAAATATGCATGTTTAGAGTATTTTCCTTATCATTTAGCTTAATCATAAACTAGTATATCATGCTAGGATAGTCTTGCTACTAATCTTGTCATCTTATAATATAGTTTATTGCATTTGTAAGATCATACATAGCTTAGGTTACATTTCATGTTAAAATCTATCAAAGCATCCCTCGTTCTTGCATTTGTCATCCGTAAACCACTTTGCTCAATGATCTGAGAGCAAAAACATTGTTTTGAGGGACCTTGTGAGATAGAGAACCATGGAACCAACCTTGGGAAGCTAAGCCATACTTCATGACTCCATAGCTTGCACTAGGAAGTCCTATGGGTGTGTGGACAAGTCTCCCTAGAGTTCCATTTTTCACATTTTTAGTTCTATCGACCCACTTTTCCCACATACATTTCTGGTGCCCACCGTGGGGCTCGCCCCCATATATCAAATCAATTTTTGAATTTAACCCCTTTTGTAGGTACGCAGGAAACAAGAATTAGTGCATGGGAAACATTTCCTAGCGCATCAAGTTAACAGTATAGCGCATCCCACTTTTTGTTCAGCATGTGGGGTTCATCATCTAGCATGTGACATCCTTAGCTTACTGCATCGTCCTCACTAATATTTTCCTATGGGTCTTGACGCAGGAGGAAAATAGAGTAGCACATCAGAAATACAGAACAACGCATTAGAGAAACAGAGTAGCACATCATAGTCATCTTGTAGCGTGTATATTATGTTCTGTAGTGCATCACAAATAGAAAACAAAGAGCTAATTTGTAACAAAAATTAAAATTTAGACTTGTAGAAGTCCACAAAATTCATCTTTTTGCTAACTAACTGACTTTTTTTTTTGTAGGTTACTAACATTTTGATTGTAGGTTTTGGATCTATTTAGGCTAGAACTAAAGTAGTTTAAATTTTTACTAACTTTTCTAAGTTAGGCAAAATTCAAATTTCTTTTTTTTCTTGTTTAAGTAAAACTTAACTCACTTTTATTTTGGGCAGATAAAACAAACAACAATCAGAATTTCTCTTGCTTTTCTAGGAGAAAATTTCTCAATTTGGGCTTTAAAATGAACAATACAAATTTTCATTTTTGCCAAAGGGCCTAAAAAGAATTTCACCATCCTTTGGTGCATTAAAGAATCCATCTTTAAATTTGGGCAAAATAAAGAATCACACCAAGTCACAAAAGTCAATTCCAATCAAAGAGGGAAGTTTTTCCCCTTTTGTCGATTTTCTTTTGTTGACCAAATCAAAGTTTTGCTTTGTTGACTAGGTTCTTTTCCTAGATTAGATAATCACTGATTTGAGGAAATAAAATAAACACCATGTTTTTGTGGAGCAACATCTCCATATAGATCTTAGAAAATCACCGAATTGATAGGATAAAAGGAACAACTTGATTGCCTTGTCTCAAAAGTAGAAGGTATATGCTCTCCCCTTAATTGGGTGATCAAAAGGCTAGACTACTCTTATGCTTTCAGTATTTCAAGCAATAAAACTTTTAGCAGGCCTACCTTCCTGAGGGGTTGAAAACAACTCTTAAAGCCATTTATGGCCAGTGTGAGGGGAATGACCTAAGTGGGAAATGACTTTGATGCCAAGTGTTACAACCCACTATAATCAAAAGTGGAAAGTGATGAAAGTCCTTTTCAATGGTTGCACATAGCGATTAGCCTTCCCCCAGTATCCTTGAGATACGTAAAGCCTTTGCTCTAAATGTTGGGAAGCCTCCTGAGGGAGTTTATCACTGACGACTGAATAAGTAGCTTGATTACGAACCTTAGAAATAGAAACCTTGAGCCAAGTCAGTAACTACACATTTTTAATATCACAGTGCAAGGGTGGGGAAGAATCTGCCCCCAAGATCACTCACCATATATCTCCCAAGATAACTACTCAATTGTGAAGCAATTCACTTTGGGTTAACTTCTAGCAAAAGGCAAAAAAATAGGTGCCCCCTAGGGGGTGACACAGTTGTTTGAGCTGATAGAATATCGAGACTAGTGGGCTATGGTATTACTTATGACCTTTGAATAAAGAGTCTTCTTGAAGTGTATTATTTGTATCCAAACTTGTTAAAACATTGGGGATTTGAACACATCCTCGCAGAACATACACTTGTTGTTAGATTAAGCAAAATGGTTGTCTTTTTGGTGTTGTGTTTGCATTTGTTACTTTAGAAAATCATCCATTAGTACTGAAAAACTCAAAACAAAAATCCAAAGTTTGCAAAAAAACCAACCAAAGGAAAATATCAAGCCAGTCTAGCACGTGAGAACAACTTCTTAGCATGTGTGGTACATCTATTAGCACATAAAACCTTCACTTTAGCACATTTAGTCTTAAAAGTAATGCATCACCAAAATTCAAAAGCAGTAGTAAATAGCTAGCACGTCCAAGAAATAGTCTAGCGCATGAAAGCATTAGCTTAGTACATAGGAGTCAAAAACTAGCGCATCAGGTTTATCACTTAGTGCGTGGTAGGCCCATACTAGCACATGATCTTTTAAGCAAAATAGAAAACAAATTTTCACAATCTTAACCAATTAGCACGTAGACCGGGGCACCTTAGTGCCTGGGGTCTTTTCCCTAGCGCATCAAGAAATTTCTATAGTGCATTCGGTCTCTGTTTTAGCATGTGATCCAAACCAAAAAAACAAAAGGCAAAACACTAAAAAATTTTGAAAATTTAGAAAACATTTTTGGAAATATCCTTTCATCAGCTTCATTTTCGTCAAACTAGAGTATAAAAAATAGAGCTTTACAAACTATTTCTTGAGCAACATTTATGTCAAACAAAAGTTGTCAAAATCCAAAACTGGTTGAGCGATAAACATATCTATCCTATCAAAATCAGGAAACATCATCACAAGTGACAAATAGGTCCTTTATCATCTCATGGATTTTATCTCAAAAACACTTATTCAAAACCACTGGTTGTCAAATCAAGATTCCATATCGGGAGACTTTATCCATATCATTTGACACGCTTTTTCGTGAGGGGGCATCTAAACCTTCACTTTGATAAACTAATACTTGAGTTTTCAAAACAAGATCAACTAAATCCAAAGAAAATCAAAGGAAACCATTGATCACTTATGCATGACTAATCCCCATATTCTAAGAAGAAAGAATATTTATCATAACACCACATTGAAGAAACAACAACCAAATTTTTCCAAATTTATCAAAAGAAATAAATTTTATATGTCAATCATCAACTCTTCAAATCTCATTGAACATTCCTTCATCATGTCAAACTTTATATCCAAAACAAATCCAATGAATTTGACAAAGAGCCTTTGAAGACTAGGGCATATTATCAAAAATCTGCATTCAATCAAATCATAAATCATGGGGGAAAGATCAATCCAGCATTCTTTCTCGATGACTGCATCACTTATAACTTCCCGTGATTACCACCACCAACCCCTGAATATTCCTAAAAATGCCTGTCACTCACTCTCAACAAAACAAACAAAGTGAGACACAAGAAGAATCTAGTATGGATCGAAGGTTATCAAATCCTTTTGAAGGTCCACATCTAGAGGATACTGAAATTTCTAAAGAACTTCTTCAGGAGTGCCAAGAAAATGCTTCATTCCAAAAACTTGTAGAAAGACTCATAGAAAATTACAAAGAGAAATAATTACTCATGCTCACAAGCAAAGGAGTTAAAAATCCTAAGGACCTAGACCCAGACATCTTTCGAACAAAATCCCAAACTTACGAATATCAAGAAAGACAAAGAGAAGAGAAGACATGACCTTGAGCAAGGTATTCCTGAACAAAACATCCCCAAGCAAAACATACCGTTCCATACACCATTTCAACCCAAGATTAATACAAGGGAAGAACTCTACCCTTGGCAAAACAATGCGCCTTTGGTTTCCCTTAATAAATGCAAATGTTACAAAGATAAATGCAAGACATGCAACAAGGGACAACAGTACGGTATTCACTAAATGAAATTTGTCCTTATCCATTTGACAAAAGATTGCACATGGTCCCTTTTCCTCCAAACTCAGATGTTCCTAAATTTGATAAATACAATGGAAAAAGTGATCCCTGTGATCACGTTAGAGAATTCTATACCATGAGTCTTGAATTCGCTCATGATGATACCTATCTGATGAGGTTATTCCCATGAAATTTGGGAGGACAAACAATGGAATGGTTATCCAAAATCACACCTCTTGTTAGATCATTTGATGAGCTAGTCAACAAATTCATCACTCACTATTCATATAACATTCAACATGCTATAACCATGCTAGATGTTTGCAATAGCAAACAAAAAAACAATGAGACATTCATGGTATTCATTCAATGTTGGTGACGTATGGTTTCACGATATCCTCGAGATATTCCTGAAAAGGAGAAAATGGAAATTTTCATCAATAACTTGAATAGTGAGATGAGTTACAGGCTCAAACTCCAATGCATACCATCTTTCACTAGATTGATTGAAAACAACATTCAAGTAGAAGAAGCATGTGTCAAGAAAGGAACACTCACATTCTTCAAAGAAGGAACAGGTTCATCAAGCTACAATAACCAAAACTTAGACAAATCTAGATTCTAGACCAGAAATAAGAACAATGGAAACAAAGGAGGAAATGAACCAAATGATCCAAAATCTAAACAAACCGTGCTCACATTATTAGGAAATCCTCAAGCTACAAAGAATCCCAAAGGTGCTAACCTAGACACTAACACATATGCACCAAATACCAATCAAGGTCAACCCAACACCAACAATACCAATAACACCAACAATGCTGAGAACAATCCTGCAAATTGAGGACCTAATAACAATTCACGAGGTAACACCACCAATTTTCAAAAACGTGTCTACACACCATTGGGTCAATCACTGGAGTCAGCATTCAGAGATCTCCTGGCAAACAAGATTATCTCTTTGCCTGCAATCAACAACTATGAACCACAAATCAAACTACCTTGGTGGAATGACTCGCACTTTTGTGATTTCCATCACAACAAAGGCCATCAAACAAATGACTGTATGAGATTGAAAAACATTGTTCAAGACATGATTGATAGAGGTGATTTAATGGTGGATGGTCTTAAGACAAATGGTGACCATGGAGCCTTTAAAAATCCTCTTCCAAACTACAACAAAGATGGAGCTTCAACTTCAAACGATACCCATGGGGCTCGTATCAATCACATCTACAATAACACCATCAATCATATATCAGCTATAGATGATCATGTAAACGTCATCACAGTCTGAGACTAGCATAATCATGAATCTATCAACATAACAACCAGAGCTCAAAAATATGTGAAGGGCCATACATCAATGACAAACACTATACCCAAAATTCAATATGATTTAGTCAGCCAACTGCGCAAAACTCTTGCTCAAATATCTATACTAGAATTGCTAAAACTGGTGCCAAAACACAAAGACATATTGGAACAAGCATTGTTGGAAACCAATGTACCTCAAGATCTGGATGCTGATAAATTCCAAGCCATGGTCGCTCATATGACAGGACCTCATAATCTCACCTTTTCAAAGCATGATAATATCTCATTAAGTCATCCACATAACACTCCTCTCCATATTGAAGTCATCATCTATAAACATCGAGTAAAACGAGTATTGATAGATGGAGGAGGTAGACTTAATATATGTACCTTAAAACTTATCTGTGCATTAGGCTTCTTAGAGGAGTCTATTGATCCATGTAAAAAAAATACTATAAAGGCATATGATGATGAGGAAAGATCCTCTAAAGGGATAGTATTGTTACTAATTCAAGTTGGCCCCATACAAAGAGATACTATGTGTCAGGTCTTAGACATAGACCTCACATACAATATTTTATTAGGTTGACCCTGGATACACGAAATGCAGGCAGTGCCTTCTACGCATCACCAGTGTGTCAAATTTCCCTATAATGGACAAGAGGTCTCTATATCAGCTGATCACAATCCATTTCAACATTGCAACACAATGGGGGCAAACTAGGACAATATGGTTCACCATAATAGGGAAAAAAATAAATCCTCAACATCAGATCTTCAACAAGAAAAGTGTGAATCTGTAGCATCGTAAATTGTACGCACTTGCTAGGGTGGTACAATTTCACACCTAGTTTAGCACCCGCCTGGGTGCATTTTGTATTTTGCATCGCATTTCCCCTTTAGCACTTAATTAATTAAATTAATTAGGTCTAAGGTTCTATTTCATCATCTTCCACATCAAAAAGTTGGGCCCTTTCATTAAAGTGTGCCCCTTTCATTTTATTCCTCTAATACATCATTTAATCAAAAACCCTAATTAGGTCCTATTTTGAACTTGGGGGCTTGATTTCAGGGATCAAAACATCTCAAAATCACCTGTAACTTCAGGATTCTCTCTAAAATCATCATATTTGATGGCCCTGAAAATTTGGTGAAAAGTTGTTGGGACCATGGCACCCGGAGTGCACACGGTCCCAAACATTTTTCCTAAAATTTTAGGAGTGCGATCCAATCATAAAATAAAGCTTAACCCCAAGAAATTGGTGGGAGATTCAATCTCTAGGTTGGCCAAAAGATGAAATTATGACCTAGGGTTTCATACATAAGAGCTCTCTTTCTTCATTTGAAAGCATCCAAATTTTGGCTTTCAAGGACCTTCTATGCAGTGAAAGAGCAGATCTTTGAAGACTTCAACAACATTCAACATCCATCAATCAAGCATTCATCAATTTCATTCATACATTTAGGGCTTTGAAGACATTGAAGAGCAATAGGGGATTACTGACTGAAGATTGGCTTGTACCCCTCCCTTGGGGTTGGGTATGATTTCATGTTGTTTTCATGTCTTTGCATAAGCCTCATTATATCATTTATTCATGCTTTAGATCACTTTGCATCTTGATTTGGAGCATTTACATTATCATTTACAAGCAATTAGGGTTTACTTTCTAGGTTGCTCTAGTTTGCTTACTTGCATTTTAGGATCTTGCACACACACAAGGTCTACACACACAATACTTTTACAATACAACTTGGCTATTCATGGAGGTGGAAATCACCAAAGCGGGGGTTTGACTAAGGCAAAACCCTATATAGCCGCCCACCACACCTTTTCAGATATAAGTGCAGGTTTCAAAATTCGGACGATGCTGCAAGTTACAGATCTAGAAGAAGCAGACGGAGATAGAACTACACACCAAGTTTCAAAGAAAAAGACCAGGATAGGGGCATGGGGCGCCCTGGTCCTGCCAGGACAGGGGCGCTGGGCACCTTGGTCCCTCTGTTAGACAACAAGTTTTCAGCACTTTCCGATAGCTTTTCAGGTTGCAAAATAGCAGTTTCCAGAGTAGTTTCAAGGGCAAAATTAGGACAGTGGCACCTGCGCCTCCATCCCAAATAGTTTCACTCAGATTTTAACTCTGGGTATGCATTTGCATTCTTGTCTTGTCGTTGTGTTTACAGGTTTCCATTTTTCAAGTTCAATTCTGCAATCTTGTTATTAGTTCATACTTGCACTTTAGGGTTAGGGATTGAACTTGCATCATTTTATCTTTCAATTACAACAAAGGAATAGAAACCCTAATAGGTATCCCATGGCTCTCTCTTCCACAAAAAGAAGTAGCCAATTGTGTGATACCTCTAGGCTCTTTCGTATTCCACAAATGTGTGATTGAAAGTGAGATTAGGGCATGTTTGCTTAGTGTCACTTTTCCCCCCACACATTTTTGGTGAACCCGACGTGAATTCCAATCTTCTCTAATTCTGATTTATTTTTCAAATTTGAGTTTTTATGCTATTTACAAGTTTTAATTTCTTGCAAGATTCCAAAAAAAAAAAATTTAGAGGAAATTTTTGCTAAAACCCTAATTTTTCAATTCAAAGTTGAACTTGTGGATAGCTTAATTGGGATCAATAATTTCAAATCTGATTTAGGAACTCATTTGAATCATAAATTTCATTTTCTAAATCTACATTCTAAGTGCTTGCATTGGTTAAAATTAAACATTTCCTTCTATTTTGCATGTGTTATCATTTGAAAGAGAAAATTGTTGTCATGATGCATTCATTTCATAGATGTGATAATGGGTTAGCTTCCCTTGTTTCAATTTTTCCTCCTCCTAAAGAACTTCCCCCCATTTATAACAATATTTTAGTGCCTAAAAGAGTTGTCACCAATCCCTTTGAGACTCTCCCATGCTCTAAGGATGAAGACTTTAAGAGTGATCTTGACAACTCTCCTAAAATGTGCCCTTCCTATTTAGCTATCCTAGAGGAAGAGAATGATATCATAAACACCTTTCTTAATGTTACTTCACCTTCCCTACATGATTCCTCTCTAAGTGAAAAGGTATTGATGGACATTGACTTATTTTCTCCTAAAGTTGGTCCTTCCAATGGGGGCATGTTAGTACAACAAGAGGTTATGAGAACTTCTTTCAAAGATCTCCTTCCTAAGCATGAATCTTTGGAGAAATATGTTCATGTTCCTCCTAAAAAACACTCCCTTCACGAGGATCCTTTTGTGCAAGAAGATGACATTATCCCTACATTTCCTAGTGATGGCATTTCCTTTTCCAACAAAATTCCCACTAGAGATGATGAATTAATGATAAATGCTTACCCTTCTCCTAAAGTTTGTCTTACCCATAAGCATCCCTTAGAGAAAGAAGATGAAATAATAAGCAATTTCCTTAATTCTCTCTCCCCTAAAGATCATATTGAACATATTTTGAGGAAAGAGGATGATTTTAACACATCTATTGATGCTCTTCCTCCTAAGGATGAGGAATTAATAAACAATGTTATCTCCTCTCCCCAAATTGACAATACTTCAAACATTCCTTTGAACAACCTCACTATTTGGGATGAACCATTAGAAGAAGGTATAGATTATTCTCTACCCCTAGCCAAAGGGGATGAAATCAAGATTGAAAGCTCCCTTGATAGTTTCTCACCTTCCTTGAATCTCAATTATTCTCCCTATAAAAATAAAGCATCTCCCTCTCCTCAACTTGGTTCTACTCATAAGGATACCCTAGTTCAAAGCAAGATGGTTAACATCTCTTTCAAAGATCTCCCTCTCAAAAGTGAGACTTTAGAGAGTAATGTTGATCCTTCTCCTAGAGAGTTTATTCCCCATGTAGATACTTTGATGATAAAGGATGATATTACCTTTCCTAGTATTACTCTTCCTACTAAAACATCAATGCCTACCCCTTGTCTCTCTCCTAAAATTGATTTAATCCGTGATAAGATTTTAGTGCAAGAGAAGACTATCAAAAATTCTTCCAACACTTTTGTTCATTCCTCTAAACCATCCTCAATCAATTTGATACATGTGAATGAGACACCTAACAAACCTCTCTTCACTGTCCAAGGTGCTTGTCCTTCTCAAAATTCTCAACCTTTAAATAAGCCTATCTTAGTGGTTCAAGGTGGTTATGCTAATGATTCTTTTTGCACTCCTAAGAAACCTATTATTACTGTGCAAGGAGGTTATTCTACTAAGAGCCCTTATGAGTATGCTAAGCAATTAACTAGAGAGAGTTATCATGAGGTTGCCCATACTTATAACACAAGAAACAATAGGAAACCTAATCCTCCTCCAATTATCCCAACTTCACTTCCTCCTTCCCAACCCATTCTTCCTCAAGCTCCACATATTTCACAATTTCTTGGTAAGGAATATGATCTCATAGAACAACTTAAAGCTACCCCTGCAAAGATATCCCTTTGGGATTTGATCCAAACTTCTTTTGCTCATCATGGAATGTTACAAGATGCCTTGAAAGATTTGAATGTTCCTCCACCTAATACATCCAGTAATATAGTGTCTTTGGTTAACTCTGTGATGAATCCTAAAGCTCAAATTGTGTTTACTCAAGATGAGTTGCCTACTAGTGAAATTCAACATCAATATGATCCCTTGATGATTGTGGTTATCATAAATGACACTGCTATAAGACGAACACTGGTAGATAATGGCTCTGGCCTTAATGTGTGTAGCATTAATCTATTGCATAAGATGAATGTGGATACATCCCTTATTGAGCCAGACTCTCATCCCATTCGAGGCTTTGATAATGTGGCTAAGTCTTCATTAGGTATTATCACCTTACCCATCACAGTGGGACCTGTTACTTTGCCTACTCCTATCCATGTTATGTCGGGAAATCTAACATACAACTTGTTATTAGGGAGACCTTGGATTCATAGTATGCAAGCTGTCCCCTCTACATTACATAGACGAGTTAAATTTATTTATAATAATAAGACATATACCTTGATAGGTGATACTAATTTTCAAGCTTGTTTGCAAACATCTACTTCCAAAGGGAGTTCTTTTAAACCTTCCTCTTCTAGTGATGACTCTTTAAACAAGATACCTATGGACGAGTCATCACCCTCTAATAATCAAAATTCTTTGGAGGAGTCTGAAGTTCTTGAAGAAGATTCTTCTCAACTTGAATCTACACATGAAAAGGCTTTTGATCCTGAGAAGGTTCTCGTAGAAGATGATTAGGGATCTCTTGATTTCAATCCCACCTTTGTAGGTGAGTATAGGGTTCCTCCTAGAGAGCTTAAAGTTAAAAAGAAGGAAGAAAATAGAGATCAATCAGTCTTACTTGAACCTATGAGCAATAATTTTGTGGCCACTTCTCAAACTTCTTCTACTAACACCTCTAATTCTAAAGAATTTGATTCTTTGTCTTATGAAAAACCACCTTTTCTTTCTGAAATGGCTAATTGTTATGGTCGTGGTTTTCATATTTTGGCTAAGAGTGGCTATAGTGGAAATGGTTGTGGTGCAAATGCACAAGGAATTAAAGTTCCTTTAGAACATAACATGCATGAATATTCATTTGGACTTGGATATAATCTTTCTAAGCCCACCAAAGCATCTAAAAGACCATCTCTCAGTGTGAATGCTATATTTAGTAGTGATGATGATCTCACTTCAACTAAATCATCTTCTACTTCTATCAACTCTCATTCCCCTCATAAGGAAATCTTGGCGATGAACAAATCTCTTTATGACTCCCCTCAAATTTCTAAATCCACTTATGAATCTTTATCTTATATTCATCATAAAGTCCTTTCCTCTAGGGATAAGGCTCTAATAAGTTGCACTCATCCCTCTTCTAAGATTTCTTGTGACTTTTCTTCTTCAATTTTATACATGTTTTTGATCTTACTTATAGTTGAGCATTTAGTATGTCATATTCAAATACCTCATTCAATCTATCATGTCTTTAAATAACATTAATGGCTATTATGTTGCTCATCATTATGTGACATTGGTAGCTCATTTATTGGGGGCTCATTGTCATTCATGATGGTACAATTTCATGTGCAATCATATTTTTGAAGCAACATAATAGCCTAATTTTCTATGTTATCTCTTGTTCTTATGGGGACAAGAGTGATTTCATACATCTCTTCTTTTTATGGTTAAAATTTCCCTTTGGGGTAATAGTGTGGAAATATTGATCATCTTTTCTTTAGAATCCTCTTTTCCTAGATATGGGAGAAGATGTGTATTCTCTTTCTTACCTTACCCACTTCTTGTGAGGAGCATATTACATACACTAATGTCTTGCTTGCATGAACTCATGTGAGTATGTAGTACATTTTTTTTATGTCTAAATCTTTCCCTGGAAGATTGTGTAAGTCCTTCTCATTGTCCTTATCCTTGGGAGGCAATGATCTTTCCTTATTTTTATCTAAGGATCCACTTTTTTCCTATTTCGTGGATTGTGTGAACTTTATTACTTGATGTTATTCCTTGTATGAATTTGTTGTTGTTTGTTCAAGGATTCTCTCTTACAAGAGGTGTAAGTCCTTGACTACAACCTCTTTTGCACTTGGTAAAATACATCCATAATGAATTCACTCTCCCAATTGGGTTAAAAAGAGCGTCATCCTTTATTAAGAATCACTTTCACCTCTCCAAAGAAGGAAGTATTGCATTCTTATTCTCTTCTTTGTCTTATTCTTGAAGATGTTATATTTGTCTAAAACAATTCCTCTCAGGGATAGGTGTCTTTTGTACAAAGATCTCTTCTCCTCTAAGGATCTCCTTTACACATATTACAAGATATCCCTTTTCAACTATCTTATCCTTGCTTAAAGAGTGCAAAACTCTCTTGCTTGGATCTATGACATTGTTACATTTTTGGGGTATCTTCTTTTGTGATGAAGGTAGGTATCCTTTTTCTACTTTACTCATGATATAAACATTACACTTTTTGAGCAATGGGTCATTCTCAGAACCAGAGCACAGACTCTTAGAGCGAGGTGTCATGCTTTTGTACTATACATATACAGGTTGTAGCATACTTGGGCATAGACTCCTATGAGGTGCTTCTAACCTCCCTTACACACACATGCACAAGGTTGAGTGGAACTAGTGGCATAAGGCTAGAATTTCTCATTCTCCTCGCTTACATGGATCACCTAGACAAGATCTAGGGGTGAGAAGTCCATGTTTTCTCTCTCACTATTCTTCTCATGGATCACCAATGTGTGTATTCATGATTTTTTTCCTTTCTTTTCTTCTCTTTGCATTTTGTTTCCATTTACATCCTTCATCTTGTGTTAGAGAACTCTCAAATCCTCACACTCTTTGTTGTGTTGGAATTGAGATTTAGTCCTCTTTCTTACCAAATGATTCTCTATTAGTTTTTGATCTCATATCAAATCTTCTTGTGAGCATTTGTCATCAATATTCTTTAACAATTCGAAGTGGTAAACATGATACCCTGTTTCAACTCACTAAAATTAGCAAGCTGAAATAGGGGGGGCATATAGCTACCCTTGAATTTTCATCACCTTCCTTAGTAAGCATTAGGTGATTTTGTGATCTAACATGTGTTTTGTAGGGTACGGTTCCTAACTGTGTACTGCAGATACCACTGGGGGCTTCGTTCGACAGACTTATGGATATATCCTTTTTCAAATAATGTTTACTTTTCTATACTTTAGCTTGCATATGCACATAGTGTTCATATGACCGCTAAAGTGGGAGCTAAATGTAGCATCGTAAATTGTACGCACTTGCTAGGGTGGTACAATTTCACACCTAGTTTAGCACCCGCCTGGGCGCATTTTGTATTTTACATTGCATTTCCCCTTTAGCACTTAATTAATTAAATTAATTAGGTCTAAGGTTCTATTTCATCATCTTCCACATCATAAAGTTGGGCCCTTTCATTAAAGTGTTCCCCTTTCATTTTATTCCTCTAATACATCATTTAATCAAAAACCCTAATTAGGCCCTATTTTGAACTTGGGGGCTTGATTTCGGGGTTCAAAACATCTCAAAATCACCTGTAACTTTGGGATTCTCTCTAAAATCATCATATTTGACGGCCCTAAAAATTTGGTGAAAAGTTGTCGGGACCATGGCGCTCGGAGTGCACACGATCCTGGACATTTTTCCCAAAATTTTAGGAGCGTGATCCAATCATAAAATAAAGCTTAACCCCAAGAAATTGGTGGGAGATTCAATCTCTAGGTCGGCCAAAAGATGAAATTATGACCTAGGGTTTCATACATAAGAGCTCTCTTTCTTCATTTGAAAGCATCCAAATTTTGGCTTTCAAGGACCTTCTATGCAGTGAAAGAGCAGATCTTTGAAGACTTCAACAACATTCAACATCCATCCATCAAGTATTCATCAATTTCATTCATACATTTAGGGCTTTGAAGACATTGAAGAGCAATAGGGGATTACTGACTGAAGATTGGCTTGTACCCCTCCCTTGGGGTTGGGTATGATTTCATGTTGTTTTCATGTCTTTGCATAAGCCTCATTATATCATTTATTCATGCTTTAGATCACTTTGCATCTTGATTTGGAGCATTTACATTATCATTTACAAGCAATTAGGGTTTACTTTCTAGGTTGCTCTAGTTTGCTTACTTGCATTTTAGGATCTTGCACACACACAAGGTCTGCACAAACAATACTTTTACAATACAACTTGGCTATTTGTGGAAGTGGAAATCACCAAAGTGGGGGTTTGACTAAGGCAAAACCCTATATTGCCACCCACCACACCTTTTCAGATATAAGTGCAGGTTTCAGAATTCGGACGCCGCCGCAAGTTATAGATCCGGAAGAAGCAGACCGAGATAGAACTACACACCAAGTTTTAGAGAAAAAGACTAGGACAGGGGCATGGGGTGCCCTGGTCCTACCAGGACAGGGGTGCTAGGTGCCCTGGTCCCTCTGTCAGACAACAAGTTTGCAGCATTTTCTGATAGCTTTTCAGGTTACAAAATAGCAGTTTCCAGAGTAGTTTCAGGGGCAGAATCAAGATAGTGGCACCCGCGCCCCCGTCCTGAACAGTTTCACTCAGATTTTAACTCTGGGTACACATTTGCATTCTTGTCTTGTCCTTGTGTTTATAGCTTTCCATTGTTCAAGTTCAATTCTGCAATCTCGTTATTAGTTCATACTTGCACTTTAGGGTTAGGGATTGAACTTGCATCATTTTATCTTTCAATTACAACAAAGGAATAGAAACCCTAATAGGTAGCCCATGGCTCTCTCTTCCACAAAAAGAAGTAGCCAATTGTGTGATACCTCTAGGCTCTTTTGTATTCCACAAATGTGTGATTGAAAGTGAGATTAGGGCATGTTTGCTTAGTGTCACTTTTTCCCCCACATACAATCATTACCTGGAGATTTCAAGCAAAAAATGCAAATCAAAAAACAAGGCATGGGGGAATACTCTTTGGAACCCATGTGTTTGGCCAACTTACCAACATCACCCAGATCTCATGGATTAACCACAACATCAACACATTAGATAACTCAGCCCATCACCAAATTTGATGCTACATTCATCCAACTTAGCACTCTAGCACATGAATCAGAGGAAAAAGACATCCTTAGCTGGTTATACAAGGATGAGGAAGAAGATAACATAGCAGCTGCTTTGCAAATAGTTCTACCAACACACCTATATGGAAAGGGCTACTTAATCATGCAACACATGGGATATAATGGTAAAGGACCTATTGGAAAGCGCAAAGAAGGAGTCACTAAACCAATAGACCTTCCTTCATAGCTCAGTAGAGACAAAATAGGATTGGGCTGTAAACTCACTTTCCTACTAAGAAAGATACCCCACATGAATCCAAAACCTCAATGGAAAGAAAAGAAGAAGTACAAAAAAGAATCCTAGTAGGAAGCACTATTTGAGTCAGTAGAAACAATCCGCAAGGACCGTGAACATAAGGAATAGAAGCAACATCAGGAGAAACTTCTCAATCACAAGAAGGCCATATCTATAGCAGTAGCTCATATTCAAGCACCAATATCTAAAAAAGTAGAACTACCTCCTAATATCATTATTCCTCCCCAAGGAGGACCAGTGTATGAGCAAATATAAAAGGTAGAAGCAAGATTCGACACAGAATCAGAGAAAACTACCAAACTAGTATCAATCATTAAGGACCTATTCTCACCATACAACATACTAGTTCACAACACTGATAAAATCTAGGATGATACCTCC
Source organism: Cryptomeria japonica (assembly GCF_030272615.1). Taxonomy (NCBI): domain Eukaryota; kingdom Viridiplantae; phylum Streptophyta; class Pinopsida; order Cupressales; family Cupressaceae; genus Cryptomeria; species Cryptomeria japonica. The sequence goes on from NC_081414.1 coordinate 177,463,364, forward strand.
GAGACTGATTCAAATGAATATGAATGGGGCAACTATTCTAATATTCCTAATGATATTGCAGAAAATAATAGTCATACACCCATTTCTAAAGAAGCATGTAGCATAGAGTATCGGCCACTTGAATTTGGTCCACAAAATATCTATGATGCCACACCAAAAAAACAACAAGATTACGAGAAAGTCTATGTGAAAAATGATACCATCGAAGACCTCAACGAAATCCTTGACTTCTTTAAAAACAAAACCAATCATGATGAAACCTCTATCTTAACACTTACAATAGCAGAACTTGATCCACCAAATGATTCCTTACCACTTGTCTTTCCTGACCTCATTGACTAGGACGAACCCGAAATACATGATATAACAATTTTCCTAGGTGATGAATCTATTATCCACTATCTATATACCGTTAACCTGAAAACAAGCTCTACCAGTGAATGAAGTAATGATATCTACAACCCAAGGAGTGCGAAGTCTCTCAGTCACAAAAATGAACTATATAAATGATTTATGGCTGAAAACCAGTCAATGGCAGCTATGGATGAAAAAAAAGTAAAAATAAAGGACACATCTAAGGGTGAAAACCTTTCTAAGGCACCTAAAGATGGGACACTTGACACTCTTCCTGAATATTTTTATGAGCGATCACCCATATTGATTGAGCCCACTCAATCAATCAACATTGGTACTATAGAAGTAGTCAAAAACATACACCTGGTAGAATCTTTGACAGAGGAAGAAAGATTAGCATTTATCACCTTTTTTAAAGAAAAGAAAATCAAGTTTTCTTGGTCATATGCAAATATGCCTAGAATTGATCCACATTTAATCATGCATCACTTGTCTATTTCTCCAGGAGTTAAGCCAGTCAAGCAAAAACTACAAAAGATGAATCCATAGGTGGCACTCATGGTCAAAGCTGAACTAAAGAAACTATTAGATGTTGGATTCATCCAACCCATAGACTATAAAAAATGGATTTCGAACATAGTACTAGTATCAAAACCAGACGACAATATCAGAATATGCACTAACTTCAGAGATGTCAACAAAGCCTATCCAAAGGATGACTTTCCTTTGCCCAGTATCGACATAATTGTAGATCTTACAATAGGCCATGTAATGCTCTCACTAATGGACAATTTTTTAGGCTATAATCAAATAAAAATAGCCCAGAAGATCAAGATAGAACACTGTTTACCTATCCTTGGGGAACGTACTATTGGAATGTTATGCCTTTTGGCCTAAAGAATGCAGGAGCTACTTATCAGTGAGCAATGACAACAATCTTTCATGACATAATGCATACCTTCATGGAAGACTATGTGGATGATTTACTAGCTAAATCCTTCAACAGAGCAGAGCACCTCAGCATCTTAACAAAGATTTTTGATCGATTGGAGAAATTTCAAGTCAGGCTTAACCCTAAGAAGTGTGTCTTTGGGGTTACATCAAGAAAGTTACTAGGCTACATAGTCTCAACAAAAGGTATTGAAGTGGATCTAGCAAAGGTACAAGCCATTATAGAGATGCCACCGCCAAAGAATATCAGTCAACTCTGCTCTCTACAAGGACGACTTCAATCAATCAGGTGATTCATCGCTCAACTAGCTAATAAAAGTTTACCATTTAATCACTTGCTACATAAGAATGTACCATTCTGATGGGAAGCCAAGTGTGTAGAATATTTTTATCAAATCAAACAGTATCTAATGAACCCAGCAGTTCTGGTACCACCAATAGTAGGAAAGTCACTCATTTTATACATTTCAACAATAGATATATCACTGGGGGCACTATTGGCATAAGAAGATCAATAAGGAAAGGAATGAGCTATATACTACATCACCAGGACATTGAATGGATATGACCTCAACTATACATTCATTGAGAAGGCTTGTCTAATAGTAGTCTTCGCTTCTCAAAAGTTCCAACATTATATGCTAGCGCACACAATTAAGCTAGTGGCAAAAATTGATCCTCTCAAATATCTACTTAGCAAGGCAGCTCTTATAGGCTGATTGGCTAAATGGGTCATGATTCTCAGTGAATTTGATATCCACTACATAGAACGAAGAGCTATCAAAGGACAAGCAATTGCAGATCAACTAGCTGAAGCAGCGCTACCAGGAAAGAAAACTATGGAGATTGAATTTCCAGACAAGGACGTTCTTGCTATTTCTACCACACAATGGACCCTATACTTTGACGGATCCTACACACAACATGGTTTAGGTGCTGGCATTCTATTTATCACTCCTAAAGGACACACTATACCAAGATCATATAGGCTGATGTTTCCATGCATAAATAATGTGGTTGAATATGAGGCATTGGTTATAGGCATCAAAATGGCCATAGAATGGAAAATGATAGAGTTAATGGTCTATGGAGATTCACAACTAGTTGTCAATCAAATCAACAATGACTATCAGACAAAGGATGAAAAGCTACTACCCTACAAGCAAATGGTGGATGACTTCAAACAGTGTTTTGTGCACATCACCTTCAAGCAAATACCAAGGTTGAACAACAAAGCAGCTGATGCAATGGCTACTATCGCTTCCTTACTACAAATTCTAGAACAATAGAGTCATTATGAGTTTTTGGTAGAGCAACTGTTCTCCCCAGCCTATGACCACTTTGAATCCCATGTTGTCTATACCTTGACTGGTTCAGATTCTCCTTTGTATGGACCGATATATGATTATCCAAAGAACAACATCCTATCTATTGACCTATGCCAAAACCAAAAGCATAACTTTATCTGACAAGCCACTTGTTATACCCCTACTATTGATGCTTTGTACCATCAAGGTCTAGATGGTACTCTTCTTTGTTGCCTTGATCATAATGAATTTGATTCCACTTTACATGAGCTTCAAAAAGGTATTTGTGGTACACATTCAAGTGGAACAACTCTTACTAAAAAGATTCTAAGAATGGGATATTACTGGTCGACAATGGAAAAAAACTCTTATCATTTTGCAAAAAAGTGTCCTAAATGCCAGATCCATGGCAATCTGATACATGCACCAGCACAAGAACTACAGCCATTTACAACATCTTGGCCCTTTTGTCAGTGAGGACTAGACTTGGTTAGCAAAATTCATCCTTCATCTTCAAATGGACACAAGTTCATTATAACCACAACAAAATACTTTACCAAGTGGATAGAAGCAGTCCCCATGACCACAATGACTGGAAAACAAATTGCCTCTTTTATCCTAAACTATCTGATCTATAGATATGGTATTCCAAGCTCCATCATCACTAATAATGGATGACCTTTCAAAAACCAAGATGTCCGAGAACTATGTGAAAAATTCAAAATACAACATCATTTTTCTACACCATACTACCCCTAGGGGAATGGTCAAGCAGAAGCATCCAACAAGACAATACTGAAAATCCTAAAGAAAATAGTGAATGGTGTAGGCAAAGATTGGCATGTACAGCTCAATCCAACACTTTGGGCATATAGAACTATCATCTGTACACCTATAGGAGCAACACCTTTCTCACTAGTCTATGGATCAGATGCAATTTTGCCCTTGCAGGTAGAAATTCCATCTCTCAGAGTCTCTTTAAAAGGCTTAATCCTGGATGAAGAGTATCAAGTTAACCGACTGCAAGCACTAGAACTATTAGATGAAAGATGTCAGCATGCTTACACTCATCTCAAAGCATATCAGCAACACATGTGTAGAAGCTACAATCACAAGGTCATTCCTCAAAATTTAAAAGTTGGTGACCTAGTACTCAAGGAAAATCCTAGAAATCAGCAAGATCGAGAAAAGAAAGGGAAATTTGAACCTAACTAGTTAGGTCCCTATGTCATCATATCAGTCTATGGATCAGGTGCTTATCAGCTAACAACTTCAAAAGGAGATGTGCTTGAAGAACCAACTAATAGCATTCACCTGAAGAAATACTACACTTGAGTAGTCTAATGCACGAAAAAGGTCAAAAACAATCAAAAAATCAAGGATAAAGCAAATAAAAAGGTACACTGAAAGCAACTGGTGAAAACTTGGCAAACAGGCACTATTGTGGGAGGACAACTCCTCTATCTATATCCATATCCTTATCTCCTAGTAAAACACTATTGGCCATCGCTCGACACTTAGCAAATATCCATTCAGGACATACTTAGCGTAGTCACTATCCTGATTTATCCATCTATCCTTTCACCACACTTTACCATGGCTTGGTAATCATTGTACATACCCACATCAAGAGGTACACTTAGCTAGAGACAATAAACATCAAAACTTACAAGCATGTTCAAACTATCAAGACTATTTTCAAAACTCAGAGCATCATGTCCAACAAAGAAAAAAATTACATGAAACCCAAATCAAAACATTGATCGATAAAAGATTCACAAGAATACTATGATGGATGATTTTCTGAAGTATCAAATGTTTACTTTTTGCATAAATTCTTGACTATTTTTGCACTTGAACCTTTTGAACTATTGGATTCTCTAAATTTTCTCAACAATGCTTCCAAGATAGAGAACATTGAGAAACTCCAATATTTTTTTAGTCTTCTTTCTGTGAGGTGATCATATGTACTATGTAGATACTTGTCTCAAGATGTGATACAATGAATATCACTGAAGACATGATTCCACTTTATGCATACAAATGGTTTAATCTTGTCTGTTTATACGCAATCTGCACTCTGGTCATCCTGGTTCAATTATACCTTGACGCTTGTGCTATCTTGCAAAATCAAACATCATGTAAATTTTTCTAAGGTTATCATGGTTTAATTATACCATTATGCTTGTATAAATTTTCAACATATCTGAAGATCAATCAATGCTCAATGATGACAAATATATCAAAAGCAAATAAAATGTGGTTATATCAGGATGACAAATGCAAAATTAGGATGCTTAATTACAATTAGTTGCATAGTATATCATAACATCTCATTTTTAAGATACATCTCACAGCATATCATATCATAACATCTCATTTTCAAGATACCTCTCATAACATCATGCATTTCACTTCATCATACCATCTATCTAAGAATTGCATCATCATAAAATAAGCATAAGCATATAGAAAGCATGCATCGATAACACATCACATGATCAAGGAAAATGGTGTCATATATATCAAAAATGATCAAAATGTACAATATATGTCATGTTTCGGCCAAATACAATGATCAAAAATACAATAGAGACAACATCTCTAAAGTATGACTATCTCTTGAAGGAGACGGTCTCACCGTAGAAGTCCCCACCCCTAGATCTCTAGGTGGCTCATGTCTCAATGGCCCTATCATGCCTTTTCTCTCTGACTATGACCCACTCTCTCGAGATCAACTAGATCTCGACTGTGTAAAGCTTTGCACTTAGTGCTCCCTAGGCATCGTAGCCTCATAATGTCAATGGTAGTACTCTGCCTCCTAGGCTCTCCAAGAAATCTCTCTCAAGGTGTCCCTCATCGACCCACCTGCTATTGCTCTTTGCAGGGTCACTGCGAGCTCCTTCGCTCGACCCCGCCACTCTATCTCTGTATTTCTCTCTATGGTTAGCTGAGTAATTTGACACTGATGTGCCAATAGTTGTGCCTGTAGCTGCTGCACTGTCAACTATAGGGTCCTAATCTGGGCATCCTCCACATGAGTTGAAACCCAGACCCGTAGGGGTACCTATGAAGGGGTACCCCCTGTCCCTCTACCTGTCCTTAGTGCTGGAGGAGGTAGCACATCAGTCCTAATCCTCTGAGCTAGTTGTCTCACCTCATCAATCCCTCCCACTACTGCTATCACATCTCCTATGATCCCCTCACCACGTGCTCTGATAGCCAAACCTCCTCTCCCTCTATCCATCACAGCTCGTTGAACTGCTCTCTCCAACCCTCTATCACCCCCATCTCTCACTTTGTCTCCTCTCCTTCCCTGATCTCCTCTCCCTCATCATCCTCATCCACCACCTCCATCATCTCCCTCATATCCACCTCCCTCATCCTCATCATCATCAAAAGTGAGCCGCATCTCCTCTGGATCTGATATTATCACCATGGTCAGAGCTGCAATCAATCTGGCAAACTCATATGTCATACCAGCATCCAAAATCTCTGGGGAATAATCCCATATATGGCCCACTAGCTGTACAAAATCTTCTATAGCCACTGCACTATCAATAGTCAAACCCCAATTGGGTATATCCTACCTCTGACATGCATACAAATAGGTCCCCTATGGTATCCCCTGCTACCGACCAAACTACCTCAAAACTCTCATAACCAAAAATCTCTCAATCACAAAAGGGGTCCTCCCTATCAAAAATTGAGTCATGAAGACATATGGCATCTCCAGCCCATCCTTAGCCCAAACCTCACAACCTATATATAGTCACCAAATGACCGTATCAATGTCATCCAATACCCTCCTCCAATACTCTAGTTTGCCTAGCTTCCACTGGACAACTAACCCCCTGTATCCATATGCATAGGCACGTCCAACAGGCCTATCTCTATCCACCAATGGCCTAGCTGCAGGAATGTGCTCCTAGCACCATACCTATAGAAGTGTCATGCCAGCTGACAAACTATCGTAACCTAGGTATACTATCTCGTGCAAGTCCCTGTACAAATGGGATAGCATAGTCGATCCCCATGCAAACCTGTAGCCTTATGTAACCATCTCCTCTAGTACCAGTCCCCATCCCATTGATAATCTGTTCAACCTACGGTCGGGACATAGAAAACCACCTACAAAACCTGCTAGTATTGATGGAAGAGGCGCATAGTCCAAATCCAGAAACTCATACCATGGAATCTCATATCCGCACACTGTATCATTGTGAAAAATCTGACGAAGTGTCTCTGTCCTACCCTCTTCTGACTGCTCATAAGGTAGTAGTGCCCCTACTATAGGTATGCACAAGATCTGGTAGCAATCCTCAGGGGTCACTGTCATCTCCCTTGTGGAAAAATGGAAGGTGTTCATATCACTGTTCTATCTCTCTGCAAGTGTTGTAAGTAAACCTTGGTTCACCATAAATCGAGGCATGTCCAATAGGGAAGACAGGCCACATCTCTCAATAATGTCTAGATCAACTTGTGCCAACCATGGTATCAATACCCATGGTCTCAAAAACTGCTCATGTAGCTGAACCACTCCCAATCGCTCCTATCAAATAGCAAAATAAGTTCAATTTCAGTTTCCTCATTAAAACATAGATATCACAATCACAATCACATCATATCTATCCATATCAACTTGTAACACAACTCAAGTTTTCAAAAACCATATCAAACTTGTAAGACAACTCAAGTCCCCATATCACATCAACTTGTAACACAACTCAAGTTTCCAACCCATATCAACTTGTAAAACAACTCAAGTTCCACAATCATATCAGCTTGTAACACAAATCAAGCTCCACATATATTAACTTGAAACAATGCAAATCAAATCAAGTTTATATCAAATCCACATCAATATCTATGAATAACTTGAAAAATCACAAATCAAACCAAGTTATATCGACACTCATATTGAACAAACTATCAAAACCATGATAGCAAATACAAAAATGAAACATTTACACCTATCCTAGCAAAACTGACCTTATCCTATCAATTTTCCTCACTCACAAAATCATCTTTTCTCACAAAACCGACTGCAAGCGCTAACTAAATTTGGCTATGTGATAGATTGACTTGATGCGCTAACCTATTTTTTTCCACGCACTATCCTATCTACCCCATGCACTAGATTAACTCTTTCTTCTAATGTGCTGCCTATTTCTTCTAATGTGCTATCTAAGCTACCCTAAGTGCTAAAACCTATCTTACATGCTAACCTATCATGCGGCTATGCTACCTATCTAACCCATTGCGCTAGGTCTAACCTATGCACTATGTACCCCTACCCATGCGACTCCCTATCTACCCAATGCGCTAGGTTTACTTGATGCGCTACCTAATTCACTTTCTATGCTACCTTGTGTCCCTAATGCGTTAATGTGCATTTATGCACTAACCTAGAAAACCTATGTGCTACCCTATGATTTTAGACACACCCTAAATCTACAACCTTATACACTATGAAAATTTTTGTATGCGCTGACCGACAACCTAGATGTGCAAAAATGAAAAACCCGCATTTTAAAAATCAAAACATGACCAAAAATGACAAAATAAAAAATCAAAAAGGGGTCAAAAAGGTTGACTTACTGGTGGTCCATATGCAGTAGGCCTCTGATACCTCCAAATGCACTCAAATCGATGCATAGAATATAGAATAGGCATTTTTTCTTCTCTCCAAAACTCTCTTTCTCCAAGGTCAACAAGCACAAATGAGACAAAACAATACACTTTTCCCCTTTTATAGGGTAAAATAAAATTAGGGTTAGGGGATTGAGAGTGTAATTTGCTTGCGGTCTTCCTCGTACCCTTGCACGCATCAATTATCAGGAGATGAATCAATTTAACCATTCCACATAGCCAAAATTTTACAATGCAAACACAATTATCAAATCAAATCAAATTTTTCAAATTTTTGATTCATCTCCCGAGGGGGCATTATCAACATCGATTATGAAAACTGGGGCATAGCATATCTCAAAATGACATAAAATTTTTATTTGATCATAAATCATAACTACACATCATTTTCTTTGAATTAACATGTGCACAAATGTCACTTCAAAGAGGGGCAAAATGTAGACATATAAAAATGACCATATTTCTAAATGAATATTTTATGTTCATTTCTCTATTTAATTAAATCCAATTTAATTGAATAACCCACATTCCTCTATTTAATTAAGTAAATTACTCAATTTATTTAAATTAAATTCACTAGGCCTCTTTTTAACATTTAATAGAATAAATCATTTTATTCAATTAAATCCCCTATCCACTTTTTAATTAAATTCAAATTTAATTAAATAGTTATCCTAAATTAAATAAATCTAATTTATTTAATTTCCCCAAATTGAAACCAAATTGAATTAAATTCATTTTATTTCAATTAAATCCTATTATCTCTTCATCCACTTGCAAAATCCTACATCCCCCACTTTCCTCCTAAACCCTATTCCTAACCCCTTCTAGACCCTTCTAATCACTTCTAATTAGCCTAGCCCATCTCCTAAACTTTGTCACATCCATAAGCAAGGGGAAGTCACTTCTCAAACCTTCAAAGTCTTTGGAAACCCTTAAAGGCCTCAACCACTTAATTTTGAAAGTCTCCCAAACCATTAATGGTTAACTCAACCCTCTAGCATGATTAAATAATTTCTCTAAACTCAACCTCCATGTAACCCAAGGGTCTCATCAAGCATTCATTGCTTTGACCATGGTTATCCCTTAATCTTTTGCACAAGAGTTTATCCTTTGGATAAAAGCTTTATCCAATGGGTAATCCTAACTTAACCTTAACCCTTACCCCCTAAGATAACCATGAGGTCTTCTCAAGCATTTAATGCTTCTTACATCTCCTCTCAACCAACCCTATGTTGCCAATTGTCACCATTTCATTGGTGAAAATTGTAAACATGGATTGAGCAACTCTCAAACTCAACCCTTGATTAATTCTTTCAATCTTGGCCATCCATTGCCCTATTTTTGCTATAAATAGATCTCTCATTCCTCTATTTTCAAATCCAAGTCTTTAGCATCATACCTATACTCAAATCCATACAAGCTTTAATATCTCATTTGTGCTCATCATTTAGCCTCTATTTTCAATAGGAATTAATCTAAATATGCATGTTTAGAGTATTTTCCTTATCATTTAGCTTAATCATAGACTAGTATATCATGCTAGGATAGTCTTACTACTAGTCTTGTCATCTTATAATCTAGTTTATTGCATTTGTAAGATCATACATAGCTTAGGATACATTTCATGTTAAAATCTATCAAATCATTTCTCATTCTTGCATTTGTCATCCCTAAACCACTTTGCTCAGTGATCTAAGAGGAAAAACATTGGTTTGAGGGACCTTGTGAGATAGAGAACCATGGAACCAACCTTGGGAAGCTAAGCCATACTTCATGACTCCATATCTTGCACCAGGAAGTCCTATGGGTGTGTGGACAAGTCTCCCTAGAGCTCCATTTTTCACATTTTTAGTTCTATCGACCCACTTTTCTTGCATACATTTTGTATTTGGTTTTGTAATGCTTTGGCATTTGATTTCAAAGGGGGAGAGATTGATATGGAAAAACACATTATATTTTTCTTTTGGGGAGAGATTATTCCTAAGGGGAGAGATATTATGTATTTTGATTTCTGGTTAACGATCTCTTTGGGAGATTGTTGGTTTTTGGTTTTGGCACTTTGATGGTTTTTCCATCTTGTGTTGCCATCAATGCCAAAGGGGGAGATTGTTGTTATTTTCGATATGATGATATGGTTTTGTCATTGATATCAACACCTATCATGGCTTGTCAACACTTATCAGCACTTGGAGATTTTGATTATGTTCACCGGCAAGTCAGAGACATATGCACCATCACCGATATTTGGTTCACCAGTAGATTATATTGTTCACCAAAACTTGGAATGACTTGGAAACTACTTGTTTATGTCGAAGACATTATTCGATCACTTGGTTTTGGCAATTTGGTTCATTAGTTATTCAGGTTTGCATATTTGTTGTTACCTTCAAATAGGTCTAGGATAAGCATCGACAGGTATATCTATTCCAGATCAACACGACACGTTATGGAGATGATTGATTATTATTGTAAATGCATGGAACTGACATCATGCATTGGATATTGATTTATTTGTAATTGATTTTATTGTAATATCTTTTAGTGAGCCAACCTATTCAATTGGTCTTACATTATGGTATATATGTAAGATCTCATTTGTGAGACAAATGTGTGAATGCGAAAAGGATTGCAATAAGGTATATGCAAAAATAAGAAGAGCTATACATGTAGACATCATTTGAAGGTTGAAGGAAGGTGAAGAGGGGAAAATGGATTAGAAGGTCAAATGATCAAAATGATAATGAAATGAGCAAGAAAACTATAAAACATCAAAATATCATTTATACCTTTGTTGTTTTACCTTCGCCTTTGGATTGAGCTTGATGAAGTTTAGGTGCCCTTTGATGATGCTCCACTTGATGTGCTCCTTTGATTGATTTGGATGTGGAATGCTCTCCTTTGTGCTCAACAAGATAGATTGATGGATTTGAGTGATGGATTATTAATTTGGTAGATTTCAGAGAGGACTATGAAGAGAATGAAAGAAGAAATAGGCAACATGACAATGCATGAGAAGTGGATCTTTTGTGAGGATAATAGGATCCAATTTATAGATTGGAGAAGGCCAATGTAAGGCCAAGATTAATTTGATCATGAAGGGTTGAGATTGATTTGAGATAGAAGGCATGGATCAAGGGTGCCTTGGGAAAATAAATAGGAATATTAAATTCCTTTGGAAAAGGGGGGAGAAATTTGAATTCCAAACTTGAGGAATTAAAAATTCCAAAATAAGGATGCATTGAGGGATTCAAAGAAATTTGAATTTCTTTGAGAGACTCAATGTTGATGTGACATGAGTGGGAATTAAAAATTGAGGGATAATGATAATCATGATTATGAGAGATTCTAGAAGGATTAATTAGGTTGAGTGGGATTAGGAAAAGTGATTTGTAGGAATCACATGACTAGGTTAATTAATTAGAATTAATTAACCGAGTGGGTTTAGAGGAGATGATTATTGGAGAGGACTTTAGAAGAATAGGGGAATTATTGGACAATAGTGATAGGATTAATTAAATTAGATTTAATTGATTCTAAGAGGAATAAGGATAACACAATTAAATTAATTAATTATGATGATAGGCTTAACTTAATTAAATATTAATTTTAGGTGTCTACAAAAGGATTTTGTGAAGGCAATCAGAACTAAACTGGTACTGAATCCAACATATGAAGATGCTATTTTGTGTAGTACATTATTATTGGATTTAACCATCCAATTGTAGTTAGTGTGACTCTCATTTTGTGATTGAGCAGTGAGATCTAAGCACTTGGCTTTTCTGCATGTGCAGAATCCATATTGTACACACATACTATCTGTAGTAGTATCATTTGATTGTGGGTAAGGCTTCCCACTATGGTTTTTCCCCTTACAGGGTTTCCACATATAAATATTGGTGTTATGTGTTGTGGATGTTATTGTCTTTCTATTTCATGCATAATCTTTATAGGTACTGCAATTAACTGTGAAGACTGTATACCGACATAAAGTTTCATTTATCAGTGTTAAGCATTAAGATTTTGTTAAGTTAATTTTGGTTGAATTTATTGGACAACTGATTCACCCCCCTTCTCACTTGTCTCCAGGACCTAACAATGAAACCATATGATATTGTTAGGGGTCATATGGTGTCCATAGGGGTCATATGATGTCCTAGGACACCATATGACCCTTTAAGACACCAAATTGTGTCATTATAGGTCATATGGTGTCCTAAGGGGTCATAGAAATATGACCCCTTAGGACACGATAGGACACAAAGTGACCCAATATGGTTTCATAAGGGGTCATATTGTGTCCTAAGGGGTCATATGACACAATATAACCCATTAGGATACATATAACCCATAAAGACCCAATATGGTGTCTTAAGAGGTCATATGATGTCCTAAGGGGTTATAGGACACCATATGACACCTATGGACACCATAGGACCCCTAATGACACTATATGGTGTTGTTAGGGGTCATATGGTGTCCTAAGGGGTTGTAGGATATAATATGACCCCTAAGGACACCATAGGACCCATAATGACTGAATATGGTGTTATAATGGGTCATATGGTATCTTAAGAGGTCATAAGGGTTCATGGGACACCATATGACACCCAAAGACAACATACGACCCTTTATGACACCATATGGTGTCATTAGGGGTTGTATGGTTTGCATAGGGGTCATATTGTGTCCTAGGACACCATATGACCTCTTAAGACACCAAATTGTGTCGTTATGGGTCATATCATGTTCTTAGGTGTCGTAGGAAACAATATGACCCCTTAATACACCATAGGACCCAAAGTGACCCAATATGGTGTCATAAGAGGTCATATTGTGTGCTAAGGGGTCATATGATGTCTTAAAGGGGTCATATGATACAATATGACCCATTAGGACATAATATGACCCATAATGACACAATATGGTTCCTTAAGGAGTCGTAGGACACCATATGTTCCCTTTGGACACTATAGGGCCCTTTATGACACCATATGGTGTGATTAAGGGTCATATGGTGTCCTAAGGGGTTTTAGGACATAATATGACCCCTTAAGATACCATAGGACCCATAACAACCCAATATGGTGTCATAACGGGTTGTATGGTGTCCTAAAGGGTCATAAGGGTTCATGAGACACCATATGATCCCTAAGGACAACATACAACCCCTTATGAAACCATATGGTGTCATTAGGGGTCATATGGTGTCCTAGGACTATATATGACCCTTTATGAGACCATATGGTGTTGTTAGGGGTCATATGGTGTCCTAGGATACCATATGACCCCTTAAGACACCAAATTGTATTGTTATTGGGTTATGACACAATATGACCCATTCAGACACAATATGACCCATAATGACCCAATATGGTGTCTTAAGGGGTTGTAGAACACCATATGACCCCTATGGACACCATAGAACCCCTTATGACACCATATGGTTTCATATGGTGTCTCTCTCCACTTCTCTCTCTCCCCTGAGCTCTCTCTCCCTCTCCTCTCTTTCTCCCTCTCCCCTATTCTCTCTCTCACCCCCTCCCCTGATGTCTCTCTCTCTCCCTCTCCTCCTCCTGATATCTCTCTCTCTCTAAATTCTCTCTCTCCCTCTCCTCATCTCTCTCCCCCTCCCCTGATCTCTCTTTGTCTCTGTCTCTCTCTCTCTTTCTAAACTCTCTCTCTCTCCCTCTCCTCATCTCTCTCTCTCCCCCCCCTCTCTCTCTATCTCTCCCTCTCCTCTCTATCTCTCTCCCCCTCCCCTGATCTCTCCCCCTCCCCCGATCTCTCTCTCTCTCTCTCTCTCTCTTTCTCTCTCTTTCTTTCTCTCTCTCTCTCTCTCTCTCTCTCTCTCTCTCTCTCTCTCTCTCTCTCTCTCTCTCTCTCTCTCTCTCTCTCTCCCTCTCTCCCTATCTCTCTCTCTATCTCTAAAATATGACTAATAAAATAAGATATAAGATATTTGATTTTTTCCATTGCCATTAATGTGGCAACAGTAAAAAAAAAGGTAGCAATGGGAAAAAATTTTGGGACCACAAATTTATACATTAAAATTGGATATCGGATATCTAATTTTTGAAAATAAAAAAGAGCCTTCTAGGCCATTTTGTGGATTCCAATGGCCCACAATCTGCATATTCTATTTTTTGTCGACAATCACAGGTTTTCAGATAGGTTGAGACAAATTTGTGCTTTTCAGAGATTCTTAAAGTCAAATCTTACATTGACAATCATTTAGGATCATCTGTGTGGAGGTAAATGGGGAGTAGTAGTCGTCGAAAGTCTAAATGTAAAATAAAACTTTCAAGTGATCAAATTGAAGTGTATAGAGAAAGAGATAGAGAATGTCATAGGAGGAGAAGACAAGGTATGTTAAATATTGCTAATGTTACTTCAAGTGAAGAGGAAACTGAATTTGAAACTATGTCATAAGTTATTGAAAATGAAAATGTATACTTTGGAAGTGAAAATTTTAAAAATGTTGAAAATGTTGAAAGTGATAATGAAAATGCTCAACATGTGGAAAATTTTGACATAGGAGGTGAAAATGTGGAAAGCTTTGACATTGAAGGTGGAATTTCTCAACCAAGTGAACCATATGTAACACCTAATTACTTTAGAAACAAAGACCCTCTCATGGATGAAAAACAAATTCTAAATCCAAGACCTTCAAGAACCCCAAAATGGTAATTTGAAATCGATGAGAACATTATTGTGAATCTTGGAGGCAAGAGGTCAACAAGAACCATTCGGTTGTGGGCTACACAACTTTTCGACCAAAATTTTAGCAATAAGACATTGACCAAGCAATGCCAACACTTTGTTCAATTGCTAAAGATGATAAAGATGAGACCATTGCTAAACAAATTGAAGATTTGTATGAACAAGAAGATGGAGAAAAATTCTATTATTGCAAAAATCCTATTTGATGCTCTCAATTCTATTGGAAAGAATACCAAAGAAAGAGATAAGAGAGTCACTTGAAGATCCACTTCAACAAGATACATGGGCTTTTGGTGGGAGGCTTCCACATGTTAATAGAAACTTGACTGACAATGTGAAGGAGGAGATTGAACAATTTTGGTACTCTAATTCTAGAGTGTCACCCAATGTAAAGGATGTTTTGAAATTATGAATCGACAATCGAGACCACACACCACATCCCAAACATTTCTTAGAATAAAACCAAACAATGTTTTACAAAATATTTTGTGAAGTACATCCAACTTTGCAAATATCACAAAGGGCCTTTGAATCTTTGAAACTATTTTATTGTGTTCCTCTTAAGATTCACAATACTTGTCGTTGTAAGTACCATGTGGATTTTTTGATGTACCATGAACTTTTATGTCATATTTGTTCTATGATGCATACTAATGAGATGTTGCAGGAGTGTGGTGCAATGCTTTTTTCGAGATCATAAAGAGATTTGCAAGACCTATTTTTATGCCCTAGAGATGATGGCTGCTATTTCTATAGAAATGACTATTTGAATGAGAAGTGCTTAGAATGTGGTGGGTTGTCAAAGTTTGTTTCATGTTTTCATGAGGGTAGTGAATATGAGTTTGGAAAGAATTATGTTGAGAAAAAAAGATATGAGATAGTGAAATATACTTTGAAGAGTGGAGGTGAAGGTTCTAGATGCAAATTAGTCTCAAGAGAAGTGAGTATTGCTGATTTTATTTTGGATTTTAAGGAAAATATTTTCTACAAGTATGCAAGGCACACCCATAGGTCTTAGTGGTTGGATCAACAGTTTAAGATGTGTAAGAACTCTTTCCCAATTGGCACTATTGTATCGGTGGTTGATTTTGCATAAAACTATACATGGCAACTACAAAATGAAGTACAATCTCAGTACTACAATTCAGTCCAGATTGCTAATTTTTTTCATATTACATATAGACATGTTCCTGATAGTACAAAAGAGGACATGAAGATAATAAGGGAGTATCATTTTTATATGAGTGATGATAGATCACACTCCTCCGAGTATGTGCAACATTATTTTGAGAATTTTTTTGAGCTCTTGCATAAGAAAGATATTGCAATTGACTGACATATAATATGGTCAGCTAACTATACGGGTCAATTCAAGAATGGTTGTATGTTTTATTGGTTGAGTAGAATGCATGTAGAGAGGCATATACCTCACATTTGGTGTTCTTTTTAGGTAGGGCATCAGAAGGGAGAGCATGATGGAATAGGTGCATGCTTGAAGAGAGCTCTAGTTAAGGAGAAATTGAGGATTTCAGGTGCAAATTTCTCTGATGCATGTTCTAGTGTTGATTGGTGTAGTTCAACATTGTCACATGGAGGTACTCTTGATTCAGCAGTGACTAGATTCTTTTGGTTGGTTGAGGAGGGCACAGTGAGAGATAGATTGGATTGTCAAACAATTAAAGATTCTTCAAAGATGCATTCATTTCTCAGCTCAGATGCAAGTACATGGACCATTTGGACACGAGTGTTGGCTTGTTTTTGTAAGAGTTGTGTTTGGTGTGATTGGGATTAGTATGATTCAAGTGAGTGGGTTGATACATGGGTTCCCCACTATCTAACTCCTTTATCTCAAACAATATCCTTGTCAAATGATGACATGGAAAGTTCACTTGAGTATGACCGTCGATTAGTTCTTGTACAACCAGGACATGTTTTTGTAGTTGTTGCAATGCAAGGGAATGAAGAGAGATCAGAATATTGGTTGGCATGATGTATACAAGAAAAACAAAAGCTAACACAACCAGTGACAGATGATGATAGGTTCACATATCCTACAAGTTTAGTTATTATTGTGGGAACGTGGTTGCGACCATACATGATTAGAAAGAATGGTATACCTACATTTGAAGATTATGAGAGACACAAAACCATTATAATGTATTCACACCTTATTATATCTATAAATGTCAAGTTGTTTAAGAATCAAGAAAAAATGAAGACCAAAGAGCTATAGATAGTGACTACTACTGATCATGAAGCAATACTAGATACTCTTAAGCAAAGAGATGACCCTTTAGGCACACTTGAGTAGTAGGTCTTTAATGGTACCTTTTTTTTTTATCATGCATTTCATTTCAAATAATGATCATTAAACCTTAATGTTCAAGTTTGTTATGTGTATATTAAGGATGTGTTCAAAATGCAGGTCTATTGATGAACATTTTTTTGGCAACACGGTTTTCGCATGCACATAGCGGGTACACTTGATATAATGAAAGGGACATATTTTTGCAACACAACTTATTATCATGAATTTGATGAGCTTTACAATTTTTGTTATTATAGAACACTATTTTACAATTTTTGATGATATAATTATCACAAAACCTTTATGCCATGTAGGTGTTTTTTGATGATATACAATAGTATCACATTATGTTTTTTACATTGACATAGTGGGTTATGTTGATATAATTCAAAGGGACATATTTTTATGGTATATAATCCCACCTTTTCATTTATTATCATGCATTTTAGTTGAAGTGATTATCATAAAGCCTTTATGTTCATCCATGTATTTTATGTGTAGACTAACAATTCTTAAAAATACAAGTTCATGCTAAATTATTCACCATTGATAAGACCCTCTCTTCGTGATGGTACATATTCCTTTGTGCATTAATGAGATAAAATTTTGTGCATAAACATTAATTCAAGTGAATGTATTTATATTTAGAAATGACCATATCTACCATCGTCTTCAACAATGCAGAGAAATGTAGTGAGAAGGGCTTTAATCAACATGCATCTTTGTTCAAAGTTATGCTTGTATACTTTGTAGAGAAACTAGTAAGTTTCATAATTATAAAATCTTGTACATCTTAAAAATGTTTCAAATGATGTATTTATAATTTTCCAAACTAATTTGTATTAAGTGTTATAATTTGTTTCTTGTAGCACATTCATTCCGCATAAAAAGGTTATTTATTTTGGTCTTCATTTATATGTAGGCATTGTTGTATGTAAGCTTTTCTCTTAGGACATGAGGATTTCTAATGCAACTGAAGTGGGATGTTGTATTTGTATATGGATGTGAATTTATGTAACATTTTTATGATGATATACAATGTCCATGAGCAAATTGGTTTAGTTATATTGATGATATACAATGTATCTATACATGAGTACATTGGTGTAGTTGTATTGATAATGAAAAAAAAAAATGTTTGCATATCCTTTCATGGATGCCACATACAAGTGTAATGGTAATTATGTGTATAAAATACATGGAAATATTGATGATCATTATGTGTCTATAGTGTAATGCTTGTTTATCTATATTTTTAGCACTTAGGGCGCTCAAGGGACGATGTCAGTAGGGTATGACCCCAAGTGTTTGACTGAGTGGGCAGGAAAAATAAGAGCATGCATAGGGTAATAATGCCTAACTATATATGTCAAAGTCAACGGTTTGTCATCATGACGAGCAGATTGAGAAAATGGCCATGAGACAACATTCGAATGAATGAGACTGATAATTTTTTTGCCCACCGAAAAATTGCTGCCCTAATAAAACCATAAGGAAACTTGAAAAACCAAGATAGGCTTTTGTAGGGACCCCTCTCATGGCCTCATAGGTTCAAATGGATCATTTTTAGGTGCCACAAATTCCTAAGTAGGGCCCATCAAAGTTTTACATTTTTTAGCACTTATGGCGCTCAAGGGATAATGTCAGTAGGGTATGACCCCAAGCATTTGACTGGGTGGGGAGGAAAAATAGGAGCATTCATAGGGTAATAATGCCTAACTAGACATTTTGAAGTTGATGGTTCATCATCCGAATGAGTAGAACAAGAAAATGGCCACGAGACAACATTTGAATGAATGAGACTGATGATTTTTCTGCCCATCAAAAAGTTGCTACCCTAATAAAACCATATGAAAACTTTAAAAAATGAGATAGGGTTTTGTAGGGACTTATGTCATGGCCCTGTAGGTTCAAACAGATTGTTTGTAGGTGCCATGGATTCTGAGTTAGGGCCCGTCAAAGTTTGACAATTTTTAACACTTAGGGCACTCAAGGGACGACATTGGTAGGGTATGATGCCAAGCGTTTGACCGATTTGGGGGCGGGGGGTAAATAGGAGCATGTATAGGGTAATAATGTCTAACTGGACATGTTGGAGTTGATGGTTCATCATCACAACGAGCAGAATGAGAAAACAACCATGAGACAACATTCGAATGAATGAGACAGATGATTTTTTCGCCAACCAAAAAATTGTTGCCCTAATAAAACCATAGGGAAACTTGAAAAATAGAGATAGGCTTTTGTAGGGACCCCTCTCATGGCCCTATAGGTTTAGATGGATCATTTGCAAGTGCCATGGATTCTGAGTTAGGGCCCATCAAAGTTTGACAATGTTTAGCACTTAGGGTGCTCAAGGGATGACATTGGTAGGGCATGACCCTGAGCATTCGACCAAGTGGGGGGGAAAAATAGGAGCATTCATAGGGTATTAATACCTAATTGGACATGTCAGAGTCAATGGTTCATCATCGCAACAAGCAGAATGAGAAAACAACCATGAGACAACATTTGAATGAATGAGACTGACCATTTTTTTGCCCACTGAAAAACTACTACCCTAATAAAACCATAGGGAAACTTGAAAAACCAAGATAGGATTTTATAGGGAACCCTCTCATGGCCCTATAGGTTCAAACAAATCATTCATAGGTGCCATGAATTTTGAGTTAGGGACCATGAAAGTTTGATAATTTCTAGCACTTAGGGTGCTCAAGGGACGACATCGATAGGGTATGACCCCGAGTGTTTGACCAATTGGGGGGGGAAATAGGACCATGCATAGGGTAATAATGTCTAACTAAACATGTTAGAGCTGATGGTTTGTCATCACGATGAGCTGAATGAGAAATTGGCCATGCGATAACATTCGATTGAATGAGACTGATGATTTTTTTGCCAACCAAAAAATTGCTACCCTAATAAAACCATAGGGAAACTTGAAAAACTAAGATAGGCTTTTGTAGGGACCCCTCTAATGGCCCCATAGGTTCAAACTGATTGTTTGTAGGTGCCACAAATTCTGAGTTAGGGCCCATCAAATTTTGATAATTTTAGCACTTAGGGCGCTCAAGGGACGATGACGGTAGCGTATGACCTTGAGCATTCGATCAAGGTGGGGGGAAAAATAGGACCATGCATAGGGTAATAATGAATGGTATCAAGTATTGTTCATTAAATGAATTGTATTGTATTATTCATTAAATAAATTATATTGTTCATTAAATGAATTTTATTGTTCATTATATAAACAACACTTATGATGAAATGAAATGAATTGTATTGTTCATTAAATAACAATTATTAACCATTGTTAATTATTGGAATGAAGATTAAATATTTTCATGATAACACCACACACATATGAGTAACAATTTATGTGATTGAATATCAACTTTTGTATATATAAAAATGTCAAATGATTACAAATGTATGTCCATACACAAATATGACATAAACTCCAATTGAAACAAAATGTATGTCTAAATATGTGAATGTATATCCATATACAAAATATACATGCCAACTAGACATGTAGGCATCCCAAAAATATCTATAACATCCTAAGCTACTGATGGATCATCAAAATCAATCCTCTTCACCGCATTACTCAGCTTTGAAGGATCTTGCACAAGAAAAATAAACCACGATTAATATTAGTTATATTATATAATTCACATTCAAAAAGTTAACATAAAAATGAACTAAAATTGAACTATTCATGTTTACCTCATCTCCACATTTTCTCTTTGGCTTTGCAGGACTCTTGATGTATGTCTTCAGTAGAGGAGGTATGTTTTCAATATTTTCATACACAACCTACATATGTTCAGAAACATGACATTGATACAAGTTAGCATACAATTGTCACTGATAATAACAAATTATATCTACTAAACACAAAATAAAATAAACACACATCTAATCGAGGCATCTCTTCTTCTTCCTCATCTTCAGGTATACTGGGTGTAGTCATCAAGGATGTGAAGCCAAGAATTCTCTGTACATATACACAACAAGTATATGAAACTATCAATCTATGTCTAGATGTGTATGATCACTATAAGTTATTTAAACTATTCATTCATCATATTTGCATTCAATTACCTTTCCCTTGTTTCCAACTACACTACCAGATCCTAAATCACACTACCCCGCACTTGTGTTGCTTGTGCCCTATAAGAATAAAATAAGATATACATACAAGTTACTACATAATCTAATTAATACCAATATAAATGATGAGCATGTATGTACAATAAAATACAAATGAATAGGTGTAATAATATATGTACCATCAAGCTATCAAGACCAAATGAAATGGCCAACAAGGTGCCATCCTGAATCTATCTCAACTCCTCCTTGGTCATCAACTATTAAATAGACCATGTAAATAAAAATTAGTACTTAATATTACTAGATTATAAATATTTATTTAAAATATAACATGAACTGTGAAAATATTAATCTTACCACTACATCATCAATGTATGATGATGGTGCCTCCTTGCTTCTAGCATGCAAGGACTCCCTAGGGTATCCTCCAGTCTATGTCATAACATCTGGTGCATCATGCATCTCATGCACCTAATAATCTGCACTATCCATAGGAGGATCAATGGGTTGTCCAACTGGACCCAAGTATATGTTCCCACACATGACACAACTATGGGGCACACATATGTGTGGAGCAGAGGATGATGTGTCAACACCACCAGATGCACCACTACCATTAAAAGTAGGCTGAGCTACTGATCCAACCTGAGAAACCAAAAGGCTAATTAAAGTGTGAATAGCCGATATGGCCCATGAGGTTGCCTCACAAATGATATCTGGATGCTGTACTAGAGGTGGGGGATCAACAGGAGGAGGGGGGACATATGGGCCTTTGACTACTTTGACTGCCCCAGGTCTATTTTGGGGCATACCTAAACCCACACCCTGGAAACGTTGGATGTCAAAGTAGTTTACATGTTTGCATAAAACAAACTCAGCATACAATTTTTTTATGAAGTAGAAGGGGACATCAAGATTGTTGCTAGGTGGTTTGTCAAAAACCATCCACCAACGATACCAAAAGTATTTCACAATACCATCCTTTGTGCACCATTTAATAGAAAGTTTTATTTTTTGGGGGTCTACGGGTTGACCAGCGTGGGGATTCACAAACAATGAGGCGATATCAGCTTTTGATATCTCGAGATCCTTGATCTCCTTATACAACAAGCCATCCACATATTTTTCCCTCATAGAATCTCGCCACAAAAGGGTGGCATTGTGCTCCTTAGTCATGGTTTCCATACTCTTTATGATCAACATGAGAGGATCAAACATTGGGTTTAGATGAGGGATCCTACGATATACATCTGCAATCCCCCTCAATTCATTCAAATTTTGTGCAATCAAATCCTGAATTGAGGGGAGTTTGGCAAAGGAGGGTTTGGTTGTTGCAGTTGTGGTTGATCAATGTTTTCATTGTTATCCCCCATTTTTAACCTAATTGAATGTAAACAATTGAATTTAGTTAACAAATTTAAACAATTTTGTATTTGATTTAAAAAAACCTAGTTTTCATGAAAAATACCATATTTTCAATGAAAAATCAAATAAACATTAAAAAAAATACAAAAATTGAATGAAAATGATAGAAAACAATAAAAATCTTACCTTTCAATCTATTTTTAGCAATTTTTGGGCAAAACACCAGATATCGAATACAATCGGATATCAGATTTTTATAAAATCGCGCAGCCCATGGGTTAAAAATGACTCAAGGCTCTCACAGTCAAAATATATTGTCTCAAAAAAATGGATATCTGATTTTTATACTTAAATTATTATAAAATAACATTATATTATATAATATAATAATATATTATATAATATATTATTATATTATACAATACGTATTGTATTAAAAATATAATTATATATTATATAATATATAATATAATATAATAATATATTATATAATACGTATTATATTATATATAATATATAATATATAATATATAATATATAATATTATATTATATTATATATTATATAATATAGATTATATATTATATAACATATTATTTTTTATTTTTTTAAGCAAAAGTGGTAAGCCACTGATATATATATTAATAAGAAAACTAATTCAACAACTCAATAGGGAAAGAATCAGGAAGAAAACCCTATATCCTTGCTCAAATACAATAAACAAAGAAGAAAAGAGGCTATGAGAAGAAGCCCCCTGAAGATCAAGAGAGAGATAGAACCGGCCCATAGAACAATCCTCTTAGAGGCCAAATTTAGAGTAGTGGATCAGAACAAGGCCGAAAGAAACCTTAAAAAATGACCCCCATAACTAGTTATCATGAAGACTTGGAAAGCGGAAATCTAGTTGTCAGAACACTATAGATCTACCATGATCAGTTACTGGTTGTGTTATACCAGAACTTTTATACCAGTATGTTGTTCTCTTGACCGGTTCATAAAAAAGCCTCGATTACTAGCACTAGCTGGCAGGCTAAGAAGATGACACCACTACCGGTTCTATTGTACCAGTGGAAGTAAAAGCATAAACCAACACTGGTAAATAAGGGGCAGTCAAATTTTTTTATTTATATAATTTAATTATATATTATATATTATATAATATGTAATATTTAATATTACATTATATATTATATAATATATTTTAAATTTAAAATTACAAATAAAAATTAGATATCTGATTTGCTTAGGTAATTACCATGCCAAGGTGTACTCACACCTAGGCCAAGAAAAAAATCAACATGGATTTTTACATTTTTAGGCGAGTGGAGAAGGCTATTTTTTTCACATCGCCACTTTTTGGCCCCCCATGATCCTGCACTAACCCATACCTAGGAAAATTTCATGGTTAAGGGTTTCTATATTTCATTTGGATGGTTGTATTCATAGTACAATCACACTTGATTCTAAAGAAATTTGGGATCAAAAGGGAGGTGATGCAGTTCGATTGACAAGTAAGTAGTATTCACTGACACACCCTTCTACAAATTGAGAGCTTTAACAATTAGTATTAGTTTTGGATGTTTAATTTTTGTCAATTGATGGTTGAAGTTCTCCATCTCAAGAGCTATAACTTGAGAAATTGTAACAAGTGGTATCAAAAGAGGAGATGCATCTGATAAAGACAAAGGGGGAGAAAGATTTATGTCAGTGATTGGTAGATACAAGGAGGAATGAAGCCTTGACAGTTCCCTTTGCCATTTTTGTCAAAGGGGGAGAAATATTTTGTAGTATACCACATACTACATGTGTGAGAATCTATGGATTATCCAAAGGGGGAGAGAG
The DNA here is from genome assembly GCF_030272615.1 of Cryptomeria japonica. Taxonomy (NCBI): domain Eukaryota; kingdom Viridiplantae; phylum Streptophyta; class Pinopsida; order Cupressales; family Cupressaceae; genus Cryptomeria; species Cryptomeria japonica. The sequence continues at coordinate 177,487,982 of NC_081414.1, forward strand.
ATTATGTAGTATGCTGGATACTACATGAGTTGACATCAATGCCAAAGGGGGGGAATTTTTGGTATTCTATGATGAATAAGGATGAATAGTAAATACTCAACAGACACTGAGAGGGGGGGTGAATTAGTATAGACAAAAACTTACTTAAACCACTTTGACTACAAAGACTGCACTAACTGGTAAACAACATCACCAATCTAAATTAGGGCACTATCGGTAAAACACAGTAAGACTATGAAACACATAAACTGGTAACACTTAGATCTTCACACAACCTAATATCTCATTTCCACTTCACCCATATGCTTAGACAAGTAATAATTCATTAGAAATATCATAACCACTAGATCAACATCTTTACCACTTAATAGAAAACACTAAGACATCACATGAAAAAGAATCACACATAACACACTAATTTTTCACATGGAAATCCAACTAGGAAAAACCACGATGGGGATGAATACCCACAAGTTGTTCTTGAACTCTTCTGAAGTCCGCTCTGTTAGGAGCCTAGTTTGGTTAAGGACTTTACAATAGGATCTGCTAGGAACTGATCCTACTAGGGATCACCTAGTTAAGGGATGGCTAAATACCCAGTTAAAAGTTAGAACCCTATTAAAGGTTACCTCACAAAAGGATTTGAAGAAGTCAATGATCTTGAGTCACCCTATTAAAGGATTTACAAAAAGCCTGTTAAAGGTACCCTGTTAAGGGATTTTCCAATTGCTGAAATGGTTAGAAGTCAACAAGTAAAACACTGATCTGATAACAACACTTAATACCAAGCCAGATCCACTTTAGTTCCTTCACATCTTCAATCACACTCTACAGATCTCAACTCACTGCACCAATCTGGCAAGAATCAAGTATCTCTTTACTTGGATACACACATAATATTTGCCAACAACTTCACAATGCAAATCATCATCGACCTTATAAACAACAATTAGGTCGGTAGCCAAAACCTAAAACCCTAAGCATCTGGGTTATCAATACATTTAGTCCAATCCCGACCATTCAATCACATTGCATAGTGTAAAACAATCTTGATCAAATCTCAAGATGTTCTCCATTGTTTGTTCTTTGTCTCTTCTAGAAGTTGATAACCCATCATGCGCTCTCCACCATTTACTCGGACTTCACACATTCCTAAGGTAGATAGGATCAATCTTCTTCATGCAAGATCCTCGAGGAAATCCTTCACACACACAAGGATGATGTGGCAACATGATCTGATCTTTAGTTCAATGCTAACTCATCATAGGATGTCGTTAGTTGAATCACACAAACTTGAAATGCATCAACTAAAAACCCTGAAGCTGAGACTACCAGCCAGTAGTCATATCAAATGAAACCCCAATACCAGTTCACATTCCAGCATACCGGTTCAGCATTTCACATATACCAGTTCACATCATCATACTGGTTCACTCACCAGTTTTCTTTCTTGAATATACTAGTTCATACTTCAGCATATTGACATCAATGACAACATACAATATCATCATGTCATCAAAGTCTGCACATATGCCAACAATCTCCCCCTTTAGCATTGATGGCAATATACAAAGATATCTCTCTACTTTACCTCTTCTCCCCAATCTCTTCCATATAAAAACTATAGATATCTTCTCTGCTTCACATCTTCTCCCCCTTTGACAACAATGCCAAAGTGGAGGCACAAACATCTATGTTCCACTATGTTGCTCCCCCCGAGGAGTAGTATCCTTCAACACATCAATCCTAAAAAGATTTGATAATGCAATACTTGAATGATGTGGAGCACATACCTTTAGTTCACCTCTTGAAGGGGCAGCACCCCTAATTCACCTCTTAAATAGGTAAATGTAGCCTTCAGTAGAGGTTTGGTGAATATATTTGCTAACTGCTCCTTATTGGAAACATGTTCCAATACAACCTCTTTGTTTTGAACTTTCTCCCTTAAGAAATGATACTTGAGCTTGAAGTGCTTGGTTCTAGCATGCAATACTAGATTCTTGGAAATATTAATTACACTTGTGTTGTCACAAAATATACTCACTGATTCATATATAGGGACTTTGAAACCACTTAATACATGCTTCATCCAAATTGTTTGAGTATAGTTCATAAATGTTGCTACATATTTTGCTTCTGCTATAGACTGAGAGATACAACTCTGCTTCTTACTCATCCATGAGACTAGTCTACCATAGAGAAAGAATGCACCACTAGTTGTTCTCTTCCAGTCATCCACATTACTAGCCCAATCAGTATCTGTAAACACTTTGAGATTGAGATTATTACTGTATGGATACCATAATCCATAATCTATTGTTCCCTTTAGATATCTAAGAATCCACTTGACTGCTACCAAGTGGGATTCTCTTGGACTTTTCTGGAAATGTGCAACAATGCCCACTGCATGTGCTATGTCTGGTCTACTATGTACTACATAGTGCAACTTACCAATCATTGACCGGTAATCCTTCTCATTCACCAACGTTGAGTTATCTTCTTTTGACAATTTACAACCAGTCATCATTGATGTACCAACCAGTTTTCTATCTTCCATGCCAAAGGTCTTGAATACATCTCTGACATACTTGGACTAAGTGATAAATATACCATCTTTCATTTGTTGAATTTGTAGTCCAATGAAGAACTTAGTCTCTCTGATTAGTGACATCTCAAATTCCCTCTTCATCTCATCTGCAAATGCATGGATCATCTTGTCATCTCCACCAAAAATTATGTCATCAACAAACACTTCACAGATTAGAATCTGATCTCCTTCTATCTTCAGATAGATATTGCTATCTTCACTTGTTCTTTCAAATCCAATCTTCACAAGATGGGAGTGTAAATGTTCATACCATGCTCTAGGTTCTTGTTTCAATCCATAAAAGGCTTTATGTAGTCTACACACCATATCACTATCTTCTGACAGGGCAAACCCATCTGGTTGCTCTATATACACTTCCTCTTCAAGTATTCCATTTAGGAATGCAGATTTCACATCCATCTGATATACTTTGAATCCCTTGAAGGCTGCATATGCAAGAAGCATTTGAACTCCTTCCAATCTAGCTATTGGATCAAAGGTTTCTCCATAGTCTTCTCCTTCTTCTTGACCATATCCCTTACATACTAGTCTTTCTTTGTTTCTTACCATTGTGCCATCTTCACTCAATTTGTTTCTAAAACCCATTTGGTGCCAATAACATTTTTATGCTCTGGTCTTGGTACCAAAGACCATGTACCATTCTTTTCTATTTGGTCAAGTTCCTCTTCTATAGCCTTAATCCAGTCTTCATCTTTATGTGCCTCTTTAAATGTTTTGGGCTCAAATTTAGAAATCATGCAAGAATTTTCTCTGACCTTTCTTCTTGTAATAATTCCTGCATCCTTATCTCCTATGATCTACTTTGGATCATGATCTAGCTTTACATACTTAGGAATGATCTTAACATGTTCCTCTTTCTTTTCTTTTTCATCCTCATCTTCATTAGCCACTACTGGTGTAGGAGCACGGCTACTGGTACTTGGTTGTTTTGCAACCAGCTTCTAGAAGGTTACAACTGGTTCATCTATTGCTTGCTCACTACCAGTTTCCTCAAGTTTTGTAGAGGTTTCATCAACTCTAACATTGATACTTTCAACAATTCTTTGAGTCATATTGTTAAACACTTAAGAGATTTTCTCTTGGTGGAATACCCTAGGAATATTCCCTCATCACATTTTGCATCAAACTTTCTTTGGTATTCACTCCTCTTGATATAACATTTGCTACCAAACACTCTAAAGTAGCTTACTACAGGAGTCTTACCAGTCCAATACTCATAAGGAGTTTTATCCTTACCTTTCTTGATGAGTACCCGATTCATAGTGTAGACTACAGTGCTCACTGCTTCTCTCCAAAAGGTGTGAGCAACCTTCCCTTGAATCAACATCATTCTGGCTACTTCAACTAAAATCTGATTAATTCTTTCTACTAGGCCATTTTACTATGGAGTCTGGGGGGTAGACAGTTGCCTCTTGATGCCATTCTCCAAAGGTGAACTCACCTCCTTGATCGGTTCTAAGGCATTTGATCCTCTTACCGCTTTCCTTTTCAACTAGTGCTCTGAAGGCTTTAAACTTTCCAAAATCTTCAGACTTGTCTTTCAAGAATGTGACCCACAATATTCTTGAGCAATCATCAGTAAGAATCATAAAGTACCTATCTCCCTGAACACTCCTAGTTTTCATAGGACCACACAAATTAGTATGCACAAGATCAAGTAAATTATCTGCAATGAAAGATTTACCTTTGAAGGTTGAGGAAGACATTTTCCCTAGCTAACATTCTTTGCACTAAGGATTCTCTAGTTTTTTTAGCACAGGCAATTCTCTAACTACCTTGATCTTACTGGCCTTCACAATGTTATCAAAATTTACATGGCAGAGTCTCCTATGCCATATCCAACTGTCATCAAATTTATCCATTAGACATTGACTTATATTGTATTCAACTGAAATAAATTACCTTTGGTTTGCATACTAGTGGCCATTAGTTCACCACTCTTTCCTTTTATTTTGCATACTCCATCTTTGGATTCTAGAGTGAGTCCTTTATCATTCAGCTAAGCAACACTCAGAAGGATATGCCTAAGACCTTCTACCCAATACACATTATCAGCACTTCTTTTTCCATTTAAAGAAATGGACCCTTTTCTTTTTACCATACAAGGTGCATCATTACCAAATTGGACTACACATCCATCATACTCTTCTAGAGACAAAAAATTTCTCTAGTCACCAGTCATGTGGTGAGAACAACCACTATCAATAATCCCCTCATTGGAATTATCAAAGCGGGAGACAAGAGCCTTCTTTTCTGACACATCTTCCTTAATAGATACAAGTACTATGTCTTCTCTTTCTTCATCCTTTGATTCATCATCAGTGACACCTTCATCAACTGCAACAAGACACTTTCTTCTATTTCCACCTTTGAACTTTTTGAACCTCTCCGATTTGTCCTTATTATCACTATTAGGATAGTTGACAATAATGTGTCCTATCCTATTGCAAAAAAAGCATTTCAAAGGGAGCTTAGCTCTGTATTTTCCATTTCCCTAGGAAGTCTCTTGGCCAGAAGGGATTCAAATTCCATTAGGATCTCCTCATCATCCATATCTCTGCTTTGTCTTGGTTCACAACTGGTACTAGCTTCTTTACCCTTTCTAGATAGTGCAATAGATGCTTTAAAGGCTAAATAAGTATTTTGAACACTTCCATCATAACTGTTTAGCTCATATGTGGTCAACTTAGTAATGATAGAATCAAGGGACACCTTTGTCTTGTCAATAGATCTCAACTCCTAAATAGAAGCAACCCTTATTGCATAGACCGGTAATAAGGTTCTCAAAACTTTGCTAACAATGGTGGAATCATCCATTGTACCTCCTGCACTCTTGATGTCTCCAACAATAGTTTTAATCCTTATCCCATATTGTTGAATGGTCTCTCCTTCAACCATCCACATGTCTTCAATCTTTCCTCTAAGGCTTTCTCACTTAGCTTGCTTCACATGTTCATCACTGCCATAGATAGACTCTAGAGCATCCCATACATATTTGGGATTGTCTTTTTCCTAAACATCTATAAACTCAACATCAAATAGACTACTGATAAGAGCTTCCATGTCTTGCCCATTCTCCTGAATTTCTCTTCTTTGATCAGCAGTGAGAGTACTGGTAGGGACAACATAAGTATTCTCAACATAGCTCTAGTGCTGAGCACCCATGCTTTTAATGTATATCTTCATTTTGTCCTTCCATATCTTAAAGTTATCTCTATTGAACTTAGGACCTTCCCTCTTCATCATTAGAATAGGATCTTTTCCTCAAGCGATTAAGCTTACAACATAGAGGACCTGGAGGATGCTCTGATACCAATTGATGAATAATGATGAATAGTAAATACTCAACATATACTAAGAGGGGGGGGTGAATCAGTATAGACAAAAAATTCCTTAAACTACTTTCACTGCAAAGACTGCACTAACTGGTAAACAACATCACCAATCTAAATTAGGGCACTACCGATAAAACATAGTAAGACTCTATGAAACACATAAACTAGTAACACTTAGATCTTCACACAACCTAATATCTCGTTTCCACTTTACCCATATGCTTAGACAAGTAATACATCATTATAAATATAATGACCACTGGATCAACATGCTTTACCACTTAACAAAAAACACTAAGACATCACATGAAAAAGAATCACACATAACACACTGATTTTTCACATGGAAACCCAACTAGGAAAAACCACAGTCGGGATGAATACCCACAAGTTGTTCTTGAACTCTTTTGAAGTCCGCTCTGTTAGGAGCCTAGTCCATTTAAGGACTTTACAATAGGTTATTCTAGGAATTGATCCTGCTAGGGATCACCCGGTTAAGGGATGGATAAATACCTGATTAAAGGTTAGAACCCTATTAAAGGTTACCTCGCAAAAGGATTTGAAGAACTCAATGATCTTGAGTCACCTTGTTAAAGGATTTACAAAAAGTCCATTAAAGCTACCCAATTAAGGGATTTTCCAACTGATGAAATTCATTGATCTGATAACAACACTTAATGCCAAGGCAGATCCACTTTAGTTCATCACATCTAGAATCACACTCTGTAGATCTCAACTCACTGCACCGGTCTGGCAAGAATCAAGTATCTCTTCACTTGGATACACACATAACATTTGCCAACAACTTCACAATGCAAATCATCATCGACCTTATAGACAACAATTAGGTCAATATCCAAAACCTAAAACCCTAAGCATCTAGGTTATAAATACATTTGGTCCAATCCTGAGCATTCAATCACATTGTATAGTGTAAAATAATCTTGAAAAAATCACAAGATGTTCTCCATCATTCATTCTTTTCCACTTCTCGAAACTAATAACCCATCATGCACTCTCCACTATTAACTAAGACTTTGCACATTTTTGAGGTAGATAGGATCAATCTTCTTCATGGAAGATCCTCAAGGAAATCCTTCAAACACAAAAGGATGACATGGCAACACGATTTGATCTTCATTTCAATGTTAACTCATCATAGGATATCGTTAGTCGAATCACACAAACTTGAAATGCATCAACCAAAAACCCTAAAGCTGAGACTACCAACTAGTAGTCATATCAAATGAAACCCTGATACTAGTTCACATTCCAACATACCAGTTCACCATTTTGCATATACCTATTCACATCATCATATCGGTTCACTTGCTAGTTTCATTTCTTCAATATACTGGGTCATACTTTAGCATATTGACATCAATGACAACATACAATATCATCATGTCATCAAACTCTGCACATATGCCAATATTGTGTTTTCATTGATGTCAACCACTATATAAGGACAACTAGTATGGGAGTATTGTTAACATGAAGTAATTGATGTCAACTAGTGTTGTAGGTCACCGATAAAGAAGAAGAACGTCATTCAATACAATGATCATTGGAGTCACATTTGAGTCACTGGTACACAAGTTATTGTCTGACTTGTGTGGAAGATATGGACAGGAGAACGATATGATATAACAACCGGTACATGATGACATCTATCAGTGGGAAAGATATTGAGCTATTGTTTGTGATGAAGAAGCAGAATGTTACCTAAATCACATCAACACAAGATGAGAAGTATGTACAGGTCACCAATATGCTAGGATGTAGAACAATGGGACTCCCACATGATGAAGATGTAGTCACCATGTGAAGATATGACTGACAGTGAGTGTGCCCCAAACTAGATCGCATGTGCCTGTTTGAAGGTATGTTGCACAAACAAGGAAGCCACATAAGTGCATGGAAGGATGCATATGAAAAATATCCACTAACACTGGTAAGTGGAGCTCATCTCCTATTGTGTAAAGTATACATATTAGTTCTATGAGATAAGGAAGATGAGGTAAAGGTAGGTGTTTGAAGGCTCTCACTAGATCTAATTGGTGAAACAAAAGGATGCCTCAAGTCCATGAATTCAGGGTTATGCACTAGATTGGTATAGAAGGCATGATAAGCCATCAAGATAGTAAAAAAAGAGTAGAGAAGTGATGGGTTTTTAACCTTGTAAAACTGGCTGAGATGATGTCTGATAAGATGATAAAGAAGGCAAAGCAGAGCAGATGTAGAGATAGATAATGCAGGCCATTTGCAGATTGCTTAGATCGAATCAAGTGAAGGTTGATGACATGGTGTCATTAGGATGGCTATTGGTGAGTATGAGAATTGGTGAGAGAGAAAGGAGGCTAAGTAATGTGCTCCTACTTGATGTAAATGAGCATGCTATGGATAGACATGTTTGGCGACCAGTTAAGGTGTTCTACCGATAGATCATCAAAGTGCAGACAAGAAGGTTAACTAGTAAAGTGTGAGATATTGGCAGGGTTAGTGAACCGGTAGAAAAGATGAATTGGTTGAGACTTTGGTTGGTGATCTTGTCTATACATAAAAAGAGGACCAAGCTAAGGTGGATGTCAAAAAAGATGCCACATGGAGTCAAGGTGGTGGATATGCATGCAGTGGGAGATGAAGTGTACATAGATGAAGTTGTTATAGAGTTGGTCGACATTAATTGTAGACCCCATAAATGATGGGATATGTTGTAGAGGCATTATAGAGGTGTGTAGCCCAAGGAAGGTTGAACTGAGATGATCGATGTAGAGTGTCCAGGTGCAGGATGAGGTTGGTGATGAAATTTGCAGAACCATTTATGGTGATTGATTTTATGTCTTGCCGATTGACTTTTCGTGGTTGCTAAACATAGAAAATGTGTATTGGAAGGTATGTTAATGGTGTTAAGGTGTATATATTTAACTTGGAGCTCAAATTGAATGAGATCTGATTGGATTCAATGTGCCTTGTGATCAGTGGAAGAAACTCTAAGGCACCGAGTTTGAATGTTTCTTTTGGCGGGAATGTCTGATCATAAATATGGAGGCTGAAAATAGAAGTTGATGATGCCTCAAAGTGAGATGGTGTGAAGTGATGCACAAGGCTGAATAGAGAATTAGATGAAGTGAGATATCTACAAAGGATCATAGAGGTCGAGCAACAGGGAGACAACTAGTAATAGGTTTTGGTGAAGGTTTAACCAGTGAGGTTAAAGCAACTGACAAACTATTGAGTGAGAGAGTGTTTCTACATGTGAGAAGATATACTCAACAAGTATCAGAAGAGAGATTGAGTGTGAGAGATATTAGGGTTGAAGAGTTCAACTAGCAACAATGAGATACCTAGTGGTGACCAATGTCATGCCCAAACTTTTGGGCAAAACACAACCAACAAATTTTTATTTATTTATTTTAAAACACTTATTTACATGCAATCATTGCTTAAATAGTTGTGACAAATTAACATGTTGTTCCAAATGAATTTCTTAATTGACGTTAAATACTAACATAATAATTACAATAATTCCCACTATCAAGTGGAATGAATAAATTTCATAAGGGACATATTAAATTCCCTCAAAAGTCCTTCTCATTTCAGATGCACTTATTAGTACTTAATTAGATCCATTTCTACTAAATAGACATTAATATAATTACTTGGTTCGATATCAATTATTTACTAAATATCAAGTTTCCTTCATCCTGTTAATACATCCCTCCTTAATAACTTAATTTAAATATGGCTACTTTTAATGCAACACTAATACTATTCCATTGCGTTACTATTATCAAATTGAGCAGTTACATTTAAGATGCCAAACATCATTATGATAGTTAAATTATTTGATAAAAGTATCTACTTGGGTTAACAAGGTTCACATGACTTAGCCCCTTAATTTTACTATAGAGGAATTATATTGCACCATTACAATATCCTCTTAAATTAATTATTTAACTAAATTAAATCATTCTGTTTAATTATAAAAATAAATCCATTTAGATCTCTAAAATGTAATTATATAATTTAAATCTAGTTGTTATATATTACTTCTTCCAAACATCAACTATTCAATATTTTGTATTCAATATTCACATTTCTTCTTGCTTTAATTTTAATTAATTAAACTTTTCAATATATATATTTACCCAAATATGGTAATTATAATGTTGTAGAAAATTTCATTATATTTTCCATTAAAATCTAAACTACAAATTAACTCAAATTTTAAAAGTACAATTCCACTTCAACTTTAGAGAAATATTTAATCTATTATTTGTCCAATATGTTCATATTTTTTTTTTATAAAAAAACTCTATGTAAATAGATATATATATATATATATACATATGTATATATACATACATATATATATATATGTATATATATATATATATATATGTATATATATATATATATATGTATATATATATATATGTATATATATATATATATTTTCCATTAAATCACATCTATAAGGAGATATTTATCTTCTAAAATATTACTATTCCACATCACTAAAATATTAAGTTACATTGAAAACCTAATTTAAAATAACATATATATTGCTCTTTCATTTTATATTATTCCTTTTTAATATTTCAGAATACTCTAACCCCACCAGGTTAGGGTTTCAAATTTACCTATGATGTTGCAGGGGGCCGAATGGAAGAAGAATGACCAAGTAGATTGGGGAGGTGATGGTGTGAATGGGAGGTAGAGGCCATGCTGGGGGGCTCCCCAAAGGGATGACCATAACTGAGCCCTGTGGGTCACGTCCCATAGTGGTGGCCTTGGCCACTGCTGTGAGGCATGGCCCGCAACCTCGGCGGTGCTGTCGCTATGGGGCGCCTCCCATAGTGTGGGTGGAAGCCTCCCACTATGGGTGGCAGCCCACAGTGGTGGCTGTGGCTACTGCTGGGGGTCGCCGCCCACTGGCTTAGAGGGGGAGGCCGCCCTATGGGAATATTTGCAGGGGCCGAGCCCCCTTTTCCAAGGTTTTTTTTATTCTATTTTTTTAAAAAATTATTATATATATATATATATATTTCTACATAAATATAACCAAATTTGTGAATATTTATATGAAGTAATTGGATATATATATGTGTGTGTGTGTGTGTGTGTTAGATACATTAGAAACTCAGACTAATTCTCTACTATGCAAAAATACTGATTTTGTATACTTTTTTGAAACTGTTTTAAATAGATTGCTTACAATATTCTGAAATTAAATCAATGTTTTTTTTTATAAATTTTAATTATCATTAATCAAAGATAGACTATTTTCTTTAGATTTACTTTCTGTATTAAACGATTGATAGAGTTCCAATAAAATTTAAACAACAACTATAGAAATGTGATATTATTTAATTCAAAAAATTTGTTTAACTCTAGATTTTATTTTCTGCAAATAAACAAATGACAAAATTTAATAATTCTAAACAACAACTTTATTTAACTAGATTCATTTGAATTTAACCTTAGAGATAAGCAATAGGAAGATAAACTGAACATTTATTTTCAGAATTAACATGCAAAATAAATTTTCATTTTAAAAACTAACATGCATACTACAATATAAATTTAGTAACTATAGGGAACTTCATCCAAGATAAACATATTTTTTTTGCAACAAATAATACTTAACAAAAGTATTGCATTTCTTTAGAGTACATTTAAAATACAATATAACCATCAATACAAATGGGATCTCTCATTTCTATTAAATGAGGACCTTTAATTAAAATAAATACATTTTCTTTTCAAAGTTAACTACAACACATAGTTTTCCATTCACACTGCTGCAACTTAAAATATAAACTATTCTATTTCCAACTCTTTTTCTGCAACACAAAAGTCCAACCACTTCTTCTTGTCCTTTCCTTTTCTTTCAACTACCTGCAAATAAATCATAGGCTATGACCATGGAGTTCTCACCTCCCAGCCTAGGCTAACTAGTAGCCACCTCCGAGCTTGGAGAACCAAGCCCTAGATAGGTTACACACATGCATACACAACAAGCGGGGAAAACAATCACAAACATATTCCCATCCGAGGGCTACACTGCACCACATAATGTAATGTCTTTTCAAGGGTGGTAGTGGACCAAGTACCCTCAGGAGAATTCAAGTATGGTAAAACACAAAGCCACCTCATGGCAACCAAAATATATCATAAGTATAATAGCCCCACATCCTTATGCCCCCAAGGCATTCAAGCCTTATTTCCCTCCTTATGACCCCCAAATGCATAAACATGCCATGCAGCATGGGTCACATTATTATCCCTTGAGAACAATCTCACAATGAGAGCCTCTCACTTGAGGGCTTCAAGACCATCCTCTCTCCCAAGAGTAGGAGGCCTTGGTTAATCCCAAAACACAGATTTCATACAAGAATAAAAATACAAAACGCATAATAATTTTTCCAAAAGAAAAATGCAAGAGAACAATTTTTTCCACACAAACGATCTTTCCACATAAACATGCAACATGAAATAACATAGGGGGAAGATAAACCAACCTTCAAACTGCCCAAGGGTATGCTAGTCTAGTTGAGGATGAGCAACCCAAATCCACAAACCCTGTTTCTCTACACTTAGCCAAATTTCCTACACCAAATCTTTTCTCTTTTCAAAATTGCATTGTCTCCAAAAATGGAGAGTGGGTGATTACCCACTAATTTCCTAATTCTTGCTTAAGAAGGCCTTTGTGAGAGTTCTCACAGGTTTCTAAAACTGAAAAGGAAAGGTAGGGTAAAATGGGAAAGGGATCTCACTTCCAAAAAGGAAGGTTAGCAACTTAGGTGATGCCTTCTAATTTTCAATTTTCGCTCAAATTAGGAAACCCACTTTTTAAGGTGTCTAAATGGTCACATGGGAGTTGGTACATTCCTAAAATTACTCCTAACCCCTAGGTATACCTTATGGGCTTTAGGAAACACTTTTAAACTACCCCTAGGTGTCCATTTAACCCCTTTTAAAGCCCTCTGGAGTTAACTTTCGGGTCAAACCTAAGTTGACCACCCCAAAGATTCTCTACCCATGGCAAATATAGAACCACATTAAATTATTTGAAAAAAACTATGGTTAAACAACTCCCTCCAAGAGACAATTCAACAATCAAGACATAAATCAACACGTGTCAAATGACACAATAAAAATACTTATACAAAATTACAAATGAAATTTTGTCTCTTGTTGGATTTACACAAATAAATAAATTCAATCTAACACACATGCACATTTACTTTCACAAAATAAAATACGATACAAACAGGGTGCTGTCTCTCCAAATAGACAAACCTTGGTTTTATGAACGTACATAGGTCTAGGTTTGGTTCTCCATAATGTTTCCATGGTCACATGGATAATTTTCCTGCGCATCTCAATTACACATTAGTACTTCCAAATATCCTCATAAAATATTAAACACATGAATAAGAATACACATCAAACATTCTACATACAATTGACATTAACAAATCAATATCTCATATATCCCAATTTATCCACATAAGCCCTTATGATTATCCTCATAATTTCATTCACTTATTAGATACGCATCATATTTCCAACATTATAATAAAGTTCTACAAATCTAGATATAGCTGACATACGTTAGTTCAAGATTATCCAATCAGTGGATCTTTTAGGATTTCAAATTCATAACACATCAAAATGTATACCACAAGGTGAAATAACTCTATAACTTGGTTCAATTACTTTTCTCACCAATCTATCTGTCTAACACAGTCCATTCTATTGAATTATATAGCATTTATTAATAGGGTCAAACATGGTCAACTAAGTTAATCAAAGCTTGGTTTGGGGAAGGCCTTACATCAAATCAGTAGAGAAGAGTTGCAGAAGAGTGCAGAGTAGGCAAGAAGGAACTGACATAAGATAGAACTAGTGGAGAGTAGAAGAAGAAGCAACTAGAAGAGAGAACCAACAAAGAGAACATGTAGTGAACTGGATAGAAGATCTAGTAGAGAGATTTGAAGAATAGTTACAAAATCCATTTGTAACAAGGCTATTAACTTGTAAATGATTATGCTTTGTATTCACTGAGTTGGAGCTCGGTGCAGGGGTTGTTGCTTCTTGGGTTGGTGCCCTAGATTAAGGGTTGGTTCTCCTTAGGTTGGTGCCCTAAAATTAGGGGTTGGTGCTCCTTGGGTTGGTGCCGTAAACATTATAATCAAAGATTCATTATGAGGCTAGATTGGAGCAATAGTCTCTAGTAGCATTTCTCATGGAGGTTTTTCCCATCCTGGATTTTCCTTGTATATGTTGGTGTTATGTGATGCCCCTTTATGTGTGAATGCATTTGTGATTAGTCTCCCCACCAACTAGTAAGTCTGCATTGAGTTAGATCTGATAACTAGTATGCACACATAGGCTTGTTAAAGGGAAAAGATTGAGAACCACTGATTCACCCCCTCTTAGTGGTGCATTGTGTCTAACAAATTGACCTCCCATTAGTCGGCTTCACAAAATATCAAAATAGGAAAAGTGTAATGTTGTGTCAGCTCAATCCTTACAAATACTTATTTTAGACCTATATCAAATGGTCAAAATCCTCCTATAGGTGTCACCAACCATCTGGAACACATCACCAATTAGCAGAATCTACCCAAGGAATTTGGACCACACATTACACCACCAAACATAAGGAATACTCTATTTTACTACTCTATAGGATACCAGATCTTCATACAAGCATAGGAATCAACACTGAAAGGTAGACTAGCATGATAAACTTCTTCTAATACTCAACCAACTAACCTTGATCATCGAAATGAGAAATTGTTTTATCAAAAAACACAAATGCTCACAAAATTGAAGATTGAGTTGCATTGGACAAACTAATACCATAAAAATTACTCAAGAGATCTAGTAGTCCTAAACTCTATACTAGATAAGATCTGTGTAGAACATGAGATATCACTGAGAGGGGGGTGAATCAGTGATAATAAACAATTTCAAATAGTGTGTACAACCAGTAGAAAAACTTTAACAAGTAATCACACACAAAAGAACATCACATAACACAAGATATACGAGGAAAACCCAATTTGAGAAAAACCTCAATGACAAATGTTCTTGGAGATCTACCTCTCCAATCCAGCCTCACAATGAAATAATTATTTTACAATGTTTAGGGCACCAACCCAATGAGCACCAATCCCTAGCATTTTGTGGGCATCTACCCAAAGGAGCACCAACCCGTACACTATTCTGAGCACCAACACAAGGAGAACCAACCCTTGCATTGAGAATACACTTAGTGAAATGCAATGTGGTATAAAATAAATATAATGATGAGCACCTTCTTACAAACAATTTTTGCAACCCTTGAAAAAAAATAACTGTTCTAGTTGAACTCTTTTCTATCACACTGCTTCTTCACTACAAGATCTCTATTCTCTTTGTCTAAATTATCTTTTTCTAAGTTTATCTTTGCCATATTTCCTCTGACACTCATTCTTCTCCCCTTCACTCTTTGTTTCTATATTACCAGTTCAGTCTCTACCATTTTAACAAACTATTATGCTCTGTAACAGTTTACTGGTTACCTTAACCCTTGCACGTTACACCTTCCTTATTAGTTCTTCTTCCAAGACTCAGTTGCTTCAATATTTCACATTCTATGTTTAGATTGATGAAATCCTTTCCAACATAATCACACTTCCATCATCATTAGCCTAAGTATTGGATTTGCACATTTATACACATGCTTTCCTGCCAAAACAAAAAATTTAAACTTTACATTCCTAGAGTTTTCTTCACCGACCACGATCTGTATCAAATCAAATCAGATCATATTTCTTGGATTGACAACCAACAAAAATCAAACATTATTGCCATTCCTGGTCCTTCCAACACACATTCACTATATTTAGCAAATGGAACACTCTTCATCGGCCTTGATTTTGTCAATCCAGTTGTTTCCTTTCAATCTTCTTTGAGTCATAATCCTAACCTAATCAGGAACTACCTTGCTAATACATGATTCACCTACCACTGCATGTTTTCCACTTGGAGTCCATGTGTTATCTTTGTTGGCATCTGAATCACTTGATCATGTCGGTTCAAACTTAGTTGCCAACCAAAAATACTACTGGTATACACCAATCGATTAACATTGATATCATGCACTTCTCTATTTTTCCAATTGGGATGCTATCCTTTCATTTTCTTATCTGAGTCACACACTTTTCTCTTAGTGAAGTATACACATCTTCAATATATATGGTCCAACAACCATCCAATTTGTTTTCTTTGGTTTTGTCTATCTTCCCTTCAATTTATCCCTTGCTTGCTTACCGGTTGATATGCTTACTGGTTGACTTCAACATGCCAACAATCTCCAATACCAATAACATCAACTTCCATACTAGTTGAAATCAATGACAAGACAATACCAATAATCTCCCACTTTGGCATTGATGTCAAGACACATTTTACTCATAATTCAGGCTCTTTCTCCCCCTTTGATAACAATGAAAAAGGGCTCAAACATCAACTTTTGGTAGGTCAAACCACTGTACTCTTTCTCCCAACAGGCCAATTGTGACTTTTGTAGATAGACAAATTGAATAGACAACTATAAAATCACAAATGAGGATTGATGATCATATTATCTCCCTATGAAGTTACTCCCCCCATCAGGTTGATTGTGACTTTTGTGGATAAACAAATTGAATAGAAAACTTCCCAAAGTCTCAAACGTATTGGTAATGCAACACAAACACCTGATCTCCCCTATATACAACATATGGTCCAAGAGTGAAAGGATGTATGGTTGTGAACTCCCCCTGAACCATAGATTTCCATACACATTTAGGTGCAGAAAGTTGGTGGAACAACTCCTAGCTTGTGTCTTAGATACTCAAATGTGTTTAGCGATAGAGGTTTTGTGAGGATGTTAGCAATTTTTTCACTATTAGGGACATATTTTACCTTTAATTCTTTCTCTGTAACCCTCTCCCTAAGAAAATGGTATTTGGTGGCAATGTACTTTGTTCTTGAGTGCATAATCGGATTATTTGAGATGTTGATTGCACTTGACTTATCACACTGGATAGAAATAGGGTTTGATATTTCTACCTAAATGTCCTTGATGGTTTTCTTCATCTATAACATCTAAGAACAACATGTAGTGGTAGCAATATATTATGCCTCAATAGTTTATAAGGAGATTGAATCCTACTTCTTGTTGTGCCATGAAACTCATCGATTACCCAAAAAGAATGCTCCACCACTTGTGCTCTTCTGATCATCAATGCAGCCTACCAAATCCACATCAGTGTAGGCCTATAAAGTAAATTCTCCTTTCTTTGGGTACCATAAGCCATAATTAAGTGTTCCTTGTATGTACCTAAAGATTCTTCTGATTGCATTCACATGTGACTGTTTAGATGCCGCTTGAAATCTTGCCACCATACATACTGCCTACACTATATCCAGCCTTGAGGCAGTAAGGTATAACAGACTACCGATAATGGATCTATATAGGGTCTGATCTACTTCTTGTGAATCATCAACCTTGCTCAACTTCCATCTGGTCACCATGGGGGTACTTACCAATTTTTTGTCTTCCATCTGAAATTTCTTCAACACATCTATGGCATACTTGGTTTGAGAAATAAATATTCCTTTATCTTGCTAAGAAATCTACAAACAAAGAAAGTATGACAACTCTCCAAGTATGGACATCAAAAACTCTGACTTCATTTGATCGGAAAAATCTTTACATAGGGTATCCTTGTTTCTTCCAAATATTATATCATCCACATTCACAACAACAATAATCATGTGATGTCAATTTGTTTTGATGTACAAATTACTATCTACATTTCCCTTTCTGAAACATTTCTCTCAAAGATACTTATCTAACCTTGAATTCCATGCTCTTGGAGCCTACTTCAAATCATATAATGCCTTCTTCAACTGGCACACAAAGGTTTCATCACTATGCAGGCAAAAACCTTATGGTTGTTCAATGTAGACTTCTTCCAAATTACCATTCAAGAATTGACATTTAACGTTCATTTGATATACCTTGTATCCTTTGAAGGTAGAGAGTGCTAATAACATTATAATAGACTCAAGTCTTGCATCCAGTGCACAAGTTTCTTCAAAATCTATTCCTTCTACTTGAGAATACCCTTTACACACTAATCTTTCTATATGGCTAACAATCTTACCTTCTTAATTCATCTTGTTCTAGTAGACCCATTTAGTACCAATAACATTTTTATCTTCTAGTCTAGGAACTAACTCCCAAGTCTTGTTCTTTTCAATTTGTTGTAGCTCTTCTTCCATTGCATCCATCCATTTCTCACTTTTGCTAGCCTCATTATATGTTTTGGGTTCCATTTCAGGCATGAGGCAAAAATTCACTCGATCATTGTTTCTGGCAAGCCTTCTTCTAGTCTGTACACCATTATTTTTATTACCTATAATCTTCTCTTCTGGGTGATTTTTTTGCACATATCTGTTAGGGGTCTTGTTGGGTGCCTCTTCCTATTCACCTTTTGACTGCACTTCATCTTCATCACAATAATCATCATACCGGTAACCTTGTATTAGTCTTCCTTTGAGCAAATCTTCATCAACTCCTACATGCACACTCTCAACGACTCTTTTGAGCCTTTTATTGTAGCATTTGTAGGCCTTGTTGTGCGTAGAGTAACCCAAGAAAATACCTTCATCACTCCTAGAGTTAAAACCACCTAAACTATCTTCATCTCTTTTGACAAAGCATTTACTTCCAAACACCTTGAAATATTTGACTGTTGGATTCTGATAATTCAACAATTCATAAGGTGTCATTCTGCTATTTGCTCTCAACTGAACATGGTTCAATGTATATGCAATAGTATGAACTTCTTCCTTCGAGTACATATCCCATATGTTTGCCTCATTCAACATAGTTCTTGCCATCTCCTTGACTGTCTGATTTTTCCTTTCTACAACACCATTTTGTTGTGGTGTCCTTGGGGTTGAGTATTGTCTTCTTATTCCATGTCTTTCACAGTAGTCTTCATGTAGACACCTAAAATGATCTTGTTTAATTAAATAAATATTTGTATTTATTTAATTATTTTATTTTATCCTAAGTCTTCTATTAATTAAATAAATTCTTATTTATTTAATTAATTCATTAATCCTCATCGAAGCCTTTCCTCATTTAAATAAATACTTTTATTTATTTAAATTGTCCTTTTCCCACTTTTATTTATTTAAATTGATCCCACTTCCTCTATTAATTAAACAAATCTTTATTTATTTAATTAATTCATTAACCTTTTCTACCCATGACACATGTCATTCATCTCTTAGTTCCTACACTACCTACCCCGTTTATCATTTAATTATTTCCTCTACCTACCCTTTAATCCTAGCTGACCATTTATCTTTATAGCTCCCAATCTCATCCCTCCATTTCCTAAAGTGTCTTCTATATAAGAGATACTCTCATTCATTATCAACCCTAATTTTCTAATTATCTAATCATCGAATCAAGGTGTCTGATCAATCCTATGCGATCAAGCTATCAACCACATTTCCATTCTTCTTTTAGCTCTGGTGCACACATAAAATCTGAGACCAAATACATCAAACAAGATCAATGGAGATAGGAAAACAATTAATATTGAAACCCTACTAGACATGTGAATGGTAATATTTCTTTATTTTACTGATTTACATGATCTTAGATATCTCTATTGGTATCGGTTAATATTTTATTGTAGGACCTAGATTGTTTGTGGTTGGATCTTTATGGTTTTACAATAGTTTATCATCACTTTTCACCATACACATTTTGACATGCCCGATGGGACATGGATTTTTGTTAGATCTATATTTTTTTTGTAGGTTTTTCTAACCTATATTGCTGTTTTGTAAAACAATTTGGAGAATAACCTTGTGCTGCCAAGGTTTTGAACACAAGATTAAGATTTTCGAGAGATTTGATCTGATTTCACAAACAGATTGGAATTTTTGCACCAAATGTTTTTTATAGGTTGGGGAGAGTATCATGAGTGCTCAATCCAATATTCAAAATTTTTGGAACATATTTGAATTTTCTATGATTTTTCATAAAAAATTAATTTTTGAAGAAAATTAGCAAATGTTTTGGATTTTTTCACATTTTTAGAAAGATCTGCAAATTATACAAGGGTTCCATTTTATTTTTATTTAAATTTGGGTGCAAAATAATTTGTAAAAAATCAAATCTTCAAAAATTATAGGTTTTCAAGGTTTTGATCAGGTCCCATAAATAGCTTAGACGATTTGCATCAATTTTATTTTGGCAGGTTGTGAACACTATTATGAGTGCTTAGTAAAAAATTCAGATTTTTTGGAGTATATTTGCATTTTCTTTGAATTTTTTAGGATGTTTCATAAAAAAATAGTTTTGAGAGAAAATTAGTGAATTTTTGGGATTTTCTTACATTTTTGGAAAGCTCTAAGAATTAAACATGGGATCTCTTCTTTGTGATTTTAATTTTGATGAAAAATAATTCATGAAAATTTAGATCTTTAAAAATTTGGTTTTTGTAATATTTTGATCATATCTAACAAACTGCTTGGTATTTTATAGGAATTATTTTATGTCAGTTGTGAACAATATCAGGACTTTCCAAACAAAATTTAGATTTTTTTATGCATTTTGAATTTTCTATGATTTTTTTATGATTTTCATAAAAAATTTAATTTTTGAAGCAAATTAGCAATTTTTTTGGATTTTCTTACATTTATGGAAATGTCTTGAAATTTTAAATGTGGTCTATTTTTTATGATGCAAAAGAGCTTGTGGAAAATCAAATCTTTGGATTTGTCAAAAATATGTATTATCGAAGGCCCCTATTTCACAAAGTCATTTGGGATTTCTAAAAATTTACCTAACTTGTGTGCTTGCAAGAGGGGTATTATTTCAAAACTACTAACAAGTTTTGTGTAGGACCTTTGGCAAAGATTTGATTTTAAAATTGCTTTCTTTGTCTTCTTTAGTCTAGAAAACACTTCCATTAGTGTTCTAAAATTATCAAGTGTCTTTTGTGACTTGATCAATAGACTATTTTTGTTTTACCTTGTAGAGGGCCTACCTCTTAGGTAGCCCATAAGGACAAGTGAGAGGGAACGACCCAAGTTGTAATAGCTAAAGCCAAGCTCTTCCAAGCCACTATAAATAAATGTGTTTGTGATGAAAGTTGCAAGAAATGGGTGTTGATTAGTTCATACCGATGAAATGTCTCCTCATAAACCCTCTAGAGCGCAACCTCTATAGGCTAGGAACCTTCCTTAATAGAGCATAGGTCATCGCATGTATGACCACTCAAATAGATTCCCTTACTAGACACCTTTTTTGTTAGAATTCAAAAACCTTCTAGTTATTGGTGCAGGAGATTAGACCTCTGAAGTGGCTCACATTCTTACGGTTCTTAGTAGAGATACAATGTTTTCCATAGGGATTTTTTGTGGGGACTAGTGCTTGTCTTCCCTAAAGAAGTGAATGCTGAGGGTGGAGCCAATGGGGTCAAGCATCCAAGTATCCCCTCTGAATTGTGCAGCTCGAGGTAACCCTCCAAGTGAGATTCAACAACTATTGTCCCAACTAGCCCTAGGATTTGTGCTTGCATGATCAAAACACCCAAACATTTTCAAACAAAATAAAGAAACACCATGTTTGTTGTGCTTTCAAGTGTATGCAAAAACATTTCACATTTGAAAATATTTTTTATCCTTTGGACAAAAACACCTTCACACATTAGGTCTTCACTATTTTGTTGTGTTTTCTTGCAACTAAAAGTCAAAAAAATAAGATTTGGTCACATTCAACTATTATATAGGTTAGATAACTAGAGGACAAATGAGATGTGGGGGGGTGAATCAATTGTCACTGGATTATAGAACTTTAAGAATTTAATTCCTTATTACCAAAACACATAAACTCAATATAGGAACATAATACCAAATAACATAATAACAGATATAGCAATTAAACATAAACATAAATCATAGAACAATTACCATCCATCCATAACACATGACACTAATATTTGTATATGGCAAACCCGGTAAAAGGAAAAAACTAGTGGGAAGCCTACCCACAGTTAGATAATAATTATTTTGGGATCCAAGAACACTAAGAGGGGGGTGAATTGATATTCTATCAGAATGGAGAAATTTAACGTTATTAATAAAACAACTCACCAATTGCTAAACATAAAAGCATATAACAATAAGCACTAATGTGACCACAAGATGAACACCATAACACCACATATTTATACATGGAAAACCTCAAAGAGGAAAAACCACGGTGGGATTGGAGACCCACAATATCTATCCACTAATTAGATGAATAAATATTACAATAAGGGGCCTGCACATGGAGGAAGACCAACTTCCTAGAGCATATTGCTCATCAAAAAAGGTGTCTCACTAACTACAAAAAACATGAAACAACAATCTGGAATGAAGATTGAACTGGAAGTATAACATCTCCCATGCCTAAATATAGTTCCAGTTAAGCTCAATACCAGAGGACTTAAACCTCTTCCACAAACCCAATTTGATCACCTATGATCAACCAAAACCTCTGCATATGATTACAACATTGTTCACATATAGATAATCCCATAACCCATACCATACATGATCTCATTGATCTACAAAGAGATCTTACATCATATTTATACCAACCTGAGACCTAAACAATTAGGTCAGCCACCTCAAAGATAATACAATAAATTCATAACTTAATCCCACAATCTAATGATCAACCAAGTCAGCCTAAGACTGAAACAACATAATCCAATCAATGAGTCCAACCAATAACACATCGGGAGCATCAACCCACATGTTACATAAGCTAGTCCATAACCTAGAATAATAACCACCAAACCTATAATAGGTTGCCATAAGACAAATGAAACACCATGGACAACTAGAACACGAACATGATAACCATCATCATCCCGATAACCTTCTACAATCCACACTAATACCACTTATTCATAATATAAAAAGATCTTCAACTAAGCTCTGTTGGTGAAACCCTCACCGATAACATAAAGGCTTACTAGAACAAGTCATAGCTTTTGGATCATCAATTCCCAAACCAACTAAATGTGATACACATCAGGAACACATGAATAACCAATCCAAACCAATTGCATAAACCAAAGCATACCAGAGCATACTAGATCAACATGATCTTATCAACTAGAAACCAAACATCCTACCGGGACCAACTGGATACTGGTAAATAGCCAATGCAGATAGAGCAGTAGGTGTTACCATCAATGACAAAACATTAGTGCATCACATAATCAATTCCTCCAAATTTCTAACAATCTCCCCCTTTGGCATTGATGGCAACACTAGATGTGAAAAACATCCAAGTGCCAAGAAATGCCAAACAAGTCTCCCCCAATGAAAGACAACCAACAATATCACATAAAATGATAGGATAATGAGGCTCTAAACCAAATATCTCTATACCAATTAACCATCCATAGACCTAAACAAAACTTCCCCAATGGGATACAACCATTTTGAAATTCAGTTCCTCTTCCTTATGCTAATAATCTCCCCCTTAGACTAATATCTCTGTTAAGCTCTATTTTTCACATAATATCTCTTCCCCTAATCTATATAACTCCTTAAGTTTTTCACATGAATATCTCTCCCCCTTTGACATCAATGCTAGAACTTTGACATAAACATCAAAGAAAAATCATAAATCCTCTGAACCATATGGCTGACTACTCCCTCTAAGTAGTAGTACCAAAACATCAATCCAGAATGAATGATAGCTCTGGCAATGCATATTGGGCTGATGCCAATCAATCAGGTCTCTACCAGAGGGGTAGAAAACCTCAACCTGTCTCTCAAATTCTCAAATGATTCCTCAAACCAATCTGACTTCATTTGCTTCCACCTACTCCTTGAGAAAATTATACTTGATAGAAATACCAGATTCTTTGATATGTCAATAGCAGTAGTGTTATTACAATGAATAACTACTGGTACATTAAAATCCAGCTTTATATACTTCAACATTTTCTTCATCCATAGAACTTGTGTATAGTTAGTAGTAATAGCAACACACTCAACTTCAATAGTAGATAAAGAAGTACATGACTGCTTCTTACTAATCCATGAAATAGGTTTCTTTCCAAGAAAGAAAACTTCACTAGATGAGCCTATCCATTTACCTATATCTCAAGCCCAATCCACATCTGAACATGCTCAAGGTGTAAAGTCATCATAAAACAAAAACCATACCAGAAAATCCTTGAAAATATCTAAAAATCCTAGCTACCGGAGAAAGGATTCAACATAGTCAATTCTTCCCTTCTGAGAATATCCATTGCAAACCAATCAACCCTAGTTCCAATAATATCCAAGTCCATGTGTTGTCCCTTTATAGTTGACCCATTTCCTTTTCCATAGCTTTCATCTAACACTCATCCTTACAAGCTTCAATAACTGATGTCAGTACAATTAAAGAAATTAATCATACCTCATCAACTACCAACCTTCTTTTTGTCCAATTATCTGATCTTCTGAATGATTCAACCTTACATACCTAGGAATCTTTTGACTTTCTCTTCCTCTTCCCTGATCTTCAGTCACTGTTGAATTTTTTGGTACTGCTGTGGTAACTAGTTCAACATTCTTTTTTGATAAAGGTGTTACCAGTTCAGTTATGACCATTTCCACTATTGGCTCTTTCTCTGATTTGACCTCTATACTGCTCATCCACCTTGACATTAGAGCTCTCCACAATTCTCTGCAAAATTTTGTTATAATATCTATATGCTTTGCTTTCATTAGAATAACCAAGAAATATCACATCTAGGATCAAACTTCCAATTCAATACTAGAGATTGTGAAATACTTAATTGTAGATGTATGACCAAACCATAACTCATAAAGTGACCTACTGGTAAACCAAACTAGATCCAAGATCCATCAAATCTTTGCTGGCTAACCTTCAAACTAACTTCTCCAAAGATATGAAACAAGATTTAAGACCACTACTAGGGGCAATGCAAGATCTGTCATCAATTTGCCTCCCCCTAAGGTGAATGCATTAGTTACCAGATGAGTTTCCTGTCAGTTTAGGAACACTCTGCTCTGCTAGTTGAGTAATCAGGGTATATCCTTCATCCAAATGAACATCTGGGGCAATTTATTATGTTGGTTGAGCCTCAGACTTTAGAACCCACTTCTTCTCATGCTCCTTTTGAATGCCATCAACCTTCTTCTTTCCCTTCTCATTAGATTTATCATTTCCTGCCGATAGGTTCTTTCTTCTGGAAACTTTACCAATATGTCCTACTTTGTTGCATGCATAACAAGTGACATTATTCTTCTAAATTTCCTTACTATAACCTTGACCATTCCTTGACCTATATTGATTAGCTATATATCCAAAATTTCCACATGCATGACATTTCACATTCATTCTACAATCTTCTGTCCTATGACCATACATCTTACAATTTGAACACTTATCGGGAATTACATTATTATTATGATTTTCTCTATTTCTACAATGTCTTTCCATATGACCAAATTTATTGCAAACAAAGAATCTACCATTAAATTTATGTGCAATGGGTTTCCTTACTAGTGACCTGTGATTCTGATTGACCTTTTGATTGGATGTGTTATCTTGATTTGTAGTACCAAAGCTTTCTCCATTCTCAAATCCAATACCTCTAGTGTCTATGGTGTCCCTTTGATCCTTCAATAATTCATCAATCTTAGTAGAACTAACATTGAACTTATCTTTATATTCATTTGTAGCATCCAAATCTCATCTTAGGACTGTTACCATTCTTTCCAATTCTTGCTCATTGTTTTGTGATTGCACCAATTCAGTTCCCAACACATCATTCTCATGTGCCAACCTAATGCATTCCTTAGACCTTTCTTTTAGAGATATAGCAATATTTTCTTCATTCTTCTTTTGGTCTTCAATCATCTTGGACATCCTCATAGTTAGGGCTTGCATTTCATTCTTCATGACAATATTGTCCTGACTCAACTTTTTGACATTATTCCTTAAGGGCATCCTTCTCTTCATTATCCTGCTTTTGTAGAAGTTCCTTCCTCCTTTCTTGAACATATGACAACCTCTCCTAAATGATAAGAATGAATTCCTTTTCAGAATTTAATTCATCTTGTAACTTCAAGTTCTTCATCCTTTCAGCATCATAATCTTAAAGTTCTATCTCAAGTTGTTTCTCCATACTCATTTCCATGGACTCCGCATTTAGGATCTTCCTCAAGCTATTAGACTTACTCTAAGGCACCAGGCTCTGATACCATTTGTTGGGATCCAAGAAGACTAAGAGGGGGGGGTGAATTAGTGTTCTACTAGAATGGAGAAATTTAACCTTATTAATACAACAACTTAGCAACTAGTAAACATAAATGGATATTATCCAATGTTTAGATAAATAAATATTACAATAAGGGGCTTGCACATGTAGGAAGGCCAATAGCCTAGAGCACATTGCTAATCACAAAAGGAGTCTTAATGACTATAGAAAACATCATACAACAATCCAGAATGAAGATTGAACTGCAAGTATATCATCTCCCATGCCTAAGTACAATTTTGGATAAGCTCAATAGTAGAGGCTTTAAACCTTTTCCACAAACCCAATTCAATCACCTATGATTGACTAGAACCTCTGCATATGATTACAACATTGTTTGCATATAGATAATCCCATAACCCATACCATACATGATCTCATCAATCTACAAAGAGATCTTACATCATATTTATACCAACCTAGGACTTAAACAATTAGGTCAACCACCTAAAAGATAATACTATAAATTCATAACTTAAACCCACAATTTAATGATAAAAAAAGTCATCCTAAGACCGAAACAACATAATCCAATCAATGAGTCCAACCAATAATGCATCGGGAGAAAAAACCTACATGTTATGTAAACTAGTCCATAGCCTAGGAAAATAATCACTGGACCTATAATAGGTTGCCATAAGCTAAATGAGACACCACAAACAACTATAATACAAACATGATAACCATCATCATCTGGATAACCTTCTAGAAGCTACACCAACACCAATTATGCATAATATCAAAAAATCTTTAATAAATCTCTATTGGCGAAACCCTCAGTGGTAACAAAAAGGCTTACTAGAATAAATTATAGCTTCCAGATCATCAAATCCCAAACCAACTGAATGTGATACACATTAGGAACACATGAATAACCAATCCAAACCCATTCCATAGAATAAAGCATACCAGAGTATACTAGATACTGGTAAACAACCAAAGTAGCTAGAGAAACCTGTGTTACCATCAATGACAAAACATCAATGCAACACATATTCAATTCCTCCAACAACTTTTGCAGTAAGTATGTGATTACAATATGAAGGGGCTTGCACATGCAGGAAGGCCAAAGCCCTAGAGAACACTGCTCATCACAAAAGAAGCATCACTAACTACATAAAACATCAAACTACAATCCGGAATGAAGATTGAACTGCAAGTATAACATCTCCTATGCCTAAGTACAGTTCTGGTTAAGCTCAATATCGGAGGACTTAAACCTCTCTTACAAACCCAATTCAATCACACATGATTGACCAAAACCTTTGTATATGATTACAACATTATTTGCACACAGATAATCCTATATCCCATTATCCCTTAAGCCCATGATCTACAAAGATATCTTACATCATCTTTATACCAACCTGGGATCTAAACAATCAGGTCAGCCACCTAAAAGATAATACAATAAATTCATAACATAAACCCAAAATCCAATGGTAAAACAAGTCATCTTAGGCCAAAAAACAATGTAAATCAATCATTAAATCCTACTGGTAATGCATCAAGATCATCCTCCAATACAGTACATAAATTGGTCCATAACCTAGATAACATCGGACCCAAAATAGTTCACCATAAACTAGATCCAACACCACCGATCAATAATAACATGAACAAGATAACCAATAGCATCCAAAAATCCATCTAGAAGCTGCATCAACACCACTTATCACGTGCATCAAAAGATCTTCAACAAAGCTCTGCCGATAAAACCCTTACCAGTGACCAATAGGCTTACTAGAATAAATGATAGCATCTGAGTCATCAAATTCCAAACCAACTGATCGTGATACACATCTAAATAGCATGAATGATAGACCCAAACCAATACCACAAACCAAAGCATACTCGAGCATACTAGATCAACATCATAAACCAACCACTCTACCAAAACCAACCAGAAACCAATAAACAAACAAAATAGTTGGTGTTGCCATCAATGACAAACATAAATGAAACACATAATTAATTCCTCCAAATTTCCAACAATCTCCCCCTTTGGCATTTATGGCAACACTAGATGTGAAAAATATCCAAGTGCCAAGAATTCCAAACAAGTCTCCTCCAAAGGAAGATAGCCAACAATCTCCCATAAGATGATATTACAATGAAGCTCTAAACCAAAATCCCCCTTGACTGATATTTTGTTAAGCTCTATTTTTCACATATATCTCTACCCCTTTGACATCAATGCCAAATATCTAGCATAAATATCAAATAAAAATCACAAACCCACTGAACCACACAGCTAACTACTCCGCCTAAGTAGTAGCATCACCAAAACAATAAAGAATGAATAGTAGCTCTGATAATGCATATCAGACTGATTCCAATCAACATCATTCAAGTCTCTACCAAAGGGGCAAAAACCCCCAATCTATCTCTGAAATACTCAAATGATTCTTTAGGAAAAGGTTTAGTGAAGATGTTTGCAATCTACTCTTTAGTATTCACATAAACTAGTTTGACTTCATTTGCTTCCACCTTTTCCTTCAAAAAGTTATACTTGATAGATATGCACTTTGTCTTAGAATGACATACCAGATTCTTTGATATATCAATAGCAGTAGAGTTATCATAGTGAATAACTACTAGTTCATTAAAATCCACCTTTATATCCTTTAGCACTTGCTTCATCCATAGAACTTGTGTACAGTTAGTAGCAACAACAACATACTCAACTTCAATAGTAGATAAAGATGTACATGACTACTTCTTGTTGATCCATGAAACAAGTTTCTTTCCAAGAAATAAAGATCCACTTGATGTCCTCTTCTGGTCATCAACATATCCAGCCCAATCTGCATCTATATATACACTTACTGTAAAATCATCATTTTTAGGATACCACAAACCATATTTTGTTGTTCCCTGCAAATACCTAAAAATCCTTTTCACTGCACTCACATGATTTTCTCTTGGATCACTCTAATATCTTGATACAATACAAATTGCATTCATTATATCTAGTCTAGTCTGAGTCAGATATAAAAAACCTCCAATCATATACTTGTACCTTGTAGGATTTACTGGTGTAGATGCGTCATTCTTTGTCAATTTCTCACTCGTAACCATAGGTGGCCGGTTTAGAATTTTCCAACCCAAATTTCTTCAATAGCTCTCTAGTATACTTAGTTTGAAAGATGAAAATACCTTTATCAATTTGATTAATCTACAAACCTAAGAAAAATCTCTGTTAAGTATAGATGCCAATAGTAAAGCTCTAAGTCAATAGATAATAAGATGAGAGGGGGGGTGAATCAAACAAACTTAATCTTCAATATATCCAATAGATTCAACCTCGGTAGCTTATACTATAGAATATAGTTAAAAACTGTAAAACTCTAGAACTCATGAACATATAACATCATATAATACCAGATTTAACATGGAAACCCAAATAGCGAAAAAGCATTGTGGGATTTTGGACCCACTAAGAATTATACTCTTTTAGAGTATGCTTGCTTAAAAGAAAATCCTGTTAAAGATTACAAACACATTGCTAGATGTGACCCAGTTAAGGGATTTCCCTTAGATCTATTAGGATCTTCCACTTTGTTAGAAGTGACCTTGTCAAAGGATTTCAAACACTCATTTAGAATGTTACCTTGCTAGAGGATTTACAAATAAGACTGTTAAGTCCACTCGGTTAAGAGATTTTCTGTCACTTACAAAATAAACAACAGTAATAAAATATATCTGCAACTTCACATCTGAAATGCTAAAGTAGATTCTATTTGCTCAAAACAATCTTGTCATAAGACTTATCTTGTCCCTTATTGGACTTGCTGGGCTCCTCAATCTGTTCTTCAATTAGATCTTCAGGCTTCTATGCTTGGTAAACATTACTGTAGCATCATTGTGCTTACAATTGCCCGCATACATTAATCATCAACAATTCCTTATTTATAAACAATTCTAACCACTTAATCTCCTTGATCACATTTCCCATGATCAATCTTAGCCATCAGATCTTCACACTTGACCTGGTTCAATGTATCATTCAATCTGAAAATGTTTTACCTTGCCTTAGGACTTGCATTCCTTTCTTGGAACTTCCACAAGGTTATTGCAGTCCAATCAGAGTTGTAGATCTTCTTGTTGATCTTCCATTGCCATAGATCCTTAACAAACTTCATATGTGGCATACCAATCATTTAATCAACTCTAGCTCATCATTATCCTTTATTAAATAATGCTTGTATTCATCCAATATGATCTGTTATAACTTGGTTGTTACTTGGTTAACACTGAACTTCACTCGGTAGACATTTTGCCTTCAGTAACCGATATCAATAACTGGCTTAGGGTTTACCGACTAGGTTCCTTGCTCAATGACATAGTATAGTATTAAACAACATATTTTGGATATCAAAACAATCAAAACAACATGATCTCATCATTGTCTAACTCAGTAATAGTTGCCCATTGAATAACTCATTTCTCCCCTTTATTATCATATTCTTTTGGTGTCACTTACCAACTTCTTAATTTTCATCGAAACATACTTCTTAAGATATGGCAATAGCATACTGAATTAGAAAATCAATTTCTTGACATCAATGACAAAATAATATTATTAAGATAGTTATCATCCTTCTTTAGTTATATCAATAATCTCCAACAACCTTCTCAATATCCTTAATGAAATGCCAACAATCTTTCATTCTACTGTAATGCCAACAATCTCCTCCTTTGGCATTGATGGCAAAACCAACTTGATTTGATTCAATTGATTCGGATTGCTGTATCAACTTCTTCATTCTGAAATCTTCTCTGAAGTCTTCTCCTCCAATCATTAGACTTCTATTATCTTCTCCATTTTCTCCATTTAGTCTTCTCCCCCTTTGACAACAATGCCAAAAAGAAAACTAATTTAGGGTTCCTTCTCTTGTGAAGTGATTGCCTCACTATGTTACATATGTATCATTTCAGATTCAGTCAGAGCAACTTGTCTCTATTCATAATTCCCTACACACATTTAGAAAATCTCCTCAAGTGCATAAATCAGCATCAAACTACAAATAATATTCTATAGATTCATTCAATTCATGCTATCACCAAACTCTGTCAGTGAATAAAAGATAGGGGTAGGACCCCTAACTTGCTTCTGAGATACTCAAAAGTGTCTTTTGGTAGTGGCTTGGTGAAGATGTCTGCAATTTGATCCTTTGAATTGATATATTCTAGCACAACATTCTTCTCTTGAACTTCTTCTCTGAGATTATGATACTTTATAAAGATATGCTTTGTCTTAGAGTGCATTACCAGATTTTTTGAAATGTTGATGGCACTAGTGTTATCACAAAATATAGTTAATGGCTTAGTAACCTTTTCATTTATACCTTCCAACAGTTGTTTGATCCATGCTATGTTGGTACCATTCAATGCTGCAGTGACATA
Source organism: Cryptomeria japonica (assembly GCF_030272615.1). Taxonomy (NCBI): domain Eukaryota; kingdom Viridiplantae; phylum Streptophyta; class Pinopsida; order Cupressales; family Cupressaceae; genus Cryptomeria; species Cryptomeria japonica. Next base: position 177,519,754 of record NC_081414.1, read on the forward strand.
TTCAGCTTCAACTGTTGACTATGAAATGCATCCTTGTTTCTTGCTAAGTCAACTTACTAGTGGGTTTCCTAAGAAGAAAGCTCCACCACTTGTGCTTTTTCGGTCATCAATGTTTCCTACCCAATCAACATCAGTATAAACTTTCAAATCAAAATCATTCCTCTTTTCATATACTAAGCCATAATCTTCAATGCCTCTCAGGTATCTAAAAATTCTCTTGATTGTTGTCATATGGGTTTCTTTAGGATCTACAGAAAATCTTGCAACTATACCTACTACATGTGCTATATCTGGTCTGCTATGAACAACATATTGCAACTTTCTAATCATAGATCAGTAAGGTGTCTCATCAATAGATGCAGATTCATTATTCTTTGATAGTTTATAGTTAGTAGTCATAGGAGTACTTACTGGTTTAGAATCCTCCATTCCAAATTTCTTCAGGATTTCCTTTATATACTTGGATTGAGTAATGAAAATCTCATTTTTCATTTGTAGTATTTGTAAACCTATGAAATACTTTATTTCACCAATTAATGACATCTCAAATTCTTTGCACATTTCATTTCCAAAGTTCCTGCATAGAGAATCATTTCCACAAAAAATAATATCATCAACAAATATGGCTGAAAGCAATATACCATTGTTCTCATCATTCTTCATATATATGTTGTTGTTCTCACTTGTTCTTATAAAATCAATCTTGATTAAGTAAGAGTGCAGTCTTTCATACCATGCTTTGGGTGCCTACTTTAGACCATATAAACCTTTGTTTAGCTTACATACCTGATCTTTATTCTTGTCTTCAACAAATCCTTCAAGTTGTTCAATATAAACTTCTTCTTCTAGTATACCATTCAAAAATGCAAATTTAACATCCATTTGATATACTTTGAAATTCTTGAAAGCAGCATATGCCAACAATGTTCTTACTCCCTCAGGTCTAGCCATAGGTGCAAAAGTCTCACCATAATCTATTCCTTCTTCTTGAGCATAAGCTTTGCATACTAGTCTTTCTTTGTTCTGAATGACCTCACCTTTTTCATTTAGCTTGTTTTTGAAAATCCATTTTGTACCAATTATATTTTTGTCCTTTGGTCTTGGAACCAATGTCCAGGTTTCATTCTTCTTGATTTTATCAATCTCTTGTGTCATAGCATTTACCCAATTTTCATTGTTAAATGCCTCTTTTACTATTCTTGATTCAAATTCAGATATCAGATATGTGTTTTGTCTCAATTTGTTCCTTGTCATTACTGGATCATTCTTATCTCCTATAATTTGACTTGATATATGATTTCTTCTGGCATATTTGGCTAATATAGGCTTGGTAGGCTCTGTATGATCCTCTTCATCACTCGGTAATTGAATACAATCTTCATGTTCTTCAGCAGTTTTCTCAATAGGACTTCTCGGTTGAACATACACAAATTCTTCATAATTCTCTAGTTCTTTGCAATTTCCTTCATCATTTCTTTCTGCAAATTCATCAATTTTCACATTTGCACTTTCCACTACTTTGTTAGATGATTTGATCAGATATTTGAATGCTTTACTTGTAGAAGAGTAACCAAGAAATATTCCTTCCTCACTTTTCTGATCAAACTTCCCATTTCTGTCATCTTTATGAACATATCATCTACTTCCAAGGATTTTAAAGTAACTTACATTAGGTTTCTTGTCATACCATATTTCATATGGTATCTTCATAGTTCCATTCTTCAATTGTACTTGGTTCAGGGTGTTGACTGCAGTGCTTATTGCTTCTCTCCAAAATGTTTGAGGTACCTTCTTTTCAATCATTAGGGTTCTAGCACAATCTACAATAGATCTATTTCTTCTCTTAGCTATCCCATTTTGCTGTGGAGTTCTCAGTGTAGATACTTGCCTTTTTATTCCATGATCATTGTAGTATAAGTTAAATTCATCAGATGTGAACTCTCCTCCTCTATCAGATCTAAGACATTTCAACTGTCTTCTTGTTTCATTTTCAACTCTTGCCTTGTACCATTTAAACATTCAAAAAGCTTTTGATTTTTCTTTTAAAAACATTACTAACATCATCCTTGATTAATCATCCATAAATAATATGAAATATTTATCACCATAATAACTCTGAACGTTCATGGGACCACAAAGATCAGTGTGTACAAGATCTAAAATTCCTTTAGAGGTGTAGGACTTACTTTTAAAGCTTGATCTTGTCATCTTACCCATTTGGCATCCTTGTCACATAACATTCTCAAGTTTTTCCAAGCTCGGTAGACATCTTACATGATGCTTCTTGCTTATTTTAATTAGACTATCAAAATTTACATGACAAAACCTAGTTTCTTCTATTTTAGCATATAGACATTTGTTCTGAGCTGAGGCAAGATGAAATGCATTACCTCTTGTTTGAGTCCTGGTAGCAGCTAACTTTCTATGTTTGTCATGAAATTTGACAATTCCTTTTTGAAATTCTATTCGGTATCATGTATTGTTTAGCTGTGCTACACTCAACAAATTGTATTTCAATCCTTCAACCCAATATACATCATTACATTTAGCATTGTCAAGAAGTGTGATAGAACCTTTACCTTTCACCAAACATGGGGCATCATTGCCAAATCTTACATAACCTCCATCATAATCTTCAAGTTTTACAAACTTGTGCTTATCACTTGTCATGTGATGAGAGCATCCACTATCTATGATCCAAGAATAGTTATTATTTATGTGAGATATTAGGGAATTTTCTTCATACCTTTCTTCATCTGATCCATCTTTAATAGCCACATAAATAACTTCCTCTATTTTAGTTTCATCAGATTTATCATCATTGGATTCATCATCAGCAACTAGGCATGTCTTTCTATCTCTCCTTTTGAAGTCTCAGTGTCCTCTGTAGTGATTGTCTTTCTGTCTATCTTCTCGGTAATCTCTCTTTTCACTAGATTCTCTGTTAGGATAGTTAGAATCCATATGTCCTATTTTATCACCATTGAAACATTTCAAAGGTAGCTTCCCTTTATACTTACCTTTGCCTCTCGGTAACCTCCTAGCTAACAGTGCTTCAAACTCTTCTTGCTTTTTGATTTCCTCATATAGTTTGTGTACTTCTTCCATGTTTTTATGAAATCTTTCACTTGCTCCACTGTGATTTCCTTTAGAATACTTATTCATTCTATCATTATAATCATTAGATTCACCAAGATGAAAAGAACCGAATGCAGATTCAACTTTGTTTACCAAAGACCAACTATTATCAAAATTACTTAACTCAAAATACATGTAGCTTACCAATAGTAACATCCAAAGAAACTGGCATGTTTGGTACAGACCTTAATTCATTGATTGTAGAGACTTGAATGGCATAAGCTAGTAACAGGGTTCTCAATAACTTACTTGTTACATCCTTTTCTTCAATAGTTCCACTTGCTCCTTTAATTTGATTGACAATCTCTTTCAACCTTGTAATGTATTGTGTTATGTTTTCTTCTTCATTCATCCTCATGGATTCAAGTTGTCCTCTTAGACTATCTACTTTTTCTCTTTGGACATGTTCATCACCACCATACACAGATATGAGATTAGACCACATTGCCTTCGCATCATTATAGCCTTCTAGATCATGAAACTCTGAGTCAGTCAATGCTGATGTTATTTCAATCATAGCTTGAGCATGCTCTTGCTTTTCCTTTATCTCTTCCATTGTCATTGGGTAGGTGCTCGGTGCAATGTAATCATTTTCTAGATAATATGTAGCATATTGTCTAATTCCTGATAAGTGCAGCTTCATCCTTTTCTGCCATGTTGAGAAACTTCACTTGTTCAGCTTTGGTGCATCCCTTTTATACATCTTCGTATCTTTGCCTCAAGTGCCTTTAAATTATCCTTGTGGAGTCCAAAGCTCTAATACCAATTGTTAAGTAGAGATGCCAATAGTAAAGCTCTAAGTCAATAGATAATAAGATGAGAGGGGGGTTGAATCATACAAACTTAATCTTCAATATATCCAACAGATTCAACCTTGGTAGCTTATACTATAGAATATAGTTAAAAACTATAAAACACTAGAACTCATGAACATATAACATCACAACACATATAACACCAAATTTAACATGGAAACCCAAATAGGGAAAAACCACTATGGGATTTCGTACCCACTAAGAAATATACTCTTCTAGAGTATGCTCAGTTAAAAGCAAATCCTGTTAAAGATTACAAACACATTGCTAGATGTGACCTGGTTAAGGGATTTCCCTTAGATCTATTAGGATCTTACACTTTGTTAGAAGTGACCTTGTCAAAGGATTTCAAACACTCATTTAGAATGTTACCTTGCTAGAGGATTTACAAATAAGACTGTTAAGTCCACTCGGTTAAGAGATTTTCTATCACTTACAAAATAAACAATAGCAATAAAATATATCTGCAACTTCACATCTAAAATGCTAAAACATATTCTATTTTCTCAACACAATCTTGTCATAAGACTTAATTTGTCCCTTGTTGGACTTGCTGGGCTCCTCATTCGATTCTTCAATCAGATCTCCAAGCTTCTATGCTCAGTAAACATTTTTGTAGCATCACTGTGCTTATAATTGCCTGCATACATTGTTCATCAACAATTCCTTATTTATAAATAATTCTAACCGCTTAATCTCCTTGATCACATTTCCCATGATCAATCTTAGCCATCAGATCTTCATACTTGACCAGGTTCAATGTATCATTTGATCTGAAAATGTTTTACCTTGCCTTGGGACCTGCATTCCTTTCTTGGAACTTGCACAAGGTTATTGTAGTTCAATCAGAGCTGTAGATCTTCCTGCTGATCTTCCATTGCCATAGATCCTTAGCAAACTTCATATGCGGCATACCAATCATTTAATCAACTCCAGCTCATCATTATCCTTTATTAAATAATGCTTGTATTCATCCAATATGATCTATTATAACTTGGTTGTTACTCGGTTGACACTGAACTTCACTTGTTAGACATTCTGCCTTCATTAACCGATATCGATAACTAGCTTAGGGTTTACCGACTAGGTTCCTTAGGATTTACCGACTAGGTTCCCTGCTCGGTGACATAATATAGTATTAAACAACATATTTTGGATATCAAAACAATCAAAACAACATGATCTCATCATTGTCTAACTTGGTAATAGTTTTCCATTGAATAACTCATTTCTCCCCTTTATTATCATATTCTTTTGGTGTCACTTACCAACTTCTTAATTTTCATCAAAACATACTTCTTAAGATATGGCAACATCATACTAAATCAGAAAATCAATTTCTTGACATCAATGACAAAATAATATTATTAAGATAGTTATCATCCTTCTTTAATTATATCAATAATCTCCAACAACCTTCTCAATATCCTTAATGAATGCCAACAATCTTTCTTTCTACTATAATGCCAACAATCTCATCTCCCCAATCATAGACATCTCAAATTTGTTCTTCATATTGTTAGAGGATTCCATACACAACTTATCTTCACCTCCAAGAATGATATCATCAACAAAGACTTCAATAATCAATATGTCATCATTAGTAATCTTATAATATAAATTACTATTAGCATTACCTTTAGCAAAACCAAGCTTCAAAAGATATTTATCCAACCTTGCATACCAAGCTCTAGGGGCTTGTTTCAATCCATATAAAACTTTCTTTAACCTACAAACCATGTTTTTTTAATCTTAAAGTGAAAATACATCTAGTTTCTCAATATAAAGTTCCTCTCCAAGATCTCCATTAAAAAATGCACACTTGACATCCATCTGATAAATCTTGTAGTTCTTATGTGCAACATAAGCAAGAAATAATCTCACAGCTTCAATCCTAGCTACTGGTGCAAAGGTTTCATCATAATCAATTCCTTCTTTTTGAGAATATCCTTTACAAACTAATATAGCTTTATTCCTCACCACTCGTCCATCTTCATTCAATTTATTCCTAAAAACCCATTTAGTTCCAATAACATTCTTATTTTTAGGTCAGGGAACTAAAATCCATGTGTTATTCTTTTCTACCTAATCTAATTCTTCTTCCATAGCTTTCATCCAACATTCATCTTTACAAGATTCAATTACTGATGTCGATTCAAATTGAGAAATTAAACATACCTCATCAACTACCAACTTTCTTCTTATCATCACTCATTTTCTTTTGTCTCTAATGATCTAATCTTCTAAATGATTCATCCTTACATACCTAGGAGTCTTTTGATTTTCTATTACTCTGTCTTGATCTTCAATTACTCTTGAATTTTCTGATACTGTAGGAGTAACTGGTTCATCATTCTATTCAAGTGTAGGTAGTACTAGTTTAGTTATTATCATTTCCATTGCTGGATCCTTCTCATAAGTTCTGATTTGACTTTTGTTCTACTCATCCACCTTGACAACTATGCTCTCCACAATTCTCTGCAATGTTTTGTGATAACATCTATATGTTGTTCTTTCATTAGAATAACCAATAAATATTCCTTCACCACATCTAGGATCAAACTTTCTAATGGAATCACATCTTTTGATATAGCATTTACTACAAAAGATTTTGAAATTCTTAACTCTCAGTGTATGACCACACCATAACTCATAAGGTGTCTTACCAGTGTCTCCTTTGATATGCACTCTATTGAATGTGTATATTGTCATGCTTACAACTTCTCTCTAGTAGATATGAGGTAGATTATCTTCCATCATCATAGTTCTAGTTGTACCCAAGATAGTTATGTTCTTCCTTTCCATAACTCCATTCTACTGGGGTTTCCAGGGTGCACACAACTATCTCCTTATCCCATTCTTCTAACAATTGCTATTAAATTTTCCAGATGTGAATTCTCCACCCTGATCTAACCTTAAGAATTTGATCTTCAATCCTATATTAGTCTCAACTTTAGCTTTAAATATTTTAAACTTTTCAAATGCTTCAAACTCCTCCCTCAGAAAAGTAACCCACATCATTCTTGAATAGTAATCAATGATTAGCATGAAATATCTATCACCCTAAATTTTTTTGATTCTAGTAGGACCACACAAATCAGTATGAATAAGATCAAGAACATCATTAGATTTATCTTGTATACTCTTAGAAGTAGTTCTGACTTGCTATCCCATTTGACATTCCTTACATATCGGATTATAGGGCTTTACAATCTTAGGTATATCTCTAACTACCTTAGTAGAACTGATCTTCACAATGAAATCAAAATTCACATGATACAACCTTTTATGCCATAGCCAACTCTCATCAATTTGTGCAATCAAAAATGTCTTCTCATCAAAGTTGAAATGAAAGATATTACCTTTAGTCTATGTACCAGTTTCTATCTCCAATCCAGGTCTATTAATAATCTTGCATTTTCCATCCTTCAACTTTAACTAAAATATCTTATCCACCAACTATCCTACACTCAAAAGATTATGCCTTAAACCTTCAACATAATAAACATTATCAATGTTATGCTTACTATCGAATGATATTGTTCCTTTTCCCTTGATCATACATGGTTTGTCATCTCCAAATCTAACAAGACCACCATCAAATTCTTGGAAAGATAAGAACTTCTTTTTATCTCTAGTCATATGATGTGAACATCCATTGTCAATTACCCATTCATCCTTGTTTTCAATTTTAGCAGTAAGGGCCTTCTCTTCAGGTACCAGATCATTTTCCTTGATATCTAAAAATACACATTGCTTTCCATTGCCAGATCCACCAGCTGAATCTTGTGTTGGTTCATCATTAGAATCAGTCACACCTTCCTCATCATCATAGTAGCATAATTTTTCTTTGCTTCTCCTGTACTTATGCTATTTATGATAATTATGGTTAGGCCTATAAGATCTTCTAGCTCTTTTCTCAAATCTTGAATTCCTTTAAGGACATCTAGATGCAAAATGGCCTATCTTATTACATGCAAAGCATTTAAAAGGTGATTTTTTTTCATACTTACTTCCTTCTGGTCCTTTAGGTACTCTTTTAGAAAATAAGGCTTGAATTTTCTCAAACTCTTCATCTTCTTTCTTCATATCCTCTATTACTATCGCATATAAAGCTTTCCAATAACTCTTTCTGGTAGGTGATGTAGATGCATGAAAAACAAGTTTAGATTTTATGGCTCCAGAAGCTCCAAATTCCTCAATCTCAAAAGTAGATAGCTTCCCAACCAAGGTATCCCTATTAAAAGAGGTGTTTGCCATAGTTCTAAATTCATTAATTACAGTAGCCTTCATCTTATAAGTCGGCGGCAAAGCTCTCAGTACTTTAGAAACAATTTCATCTTCACTCAGAGATCCACCACAACATTGAATTCCCAAAACAATCTCATTAACTCTCTCCATAAAATCAGTAATCCTTTCATCTCATACCTCACCCAATAATCATCAAGTTTATCAATTTTAATAGTAGGGTCACCTTGATTCAGATTTTCCAATTTATCCCATATAGCCTTTGTAGTTGATTTGTTAGTTAGTCCCATTATTTGCTGATCAGAAAGTACACACAAAAGGGCTTCTCGAGATCCATAATCATTCTCAAGCTATTTATCTAGACCCACCAAAGGAGGATTTCCAAATGTCAGATTAAAAACTATAACACCATTCTCAGTGATCTCCCAAATCTCTTTTCCAAGACATATCAGATTAGTCTCCATCTGAATCTTCCATACCTTGTAATTTGTTCTATCAAGCTTAGGAATTTCTCTCTAACAAATAGCAATAGATGAACTTGATGAACTTGCACTGTTAGATGTCATAGGATCTTCCTCAAGTAGTTAATATCCTGCAAAAGGACCAAGCTCTGATACCAATTGTTAGAAAACTTAGGTAACCAGAGGACAACAGAGGGGGGGTGAATCAATTGTCACTAGATTACCAAACTTTAAGCATTCAAATCCTCATTATCGGATGACATAAACTCAATACTAGAATTAATAAACCAAATACTAGAATAACAGATATAGCAATTAAACATAAACATAAATCATAGAATAGTTACCATCCATCCATAACACATGACTCCAAGATTTGTATGTGGAAAACTTGGTAAAGGGAAAAACCAAGGTGGGAAGCCTACCCACAGTTAGATAATACTTCTGCAGTACATATGTGATTACAATATGAAGGGGCCTGCACATGCAAGAAGGCCAACAACCTAGAGCACATTGTTGATCATAAAAGGAGCCTCACTAACTACATAAAAAATCAAACTACAATCCCGAATGAAGATTGAATTGCAAGTATAACATCTCCTATGCCTGAGTATAGTTTTGGTTAAGCTCAATACTAGAGGCCTTAAACCTCTCTTACAAACCCAATTCGATCGCCTATGATCTACCAAAACCTCTACATATTGTTACAACATTATTTGCACACAGATAATTCTATATCCCATAATCTGTTAAGCCCACAATCTACAAAGAGATCTTACATCATGTTTATACCATTTCAGGACCTAAACAATTAGGTTGGCCACCTGAAAGATAATAAAATAAGTTCATAACATAAACCTACAATCCAATTATTAACCAAGTTGGCTTAGGCCAAAAAAAATGTAAACCAATCATTAAATCCTATCGGTAATGCATCAGGATCATCCTCCAACATGTTACATAAACTGGTCCATAACCTAGATAACACCAGACCCAAAATAGGTCGCCATAAACCAAATCCAACACTACCAATCAATAGTTACATGTATAAGATAACCAACAACATCCTAAAAGCCATCTAGAATCTGTACTAACATAACTTATCAAGCGCATCAAAATATATTCAAAAAAGCTCTGTCAGCAAAACCCTTACGGGTGACTAATGTTCACATTATGTGAACCAGTATGAGGACATAATGACATTGTATGTTATCATTGATGCCAATATGTGAGAAGAGAGAACCAGTATAGGTGTGAACCGGTAGATGTATGAACCGGTAGATGTGAGAACTGGTATATGGCCCAAAGTGAGGTGGTATGTTTGTTCAAGGTGAACCAACATGTTGATATGGGAACTGGTACATGTTTGTTCAAGGTGAATCAGAATGTTGATATGGGAACTGGTACATGGAACCTTTGTATGACTACCGGTTGGTAGTCTCAAGGTTTCCAGTTGAAGTACCTCAAGCTTGTGTGACTCAATCGATGACCTTGTATGATGAGTTAGTAGTGTAATGAAGAACAAATCATGTTGCCATGTCAGCCTTGTGCACGTGAAGGATCTTGCATGAAGGAGATTGTTCTTATCTATCTCAGGAATGTGTGAAGTCTGTAAATGGTGAAAACGTGTGATGGGTTATCAGCCACCATGAAAGCAGTGGAAAATGAATGATGGAGAATGTCTTGAGATCAAGTCAAGACTGTTGCATTTAATGCAATGTGCTCAACAGTCAGGATTGAACCATTTGAATTGCTTAACCTAACAGGTTTAGGGTTTAGGGTTTATGCTACTGACCTATCTATTTCCTATAAGGTCGATGTTCTGTTTCTTTCTGAGGTTGTTGGAAAAGTTGTGTGTGTGTATCCAAGTGAATTGATACATGATTCTTGCCAGACCAGAGGAGAGAAGTGATATCTGTAGAGTGTAAGTGCAGAAGGTGAAGAGGAGCTAAAGCGGATCTACATTGGCATTGAGTGCTATCATCAGATCATTGTAATACCTGTTGATCTTTAACCACTTGAATAGTTGAGAAATCCGTTAACAAGGTAGTCTTAACTAGCTTGCTATAAATCCTTTTAATAGGCTGACTCAAAGCCATTGAGTTCTTGAAATCCTTTAACAAGGTAACCTTTAACCAAGTTTAACCCTTAATCGGGTATTCTAGCCATCCCTTAACCAGGTGCTCCCTAACAAGATCGGTTCCTAGTAGAACTTATTGTAATGTCTCTAACCAGACAAGGCTCCTAACAAAGTGGACTTCTAAAGAGTTCAAAATAGCTTGTGGGTATTCATCCCCACCGTAGTTTTTCCCAATTGGGTTTCCACGTGAAAATTATGTGTGTCATGTGTGATGCTTCTTTCTTGTGATGCTTTGTCATTTTCTGTGATGCAGTGAATTATGATTATGTTGGCAAGCTATTATACTTCTGATATAGATTACCTATTTATGCATAAGGGTGAAATGGTAGTGTAGTATTGAGTTAAGTGAAAAGCTAAGTGAGTAACTAGTTTATGCCTATCTCAGTTATTCTAGGTTTTGTTGGTTGTACTTTGTTTAAGACCGATGTTACTGTTTGTTTGTCAAATCACAGTGTCTGCTGACAAACCAGTTTAGGACTATGTTTTTGTCCGTACTGATTCACCCCCTCTCTCAGTATTGGTTTGGTACTATTTATTCATCATTGAGTTATCAATAAAAGGCTTACTAGAACAAATGATAGCATCTAAGTCATCAAATCCTGAACCAACTAATCGTGATACACATCTAAATAGAATGAATGATAGATCCAAACCAATACCACAAACTTAAGCATGCCAAAACATATCAAATCAATATCATAAACCAACCACTCTACCAGAACCAACCAGAAACTGGTAAACAACCAAAACAATCAGTGTTTCCATAAGTGACAAAACATCAATACAACACATAATTAATTCCTCCAAATTGCTGACATAAACAACTTTACAATTGGAGAAAATTGCAAAACATTTTCAAAATCACATCCGAGTTTGTTAAAACTATGTTTGCATTCATAGTTGAGAGATTACAAGAAAACTCTTGTGAATAATAAGGACTTAAGTTTTAAGATCTAAAGAGCCTCTAATGCTCCTTCCTATAGGGCTTCTTTCTTTAGGGAACCTATCTTGGTCATACACAGTCAATCATTTTACTTCACTTGCAGTACCCTAATATATATTTTCTAAATTTGAGTCAAAGGGTTACTTGTCCTCATCACATTTTGTAAATATGCTACAACACAACACTAGGTGATTTCTGCATCAAGATCTATCATCTTAGGGTCTCATTTGATCTTCTTAAGTCAAGGTCAACTTACCTCATCAAGAGATTCATCATCTCTTTGGAAGGAACACCTTACTCTAAAACCATACATACTTTGGCATGACACTCTTACACATTGTAAATTTACCCTAGATTTATCTACACTTCATATACCTCTTGGTTTTCCATAGTTGCATTTTCATCCTACCTTTCATTTTGGTCAAGACTTTAGTCTATTGTTGAAACCCATTCACAACAGTCTAGAATGGAAGCCGAAGAAGCTTGAAAGTCTTTAAACATGAGTACCTATGATTTTGATGGAGAGAAATTATACAATCCATTTGAAAACCACAGTAATATACTAGACTATAAAGCAAAAAATCGTGATCGAACCCTAAGTGTTCCCCCCACCACTCCAAGGAGAGAGAAAGGAGGTCACTAGGGTTGACGGTTTTCACTTAGGGGAGACTTTACATTCAAAAGAGGGGTTGAAACCCACAAGATCCAATCCCACACAATGCAAGATTGGATTCTAAATGAGTTTCAAGGGTTGTGATAGCAAGGCTACCCTCTTTTGTAAAGAATGTAGATAAAAGGATTAAGATAGGAATGCATAAAAAGTGAGAAATATTCACTTATAAATAGAGATAGGAATATGGGATGAAGCTGCGGACCTAGAATCAGCAATAAAATGTCGAGACAATGCTGTCCTGCAAATTTGAGCAAAAGTTGATGGGACGATGGCGCTCGGCGTGCACATGGTCCTCCAAAAAATCCGCGAAATGAAGGGGGATCTGTTCATCTCTGCACAAGGATTCCAGATCTTCAATTACAGCCACGTACCTGCAACCTACACACAAAAAAGAGAGGATGATTGGGGGGTTAGGGATTAGGGGTTTGCCCTTAGGTCAAACCCCAGTTTTGGAATTAACCAAGAAATGAAAATGCTGTAAATGTAAATGTTTGTAATGTAAACAAGTACTGATACCTTGTTGTAAGAATGTTTGTATTCTTACATGCGAAGGCGTAAATGTTGTTGTATGTTGTATGTTGTATGTGATCTCCTCTTGAATGGTTGAATCCTTGTCTTGAATGCAACACTTAGCCTTGAATGGAGACTTAGAATGCTTAATTGCTTGAAGGAATGCTTGAATGCTTGAATGCTTGAATGTTTGAGTGTTTTAATATCGCTTCTGCATCTTGCACACACATATCCTTCCTCTTCAAAATGGGAGAGGAAATGTAGTTTATATACTTTTCAATTAGGGTTGAAAGACTAATTTTTTTGACCTTGGGCTGACATAGCAACCTTATTTTCCAATTTGCAAACTAAAAGACCCGAAGCCCCATAAGAGACTGGGCCCAAAATAGGGCTAGGGACCAGGGCACTGGGCGCCATGGTCCTGGGGGACTAGGGCACTAGGCACCCTCATCCTAAAGGACCAGGGTGCTGGGCGTCATGGTCCCACCTCCCGAGACAGCAGGGTGCAAGGAGGATCAGGCTAGGGTATTGAAAAATGCAGTTTTTGATTCCATGAACAAGTTTCGGGGTCTCCATTCAGGTTCCGTGTTGCATCACCATCGTGAAGACCTAAATGCAGTCAAAATTGCAAGTGTTACAATTTTAGGATGCTACATTTAGCCCCCACTTTAGTGGGAGTATAAGCGTACGCTCATACTTCTGGTAAAGTACAAGGAGACAAAATTGAAAGACTTTCACCACGTCAAGGAGGCAAGACACACCAAGCCCCCAGTGGACTAAGGATCTTACGACTTTGATTGACAAAGTAAAAGGGAAGATCACGAGGGAGAACCATGACTATCAATAGTAAGGTTTCCTTGATATGAGTCATGCAAGAAAAATACCAAAAATTTTCAATGCAAAGCTAAGTTCGCCAAGAAATTTTCAAGTATCCTGAAGGGATAGACGTGGTGTATGCCCCCCTACGTTAAAGCGATCGCACACACCTCAATGGGGGTGATTTCTTTAAGGTAGTGATACACATAAGAAATGAGAAGGGAAAAGAGCACGTTATCACAAAGATTTAGCCCCCAAGTGTGAGATAAACCCAAGGATAATAGACACAAAACACAAAGCACGAGGTGACTTCGCTTTCCTCAAGGTCAGTATGTTGTATGATAATTCATGTATATCATATGTATGTATGCATAATTGTTCTTCATTCCCCAGTCAAGGAAGGTCACCTAGAAGAAGGGAACACATGTGTCTTTTGAGTCAACATGAGAGAGACCAAAAGAGATCTCAATGCTTTGCATCATCCTCAAGTAGACAACACTAAGGACAACAAATAGAAGAATGAGAATAACACATAGAAGAAGTAACACAAGAGAGGAGGAGAGAGTCTGCTATGCTAATGAAACTAGTCTAGCATGTCATCCACCCCCCGATCTTGCTGATCAATATTTCAGGAAGGTAGGAAACATGCTAGAGGAGGAACATTCAACACAGCAGATGGAGCTATCACAAGATCCAAACAAGGGCTATGTTCATGTTCCAAGCCACGTTGTTCTTGTCTAGGAGCTAGGATAAGTGCTTTAGAAAATTCGTTAGATAAATGGTTATCAACATCAACATATTCATATTCACTATCAGAAGCAAGAGAAGTAACATTTTCATCATGAATAACATTTTCATCTATATTATCATCAAGATTTATAAAAATAGGATCTTTAACTCACATAGGATCAAAACCATCATGCATCTTATGTTTAGGAGATTTTGGAGAAAATGGAATAATGCTTGTTGAAGGTGTTTTTGGGGATTGCAAAGTTTGAGAAGCAGTTGCTTGAGCTCTAAGACGATGCTTTCATTGGCGTTCACGCGTAGAATGATTTCATCTAGTCTTAGTAGGAAGTGGAGAAGATTGAAGAGGAGGAATGTTCTCATCCTTATCACTTGGGTGTTTAGGTTGTGGTCTCTTAGGCTGGATAATAGGAGAAGAGGAAGGTCTCTTCTCTCCATAAGAGGAAGGAGGAGGAACTACTCCATATAAAGGAGGAATATTTGGTTTAGGAAGGAGACCAAGTCCATCATGACGAGGAGGTATAGGTCTGCTTTAAGACATAGACATAATCACATCCATAGGAATGGGTTGGGAATCTTCTTGAGGAAAGACATTAGTTTTATCTTTCAAAGGAAGAACTTCCTTCTCAAGAATGATAGGAATATCAAGTTTGGGTGTTCTAGGTTCACTTAGAGATAGGATCATATCTGTTTCCACTTTTGATAAGATTTGAAAAGATGATCACTTTGCGGTGGAAGAGATTGGAATTGTTTAGGCCAAAAATAATCAATAGGAACACTAGAAATTCTTTCAGCTGGTTTAAAGAGACTATGATTGACAGTAACAACTTCACCATTATAGGGAAATTTCAAACACTTGTGAATAGGAGAAGCAATAGCTTTCATGGAAGATAGCCAAGGATAGCCAAGCTTCACATGAAATTGTTCGGATGAAGGAATAATAGCAAAGTTCATATCAAGGGATTTGTTATGGACTTCAATTGGTAATGTAATAGAACCAATTGTAGGAGAAGAAAATGCATCAAATAATTTCACAATCACATCTATTTTGTCATAGATCACTTGATTCAATTGTAAAGTAAAGAGAAATTATTCAGTAATAACATTAACCATGCAAGAAGAATCAATAAGCACTCCATGGCAAGGTGTATTCTTGACTTTTGCAACTATGTATAAAGGACCATCAGGTGCCCTAATAGTTTCGCTAGAATCAAATGTGATGGAAGGTTCTTTAGGGTTTTCTTGCTGCTCTACAAAGTTAATCACATTCGGAGTCATAGACACAATACCATCAGATGAGAAAGAGGAATCATTAGTCTCAATCACATTAGAGGTATGAGAAGGTAATGGATCAGTAAAAATCTTAAGATTTTGGTTAGGAGGAGCTACAGATGTGTTGCCTTTATCATTCATAACAGAAACAAAGATAGTATTATTATCAATCAAATCTTGAATTTTACCCTTTAAAGCAAAACTTTTTTCAGTATCATGCCCAGGTTGATGATGAAATTGACAAAAAGATTTGTTATCAAAATAGGGTGAATTAATCTTTGTAGGATCTATTTGCTTTATAGGAGGGAGAGTAAGCATATTTTGTTCCAATAACTTATTCATAATACTATGCAATGATTCATTCAAAGGAGTAAACTTTCTTTCTTTCTTGAAAAACTTAGAAATAGGAGGCACACTTGATGCTGCATTCACATTGTTGTTGATGATGTTTTCATTGAATTTAATGGACTCTCTATTCAGTTTAAACTTTCCAAATGGTTGTTGACTACTATCACCCTTATCACCCAGAGCCATAGGATTTGCTTGTTCCATTTGACTCATAGTCAGTTGATAATTGTGAAGAGTTGCACACAACTATTGGAAAGAAGTAAACTCAGAAAACAAAAGTTTGTCTCGAATATCTTTTTGTAAATTAGAAATAAAGATTCTTTGAATATCATTGTCAGGCACTAGAAAATAGATTTGAGCATACAAATGCTTATATCTACCAATGAAATTAGTCACTTTTTCTTTAACACCTTGTTTACAATGCATTAAATCAATCAAAGTATCTTTAGGACTTATATTGTTTTGAAATTGTTGAATAAAATCATTTGCAAGTTGTTCGAAAGAAGTAATAGAATAAGAAGGCAATAAGCAATACCATTGTAGGGCTTTATCTCTTAATGTCCTAGTAAATAGTTTTGCAAGCAACCTCTGGTCATAAGCAAAATCGGTACATATTGTTTGAAAAGTCTTAACATGTGTTAGAGGATCACCTTTACCATTATAAAGCTCCAAATGCGGGATTTCAACATGTTTAGGAGGGATAGCTTGAACAATGTCAAGAGAAAGTGGGCTCGCAACATCAAATGTGGGCACACTAAACTTAGATTGATTCATAGAGGCAATTTGTTGCTGTAAAGAAGAGATAGTTTGTGTAAGATCGTTAATGGTCACTTCAGTCGAAGAGTTCATATTAGACATGTTAGATTGTGATAGAGGTATTATGTTATTGAAAGAAGGTACTGATTGAGAGTAAGGTGGCGGGACACTATGATAGTTAGTCATAGGAGATGGTTGGAAAAGAGGAGCACTACAAGGAGGAATGGAATGGTTGAATGAATTGCCCCCTTGCGTCATGTTCATTTGTGGAAATGTAATAGGAACACTTATTGAAGGGATGAATGAAGAAGTTGGATTGAATGAAGGAAGAGGGTTAATTGAAGAGGAAGGATTGCCCCCATGATTGGTGATCATAGGTGGAATATCTTGTATAGAAGTGTGTAGGGGAAAAAGAAAGACTAGGTTAACATGCCCTAATCCTACCTTTTGACACACATTATGGAATACGAAAGAGCCTAGAGATATGGCACAATTGGCTACTTCTTTTTGTGAAAGAGAGAGCCATGGGATATCTATTAGGATTTCTATTCCCTTGTTGAAATTGGAAGATCAAATGATGTAAGTTCAAACCCTAATCCCAAAATACAAGTATGAACTAATAACAAGACTGCAGAATTGAGATTAAACAATGAACAGCTGTAAATACAAGGATGAAATAAGAATGCAGATGTGTACTCGGAGTCAAAATCAGACTGAAAATGTTCGAGACGGGGGCGCGGGTGCCACTGTCCTGATTCTGTCCTGGAAACTGCATCGGAAACTGCTATTTTGCACTCTGGAACACTGTCGGAAATGTTGTCTGTCCGGAGGACCAGGGCGCCCAGCGCCTCTGTCCCAGGGACCAGGGTGCCCAGCGCCCCTGTCTTGGTAGGACCAGGGCGTCCAGCACCCCTGTCCCAGTCTTCTGCTCTACAATTTGATGCCGAGTGCTGTCTCGACCTGTTCTCTCTGGATTTGTATCCTGCGGCATCGTCCAAGTCCCGAAACCTGCACTTATATATGAAAAATGCGATGGGCAGCTATATAGGGTTTTGCCTTAGTCAAACCCCCGCTTCGGTGATTTCAACCTCCATGAATAGCCAAGTTATTTTGTAAAATGTATTGTGTGTGCAGACCTAGTGTGTGTGCAAGGTCCTAAAATGCAAGAAAGCAAACTAGAGCAACCTAGAAAGTAAACCCTAATTGCTTGTAATGACAATGTAAATGCTCTAAATCAAGATGCAAAGTTATCTAAAGCATGAATAAATGATATATTGAAGCTTATGTAAAGACATGAAAACAACATGAAATCATACCCAACCCTCAAGGGAGGAGTACAAGCCAATCTTCAGTCAGTAATCTCCTATTGTTCTTCAATGTCTTCCAAGCCCTAAATGGATGAATGAATTCGATAAGTGCTTGATAGAGGGATGTTGAATGTTGTTGAAGTCTTCAAAGATCTGCTCTTTCACTGCATATGAGGTTCCTAAAAACAAAAATCGGATCCCTTCAAATGAAGAAAGAGAGCTCTTATGTAGGAAACCCTAGATCATAATTTCATCTTTTGGCCAGCCTAGAGATTGAATATCCCACCAATTTCTTGGGGTTAAGCTTTATTTTATGATTGGATTGTGCTCCTAAAATTTTGAGAAAAATGTCCGGGACCATGTGCACTCCGGGCGCCATGGTCCTGACAACTTTTCACCAAATTTTCAGGGCCGTTGGATATGATGATTTTAGAGAGAATCCCGAAGTTACAGGTGATTTCAAGATGTTTTGACCCTGAAAACAAGCCCCCAAGTTCAAAATAGGACTTAATTAGGGTTTTTGATTGAGTGATGTATTGGAGGAATAAAATGAAAAGGGCATGCTTTAACGAAAGGGCCCAACTTTATGATGCAAAGGACAATGAAATAGGGCCTTAGACCTAATTAATTTGATTAATTAAGTGCTAAAGGAGAAATGCAATGCAAAATGTAAAATGCACTAAGGCGGGTGCTAAACTAGGTGTGAAATTGTACCACCCTAGCAAGTGCGTACAATTTACGACGCTACATTTAGCCCCCACTTTAGCGGTCATATGACTACTACGTGCATATGCAAGCTAAAGTATAGAAAAGTAAACATCATTTGAAAAAGGATATATCCAAAAGTTGTCGGACGAAGCCCCTAGCGGTATCTGCAGTACACAGTTAGGAACCGCATGCTACAAAACACATGTTAGATCACAAAATCACCTAATGCTTACTAAGGAAAGTGATGAAATTTGTGAGTAGCTATATGCCCCCCCCTGTTTCGACTTGCTTATTAGGGAGGTGAAATAGGGTAGCATGTTTACTTACGACAAATTGTATAAGAGAGTGTTGATGAGGGACGTTCACTAAATAGGCTTCATCAGAGCACTTTTTGGAACATCCCAAGAGTAGGGGAATGAAAATATGATTCCAACGCAACAAACGGCTCAGAAATCGCATCTCCTAGACCCAAGTTATGATAAAATGAATGATAGAGGAAAATTAGGGTTTCGAAAGTAAAGATAAAGAAATGAAAGTATATACCTTGAAAGTGACATTTGCATTTGTCACTTTGTTAATTTCGGAATACTGTTCATTGCAGCAGAGCCCACATAGCCATCATCATGCCTTCACGATGACCGGAGCATCCCACGAGGATTGAGATCCTGCGCCAGGCCGTGATCGACGACGAGCCACTGGACGAGGTGAGTTGACTGAACATTTGACTTTTGATTTTTTTGCATTTTGACTTTTCTGTGATTGTATGAGGGCCCTGCAGGCTGACCCGGGGCCCACCCAGGGCGCCATGGTCCCTGTGGGGCACCCTGGTCCCCCTAGGGTGCCATGGTCCCTGACAGGGGCGCCATGGTCCCTTCAAGGCACCATGGTCCCTTCAGGGCGCCATGGTCCCTGACAGGGCACCATGGTCCCTAATAGGGCGCCATGGTCCCAATCAGGGCTTGGCGAGGGGTTTCAGGGTTGGCATACGATGTTCGACAGTTTGCATGAGCGATTTTGATGATCGAGTACTGATTACGGTTATGTTTTTGTGTTGCAGGGTCTCCCATACATGAGAGAGCATACAGCGGGACATATTCTTCGCAGTTTTCAAGATCAGATTCCGCGGCTGACTCAGGCAGAGAGAGACACATTATCGATCGTGGGGTTATGGTATGTGATCCTCATGCCAGCCATTCAGTTCCATCCTGTGATGCTGATGGCATTGATGGAGTGATGGGATCCTAACACATGCACATTTCATCTTCCAGTAGGGGAGTTGATGGTTACACTCGAGGATGTGTACCGTATACTTCGTCTTCCTATCAGAGGAGCGACTGTTACATACGTGACCGACCGGTCAGTGGAGGATCATCAGAGAGACTAGGTATATTGCATAGGGAGAGTCATTCTGAGCAAGATGAGAGGTCGCATTATCGTCAGCTGGCTCTTACATCCTACAGGGGAGGTACCCCTTCTGAGACACCTTATGATCTCCATCGTAGCACTAGCTGTCTGCCCTAATGGGTGAGGTACACATATGCATGGGGGTCTCACATGGTGCATCAGAGTGATGGAGAGACACAGGAGAGTGTATGCTTGGGGTCAGAGTATGCTTGCACATCTCTATCACGACCTTGAGGAGTATGTATTTGGACAGGGTTGCAGTTTGATGACATGCACACTTCTGCAGGTGTGGGTTTTAGAGCACTTCACATGCACCAGGCCTGTCGGCTTTCTGCTGAGTACGATGATCGAGCAACCTAGGGTGTTTGCTTATCCACTTACCAGTGAGTGGAGATTTGGAGATTTGTTATATTGGAGAGTGGTTTTTGATAGACTGACAGCCGAGGTGACAGTGTGGAGACCCTACCTGCGGATGCACAGATGGGATGGGATGGAGAGACAGTTAGCATGCCTACAAAGGAACCGCCTACTGTGGGGATGATATTCACACATCATAGTCCCTTTCTACTTCAATTGAGTACGGAGGTAGTTTGGGCTAGAGCAATGTGTTCCAGCCGATGTGCCCATCTATACTCGACACTCACGGGTCCTTCCCAGACCTAGAGCAGTAGCAAGACTGACGATAGATGACATTGAGACTACAAATATAGAGGGATCTGATCAGGATGTAGTCACTGATTACTCTGCAGAGCCTGGAGCATAGTGTAGGTATGTCTCATGGTTTATGAGATCATATCCGGGTCCTATCTTTCCACCAGATCATCTAACAAGCCATCCAGGCCCATGGAGACATGGAGACTGAGATGAGGACCAGGGATCCAGGTTAGAGAAGCCAGAGGAGGGAGAGGGTCATGAGGAGGTGGGAGATCCTGATCCACCTACAGGCGATCAGCCCAGTGCTGAGGAGGAGGAGGAGGACACAGATAGAGATGAGGAGGACAAGGAGGATGCAGGTGAGGATGCGGATGAGGACGAGGATGAGGATGACGAGGAGGATGATGAGGAGGAGGATAGAGATGATGAGGAGGAGTTAGATGTAGCTCCCCACCATTTGGGAGATGATACCATAGCTCTGGATCCTCCTCTTATTCCCCAACCTGGGGAACATGAGGTGATACGGAGACCTGTTCCTAGTACCATCATTCATAGATTAGTCGAGCGAGGAGAGCCTAGTAGATCCCAGTCACAGATGCTACCGTATCATGATCCCTACTAGCGTGAGGGAGACCCAGGTATAGTAGGTTTATATTAATTGGTTAATGTTTTGATGATATAGAATGGTACTAACAAAAATCTATTTTACTGCCACAGCTAATGTGCAGGAGTGGCGTTCCCTGATTCAGCAGGCAGTGACAGACATTTCCACGATAGCACAGATCCCTAGTTCCTCATAGATTTCTTATAGGCCTCAGGGGAACGCAAGTCAGCATGAGGACTTGTTTTCCCCATTCCGAGTACAGGTAGACATATGGAGGGAGAGAGAGAGAGTCCTATCAGAGGACCTTCAGTGGGCACGATGAGATCTAGCAGCAACTCAGGCCGAGGCTACCACCTATTGTGCGATCCTTATGGATAGGGATCGTAGGAGTTCCTCTCGGAGTCACTCACGATCTGTATCGCGCTACACACCCATGGGTCCACCTTCACGACCAGATCAGGAGGGAGCATCCATTCGACACTCTCCAGCCACTAGCCCTAGGGATAGGAGATGATTCTATGATGTAAGAGAGGTCACATTTTGGATGTACAGTGACCTATATTTGTATATGATCCACACACACACACATATATATATATATATATATATATATATATATATATATATATATATATATATATATATATATATATATATATATATATATATATATATATATATATATATATATATATATATATATATATATATATATATACATGCTTCTCTTTTGTCTCAAATGTGTTATCTTTAATGCTTAAAACAATGTATATTTTGTTTTGATTAAATCTAATACATTTGGTAAATGTACATGTATATTCAGAATTTGATTTCCATGTGATTGATTTCTCAATGCTCCATGATTAAATTGATACATGTGTGACTTAATTAAAATATTTAATCAAGTACTACATTGATGATAAGGAAGAAATATGCATTAAGTCTAAGAATCATATAACTAATGTGATTTAATTTTGAACTTAAACACAACATGATACGATTCTACTTAACACATAAAGACATTGTATAATATGCTAGCATAATGGAATGTAAATCTTTCACAATTTACATAAATGAATTCAAGACAAACTATAAAGTAAAGAGACGCGCTTGTCAAGAACGAAGCAATATAGACTAAACACCATAACATTTAATTCTATTTTGCTCTAATTAGGAGATACTAACATATTATCCAATGTTGAAGAACTGAAAAGAAGATAAATAAGGAATGAAGAATTAAGCATAATATCTACGCAAGTGCATAGCATTGATAGGTTCTTTAAGAGGCGTACTGTCTACATCCGCTATTTTGTAAGCACCTGATCCGTAATCCTCAATAACGATATATGGTCCAAGCCAATTAGGACTAAATTTTCCCTTTTTTGCAGGTAAGGCATTCACATTGCGCTGATTCTCATAGAGGACTAAGTCACCTACTGAGAAGGAACGTTGAATAACCTTATCATTATAGCTCCGTTGTAGAGTTTTGTGATACGCTTGAATATGCTCAAGAGCGTTTATACGTTGTTCATCAAGCATCTCAAGCTGTTGAAGTCATTGTTCTCTATAAGAATCATCATCTACTATACCTTTGAGAGAAACCCTAAGTGATGGAATCTCTAACTCTAAGGGCATAATAGCGTCAGCACCATAAACAAGATTATAAGGAGTAGTTCCCATAGCAATTCATACACTCGTTCGGTAGGCCCAAAGAGCATAGATTAGCTGGTTACTCCAATCCTTACCATGTTTATTCAAAGTTTTGCGAAGAATTTGTTCAATTATTTTATTGGATGATTCGGCTTGACCATTTGATTGAGGATAGTATGGTGTAGAAAATAGATGTTTGATATGATACTTCTCGAGGAATTTCTTCACGTCCTTGTTCTTAAATAATGTCCCATTATCTAAGATTATAGTGGAAGGTATCCCAAATCGAGAAAGGATGTTTTCTAGAAGAAATTGACAAATCACTTCAGTAGTAGTAGAGCGAAGGGGAATAGCTTCTACCCACTTCGTAAAGTAATCTGTTGCGGTTATAATGAAGGTGTGTCCTTGAGATGAAGGAGGAGAGATTTTACCAATAAGATCCAAACCCCATGTGGAGAAAGGCCAAGAAGCTACTTGAGAACGAAGTTCTTGGGCAGGAGCATGAATCAGATTATTGTGTTGTTGACATTGATGACATTTTTTAACAAATGAAAATGAATCCTTCTGCATAGTTTGCCAATAGTATCCCATACGAAGCAATCTATGAACCAAGGATTTGCCTCCAAAATGCCCCCCATAGGCACCTGAATGCGCCTCTTCAAGAGCAACGGGGATTTCCAATTTGTTAAGACAGCGGAGGAGAAGACCATCATAACCCCTTCGGTAAAGAACATTAGAAAGAATGATATATCTAGTAGACAGCTTGCGGATTCTAGCCCTAGTGTTCCTATTAGCGGAATCAGGAAAGGTACCATTAGTCAAATATCTTATGATATGCAAGAACCATTCATCTGAATCTACAAAGTCACAACATGTTACCAAGCTAGAATTGTCTACAATAGCTAGAGAAATAAGGTTGTGAATAACAAATTTAAGATCAACCACAGGGTCCTCTAAAGATACAAGAGAAGCCACACATGCCATTGCATCCGCATGTCGATTATCTTTTTGAGGAACTGGTTCCATGGTATAAGAATCAAATTTTTGTAATAAAGAGATAGCAAGGTCTTTATATTGTGATAATTTGTCTTGTTTTGCTTGATATATTCCTGTTACTTGTCTTATAATCAATTGTGAATCTCCATAGATATGTATGTGTTTTATGTTCAGAGCTAAGGCTGCTTTTATTCCCACTATAAGAGCCTCATACTTAGCAATGTTATTGGTACACAGGAAATTTAGACGATAGGATAAGGGAATAGGTTTCCTTGTAGGAGAAATCAGAACAACACCTGCCCCCGATCCCGTACAACACTTAGAGCCATCAAAGTATAACTCCCAAGTTTCATCTTTCTCTATAGAAAGAATGAAGTCATCGGGAAATGACTCAGGGTTAGGGAAGGAGAAAGGTGAAGGGGCCTCAACCAAGTGATCGGTCAACGCTTGTCCTTTAATTGCTCTTTGTGAAACAAATTTAAGGTCAAATTCAGTTAACGTCATAACCCACTTAGCTAGGTGTCTTGATAAATTAGTTTTAGATAAAAGATGCTTCAAAGGATCAAACTTTACCATGACGTGGACTTCTGAATTTAAAAGATAATGTCTCAATTTCTGAGTCGCAAACACCAAGGCCAAGCATTGTCTTTCTATCGCAGAATATCGGGTCTCATAATCGAGTAAGGTATGACTTATGTAATAAACCAGACATTCCTTACCATCTTTATCATGTTGTGCCAACAATGCTGTGAGAGCATGAGAAGAAGCAGCTATATACAGAAGGAAGGGTTTAGAAGGTTCGGCAGGTTGAAGAATAGGAGGCCTAGCCAAATACACTTTTAAATCTTCAAATGCTTGCTGACAATCTTCGTTCCATTGAAAAGTGATATCCTTTTCAAGAAGTTGAGTAAAAGGAAAGGTACGATCCGCAAGTTGAGACACGAACCTACGAATAGCTCGAATCTTTCCTTGTAAGATTTTAAGTTGAGACACATTTCTAGGAGGTGGCATGTTGACAATAGCATCTATTTTCTTAGTGTCCACCTCAATCCCATGATGCGAAACTATGAATCCTAATAGTTTTCCACTATCTACACCAAAAACACATTTTTGGGGATTCAAGCGCATGTGATATTTATGAATTCTTTCAAAGATTTGGCGAAGGATTTTAACATGATCCATGCGAAGAAAGGATTCAACATAATCCTCTAAAATCTTATGCATATAATCATGAAAGATAAGGGTCATCGCTCGTTGATAAGTTGCACTGGCATTTTTAAGTCCAAAAGGCATCATTATCCAACAAAATGTACCCGAGGAGTGGTGAAAGTGGTTTTGAATTGATCTTGAGGGTTAATAAAAATTTGATTGTATCCTGAAAAACCATCCATGAAGAATAACAAGGCATGTCTTGCCGTAGAATCAACTATCATGTCAATGTTGGGAAGGGGAAAATCATCTTTCAAGGAAGCCTTATTTAGATCCTGAAAGTCGGTACACATTCTTATTTTGTTATCTGGTTTAGCCACAGTGACAATGTTTGAAATCCATGGGGAATAATCAATAGGGTGGATAAATCCAGCCTCCAATAACTTTTCAATCTCAGCCTTAACAAGCAGAGCCACCTTAGGATTCATTTTTCAAATTTTTTGTTTCACGGGCTTAGCATCAGGAACTAAGACAATATTATGAGTAACAATCTTAGGATCTATACCAGGCATGTCAAAGTATGTCCAAGAAAAGATCTTGAGGAATTCATGCAATAAATCTTCATATTGTTTTTGTTCCTCTTCATCCAAACATTTTCCAATTTTAATAACTTTATCTTTATTGCAAGGGTCCATCTTAACATCAGTGGTGTCACTTATGAGAAGATTACTTTGTTGAGGAGTATCCTTTAACTGAGGGAATTCTTTCACAATCTCATCATTATCAATCTCTTTTCCAAAATATGCTTCAGTGTTCAAACAATAAGGGAGTCCCCTATTGTGATGATAACGAGGAAGAGTGTCATAGGCTCCCGAGAATTCAGCTAAAGCATCGTCGGTAGGGAAGATATCCAAAGCATAGTCACCCGAACGATCCCCATCAATATACTCAGGATGTTGTATTGATAGAGATGTAGAGATAGCATTAACACTAATGCATGGTCTTTTAAAAGCTTTAGTACATTTGTAGGGATTATAGCCAAGTCCAAAGGCATAATTGTGAAAATTAGTCTCTAGAGGAACTCTTATCCCTTGTTCATGAGCACCACAACCTTTTCCATGATACCCATGCTTAGCAAAAATGCAAAAACCACGACCATAACGATCAGCCATTTCAGGAAGAGAAGGTGGTTTTTCATAAGACAAAGAATCAAACTCTTCATAATTAGAGGTGTGAGGAGAAGAAGTTTGAGAAGCGGCCACAAAATTATTACTCATAGATTCAGGTAAGGTTGATTGATTTTTAGCTACTTCCTTCTTTTCAACTTTAAGCTCTCTAGAAGGAACCTTATATTCACCTACAAAAGTGGGATTGAAATCAAGAGATCCCCAATCATCTTCTTCTAGTATCTTCTCAGGATCAAAATCCTTCTTATGTGTAATTTCAAGTTGAGAAGAATCTTCTTCAGGAGCTCCAGACTCATCCAAAGAATTTTGATCATCGGAGAGCAAGGATTCATCAATAGGTTTCTTGTTTAAAGAGTCATCACTAGATGAGGATGGCTTAGAAGAACCTCCTTTGGAAGTAGATGTTTGTAGACAAGCTTGAAAATTAGTATCACCTATCAAGGTATATGTCTTATTGTTATAGATGAATTTAACTTGTCTATGCAATGTAGAGGGGACAACTTGCATGCTGTGAATCCAAGGCCTCCCTAATAACAAGTTATATGTTAAATTTCCCGACATAACATGGATAGGAGTAGGCAAAGTAATAGGTCCTACTGTGAGGGGTAAGGTGATGATACCTAATGAAGTCTTAGCCACATTGTCAAAGCCACGAATGGGACGAGAGTCAGGCTCAATAAGAGACGTATCCACATTCATCTTATGCAATAGATTAATGCTACATACATTAAGGCTAGAGCCATTATCTACTAGTGTTCATCTTATAGCAATGTCTTTCATGATAACCACAATCATCAAGGGATCATATTGTTGTTGAATTTCACTAGTAGGCAACTCATCTTGGGTAAACACAATTTGAGCTTTAGGATTCATCATAGAGTTAACCAAAGATGCTATATTACTAGATGTATTCGGTGGAGGAACATTCAAATCTTTCAAGGCATCTTGTAACATTCCATGATGAGTGGAAGAAGTTTGAATCAAATCCCAAAGGGATATCTTAGCAGGGGTAGCTTTAAGTTGTTCTATGAGATCATATTCTTTACCCATAACTTGCGAAATACGGGGAGCTTGTGGAAGAATTGGTTGAGGATTAGGAAGAGAAACTGGGATAATAGGAGGAGGATTAGGTTGCTTATTATTTCTGGTGTGATAAGTATGGGCAACCACATGATAACTCTCTCTAGTTATTTGCTTAGCATAACTGTAAGGACTTATAGGTTTTCTTCCTTGCACGGTGATAATTGGTTTATTCAGAGTAAGAAAGGAATCATGGTCATACCCTCCTTGGATAGTAAGGAGAGGTGACTTAGGAACTTGAAAGGTGGGGGAAGGATAAGCACCTTGGACTTCAAAGAGAGGCTTATTATGTTCATTCAAGTTTATCATGTTAACCAATTTAGAAGTCTTGTTCTTGTTTAAAGATTTCGATAAAGCCACAAAGTCCTCAAGAGCATCATCCAACAAAGCATGATCATATCGATTAAAAGGTTTATCTTTTGATTCAAAAGGTGACATCTCCTCATAGAGGGGATTATTGAAAACAACCATGTTACTAGATTTAGGGGAAGAGTTGATAGGAATGTATCCTTGAGAGGAATCATTCGACTTATCTTTCTCATCACACCTAAATGGCATAGTAACAAGGTTTATGAGTTTCTGGTAAAATGAAGGTTTGGCATCTTTAGGGTTTAAAAACTCATCTAAAGCTTCATCTAATTCGTCTTGGCTATACTCATAATAATCATCGAAAGCATGAACATTTTGCAAATAAAAATATGACATTTTGAAGAGATTGCATAAAATTTAAACACACAATGCAACGAAACCCACTTTTTTTTTTCTTTTTTTCTTTTTAATGAAAATGAAATGGAAACACACTAAATCTAGATCTAGATCTAACAAATTAAATGCAAGAGGAATCAATGATAGATTCACGTCGGGTTCACCAAAATGTGTAGGGAAAAAAGCGAGACTAGGTTAACATGCCCTAATCCTACCTTTTGACACACATTATGGAATACGAAAGAGCCTAGAGATATCGCACAATTGGCTACTTCTTTTTGTGAAAGAGAGAGCCATGAGATATCTATTAGGATTTCTATTCCCTTGTTGAAATTGGAAGATCAAATGATGTAAGTTCAAACCCTAATCCCAAAATGCAAGTATGAACTAATAACAAGACTGTAGAATTGAGATTAAAAAATGAACAGCTGTAAATACAAGGATGAAATAAGAATGTAGATGTGTACCCAGAGTCAAAATCAGACTGAAAATGTTCAGGACGGGGGCGCGGGCACCACTGTCCTAATTCTGTCCTGGAAACTGCACAGGAAACTGCTATTTTGCACTCTGGAACACTGTCAGAAACTATCAGAAATGTTGTCTGTCTGGAGGACCAGGGTGCCCAGCGCCTCTGTCCCAGGGACTAGGGTGCCCAGTGCCCCTGTCTTAGTATGACCAGGGCACCCAGTGCCCCTGTCACAGTCTTCTGCTCTGCAATTTGATGCCGAGTGTTGTCTCAACCTGTTCTCTCCGGATCTATATCCTGCGGCGTCGTCCGAGTCCAGAAACCTGCACTTATATCTGAAAAATGGGATGGGCGGCTATATAGGGTTTTGCCTTAGTCAAACCCCCACTTCGGTGATTTCCACCTCCATGAATAGCCAAGTTGTTTTGTAAAATGTATTGTGTGTGCAGACCTAGTGTGTGTGCAAGGTCCTAAAATGCAAGAAAGCAAACTAGAGCAACCTAGAAAGTAAACCCTAATTGCTTGTAAATGACAATGTAAATGCTCTAAATCAAGATGCAAAGTGATCTAAAGTATGAATAAATGATATATTGAAGCTTATGCAAAGACATGAAAACAACATGAAATCATACCCAACCCTCAAGGGAGGAGTACAAGCCAATCTTCAGTCGGTAATCTCCTATTATTCTTCAATGTCTTCCAAGCCCTAAATGTATGAATGAATTTGATAAGTGCTTGATAGAGGGATGTTGAATGTTGTTGAAGTCTTCAAAGATCTACTCTTTCACTGCATATGAGGTTCCTGAAAACAAAAATCAGATCCCTTCAAATGAAGAAAGAGAGCTCTTATGTAGGAAACCCTAGATCATAATTTCATCTTTTGGCCGACCTAGAGATTGAATATCTTGCCAATTTCTTGGGGTTAAGCTTTATTTTATGATTGGATTGTGCTCCTAAAATTTTGGAAAAAATGTCCGGGACCATGTGCACTCCGAGCACCACGGTTGCGACAAATTTTCACCAAATTTTCAGGGCTGTTGGATATGATGATTTTAGAGAGAATCTCAAAGTTACGGGTGATTTTGAGATGTTTTGACCCCGAAACCAAGCCCCCAAGTTTGAAATAGGACTTAATTAGGGTTTTTGATTGAGTGATGTATTGGAGGAATAAAATGAAAAGGGCACGCTTTAACGAAAGGGCCCAACTTTATGATGCAAAGGATGATGAAATAGGGCCTTAGACCTAATTAATTTGATTAATTAAGTGCTAAAGGAGAAATGCAATGTAAAATGTAAAATGCACTAAGGCGGGTGCTAAACTAGGTGTGAAAGTGTACCACCCTAGCAAGTGCGTACAATTTATGACGCTACAAGAAGTAGTCATTATGTTTGATGTAAAGGTAGGTATGCTAGCAATAGAGGTTGTTAAAGGAACAGAATGATTGACTTGAGTGGGAGGTTGTGTATAACCTAAAGTTTTAGCACAACTCTTCATAGGCATCACATTTGAATCCACAATGTGTGCAATACCAAGCAAAATATCAATTCCATTCTTATCACTTTGAACCATACATTTTAGACCCTCAATTAATGAAAGAGCTTGACTGTCGGGATACTCTTGAGACATCCATTGCTGAAAATCATCAAATTGGTTATCCAATTTCAAAAGTTGTTCTACAGAAACCTCATGGAGAGCTTCTTCATCATTAGGAGGATTAGAGGAATTACTCGTGTCCTCGTTAAAAAGGCTATTCAAATTAGGTTCCATCTCCTTAGTAATTAAACCTTGGAAAGACTTAATTCTACAGCTTCATCTAACGGGAATAGTGTAAGTAGGGCTTATTGTTGTAAAACTCATGCACTAGAGAGGGAGAGAAGATTTTGAATTTAGGGGTAGCAAATTTCAACAAAATCAGCCAATCTCCTAGATTTAGGCTGTTAAATGCAATCACGACAATCTCCTGAATTTTCAGAAAAAAAGTCAGGGACCGTGGCGAACGGAGTGCACACGGTCCTCGCAACTTTTTTCAAAATTTTCAGGGATGAAAGTTATGATGATTTTAAAGCTAATCTTAAAAAATTGAGTGATTTTATGATCCGTAGATAGGCCAAATTAAAGTTGCAATCTCAAAATTGAACCCTACCAGGATTGTTGAAAAATGCATAATTTGAATTTTGAAAAAGAGAGGGAAACTGAAACTTTGAATTTTATGATTTTAGAGGGAATACTAAGAGCAATGCAAGCTTTGAAATTTAAAAGTTGACTCAATTTCATGCAAAATTCAATTTTGAAAGCGAAAATCAAAGTTGTTGCAATTAAACACTTAATTTCAAAAGTCACAAATTGCAAGAATTTGAATAAAGCACTGAAATTTTGAATGAACACCAACACACTTTTCAGATTTAGGACAGTAAGAACACAATTTTGACACAAAATTTCAATTTCAACAATTTTTGAATGATTAGAAGCCTTAATCCAAGCAATCACTAGATCAACTTTGACTTTAATTTTGTAAGTGTTAGAATTGATAAAATCAGCCAAGATTATGGATTTTAGCGGAAAAATATAGTAAGATCTAGCTCCCAAAATTTCAGAAAAAATGTCGTGGATGATGGCGCTCGGGGTGCACACGGTCCTTGCAACTTTTTTCCAAATTTTCAGGGATGAAAGATATTATGATTTTATTGCGGAATCCAAAGTTACAGCTGATTTGGAGATGTTTTGATCAGTGAAATTGTCGGTCAAAGGTTGAATCAAGAGGGTTTTAAAAATTAGGGTTTTGACACTTAACCACTTAATTTTCAGAATTAAAGCACAAATATGAATTTAGGGTTTTTATGCAATTAACCTCTAAAATTTGCAAAAGATCAAACATGGAAATATAATCAAGGCATCCAATTTTCAGATCTAACCATGAATAATTAGAAAGGATGTTCACATCAGGTTCACCAAAATGTAAAGCGGAAAATCATGATCGAACCCTAAGTGTTCCCCCCACC
The DNA here is from genome assembly GCF_030272615.1 of Cryptomeria japonica. Classification (NCBI taxonomy): domain Eukaryota; kingdom Viridiplantae; phylum Streptophyta; class Pinopsida; order Cupressales; family Cupressaceae; genus Cryptomeria; species Cryptomeria japonica. The sequence continues at coordinate 177,551,531 of NC_081414.1, forward strand.
ACTCCAAGGAGAGAGAAAGGAGGTCACTAGGGTTGATGGTTTTCACTTAGGGGGACTTTACATTCAAAAGAGGGGTTGAAACCCACAAGATCCAATCCCACACAATGCAAGATTGGATTCTAAATGAGTTTCAAGGGTTGTGACAGCAAGGCTACCCTCTTTTGTAAAGAATGTAGATAGAAGGATTAAGCTAGGAATGCATAAAAAGTGAGAAAGATTCACTTATAAACAGAGATAGGAATATGGGATGAAGCTGCAGACCTGGAATTAGTAGTAAAATGTTGAGACGATGTTGTCCTACAAATTTGAGCAAAAGTTGATGGGACGATGGCGCTCGGCGTGCACACAGTCCTCCAAAAAATCCGTGAAACGAAGGGGGATCTGTTCATCTCTGCACAAGGATTCCAAATCTTCAATTACAGCCGCGTACCTGCAACCTACACATAGAAAAGAGAGGACAATTGGGGGGTTAGGGATTAGGGGTTTTCCCTTAGGTCAAACCCCAATTTTGGAATTAACCAAGAAATGAGAATGCTGTAAATGTAAATGTTTGTAATGTAAACAAGTACCAATACCTTGTTGTAAGAATGTTTGTATTCTTACATGCGAAGGTGTAAATGTTGTTGTATGTTGTATGTGATCTCCTCTTCAATGGTTGAATCCTTGTCTTGAATGCAACACTTAGCCTTGAATGGAGACTTAGAATGCTCAATTGCTTGAAGGAATGCTTGAATGCTTGAATGTTTGAGTGTTTTAATATCGCTTCCACATCTTACACACATATATCCTTCCTCTTCAAAATGGGAGAGGAAATGTAGTTTATATACTTGTCAATTAGGGTTGAAAGACAGATTTTTCTGACCTTGGGCTGACATAGCAACCTTATTTTCCAATTTGCAAACTAAAAGACCCGAAGCCCCATAAGAAACCAGGCCCAAAATAGGGCCAGGGACCTGGGCGCTGGGGGCCATGGTCCCACCTCCCGGGATAGCAGAGTGCAAGGAGGATCAGGCCAGGGTATTGAAAAATGCAGTTTTTGATGCCATGAACAAGTTTCGGGGTCTCCATTCAGGTTCCGTGTTGCATCACCATCGTGAAGACCCAAATGCAGTCAAAATTGCAAGTGTCACAATTTTAGGACGCTACACAGACAATTATAATAATGATAACAAAAATGGAAATTATAATGATAATGACAGTGCATCTATGGATTCTATAGAAGTTGAGGAAACTATCATGCATCCTCATTTTAATAAATTGGTTCAAGAAATCATGAAGAGGGAGAGACAATATTTCCTACAAAGTCATGGCACAAAGTGGGAGAAGAATCTTGGCATTATGTTGTCATTGATGTCAACCAGTATGGGATGACTACCAGTAAGGTAAGGAAGAGAATATAATTCAAAGAGATTATTCGTATTGTGTTGTCATTGATGTCAATCGGTATGGGATGACTAGTGGTAAGGTAAGGAAGAGAATATCATTTAGAGTAAGGATCACGGGAGTCACTAGTACACAAGTTGGTGCCTACTTTTGTGGATTAGATGAAGGTTATCAGTACAGTGTATCACCAGTAAGGAAAGGATGTCAACTAGTAAGTGATGTGTTGACATGGAGAAGAAAAATCAACCAAGTGAGTAGTTGCCAACCAAAAAAGGTCTTACTAGTGTATGAGTAGGATGGGAAAGGTGCTTGAGGTATTATTTGTGATGAAGAGGTGGAAAGCTACCTAAATTAGATCAATACAGGAGGAGATGGATGAAAAGGTCATTGATATATTGTGAGGTTGTAGAATAGAAGGACTCCCACCAGTTGAAGATGTAGTCACCATGTGAAGAGATGATAGATAGTGAATGTGCCCACACCAAATCACATGTGCCTGTATGAAGGTTTTCTGCACAAACAAGGAAGCCACATGAGTGCACTATAGGATGTAGATGACAAGGACTCACTTTCAATGACAATTAGAACTTATCTCCTATTATGCATAGTTTACATCATAGTCATGTGAGATAAAAAAGTTGAGGCAAAGGAAGGTATTTGAAGGCTCACACCAGATCTACTAGTGAATTAAAGGAATGTATTAAGTGCATGAAATCAAGATATGCACTAGACTGACTGAGAAGGCATGTTGAGATGTCAGTACAGATGAAGAGTGATGAGTTTGACACTTTGACAAACTAGTTGAGATATGGTCTGAACTAATCAGGGAGAAGGCAAGGCTAAGCAAATGTAGTCAGAGGAAAATGGCCTGATTGAAGATAGATTTTGTTGAGGGTTGATGACATGGTTTCATCAAGAGGTTTTACCGGTATGAATGTTCACCAGTAATATGGACAAGGTGTAGGTGAAGAAGACTCCCCATCTGATGAAGTTGTGCATAAGGTAGCTTAGCAAGAGTGCTGACTGATTGAGTAGTCCACCAAAAGAGAAGTAGAGTGTAAGGTTGATGATAGACTAGTTTGAGGGTTTAATTGACAGGGTTAGTATACTAGTAGATGAACTAAGTAAGGGAATTGGTTAGTGATCCAATCCATACTAACATAGTTGTTCAAGCAAAGGTGGATGCTGACGTGGATGCCACAAAGAGATGAGATGGAAACCATGCAGAGGTCAGTGGAGTGCCATGTAGAGATATATGTCTCTACTATTCTACATTTAATATGGATCCCATGATTTGTGGATTGGATCAAAAGAGTGCAGTTTGAGGAAGAATGAATAACAGAGACAAATCACAGATTTTTTGGCACCTGGATCTAAGCACAAAAATCAGATTGTGAGAAGACCTCAAGAAGGAAACATCAAAAACATTTACGACATTTTGATAGTTGCAGGTTGAGAGATGAGGTTGAGGTCACTAAGATTAGAAGATGTGTATTGGAAGGCACATTAATGGCAGAGATGTACAGTTGTCTATCTGGGAGATCAAATCGGACAAGATCTAATTGGATTTGGTTTTCATTGAGGTTGATGAGGAAACCCTAATTGCCTAAAGTTTGAATTGGTTTTTGGTGGGAAAACTAGTTTATAAATATGCAAGCCAAATTCAGAGAGGGCTGCCATTGGATGAGAGAGTTGTGCCGCTCAACAGAAGAAGATAGTGCTACTACAAAGTGATTGAATGTTACTTCTACATGTGAGACAAAATCAATCAAGTGCTCAATGATTATTTGAGAAGAGACTATGGGTGAGGGAGAACCAGGTTGAAGTGTTCAACCGGTAGCAGTACAAAAATGATAGTGTCCAAACTAGCAGAGCAGAAGTGAAGGAAGCTATAGAGAAGGTAGACATAGAATTGATAAAGTATAGTATTGGTAAAGAGTAGAATAGTGAAAAGGAGATCTAGTAGAGAATAATAGAGGAGAGGTGAACTAGTAGATTTTACCGGAAAGCAAAGCAGCAGATGAGAGAATCAGTGTAGCAGAGAAGGTGTCTCACTAGAAGAGTGAGGTATATGAAATGGTTACAAGATTCACTTGTAATGGTATGACAAATTTTGTATTTGAATTTATCTTTGTGATCACTAAGTTGTAGCTCAGTGTAAGGGTTCTAACTCCTTTAGGTTGTGGACCATTAATTAGTTAGGGGTTGGTGCTCCTTGGGTTGGTGCCCTAAATCAAGGGTTGTAGCTCCTTGGGTTGGTGGCCTAAACATTGTAACATAGATTCATTGTGAGGCTGGATTAGAGCTCTAGACTCCAATAGCATTACTCACTAAGGTTTTTCCCTTCTTGGGTTTCCCTCATACATACTGGTGTTATGTGTTGTCCCTTTGTGTGTGTTTTTATTTATGGTGGTATCTCCTCTAACCAGTAAGTCTACATTGAGTTACAATCAGTTAACCAGTATTCTTACCTAGAATAGTTAAAGGGAAAATTTTAAGAGCCACTGAGTCACCCCACCTCTTAATGGTGCATTGTGTCTAATAATTAGTATCAGAGCATAGGTACCTAGTGTGTCAAGATTTCTCTTGCTTGGGTAGATTCTGGATTAAGAACACAATGGTTTGTTTAGTGTCAATCCTTGCTCTAGTATTTGATGGTTCAAACTATTCCATTTGGAGTTGTAGAATGGAAGTCTACCTAGCCTCTCTAGAGTTTGATGTATGGATGTCAGAAGCTAATGGTCTCCCTAGGAATGTTAGTCCTCCCATCGAATCTAAAGAAGAAAGAAGATGCTTGTGCAAAAAAGAAGCCATGAAGGCTATATTCAGTGGGATCACCAGTGATATTCTCTCACAGGTAGATAAGTGCAAATTAGTAAAGAGTCTATGGGATAGAATAAATATGCTCTATGGAAATGAGCCTACTACTGTAGAACTGACTTGTGAAGAAAGAATGAGAAATGAATCTCATGTATATGTAGATAATGAAGGCAAATTTTCTAGCAGCCACAACAATAATGATGAAGGAACCCATCTCTTCATGGCTCAAGAATTAGAAGATGAGAGGAATGCATTTGAGACTGATCATGCAAATCACTCCTACCGGCAATATGTGTTTGGTAGTGATGATGAAGAAGAAGGAGACAAGGCAGATACATCTAGACATCAAGATCTATTTGATAGTGAAGGTCAAGAAGAAGATGAAGCAGAAGTTGATCTTGAAGGAGAGCTTGTAAATTCACTTAAAGAACTTAATAGAGTAAGAAAGGAATACAAGCTATTAAAGAATGTTTTTTTAGTGGAGCAAAACCAGCTGATAAAATGCCTTGAAGAATCTAAGAAATGCATCTCAGAGTTGAGCACTCAAGATGAAGGCACCAAGGAGTGCAGGTGCAATGATCTAGCATCTTTTCTAGAAGTTAAATATAAAGAATGTCTGTAGCTGGTTGGAGAAATGAAGACTCTCTGAAGTGACCTTGAGAAATGTTAGGATGAACTCAAGGTAAGAATCTGGTTTGATGGCAGCAGTGATGGCTTGGATAAAATGTTGAAGAAGTAAAAGCATGCCAAGCACACTAAAGGTTTAGGTAGTAGTGTCGGTGAATGTTCCACTAGTAAGAATGTCCCCCATAATGACATTTTGTTTATCTCCTCAAATGGAGAAGAAAAAGGCCAAACCTTCATAGTGAGAAATACTCCCTGGAAGAAGGTTGATCTAAACTCAACCAGTGAAAACTTGTAGACAAGAATGAAGACTGCTACTACAAGAAGGAGGAACCATGAAGATCCCAAAGGTAAAGGGAAGATGGGAGAAGATAGATTCACTAGAAGTAGGAACATGAGAAGACAACAAAGAAGACCTCCTACCGATAGAAGACAAAGAAATTCTACCACCCATAGGGAAAAACAAGTGTGGCAGAAGAAGAACCAAATGGAAGAGCTCACAAAATGGACAACCCAGGATCCATCCTCAAAGAAGGAGAAGTGGAGATTCTATACCAATAAGATCTCCCCATGCATGGCAAAATAAATTTGTAAGTCATGTGCTATCCTTTACCAGTTATTTCTTTGCATGTAATGCTTATGGCCATAGGGTAGAGGAATGTAGAAAGAGACCCAGAAATAATAGTCTAGGATTTCATAGACATCATGCATATGAGAAAAATGTATCAAGGAATAGATACATGTACGTTTCCTCTCTCAATTATTCTAGAAATAATCTATTTATTGTTCCTAATAATGTGAATGTTGTATGTTATTACTACAATGGATCTGGCCATAGAGATTTTGAATGCAGGAAGAGGAACCTACAATCACATCAAGGGTGACATAACAACTATGCTCTATAGAAAAGTGGGTACAAAGCATTTGGAAGTCAAAGACCTACATAGAACCAAAGGAGAAATGTCCTTACAAGAGTAAGAGGTCCACCAATTTCGGTTGCTAGAGATAGCAACATGACCAAGAGAAGATGGCCAAACCGGTATGTTAATAGATTCCCCAATCATGAAGTTGGAAAGAATGTTGTGTGCTACTATAGCACTATTTCTATGTGTGATGTAGAGTTCAGGAAAGGAAGGGCCCATCAATAGAAGAAGGGAAGATCTACTCCCAAGACTGAAAAATGGGAAGAAGAATGAGAACAAGTAGGTATGGAGGAAGAATACCATGGACCAACGTTTTGCATTCAATGCATAGGTGATATCTCTTAAGACTTAGAGGAGATGCAGGACCTCAAGGGGAGTAGTACATTGAATTTATCATTCACCCACTCAGTGAAGAAGGACACATGGAAGGACAATCTGCTGCTAGTACAAAGGAATAAAATAAGGAGATCAGTGTGTGCAGATTCTACCATGACTACACACCTATAGAGGAATGTTGGATCATTACTGTTGTGTCAAAGTAGTATGAGATAACAATTGGAATTAGATACAAAGTGACACAAAGGTCAGGAGTCATAGGAAGGTGCTTCGATAGTGATAGTGAACTAGTATAGGAAACTGGTACATGTAGAATGTTGCTGACATAAATGCTAACATGTAATTGCAGGTTATATAAGACAATGAGGTTGGAGATCATTGCAATAGCCCCAGTAGCATGGAATAGGAGTTTATGTCTCAAGTGGTGTTGATGAAGACCTAAATGACATATGTTGGCCCGGTTATTGTTCATGCAGGCATGCATGTTATTGAGCCAATCAATTTAATTTATGACATGATGATGTCATTATATGGTATAGTAAAGATCCAAGATCATGTCATAGGTTGTGGTGAAATAATGGAGCTGAAAGATCATGAGATGATCATAGTTGCACAACTCAACCAGTATATAAAGATGATTGAATACCTAGCATTGGACCTAATAGGCATTAAGGACCTAAGCTATATGACTTGGGGGGAGTTCAAGTGGTTATGATGCAAGGATGACATGCTTGAACTTGAAAGTGTATGTGCACCGATTGCCCAAACTACAGATGATGGAAGTTACAAGAGGAATACCCAAGAGAGTTTCATTGGTATGGGTATCTACTTGTCATTTGGCTAGTTGTAATCATAGTACAATCACACTTGATTCTAAAGAAATTTGGGATCAAATTGGAAGTGATGCAGTTTGACCGATAGGTTAGTATTCATTGACACATCCCTCTGCAATTGAGTATTCTAACAAATGGTATCATATTTTCTTGCTCAATTAATGTCAGTTGATGAGTGAGTCCTCCATCTCAAGTGATATGATTTGAGAAGATGTAACAATTTGTAACAAATTGTATCAAAGGAGGAGAGACATCCAGTAAAGAAAAAAGGCAGAAAGAATTTTGTCAGTGCCCGATAAATACAAGGAGAAATGATACCCTAACAGTGCCCTTTGCCATTGTTGTCAAAGGGGGAGAAGGATTCTATAGTATACAACATACTACATGTGTGAGAATCTATAGATTATAGAAAGGGGGAGAAGAATTATGTAGTATGATGGATACTACATGAGTTGACATCAATGCCAAAGGGGGAGATTGTTGGCATTGTGTTGTCATTGATGTCAACCGATATGGGATGACTATCGGTAAGGTAAGGAAGAGAATATAATTAAGAGGAATGATCACTGGAGTCATCATTACATAAGTTAGTGCCTACTTGTGTGGATGAAATGAATAGGTTATAGGTACAGTGTATCACTAGTAAGGAAAGGATGTCAACCGGTAAGTGATGTGTTAAGATGGAGAAGACAAAGAAACCAAGTGAGTAGCTACCAACCAGCAAAGGTCTTGACAAGTGTACAAGAAGGATGGGAAAGTTGCTTGATCTATTGTTTTTGATGAAGAGGAAGAATGTTGCCTAAATCACATCGACACAAGAGGATATGGATGAATAGGTCATCAGTATACTATGAGGTTGCAGAATAGGACTCCCACCAGTTGAAGATTTAGTCACCATGTGAAGAGATGACTAATAGTGAATGTGCCCACATCGGATCACATGTGCTTTTTTCAAGGTTTTCTATAAAAATAGGGAAGCCACATGAGTGCACTGTAGGATGTAGATGAGAAAAAATCTCTCTCACCAGTAAGTGGAACTTATCTCGTATTATGCATAGTGTGCATCATAGTCATGTGAGATAAGGAAGATGAGGCAAAGGTAGGTGTTTGAAGGATCACACTGGATCTACCAATGAATCAAAGGAATGCCTTTAGTGCATGAAATCAGGATATGCACTAGACTGACTAAGAATACATGCTAATATGCTGATATAGATGAAGAGTGATGATTTTACCACTTTGAAAAACTAGTTGAGATATGGTCTGAACTGATCAGGGAGAAGGCAAGGCTGAGCAGATGCAGTCAGAGTAGAGTGGCCTGATTGAAGATATAGTCTATTGAGGGTTGATGACATGGTTTCATGAGGTGGTTTTATTAGTATGAATGTTCACTTATAATATGGACAAGGTGTAGATGAAGAAGACTCCCATCTTATGAAGTTGTGCATAAGGCAGGTTAGCAAGAGTGTCGATTGATTGGGTAGTCCACCAGAAGAGAAGTAGAGTGAAAGGTTGATGATAGACCAGTTTGAGGGTTTATGTGGCAGGGTTAGTATACCGGAAGATGAACCCGGTAATGGAATTCATCAGTGATCCAATCCATACTGGCATAGCTATTCAAGTAGAGGTGGATGCCAATGTGGATGCCATGAAGAGATGAGGTGGAAAGCATGTAGAGGTTAGTGGAGTGTCATGTAGAGATAAATGTCTCTATTGTTGTACATTTAGTATAGATCCCATGATTTGTGGATTGGATCAGAAGAGTGTGGCTCAAGGAAGAATGAGTGACAACAAAAATCAGGGAGTTGTTGCCACCTAGATCTAAGCAAGAAGATCAGATTGTGAGAAGACCTTGAGAAGGAAACAACAAAAATATTAATGGCATTTTGATAGAGGTAGATTGAGAGACAAGGTCAAGGTTGCTAAGATTAGAAGACGTGTATTGGAAGGTGCATTAATGGTGGAGATGTATAGTTGTCTATCTGGGAGATTAGATCAGATAAGATTTGATTGGATGTGGTGTACCTTGAAGTTGATGAGGAAACCCTAACTACCGAAAGTTTGAATTGGTTTTTGGCAGGAAAACAAGATTCTAAATATGCAAGCCAAAATTAGAGAGGGCTACCACTAGATGAGAGAGTTGTGCTGGTCAATAGAAGAAGATAGTGCTATTGCAAAGTGATTGAGTGTTATTTCTAAATGTGAGAGAAAATCAGTCAAGTTCTCAATGAGTATATGAGAAGATACTATGGGTGAGGGAGAACTGGCTTGAAGTGTTCAACCTATAGCAGTGCAAAACTAGTAGTGTCCATACCGGCAGAGCAGAAGAGAAGGTAGGCATAGAATCGACAGAGTATAGTACCAATAAAGAGTAGAGAAGTGAGTAGGAGATCCAGTAGAGCAGATTAGAGGAGAGGTGAACTAATAGAGTTTACCAGAAACCAAAGTAGCATATGAGAGCAATAGAAGAGTGAACTAATGTAGTAGAGAAGGTGTGTCACTGACAAAGTGAGGTATATGAAATGGTTACATGATTCACTTGTAACAGTATGTCAAATTTTGTATTTGGAGTTATCTTTGTGATCACTGAGTTGTAGCTCGATGCAGGGGTTGTAGCTCCTTTGGATTGTAGCCCATAAATTAGTTAGGGGTTGGTGCTCCTTGGGTTGGTGCCCTAAATCAGGGGTTGTAGCTCCTTTGGGTTGTTGCCCATAAACAAGTTAGGGGTTGTATCTCCTTGGGTTGGTTCCCTAAACATTATAACAAAGATTCATGGTGAGGCTGTATTGGAGAAGTAGACTCTAGTAGCATTGCTCACCAAGGTTTTCCCTATCTTGGGTTTTCCTTATACATATTGGTGTTATGTGTTGTCCCTTTGTGTGTGCTTTCATTTGTGGTGGTCTCACGTCTAAGTGGTAAGTCTGCATTGAGTTAGAATTTGTTAACTGGTATTCTTTCCTCTAATAGTTAAAGGGAAAAGTTTAAGAACCACTGATTCACCCCCCTCTTAGTGGTGCATTGTGCCTAAAAATGACTACCTCATGATTTTGATGTCACACATTTTGGATGATGATACAAACCAAATAAATCAAGTTAATACAAGAAAAAGGAAGCCCAATAGTGGTGGTATTAGGAGAGAGTGTCTCATTCTTGAGTCACCTTCATTCCTATTTCAAAAAATTGAGATTACAAACACATACACTCATTCTCATGCCAATTTTGATAGAACCTCTTATGAAAAACCCTACTATCATCCTTTCCCATGGAGAAGAACTACCACCATGCATGACCATGATGATACCCAAGATAATACCAATGCATACAACTACACTTAATCAGACATTCAAAATTATGACATGAGGAGACCCCATGTCATATTTGGGGGTAATATCTAAGATTACTTTTATGACACCTCCTATCCCCATGGTCATGACATGTATCAACCTAGACCTAGTCCTCCTCACTATAATACCATACCAAGTGGTTGATATGCAAGCTCTAACTATTTTCCCCCTCCATAGGGGCCAAAAAGCATGCTCAACTCCCCTACTATTCTAAGGGGTGGGAGGGACTGACTCCCATCCTTTGTTAATTAGGCCCTAGAATGTATCCCTCCTCCACTCAGTGGCTCAAGCATGTGACCATATAAAACAGAAAAGAAACCACCCAAGAATGACTTGCAATAGTAGATAAAGGACTTACAAAAGAAAATGGTAGACATGAATACACTAAAGAAACAATATACAATGAGAGATATATGTCATTACACATCTGATTGAAGCATTTCAATGCCTCCATTTCGTCCATATTTTGTAACACCAAAGTTTGATAAATACAAAGGCAAAGGGGATCCTAAGGAACACATAAGACAATTTTTCATATCTTGCAATGAGGTAGCAGCAGAAGAAACTTACTTGAAGAGATTGTTTCCACAAAGCTTAGGCGAACAAGAAATGGAATGGTTCTCCCAACTTCCACCTAGAATTAAGTTGGGGTGATCTAGAAGAGGCTTTTATACAATATTTTTCATACAAGATTGAATCAGATGTGTTAGTAGCCACCTTATGCAATACTAAGCAGAGACATGGGGAATATTTTGCTTCATTTTTATAGAGATGGAGAGGCCTTGCTAGTCAATGGTCTTGTGATATACCACAAAAGCAAATGGTAGAAATGGTCACCAAATATGTCAACAAGGATATCGTATATGAGGTAAGAAAAGAATGCTTGTCTACCTTCAAAGAGGTCATTAAGAAAGGAATGACAATAGAAAATGTCCTCATTCAACAAGGTATCATCAATATATTCAAATAAAATAAAGAGGAATCAAATGGGAAAGACAAACCCCACTTTAATAACAAGAATAAGAACACAATCAATGATGGGGTAGTAGATGCAAATGTTGTGAAACATAAAATAACTATCCCCGGTGCAAATCCTTATAACACAAACAATCAAGTGAACAATCAATGGAAATCAAAACCTTGAAGAAAGTACACTCCATTGGGTGAGCCAATTGAAACCGCATTCAAGAAGTTATTGGCAAACAATCTCATAACACTTCTAGATAATTCACCATATGACCCAAAGGTAAAACCAAATTGGTGGAATACTGATGAATATTGTGAATATCACAAGAGTAGAGGGTATCTTACTAGCAACAGTCACAGATTAAAGAATATCATACATGATCTCATCAACAAAGGTGACATAAAAGTGGATGGTCATACCTCCAATGAAGAGAATGTGATGTTTAAGGAACCATTTCCTAAACATGACAAAGGAAAAGCCAATAATTATAATCAAGCTATTTATACTAAGACACCCTATGATTATGATTCCCCTATTAATTATATTTCAATAAAGAATTGTGTTTCTACTATCATTATAAAGGATAAAGCTCCTGAGACTTCTACCCAAAGGAGTAAATTGTTTTGAATGGAATTGGACCATCTTCCTCATCTTCTAAAAATGAAACATTTGAATTTAATGTCACAACCTATCAAGGTAAAGTTACCTTGCAAGGCATTTCATCCAAGCCCATAGCCTCTTGATCCACCAAGAATGAGTATGACCTTGTAGATCATCTAGGGAAGACACCTGCCCTCATTTCCATCCTTGAGCTCTTACGCATATCTCCTGCACATAAAGCCATCCTTGATAAGACTTTGAGAGAGACTTCCATACCCATTGATCTGAATATGGACTAATTTCAAGCCATGGTGGGATACCTTTCAACTCTGCATGCCCTCACATTTATAGAAGTTGATGACACATCCATAACCTAGTCTCATAATGTACCTCTACATATTGAAGCCTTTATCTATAAAAACCACATCAAACAAGTCTTGATAGATGGAGGAGCAGGTGTGAACATTTGTATGTTGAACACTATTAAACAATTGGGATATTCTAAAAGGTTGTGAATTCTATACATGGAATCACCATTAAAGCATATGATGACAAAGAGCACTTATCCAAAGGCACAATCACCTTACCTCTTAGTTGGGCCAGTTATAAAGGATGTGGTGTGTCAGGTCCTTGATTTAGAGCTCACATGCAATATACTCTTGGGACACCCATGGATTCATTAAATGAGAGTTGTTCCCTCAACATATCATCAATGTATCAAGTTCCCACACAATGGAGTTGAAGTGACTATCAAAAGTGATCTGAATCCATTCATATATTGTAATAACCTGCAATGTAGATCATAAATAACAATCCCAGTCAATCAAGAAGTTGTTCCATCTTCATCATATGTGGATCCAGAATCCTTGAAAGCTTCTACATCAAAGCAAGCAAAGTTCAAAGAAAAATTCAAAGTTAAAGACATGGGATGTGGTGAGTATATCTCTCATGTTGATCAACTCCCACTATCTCCTAATACATTTAGTCGACAGGAACAACCTACAAATAATTTTTAATATCAAGGAATTGGGTATTAACCACCTAGTGTTGTGGCTACTTAGTCTGAATGCAAATCTCTAGTGGTGCAAGCAACTCTTGATATCAATAGTCCTTCCTAAGAGTAGTTCCAACAAATAATCTATTGAATATATTGCCATGCCTCTTGAGAAATCATATAGCCTTACCATTTCATCCACTCATTCCATTTCCACTCCTCTCCTGGGCTTGGATCAATAAGAATCAGAACATCCCTTGCTCATTGGGGATAAAAAATAAAGCCTTGAAAAGAAAAATCTAGAAGTCAAAACTAAAGAAAAGGCCTTTAGTCCAAATAAAAATCAAAAGATAATGGACTCTGCAAAAATCAAATTCAAGGATAAAAATATTATGAACAAAAAAGAACAAGAGTTGATCTCCCCTAATATCAAAATAACTAGGGGCAAAAGTTCTAAAATTTCAAGTCAAAAAAAGTACTTGTTGATCCTAAGTCTTCATCATGCTATCCTACTTTCACTTCCTTTCGCAATCATAAGGCTTCATTCCTCATCTACTTGTTCCACACATCCATTCCCTTTTGGTGGTACATCACATCAATGGACCTTTAATGGAACTTCCTCAAAGGAATTTGTTATCGAGGATGCCCAAACTTCTTTAGGTGACACACGTATAGGATTGTGTAGTCCACACGCTAGTAATTGTATCTCAATTCTTTTGTCAAGGAAGAAAATCACTCAAGCTACACATCATTCAGTCAAGGAGAATTGTAGCTACAATCATAATGTAAAGCCTCCCATATTTGAGGTGGGTGACTTAATTCTCAGAGAAAATCCCAAAAATCAACAAGACTGATAAAAGAATTAAATTTGAGCCCAATTGGCTTGGTCCTTACGTCATCATAATAGTTTATGGGTCAGGAGCATATAATCTCTCAACACTAGATGGAGAACCTTTGGAAGATCCTATCAACAACATGCACCTTCACAGGTTTTACACATAGTCCTTCAAAATATCCTAATTAAAAAATACAAAAAATAAAAAAATTACAAAAAAAATCATAAAACTACAAGAAATTGTTACTTGGTGAAAACCTAGCAAACAAACACCTTGTGACAAAATACAAAAAATCAAAAAAAGTAAAGAGAAATGAATACGTCCAATAGTGAAAACCACTTTGGTGGCACCTTGGGCAAGTACCATGGTGAAAACTAGGTTACTGGCACCATGTATAGAGACATTGTTCCTCTGTCCTTCAGGATTCATCTCATCCTTTCGCCTTGCACACACTCACAACCTACCCATCCATAATAAATTTACCTATTCCCATCATGGCTTGTTATTAATCTATCTAAGATTGGTTAGCCATTCATAATAAACCTCTCCTTTTTCCCCTTTCCTTCCATAATAGATTAGGTCCAATCTATAACTGAGGTAAAATCCTATGTCTAGTAATGGAAGTGGTACCCTAAGAATCGCCTATTTTGAGGAGCATCATCTTTTCATTCCTCTTTGTTTTCACACACAATTCACAATAAAAGTCACTTGCATCACCAATCCACAATAAAGTTTCAGTTTCATGGATTTAGTCAGTTTCAGATGAGACACAATCAATAGTGGCCATTCAACAAATCAAATCTTTTAGCAGATTTTGGCAACAACATGGTTTTCAACATGATCAGTCCTTTATTAGGATAACAACATTGTGACCAAATAAAACATGTTAACATATGTGGAAAGAAACACAAATAACTTGAATGTTTCAATGTGTGTTGGCATCAAGTCTTGGTTTTCTTTTGATTTTATCAATTTGGTGACATGCCTTTAATCTTTTCTAGGATATCTCTAACTAGAGATTATATCTCTAGGATGTCTTTGACTAGAAAGGCGAGGATGGGATATGTTCAACTTTTTTATTTTGGCTATCTATGAATTGTCTCTTAGTAATTCTATCACTTGTCTAAGGACATGAGGAAACTATGAGTCTAGTATGAATTGGGGCATTCCTTGTTTGCAACTGTCTAATCTCCATGCAAATGGGTACAATGACTTTCTAGGTCAAACCTATACCTCGATTGCCATAACCTCTTTTTCATAATAAATCTCAATGATGATAAAGAATAAGAAGCTCTTTCACTTCCATATCTTATATCTTCCATCTCCCTTTCTTTGTTGACCTCCATTGTCCTTCCCTGAGTTCATGTAGCCTACTATCGCATGACTGAGTATAATGACACGCCAAAAAAATCTGCATTTCATGTAGTTTGCACCTACATCATCACTGTTAGCATATCTCATTTTATACATACATATAGATATCATAATTGCATTACATCTTGCTCACACCACTGATTAGGATATCATATATACATTTGTATTCTCATCATGTAAATAATCATAACATGTCACTAATCATAACATCCATCTACATATAGTATGTCCACATTTGTATTCTCATTATAAAAAACATAAAAAAAATAAAAAAATATTACATTTTATCATGTATATATTTGCATCCATATCATAATCATAAGCATAAGAATCATATCAAATCATCATAAAATCATATAGAAGCATCGCGTAGTACACATGCATATAGCTGCCACAATGAATATGTCATCTCATATGTATATCAAAAAATAATATTAAGTGTCATCATACAATGATGTCAAAATATCATTTGGCTACAAAATCACCCAAAGGTGTCTACATCATCATACAAAAACTAATACAAAATGGGATCCAAGAGAGCTATGATGAAGACCCTCCCTCTAAGCTAGCCAGCCTTGAAGGAATCTAAGCTCCCAAAGGACCAACCCCTGGATCATCTCATTTGTCCCCTCTTGTAGACCATGTAGGGCCATCTTTTCACCAAAGTAGTTAATAGTCTTGTGTTTTCCCAAATCTCAAGCATATACATAACATGTCTCAATCCCATTGCCTTTATCATGGCATGGTCATCAGTAGTCAAATCTGTTCATAACCATTGTGTGACAAGGAATCACTCTCTAGACTCAATCTGGGGTAAGTAGTCTTGCATCCAATCAAATAAATTGTGTCAATCGTAGTGGTACTCATTTTCATCACACAGTGTTGCTTGTCTTATCTTATCCTAGCCTAGTGGTACTTATGTCCATCACATGGTGCTTCTCATCAGGCCCTATCCTAGTGCTTATGTCTATCACATGGCACTACATCCTAATGCATATGTTTATCACATTGCACTATATCATATTTGGCTAGTGCACTCATTGAATTTTATCAATTCGATGACTTACCCTATACTCACCTTAGCAAACCTACCTATTTTAGGGCACCTGTTGAGTGAATCCTCTCAATAGCTTATCCAATTGGCAATGTATGTTTATCACATTTTTTTTGTATTAAGTATCATAGAATCACAAAGATCATTTTTTTTTATTCAAGCATCCACATTAAAAACTTATTACAAATACTAGTTCCTTTCGAGCAAACTTATTACAAAAACTAGCTCCTTTCGAGCACCAAACTAGAAACAAGAATTGGAAGACCAAGGGTCACAACTTAGAAATACACTTTAAACAATGTGATAAATACAACCAATGGAAGACCAAGAGTCACAACTTATAATTCCACAAAGATTTCCCTCATGGGAGTTGAACTTGGGTCTCCACATTTAGAACTCAATGCTTTAACCAACTAAGCTCAACCCCTTGGACTTTATCACATAATCGCCAATTCTAGCCTTGTTTTCATTTTGTCCTCCCTAGGGCACCTGTTTGAGTGAATCCTCTTAGTATCTTATCCAATTGATATCGTATGTTCATCACAAAACTATCAATTTTGGCCTTTTAAGACATAGACATGATTTTGTTGATTCCTCTTGAGATAGTATTTTTCCTACGTGACATTGTCACCCTATCTTGTTAGTTTGTTTTGGCCTTTCTTTCTTATTGAGAGATTGGCTATGATCTTTTCAAATAGTTTCATCCAATCTCTCGAGTGGGCATATCATTCCCACCATGGGGTAACTTTGTATCAGTTTATCTTATCTTGTTTGAGCCAATGTGACAAGATGCATTGTCTCAAAGAGGGTCAAAATGTAGAGACCTAAAATTGTCTTGTCTAATTAAATAAATATTTTTATTTATTTAATTATTTTATTTTATCCTAAGTCTTCTATTATTTAAATAAATTATTATAAATATTTATTTAATTAATTCACTAATCCTCTTCTAAGCCTTTCCTCATTTAAATAAATACTTTTATTTATTTAAATTCTCATTTTCCTGAAGTAAATAAATATTTTATTTACTTAATCAATCCCACTTTCTCTATTAATTAAATAAATATTTATTTATTTAATTAATTCATTAGCCTTTTCTACCCATGATAGATGTCATTCATCTCTTAATTCCTACACTACCTAACCCCTTTATCATTTAATTATTTCCTCTACCTACCCTTTAATCCTAGCCAACCATTTATCTTTATAGCTCTCAATCTTATCCCTCCATTTCCTAAAGTGTCTTTTATATAAGAGGATACTCTCATCCATTATCAACCCTAATTTTCTAATTGTCTAATCATCGAATCAAGGTGTCTAATCAATCTTATGCGATCAATCTATCAACCACATTTCTATTCTGTGTCTCACTCTTATGCACACATAAAATATTAGAGAAAACATATCAAACAAGATCAATGGAGATAGGAAGACAATGGATATTGAAACCTTACTAGACATGGGAATGGTAATATATTTATTTTATTTATTTAGATGATCTTAGGTATCTCTATTGGTATTGGTGAATGTTTCATTATAGGACCTATATTGTTTGTAGTTGGATCTTTGTGGTTTTACAATAGTTTATCATCACTTTTCACCATACACACTTCAAACTCATTTGATGTGAATTCACCACCTTGGTGAGATCTTAGACATTTTAGCTTGTATCCATTTTCCTTCTCAACCATCTTCCTAAATATTTTGAACCTCTCATATGCTTGTGATTTTTCATGTAGAAAGGTGACCCATGTCATTCTTGAGAAATCATCAATGAACAGTATGAAGTATCTCTCACTGGTTAAGGCTCTTGTTTTGGTTGGTCCACACAGATCAATATGAACAATCTCTAAGGCCCTTGAGGTATTATGTTCTTTGGCCTTGAAGGTTACCTTAGTCTTCTCACCTCTTAGACATTCATCGCAAAAGGTTCTTTTCGGTTTGATGATTGGTGGTATATGTCTCACATAGCCTTTCTAGCTCACCTTAACCAGATTAACAAAGTTTATATGGCCTAATATTTTGTGCCATACTCATCTCTCATCTACTTTTCCCATCATGCATTTGGATTGAAAGCAATCCTTTAGATTGTACACATTTCCATCTATCCTTTTAGCTTCTGCAATAATCCATCTAGTACTTTCCTTCCTTATCTGATAACTGGTAGAGTTAAATGTGAATTTGTATCCTTTATCACACATCTGACTCACTCTTAGCAAATTATGCTTTAGTCCTTCCACGTAGTATACATCATGAGCCTTCAATTTTCCATCTATGTTTAGGGTACCTTTTCCTTTTATCTTGATGGAAGAGTTGTCTCCAAAGCTCACCGAATGTCCATTCAAATCTTCAAACTTGATGAATTTATTTTTGTCTATGGTCATGTGATTAAAACATCCACTATCTAAAACCCATAAATTTCTTCTTTCTACATGTAGGCTGGTCTATACGATCAGATTTGATTCTTCTTTATTCTTATCCTTCTCAACCCAAACTAGTTTGGCTTCCTTCTCCTTGTCAGCTAAAATTTTTTGCTCTAGTTTTGGTACCAATCTTTGATCTAGTACCGACTTCTTTTTCTCATATGTACCAAGTTTTCAATGCTTTGCAATGTGGTCAAACTTTTGACAATGATAGTATTTCACATTAACATTGAAAGATGAATTTGAAAATCTATTAGAGGGCACCAACAGACTTCTCCTACATTCATAAATCCTATGACCAAACCTATTACATTGATGAAAAATAAAATTAATCTCCTAGACTAAACCAAATAGGTTTCTACTTTCAAAACTATGAGGGGGCTTACACATCAAACTACACTCAGTAATTCTATGTCCAAACTTATTACACCAATAACAATAACCATGGAATTCAGGTACATACCACAATTTTTTCCTTGGATCTATTTCCAATATGCTCAATTTGGTTAAGTGTTGTCATTGATGTCAATATTGTATCCTAGTTGAAGACTATACCGGTTAGTCTTGGTGATCATCTTGGTCTTGGCTATGATTTCAATCCGATATGATCAGATCTCTAGAATCGGTTTTGGATGCTTATTTTGATGGTTATATGCTTGCTATATTTTGGTGGTTCATGATTTGGTAATCTGGTTGTTATCACTTTAGGTATATATCAATACTGTATTAGCTTTTGTCTTTACCGACTAACTTCTAGCATTCCTGATTAGCTTTACCGTTATGAATTATTTGGTGATTTGGTCAATAGATTTTGGTCCAGCTTATGGAATTGGTTCTATCATGCTCGGGACAACATTTGGTGACTTTGCATTGGATGGCATGTTAGTTTGATGGTCCTATTTAGATCCGATTAAACTTTTTGTTATTTCACTATGGGTTTCTACCAGTTGGTATTTGGATTTTCGTCTTAGTAGAATTTCTAGCAGATATAATTATTTGGTTACTTAATTTAGGTCCATGCTATGCAATGTAAATCATAATACTAGTTTGGTGGTATCATGTGATGAATTTTTTGTAATTATGGGTTTAGGGTTTAGCTGACCTTGTTAATAAGGTTGATGATTTGTATTTATATGTGATTTATTCATGGTTATGGTTATGGTATGGTTATGTCTGCATTATCAAAGAAAGGATTATGTGTGAATAGAGTCATATCATTCTAGTAAAGGTTGGAAAGGTTTTTTATTGTAGAGTAGACATCAGTGCTTAACCAAAACTATATCAGGCATTAGTAGATGCTACCTTCACAATTCATTTCTTTCTAGATTGTAGTCCAATGTTTATGTAAGTTAGTGAGACTTCCCTTTGTGATAAACAAAGAACTCTAGGTTTTTGGCCTTTCTGCAAGTGTAGACCCCAATTGTAATTGTACACAATACTAATACAGAGTATTCATTTGATTCTAGGTAGGGTTTCCTACCATGGTTTTTTCCTTTTCATTTTTTCCACGTCAAATATTGGTGTTATGTGTGTTGTGCTTTCATGTTATGTTATTCATTATTTTATGCTCTGGTTTAAGATTTATAATTGAATTAATTGTTGTATTGTTAGTAAGTTGATTCACCTCCCCCCTCTTAGTTTACTCCTAGTATCAGTGCATTCTAATAGGATCAACAAACCTTTGTCTCATTGGGTGTCTTCCTCTCATGTTATTAACTTTGGTGAACCCTTCATCATCAATCTTGGCCTTGCCTTTATGATCAGTATTTTGGTAAAATGAATGAGCCTTCTAGTTCAAAGTTTGTGTATTCTGATTGACACACTAATTTCTTGTAGCTTTAACATAGGTCTTCTTCTCAGTAGCTTTGATGACTATTAAGGTTTGTGTTTCTTTACTTTCACTTGAAGAAGTAAACTGTATCTCTTTGTAGGATGTGCCTATTAGACAGTTGAAATAATTGGAAGACAATTGATAGGGGGGATGATTTAGTTGTCACAAATCACTAGAATATTTAGCAATTAAAACTTTAATACCAAAACTTGAAACATTAATACCAGAATTCTTAAACCAAATACCAAAATAGTAGTTAAACCAATAAAGCATAAATAATAATCAGAGAATAGATACCATCCACATGACACTAAGATTTATACGTTAAAAACCCAGTAAAGCAAAAAACCATGGTGGGAAGCCTACCCACAGTTAGATAATATTTCTGTAGTAAGTATGTGAATTATAATTGAGGGCACTTGTAGGAAGGCCAACAACCTAGAGTACAGTGTTCATCACAAAAGGAGTTTCACTAACTGCATAGAAATCCAGACTATAATTTGGAAGAGTGAATGAACTACAAAGATAGCATCTCCTATGTCTGAGTTTAGTTCTGGTTAAGCTAAATACTAGAGGACTAAATTCTCTTACATAAACCCAACTTGATCTCTAATAATTGACCAAATCTTATGTCTAAGTGATATTACATTATTCACACATTACATATCTATATCCCATTCCCATGACCATATCGTACAATGAGATCTTATATATACAAACCCTCAACCATAAACAATCAGGTCAGCCACCAGACAATATACCAATTACATAATTACAAAACATGTCAGCCTTAGACCAAACAAATAATATTCAACCCATAAGACATCCTAGAAACATATTGATAGGTCCAATCCACACATTACATTAAGTTGGTCCATAACCTAGATTATCTGGGACCCAATATAGGTTCATATGCTAAAGCAATGATCTCCATCAACCAAGTCTCAAACATGATCACCATCAGCATCCTAAATCCATATCACAAGTTGCACCAACATTGTTATGCATATCATCAAAGATCTTCATCAAAGCTTTGCTAGTGAAACCCTCGTTGAAACCACAAAGCAAGCTTCCAAGAAAATAGGATAACATTTGATCATTAGACCAAAACCAACTAACTAAATATGAACATGGGTATCATGAATAAGCCAATTCCATAACCGAATTATACTGGAGCATACCGAGTCATGTCAGATCTGAACCAACTAGAAACCATACATCCTACTAGGACTAGAAGGGTATAGGTAAAGTATCCAAAACAACTAGTATTGACATCAATGACAAAACATCAATGCAACACATAATCAATTCCTCTAAATGGCCAATAGTTTCTTTACTATTAGAACTCTATCCTTCTTCAAAACCTATACCATCGGTATCTTTTGAGTGCTTCTGGTTACTCAACATCTTGTCCAAGGATTCAATGTTGCTCTCATATTTTCTCCTCATCTTTAGTTAATTCTTTGTCTTTTCAAGTTCCTTTTTGAGCCTTACAATCTCTTATTCTTGATTCTGATGCTCCTTCTCCTTCTTTATCAAATCAGAGGATGTAACTTCACATATCCTTTTAGCTTCTTCCAACTGGAGTTTTAGATCAAAAACTATTTTCTTGGTCTCCTCGAGTGATTTGTCTAAATGATCTTGCTCTTTAGAAGCAACATACTTAACCTTTTTGAGTTCCCTTCTTGTTTTACTCATCTCCTCAAGAGAATTTATGAGCTCACCTTCCAAGTTCACTTCAGATTTAATGTCTTCATCTTCATTAGCTCCATCAACCAGTTCATCTAGTGCCATAAAGAGATTAATTTCTCTTTCATCCTCATAACAGTCATCTTCTTAGACACTTTCTTCATCTGTAGCATCATCTTCATAAGTATACAAGCTATTCTACTTCTAGTAGCTTCTTATTTCTTATTGGTAGGCTTCCTTCTTTTTATGAAGCTCTACTGGTGCTTTGTTTCTCCTCTCTAGCATTCTCACCATAGGGACATTTTGAAGAAAAATTCCCTATCTTACTACAGTTAAAACATTTGAAAGCTAATTTTCCTTTGTACCTACCATATCCTCTTTTAAGATTCCTTACAAAGTTTTCTACCACTATATCTGTGTCGTTACTAGATTCTCAATGAGTAATTTCTTCCTTACCCTTATTGATGGAGTTGAAAGCAACCTCTTTCCTTGAAGTTTTTTTACCATTTGTCCTCATCTCCTAAGGGGTTAGGGAGCCAAATAAGTCATCCATTGAAAAGGTTTTTAGATCCTTGGCTTCTTCTATTTCAAAGACCTTTGTATCATACTTAGATGTGAGGGATATAAGTACCATTTTGAGAATAACTTCATCAAATATATCCTCTCCAAGTCCTCTAATAGTGTTCACCATTTCATCAAATCTTTGAAGATAATCAACAATTTTTTCTTCATCTTTTATTTTCCAGCCTTCAAGCTTAGCTCTAAGTGTTTGTAGTTTAGCCTCCTTGACCTTCACATCTCCTTCAAACAACCTCTTCAACTTATCCCAAGTCTCCTTGGATGATGAGTAGTGCATAACCTTAACAAAATCATTATCAAACAATCCATTGAGAATATCATGCTTGGACTTGGCATTATTTTCATACTCCTTCTTAGCATCCAGATCTATAGGAGGAGCATTAGGGATAGTATACCCACTCTTCACAAACATCAAAACCTAAGGAGGACAAATAGGTTTCCATTCTTCTTCTCTAGAAGGCATAGTTGGTACCATCAAACATGGGAGCTTTGGAGGAGGAGGATTTATTCCTTGCCATTGTGTTCTTAAAATCAGAATCTACCCAAGATAGAGAAATCTTTGACCAACATGGAACCTTTTGATCTAATACCAATTGTAGAACACAAGATATCACTAAGAGGGGGGTGAATTAGTGATAATAAACAATTTCAAATAGTGTGTGCAACCAGTAGAAATTTTTTAACAAGTAATCACACACAAAAGAACATCACATAACACTAGATATACGAGGAAAACCCAATGTGTGAAAATGCTCAGTGAGAAATGTTGTTGGAGATCTAGTACTCCAATACAACCTCACAATGAAATAATTGTTTTACAATGTTTAGGGCACCAACCCCTAGTAGTTTATGGGCACCTACACAAAGGAGTAACAACCCCTAATCTATTATGAGCACCAATTGATGGAGAAACAACCCCTATACTGACAACACACTCAATTAAGTACAATGTGATATAAAATAAATATAATGATGAGGAACTTGTTACAAACAATTTTTTTAACCCTTGAAAACAAATCACTTTGCCAATTGAACTCTTTTCTATCACACTGCTTCTTCACTACCACATCTTTGTTCTCTTTATCTAAATTCTCTTCTTCTTAGTTTTTACCTTGCTGAATTTCCTTTGACACTTATTGTGCTCTCCTTCACTCTCTACTATTACATTATCGGTTCAGTCTCTACCACTTTAATAGATTATTATGCTCTGTAATGGTTTACTAGTTACCTTAACCTTTGTCGGTTACACCTTTCTTACTAGTTCTTCTTCCAACACTCAATTGATTCAATATTTCACTTTTTGCATTCAGATTAATAAACTCTTGTCCAACATAATCACACTTCCATCAACATCAGCCTAAGTCTTGGATTTGCATATTTATACACATGCTTTCCTGCAAAAACCAAAATTCAAAATTTACGTGCCTAGAATTTTCTTCACCAACCATGATCTGTATCAAATCAAATCATATCACATTTCATGGATTGACAACCTATAAAAAATCAAATATCACCATCATTGTTGGTCCTTCCAACACACATTCACTATACTTAGCAAAGGGAATGCTATTCATCGGCCTTGATTTTATTAATCCAACTATTTCCTTTCAATCTTATTCGAGCTATAATCCTCTACAATCGATTTGTCATTTTTGTGGTCATCATTTAATATTGACCTAATCGGAAACTACCTTGTCGATACACAATTCACCTACCAATACATGTTTTCCAGTTGGAGTCCACATGTTATCTCTGTTAGCATCTGACTCACTTGATTGTGTCAGTTCCAACTTAGTTACTGACCAAACTTACTACCGGTATATGCCAACCGGTTAACATTTTGTAGACACTTAAATTTAATTAAATCAATATTTAATCAATTTAAGCCTATCAACATAATTAACTAATTTAATTGTGTTATACCTATTCTACTAAGTTTTAATTAAATATAATTAATCTTGTTGTTGTTGTCCAATAATTAATTTATCAAATAAATTAATTATTTCCATATTATTATAAAGTCCCTCCAATAATTATTTCCTCTAATCCCACCTAGTTAATTAATTTTAATTAATTAACCTAGTCATGTGATTCCTGCAAATCACTTTTCCTAATTCCCATGTAGCCTAATTAATTCTTCTAGAATATCTCATAATCCCACTTATCATTATTCTCCAATTTTAAATTCCCCTCATGTCACATAAACATTGAGCCTCTCAAAGAAATTCAAATTTCTTTGAACCCCCCTATGCATCCTCATTTTGAAATTTCAAATTTCTTTCCCCCCCTTTCCCTAAGAAAATATATATTCTTTTTTATTCCTTCAAGGTATCCTTGATCCATTCCCACTACCTCAAACCAATCCTAACCCTTCATGATCAAATGAATATTGGCTCTCAATTGGCTTCCTCCAATCTATAAATTGGAGGATCATTTCCTCACCAAAAAACAACATCATTCTTCTAATCTTATGCTACCCATTTCTCTTCTATCTTCTTCCTATGATACCATCACAATGCCTTCATAATCCTTCAATTTTCCAATCTAAATCTATCCAAATCCATCATAATCCCAAACTCAAATCCATATCCAATCAATAACCCAATGTTGTTGAGAAAAGGAGAGCAATCCACATCCACATCAAAGGAGCCAATCCAATCAAGTGGAGCACAAGGGTTCCTCCACCTCATCCAAGGCTCAATCTAAGGAAGGAGTCAAGTTTGGGAATATATACTTGGTTTTTGTAATTTATGTGTTTATTCTTGTTTCTTGTTTTAACTAACCATTTCATCCCTTCTCACATTTGCATGTCTTTAGATTCATATCATGCACTTCTCTATTCTACTAGTTAGGACATGCTACTATTTCATTTTCTTATTTAGGTCACACACTTTTCTCTTGATGTAGTATTCACATCTTTAATATATAGGGTCTGGAAACCATCCAATTTGTTTTCTTCAGTTATGTTTGTCTTCCCTTCAATTTATCTCTTGATTTGTTACTGGTTGAATTCAACATGCCAAGAATGTCCAATATCGGTAATATCAACTTGCATACTAGTTGACATCAATGACAACACAATACCAACAATTAGGCTAAGTTGTCATCAATGACAACTCCTAAGAATCCTTATGCATTAGACATGACCAATCTTCACCATAGCATCACCGGAATAGAATCAAATGCCAACAATCTCCCCCTTTTGCATTGATTGAAGCACTGTGAAAAATGTCAAGTGTTCCAAATTGCCAAAATCTCCAAGCAATCTTACAATCTGAAAAATCTGTACAATCACCCAACTAACTAATTGACTCCCCCTAAAAAATATGCATCATTTTACACTTCTTTCACTCAACTCTATCCATTTTTTACTGCTATCTTCCCCTTTGACATCAATGGTAAAGGGAAGGAATCCAATAGAACTTCTGAATGAATGAGTGAATGCAATTATTTACTTGAATTTAAAGATATCTAAGTGACCTTCAAGGATTCTAGATACTCATTCCATCCTCTTAGGAAGAAATACAAAACATTTATTAGAACACTAAGCATGGATATATGAACCTCAACACCTTTAAGATCTAATGGCACCAGTTTATCTAAAGTTTTGATTGTATCTTGTTGAGCTCCAAGTAAGGTGTCCATTCAAGGAGTGGTTCAATTTCTCAGTTCTTCCACTTTGCTAAATACTTTCTCTTTTTCTTTATTCAATCCCTTTATTTTGTCAGAATAATCCATGATTTGGGCTTCAAGGGAGCTCAAAAGAATTGAATGAGGGGTGAATGAATGAACAATACCGGCTAATTTACACTCAAGATCTCTTATTTACTGGTCAATTTTTGTAGTAAACTTAGGCAAAAATAATCATGGTTTGAATATTTTTCTACCTTCATCCAATGCATATTCAACACTCTTCATAAAAGTTTTTAAACTTACTCTATCTCTCTCAACTGCCTTCAAATTTTAATACAACTACATCCCATTAAATCTTTTCTACACTAACTCATTTTCACCCATTTTGAATGATAAAAAATGTGTGTTAACAACACTTAACATATTCTTTAACTTTCCGGAGGGAGAAGCACCAAAGTCCTCTCTGAAACTAGACAAAATCTTCTCCAAAACTTTAGTTTCAAAAGAAAGAACTTATTTATCCTCAGACTGAGATTTTAACACATCCTCACTTGCCTTGATCTAAGTGAGAGTGGCAAGTTTAAGTGCTTGAAGAGGGGATGAGGTTCTCAAGTCTACCAAACCACAAGAGAAATCATCTTCAACATCAATCTACTTGGCTTTTCCAGCAACATTGGTTGCAATCATGGTTACCAAAGCTTTCCTTGTCTTCTGATCACCTTTCTCCTTTCCAAATGCCTTATCCTTATCCATTTCACTTTATTTTCCACCTGCATCACCCATCTCTTTAGCTAGCATATCTGCTATGATCTAAATTTTTGGAGGATCCTAAGTAGCATCACCAGAGACATTGTATTCCTAATTACTAGTTGGACCATCTTGATGCAAAGGCCTTCTTACACCTAAGGATAGGTCCAAAAGGTTTAATTTGATCCCTTCCCAATGGTAACAAGGATCCTACAAGAAGGACTCCACACCTTAAGGAATTGAACTACTCTTCACTAATCAAGCCTAGCACCTACTTAAGATGAGTAATTGGATTCAACTTCTCTAACATGCCTCACCATGACTCCTACTCTTGGGGGCATTGGATTTGGTCAATTAATGACATCTAGGACCTATTCCAAAAATTGAATCTAGACTTAAGCATCAATGCCCTATACCTCCTTTAGAAACCTACCCTCTAGGCTGGTAGCCCTGGTAGACCACTATTTTTCCTTTAACTCCAAAATACTGAACACAACCTAGAAAACTATTTACCATTCCAGATACCCTTTATGGAGTTACACTCATCCCCAAAAAGGGATTGGCAAGATCTACAACCTAAAGGTCTGAATCCCTTAGAAGCCTAGAGGCCTAATTGGGGCGATTAGGCCTAATTTACAAAGCAACACCACTTTCTAGTTTTCTAACTGCAAAACCAACTTTAGGAGAATGTGGAGGATGGTACATAACCTCTAATTCTATGGTTATATGCCTAGAATCCACCACTATAACATTTT
Source organism: Cryptomeria japonica (assembly GCF_030272615.1). Taxonomy (NCBI): domain Eukaryota; kingdom Viridiplantae; phylum Streptophyta; class Pinopsida; order Cupressales; family Cupressaceae; genus Cryptomeria; species Cryptomeria japonica. Next base: position 177,579,276 of record NC_081414.1, read on the forward strand.
AGGGTGTCTGTCCTAATTTTGTCTAAGGTAGTCACATAGAGATGCCTACCTAGTTTTGCATCATACTCTCCACAAATGAGGCTTCCCTATAAAAACCCATGTAAAACTTAATTTACACTAGACAATATTGCATTCCACAAAAGTAAACAACTTCTAGAGGAAGGAGATGCAAGATATGGCCATGTTTAAGTAAAGCCCTAGCCAAACCCTTACTTTATGAGTTACAGTCAGCAAATTGAAGGGTTCTCCCTATTCATAAAAGATCAAATCCTCATAACACCACAAAAAAAATTTGATTCAATGATCCATCTTCTCCATGAGATATTTTGTCAAATTCAATCCATAGAAGGGCATACAACCTCTAAAAATTCAAAATTTCTGGGAAAAACTTAGTTTTCAATATTTTATTGTTTTCAAATTTCAATCCACAGTAACTCTAACCTTGGGAATCATTTCCACAAGGCTTATACCCTTCCCCAATTTTCACCAATCTAACTTTTAAGAGTTTGGAGCCATTGAGAGGCTTACAACAACCAAAAGTGGAAAAGTTGCACTTTTGCTTGCAAAAGTTGAATTTTCAAAAGTTGCACTTTTTGACAAAGTTGTCAATTCACAGCAATTTGGGATCCACACAACTTGGATCAACCAAACATAACCTAAACACCCTAAAATCATATCAAACATCAAAACAAACATCAATCTACCCCTTATACACCAAATTGTCCAAATTGTCTTATCAAATTGCCTAATTTGTGACAATGGTTTACATGGTGGGGTCTTTATTGAATACATGAAAAATTCACAAACAAAAGACATTCACAATGATCCTAAGATCCTAATTTTCATCATCAAATCCATGATTGGCTTGTTGAGGAGGTTCTCCTCCATCATACTCCCTAGGAGAAGAGATCTCAAGCCCACTTGAGATTAGAGTTTGAAGGTTTGCACCATTGTTAGAAATTTGTTTGTCCATCATCCAAACTACTTCAGAGTCTGGTTTGCCTTGCCAAGCCACCAAATACTCCATGTACTCCCTTTTCCTTGTCCTCTTTGTGACTCTAGTGTCTATAACCTTTCTCAAATTTGGTGGATCATGCTTTGGAATATCACCATCTGCTACAACCGGCGTTGGTTCTTCTTCTTCATTTCCATTGCCTTTGTAAGGTGTAAGATCACACACATTGAAAATGGGTGACAATCCAAGATCAGGAGGAAGTTGGATTTCATAAGCATTTTGCCCACATTTCTTCAAAATTTGACATGGTCCAATCTTCCTCTTCATGAGCTTGGTGTATTTTCCTTTTGGGAGTCTCTCCTTCAAATGTACACATACTAAATCCCCAACACTAAACTGCACATTCCTCTTTTTCTTGTTAGCATAAGCCTTATACTTCTCTGTAGATTGTTGGAGATGAGACTTTACTTGATCATGTACCTCCTTGATGGCTGATGAAAAATCTTCACCATTTCCACTAATGGATTCTTCTTTGGGCAAGTCCCTCAACTCTAACACACCTCTTGGGTGGATACCATACACAATTTGGAAAGGAGACTTCCCAGTGCTTCTATTTATGGTGTTATTGTATGAGAACTCTGCTTGTGACAGTATGTTGTCCCATTTTTCTCCATGTTGTTGTTGGCAAATGCAAACTCCAATGAGAAATTGTAGGTGAATGAAGGTATTGTCATTGATGGCAACCTTATAATCCAGGCACCAACACCGACACTGACAAAGATGTTTACCGACACCCCAGTTGACAGGATTTTGTTTATTATATTTTGTATTGAATTGTAAAATTTTTTTGTAAAGTCAACAAGGAGAATTGTAATAGGACTCATATAAGTATGAGATCTTGTAAATAATTTGAAGAAGCAAGTGTGGAATGTAATAGGAAGATGAAAATATTAAGGCAAATTTTGGAATAAGGTTTATAGAAGTTGTATGAGATTAAACCGATATTGAACCTGGCATAGCAGATGCTAAACAAAAGTAGTACATGATATTGGATTTAATAGTCCATTTTTGTAAGTCAGTGACACTTCCCTTTTTGTATTTGAGCAATGAGCTCTAGGAAGTGAACCTTCATACATGTGCAAGCACCACATTTATAAGTAATAATCACTTATTGACCAGTGAATGAATATTGTGGGTCACAAATCCAACCAAGGTTTTTCCCACACTGAGTTTCCTCATTAAAAATATTGTGTTATGGTGTGCTTTCTATGTTGTGGTTATTGATCTTATTTACTACATTATTTCTGGTTTACCGGAACACTATTTTGACATGCAATTCATTTAATAAGTTTAGAAAATCCATTAACTGGTTAGATACTGATTCAACCCCCCCTCTCAGTATCTTTGGGAATCCTAACAATTGGTATCAGAGCCTGGTCCTCTATTTTCAAAAGCCAAACAACTAAGAGCCTAACAACTTAAGGAATATTATGAGACCGATACAGATGGAAAACCTGAGAAAGCAATTGGAAACAACTCTTGCAGATTATGATGCAGAAAAGTTGAAAACTATGAAACTTGAAGATGATCTAAAGACTGCACAGGAAATCATTCAAGGACTTCAAGAAAATCTCACTATTTCTAGGAACAAAAGAAGAGATCTTGATGAGAAGATACAGAGTGATGATGATGAAAAAGAAACTCTTAATGATCTTATAAGCAAGATGAAGCAATAAAATATGGCCTTGAGGAATGAGATGTGAGATATGACTATGAGGTTCTGTAAAGACATTGAAGACTGAAAGAAGAATAAAGATGATTTGGCTAGGAGAATCAATGATGTTGGAAATGAAAATCTAAGACTCAGTCATAAAAATGATATGTTAAAGACATATATAATTCACTTGGAGCATGATAAGACTGAACTCGAGACAAAAAGATTTCTTGGAAAATGACTTGTCTACTGCAAATTAACACAAAGAAAAATTCAAGAAAAGTTCAGAGGAACTTGATGACATGTTGAAAAATTAGAAACCTAATGGAGATACAAATGGCCTTGTCTTTGAAATTGGTGAAAGCTCCAGTACTACAAACAATCATGATCACAGTAAACCGGTAAGACAACCTAATGCCTACAAATTTAATGGAAAATGCTTTAACTGTAACAAGTATGGTCATAGAGAAAATCAGTGTAGATCTAGAAACTATTAGAACACCAATGCACCCACCGGTCAATGTTCTAAATGCAAAAAATTTGTTCATAATTCAAAAAATTGTAGAATGAATGTAAGATGTTATGTCTGTGGAAGATTTGGACACTTATCTAATCAATGCAGAACACATACCAACATAGGATATGGAAAAGCTATTCAAAAAAACAATGTGACTTGTTATGCTTGTAACAAGATTGAACATATTGAAAAATTTTGTATAAGTAAGGTATCACCGTAAAATAACAAAGGACCTAGTTTGAAAGGTAAAGAGAAGGATGAAGAGGTAAAACAAGAATTCTCAAAACAATGGAATTAGAAAGTCAGATTAGAATGTTAATGAAGCTATTCCTTCACTGGTAGAACAGAGTATCACTCCACCTGCAGGAGATTCTTCATCAAAGTGAAAAGAAACCTTTTAGGGGTATGACAACAAATTCAAAAATATGCTAATTTACCCTTGGTTGATGGTGAGAAGTTGAAATACTTCTCTACTAGCAGATGTGTTAAGTTTCACTAAACCAACAAGAATTTAATGTGGTAGTTGAAGAAGATGACATTATAAAGCAAGTGTTTTGGCCCTTTTTCACTCACCGAGCATTCAAATTTCCTTAGAGCATGAAAATCTTGAGTGAAGGCATCCACAATGAGAAGTGAAGAAAATCATTCAAGCATTAATACCTAAAGGAAAATTAAGGTATTTATACAATGGCTTCCTCCTCTACACTTGAATTCATTGCAAACCCTATTGTAATTGAAGTTGTTAAGTGCCCTAGACTCGTATTTGAAATCATTCCCAAAATTGGGAAGAAAGATGATACCCTAGGAGCATTTTCTATAATACCCAAAGGAGTTGCTTATGCTGAGGATCCTAGAATTAACATACATTGTCATATTGAATAACTAGGAGTTGAAGAGATAATAAACATGCATAGAATAGTTTTTTGTGATATTAATGGAAATGTGAAACCAGAACATAAGATAGTTGAAACCCTTTGTTTTGTGAAGATTATTAGTATCCCTGATTTTCCAAAGGATGTTATAAGGATTGTATTAAGAAGAGTACATGGGGAGTTCTTTTGGTTGGATTCCATTCACAATATAACAAAAGAGGCAGTTAGGGCAGTGATAGGATTACTTTCCACCGATAGTAGGCCTAGCAAAACTAAAAAGGTTCCAAATGACACTGTAATGACCCTAACAGGCGCAACCTTTGACAAGAGATCCCTAAGAATAAATGATGTAAAGGATATCAATGTAAGATTCATTAGCATGATTCTTGGATACAAAGTTACACATGCCAACAAATTAAACTTTGTTTCTAGCTTATGTATCAAAAGTGCTTATGACATGGTAAACAACAATGTAAAGATTGACATATGTGAATGGATAAAATATGAGCTAATAGACAATCTGAAGAAAATCAAAGGGGACAAGAAAGGAACATTCAGATTTGACAAGTTACTTGTATGCTTATTGCTATATATCACCAAGGAAGTTCCCAGTATTGGTAAAATGGATTTTGGATTTGACATACTAGTAGGAAAACAACTTCTAGATATTCTAAACAACATGGGAGATGATAGGGAGAAGAACATAAATGAACATTTTCAGGCACTAAAGGCTAGGATGAAAACTAGGATAAGGCTATCTCAATCCATATTTGATAAATATAAAAAAGAGATATGCTTTGTGATAAAGAAAGGTGAAATCTAGATGGAGGTAGTGGTTCCAAGGACAGTTTGGGTTATAGAGATGGGATATGAGGCAGATGAGAATATAATATAAACTTATGCAAAAGCCCTTCTAGAAGCCCCCAGAGAACCAACAGAAAAAGTATTTGGAAATGCGGAAACAATTGAAAGCAACATTTAATCATGGAAAAGAATAAAGAAAACTAAACAAATAGTTAGAAAAGGAACAAGGTGGGTAAAAGAAATCAAGAAATACATATTGAATAAAACCGGTATTAAGGAGAGAGACTTGGAAGGATTACAACTGGAAACACATCTTTCACCAGTTGCTACCTCCTTTGACAATGAAATACCGACAGTTTAAAAGGGTACAAAGAAAAAGAAAACCCTCATCAGTACCCTCTCTTGCACCCAAGAGAACAAGACATAAACAACAAGAAGTTAGGCCTCTGACAAAGAAGATGACTCCAAGAAAGAAGAAAGAAAAACAAGTTATCCCTCCACTTGGCAATCTTCTACATGAAATAACTGAAGATGGTAACTTATCAAACATTAGCAAGTTGTACAACACATTTTCAAATGAAGAAAAAGAAAGCATAGAAAATAGTGTTATCCTACACTTGGATATCTACAAGAAATTTTTGATTGAGGTTGTAGATGATTTACCCAATGACTTGTATAGAAGGTTAGATGCTAAAAGGTTAGCAATTGTGGAACTAGACAAGAAGATTAAGATAGAAAAACTACTTGCACTTCACCCAGTAAATTCAACAGAAGAGATTGATGAACTAATAAGTGAGGAAAACTGGACAATAGTTTCAACCGGTCATCAACATGTAGCATTAATGGCTAGCAGAGTAAATGAGATCACAGAAGAGACAATGGATAAGTGGGATATATTATTTGTAGAAAAGGAAAAACAAGAAGAGCTTAAATGACCAAAGACTTTTAAAGTCTATCAAAAAGAAAAGGATAAAGGTAAAGGTAAGGTAGGTGGACCTTTGAGCATAAAGATAACAGATAACTTGCCCCCACCTTCTTTTGATACTCTATCGAGACAAACCGTTGATACACCACTGGCAACAGATAATGCAGAGAGTATGGAGAAAACACATGAGGACACAAATCCTGATTTTGAGATGTTGTCTACAATGAATATTGACACACAGGAAGTCAACATTGTGGTTGATAAGGAGACAAGTGAGAAGAGAGATGTGGAAATTGAGCAACTAGTAGAAGACATTATAGTTGAGACAAATATTGAGGTCTCCATTGGCAATATTGAAATTGGGGTTGAACAACAAACTGAACAGTCAACTAAGCCCCTGGACACAGGAAAGGCAGATACCACTAGTGTACATATTGATGTATCTATTGAGCAACTGGAAACTGATAGCACTAAAAAATCTATTCAGATACCGGCTGTAGACATTTCAAAGATAAACACAGAGAAATCAGTAGAAAGCATAGAGTCACAATAAAAAAAATGAGCAATGGAAAGATTTGAGAAACAAATTGAGGTACACACAGAGAAATCAGAATAGAAGAAGGATGAACTAAAGGTTTAGATAGAGACTGTACTACCAACATTAGCTGAGAAACCTAAACCCTTGCTAGTAGAAATGTAGACTCAAATAGACCTACCAGAGGTCACCATAAGCAAAGAGGTTCCTCACACCGGTAGATTACAGATTGTTAAGACAGTTGGTCAATCATCTAGTTCTTCACTAATAGAATTCTGGCCAACCAATGTAACAGAGGTATTGCTTGATTCAATTAAGAAAATAACTGATTGCAATGCACTTTCATATAAGGCAATTGAGGACACCATACCAATTTTGAAGATGATTGCACCTAAGTGTAAGATAGAAAACACATATTCTTTAAACCAATTAGACACATTGTCTAAGTATATAGCCGACAATCTACTAACAATTGATCAGATGAATGAGGAGACTTTCAGAGAGAAAATAAATAAAGAGAAGGAAAAATTCTTTGAGGAGATAGTAAACAAGAGTAAGGAACATGTTGATACAATATTACTGGCACTAGGAAAGACAATTTTGGACTTCAAGAAATTGTATAGAGATACATGTAAGACAAACATTTTGACAAAGGATATAGATACAGAGATCAACAAAGCATAGAATGAAATCAACAATATTGCTAATAATTTAATAGGTCCATCAGACACCATATCGGTAGTAGAATAAGAAATTACCGACTATGAAGAGAAAATTGAAAAACTTGAAAAAGATAAGGAGAGATTAAAGTTTAAGGCAAAGGAAATCAAATGCAAACTAGGTCCTAAACTAGATATCCTCATCTCTTTGAGGAAAGAGATTTCTGAGGCTCTTGTTCTAGGAATTAAGACACTGGAAGAACAAATGCACATACTCACTGATACAATCCAAAGAACAAAAGCAACACTAAAGGATAGTGAGAGGTTCTATAACATCCTAAATTTTTCATTAGCGGATCTGTATCAGATTGTAACCAACTAGTTACAAGGATCCAGACAGGAACTACACTCAATTGACATTGAATGACAACCTTTATCATTGATGCCAAAGGGGGAGTAGTAGAGGATGATAAAAATGATTGACAGAAGAGATCATCTGCTCAGGGGGAGCACACAGTTGTGGTAAGATAGTTTAGGAGTAGACATTTTTAGACAACACTTTTTGGACACTTTTTGTCTTTTTCTCATGAGTGTTTTAATCAATGCCAAAGGGGCAGATTGTTGGAAAATGCACACTCCAATAAGAAATTGTAGGTTATTGAAGCTATTTTCATTGATGGCAACCTTACAATCTAGGCACTAGCACTGACAGTGGCAAAGATGTTTACTGGCACCCTAGCCGACAGGATTTTGTTTATTATATTTTTTATTTAATTGTAAAATCTTTTTGTAAAGTCGACAAGGTGAATTGTAATAAGACTTATATAAGTATGAGATATTGTAAGTAATTTGAAGAAGAAAGTATGGAATGTAATAGGTAAATGGGAATATTAAGGCAGATTTTGGAATAAGGTTTATGGAAGTTGTATGAGCTTAAACCAGTACTGAACCTATCATAGAAGATGTTGAAATGAAGTAGTACATGATATTGGATTTACATAATCCATTTTTTTAAGTTGGTGAGACTTCCCTTTGATGAATACTAAGAGGGGGGGATGAATTAGTATACCAAAAAATACTGAACTCAAACACTTAAATAGTTTAGCAGTAAACTGATATAATAGTTTTACTAACAAACTGGTTAACACAAATGCAAACCAAATAGAAAATAAGGAATTCACCCATAGAAGCACAATCACCATAACACAAGAGATTTTGATGTAGAAACCCAAATGGGAAAAACTAGGGTGAGATGAAACTCACAAGTAACTATCTGCAGAATAGTAATGAGACCGGTTAAGGTCATACAATGTTCTTCACTAGAACAAATCCTGTTAGGAATATCAATCTTTGTTAGGAGATAAGTCCAATTAAATACTACCTTGTGAGATTATTTCAGATCCACAATTGTGAACCACCTTGTTCGAGGATTTACAAAGGCTTTGCCAAGCCTAACTGGTTAATGGTTTCAGACTTGTCAAAGATGTCAGTAATCAAAAAGTGAGTGATCTAAATAATAGCATAGTATGCTTGGTTAGATCCTTGATAGCTCATTGTTAATCCATTTCAGCATTACTTCAGTCTTCAAAAGCTCCACACTCTCTTTCTTCACACAAACCTATTCTTCTTCTATGCTTGTACATGCAAAAACCTCATCAACCACCTTAAACCCTAACAACTCCTAAAACCCTAGACATGATGTCCTTATAAAGGAATATGATTTCATGTTAGTCCAATAGGATTACATTGCAAGTTCCTAGGTTCAGTGCATCTGGACACATTTGGTAACATGACACATAATCACCATCAAAGTGTTGGTGGATGGTAACTCATCACAGAGTATTACTGATTATTGGTTGGTAATTCATCACAGAGTAATACCGGTTCAAATATTAAACCGATTACCGATTGACAAAAATGCAAAATGGGAAAATGATAACTGCCACTTTAGTTCCTTTGTTCCACTTGAGATCCTTGAACCGCTTGAGGTCTTCATATCGCTTGAGATTAGTAAACACTTTCTACAAAACACCAATAGCCTAAAGACTATAATACATAATACCGGTTTGGAACAAATACCAGTTGAGTATAACTCATACATACAAAAAGTGATCTCAAAGCAAGTGTGTGTCCATCAATGATAATCACAACATAATCATCAAAAATGCCAACGCCCTTTTTTTATTTGAGCAATGAGCTCTAGGCAGTGAACCTTCTTGCATGTGCAGACACCACATTTGTAAGTAATATTCACTTATTGGCCAGTGAGAGAATATTGTGGGTCACAAATCCCACCGAGTTTTTTCCCACATCAGGTTTCCTTGTTACAAATATTGTGTTATGGTGTGACTTCTATTTTGTGGTTATTGATCTTGTTTACTACATTATTTCTAGTTTACCGGTACACTATTTTGGCATGCAATTCATTTAATAAGTTCAGAAAATCCATTAACCAGTTAGATACTAAATCACCCCCCCTCTCAAAATCTTTGGGAATCCTAATAGTTGTCTTTTTAAACATCTTAATAGGTTCCCCAAGGACCTATTGACAACTTCAGTTTGTCCATCCGTTTGGGGATGGTAGGTGGATGAGAAAGCTAGGTTGGTTCCCAACTTCTTCCATAGGGTCCTGCAAAAGTATCCTATGAACTTCACATCCCTATATGAAACTATGTTTAGAGTTAACCCATGTATCTTGACTATCTCTTTGAAAAACAAGTCTGCAACATATGAGGCATCACAAGAGGTTTTGCTTGGCAAGAAGTGACCCATTTTTCTAAATTTGTCCACCACTACAAAGACATTGTCAAATCCCCTCGTTGTCATAGGCAAACCCAACACAATATCTATACTTATGCTTTCCCATGGCCTAGAAGGAATGGGTAAGGGTTGGTAGAAGCTTGCATTGGTGGATTTCCCTTTTGCTTTTTGATAGATCACACATGTCTCTACAAACCTCCTTACTTAGGCCAGTAGTAATGTCTTTTCACAAGGTCAAGGGTCTTGTCAAGACCAAAATGACCTTCCATTTCTCCATAATGCTTCTCCTTAATGATATTCAGTCTTATTGAACACTTAGGTATACATAATTGTACACCCTTGAATAACAATCCTTCTTGGATCAAAAACTCCAAAAATTCAACATGATACCTCTCACCAAAAGACTCACATACCTTGTAGATCTCTCCAAAATCTTTAGCAAAATCATACTTGTTCTTCAAGGACTCAATGCCAACACTTTCCACATTAATTTGGTTGATGGTTAAGACCCTCCTGCTCAAGGAATCTACAACTTTGTTCTTGACCCCCTTTTTGTGCTTGCGATTGAAGGTGGAGGCTTGTAGGGTCTCTACCCACTTCATGTGTCTATGGTTTAACTTCTCTTGACTATTTATGAAACTAAGTGCCTAATTATTAGTGAAAACTATAAACTCTTTAGGAAATAAATAGTGCCTCCACTTCTTCAATGACTGAACTAAAACATACATCTCCAAATCATAGGATGAATATCTCCTCTTGGCATCATTTAGTTTTTCACTAAAAAAGGCAATTGTCATTCCTTCCTCACTGAGTACTGCCCCAATATCCATGTGGTTTGCATCACATTCTACCTGAAATATCTTGTTGAATTCTAGTAGGGCAATGCCTGGTTGTTCTATAACTTTCTTCTTCAAAGTTTCAAATGAGTCATCTGTCTCCTTGGTCCAACTGAACCTACACTTTTATGCTCATTTTGTGGTGTCAACCATTGGTGCACAAACTTGACTAAATCCCCTTATAAACTTCCTATAAAAAGTTTCTAATCCATGGAAACTTCGGACATCATTCATAGTTTTAGGTGTCAGTGAAGATAGTATAGCACTTACCTTCTCCTAGTCCAGTTTCAACTCACCTTGGGAGATTACAAAGCCCAACTAAATGATCTCCTCCTATATGAACAAACCCTTATCCAAATTTATCATTATCTACTCTTCATGTAATCTTTTGAGGACCATATCTACATGTTTGAGGTGCTCTTTGCTTGTGTGGCTAAAGATCAAGATATCATCAAGGTATACTATTACAAATCTTTCTATGAATTATACCAAGACCTCATTCGTCAACCTCATAAAGGTACTAGGGGCATTGGATAACCCAAATGGTATGAATTTCCACTCATATAACCCCTCATTAATTTTAAAAGTTGTTTTACATTCATCCCCTAGCCTTCTTCTAATATTATGGTATCCACTATTTAGATCCATTTTGGTGAAATATTTAGCACTCCCCAAGAAATCAAGCAAATACTTTATCCTAGGGATTGGAAGCCTATACCTTATAGTTATCTTGTTGATGGCCCTTAAGTCTATGCATATCCTCCAAGTGTCTTCTTTCCTCAGTGCAAAGACAATAGGTACTGCACATGGGCTTAGAATTTTGCTAATTAGCCTTGAATCTAGCAACTCCTCAATTTGTCTTACCATCTCTGCATTCTGGAGTGGAGTAAGCTTGTATGCTGATTTATTTGGTAGGGTAGATACAGGGATCAGATCTATGCAATGACTTATGTCTCTCACCAATGGCAGGGATCTTGGAATTCCATCAAAGATGATACCTTTGTACTTGTCAAGTAACTATCTGACTATAGGGTCTATGTGCCTCTATCCTTCTTCTTTCCTCTTTGTAAACTACTCCTTTGTCACCTTGGACTTGGGAATGAGAGCATAGAAAACTGCATCCTTCTCTACAATCTCCTTCATGAACTACTTTCCTTCTACCAACAACACTTTGGCATCCTTTCCCTTTTGTTCTATCTCATTCTCCATTAGAGGTAAAGCTCTATCACCTTACCATCCTTGGTGATTGAATAGGTGTTCCTAACCCCATCATGATAAGCCTTCAAATTAAACTACTAGGGTCTCCCAAATAAGAGATGCCATGCATCCATCTTGGCTATATCAAATAGCAGTTTGTCCTTGTATGATCCAATCTAAAACTCTACCCAAGACTTCTCTTCTACCACTACTTGCTGACCTTGAGTGAGCCATGAGACCTTGTAGGGATAAGAATGTGGCAACCTTCTCAACTTGAGCTTCTCTATCATTTCAAGTGACCAAAATTTTTAGTAGACCCGGAGTCTATCAAGACCTTGCATACTTTCCTCCTGCCTTGTAGGTAGTTTTGAAAAGTGACTTTATTTGTAGGGGCTCCTTGTCAGGTACCTTCATGGTCATTACTTCTCTCCTCATCATCAGAGCCTCTCCTCTTTTAGGGTATCCATAGCTATCAAGAGCATTAAAACTTTGATAGGTTTTTGCACTTGCCACACTTTTCCATTCAGATTCCTGCACCAAATTGCTCCTCCTTTCTCCCATGGAGCTTGTAGCCTTCTCCAGAAACCTATTTTCCATATACCCCTCTTGGTTGTAGTTTTAACATTGAGGAGGTCCTCTACCTTAGGATATTCCTCTAGAGAATGGTCTCCTGCCCCTAAAGTTTCCTCTTTGATAGTAGCCTCCTCCTTGGTTGTAACTATTCTTTCTTTTGGTGCCTTCTTTCCTAGACTCACCTTGGTATCCAAAACCATTTCCTTTACCTCTAAAAGGGTGTCTTCCCCCTCTTTGTCATCTCCCTTTTCCTCTACTATTTTGTTCCTTCCTTCTCTTTAGCTTCTCCTCCACCTTAAGTGCCAACTGAAAACATTTTTGGACTGCCTCTGGGGTGTGGAGATTCAAATCTTCTTGGATGGAAAATCTTAGTCCATTGAGATATCTCACCACTTTCTCATCCTCACTCTCCTTTACCTTGGTCTTCACACACAAATTCATGAACTCCTCTGTGTAGGAACTCATGTCCATCTCCTTCTGCTTCAAGTTTTGTCTACTCTTATGCAATTGGACATTATAGTCCATTGGAACATAGGCTTCCTTCACTAAAGCCATCATCTTCTTCCAAGTAGCCACTTTTCTCTTTCCCTCTTTCACACTCTTATCTTGGATGAATGTCCACCAAGTCATTTCAGCCCCTTTGATTTTGGATTGGGCCATCTTCACTCTTTGGTGCTCTAGCATGTCTCACTCTCAAAGAAATTATCTAAGGAGTCTATCCACTCCATGACTATACCAGGCTCCATCTTGCCTGCAAACACTAGTAGATCCAACTTCACATCCATTGTTCTTCTTTCCATGGACTTGAGGAAACTCATTAGGGGTCTCTGGTCTATAGGAACCTCTAGTTCTTCCTACCTAGGGATCTCCTTTTCATCTGCTTCTTCATCTCCTCCAGAGTCTCTCTCTCTCATCTTCACTTCCTTCAATTGGTCCATTTCATTTTTCAAGGCTAGATTCAAAGCCATGACTACTCTACTCTCTACCATCTACTTCTTTACCAACACAGCAACCTAAGCATTGGTCATCCTTGATGGGATATCTTGGGATCCCTCTTCCTCTGACATCTTGTCTTCTTCTCCAGTCCAAAGTACACTCCTAAGCTCTGATACCACTTGATGTAGATGCCTTCTTACACCTAAGGACAGGTCCAAAAGGTTCAATTTTATCCCTTCCAAATAGTAACAAGGATCCTACAAGAAGGACTCCACACCTTAAGGAATTGAACTACTCTCCACTACTCAAGCCTAGCACCTACTCAAGATGAGTAATTGGCTTCAACTTCAATAACATGCCTCACCATGACTCTTTCTCTTGAGGGCCTTGGATTTGGTGAATTAATGACATCTAGGATCTATTCCAAACATTGATTTTGGACTTAAGCATCAATGCCCTATACCTCCTTTGGAAACCTACCCCTAGGCTAATAGCCCACCTAGACCGGTATTTTGCCTTAACTCCAAAATACTGAACACAATCTAGAAAAATATTTACCATTCCAGATACCCTTTATGGAGTTACACTCATCCCCAAAATGGATTAACAAGATCTACAACCTAAAGGTCTGAATCCCTTAGAAGCCTAGAGGCCTAATTAGGGTGATTAGGCCTAATTTACAAAGCACCACCCCTTTCTAGACTCCCAACTAAAAAAAAACTTTAGGAGCATGTGGGGGATGGTAAATAATCTCTAATTCAAGGGTTATATGCCTGGAATCCATCGCTATAAGATTTTAGGATGACTGTCCTAATTTTGTCTAAGGTAGTCACATAGAGATGCCTACCAAGTTTTGCATCATTCTCTCCACAACCAAGCCTTCCCTAAAAAGACCCATGGAAACCTTAATGTACACCAGCCAATATTTCATTCCACCAAAGGAAATAACTTCTAGAGAGAGGAGATGCAAGATATGGCCATGTTTAAGTAAAGCCCTAGCCAAATTCTTACTTTCCAGGTTATACAAAACAAATTGAAGGGTTCTCCCTATCATAGAAGATCAAATCCTCAAACCACTAGCAAAACAAAGTTGATTCAATCCTCCATCTTCTACATGAGTGATTTTTTCAAATTAAACCCGTACAACGACGTACATCCTCTGTAAATTTATAATTTTTGGGAAAAACTCAGTTTTTAGTATTTTATTGTCTTTAAATTTCAATCCATAGTAACTCTAACCTTATGAATCATGTCCACAGGGCTTATACCCTTCCCCAATGGTTACCAACCTAATTTTTAAGAGGTTGGAGCCATTGAGAGGCTTACAATAACCAAAAGTGGACAAGTTACACTTTTGCTTGCAAAAGTTGCATTTTTAAGAGTTGCACTTTTTGACAAGGTTGTCAATTCACACTAATTTGGGATCCACACAACATGGATCAACCAAACATCACCTACACACCCTAAAATCCTATCAAATATCAAAACAAACATCAATCTAGCCCTTATACACCAAATATTCCAAATTGGCTTATCAGGTTGACTAATTTGTGACAATGGTTTACATGGTGGGGTCTTTATTGAATACATGAAAAGTTCACAAACAAAAGGCATTCATAATGATCCTAAGATCCTAATTTACATCATAAAATCCATGATTGGCTTGTTGAGGAGGTGCTCCAGCACCACATCTACAACTCCCTACATAGCCAGATCAATAGATGGTTGATCCTTCACCTCACTAGAGACTATGGTTGGTACTTCCAAAATTGAAGTGTCTTTAGGTACCTCTTATTTTGGATTAGTGCCAACCTCCTAATTCACCTCATATCTCAATTCCAACAAAAAATTATTTCATAATTTTCTTGATTTCCTTTGCCACTTCTTCCATTTTACCAAGTATTATTCTGTTAATCCTCTTTTTGCTTCTGAATTTTTTTTTTGATAACTTTAATAACCTATCAAATTCATACTTAGATATGACTAAACCTGTATTTCCTAACACATATTCTTGCATCTTTTCATCTATTCTAAAAGCTATATTCCTACTGGCATCCAAAATGTCGTATAATTCCTTAGGAATCATGGGTTCAATTAGAGCTCTACTGAAATTATTCATATATTGCATGACTACTTCTTCAATTTCTCTTTTCTCTTTGTCATCCACTTTCTCATAATATACAACTAGGTTATTCAAATTTCCTTTCTTAACAATCTCATTCTTTATTTCATCAAAAGGTACTATGGAGTAAGAACTCTCAAGCTTACCAGATTCTAGAGCTTTGTCTAACTTGGATTTATGCTTCATGCTTCCTCTTGGTTTTACTAATGGCTCCCCTTGATTTTTTGGCTTCTTGGTAGGTAGATAATCATTAGATGGTTTTTTGACTACCCTTGCATAAGTAGAAGTCTTCTTTACTTTCCTCATTTCTTCATCTGACTATCTCCTCCTTTGTTGCTACATATTGCCTTGTAGGCTTCTCCTTTTTCCTCTTCTCAACTCCACTAGTTGATACTGCTAGCTTAGGCTTGGGTGAAGGTACCAACTTCTATATACTTAGGGCAGGTGCATATTTTCTTGGCTTGGCCTTGGGCTTCTTCTCAAAGGAGGATACTATTTTAGACTATGGCTTCACCATATCCTCTTCCTTCAATATTTTTTGTGCCCTTTCCCTTTTTATGGCTTCTCTTATGATTCCCAACTATTCAACAACCTCTTCCACCTCTTTCCTTACTTTCCTCTTCCTTGTCATCTCTGTGAATTTGGTGTACAAGTCAAGGCTTTTCTCTTGATAGGTTCCAAACCTTGGCTCCTTGTTATCCACCTATTGGCTCAACATGTGTTGAGCATATGCATCAAGAGTAGCTACATCAACCCCATACCCAATGGGCATGATCAACACAGTCCTCAGCTCGACTACTTCTATCAAACATTGATCCTTGTCTACCATAAAATAAATAGTGTGCTCCTATTTCTCCACTATAGCTTTGGGGATTCTCTCTTTTCTCTTCATAGTAGCTTAGAAATTATTGAACCCCATAAGATGGACATTCTCATTACATTGTCACCTATACTGATGCATCTATAACTGGTGAAACCCTCAAAAGAGAATTGACCGGCTTATGTAACAAGAGTAACACAATGAAAGCAATAAGAAAACATAGTAAGATTGCAGAAACAGATCATATTATAGCCTTAGAACTTTCAAAAACCATCTTGTTATCATCATATAATCATCATAGGACATTTGGTAGTTAACCAGTTACATGCAGGCTTAAAGCCAGATACAATCCAATCAGGATTTTGAGAATCAACTAGATCACTAAATACAAATCTTAATCCTTATTCTAATTTATACTTCTTCTTCTTGATAATGATTACATAGTGCCATAAATATACCCTTCAGAATATATCTTGGTTGGCCTCAAAAGATTACATTTACCAATGCGGGAAAATGAAACATGCAACTAGGTCAGCCCTTAAGAATAAAAGCAATCCTTCTAGGAAATAACAACCAAGAAGATTGGATTGGTAAGAAGGTTGGCCACACACCCAAGAACATCAAACAAGACTCTAAATAGATCCACATGCCAAGAACCACTTTGGTAATGAAGGAAAGTTAACCGGTAATGATGCAGCCATAAATGGTAAAACCCTCAAAGAGAATCAACTGACTTATGCAGCAAGAGAAACACAATGAAAGTAGCAAGAAAACATAACATGATCACATAAACATATCATATTTATGCCCAAGAACTTTTGGAAATCATTTGGTAATCATCACATAATTATCAAAAACATCTGATAATTAACCAGTTAAATGTAGGCTATCAACCAGATATAATCCAATTAGGGACTCTAAGAATCAACCAAATCACAAAATGCAAATCTCAATGCTTATTCTCAATTATACTTCCTCTACCCAATAAATGATTACATAATATCATATTTATACCCACAGGAACATATCTGGGTCGATCTCATAAGATTGCATTTACCAATGCAGGAAATGAAATGTGTAATTAGGTTAGTCCTAAGAATTTAGATAAATATTTTTAGAAAACAACAACCAAGTAATGCAGTTTAGCAGGAAGGTTGACCACATGCCAAAGAACATCAAACAAGACCCAAGATAGCTCCACACGTCAAGAATCATGCTAGTAATGAAGGAAAACCAACTGGTAAGAACAAGAACTATCTAGAAACTCAGAAGAAGTCTGCCAGAAGTGATAACTGACCGGGAAAGAATGCAAATGAACTAAAAATATGGAATCAAGCACATAAAACTACCTAGAAATTGAAAATAAGATCTACCACAAAGAACAAAAAACAACTGATGCCACCTAGTAAGAACATAAAAAATTGCACAAATAACTACACAAGAACAAAACTAAAACGAAATATTTTTGGACGATGCAAGATTTCTCATCAATCGAGGATGCTCCTGCATCAGACAACCTAGTTAGAAAAAGATGTTCCATGAGGGGAAACTCATGAACATTTAAAAAGATTTAGAATAAAGACCACATGCTCATTTCTAATCTAAACATCTTCTTTATCTGCCAACCTCTATTTTAACTCCTTCGATGCCTCAACTGAATTCTCTAACCTATGATCCTATTTGTTTCTCTTTCTTTTCTTTAGATCTGCATATTGTCTTTTTACTATTCTCTCTCTTCTTTAATTCTAACTTCATTCTACCACAAGACTTTATTCGGTTTATCACCGTAATCTCTCTATCATCTAGTTTCTTTTGTCCATCAAGCTCCACTATCATATCCTTTTGCAAACTCATGTCATCTTCTACTATAACCTCTACAATTGGTTCTATCAGATATTTGTTCAAACCCTCTGATATAACCTCTACAACTAGTTCTATTAAACCTTCTAGTATAACCTCTACCATCAGTTTCTTAGTACTGCAACTTTTCTCAGGACTTAGATTCTTCACCTCCTTCTCTTTCTCCTTCAAAGAAATCAATGTGAACTTTTTCCCATCCTTCTCAATGGTGACTAGTTTTCTTCTACAATTATAAATAATTCCTCTATCCTACTGCCAAGGTTTTCCCAATAAGACATGACAAGCACTCATAGACAAAACATCACAAAAAACTTCATCTCTAAAAGGCCCACTGCTGAAATTCACCAAACACTACTCTATTATCTCTATCTTCTAATCATCTTGTAACCAAATCACCTTATAAGGAAAATGATGCTTAAGTATTTTCAATACAATCTTCACAAGCATCTCCTCAGATACTAAATTGTCAATACTTCCACTATCTACAATAACCTTGCAACACTTACCACCTGATTTACACATAGTCCAAAAAAAGCTCTTCCTTTGAGTAGATTTGATATCCTTTCTCCTGAGCATAAGGGAATCTCCTTAATTCAATGCATAGTCAGATCCAGTACCATCACCTTATGGTTCCTCATTTGTCACACAACTTCTTTCCCTTCCCTATTTACATTCATAGAACCTATATCCAATTTCTCCACACTTGAAATATTTTCTAGGAAATTATCCATCAGTACTGCTGCTACCTTTCCTTGATGTCTTATGCACCCGTTCATTACTCCACTTAGTTTTTGACTCACCTTCTTCAATCAGTTTCTTTATGTTGTCACTCATCTTGAATTTCTCCTTTCCTCTATTTGGTTTTCTTCTTCTCGTCTTCTCCTTAGCCTTCAAAGCATACTGGTAAGCTTCTTCAACTTCAGAAACCTTCAACATACTCATCTCATCTTGAATGTTAAAAGAAAGTCCATTGATATACCTTGCCACCTTTTCTCTATCCATCTCTCTTTGTATAGATCTAATCAACACCTTGTAAAATTCCTTAGTATATTCATTCACACTCATGTTTCTCTATTTCAAGCTATACAACTTTTTGAATAATTACAATTCATAGTCTCCTAGTATGAACTTGGCCTTCAATCTTGTAACCATCTATCTCCAATAGGTGATCTTCAATTCACCAATCTCCACTCTGTCTTTCTGCAATTCTTTACACCAGAAGGTAGCATGCCCCTTCAACTTAGTCTATGCCAACCAGACTCTCTATGGGTCCTTGACATCCTCAAACTCAAAGTAGTCCTCCAACTCTTTGATCAAATTGATCAAATCTTCTAGGTTCAGTGTTCTAAACAAGTTGGAAACTTCAACTTTATGACATTTACTCACCTGCACCACTGCTCTTAGGAATCTTTCCTCTCTTTCATCTTTTGGTCCTTCAACTTCCTCAAGGTCTTCACTGGCTTCCCCATATTCATCATCAAAATTAGGTTTTCTCTGGAAACCATCCAAAGCATTCTGGTTTTCATTCGTCACTTCATTCTTGAAGACTTCCATCATTTTCTCTACCCTTTGAGGGTTTGTCCTTCATAGTAGCATCTCCTCTTTCTCAATGATGAACTACCTCAACTCGATGATCTAACTGCCAGTTTCAATTACATCCCATCGATGATCTATTGAACACATGTGCAACTTGCCTCCAATCGGTGATCTATCTAGCCAAAGGAAAGCCTCAATGTTCCCAAAATATTCTTCCATCAACCATCCCATAAGTAGCTCAAATACCACTTGATGTCATCATAACTAGTAAAACCCTCAAAGAGAATCAACTAGTTTATGCAGCAAGAGAAACACAATAAAATCAATAAGAAAACATAACAAGATCACATAAACAAATCATATTTATGCCCAAGAACTTCTAGAAATCATCTAGTAATTAATCGGTTACATGCAAGCTATCAACCATATACAATCCAATATGGGACTCCAAGAATCAACTAAATCACAAAATGTGAATCTCAACCCTTATTCTTAATTCTATCTCCTCTGCCCCACACATGATTACATAATAACATATTTGTACCCACCGAAACATATCTGGGTCAGCCTCGTAAGATTACATTTACCAATGTAGGAAATCAAACGTGTGATTAGGTTGACCCTAAAAAATTAGATAAATCATTCCATAAAATAACAACCAAGTGATGTGGTTCAGCAGGAAGGTCAGCCACATGCCAAAGAACATTGGACAAGATCCAAGATAGATCCACATGCCAAGAATCACACCATTAATGAAGGAAAACTAATGGGTAAGCACAAGAACTATCTGGGAACCTAGAAACAATCAATTGGAAGTGATAATTGACTAGAAAAGAACCCAAATAAACTAAAAAATCTAGAATAAAGCATATAAAACTAATTGGAAACCAAAAATAAGATCTTCCATGAAGAAAAGAAACTATCGGTACCAACTAGTAAGAACACAAAAAATTGCATAAAGAACTAAACAAGAACAAAACTTAAAGGAAATATTTTTGGATGATGCAAGATTGCTCATTGATTGGGGATGCTCTTGCATTAGGTAAGGACAAGAATTGTCTCGGAAGCTAGAAACAGTCAATTGGGAGCAATAACAAGCCAAAAAAGAATCTGAATGGACTAAAATTATGGAATCAAGCACAAGAACCAGTCTAGAAACTAAAAATAAGAGTTGCAATGAAAAATAAGAAACTACCAGTAAGAACACAAAAAACTGCACACTGAACTAAATAAGAACTAAATTGAAAGGAAATATTTTTGGTTGATGCAAGATTTCTCATAGAGCAGGGATACTCCTACATCAGACAACCCAAGTAGAAAGAGATATTCCATAAGAGGCAATTCATGAACATCTAAAATGATTTTGGATAAAGACCCCATGCTCATTTCTTATCCAAACATCTTCCTTATCTACCAACCTCTTCTTTAGCTCCTTTGAGATCTCAACCGATTTCTCTAACCCCAAAGTCTCTTTGTTTCTCTTCCTTTGCTTCAAATATACACATTGTCTTTGTTTACTACTCTCTTTCTTCTGCAACTCAGATTTGTTCCTGCCACAACACTTCATCTAGTTTGTCTCCATAAGCTTTCTTTCATCTGGTTCCATCTATCTACCAATCTTATCAATTAGATCCTTTTTAGTCTCATTCCATCTTCTTGTATAACCTCTGCAACTGGTTTCTTGCTACTACAATTATTCTCAAGACTCAGATTCTTCACCTCCTTCTCTTTCTCCTTCAAACAAGTCAATGTGAACTTCTTTCCATCTTTCTCAATAGTGATTAGGTTTCTTCTACAATCATAAATAGCTCCTCTATCAAACTGCCAAGGTCTTCCCAACAAGACATGATAGGCACTCATAGATACAACATCACACAAAACCTCATCCCTAAAAGGCCCAATATTAAAATTCACTAAATATTGCTCCTTTACTTCTATCTTTTGATCATCTTGTAACCATTTTACCTTGTAAGGACAAGGATACTCAAGCCTCTTCAACCTAAGATTCACAACCATCTCCTTAGATTCCAAATTGTTAGTACTTCCACTCTCCATAATAACCTTGCAACACTTACCACCTGATTTGCACATATCTTGGAAAAGACTTTCTCTGAGTAGATCTCGTATCCTCACTACTCTGCTCCATCATGACTCTTCTAAACATAAGGGATTCTCCTTGCTCTATTATACAGTCAGTTTTAGTAACTTCACCTTTTGATTCCTCATTTGTCACACAACTTCTTGCCATTCCCTACTTACATTCATAAGATCTATGTTTGGTTTGTCCACAATTGAAACATTTGTTGGGAAATTCTCTACTATTACTACCACTGCCTTTCCTCTATGTTTTCTATTCTATTTCTTTACTCTACTTTGGTTTTGATTCTTCCTCAATACTCTGCTTCTCTATACTCATCTACCCCTCAAATCTCTCCTTCCCTCTAGGTTTATTTAGCTATCTTCTTCTCACTTTCTCCTTAGCCTTCAATGCATACTGGTAAGCTTCTTCAATTGTGAAAACCACCAACATACTTATCCCATCTTGAATGTTAAATGCAAGTCCATTTTTGTACCTCACCACCTATTCTCTATCCATCTCTCTATGTCCAGATCTAATCATCACCTTGTAGAATTCCTTAGTATATTCTTTCATAGTCATGTTTCTCTTTTTCAGTTTCTATGACTTCTTAAATAGTTCCAACTCATAGTCTATCGGTATGAACTCGGCCTTCAATCTTGCAACCATCTATCTCCATTGGGTGATCTTCATTTCACCATTCTCCACTCTGTCTTTTTGCAATTCTTTCCACCATAAGGAAACATACCCTTTCAACTTAGTCTATACCAACTAGATTCTTTGCGAGTCCTTGACATATTCAAACTCTCCGATCCAATCAATCAGATCCTCTAGGCTCAATGTTCCAAAAAAAAGTTTGAAACTTCCATTTTATGAACTTTACTTGCTTGCACCACTACTCTCAGGAATCTTTCCTCTCTTCCATCTTTTGGTCCTTCAGCCTCCTTGGCTTCAATCTCTTCACCGACTTCTTCATACTCATCCTCAAGTTTAGAGTTCATCTACAAACTAGCCAATGCATTCTGGATTTTTTTCCTCACTTCATTCTTGAAGTCCTCTACCATCTGCTCTACCCTTTGGGGGTTCATCCTTCTAGGAAACATCTCCTTTTCCACTCTAGTGAACTACCTCAACTTGGAGATCTTACTACCAGTTTCAATTTCCTCTCTTTGGTGATCTATTGAACACACATGCAACTTGCCTCCAATCGGTGATCTATCCATCCAAAGGAATTCCTCAAGGTTCACAAACAACTCTTTCACCAATTGGTTCATAACCAACTCTGGTACCACTTGATGTAGGCATAACTGGTGAAACCCTCAAAAGAGAATTGACTAGATTATGCAACAAGAGTAACACAATGAAAGCAATAATAAAATATAGTAAGATTGCAAAAATAGATCATATAATAGCCTTAGAACTTCCGACAACCATCTAGTTATCATCATACAATCATCATAGAAAATTTGTTGGTTAACTAGTTTCATGTAGGCTTCAAGGCAAATAAAATCCAATTGGGAATCTGAGAATCAACCCAATCACTAAATACAAATCTCAATCATTTTTCTAATTTCTACTTCCTCTTCCCCACAAATAATTACATAGTGCCATATATATACCCTCTGGAACATATATGGGTCGGCCTTAAAAGATTACATTTACCAATGCAGGAAAATGACACATACAACTAGGTCGACCCTAAGAATGAAATAAATCCTTCCAGAAAATAATAACCAAGAAGATCACATTAGCACGAAGGTCGGTGACACTTCTAAGAACATTGGATAAGACCCCAGAAAGATCTACATGCTAAGAACCACTTTGGTAATGAAGGAAAGTTAATCCATAAGCACAAGAACTATCCTAGAACTCAGAAATAGTCAACTAGGAGTGATAACAAGCTAGAAAAGAATCCAAATGGACTGCAAATCTCAAATTAAGTACAAGAACCATACTAGAAACTGAAAATAGGATTTGTAATGAAAAGAAAGCAACTATTGGTACCTACCAATAAGAACATAAAAAACTGCACACTAAACTAAACAAGAACTAAACTAAAAGGAAATATTTTTGGTTGATGCAAGGGTGCTCATAGACTGGGCATGCTCCTACATAAGACACCCAAGTAGAAAGAGAAGTTCCATGAGAGGCAACTCATGAACATCTCAAAGGATTTCGGATAAAGACCCCTTGCTCATTTATGATCAAAACATCTTCCTTGTCTACCAACCTCTTCTTTAGCTCCTTCAAGATATCAACTGACTTCTCTAACCGCTAAATCTCTTTGTTTCTCTTCTTTTGCTTCAGATCTGCATATTGTCTCTATTTACTACTCTATTTCTTCTACAACTCATATTTGTTTCTACAACAATACTTCATCCATTTTGTCTCCATAAGCTTTCTATCATTTGGTTCCATCTGTCCATCGGGCTTATCTATTAGATCCTTTTGTAGTCTCACTCCATCTTTTGATATAACCTCTGCAACTAGTTTCTCACTAGTGCATTTTTTCTCAAGACTCAGATTCTTCACCTCCTCTTTCTCCTTCAAATAAGTCAATGTGAACTTCAGCCCATCTTTCTCAATAGTTATTAGGTTTCTTCTACAGCCATAAATAGCTCCTCTATTAGACTACCAAGGTCTTGCCAATAAGACATGACAAGCACTCATAGATACAACATCAAACAAAACCTCATCCCTAAAAGGCCCAATATTAAAATTCACCAAACACTACTCCTTTACTTCTATCTTTTGATAATCTTATAACCAACTTACCTTTTAAGGACAAGGATACACAATCCTCTTTAACCCAAGCTTCACAATCATCTCCTGAGATACCAAATTGTCAGTACTTCCACTATCAACAATAACCTTGCAACACTTACCACCTAATCTGCACACAGTCTAAAAAAGACTCTTTCTCTAAGTAGATACAGTATCCTCACTACTCTACTCCATCATGACTCTTCTAAACATAAGGGATTCTCTTTGCTCTAGTATATAGTTAGTTTTGGTAACTTCACCTTACTATTCCTCATTTACGACACAACTTCTTGGTATTCCCTACTTACATTCATAAGATCTATATCCATTGGACTTTTCCTATACCATGGATCTTAATCATAAAGTATAATTCCAAACAAAAAATAAGGGATCCAAACTTTAATGTGTGCCTCTTATCTTGTTTTATCTTTGTAGACATCTAAAAATGGTCAACGCTTGTGGAGTCATACTTTAACATTTGCGCATTGCCTTATTTTAGGGTTCCTGATTGCATTAACATTTCTTGTATGTTGTGCACTTGGTCTTTATCATTTACAAGCATTGAGTCCTTCTTCTGCATTCCTCATTTTCCTTGCTTTCAAATTAGGTCTTGTCAATAGCAATCTTCAATCATGATTTTGGTTGATCCTTGTCCTCTTGTCAATCTATCAATCATCTTTAGCTTGTTAGTAATCATTTGCAATTATCAACTTGTCAATCTCATCATTTTGTGATCGATTCATCATCAATCCTCATCCTTTTCAATCTTGTCATTTCATGATCAATTTGTCATTGATCATTGTTCTTGTCAATCTCGTCAATTTTGCGATCGATTTGTCATGGATCATTGTCCTTTTCAATTGTGTCAATTTGGATCAATTAGTCATTGTTCCTCGTCAATTGACACCTATCAATTTTGTCTCTTTATCAATCTTGGTTAGTTTGTCAACCAATCTCAATCGTTTGTCAGCATTGGTCCTTTGTTATTGACAATCATGATCGAATCAACATCAATTATCTTTTGTGAAGACCTAATTGTCATCCTTGCATTTCTAATTCATCTTCTAAGGTTTTATGATTTATTCATTTAATCTTGTTTGTCATTTTCCCTCTAGGTTAAATAATTTATTTATTTATCCTAAGTCTTCTTGTCACAATTAAATATTTATTTAATTGGCTAATTAATTCCTCCATCTTTTTGTGAATTAATTAATGAATGAAAAATTATTAATTAATTTACCTAATTTTCCAATTTACTAATTTCTCCTAATTCCTAATTTCCTAATTTTCATCAATTTCTAATTTCCTAATTTCCAATTCATCTAATTTTCTATTTTCTCCTATTTTTCTAATATTTCCCCTAATTTCATGGGAATGACATTTCAATCTTGTCATAATTTGTCATAATTTGTCAATCAATCAATTTTGCATAGCAATCTTGTCAATTTTGTCATAATTTGTCAATCAATCAATCTTGCATAGAAAGTGTCAATTTTGTCATAATTTGTCATTCTTGATTTGAAATTTCCTTTCAAATCTCTTCATGGTAATCTTGTCATCTCTCCAATTTGTCTATAAATTGGATGAATTTCTTCAATCAAAGGATCTGATCAATCAATCATGCTTCTAGTATCCTTACACTGTCATCTCATCTTGTCAATCTTGCTTTCATGCTATACCTTTGCATTTATTGGTGAGATACACAAACAAAGAAATTTGAAGGAGAAAGAAGGACAATGGAGAATTCTAGAGAAGACATTCGCATTTGCAATGGTTTGCATTTGGTTTAAATGTCTTATTTTTAGTATCTCTATTGAATGTTTTTAGGATTTGTCATTGCAATTTAGTTTTCATGGTTGAACTAGTCTAAGTTGTTATTTGCTTTGATGATTTTTGAATTCCTATCTACATTTCTTGGTGAACCTGACATGAAATTAACCCCTTAACTATGTTTTTGAGTGCTTTTGAGCTGATTTGGAGGTGGAAAACTCAAGAAACAGGGCGACCCAGAGCTTTCAGGACACTTCTGTGCCTATGTAGGAGAGATCTGCGCCTATGTTAAGGAGACCTGCACCTATGTCAAGACATTCTGTGACTTTGTCAAGGCATTCTATGCTTGTGTCAAGGCATTTTGTGCCTATGTAAGGCCAGAAATAGAGGTGAAAATTAGTGTTTTTACTTGCGAATTACTTTGTTTTCATTTTGTTCTTATATTTTGCTTTTTTTGGTACTGATTCTTTGTGTAGCACCTTGGCATTACGTGTGACAAAGACAAAAAAAAAAAGAATGAAACTTCTAACAAATTTTATGCAGGTTCGCTAGTCAAAGACCAAACAAATCAAACTCCTAACTTAGTGTTTTTGCAGGTTGCCTTATATTCCAACAAAACTTTGTGTTTGTGATTTTTAATTAGGCATCTAGTATGTTTTCTAAGTAGAATGGAATGAACATGTGTTCACTTTGCTTGTCGAGTTTGACATTGGAGTAGGAGAGTATGTTCTCATCCTTCTTAGGGTGATCAGAAATCCAGACCTTCGATACCATTCTCATGTTTTGGATTGTTTGTTACCTATAGAGGGCCTGCCTTCCTGACCATTTTCTTTCTTTTGCAAGCAAGTGACAACCGTGAGAGGGGAATGACCCAAAGTGAGCATAGATAGAGTACCTTGGCATTCTAACTCACTATAAATAAATACCTGATGGGCGAAAGCTTTGAAGGAAGGGTTACATGGGAATTGTAGTTACTTGGGAAGTGATGACCCTTGGACTCTTTCTCATATCAGCATCTAAGTAGGGCCTCATGGTCTAAATCGTGCTTGTATGACTACATTTGTTTGGTATCTTGGTGGGCCTGTGTCTCAATCATGCTTGCATGACACCAAGGAGTAGTGCTTAACAGAAATCCTTATTAAACACCTTGTATTTAGAGGCCAAAATCCTTCTAGTTGCTTGAGAAGGAGGAGTTCAGATACTTGGAGGAGATACTAAGTTCGCCATGGGGAGATTTCCATGGGGACTGATGCTTGGCTTCCCTGAGAAGTGAGTGCCGTGGAGGGCAGCCCGTGGGGTCAAGCATCTATGTATTCTCCTTGAATCTCATAATGAGTCTACTTCTCAAGTACCTACTATCCTTACCTACCATAAGAAACGTGTGAATGAGCATGATTGTCTTGAGTCTAAGTTAAAATATCTTGTCTTCTTTGCTTGTCAAAATTTGAGTTGTGTCTCATTTCAAAAACAAGACAAATTGATTCAAAACAAGGTTAAACACAAGAGTATTTCATTCAACAAAGTTTAAAACACCTTCAAACATGGTTGTCAAACATTTTTCAAAATCTTGTCTCAACATTCATGTCACTTATATTTAGGTCCTTGATTGTCCATACTTAGGGCTTAGAGCATCATTCTTGCATTCCACTTGGTCCATTTCATTTAGGTGTCCCTTTGCATGTCCTTATTAGGTTCTCATTTAGGTGTCCCCTTGCATGTCATTATTAGGTCCTCACTTAGGTGTCATATTGCATGTCCAACATTAGGTTCATCCTAGGTTTACATTTTGCAAATTCATTGTCAACTACCAAGGTTAGGTTTCACCTAGGTCATACTCCTTTGCATATCAATAAGGGTCATCCATTTGCATGTGTCTTCTTGCATTAGAGTAATACCATTTCATAATTCAACCTTAGGTTTTGTCTTAGGTTGACATTTTCATACATTTGCATTTGCATCCTTGTCCTCATAAGATTAGGTCACATTTGCATACCCTAGGTCTCTTCATTAAGCTTAGGTCATTATCATATCATATTAGGGTCATTTGCATAGTAATTGTCCCTTTGCATATAGTGTCAAAACTAGGTTTTGTTATACTTGAGTAATTAAAATCTTTGATGAACCCTAAGTCATTGTGAGGAAGTCTAGACCTTATCAAACTTTTATCTTTTTGTCATCAATGTCATTTGGTCAAACCTAGCTTAGTATCCAAGCATATAGGGGAGACATTGTCATTTTGTCCTTTTGTCACTTGGTCCTTTTGTCCTTTGAGGTCTAAACATCATTTCAATTTCCTAAGGGTCTCAATTTTAGAATTGCATGCAAAAGTTTGTCAAAATCTTGAAAAACAACAAAAACATAGGTTGCATTCTTGCCATAGATTGCATTTTTGTTTATTTAGGTTGCATTTAGTTGCATATCATACATCATCCTTTTAAAATCAAAAATCCCAAAAACATTGCATAGTGACATGTCTATTGAAACAAGGTTCCAAGCACCAATGATACAACAAAGTTTGACATATCAAACGATAATGCAATCACAATTCTATCCAAACCAACAACAAAGCAACATTAATCAAACTTTTTATGATGAAACAAGTCTCCAAATACAAAAACTAGAGGAGAAACTAGCTCAAGAAAAGGAGATATTGGAACAAAGAGTGAAAAACATTGAGAAGAATAGATCACAAATGTCCAAAATGTTTCAAAAATTTCTAGGTCGAAATCCAAATATTGAGCCAATTGATGTAAGATCTCTTATCAAACGATCAGACATACTAGCTCTCATCTCACAAATAGAGATGATGAAACAATTTCAAGAAAAGAGACAACAACATTATGTGGCTCCACAACAAGAACAAGAAGGTGTTTACTATCAATCACATTTTCAACCATCATAACCAATGGTTCAACCAATTGTTCAACATTTCCAACAGATAGAACCAATGGTCCAACATATACAACCAACACAACCAATGGTCCAATTTCAACAATATGTCCAACCGACTGTCAAGTATCAACAACAAACTCAATGGACAACTCAGTATCAACAACTACAACCAAACATTCAAAAACAAAGGTTACAACACACACCAAGCCAAATTTTGAACATGTCAAACCAATTTGATCAACATCTAGTTTGAAATAAAAACATGACATCAAACCAGAACCAACTCCTTGCCAAACAAGTTCAAATTCCAGATACAACCATGTCAAAACCCCGAAAGAAAGGTGGCTTTATTGCAAGGTTCTTAAGGAACCTACCAAGTGAGTTCTTTGAAGAAGAGAAAGATAATACACTTATGACTAGCAATGCCTCATCCCCCCACAAACAAATTGACTCTCCAGTGGCAACTATCCCTACACCTTTAGAAGTTTCACAAGAACCTTCCATATTGTCCTCATCAAACAATACACCCAAGGATGAAATTATCCAAGGGCTATCCATAATTGATTGCCAAGATAATCCAATTCATGATACACATCCTTGTCATGTTTTAGAAATACAAGACCCAATGCCACCATGAACTTTATTGCCATTACCTGTTTTAGAGGACCCCATTCAAAGTCACTCTTCCTCATGTTCAAGCATTGATTCCTTGCTAGAATCCATCACAAATGTTCAAAGTGAATTTCCTTCATGCCAAAGCATTAATCCCTTGCCAAAATCCCCCATGCATATCCAAAGTCCAACCCCATGTCAAGAGGATAATTTAGAGCATGAAGAAATGTGTCTTGAAATAGATGAAGATCAAGATCTTGAAACCTTATCATCCCATCCAATTGTTGACCAAGATTTCATTTCCCTAGACACTCGCAATGATTCCATTATTCTTGTCCATTCTATCTAAGAACACAATATCCTTTCAAATCCCA
Source organism: Cryptomeria japonica (assembly GCF_030272615.1). NCBI lineage: Eukaryota > Viridiplantae > Streptophyta > Pinopsida > Cupressales > Cupressaceae > Cryptomeria > Cryptomeria japonica. Next base: position 177,609,385 of record NC_081414.1, read on the forward strand.
TTGACATTCCACTTCCTAAGAAATATCAAGATATCCCTTCCATCCTTTCCGATGATCCCATTGAAAGTCAAGAGAAAAGCACCTTTAAAGAGGATTCCAATGATCTTCCTTCTTGTCAAGATCAAATTATTCCTTTAAATCCTCCACAAGATCCTTTTGTTCCTCCATCTCCTTGTCTTAATGCTCCATATACACTCCAAGATCACATTTCTTTTGATGATCCCATTATTTCTCCCTTTCCATCTCTTGAAGAGCCTGTCATTGAACCATGTCCACTACACAATCCTAGTCCCCCTCATGATCCTAATCCCCCTCATGATTCTAACATGTTAGTGCAAGATGTTCATGAACCCTCAACATGCATAATGGGTTCTTCCACTTTGGTGCAATCCAATCCACTTCAAGATCTCATTATTTCTCTCATATCATATTCACCTCATAATGGACTCACATCTTCTTCCCAAAGAAAAGAGTATCCTACAAGTCAAGATATTCATAAAGGCAAAGGAGTAGACCTTCACAAGAAATAAATCCTCAATATGAAAGAAAATATCAAGGGTCATGGCCTCAGTGAAATTCCTCAAGACATGGGTACCCCTACTAAATCCAATATCCCTTCAAAATCCAAACATATCCCTTCGCCATCATACTTTCCATCCATCTTAGGTCCTTATATCCCTTCATCCTATATGCAATGTCAGCAAAGGCACACATCCTTGAGTAAATTTCATCAATCCAAAATAAGTCCATTTCATTCACATCCATCCACGCATTCCTTTCCCCCTCCAAGAAATTTGAATGCCAAGTGTAAACGTCATAAGTCTAGCAATCCACATGTATTCAAGGATCAACATGTCCAATATAATCGACATGTCAAAATAAAGAAAAATTTTATCTATAAAGAAAAGGAAAAATGTAAAAAGCCACAAAGGCCCACTGAGCAAAATAAATAAAAGTCAAAATATATATGGGTTCCTAAATCCCTTGTGCAAGAAATGCACTCCAAGGAACCACAAAAGCATGAAAAATCAAAAACCATGTGGATCCCTAAGCAACTTCTTGAAGCAAAAAAGCTTAAAGAAACATCTAACTTGGCATCCAAAATTGCTATTCCTCCATCCAACACTCTCAAATTTGTTTCTCCATCACCTTCTTCATCCACTTTGGGCCCTTATGTTCCAAAATCCCAAGCTATTCCTCCATCCAAATCTCACAATTTGAGATCCATTTTTTCTCCATCAATCCACCACCCCTCAAGGTGTGTGCCAATGTCAATCTTTCCTTCATTTCCATCTAGTGAAGCCCAATTCTTCCAAAACCCTATCCATTAGCCAATGCATATTTTCCATCCTTCGATCCCTTTGATCCCATCTTTTGCATAAATCCTTGCCTTAGTTTCGTCTCTTTTTCCATGTCCTTGTCCTACCAACGTCTTTTGAGCATGCTTTTAAAAGGTCATGGTCCATTTTTTTCAAGGCTACTATCCAAATAAAAATATGCTTGAGTCCTTCTTCCATCCCCTATCATTTGTCCATCTTTTATTTAAAATGTCAAAATACAAAAAAAAAAAAAAAGTGAAAAAAAAAAGAAAAAGAAAAAAAAGGTAAAGCAAAAATAATTCATCCACTGGTGAAAACCTGGTAAATAGGTGCCTTGGGAAAGTACCATGATGAAAACCTAGCAAACAGGCATCATGCATAATCCATGAACTTCTTGCACACCACACTTGGGGATAGGTTTTATCCTATCATATCCTTTTGTCCTTCATTGTCCCATTATCCTATCGAACCCCTGTCATTACCCTTCATATCCTATTGTCCCTCATGTCCATTTCCTCTTTCCACCTTTGATCTTAACAAGGCTAAGGATCTTCATGAGTGTCATGCATCCTATTCATAGCTTTTAGTCCATCATAGGTTTTGGTCTTTATCCATTTGCTTATTACAACCTTTTATCCATATTCCCTATCTTATTGCAACTTTTTGCCACTATCCCTTAGCCAATCTTGACCTTCAGTCCATGTCCCTTATCCATTCTTGGTCTTGCTTATCCTATCCATATCTTATCACTATCCATACACTCTTTTTCATTCCTTGATCTTGATCTGACATAAGGAAATGAAATGCAAAAACATGTTTTTCAAAAAACCTCTTGACATATCCCTCATGCCATGTCACTGCTTTACATTGTCATATCCAGTCGCTTGTCCCATTCTCTCCATAATAAAAGGCCTTTGTCTTCCCTCTATCCACCATCATTTTAGCAAGCCTATTTATTCACCTATCATATTCCTTGCCTTGCTAGACACTAGGGGCAAAATCATTAAAAATCCAAAAAAATCAAAATAATGTCTCGAACAAAATCCTTAAAAATCAAATAATGTCCTGAAAAAATCCCTAAAAATCAAATAACATCTTGAAATAATCCCTAAAAAATCAAATAAAGTCCTGAAAAAATGAATAAAAAGTTTTCAAAACATCAAAATCCAAAAACAATTTCTTTGGTATTTTGCATTTTCTCAATAAATGGTACCCTCTGTGCATAGACAAATTGTTGAGCATACATCCAATGACAATCGATCAAACATTTGTGTAGAAAACAAACATATAACATGTTACAACATTGCGCTTTACTATAACTCACACATTAATAGATGAACTTTTCAATGAAACCAGACATTCAACCTGATCAAAATTGTCATATCAATCAATCAACATCAGTATCATTTGTCCTTATCACTACTATCATGGGTCTTATATAGGGTGTGGTATACTCAAAACCAGACTGTGTCTTGTCTTAGACAGGGTACCGCATTCCCTGAAACCAGACAACATGATCATTCTTGTGTTCCACTTTTGACAATGACAATCAAACTGTTTGTTTGACTTGGTCGAATTTGTGAGTCTTATCTTTTTACTAATTTATCTTTGGCTTTGATCATGTTCCTATGTTGCTTGAGGATGTCACTGAGTGATTTAGAGTGACTGGGATGATTCATGGTCCCTTTTTTTTTTTGATGTGTTTGCTATTTGTGGAATGTTTGTCACAAACTAGGGCAACTATATCATTGGGTGTCTGTGATAAGTACGTTTGCTTTGTGAACACCGCACATACCTCAACCCTTGATGTATGCACCCTAAGATGATTCACTCATTCCTTGTGTGCGATGTGTCTATCTTTTGCAAAAGGGGTTGCATTTCAGCTCTGGCCTTCAATGCCATGATGCTTTGCATCTTCTTTGCTACATTAAATAAAGGTTCTCACCTACTTTTGTGCATTGGTGAAAGCAAGTTTTCCTTCATCTCTAACTATCCTCTATCTAATTTCTTCTTACTAACATTTCTTCCATCAGTCTTGGTGATTCGTTTGATCCTATCATTTTCTATCATTCTTATTGATCAATTGGCCTCTTTTTTGGATTTTTCCGACCAATTCCTCGAGGGGGCATGCATATGTCATTGTCATTGTCTAGGGCATTTTCATTATTGTTCTTTGAAACAACACTTAGAATCGCATTATCTCAAAGAGGGGTCAAAATGTAGACATCTAAAAATGGTCAATGCTTGTAGAGTCATACTTTAACATTTGCACATTGCCTTATTTTAGGGTTCTTGCATTGCATTAACATTTCTTCTATGTTGCGCACTTGGTCTTTATCATTTGCAAGCATCAAGTCCTTCTTCTACATTCCTCATTTTTCTCACTTTCAAATTAGGTCTTGTCAATAGTAATCTTTAGTCTTGATTTTGGTCGATCCTTGTCCTCTTGTCAATCTGTCAATCATCTTTAGCTTGTTAGTAATCATTTGCGATTATCAACTTGTCAATCTCATCATTTTGCGATCAATTCATCATTGATCCTCATCCTTTTCAATCTTGTCATTTTGCAATCAATTTGTCATCAATCATTGTTCTTGTCAATCTCGTTAATTTTGCGATCGATTTGTCATCAATCATTGTCCTTTTCAATCGTGCCAATTTGGATCAATTAGTCATTGTTGCTCATCAATTGGCACCTATCAATTTTGTCTCTTTATCAATCTTGGTCAGTTTGTCAACCAATCTCAATCATTTGTTAGCATTGGTCCTTTGTTAATCAAAATCATGATTGAATCGACATCAATTATCTTTTGTCAAGACCTAATTGTTGTCCTTGCATTTCTAATTCATCTTCTAAGGTTTTATGATTTATTCATTTAATCTTGTTTGTCATTTTCCCTCTAGGTTAAATAATTTATTTATTTATCCTAAGTTTTCTTGTCATAATTAAATATTTATTTAATTGGCTAATTAATTCCTCCCTCTTTTTGTTAATTAATTAATGAATGAAAAATTATTAATTAATTTACCTAGTTTTCCAATTTACTAATTTCTCCTAATTCCTAATTTCCTAATTTTCATCAATTTCTAATTTCCTAATTTCCAATTCATCTAATTTTCTATTTTCTCCTATTTTTCTAATATTTCCCCTAATTTCATGGGAATGACATTTCAATCTTGTCATAATTTGTCATAATTTGTCAATCAATCAATTTTGCATAGCAATCTTGTCAATTTTGCATAGCAATCTTGTCAATTTTGTCATAATTTGTCAATCAATCAATCTTGCATAGAAAGTTTCAATTTTGTCATAATTTGTCATATTTGTCATTCTTGATTTGAAATTTCCTTTCAAATCTCTTCATGCTAATCTTGTCATCTCTCCAATTTGTCTATAAATTGGATGAATTTCTTCAATCAAAGGATCCAATCAATCAATCATGCTTCTAGTATCCTTACGCTGTCATCTCATCTTGTCAATCTTGCTTTCATGCTATACCTTTGCATTTGTAGGTGAGATCCACAAATAAAGCAATTTGAAGGAGAAAGGAGGACAATGGAGAATTCTGGAGAAGACATTCGCATTTGCGATGGTTTGCATTTGGTTTAAATGTCTTATTTTCAATATCTCTATTGAATGTTTTTAGGATTTGTCATTGCAATTTAGTTTTCATGTTTGAACTAGTCTAATTTGCTATTTGCTTTGATGATTTCCGAATTCCTATCTACAATCTTCTTCAAGTTTCTCAACAATTCACTTAGAAGAACTACACAAAGACCATACCTTTTATCTTTTTAAGGATCTAATATGCTAAGACTATGGTAGTACCAGAGACTAAGTTTTGTTTACTTGATTGATATACCTTGTAACTTACCACCATCGAGTAAAATCTGACATCATGCTTTAAAGTGTCATTAATTTTCATTGCCTTGTTGTCAAATTTTGAACTGGTAGCGGCTATCACAGTGGTATTCTGCACTTTTCTCAATCCAAGAACTTCACTAGTTGCACTCAAGAATGTGACTACTTGAATAGCCTACTTTGTGATTTTGTACGATCTCTCCAGCCATATGAACTCATCATGGACTGTTCTCGGGATGTACTAGACCCATTTTCCTTCATCAAATGTTGGAAATGGATGAACTACACAAAACTCTTATCTTGAAGAATCTTGTATTCCAGTTTTAGATTTCCCAAACCATTTGTCAAATGGTTGTTATAAAAGGATAACATGTGTGCACTACCAAGATCCTCAATATCACTATGAATATATGCTCTAATGTCTTCATTATGAAGAACACTATACAAAACTAAAGGAAATTCTCCTTTTGGACAGTCTTCAATAGATTTTTAAAAATGCTTCTTGAAGACAGGCCTTACTCTATCAAAAATCTCAACAAATACCTTTTGACTCTCAACCGGATGAAAGAAATCACTCATTGATCGCCACAAGCTCGAATTAATTTGTTCAATCACTTTTACTTTGCTTCTCTACTCGCTTCACTCATTTGCATCATTAGGAATAACCTTTTGAAATTCCTTTTTAACCTTTAAAAACCAAATTTTGAGTTGTAATAAAAGCTTCAACCCTTAAGCTTTTGGTTACCTTATTTTTCATGAATTCACCTACCAGAGTCTCAAATCTCCATGAAGTCTTCTGGATATTATCTACATACATGATCTAAACCTTTTGTAACCTTCTAGAATTGATTATAGATCTCCAAAGAGGGGGTTCTATGGATCTATATGAAAAACCCCCAATGGCCAAAAATCCCTAGTTGCTAGATGAGGTTCCATCGTCAGAATTAGGTGTGGATTCATGAGTCATTCTACACAGATCATATTGAGGATTCTTTAGGTAAATTGGATGTGTACGTTAGGAAATAGGAAATCATCACAAACAAGTAGATCAAAACACTAGACATGATAACTCAATCACAAGAGCACTCATTGCAATGAACCTATCCTAAAACATATTCAATAGAGACATTAAATGAAACATTCAAAAGCAAAGATTATGCAAACTGTATGATGATTTGAATGCTCCTTCCATGCGGCTCCATTGTTCTTCTTTCCTCTTCAAATGGATTTGTGGATCTCACCTACAAGTGCACACATACAATTGAAAGAAATATGGATGTTGGTTATTGGTCAAGAGTACTAGAAGCATAAGTTCGATAGTTTGATTAGGGATTCGGGCCTTGATTGAAGAAAATCATCCAATTTATAGAAGAATTGGATAAATGACAAGATTAGCATGATGCAATTCAAATGGAAATTGCAAATCAATATGACAAATTATGACAAATTATGCACTTTGTATGCACAATTTGATTGATTGATAATTGATGACAAATTATGACACATTCTATGTCAAAATTGATTGATTATCAATTATGACAATTTATGACAAATTGAAATGTCATTCCCATGGAATTAGGAGATGAAATAGGAGGGAAAAGAAATTAGAAATTAAGAAAATTAGAAAATTGAAATTGATGACAATTAGGAATTAGAAATTGATGGAAAAATAGGAAATTAGGAACTAGAAGAAATTAGGTAAATTAATTAATAATTTGTCATTTATTAATTAATTTACAAGAGGAAGAATAATTAGCCAGTTAAATAAAGATTTAATTGTAATGAGAAGACTTAGGATTAATAAATAATTTAGTAATCCTAGAGGAAGAAATGACAAATTAGGTTAAATGAATAAATCATAAAACCCTAGAAGACGAATTAGAAATGCAAAAATGACAATTAGGTCTTGACTGAAGATAATTAATGTCATGATTTTGAATTGATAAATGACCAATGCGATAAATGATTTGATTGAGAAAATGCGCCAATTGACAAGGAATAATGACAAATTGATTCAAATTGACATAATTGAGATAGACAACGATCGATGACAAATCGGTCGCAAAATGACAAGATTGACAAAAGGACAAGAATCGATGACAAAATAGATTGCAAAATGACAAGATTGAAAATGACCATGATCGATGACAAATTGATCACCAAATGACAAAATTAAACATGACAACGATCGAACAATGACAACGATCGATGACAAATTGATCGTATGATGACAAGATTGATAAACCGATCGCCAGATGATAAGATTGAAAAGAGGACAAAACCCTAATTAGGATTGACAATGTCCAAAATGATAATATTGATAAGAGAGCCATGATTGATGAAAAATTTGATTGCAAGATTGATAGGAGGACAAAACCCTAATTAGGATTGACGATGTCCAAAATGATGACAAATTAGTACGCACATTGATGCAACAAGATAAGATCGATCAAAATCATGACTGAATAATGTTGTCGACAAGACCAAATTTGAGGATGAGATGATTGAATAATGTAGAAGAATGACTCAATGCTCGCAAATGATAAAGATCAAGTGCGAATCATAGGAGAAATGTTAATACGATGCAAAAACCTAACATGAGGCAATGCGCAAATGTTAAAGTATGACCTCGCAAGCGTTTGACCATTTTTAGGTGTCTACAGGATGCATTGTCTAAATTTATTGCTAGAAATGTTCTAACTATAGATAAGGTGAATGAGGAAACTGTTAAGGAAAGAGTGAACAAAAAGAAAGGTGAAATCTTTGAGAAAACTATCAAAGACTATCTAAGCACATGGATTCACTATTATCGATACTTAACTTAACAATTTTGGAATATAAGGAAATGTATAGAGAAGCTTGCAAGCCTCACCACTTGACTAAGATATTGCTAAGGAAATTAAGAAGACATAGAAGAAGATGGATGACATTGTGGATAATTTGATTAGTTCTTTAGAACTTACATCTGCTCTTGATCAATAGATGATAGCTTTTGAAGAAAAGTTAGAGAAACTTGAGAAAGAAAAAGAAAGGATAAGGTTAAAGGCCCGAGAATAGAAAAGAAAACTTGGCCCAAGATTGGACAGTCTTATTACTCAGTAGGTTGAGCTATCAAAGGTGACAATTCAAGGAGAACGGTCACCAGAGTAACAAATGCATTATCTGACAAGCATGATCCAGTAGACAAAAACCATTATCTCTAACAATAACAAATTCATGCAGATCCTGAATCTACTTTTGGTAGACATTTTTCAACTTGTAAGCAACCAGTTACAGGCTATAAGGTAGAAATTTTGTACTCTTTTACTATTTTTTACATCCTTTGTCATTGATGCCAAAGGGGGAGTAGTATGGAGAAAAATGCATAGAGGAGATCACTTTCTTAGGGGGAGCACACTTTTTTTTGGGATCAATTTTTAGACATCATTTTTGGATAATAGTTTTGGATTTTTCTCATGAGTGTTTCCATCAATGCCAAAGGGGGATATTGTTGGCATTCTACACTCTAATGAGAATATGGTTAATGTTGTCATTAATGGAAACCAACCGGTAATAGGATTCTACACATACATCGACATCATAGACATCATACACCAACAGGCACTGGGACCGACATCCAGATTACACCGACAATGAAGTATACTAGCACTCAGGTCGACATGAGACAAGTTTTGTTTATGTGAATTATATTGTAAATGTAATTAATTATTTGTAAGCCAACATGATGTATTGTAAAGACTCATATATGTATGAGATCTAATAGGTCATTTTCATATAGTTGATGGGAGAATACAGATGATAGATAAGACAATGAAAGGTTTAGGTTAAGGTATATGACTGAGCTTAAATCAGTACTAAATCAAGCATTGCATATGCTATTTTGAGAAGTACATTTTATTGGATTTAATTATCCATATTGTAGTTAGTGAGACTCTTCTATTGAGTAGTGCGCTCTAGGCTATTGGCCTTCCTACATGTGTAGGCCCCTACTGTAAGTAATATTTATTCATATTGGCCAGTGAGTAAATATTGTGGGTCACAAATCCCACTGAGGTTTTTCCCACATCAGGTTTCCTTGCCAAAATATCTTGTGTTATGGTGTGCACTTATGTTTTCTCTGCTATTTCTATTTGCTGCATTATTTCTTGTTTACTGGTACATTGATTTGGGTTGCAAAGTTATAAACAAGTTTAAATATTCCATTAACTAGTTAGACACTAATTCACCAACCCCGCCCCCCCCTCTTAGGGTCTTTGGGACTATCATTGCATCTAACAACATCTTCTTATGTTGATCTCTAATTTTATCTACCTTTTCTTTTCTTTTCCCATCTTATTTTCTTTTTTTTAGCAGACCACTATTCCTTCTTCTGCAATATTTTGCAATGTGACCTAGTTTGTTGTATGCATGGTAGATGACATTTCTCTGCATGTCTGAAATTCATCTAATTTTGTCTCATCCTGCATTGGTTAGAGATATGTCCAAACATTCCAAATGCAAAACTTCTCTTATTTTAGAAATTATTCCTCATTCTGCACAAGTTTGCCTTGTGACCAAAGTTGTTGCATTTGAAACATTGACCGATAAAGGTAGGAACATTATTCATAACATTATTCTTCATCCCATTATTCATCCTACTTCTAAATTGATTTTCCATATGACCAAATCTATTTCAATTAAAACATCTACCATTGAATTTATAGGAATTGGGTTGTCTTACCGGAGATTTCTTGTTCTTCCGATGATTAGGTTTTGCATTGCTCTGTCCAAAACTAGAGGATTCTCCTTTGTCAAATACATGTCCCCTTGTGTCCTTTCCATTTTCTAACTATATAACATCTCATCAAGTATTTCTAAGGTAGATTAGAATTTGTCCTTATAATCATTAGTAGTAGTATGTTCATCTCTCACGGTAACAATATGTCTTTCAAGTTCATGTCCACCATTCTTTGATTGTATCAACTCAAGCTTCAACTAATCATTTTCATAAGTTATTCTGCAACATTCATCTCATCTATGTTTCAATTATTAAGTCATACTTTCTTCATTCTTCTTTTGGTGTTAAATCTCCTTAGTCATCTTCATCACAATAGATTGCATCTCATTCTTCAATACTACATTCTCTCTGGCAAGCTTTTCACATTCACTAGTCTTGCCTTTATCTTCAATTCTTTGCTCCTTTTCTCCTTTAGTTTGTCCATCAACTCTTTTCTTTTGTCTCTTGAAGTTCTCACTTCTTCTCTCAATCTCTCAATGAAGTCTTCAACTACACTCAAGTTTCTATTCAAGGAACTTGCTTTATTTTTTATTGCATCAAGATCTTCAAGTGCCACACTAAGCTATCTCTATGAACTAGAGTCCATTAATTCAATCTTAAAGATCTTCCTCAAGCTATTAGGCTTCCTCAGAGGAACTAATCTCTAATACCAATTGATGGAATCAATGAACAGACAGAGGGGGTGAATCAACGTTCTACAAATCTCAAACTTATTATACTAATTCTTTAACCACTAGATGCACAAGAAAGAAAGCAAAGTGCAAAAACATAAAGAAAATAACCATGCAACCATAACAAAAATATTTTTACATGGAAATCCAAAAGGGAGAAATAAAGTTGGGATTTAAACCCAAAATATTATTATACTATGGCTAGTACCAAAATAATATTACAATAGGGGAATGCACTTGCATTCAAGCACACTGCTCAAAGCTCTCTACTTAGTTACAAAAAAGGGTTGCAACCTAAAAGCGAGGATCACTACCTTACAAATAATTGCACAATGATTACAATGAGTAATAATTGGAAAAAAACATATAATTATGCAAAATATCAGTTCTGGTTAGGCACAAAGTGATTCGTTGTGACTGTTCTGATAAACTCCTCTGTTCTGCTATGTTGTGGATTACCAGATCAACAAATTCAAGATGCATATGTGAAACTATGTCCAATCACTCCAAAAAAATCTAGAATATGATCACCATACCAAAGACATCATCCAAGTTGATCTTATATATCCGCACTATCAAAATTGATCTCCCATAAGTTGGCTTCACAAAATATCAAAATATGAAATATGTAATCTTGTGTCAACTCAATCTTTACAAATCATTATTCCAGACCTATATCAAATGATCACAAGATTCCTATAGGTCTCACCAACCATCTCAAACATATCACCAATCATCAAAATCTACCCAAGGAATCCAAACTACATGTTATGTTAGACAACACAGATAACCACAGGGCAATTGAGAGGGGAGGATGAATTAGTTGTCAGCAGATTACAAAACTTTAAGCATTCAAATCCTTATTACCAAAATACACAAACTCAATACTCAAATGCATAAACCAAATACCAAAATGACTGATATATAAATTAAACATTAACATAAATCACAGAACAATTACCATCCATCCATAACACATGACACAAAAATTTGTACGTGGAAAACCCCATAAAGGGAAAAACCATGGTGGGAAGCCTACCCATAGTCATATAATACTTTTGTAATAAGTATGTGATTACAATATGAGGGGATTGCACATGTAGTAAGGCCAACAACCTAGAGTGCACTGCTCATCAGAAAAGGAGCCTCACTAACTACAAAATAAATCTAGACTACAATCTGGAAAGAAGAGTGAATTGCAAATATAGCATCTACTATGTCTGAGAATAGTTTTGGTTAAGCTCAACACCGAAGGTCTTAAACCTCTCTTATAAACCCAATTTGATCACCTATGATTGACCAAAACCTCTACATATGACTACAACTTTATTCACACATAGATAGACCTATAACTGCCACTAACATTCCCATTACCATGATCTACAAAGAGATCTTACATCATATATATAGCAACCCGAGACCTAAATAATTAGGTTGGCCACATTAAAGATAATACAATAAATTCATTACATAAACCCGCAATCCAATGATCATCCAAGTTGGCTTAGGATGAAAACAATATAAACCAATCATTAAATCTCATCTATAATGCATCAGAAACATACTCCAACATGTTACATAAACCGGTCCATAACCTACATAGCACCGAACCCAAAATAGGTCACCGTAAACTAGATCCAACACCACCAATCAACAAGAAAATGAACAAGATTACCAAAAACATACTTAAAGCCATCTAGAAGCTGTACTAAGACCACTTATCATGTGCATCAAAAGATCTTCAACAAATCTCTACCGGTAAAACCCTTACTAGTGACCAAAATTCTTACTAGAATAAATGATAGCTCCTGAGTCATACAATCCTGAACCAACTAATCATGATACTCATCTAAATAGCATGAATGAAAGATCCAAATCAATTCCATAAACCAAAGTATATTGGAACATATCAAATCAATATCATAATCCAACCACTCTCATGGAACCAATTAGAAACTGATAAACAACCAAAACTATCAGTGTTTCCATCAGTGACAAAATGTCAACACAACACATAAATAATTCCTCCAAATTTCCAATAATCTCCCCCTTTAGAATTGATGGAAACACTAGATGTGAAAAACATGCAAGTGCCAAGAAATAACAAACAAGTATCCCCTACAAAAGACAACCATCAATATCCCATAAAATGATATAGCAATTAAGCTCTGAACCAAAATCCCCTAATGAATATATCTCTCCCTTATGTTTTTCACAAGAATAACTCTCCCCTTTGACATCAATGCTAGAAATATGACATAAACATCAAAGAAAATTCATAAACCCTCTGATTCTTATAGTTGACTACTCCTCTTGAGTAGTAGCACCACCACATCAATCTAAAATGAGTAATATATCTAATAATGCATACTGAACTAATGCCAATTAGCATCACTCATGTCTCTACCAGAGGGACAGAAACCCCCAATCTATCTCACAAGTACTTAAATGATTTTTTAGGCAAGGTTTTAGTGAAGATGTCTGCAATCTTCTCTTTAGTGTTCACATAAACCAGTCTGACTTCATTTGCTTCTACCTTCTTCTTCAAAAAGTTATACTTGATAGATATGTGCTTTGTCATAGAATGAAATACCGGATTCATTGATATATCAATAGAAGTAGAGTTATCACAATGAATAACTACTGGTGCAAAGGTTTCATCATAATCAATTCCTTCCTTCTAAGAATATCCTTTACAAACCAATCTAGATTTAATTCCTCAAAACTTGTCAATCTTCATTCAATTTATTCCTAAAACCCCATTTAGTTCCAATAAAATTCTTATTTTTTAGGTCGAGGAACTAAAGTCCATGTGTTATTCTTTTCCATCTGATCTAATTCTTCTTCCAAATATTTCATCCAACATTCATCTTTACAAGCTTCAATTATAGATGTCGGTTCAACTTGAGAAGTGAAACATACCTCATTAGCTATCAACCTTCTTCTTGTCATCAATCCTTTGTTTTGTCTCCAATGATATAATCTTCTAAATGATTCAACCTTACATACCTAGGAGTCTTCTGATTTTTTGTTCCTCTATCCTGATCTTTAGTTACTATTGAATTTTCTGATACTGCCAGAGTAACTGGTTCAACATTTTGTTCTGATGTAGGTGCTACTGGTTCAGTTATGATGATTTTCACTGTCTATTCTTTCTCATAATTTTTTATTTGACTTCTATTCTTCTCATCCACCTTGACATTTGTGCTCACCACAATTCTCTGCAATCTTTTGTTATAACATCTTTATGCTTTTCTTTCATTAGAATAACTAAGTAATATTCCTTCATCACATCTATTCCAATGGAATCATCTCTTTTGATATAGCATTTACTACCAAAGATTCTAAAATACTTAACTATTAGTGCATGACCAAACCATAACTCATAAGGTGTCTTACCAGTATCTCCTTTGATATGAATTTTGTTGAATGTATATATTGTTGTGCTTACAGCTTTTCTCCAGTAGACATGAGGCATATTAGGTTCCATCATCATAGTTCTAGCTACATCCAAGATAGTTATGTTCTTCATTTCCATAAATCCATTCTATTGAGGTGTTTGGGGTGCACACAACTATCTCCTTATTCCATTCTTCTCACAATATCTATTAAATTCACCAGGTGTGAATTCTCCACCCTGATATGACCTTAAGCACTTAATCTTCAATCCTGTCTCTATCTCAACTTTGGCTTTAAATATTTTAAACTTTTCAAATTCTTCAGACTTCTCCCTTAGACAAGTAACCCACATCATTCTTGAATAGTCATCAATGATTAGCATGAAATATCTATCACCATGAAGACTTTTGATTCTAGCAGGATCACACAAATCAGTATCAATAAGATCAAGAACATCATTAGATTTGTCTTGTATACTCTTAAAAGAAGTTCTAACTTTCTTTCCCATTTGAGATTCCTTACATACTGGACTATAGGGCTTTACAATCTTAGGTATATCTCTAACTACCTTAGTAGAACTGATTTTCAAAATGCAATCAAAATTCACATGACACAACCTCTTATGCCGTAGCCAACTCTCATCAATTTGTGCAATCAAACATGTCTTCTCACTGGAGTTCAAATGAAAGATATTACCTTAGGTCTATGTACCGGTTGCAATCTCCAATCCAGATCTGTTGATAATCTTGTATTTTCCATCCTTGAACTATAACTAAAATCCCTTATCCACCAATTGTCCTACACTCAAAAGATTATTACTTAAACCTTCAACATATTAAACATTATTAGTGTTATTCTTACCATCCAATGATATTGTTCGTCTTCCCTTGATCATGCATGCTTTGTCATCTCCAAATCTAACTAGACCACCATCAAATTCTTGCATAGATAAGAACTTCCTTCTATGTCGAGTGATATGATGTGAACATCCACTATCAATTAACCACTCATACTTGTCTTTAATTTTAGTAGCAAGGGCCTTCTCTTCAAGTAGTGGATCATCTTTCTTGATAGCCAAAACTACCCATTCCTTTCCATTATTGGATCCACTAGTTGAATCTTGTATTGATTCATCATCAGAATTAGTCACACCTTCTTCATCAGCAAAGTAGCATGATTTGTCTATGTTCCTCCTATACTTATGCTTGTTCTGATAGTCATGGTTAGGCCTGAAATATCTTCTAGCTCTTTCTTCAAATCTTGAATTGATTCCAGGATATCTAGATGCAAAATGACCTATCTTATTACATGCAAAGCATTTAAAAGGTGATTTTCCTTCATACTTACTTCCTATCAGTCCTTTAGGTACTCTTCTAGCAAATAAGGATTCATGTTTCTTAAACTCTTCATCTTCTTTCTTCATATCCTCTAGTTCCTTCACATATAAAGCTTTCCAATCACTCATGTTGGTAGATGGTGTAGATGCATGAAAACTGGGTTCAGATTTTATAGCTCCATAAGGTCCAAATTCCTAAAGCTCAAAAGTAAATAATTTTCCATCCAATGTATCCCTATTAATAAAGATGTTTTCCATAGTTCTCAACTCATTAATTGTAGTAGCCCTCATCTTATAAGCCGGTGGCAAAGCTTTGAGTACTTTACAAACTATTTCATCTTTGCTCAGAGATCCACCACAACATTGAATTCCCAAAACAATCTCATTAAGTCTCTTCATAAAAGCAGTAATATTTTCATCTTCTTCCATCTTCAAGTCCTCATACCTCACCCGATAACCATTAAGTTTAGCAATTTTAATAGTAGGGTCACCTTCATTTAGAGTCTCCACTTTATCCCATATAGCCTTTGTAGTTAATTTATCAGTCAATCCCATTATTTGTTGATCAGAAAGTGCACACAAAAGGGCTTCTCTAGCTCTACAATCATTCTCAAGCTTCTTATCCAGACCTGTCGGAGGAGAATTTCTATATGCCAGATTAAATGATGGTACACCTTTCTCAGTGATCTCCCAAATTTCCTTTCCAAGACATCTCAAGTGAGTCTCCATCTAAATCTTCCATACCTTGTAATTTGTTCCATCAAGCCTAGGAATTTCTATCTAGAAAACAACTATAGATGCACTTGATGAACTTGAATTGCTAGATTCCTTAGGATCTTCCTTAGGCAGTTAAGCTTATGCAAAGAGGACCAATATCTAATACCAATTGTTAGACAACTTAGATAACTAGAGGACAATTGAGATGGGGAGGTGAATTAGTTGTCAACAGATTAAAAAACTTTAAGCATTCAAATCCTTATTACTGAAACACATAAACTCAATACCAGAATGCATAAACCAAATACTAGAATGACTGATATAGCAATTAAACATAAACATAAATCATAGATAGCTACCATCCATCTAGAACACATGACACCAATATTTGTACGTGGAAAACCTGATGTAGGGAAAAACCATGGTGGGAAGCCTACCCATAGCTAGATAATACTTTTGCAGTAAGTATGTGATTACAATATGAGGGTCCTACACATTCAAGAATGCCAAAAACCTGGAGCACACTGCTCATCATAAAATGAGCCTCACTGACTACAAATTAAATCCAGACTATAATCCAAAAATAAGAGTGAACTACAAAGATAGCATCTCCTATGCCAGAAAATAGTTCTAGTTAAGCTCGGTTCCAAAGGTCTTAAACCTCTCTTACAAACCCAATTCGATCACCTATGATCAACCAAAACCTCTACATATGATTACAATATTATTCAAAGACATATAGACCTATAACCCCATTAACATTCCCATTACCATGATCTACAAAGAGATCTTACATCATATATATATACCAACCTAGGACCTAAACAATTGGATTGGCCACCTAAAAGATAATACAATAAATCCATAACATAAACCCACATTCTAATGATCAACCAAGTCATCTTAGGCTGAAAATAATATAAGCCAATCATTAAATCCCGTCGGTAACACATCGGGATCATCCTCGAACATGTTACATAAACCAGTCCATAATCTGGATATCATCGGACCCAAATAGGTCGCCATAAACCAAATCCAACACCATCTATCAAGAGGAACACAAAAAAGATAACCAACAACATCTTGAAATCCATCAAGAAGACTCACCAACACCACTTATCATGTGCATCAAAATATCTTCAACAAAGCTCTGCTAGTAAAACCCTTACCGATGACCAAAAGGCTTACTAGAACAAATGATAGCTCCTGAGTCATCAAATGTCGAACCAACTGATCGTGATACTCATCTATATAGCATGAATGACAAATCCAAATTAATTCCATAAACCAAAGCATACCAGAACATACCGGATCAATATCATAATCCAACCAATCTGTCGGAACCAACCAGAAACCGGTAAACAACCAAAACTATTGTTGTTTCCATCAATGACAAAAACTTCAATGCAACACATAATCAATTCCTCCAAATTCCCAACATGTTACACCTCCAAACATGAGGAATACTCTATTTTACTATGCTACAAGATATCATATCTTCAAACAAGCATAGGAATCAACATTAGAGGGTAGCTTAGCATGATAATCTTTTTCTAATAGAAAACCAACTAACCCTAATCACCAAAATGAGAAACTACAAACACCAAAAAAAAAGAAATGCTTACAAAACTAAACACTAAGTTGCACTGGGTAGACTAATACCATATAACTTACTCAAGACATTCCATAGTCCCAAACTCCATACCAAATAAGATCTATAGGATGAGTTGCCATCAATGACAACTCCTAAGAATCCTTATGCACCAGACATGATCAATCTCCACCGAAACATCATCGGAATAACATCAAATGCCAATAGAAAATATATTTACCAATCTGTGCAATCTACAACCCTAAGAAGAATTTCATCTCACTTATCATAGACATCTCAAATTCTTTTTGCATATCATCAACAAACTTCATACTCAAATCATCATCTCCTCCAAAAATAATTTCATGAACAAAAACTTCAATAATTAAAATATTTTCATTATCAATTTTGAAGTATAAATTACTATCAGTAGTACTTTTATAGAATTCTAATTTCATCAAATACTTATCTAATCTGGCATACCAAGCTCTAGGGACTTGTTTAAGTCCATACAATGCTTTCTACATTGAATGTTTCTCAATATAGGAGTCCTCTTCCAAATCAGCATTCAAAAAGGCTAACTTGACATCGATCTAATATACCTTGAAATTATTGGAAGCAATATATGACAGATGTGATCTAACAACTTCAATTCTAGCTATCGGAGTGAAAGTCTCCTCATAATCAATTCCTTCCATCTGTGAACATCCCTTACATATCAGTCCTGCTTTGTTTCTCACTTCTCTATCTTCATTTAATTTGTTCATGAATACCCATTTAGTACCAATCACATTATTGTTTTTAGGTCTTGGAACAAGTTCCCATGTATTCTTATTCTCAATCTGATTCAATTCTTCTTCCATATCCTTCATCCAATTTTTATCTTTACAAGCTTCAACAACATCTTTAGGTTTAATCTTAAAAATAAAACATACCTCTTCTACAACAAGTCTTCTCCTAGTCATCACACCTTTATTATTATCAACAATAATTTGATTCTCTAAATGATTTAGTGTGACATACCTCAAGGCCTTCTGATTGTTTTGATTTTCAGTCCCTTCAACTTCTTCACCATCAACAACTTGATTCATTGTCTTTGCCAAATCACTCTTATTTGGATTCTTAGACTGAACTTTCTTTGAACTAACATCTTGATCATCTGATTCATATCCACATGCTCTAATTTTCTTCTCATGACACTCATCAACCTTCACATTTGCACTTTCCACAATCTTCTTCAGTCTCTTATTGTAACACGGGTAGGCTTTGCTCTTAGTAGAATAACCCATGAAGATTCCTTTATCACATATTTCATTAAATTTTCTTATATTTTCATCTCTTTTGATATAACATTTTCTTTCAAATATTTTGAAATATCTCACTATAGGAAAATGACCTAACCATAACTCATAAGGAGTCTTACCATAATCACCTTTTATATGCACCCATTTGAATGTGTACACAACAATGCTAACAAATTCTCTCCAATATGTATGCAAAACATTTCCTTCAATCATCATATTCCTAGGAGCATCCAAAATAGCTATGTTCTTCCTTTCCACAACTCCATTCTGTTGAGGGGTCCATGGAGTAGATAACTAACTCCTAATTCCATGCTCTTCATAAAAATAATTAAACTCACTAGATGTGAACTATCCTTTGTCAAATCTCAAGCACTTCAGCTTTAATCATATCTTTGTCTCCACTTAAGGTTTAAATATTTTGATTTTCTGGAGTGCTTTAGATTTCTCTCTTAGAAAATTAATCCACATCATTCTAGAATAGTCCCCAATCAATAGCATAAAATATCTCACTCTGCAAACTCGTTACCCTAGTAGGATCACATAAGTTAGTATGCATAAGATCTAACAATTCATTATATGTATACAATTTTCTCTTGAATAAAACTCTTGTTTGCTTTCCCAATTGACATTCTTTACACACCAGATTAGAAGGCTTTACAATCTTAGGAAGATCTCTAATAGCTTGATTAGAACTTATCTTAATCATCTGGTTAAAGTTAACATGACACATTCTCATATGCCATAACCAACTATCGTCAATCTGAGTAATCAAACAAATCCTCTCACTAGCATTAAAATGAAACATATTGTTAGATTCAATGATAGTCCCAAAGACACTGAGAAGGTGGGTGAATCGGTGTCTGACCGGTTAGCAGAATATTTAAACTTATTGATAACCTTGCAACTCAAACCAGTGTACTGGTAAACCAAAATTAATGCAATAAATAGAAATAGAAGAGACAACATAGAAACACACCATAACACAAGATGTTTAATGAGGAAACCTGGTGTGAGAAAAACCTCAGTGGGATTTGTGACCCACAATATTTACTCATTGGCCAATTAATAAATACTACTTACAATAGGCACTTGCACATGTGAGGAGGCCAACAACCTAGAGCGCACTACTCATGAAGAGTCTCAATGACTACAACAATGGAATATTAAATCTAATATAATGTACTACTCAAAACAACATCTCCAATGCCAGGTTTAGTACCGGTTTAAGCTCATATAGATACCTTAACCAAAAAAATTCATTGTCACTAAATCACCTTATACAATATTTGCATATCCATACCATATCCCTTTTCAATCATCTTATTATTCTCTACTACATAAAAATGACCTATAAGATCTCATACATATATGAGTCTTTTACAATATACCATGTCGGCTTACAAAAGATAATTATATTAAAATAAACAAAATTTCATCTCATGTTGGCTTGAGTGTCGGTATGCTTTTTTGCCGATGTAATATGAATGATAGTGAAGTGCCTATCGGTGCCAATCTATAATGTATGTGATGTCAGGCATGTAGAAACCAATTGCTAATGGCTTACCACTTGGTTGGCATTAATGAAAACATCAGCTATTCTCATAAGACTTTATAATGACAACAATCTTCCCCTTTGGCATTGATTTCAACACTCATGAGAAAAATCCAAAACTGTTATCCAAAAATATGTGCTCCCCCTAAGCAGGTGATCTCCTCTATACATGCATTTTTCTCTCCACTACTCCCCCTTTGATATCAATGACAAAGGATGTCATAAATAATCAAAAGAGTGCCAAAATTCTACCTCAAGGTCTATAACCAGTTGGTTACAATCTGAAAGATGTCTACCAAAACTAGATTCAAACTTTACATAAATTTGTTGTTGTCATTTAGAGTTGCCTCTGTCTGCTGGATCATATCAGTGAGATAGTGCATTTGCTACTCTAATGATCTCTCTCCTTGTACTGTTGCCTTAGATAATTTAATTCTCTGAGTAATTAGACTATCCAACCTTGGTCTAATTTTATCCTTTAGTTCCTAGGCATTAGACCTTATTCTTGTCTTATCTTTCTCAAGTTTCTCCAACTCCTAAAAAATTGCCATTTCTTGCTCAAAAATTGATATAAGTCTAGATGAACCTATCATGTTGTCCACAATGTCATCAATTTCTTTCTGTATCTTTTTAATTTCCTCCTCAATGTCCTCTATCAAATAGTGTGGTTTACATGCTTCTCTATATAACTCCTTATACTCCAAAATTGTAGAATTGAGTACCGATAAAAGTGTATCCAAGTTATCGATACATTTCTTTATAGTGTTCTCAAAGAATGTATTTTTCTCTTTGTCAACTCTCTCCTTAATGATATCCTTATTCACCTTGTCTATAGTTATAATATTATTAGTAATGAATTTGGACAAAGTGTCTAGTTTACCTATAGAATCCTTAATGTGATCTATCTGACATGTAGGTGCAATCATCTTCATAATAGGTAATGTGCTATCAATTGCCTTAAATGCCAATGCATTGCAATCAGTTATCATCTTGATAGAATCCAATAGAACCTTTGTAATGTTAGTGGGTCTGAATTCACCTGTAGGTTTCTTCTCAATAAATGTTTGACCAATCACCTTCACTATATCCTTTTTATTTCCATCAAATGCATCCACTTTACTTACATTCTCTTCTGGTGGATCTGTCTATGTCTGTACCTCTACCTTTGATGGTTTCTTAGTTTGATTTAGAACCTCTGCAACTTCAAGTTTCCTAGACTCAACATGAAAATCTGCCTCAGATTATTTCTTTGTTAGTACAACTACTGATATCTCAGATTCTGGTGGCCCTGTGCTAGTTGTCTTGTCCTCTATAGATTTCTCAGTCTCTGGTTGCTCTGTTTGAGCTAGTATCTCAATTTCCTGAGAGTCAACAGTTTGTACCGTTTTCTCTAAAATCTTGTTGTCCTCAACACTAACTGCCTTAACCTCTATAGCCTCTTTGTCCACAATAATGTTTATATCTTGAGTATCCACATTCATTGTAAAGAGTATCTCAGACTCTGGGTTAGTATCATCATGAGTTATGCCTTCAGTAGCCATATCCGATGGATTAGTTGTGTGAACCAGTGATGTTGCAGGAGGGGTGTCCTGAGCTGGTAGGGGGATGTTATCTATTATTTTGATTGAAGGAACACCACCAACTTTACCTTTTCCTTTGTCTTTCTGATATACCTTGAATGTCTTTTCCACTTTTGGTCTACTTCTTTCCTCTTTCTTTTCCTTCTCCACAAAGGATATGTCCCATTTATCTCTAGTCTCATAAGCAATCTCCTAAACTCTTCCAGCCATGAGACTTACTTGTCAATGTCTATTGGTATATGGACACTCCAATGAGACATTGTGTGTGATTGAAGGTTTTGTCATTGATGGCAACCTTACAATCCTATGGCACTGGCAAAGCATTACTTAGGTAACCTTGCAATCCTATGGCACCAACAAGACATTATACTGGCAAAGCATTACTCAAACAGAACAGTGCACTGGCATCAACAAAATCAATCTACACTAGCACTGGCACAGAAGGAAATATGTATACCGGCACTAAGGCTGACAGGATTTTTGTTATGTAATATTTTGTTTATTATTATAAGCTGACTTGGCAAATTGTAAAATGACTCTTGTATATAAAAGAGATCATTGTAGGCATTTGTAGGATATGGATAGGAAGCATAAATAAATTATAAGGTAGACCTAATGTGCAAATTGTAGGTCAAGGGTATATGTAAAGAATAGAGCAAGAACCGGTACTGAATTTGGCATTGAAGATGCTATTGTAAAGTAGTACAGAATATTGGATCTGTGTAAATCCTCATTGTAAGTCAATGTGACTTCTTATTGAGTAGTGAGCTCTAGGCAGTTGGCCTTTCTACATGTGTAGGCCCCTATTGTAAGCAATATTCTCTTATTGGCTAGTAATTGAAGATTGTGGGTCACAAATCCCATCGAGGTTTTTCCCACACCAGGTTTCCTCATTAAACATCTTATGTTATGGTGTTCTTTTCATGTGGATTAGAAAAGGTGATCTAAATATTGGGGTTACTCCTCCACCGGTAGAACCAACAAATGCTTCACCGGTAGGACAATATGATGCTCCACCGGTAGGACAGAGCAATGCTCCATCGGTAGGATGTTCTTCATCAAATTGAAGAAAATTATCTTGAGGGTTTGGCAATCAAATGACACATGTGCTATTATTCCCTCAGTTAGAGAAAAGAAGTTGAAAATCCTTCATTACCGACAAATAAAGTTAAGATAATACATTGTCAGCAAGCAATTAATGTGGTAGGTAGCAGAAAAGACTTGATAAAATAAGGTTTTTGGCTCCATTTCATTTCACCATGAATTCAAACTTTCAGAGAGCGTGAAGATTTTTGAGCTAAGGCATTCTGAGCAAAGAGGCAAAGCACTTCAGCAATCAATCCATCCAAAGGCAAAAAAAGGTATTTATCATCATGGCATCCTCCTCTGCACCTGAATTCATAGCAAACCCTACAATAGTCACAGTTATAAAATGACCTAGGCTCATGTTTTAGCTAGTTTCTGAGGTAGCTAAGAAAGATGACAACATAGGTGCTTTTTCCCAAATTCCAAAGGGTGTTGTTTATGCAGAAGACCCTAGAATGTATATTCATTGCAACATAGAGGAATTAGGTCATGAAGAAATTAAAAACATGTATAAATCTATTATATGTGACAATGCCAGAAATGTGAAACTTGAACATAAAATTTTTGAAACCCTAGGATTCACTGAAATCCTCTGCATTCCTAAATTTCCCAAGGAATTGGTTAGGATAGTTCTTAGTAGGGTACATGGCTCATTCTTTTGGTTTGACTCAGTGCACAAAATTAGAAAGGTAGCTGTGAAAGCAGTAATAGGGTTACCTTCCATTGGTACCAGACTCGACAAAACCAAGAAAGTCTCCAATGACTTGGTAACAAACCTAAGTAGTGCAACATCTGACAAGAGATCATTGAGGGTTAATGATGTGACCGATACAAATGTTAGATTCATTAGCATGATTCTAGGTTACAAAGCAACTCATGCTAATAGGCTTAACTCTATTTCTAGTTTATGCATAAAAAGTGCTTATGACATGGTGAAGGACAATGTAAAAATTGATATTTGTGAATGGTTAAAAGATGGGTTAGTTGACAATTTGGCAAAAATCAAGAAGGATAAGAAAGGAACCTTTAGATTTGGAAATTTACTTGTATGCTTAATGCTACATATAACCAAACAGGCTCCCAGTATAGGCTACAAGGATTTTGGATTCGACATACCGGTAGGAAAACAATTGTCTGACTTATTCAACAACATGGGTGAAAACATAGAAAAGAATATCAATGAGTATTTTCAAGCACTAAAAGTCAGAATGAATAAAAGAATCAGACTATCACAGGGAATTGTCGACAAATACAAGGATGATATATGTTTTGTAATAAAAAAGGATGAGATCTAGATGGAAGTAGTCATCCCAAGAACAATCTGGGTTACAAAGATGGGGTATGAAACAAATGACCACATAGTGGAAACTTATGCCAAAGCACTTCTGGAAGCCCCCAGTGAACCAAAGGAAGAAGTATTTGGTAGTGTTGAGACCATCGAAAGCCAAATTCAATCTAAGAAGAGAGTAAAGAAAGTTGAGGCATTTGTGAGGAAAGGAACTAGACAAGCAAAAGCCATAAAGGAAGATGTACTAAAGAAAACCGGCATAACAGAAGATGAGTTGGCAGCCCAACAACCTGAAACTCATCTATCACTGGTAGATACTTCCTTAGAAGGAGATATGCCAGCAACTTTCAAAAGAGTTGTTAGGAAAAGAGACCCCTCATCGGTATCCACTCCTTCACCTAGAAGGACAAGACAGAAGCAACAAGCTGTGAGGTTTCTGATCAAGAAAGCCACACCAAAGAAAAAGTTGACCCCCAAAAGGAAGAAGAAGACAAACACTAACTTGGCCCCTTTTGACATATTACTGAATGAGATCACAGAGGAAGGTAAATTGAAAAACATAGGGAAAATATATGACACCCTATCAGAACATGAGAAAGAACAAGTCAAGGAAAGTGTTATATTACACATGGACATGTATACAAAGTTTTTTATGCAAGTCCTAAATGAAATTCCTGATGAACTATATAAAAGACTTGAGGCTAGAAGGCAAGGAATAGTTGATTTGGATAAGAAGATTAAAATAGAAAAATTACTTGTAGTATACCCGGTCAACTCACCTAAGGAAATTGATGATCTGATAGCTCAAGCCAACCAGATAATTTTTTCCACTGCACAATGGCAAATATCACTTATGGTAGGTAGAGTTACTAAAGTTTCAATGGAAACAGAAGATGGTTGGGATACATTCTTGGTTGAAAAAGAAAAACAAGAAGAATATAGGAATCCCAAGCCCACTCTGGTATATCAAAAGGACAAAGGGAAAGGTAAAGTTGGTGGACCACCAAGTATCAAGATTAGAGACAACTTACCCCCACCTCCTTTAAATACTCCACTGGTAAAAACAACAACTGCAGAAGATCAACCGGCAGCTGAGAGCATGGACACAGAGGATAATAATCCTAATCTTGAAGTCCTATATACTGTGAATGTTGATACTCAGAAAATCAACATAGTGGTAGATAAGGATACTACAAATAAATTAGAAAACAAAGAGCAACCGACAACAAATTCAAAGAAAAAGATGATATCTGGAATAGAATCAAAGAAATCAACAAAGCTAAAGGCTCTAGAATAGATGTCACCGATAAGAAATGATGCAGGAAAAACTATGCTTAAAGAGATGGAGACACAAATAGACCAACCAGAGATCAATACTAGCATTGTCACTTCCACTGGCACTCAGTTTGTTGGGTCACCATCAAATGTAATAGAGGTATTGCTTGAATCTATCAAGAAAATAACTGATTATAGCTCATAAGCCTATCAAGCGATAGATGATTCAATTCTAGTTTTGAAATCAATAGCTCCCAATTGTAATATAGCCAACAAAGATCCTTTAGGCTAGTTGGATACACTTTGCAAATATATTTCTAGAAATTTTGAGCAAACAAAGGCAGAAACTATAAAAGAAAATGTAGAAAAAGAGAAACAGAAATTCTTTGAGGAAGGAATAAACAAGTGCAACACCTATAAGATAAAATTTTTGACCATGGATGTAGACAAAAAGATGAGCAAGGTACAGGAAGAGATCAATAAACTTGCTGATAATTTTGTTAACTCACCTGATACATTATCAGTTTTTGAGGAAAAGATAACAAATTTTGAGGAAGAATTGCTCAAATTAGAAAGAGAAAAAGAGAAAATAATAAACAAGGCAAAATTTTTGAGATCTAAACTAAGTCCAAGATTGGACTATTTAGCATCTCTACGGAAGAAAATCTCAGAGGCACTAACACAGGGTACCAAAACACTGGCAGAGCACTTGCTGCATCTCACCGGTATAGTATACAAAACTGAGATAGCAATAAAGGAGAGCAAGAAGTTTATGGATGGCATAAACTTAATTTTGGGAGATATTCTTCAGATAATAACTACCCAACTACAAGGTTGAGGTTATGAATTGGTACAACTACAAAATCTACTAACCTTTGTCATTGATGCCAAAGGGGGAGTAGTAGATGAGAAAATTCAAAGCATGGGGATAACATGCTTAGGGGGAGCTCTCACATTTTTGGTAACATTTTTGGATATCTTTTTGAAATTTCTCATGAGTGTTGCCATCAATGCCAAAGGGGGAGATTGTTGGCATATGGACACTCCAATGAGACATTGTATGTGATTGAAGGTTTTGTCATTGATGGCAACCTTGCAATCCTATGGCACCAACAAAGCATTACTCAGGCAACCTTGCAATCCTATGGCACCGGCAAGACATTATACCGACAAAGCATTACTCAAACAAAATAGTGCACCGACATCAACAAAATCAATCTACACCAGCACTGGCATAGAAGATATACACTGGCATAGAAGATGTACACTAGCACAGAAGGAAATATGTATACCAGCACTAAGGCCGATAGGATTTTTGTTATGTAATATTTTGTTTATTATTATAAGCCAACTTGGCAAATTATAAAATGACTCATGTATATAAAAGAGATCATTGTAGGCATTTGTACGATATGGATAGGAAGCATCAATAAATTATAAGGTAGACCTAATGTGCAAATTGTAGGTCAAGGGTATATGTAAAGAACGGAGCAAGAACCGATATTGAATCTGGCATTGAAGATGCTATTGTAAAGTAGTACAGAATATTGGATTTGTGTAAATCCTCATTGTAAGTTAGCGTGACTTCTTATTGAGCAGTGAGCTCTAGGTAGTTGGCCTTCCTGCATGTGCAGGCCCCTATTGTAAGTAATATTCTCTTATTGGCCAGTAAGTGAATATTGTGGGTTACAAATCCCACCGAGGTTTTTCCCACACCGGGTTTCCTCGTTAAACATCTTGTGTTATGGTGTTCTTTTCATGTGGATTTTTTTGATTCTATTATTTGCATTAATTCTTGCATACCGGTATACTATTACTTTATGTTCTGCATATTCAGTTTTAAGAAAATTATATTACCAGTTAGATACTGATTCACCCCCCCTCTTAGTATTTGTGGGAACCCTAGCAGTGTCCACTGATAAATACTAACTGGATAGCTTCAGATATAAGCTCATCAATTTCTTCTTTAGAATTTACTAGATGTATAGCCAAAAGTGCTTCAACTTTCAACATCTTGTCCAGTTCCATCATAGATAATTCTTTAGCTTCCAATCACATGTATAAATCATTAGGTAACACATCAATTACTTCTATCAAAACTTTCTTATAAATATCTAAATGTAGAATAACATCTTCCTCAGTGGTGTTTTTTTTAGAAGCATTAAAAGAATAATACCATTTGTTTACATTTGCCAGATTACCTTCCTCTATAATCTCATTTAGTAGATCATCTAGTGAGGGGGTAACTGATGTCTATTTCTTCTTAGGCATAAACTTCTTCTGCAGTTCCCTAACTGCTTGCTATTTTCTCCTTAGTGTCCTGGTTTTCTTAGGTGAAGGAGAGAGTACCAGTGAGGGTTTTCTCTTCTTCCTTTCAACTCTCTTAAACTTAGCAACCTTCCCACTATCAGTATTAGAAGATGTTACAACTAGTGAAACATGTGCTTCAGGTTGCAATCCTTCAAGCTCACTAGCTGATATATGACTGATATTCATGACATTTTTCTTGATTTCATTTACCTTCTTGGACGCATCTCTAATAAAAATTTCTCTTCTTTTTGTCCTTTTTTGCAAATATACATTACTCTTAATAGTTTTTGCATTACCAAATAATTTCCCAAATGGTTCCTTGGTGTATCAAGTAGAGCTTTAGCATATGTTTCCAAAATAGGTAGATCTACCTCATAACCCATCTTAGAAACCCAAATAGTTCTAGGTCTTGCTTCTTCCATCCAAGTTTCATCTTGCTTAATGACAAAACAGATTTCCTTGTCATACTTATCAACTATGCTCTGCGGTAGTCTCTCTCTTTCTCTCATCTTAGTTTGAAATGTTTTGAAGTAGTCTTTAATGTTCTTAATAGTGTTAGTGCCCATATGAGTGAAAGATTTTTGAATCTATCTTCCTACAGGGATGTCATAACCAAAATCTTTGTGACCTATGCTAGGTATCTCTTTAGTAAAGTATAACATTAAGCATACTAGTAGGTTTCCAAAATGGAAAGTACCTTTCTTATCTCCCTTAATCTTCTTCAAATTGTCAATTAATTCATCTTTAAGCCATTCACAAACATCTATCTTAGCATTATTGTTCACCATCTCATATACACTATGAATACAAACACTTGAGACCAAATTCAGTCTATTTGGATGAGTTCTTTTGTATCCTAGTACCATACTCACATACCTCACATGTATATCGTTAACATCATTCACTCTAAGTGACCTGTTATCAGATGTGGCTCCGGTTAAATTCATAACTCCCTTATTAGGTATTTTCTTGGTTTTATCAGGCCTACTACCGGTTGAAGGTAAACCGGTAACTACCTTAATTACTTCCTTGGTTATCTTTTAAACTAACTCTAACCACATGAACTCTCCATGGACTCTTCTCAATACAAGTCTTACAACTTCCTTTGGAAATTTGGGAATGTTCAGAACCTCTACAAAACTAAAGTCTTCCACAATCTTATGTTCGGGTTTAATCATAGCATGTTTATCAGTAATGACCCCATTAAACATTTTCTTCAGATCCTCAATCCCTAGGTTTTCTATGTTACAGTGTATGTAGATTCTAGGGTCTTCTACAAATGCTACACCCTTAGGAATTTTTGAAAAATCTCCAACTGAATCATCTTGCTTTGAAATCTCAAGGATAATCTTAAATACAGGTCTAGGGAATTTGACATTTTCCATAATGGTAGGGTTTGAAAAAAACTCAAGAACAAAATATGAGGAAGCCATTTCAAAGATAAATACTTCTTAGCCAAAATTAGAATGCTGAAAAATCACTTCGCAACTTTGCCTTAGGATTCCCTTGCTTAGTTTCATGCTCTCTGAATGTTTGAATGCTTAGTGAGTCAAAATGAGGGTTTCCCGATGCTTTATAGCAAAAAAGGTTCTTTAAAAACTGCATTAAATGCTCATCAATTAAGTGAAAACTTAACACACCTACCGATAAAGAAGAAATGTATCTTCTCACCATCAACTGAGGGTAGAATGAATGATTTTCAACTTGTTGCAATACCCCCCAAGGATTATTCCTTAGTTAGATGAAGAATCTCCTGCTGGTGGAGGATTACTATGTTCTATTGGTTCAGAGATAGCTTCATCAATTCTTTGATCACTCTTCTTAATCCATTGTTTTAAAAATTCTTGTTTTACTTCATCTACCTTTTCTTTTCCCTTCAAACTAGATCCTTTATTATTTGCTAATGAAGTTTTTCTTCTATAGAATTTTGCAATACGCCCAATCTTATTACATGCATAACAAGTTACATTATTCCTCTGAATAGCCTTTCCATATCCTTGACTAGTTTGTGATCTCCATTGATTAGATAAATGCCCAAATCTTCTACAAACATAGTATTTCACATTCATTTTGCAATTTTTTGAATTATGACCAACTTTGTTACATTGACTAGTGGCTGAGTTTGTATTCTGATTATTTCTAAATCTACACTGATTTTCTCTATTACCATATTTATTACAATTAAAACATTTCCCATTAAATTTATAAGCATTAGGTTGTCTTATCAGTTTACTGTGATCTTGATTATTTGCAATACTAGAGCTTTCTCCAATTTCAAAACCAAGTCCATTTGTATCTCCATCAGGTTTCTATCTTTTTAGCATGTCATCAAGTTGTTCTAAACTTTTCTTGAATTTATATTTGTGTTCATTTGTAGTAGCTAACTCATTTTGTAGAATTCCAACTTGTCTTCCAAGCTCATCTTTATCATGTTGCATGTGAATCAGATCTATCTTTAGCATATCATTTTCATGACCAAGTCTAAGATTTTCATTTCCAACATCATTAAGTCTCCTAGCCAAGTCTTCTTCATTCTTCTTTCTATCTTCAATATCCTTACATAACCTCATTGTCATATCTTGCATTTCATTCTTCATATTATTGTTCTCCTATCTCAACTTAATTGCAATGTCTCTAAGAGTTTCCTTTTCATCATCATCATTCTGCATTTTCTCATGAAGTTCTTTTCTTTTATTTTGTGCTATAGAAAAGTTCTCCTAAAGTCCTTTTATGAATTCCTACGTTGTCCTCAGATCACCTTCAAGTTTGATATTCTTCAATTTTTCTACATCAAAATCTTTAAGAGCTCCTTCCAATAGTTTTCTTAAGTTCTCCATCTATACCGATTTTAGAATCTTCCTCAAGTTGTTAAGCTTTTGCAAATAGAGGACTAGGGTTTGATACCAATTGTTAGATTCAAGACATTGAGAAGGGGGGGGTGAATCAGTGTCTGACCGATTAGCATAATATTTAAACTTATTGATAACTTTGCAATTCAAAATAGTGTATCGGTAAACCATAATTAATGCAATAAATAGAAATAGCAAAGACAACATAGAAACACACCATAACACAAGATGTTTGATGAGGAAACCCAGCGTGAGAAAAACCTCGGTGGGATTTGTGACCCACAATATTTACTTACTGCCAATGAATAAATACTACTTACAATAGGGGCCTGCACATGCAAGGATGCCAACAACCTAGAGTGCACTACTCATGAAGAGTCTCACTGACTACAAAAATGGATTATTAAATCCAATACAATGTACTACTCAAAATAGCATCTCCAATTCCAGGTTCAGTACCAGTTTAAGCTCAGATAGATACCTTAACCAAAAACCTTCACTGTCACTAAATCACCTTATACAATATTCACATATCCATACCATATCCTTTTTCAATCATCCTATTATTCTCTACTACATAAAAATGACCTATAAGATCTCATACATATATGAGTCTTTTACAATATACCATGTCGGTTGGAGTGTCGATATGCTTTGTTGCTGATGTAATATGAATGTTAGTGAAGTGCCTATCAGTGCCAGTATATAAGGTATGTGATGTCAGGCATGTAGAAACCAATGGCCGGTGGGTTTCTAGTTGGTTGTCATCAATGACAACATCAACTATTCTCATAAGAGTGTAGAATTCCAACAGATATTACCTTTAGTCTTATTTCCTATTGAAATTTATTTTCTAGAGGCATTCATAATCTTACATTTCCCATTCTTAAATTGTAGATCATATACCTTATCAACCATCTATCCAACACTCAAAATATTATGCTTCAAACCTTCAACATATAAGACGCCATCGGTATTATTCTTGCCATCAAGAGAAATAGAACCTCTACCATAGATCACACAAGCTTTGTGATCTCTAAATCTCACTATACCACCATCATACCTCTCCATATTCACAAATTTATCTTTATCACCAGTCATTGTAGCTAGGAAATCGGAAATCATCAAAGAAAGTAAAAACATTAGTCTAGCTCAATCATGAAAACTCAAATGCAATGATAACAATCTTAAAAACACTCAATAAAGACATGAAAACAAGACATCAATTCAAACACAAACCATTGCAAAGTTGAATGTCTCCTTTAGAAATCTCCATTGTCCTTCTTTTTCCTTCAAATAGCTTTGTTTGTGGATCTCACCTACTAGTGCATAAGCATGATGTGAAAGCAAGTAGACAAGATGGTAGCGCAAGAATACTAGAAGTGTGATTGATTCAACCAGGGGCTTTGATTGAAGAAATTCATCCAATTTATAGACAAATTGGAGAAAAGATCAGATTAGCATGAAAGTGATTTGAATGGAAATTCAAATCAAGAATAGAAAAATTATGACAAGTGTATGACAAATTGCTCTGCAAGGATTTATGACAATTTATGACAATTTATGACAAATTGCTATGCAAGAATTTATGACAAGTTTTTGAAATAGAAATAGACATTAGAAGCAATTATAAAATTAGGTTAGAAATGATGACTTGGAATTTAGGAAATTGATGAAAATTAGGTAAATTAATTAATAATTTTTCATTCATTAATTAATTTACAAAAATAGGAGGAATTAATTAGCCAATTAAATAAACATTTAATTGTGACAAGAAGACTTAGGATAAATAAATAAATTATTTAACCTAGAGGGAAAATGACAAACAAGATTAAATGAATAAATCATAAAACCTTAGAAGATGAATTAGAAATGCAAGGACAACAATTAGGTCTTGACAAAAGATAATTGATGTAGGGTCGATTTAATCATGATTTTGACTTGATAAATGATTTGATTGATAAACAATTGAAATTGGTTGACAAAAATCAATGACAAATTGACCAAATTGACATGATTGAAAAGGACAAGGATCGATGACGAATCGATCGCAATATGACAAGATTGAAAATGACAATGATCGATGACAAATCAATCGCAAGATGACAAGATTGAAAAGGACAAGGATCCTAATTTGAAAGTGATAAAAATGAGGAAATGCAATAGAAGGACTCGATGCTCGCAAATGATAAAGACCAAGTGCGCAACATAGAAGAAATGTTAATGTGACACAAGAACCCTAAAATAAGGCAATGTGCAAATGTTAAAGTATGACTCCGCAAGAGTTGACCATTTTTAGATGTCTACATTTTGCCCCTCTTTGAGACAATGCGATTTTAAGCGTTGTTTCAAAGAACAATAATGAAAATGCCCTAGACAATAACAATGACATATGCATACCCCCTCAAGGAATTGGCCAGAAAAATCTAGAAAAGAGGCCAATTGATCGATAAGAATGATAGAAAATGATAGGTTTGAATGGATCAAATGGACTATCAAGACTGATGGAAGAAATGTTAGTAAGAAGAAATTAGACACAGGACAATTAGAGATGAAGGAAAACTTGCTTTCACATATGCACATAAGTAGGTGAGAACCTTTATTTGATATGGCAAAATGGATGCGGCACAACATGGCAATGAAGGCCAAAGCGATAATGCAATCCCTTTGCACAAAAGATAGACACATTGCACACAAGGGATGAGTGAAACATCCTAGGATGCATACATCAAGGGTCAAGGTATGTGTGGTGTTCACAAAGTGAATGTACTTATCATAGACACCCAATGATATAGTTGCCCCTGTTTGTGACAAACATTCCACAAATAGCAAACACGACAAAAAAAAAATAGAAAGGGACCATGAACCATCCCGGTCACTCTAAATCACTTAGTGACATCATCGAGCAACATAGGAACATGATTGAAGCCAAAGATAAATCAGTAAAAAGATAAGACTCACAAATTCAACCAAGTCAAACAAACATTCTGATCATCATTGTCAAAAGTGGAACACAAGAATGATCATGTTGTCTAGTTCCAGGGAATGCGGTACCTCGTCTAAGACAGGGCACAGTCTAGTTTTGAGTATACCACACTCTGTATAGGACTCATGATACTAGTGGAAAGGACAAATGATATTGATGTTGATTGATTGATATGACAACTGTGATCAGTTTGAATGTCTGGTTTGATTGAAAAGTTCATTTGTGAATGCGTGATTTTAGTAAAGCGCAGTGTGTGATTGAGAGTCATTGGATGTATGTTCAGCGATCTATCTATGCACAAAGGGGATATTTATTGACAAAATGCAAAATGCTTGTTTTTGGATTTGGAGTTTCTTCAGGACATTAGTTGATTCTTTTTTTATTTTTTTTAGGACATTATTTGATTTTTTTGGATTATTTCAGGACATTATTTGATTTTTTTGGATTTTTTCAGGACATTATTTGATTTTTTTGGATTTTTTTAAGGACATTTTTCAATTTTTTATGATTTATTTCAAGACATTTTTCAATTTTTTTGGATTATTTCAAGACATTTTTCAATTTTTATGATTTATTTCAGGACATTTTTTTATTTTTTGGGATTATTTGAGGACATTTTTCAATTTTTATGATTTATTTCAAGACATTTTTCAATTTTTATGATTTTGCCCCCAGTGTCTAGCAAGGCAAGGAATATGCCAGGTTAATAAATAGGCTTGCTGAAATGTTGGTGGATAGAGGGAAGACAAAGGCCTTTTATCATGGAGACAATGCAGATGCAATTTTCAAGGGCTATTGTGTGATGGGACAAGAGACTGGATATGACAATGTAAAGTAATGGCATGGCATGAGGGACATGTCAAGAGGTTTTTGAAACCATGTTTAAATTTTGCATCCTTATGTCAGATCAAGATTAAGGACTGAAAAGGAGTGTATGGATAGTGATAAGATATGGATAGGATAAGAAAGACCAAGAATGGATAAGGGACATGGACTGAAGGTTGGGACAGAATATGGGATAGTGGCAGAAAGTTGCAATAAGCTAGGGAATATGGATGAAAGGTTATGATAAGAAAACAGATAAAGACCAAAAGCTATGATGGACTAAAAGCTACAAACAAGATGCATGATGCTCATGAAGTTCCTCAGCCTTGTCAAGATCATGAGGGACAATAGGATAATGGAGGAGTATGACATGGTATGATAGGTGTAGCATCGTAAATTGTACGCAGTTACTAGGTTGGTACAATTTCACACCTAGTTTAGCACCCACCTTGGTGCATTTTGCATTTTGCATTGCATTTCCCCTTTAGCACTTAATTAATGAAACTAATTAGGTCTAAGGTTCTATTTCATCATCTTCCACATCATAAAGTTGGGCCCTTTTCATTAAAGTGTGCCCCTTTCATTTTATTCCTCCAATACATCATTTAATCTAAAACCTAATTAGGTCCTATTTTGAACTTTAAGACCTGATTTCGGGGGTCAAAACATCTAAAAATCACTTGTAACTTCGAGATTCACTCTAAAATCATCATATCCAATAGCCCTGAAAATTTGGTGAAAAGTTGTCAGGACCATGGCACCCCAAGTGCACATGGTCCCAGACATTTTTTCCAAAATTTTAGGAGCACAATCCAATCATAAAATAAAGCTTAACCCTAAGAAATTGGTGGGAGATTCAATCTCTAGGTTGGCCAAAAGTTGAAATTAAGACCTAGAGTTTCATATATAAGAGCTCTCTTTCTTCATTTGAAAGGATTGGAATTTTCTTTTCAGGGACCTTCCATGCAGCGAAAGAGTAGATCTTTGAAGACTTCAACAACATTCAACATCCATCCATCAAGCATCCATCAATTTCATTCATCCATTTAGGGCTTTGAAGACAATAAAGAGCAATAGGGGATTACTGACTGAAGATTGGCTTGTACCCCTCCCTTGGGGTTGGGTATGATTTCATGTTGTTTTCATGTCTTTGCATAAGCCTCATTACATCCTTTGCACTCATGCTTTAGATCACTTTGCATCTTGATTTAGAGTATTTTACATTATCATTTACAAGCAATTAGGGTTTACTTTCTAGGTTGCTCTAGTTTGCTTACTTGCATTTTAGGATCTTGCACACACATAAGGTCTACACACACACTACTTTTACAATACAACTTGGCTATTCGTGGAGGTGGAAATCACCAAAGCGGGGGTTTGACTAAGGCAAAACCCTATATAGCTGCCCAGCACACCTTTTCAGATACAAGTGCAGATTTTCGGATTCGGACGATGCCGCAAGTTGTAGATCTAGCAAAAGTAGATAGAAACTGAGCAACACATCAAATTTCAGAGTAAAAGACTAGGATAGGGGTGTGGGGCACCCTGGTCTTGCCAGGATAGGGACGCTGGGTGCCCTGGTCCCTCTGTCAGACAACAAGTTTTCAGCACTTTTTGACAACTTTCAGGTTGCAAAACAGCAGTTTTCGGAGTAGTTTCAGGGGCAGAATCAGGATAGTTGCACCCACGCTCCCATCTTGAATAGTTTCACTCAGATTTTAACTCCAGGTACACATCTTCATTCTTGTCTTGTCTTTGTGTTTACAGCTTTCCATTGTTTAATCTCAATTCTGCAATCTTGTTATTAGTTCATACTTGCACTTTAGGGTTAATAGTTGAACTTGCATCATTCTATCTATCATTTGCAACAAAGGAATAGAAATCCTAATAGGTAGCCCATGGCTCTCTCTTCCACAAAAAGAAGTAGCCAATTGTGTGATACCTCTAGGATCTTTCGTATTCCACAAGTGTGTGATTGAAAGTGAGATTAGGGCATATTAGCTTAGTGTCACTTTTTCCCCCACACATTTTTGGTGAATCTGACGTGAATCTTATTATTGCTTTCTCTTGCATTACATTTGTTAGATCTAGATCTAGATTTAGTGTGTTTCATTTTCATTAGAAAAAAAAAAGAGAAAAAAAAAAAGAGAAAAAAAAAAAGGGAAAAGAAAGAGTGTGTTTCTTTGCATTGTGTGTTTAAGTTTTATGCAATTTTTATTTCAAAATGTCAGATTTTTATTTGCATATCCAAGATGAATTAGATGAAGCTTTAGATGAGTTTTTTAACCCTAAAGATACTAAACCTTCATTTTACCAAAAAACTCATAAACATTGTTACTATGCCATTTTGTTGTGATGAGAAAGATAAGTTGAATGATTCCTCTCAAGGGTACATTCCTATCAGCTCTTCCACTAAATCTAGTAACATGGTTGTTTTCAATGATCCCCTCTATGAAGAGTTGTCTCCTTTTGAATCAAAAGATAAACCTTTTAATAGATATGATCATGCTTTGTTGGATGATGCCCTTGACGACTTTGTATCTCCTAAAAAACACTCCCTTCATGAGGATCCTTTTGTGCAAGAAGATGACATTATCCCTACATTTCCTAGTGATGGCATTTCCTTTTCCAACAAAATTCCCACTAGAGATGATGAATTAATGATAAATACTTACCCTTATCCTAAAGTTTGTCTTACCCATAAGCATCCCTTAGAGAAAGAAGATGAAATAATAAGCAATTTCCTTAATTCTCTCTCCCCTAAAGATCATATTGAACATATTTTGAGGAAAGAGGATGAGTTTAACACATCTATTGATGCTCTCCCTCCTAAGGATGAGGAATTAATAAACAATGTTATCTCCTCTCCCGAAATTAACAATACTTCAAACATTCCTTTCAACAACTTCACTATTTGGGATGAACCATTAGAAGAAGGTGTAGATTATTCTCTATCCCATGAGAGAACCCTAGCCAAATGGGATGAAATAAAGATTGAAAACTCCCTTGATAGTTTCTCACCTTCCTTGAATCTCAATTATTCCCCCTCTAAAAATAAAGCATCTCCCTCTCCTCAACTTGGTTCTACTCATAAGGAAACCCTAGTTCAAAGGAAGATGGTTAACATCTCTTTCAAAGATCTCCCTCTCAAAAATGAAACTTTAGAGAGTAATGTTGATCCTTCTCCTAGAGATTTTATTCCCCATGTAGATCCTTTGATGATAGAGGATGATATGACCTTTCCTAGTATTACTCTTCCTACTAGAACATCAATGCCTACCCCTTGTCTCTCTCCTAAGATTGATGTAATCCGTGATAAGATTTTAGTGCAAGAGAAGACTATCAATAATTCTTCCAACACTTTTGTTCATTCCTCTAAACCATCCTCAATCAATTTGATACATGTGAATGAAACACCTAACAAACCTCTCTTCACTATCCAAGGTGCTTGTCCTTCTCAAAATTTTCAACCTTTAAATAAGCCTATCTTAGTGGTTCAAGGTGGTTATGCTAATGATTCTTTTTGCACTCCTAAGAAACCTATTATTACTATGCAAGGAAGTTATTCTACTAAGAGCCCTTATGAGTATGCTAAGCAACTGACAAGAGAGAGTTATAATGTGGTTGCTCATACCTATAACACAAGAAACAATAGGCAGCCTAATCCTCCTCCTGTTACTCCAGTTTCTCTTCCTAATCCTCAACCAATTCTTTCGCAAGCTCCACGTATTTCACAAGTTATTGTTAAGGAATATGATCTCATAGAATAACTTAAAGCTACCCCTGCTAAGATATCCATTTGGGATTTGATCCAAACTTCTTCCGCTCATCATGGAATGTTACAAGATGCCTTGAAAGATTTGAATGTTCCTCCACCTAATACATCTAGTAATATAGTGTCTTTGGTTAACTCTGTGATGAATCCTAAAGCTCAAATTGTGTTTACTCAAGATGAATTGCCTACTAGTGAAATTCAACATCAATATGATCCCTTGATGATTGTGGTTATCATAAATGACACTGCTATAAGATGAACACTGGTAGATAATGGCTCTGGCCTTAATGTGTGTAGCATTAATCTATTGCATAAAATGAATGTGGATACATCCCTTATTGAGCCTGACTCTCATCCAATTCGAGGCTTTGATAATGTGGCTAAGTCTTCATTAGGTATTATCACCTTACC
Source organism: Cryptomeria japonica (assembly GCF_030272615.1). Taxonomy (NCBI): domain Eukaryota; kingdom Viridiplantae; phylum Streptophyta; class Pinopsida; order Cupressales; family Cupressaceae; genus Cryptomeria; species Cryptomeria japonica. The sequence continues at coordinate 177,648,298 of NC_081414.1, forward strand.
CATCACAATGGGACCTATTACTTTGCCTACTCCTATCCATGTTATGTCAGGAAATCTAACATAGAACTTGTTATTAGGGAGACCTTGGATTCACAGTATGCAAGTTGTACCCTCTACATTGCATAGACAAGTTATATTTATTTATAACAATAAGACATATACCTTGATAGGTGATACTAATTTTCAAGCTTGTTTGCAAACATCTACTTCCAAAGGGAGTTCTTCTAAACCTTCCTCTTCTAGTGATGACTCTTTAAACAAGATACCTATGGATGAATCATCACCCTCTGATAATCAAAATTCTTTGGATGAGTCTGAAGTTCTTGAAGAAGATTCTTCTCAACTTGAATCTACACAGGAAAAGGCTTTTGATCCTAAGAAGGTTCTCGCAGAAGACGATTGGGGATCTTTAGACTTTAACCCTACTTTTGTAGGAGAATATAGAGTGCCTAAGATTGAGAAGGGAAAATCTAAGGAAGAAACTAAAGAGAAGCCCACTTTGTCTAAGCAATTCAGTAACAACTTTGTGGCTACCTCCAATTCAAATAACTCTTTAACATCTTCCTCTAATACAAATAGCACTGAGACCTATGGGGCATCACCATCTCTCTCTGATTTAGCATCCCTTTATGGTCGTGGTTTTCACATTTTGGCTAAGAGTGGCTATAGTGGAAATGGTTGTGGCACAAATGAACAAGGAATTAAAGTTTCTTTAGAACATAACATACATGAATATTCATTTGGACTTGGATATAATATTTCTAAGCCCACCAAAGCATCTAAAAGACCATCTCTCAACATGAATGCTATATTTAGTAGTGATGATGATCTCACTTCAACTAAATCATCTTCTACTTCTATCAACTCTCATTCCCCTCATAAGGAAATCTTGGCGATGAACAAATCTCTTTATGACTCCCCTCAAATTTCTAAATCCACTTATGAATCTTTATCTCCTATTCATCATAAAGTCCTTTCCCCCAGGGATAAGGCTCTAATAAATTACACTCATCCCTCTTCTAAGATTTCTTGTGACTTTTCTTCTTCAATTTTATACATGTTTTTGATCTCACTTGTAGTTGAGCATTTAGCATGTCATATTCAAATACCTCATGTCTTTAAATAACATTAATGGCTATTATGTTGCTCATCATTATGTGACATTGGTAGCTCATTTACTGGGGGCTCATTGTCATTCATGATGGTACAATTTCAAGTGCAATCATATTTTTGAAGCAACATAATAGCCTAATTTTCTATGTTATCTCTTGTTCTTATGGGGACAAGAGTGATTTCATACATCTCTTCTTTTTATGGTTAAAATTTCCCTTTGGGGTAATAGTGTGGAAATATTGATCATCCCTTCTTTAGAATCCTCTTTTCCTAGATATGGGAGAAGATGTGTATTCTCTTTCTTATCCTACCCACTTCTTGTGAGGAGCATTTTACATACACTAATATCTTGCTTGCATGAACTCATGTGAGTATGTAGTACATTTTTCTTATGTCTAAATCTCTCCCTAGAAGATTGTGTAAGTCCTTCTCATTGTCCTTATCCTTGGGAGGCAATGATCTTTCCTTATTTTTATCTAAGGATCCACTTTTTCCTATTTTGTGGATGGTGTGAACTTTATTACTTGATGTTATTCCTTGTATGCATTTGTTGTTGTTTGTTCAAGGATTCTCTCTTACAAGAGGTGTAAGTCCTTGACTACAACCTCTTTTGCACTTGGTAAAATACATCCATAATGAATTCACTCTCCCAATTGGGTTAAAAAGAGCGTCATCCTTCATTAAGAATCACTTTCACCTCGCAAAAGAAGGAAGTATTGCATTCTTATTCTCTTCTTTGTCTTATTCTAGAAGATGTTATATTTATCTAAGACAATTACTCTTGGGGATAGGTGGCTTTTGTACAAAGATCTCTTCTCCTCTAAGGATCTCCTTTACACATACTACAAGATATCCCTTTTCAACTATCTTATCCTTGCTTAAAGAGTGCAAAACTCTCTTGCTTGGATCTATGACATTGTTGCATTTTTGGGGTATCTTCTTTTGTGATGAAGGTAGGTATCCTTTTTCTACTTTGCTTATGACATAAACATTACACTTTTTGAGCAATGGGTCATTCTTGGAACCAGAGCATAGACTCTTAGAGTGAGATGTCTCCATTTTTCTTTTATGCAAGGTGATTATTCTCGAAACCAGAGCACAGACTCTTAAAGTGAGATTTCACACTTTTTTACTATACATATACAAGTTGTAGCATACTGGGGCATAGACTCCTATGAGGTGCTTCTAACCTCCCTTACACACACATGCACGAGGTTGAGTGGAACTAGCGGCATAAGGCTAGACTTTCTCACTCTCCTCCCTTACATGGATCACCTAGACAGACTCTAGGGGCTAGTTTTCCATGTCCTTTTCCCATGGATCACCTAGACAAGATCTAGGGGCAAGAAGTCCATGTTTTCTCTCTCACTATTCTTCTTATGGATCACCAATGTGTGTATTCATGCTTTTTTCCTTTCTTTTCTTCTCTTTGCATTTTGTTTCCATTTACATCCTTCATCTTGTGTTAGAGAACTCTCAAATCCTCACACTCTTTGTTGTGATTGGAATTGAGATTTAGTCCTCTTTCTTACCAAATGATTCTCCATTAGTTTTTGATCTCATATCAAATCTTCTTATGAGCATGTGTCATCAATATTCTTTAACAATTCGAAGTGATAAACATGATACCCTATTTCAATTCACTAAAATTAGCAAGCCGAAACAGGGGGGCATATAGCTACCCTCGAATTTTCATCACTTTCCTTAGTAAGCATTAGGTGATTTTGTGATCTAATGTGTGTTTTGTAGGGTGCGGTTCCTAACTGTGTACTGCAGATACCGCTAGGGGCTTCGTTCGACAGACTTATGAATATATCCTTTTTCAAATAATGTTTACTTTCTTGTACTTTAGCTTGCATATTCACGTAGTACTCAGATGACCGCTAAAGTGGGGGCTAAATGTAGTACCATGAATTGTACGCACTTACTAGGGTGGTACAATTTCACACCTAGTTTAGCACCCACCTTGGTGCATTTTGCATTTTGCATTGCATTTCCCCTTTAGCACTTAATTAATGAAACTAATTAGGTCTAAGGTTCTATTTCATCATCTTCCACATCATAAAGTTGGGCCATTTTCATTAAAGTGTGCCCCTTTTATTTTATTCCTCCAATACATCATTTAATCTAAAACCCTAATTAGGTCCTATTTTAAACTTTAAGACCTAATTTCAGGGGTCAAAACATCTCAAAATCACTTGTAACTTTGGGATTCACTCTAAAATCATCATATCCAGCGGCTCTGAAAATTTGGTGAAAAGTTGTTGGGACCATGGTGCCCGGAGTGCACATGGTCCCAGACATTTTTCCCGAAATTTTAGGAGCACAATCCAATCATAAAATAAATCTTAACCCCAAGAAATTGGTAGGAGATTCAATCTCTAGGTTGGCCAAAAGTTGAAATTAAGACCTAAGGTTTCATATATAAGAGCTCTCTTTCTTCATTTGAAAGGATCAGAATTTTGTTTATAGGGACCTTCCATGCAATGAAAGAGCAGATCTTTGAAGACTTCAACAAAATTCAACATCCATCCATCAAGCATCCATCAATTTCATTCATCCATTTAGGGCTTTGTAGACATTGAAGAGCAATAGGGGATTACCGACTGAAGATTGGGTATGATTTCATGTTGTTTTCATGTCTTTGCATAAGCCTCATTACATCCTTTGCACTCATGCTTTAGATCACTTTGCATTTTGATTTAGAGCATTTTACATTATCATTTACAAGCAATTAGGGTTTACTTTCTAGGTTGCTCTAGTTTTCTTACTTGCATTTTAGGATCTTGCACACACACTACTTTTACAATACAACTTGGCTATTTGTGGAGGTGGAAATCACCAAAGCGAGGGTTTGACTAAGGCAAAACCCTATATAGTTGCCCAACACACCTTTTTAGATACAAGTGTAGATTTCTAGATTCGGACGATGCCGCAAGTTGCAGATCCAGCAAAAGTAGACGGAAACTGAGCAACACACCAAATTTCAGAGTAAAAGACCAGGACAAGGGTGTGGGGCACCCTGGTCCTACCAGGACAGGGGTGCTGGGTGCCCTAGTCCCTAGGACAGGGGCGCTGGCTGCCCTGGTCCCTCTGTTAGACAACAAGTTTTCAACACTTTTCGATAGCTTTCAGGTTGCAAAACAGCAGTTTCTGGAGTAGTTTCAAGGGCAGAATCAGGACAGTGTCACCCCCGTCTCAAATGGTTTCACTCAGATTTTAACTCTGGGTATGCATCTGCATTCTTGTCTTGTCCTTATGTTTACAACTTTCCATTGTTTAATCTCAATTTTGCAATCTTGTTATTAGTTCATACTCGCACTTTAGGGTTAATAGTTGAACTTGCATCATTCTATCTATCATTTGCAACAAAGGAATAGAAATCCTAATAGGTAGACCATGGCTCTCTCTTCCACAAAAAGAAGTAGCCAATTGTGTGATACCTCTAGGCTCTTTCGTATTCCACAAGTGTGTGATTGAAAGTGAGATTAGGGCATATTAGCTTAGTGTCACTTTTTCCCCCACACAATAGGATAATGAAGGGCAATAGGATATGAAGGAAGAAACCTGCCCCCATGTGTGATGTGCAAGAAGTTCATAAATTATGCATGACACCTATTTGCTAGGTTTTCATCATGGTACTTGCCCAAGGCACCTGTTTGCCAGGTTTTCACTAGTGGACGAATTATTTTTCTTTAGTTTTTTCTTTTGTCTTGTTCTTTTTCACTTTTTTTTTTGTATTTTGACTTTTTCAATAGAAGATGGACACATGATAGGGGATGGAAGAAGGAATCAAGCATTTTTTTTTTTTGGATAGTAGCCTTGAAAAAAATGGATCATGACCTTTAAAAGTATGCTCAAAGACGTTGGTAGGATAAGGACATGGAAAATAAGATGAAACTAAGGCAAGGATTTATGTAAAGGATTGGATCAAAGGGATGGAAGGATGGAAAATATGCATTGGATAATGGATAGGGTATTGGAAGAACTGGGATTTAGTGGAAGGAAATGAAGGCAAGATCAACATTGGCACACACCTTGAGGGGTGATGGACTAATGGAGGAAGAGTGGGTTTTGGATATGGAGATTTTGACGGAGGAAAGGCTTGGGATTTTGGGACATAAGGGCCCAAAATGGATGAAGAAGGTGATGGAGGAACAAATTTGAGAGGGTTGGATGGAGGAATAGCAACTTTGGATGCCAAGTTGGATGCTTCTTTAGGCTTTTGTGCTTCAAGGAGCCACTTAGGGATCCACATGGTTTTTGATTTTTCATGCTTTTGTGGTTCCTTGGAGTGCATTGCTTGCACAAGGGATTTAGGAACCCATATAGATTTTGACTTTGCTTTATTTTTCTCAGTGGGCCTTTGTGGCCTTTTGGATATATTTTTTTCTTTATAGATCATATTGTTCTTTGTTTTGACATGTCGATTATATTGGACATGTTGATCCTTGAATACATGTGGATTTTTAGACTTATGACTTTTATACTTGGCATCCAAATTGCTTGGAGGGGGAAAGGAATGCATGGATGGATATGAATGAAATGGAGTTCTTTTGGATTGATGAAATTTACTCAAGTATGTGTGCCTTTGTTGACCTTGCATAGAGAATGAAGGGAAATAAGGACCTAAGATGGATGGAAGGGATAATGGGGAAGGTGTATGTTTTGATTGTGATGGAGGGATACCAATGTCTTGAGAGTGAGTTGTGTAGACATGACCCTTAAAATTTTCTTTCACATGAAGGGATTCTTGCTTATGGAGATCTACTCCTTTGCCTTTATGAATATCTTGACTTGTAGGATACTCTTTTCTTTGGGAAGAAGACGTGAGTCCATTATGAGGTGGATATGATATGAGAGAAATAATGAGATCTTGAAGTGGATTAGATTGGACCAAAGTGGAAGAACCCATTGTGCATGTCGAGGGTTCATGAACATCTTGTACTAACACGTTAGAATCATGAGGGGGTTTAGGATCATGAGGGGGACTACGATTGTGTAGTGGACATGGTTCAATGATAGGCTCTTCAAGAGATGGAATGGGAAAAATAATGGGATCATCAAAAGAAATGTGATCTTGGAGTGTATATGGAGCATTAGGACAAGGAGATGGAGGAACAAGTGGATCTTGTGGATGATTTAAAGGAATAATTTGATCTTGACAAGGAGGAAGATCATTGGAATCCTCTTTAAAGGTGCTTTGCTCTTGACTTTCAATGGGATCATCATAAAGGATGGAAAGGATATCTTGATCTTTCTTAGGAAGTGGAATGTCAATGGGATTTGAAAGGACATTGTGTTCATGAAATGGAAGGGGATCATTTGGGATTGGATGAACTAGGATATCCTGATCTTGCCCGGGAATGGAGTGTCAATAGGACTTTGGATAGGATGGACAAGAATAGGGGAATCATCATGAGTTTCTTGGAAGATGAGATCCTGGTCAACAATTGGATGGGATGATAAGGTTTTGGGATCTTGATCTTGATCTATTTTAACATGCATTTCTTTATACTCTAAATTATCCTCTTGACATGGGGTTAGACTTTGGATATGCATGGGGGATTCTGACAAGGGATCAATGGTTTGGCATGAACAAAATGCACTTTGAACATTTGTGATGGATTTGGAAAGGAATCAATGCTTGAACATGAGGAAGAGGGACTTTGAATGGGGTCCTCTAAAGCAGGTAATGGCAATAAAGTGCATGGTGGCATTGGGTCTTGTATTTCTAAAACATGACAAGGATGTGCATCATGAATTGGATTATCTTGGCAATCAATTATGGATAGCGCATGGATAATTGCATCCTTGAGTGTATTGTTTGATGAGGACAATATGGAAGGTTCTTGTGAAACTTCTAAAGGTGTAGGGATAGATGCCACTGGAGAGTCAATTTATTTGTGGGGGGATGAGGCATTGCTAGACATACTTGTATTATTTTGATCTTCTTTGAAGAACTCACTTGGTAGGTTCCTTAAGAGCCTTGCAATAAAGCCACCTTTTTTTCAAGGTTTTGACATAGTTGTATTAGGAATTTGAACTTGTTTGGCAAGGAGTTGGTTCTGATCTAATGTCATATTTTGGTTTTGAACTAGATGCTGCTCATATTGGTTTGACATGTTCAAAATTTGGCTTGGTGCATGTTGCAAGCTTTGTTTTTGAATTTTTGGTTGTGGTTGTTGACATTGAAATGTTAGTTGAACTTGTTAATATTCCACCATTGGTTGAACTATTTGTGGACATTGTATAGTTGGTTGGACATATTGTTGAAATTGGACCATTGGTTGTGTTGGTTGTATATGTTGGACCATTGGTTGTGTCTATTGGAAATGTTCAAACTGTTGAAAAATTGGTTGTGATGGTTGAAAATCTGATTGATAGTAAACACCTTCTTGTTCTTGTTGTGGAGGCACATAATGTTGTTGTCTCTTTTCTTGAAATTGTTTCATCATCTCTATTTGGAAGAGGAGAGATGGTATGTCTGATCATTCAAGAAGAGATCTTACATCAATTGGTTCAATCTTTGGATTTCAACCTAGAAATTTTTGAAACATTTTGGACATTTGTGATCTATTCTTCACAATTTTTTCACTTTTTGTTCCAATATCTCATTTTCTTGAGCTAGTTTCTCCTCTAGTTTTTGTATTTGGACTTTTACATCATCATGATAAGTTTGATCCAAGTTCTAAGAGATGTAGAGATTGGATTGACATGATTGATTGCTCAATTGTGATGGCATGGCTTCGTAAGAAGGTTGAGACCTCATTTCAACAAACATGTCACTATGCAATGCAACTAATGGGATTGACAAATGCAACCTAAAAGGATGACAATGCAACTGAATGTTTTTGTTGTTTTTCAAGATTTTGACAAACTCATGAATGCAATTCTAAAAATGAGACCCTTAGGAAATTGAAATGATGTCTAGACCTCAAAGGACAAAAGGACCAAGTGACAATAGGACAAATTGACAATGTCTCACCTATATGCTTGGATACTAAGCTAGGTTTGACCAAATGACATTGATGACAAAAAGACAAAAGTTTGATAAGGTCTAGACTTCCTAACAATAACTTAGGGTTTATCAAAGATTTGCATTACTCAAGTATGACAAAACCTAGTTTTAAGACTATATGCTAAGGGACAATTACTATGCAAATGACCCTAATATGATATGATAATGACCTAAGCTTAATGAAGAGACCTAAGGTAGTATGCAAATGCAAATGTATGAAAATGGTACTACTCTAATGCAAGAGGACACAAGCAAAATGGATGACCCTTATTGATATGCAAAGGAGTATTACCTAGGTGAAACTTAACCTTGGTAATTGATAATGAATTTGCAAAATGCAAACCTAGGATGACCCTAAATCTAAGTGACATGAATGTTGAGACAAGACTTTGAAAAATGTTTGACAACCATGTTTGAAAGTGTTTTGAACTTTGTTGGATGCAATACTCTTGTGTTTAACCTTGTTTTGAATCAATTTGTCTTGTTTTTGAAATGAGACACAACTCAACTTTTGACAAGCAAAGAAGACAAGATATTTTCATTTAGACTCAAGACAATCATGCTCATTCAGACATTTCTTATGGTAGGCAAGGACAATAGGTACTTGAGAGGTAGACTCATTATGAGATTCAAGGAGAATACATAGATGCTTGACCCCATTAGCTCCCCTCCATGGCACTCACTTCTTAGGGCAGCCAAGCATTAGTCCCCATAGAAATCTCCCCATGGCGAACTTAGTATCTCTTCCAAGTATCCGAACTTGTCCTTCTCAAGCAACTAGAAGGATTTTTGGCCTCTAAATACAAGGTGTTTAGTAAGGATTTCTGTTAAGCATTACTCCTTGGTGTCACGCAAGCGTGATTGAGACATTAAGCGCACCAAGATACCAAACAAATGTAGTCACACAAGCACGATTTAGACCTTGAGGCCCTACTTAGATGTTGATATGAGAAAGAGTTCAAGGGTCATCACTTCCCAAGTAACTACAATTCCCCTGTAACCCTTCCTTCAAAGCTTTCGCCCATCAGGTATTTATTTATAGAGAGTTAGAATGCTAAGGTATTCTAGCTATACTCACTTTGGGTCATTCCCTTCTCACGATTATCACTTGCTTCCAAAATAAAGCAAATGGTCGGGAAGGCAGGCCCTCTAAAGGTAACAAACAATCTGAGCCATGAGAATGGTGTCGAAGATCTACATTTCTGATCACCCTAAGAAGGATGAGAGCATACTCTCCTACTCCAATGTCAAACTCAACAATCAAAATGAAGACATGCTCATTCCATCCTACCTAGCAAATATACTAGGTGCCTAATTATGAATCACAAACACAAAGTTTGGTTGGAATATAAGGCAACCTACAAAATCACTGAGTTAGAAGTTTGATTTGCTTGGTCTTTGACTAGCAAACCTGCATAAGATTTGTTAGTAGTTTCTTTTTGTCTTCACCATGCGTAATGCCAAGGTGCTGCACAGAGAATCAATGCCAAAGAAAACTAGAATGCAAGCACATAATGCAAAACAAAGTAATTTGCAAGCAAAAACATTGATTTTTACCTTTGTTTCTGGTCTTACACAAGCACATAATACCTTACATAGGCGCAAGATTGCTTACATAGGCGCAGGATTACACAGGCGCAGGATTGATTACACAAGCACAGGATACCTTAAATAGGCATAGATATTTTTTTTTATTTTATTTTTTACACAAGCACCAAATGTATTGACACAGCTGCAAAACCCATCAAGATGCGCCTATTTACCTTACACAGGTGCAGAATGCATTGACACAGGTGCAAAAGTGCCTAGAAAGGTCTGAATTGCTTTGTTTCTTGGATTTTTCACTTGCAAATCAACTCAAAATGCACTCAAAATAGGGTTAAATGGTTATTTCATGTTGGGTTCACCAATTAATGTAGGTAGGAATTGAGAAATCATCAAAGCAAGTAAAAACATTAGTCTAGCTCAATCACGAAAACTCAAATGCAATGATAATAATCCTAAAAACACTCAATAAAGACATGAAAACAAGACATCAATTCAAACACAAACCATTGCAAAGTTGAATGTCTCCTTCAGAAATCTCCATTGTCCTTCTTTCTCCTTCAAATAGCTTTGTTTGTCGATCTCACCTACTAGTGCATAAGCATGATGTGAAAGCAAGTAGACAAGATGGTAGCACAAGAATACTAGAAGCATGATTGATTCGACCAGGGGCTTTGATTGAAGAAATTCATCCAATTTATAGACAAATTGGAGAAAAGATCAGATTAGCATGAAAGTGATTCAAATGGAAATTCAAATCAAGAATAGCAAAATTATGACAAGTGTATGACAAATTGCTATGCAAGGATTTATGACAATTTATGACAATTTATGACAAATTGCTATGCAAGAATTTATGACAAGTTTTTGAAATAGAAATAGACATTAGAAGCAATTAGAAAATTAGGTTAGAAATGATGACTTGGAATTTAGGAAATTGATGAAAATTAGGTAAATTAATTAATAATTTTTCATTCATTAATTAATTTACAGAAATAGGAGGAATTAATTAGCCAATTAAATAAACATTTAATTGTGATAAGAAGACTTAGGATAAATAAATAAAGTATTTAACCTATAGGGAAAATGACAAACAAGATTAAATGAATAAATCATAAAACCTTAGAAGATGAATTAGAAATGCAAGGATGACAATTAGGTCTTGACAAAAGATAATTGATGTAGGGTAGATTTAATCATGATTTTGACTTGATAAATGATTTGATTGATAAACAATTGAAATTGGTTGACAAAAATCAATGACAAATTGACCAAATTGACATGATTGAAAAGGACAAGGATCGATGACGAATCGATCGCAATATGACAAGATTGAAAATGACAACGATCGATGACAAATCAATCACAAGATGACAAGATTGAAAAGGACAAGGATCCTAATTCGAAAGCGATAAAAATGAGGAAATGCAGAAGAAGGACTCAATGCTCATAAATGATAAAGACCAAGTGTGCAACATAGAAGAAATGTTAATGCGATGCAAGAACCCTAAAATAAGGCAATGCGCAAATGTTAAAATATGACTCCACAAGTGTTGACCTTTTTCAGATGTCTATAGTCATATTATGTGAACAACCACTATCAATCACCTATTCATCTTTTTCTTCAATCTTAGCAGCCAGGGCTTTCACTTCAACAATGCATCTTTTAGGATCAGCAGGTATTAGATTATCTTCCTTGATAGCAATGAATACAAATTCATCTTCTGAATTCCCTTTCTCAAACTCATCATCTATCACACCTTCATCAACATCATAATAAAACTTATCTGATATTTGTACTTCCCATTAGGCTTGTAAGACTTATCATACTTCTCATGTCTATCATAGTTTTCATGTTTGTCATACTTATCATACTTTGACATTCTTTCAGGACACCTAGAAGCAAAATGTCCTATCTTATTACATCAAAAACATTTCAAAGGTAACTTCCCATCATACTTACCAACTCCCTTAGGTAATCTTTGAGAAAAAGGTGCTTCAAGATCTTCTAATTCTCTTTCTTGCTCTTCCATCTCTCTCCTTTCTCTTTCATATTTAGAAACCATAGATGAACTCTCTCCTAGATCATACTTCTTCTTCCTGGATATAAAAGATTTGAATGTACTCTCAATCTTACTATGTGATTCTCCAAGTTCACTCAATTCAAAAGAAGCAAGTTTTCCAACTAGCATGTCTCTTGTCATAGTAGTTATAGTATGGATCTCATCAATAGTAGAAACTTTATGTTTATAATTAGGAGGCAAAGATCTCAACACTTTAGCCACAATATCATCTTCTTCAAGGACTTCACCAGCACATCTAATGTTCAAGACAAGTTCATTCACTTTAGCCATAAAGGATGAAATATTCTCATCTTCAGTCATTCTCTTCAACTCATACTTTCCTTTCAAGCTTTGTAGTTTAGGAACTTTCACATGTTTATCTCCTTCATACAAGGTCTCTAACTTTTCCCAAATTTCATGAGTTTTTTGCAGTCCCATCATATTATTCATCTCTGAATTAGTGAGTGCACTCAGTAATGCTTCTTTATCTCTTATGTTATGTTCAACATCCTTGATCTCATTTACAATAATAGGACCATTATGAGGAACATTGTAGACATTCTTTGTAATATTCCAATAATCTTCTTCAAGACATTTTAGGTGACACTCCATCTGATCTTTCCATATAGCATAGTTACTTCAATCAAATCTTAGACTCTCCTTGAAAATAATAGTTTTAGTTGCCATCCTAGAAGTCCTCAAGTGGTCAAGCTTCTTTCAAAGGATCTAGCTCTAATACTAATTGTTCACAACAACAATGAAGGAAAACTTAGAGCAAGGGGTGAATCAATTTTCATTGGATCAAATAATTTAAGCACAACTCCAACTTTGATCAATAACAAGAAGAGCAAAGATGAATGTAATAATAACAACATACATAACACACAGATTTTGATGTGGAAACCTAGTTAAGAAAAACATCATGGTGGGAACCTAACCACAATAAAATGATACTTTGTAGTAGTATTTGAAAATATTATAATGGGGAATGCACATGCATTCAAGAACACTTCCTAGAGTTCACTACTCAAAACAACAAAAGCCTACAACCCTTGGAAGGCTCATTTCCTTATAAAGATCAGACAATAATCTTGATTACATGAATTGAAAGAATAGCATCACCATATACCTAATTAGAGTTTTGCCTAAGTACACTGTCTACTCTACAACACTTTATTCCACTTTGTATTTCTAAAAGATCAATTCTCTTTTCTCACACATACAAAAATATTTGATAATGCACAACCAACTAATATAACTATTCATCTATATATACAAGTCATCAACCTTATTCACAAGGTCATCTCAACCCAATAAGACCTAATTACAAAATTACATGACACACTACATAAATCCATCACTAGGCCAATACAATGTCATTTTCATCATAGCATGGACCCAAATCAAATCCTCAAATATGTAAAACCATTGAATAACATGCCAAGATCAACTGCAACACACTACATCACCGAATATGTTGCATAACACGAAGAACACCACCATACCAATACAATCTTCAATAATGAGCACAACGATCAATGTAGATCATCAACACAAATAGGAAATAATTAATAAATACCAACAAGAAAATTAGAATCATTCATAATACCCACACCAACACCACTTATTAGCATCTCATTGATCAACATACTAGATACTCAAGGACACTCAACAACAACAAAAAAGAAATATAAAAAACTTGTGGAGCACCAAATCATGAACCATTTGAAATAAAGATACACAAGGACATCCCAAATGGTCTCCCAAATAGGCAAATTAAGATATAATCTGACCAGAGTAATACAAATCAAATACTATACTCTACCAACTACTGAACACAAAATAACCAATCCTCAAACTGGATCAAATGATATGATCAAATCAACTTCCAATATACTAAAACCAATGCTAAATTAAGTATTTCTACTTGATTCAATATACCAAACTAATAAACCAACCAAATCAACTCACTAGAACACCAAAGCACCAAAACATGGGAATATGTTGACATCAATGATAACAACACATCCCAACAATTCTAATATCTAATAGAAATCGGTTTGCACCTAAATTTGTTGTTGGAAATTCCTCGAGGAATTAATTAAAGGCCTTTGTGTTGGCATTATTGTTAGTGATGTCAACAAGTGTGTTGCAGACATATCAGGATAACTTATTTTAATCAAGTGTTATTCTGGTGGTTTGATTGGAATAGCTTGGCCAATACCAAGTTGTGTGAAGGAAATGGCTACCAGGATAAGTCAAGTTGATGTCGGGTTGTGAGGAGCCTTTTTTTAATATTTTATTAGATCGCGATAACAATAATGAAACATTAATTTGTGTTTCTTATCAGAATAGCTGACAATGGCAGGATAGCAATTTTATGTGATATCGATAGAGTAAACTACTCTGACAAATATCATATTAGAATAGCTATACTGACAAGGAGACTGAGGGCATGTATTGGAGTAGCTATTAAAGGTGGAATGATGAATTACTACTATATCGATAGTGCAAACTATTCCGATAGAGGGAGAATGAAGAGAAGACCCTTTTGGCATGATCACGAAAATAACATATGTTGATAAGTTGAAGAATAATGGAGTTGCAATTTTAGAGTAGCTATGTTGATGTGCATTCAAGTTGAGTCATAGGAATTTATGCTTGTATTGACAGTTTTGTGTCCATGTGCTAATCTGATAGTGTTATCTATCTCGATGAGGTTTCATTTGAATTTAGCATGTCGATGAAGCTTTTCTACATGGAGTTCGAGCTTCAAAATAGCTATACCAATAAAGGAAGGTTGATAGTACATCAATCAGTATAAATTGTTTAGTCATTCAAGCTTGTTTTTGCTATGCTAATAGTGTTAACTATTCAGATGAGTGACTATTTGTTTTGAATTCCTTTAGACCAGGGTAACCTATGTCGATGGATTTTGTCATTACAGAGCTTGTGTTTCTGAATAGCTATGCCAACAAAAGGGAGGCTAATAATATGTCATTGGAATGACTTATACTATCATTCTAGCTTGATTTTCCTATGTTAATAGTTACTGGCTTTATTGATATGTGGTCATTTGGCTTGGATGTTCTTAGTTTAGGAAAGATTATGCCAATAAGTTTTATCAACATGGAGATTATCGTTCAGAATAGCTTATGGTGATAAGAAAAATCAGAGGCACACAAGGTCATCAGGACAAGATGTGAAGGCAGAGTTGATGCAAGATGTCATCTCAATAGTTAAAGCTATATTGATAGAGCTTTGAGAAACTGACATCGGGATAACTATGGCGATGGATATGAGGAAACTGAAATCCAAATGGTAGAGTAAGATTGACATAAGTGCTTATTGTTAACCTAATAAATGCAACATGGTTGTAGAGCATGTCATGAGAACAGTCCAATTATAGAGACTTATTTGGCTAATGACTGACCTCATCCATCTAATTTGGATGAATAATATGAAGACATATGGCTCCTTTATGGATAGAACAATTCAGATATGCTTAAGTTGGTAACGATGGATTTTATGTGGTAGTTGTCGATCTTGTTTGAGTATGGTTGATAGAGGTTAGAGATCACATAAGACATTAATGGAAAACTTGTTGGTTGATGGGATTGAGGAAATTGATAGAGGTAAGATTGGATCTACTGAATAGATCAATCTTATTAGAATTAGCAAACTAGGTATAGTGAATGGTGTGTGAACCGAGGAGATGTGTTCAGTGCAGGTAATCCAATTTGATATGGTGGATATCATTGACAACTCAGTATAAAGTCATTAAATGCAGGTGTTTGATCCAAGACGGGATATCAAATTTGATTCATGCCAGATCTTAGGGAATGAGAATGAATTAATTTTTAATTCCAATTGGAAGGAAAAACATTCTTTGATGTAGAGAAGATTGAGTAGAGAAGTGAATGTGGTTGGACTGACATAGTTGGCTAGTTGAGATAGAGGTATATGTGAGGTGTTGTAGAGTGTGTTATTGCTAAAATGTAATGTAGTTGATCAGAATCTTGTAGGTTGCCGCTAATAAAATAGTAGAAGTTGAGAATAGAAGTGAGTTTCTATGAAAGAGAGAGGGAGAACAAAGAAACAAAGAGAGTTGTGAGTTGTTGCAGAACCAGAGACAAAGAGTAACAAAGTTTAGAGATCAAAGTACAAAAATCCAAGACAGTTAGAGGTAGTGAGGAGTTGAGTAGAGGTAAAAAGAACAGGAGAAGGAAAGAAGAGAAGAATAAGGTGCAAAGTGAAAAGTGAGGAAAGACAAAAAAGGGAAACCATTGTGGTGCTACAAAAACTTCATTTCTAGTAAGGAACCTAACTTGTAATTGAATCTATATTCACTGTAATATCTGAGTGGGTGCTCAGAGATGGGGGTTGGTGCCCTAAAACTAGGGGTTTGTGCTCCTTTGCATTGGTGATCATAAAACTCAATAATAATCAATGATTCATTGTGAGATTTTATGGGAGCAGTAGACTCCAGTAGCTATTCTCACTGAGGTTTTTCCAACATGGGTTTTCCTCGTACATCTGGTGTTATGTGATGTGCTCTTGTGTGTGTATGTGATAACTCAATGATGAACCACTAGTACCAAATCGGTACTAAGAGGAGGGGGGTGAATCAGTACAAACACAAATACAATCCAAAACCAGTTTGACAGCAAACACTCCGAATGACTGATAAACATAGATACCGGTAAAACAAAGTGCAACCAGTAACATCTAGTATAACTCAATCAGTCATGAACCAGTAACCCAATAAGCTTTTCTCTTAGCTCAATACCACATTATCATAATATTCACATGCATGAACTAGTAGACTTAACCATCAAATCTTCACAACAATGAGTTCAACATGTTTTATAGATAGGCATAAAACATAGAACCTTCATGTGCATAACAGATAAAATAAAGCATCACATGACAAAGACATTTCACATGACACATATATTTTTCATGTGGAAACCCAACTAGGAAAAACCACAGTGGGGATGAATACCCACAAGCTACTTTTTGAACTCTTTAGAAGTTCGCTCTATTAGGAGCCTTGTCCAATTAAGAACATTACAATAGGTTCTATTAGGAACCGATCCTGTTAAGGATCACCCAGTTAAGGGATACTCGGTTAAGGGTTAAACCTGGTAGGGTCACCTTGTTAGAGGATATTAAGAACTCAATAGCTGAAAGGATCTCCTAAGCTTCTCTAGCTTCTTAGAACTCATTAGCTTCGAGTTACCCAGTTAAGGGATTCAAAACAAGCTAGTTAAGACCACCCGATTTAAGGGATTTTGAATCAAGCCAATTAAGGCTACCCTGTTAGGGGATTTTACAGCTATTGAGGTGGTTAGAAATCAATAGGTATTACAATGATATGTTAATAGCACTTAATGCTAATGCAGATCTTTTTAGGCTCCTCTTTTCCTTCTATACATTATCTTTGCAGGTCTCTCTTCTCTCCTACAGTTTGGCAAGAATCTTGTATCACTTTCATTGGATACACACACAACTTTTGCCAACAAACTCAGATAGAAACCTAGCATTGACCTTATAGGAAACATATAAGTTGGTAGCAAAAACCCTAAACCCTAAACCTGTTAGGTTAAGCAATTCAAACAATTTGATCCTGACCGTTGAATCATACTGTATTAAATGCAACAATCTTGAATTGATCTCAAGACATTCTCCATCATCCATTATCCACCGTTTTCATGGCGATTGATAACCCATCACGCATTATAACCATTTTACAGACTTCGCACTTTCCTGAGGTGGAAAGGAATAGTCTTCTTCATGCAAGATTCTTCACATGCATAGAGCTTACATGGCAACACAACTTGTCCTCCATCATACTATTAACTCATCATATGAAGATTACTGATTGAGTCACTTGAGTTGCTCCAACTAGAAACCCTGAAGTGGAAGCTACCTACAACCTGGTAACCATATAGTGCTTCCATGTGCCGGTTCACATAACTACATGCCGGTTCACCTTGAACAAATGTGCTGCTTCACTTGGCATATAAACCGGTTCATACATATGTTGGTTCCTCTCTCTTCACCTATCACATGTGCTGGTTCTTACCATGTCTCATATTGACATCAATGACAACATATAATATCATTATGTCTTCATGCCAATTTACATAACGCTCATGCCAGTTCACATAATGCCAACAATCTCCCCCTTTGGCATCGATGGCAATATACAAAAGATATCTTCTCTGCTTCACATCTTCTCCCCATTTGCTATAGATATCTTTTCTTCTTCACATCTTCTCCCCATTTGCTACAGATATCTTTTCACTTCACTCTCACTCCTCCCCCTTTGACGACAATGCCAAAGTGGAGGTACAATCATCTCTATTTCATCATACTGCTCCCCCTAAGGAGTAGCATCCATAAACACACCAATCAACAGAAGATTTGTCTTTTCAGTACCTGACTGATGTGGAACAATCACTTTTAGTTCACCTCCTGAAGGGGCAATACCCCTAATTCATCTCTCAAATGCACAAATGTTTTCTTTGGGAGAGGCTTGGTGAATATGTCTGCTAACTGCTCCTTACTGGACACATGCTCCAGTGCAATCTCTTTCTTCTAAACCTTTTCCCTTAAGAAATGATACTTAAGCTCAAAATGCTTGGTTCTAGAATGTAAAACTGGATTCTTTGATATATTGATAGCACTTGTGTTATCACAGAATACACTTACTAGTTCAAATACAGGGATCTTGAAGCCTTCCAATACATGCTTCATCTAGATTGCCTGAGTGCAGTTCATGAAAGCTGCAACATACTCTGCTTCCACTGTAGACTGAGAGATGCAACTCTGCTTTTTACTCATCCATGAGACCAATCTACCACCAAGAAAGAATGCACCACTGCTTGTGCTCTTCTGATCATCCACATTACCGGCCCAATCAGCATCTGTGAATACTTTCAGATTGAAATTATTGTTGTATGGGTACCACAATCCATAGTCAATTGTTCCCTTCAGATACCTAAGAATCCGCTTGACTGCACTCAAGTGAGATTCTCTTGGACTCTTCTGGAACCTTGCAGTGATGCCAACTGCATGTACAATATCCGATCTGCTATGCACTACATAATGTAACTTACCAATCATTGATTGGTATTCCTTCTCATCAACTAGTGCAGAATCATCCTCCTTTATCAATTTGCAACTGGTCACCATTAGTGTACCAACTGGTTTGCTATCTTCCATGCCAAAATTCTTCAATACCTCTTTGACATATTTGGACTAAAAGATGAAGATTCCATCATTCATCTGCTAGATCTCTAGTCCAATGAAGAACTTAATCTCCCCTACGAGTGACATCTCAAATGCTTTCTTCATTTCATTAGCAAACTCATGACTCATCTTGTCATCTCCTCCAAAGATAATGTCATCAACAAAAACTTCATAGATCACGATCTGATCTCCTTCAGACTTCAAGTAGATATTACTATCTTCACTTGTTCTCTCAAATCCAATCTTCACAAGATGGGAATGTAGGTGCCCATACCATGCCCTAGGTGCTTGCTTTAGACCATATAATGCTTTGTGTAGCCTACATACCATGTCACTATCTTCAGATAGGGTAAACCCATCTAGTTGCTCAATATACACTTCCTCTTCAAGTACACCATTTAGGAATGTGGATTTTATATCCATTTGATATACCTTGAATCTCTTAAAAGCTGCATATGCAAGAAGCATATGAACTCCTTCTAATCTGGCTACAAGAGAAAAGGTTTCCTCATAGTCTTCACCTTCTTCTTGAGCATATCCTTTGCATACTAGTCTAGCTTTATTCCTAATCATTGTGCCATCCTCATTCAACTTATTTCTGAACACCCATTTGGTGCCAATGACATTTTTATGCTCTGGTCTGGGTACCAAGGACCATGTACCATTTTTCTCTATCTGGTCAAGTTCTTCTTCCATTGCCTTGATCCAATCTTCATCATTATGAGCCTCTTTGAATGATTTAGGCTCAAATTCAGAGATCATACATAAGTTTTCTTTGATCTTTCTTCTGGTAAGGATTCCTACATCCTTATCACCTATGATCTACTTGGGATCATGATTCAACTTGACATACCAAGGAATGGTCTTAATTGGTTCTTCTTTCTTTTCTTCTTCATCCTCATCTTCATCAGTATCAGCATTCACCAGTTCAGGAAATTGTTACTGGTACTTGGTTGACTGACAACCGGTTCCCAGAAGGTTGCAACTGGTTCATTTACAACTTGCTCATTACTGGTTTTCTCAATCTTCTCAGAGGATTCATCAACTCTTACATTGATGCTTTCCATAATTCTCTGAGCCCTATTGTTGTAGCACTTGAAAGCTTTACTCTTGGTGGAATATCCTAGAAATATTCCTTCATCACATTTTGCTTCAAATTTGCCCTGGTGTTCACTCCTCTTGATGTAACATTTGCTACCAAATACCTTCAAGTAGTTTACCATAGGGGTCTTACCGGTCCAATACTCATAAGGAGTTTTGTCCTTACCCTTTTTGATGAGTACTCAGTTCATAGTGTAAACTGCAGTGCTCACCGCTTCTCTCCAAAAGGTGTGAGCAACATTTCCTTGGATCAACATAGTCCTAGCTTCTTCAACCATAGTCTAGTTATTCCTCTCTACTAGGCCATTCTACTGTGGAGTCTGGGGGGTAGACAGCTATCTTTTGATGCCAAATTCTTCACAATACTTGTTAAATTCACTGGAAGTGAATTCCCCTCCTTGATCAGTTCTAAGACATTTGATCCTTTTGTCGGTTTCCTTCTCCAGTAATGCTTTGAATGCTTTGAATTTCCCAAAAGCTTTAGACTTGTCTTTCAAGAATGTGACCCACATCATTCTTGAGTAGTCATCAGTGAGAATCATGAAGTACCTATCACCCTGCACACTTCTAGTTTTCATAGGACCACATAAATCAGTATGCACAAGATCAAGCAAGTTGTTAGTAGTGAAAGATTTACCTTTAAAGGTTAAGGAAGACATTTTCCCCAATTGACATTCTCTACATAAGGTATTATCCGGTTTGCTCAACACTGGCAACCCTCTAACTGCCTTGATCTTACTAGCCTTCACAATGTTGTCAAAGTTCACATGGCAGAATCTCCTATGCCATATCCAACTATCATCAATCTTAGCCATTAGACATGTACTTATATTTGCATTCAGATGAAATAGGTTACCTTTAGTCTGCATGCCGGTGGCTACCAATTTACCATCTTTACCTTTGATTCTGCAAACTCCATTCTTGAATTGCAAAGTGAGACCACTATCATTTAGTTGGGCAACACTTAGAAGGTTATGTTTGAGACCATCAACCCAGTACACATTGTTAGCACTACTCTTTCCATTCAAAGAGATGGACCCTCTGCCTTTGACCATGCAAGGTGCATCATTGCCAAAGTGAACCACACCACCATCATACTCTTCCAAGGATAGAAACTTGCTCCAATCCTCAATCATATGGTGAGAACAGCCACTGTCAATGATCCATTCATTTGAATTTTCAAACTAGGAGACAAGAGCCTTCTTGTTTTCCACATCTTCCTTTACAACAACAAACACAATGTCTTCATTTTCTTCATCTTCTGATTCCTCATCTGTGACACCTTCATCAACTGCCGTAAAACAATTTCTCCAATTTCCTCCTTTGAATTTCTTGAACCTTTCTAGTTTGTCCTTGTTGTCACTGTTAGGATAGTTCATAGCAATATGTCCTATCTGGTTGCAGGAGAAACATTTCAAAGGTAGCTTACCTTTGTATTTACCAGTTCCTTTTTGGAATCTCCTAGCTAGAAGAGCTTCAAATTCTATCAGAAACTCTTCATCTTTCATTTCTCTATTCTAACTAGGTTCCCCACTAGTGCTAGCCTCTTTTCCTTTTTTGGATGGTATAGCAGAAGCTTTAAAAACCGATTCTGACTTTTGAACACTACCATCAAAACTATTCATCTCATAGGCTGTCAACTTGGCTATGATGGAGTCTAAGGATGCCTTAGACTTGTCTATTGATCTCAACTCCTAAATAGCAGCAACCCTTATTGCATAGACTGGCAATAGGATCTCAGGACTTTACTTACCATAGTGGAATCTTCTATTTTGCCACCTGCACTCTTTATTTATCCAACAACTATTTTGATTCTTATTCCATACTGTTGAATGGTCTCTCCTTCAGCCATTCACATGTCTTCAAACTTTCCTCTCAGGCTCTCTTCCTTAGCCCGTTTTACATGCTTATTACCACCATAGATATTTTCAAGAGCATCCCATACCTCTTTGGGATTTTCCTTGTCCTAAACATCAATGAACTCAATGTCAAAAAGACTACTGATGAGGGCTTCCATGACTTGCCCATTTTCTTGTATCTCTCTCTTTTGGTCATCAGTGAGAGTACTGGTAGGAACAACATATACATTTTCAACATAACTCTAGTGTTGAACACCCATGCTTTTGATGAATATCTTCATCCTATCCTTCCATATACCAAAGTTTTCCCTGTTGAACTTTGGACCTTCCCTCTTCATCATTTGGCTAGGATCTTTTCCTTAAGCGGTTAAGCTTGCAACACAGAGGACCTGAAGTGCTCTAATACTAATTGATAACTCAATGATGAACCACGAGTACCAAACTAGTACTGAGAGGGGGTGGGTGAATTAGTGCAAACACAAATACAGTCCAAAATCAGTTTGATAGCAAACACTCTAAATGACTGATAAACAGAAATACCGATAAAATAGAGTGCAATCGGTAACATCCAGTATAACTCAATCAGTCATGAACCGGTCACCCAATAAGCTTTTCTCTTATCTCAATACCACATTATCATAATATTCACATGCACAAACTAGTAGACTTAACCATCAAATCTTCACAACAGTGAGTTCAATATGTTTTATAGATAGGCATTAAACATAGAACCTTCATGTGCATAACAGATAAAATAAAGCATCACAAGACAAAGACATTTCACATGACACACATATTTTTCATGTGGAAACCCAAATAGGAAAAACCACAGTGGGGATGAATACCCACAAGCTACTTTTTGAACTCTTTAGAAGTCTACTCTGTTAGGAGCCTTGTCCGATTAAGAACATTACAATAGGTTCTGGTAGGAACCGATCCTATTAAGGATCACCCAATTAAGGGATACCCGGTTAAGAGTTAAACACAATAGGGTCACCTTGTTAGAGGATTTTAAGAACTCAATAGTTGAAAGGATCTCCTAAGCTTCTCTAGCTTCTCAAAACTCATTAGCTTCGAGTTACCCAGTTAAGGGATTTGAAACAAGCTAGTTAAGACCACCTGATTTAAGGGATTTTGAATCAAGCTAGTTAAGGCTACCTTGTTAGGGGATTTTACAACTGTTGAGGTGGTTAGAAATGAATAGGTATTACAATGATCTATTAACAGCAATTAATGCTAATGCAGATCTGTTTAGGCTCCTCTTTTCCTTCTGCACATTCTCTTTGTAGGTATCTCTTCTCTCCTATGGTCTTGCAAGAATCTCGTATCACTTTCCTTGGATACACACTCACAACTTTTGCCAACAACCTCAGATAGAAACCCAACATCGACCTTATAGGAAACATACAAGCTGGTAGCAAAAACCCTAAACCCTAAACCTGTTAGGTTAAGCAATTCAAACGGTTTGATCCTGACCGTTGAATCATACTGTATTAAATGTAGCAATCTTGAATTGATCTCAAGACATTCTCCATTGTTCATTATTCACCATTTTCATGGTGGCTGATAACCCATCACACATTATCACCATTTTACAGACTTCGCACTTTCCTAAGGTGGAAAGGAATAGTCTTCTTCATGCAAGATTCTTCAGGCACATAGAGCTTACGTGGCAACACAATCTATCCTCCATCATACTGCTAACTCATCACATGAAGATTACTAATTGAGTCACTTGAGTTGCTCCAATCAGAAACCCTGAAGTGGAAGCTACCTACAACTTGGTAACCATACACTACTTCCATGTGCCGGTTCACATAACTACATGTCAGTTCACCTTGAACAAATGTGCCACTTCACTTGGCATATAAACTGGTTCATACATATGCCGGTTCCTCTCTCTTCACCTATCACATGTGCCGATTCTTACCATGTCTCATATTGACATCAATGAAAACATACAATATCATTATGTCTTCATGCCAATTTACATAAGGCTCATGCTGGTTCACATAATGTCAATAGTATGTTCATGTTTGCATTACATTTTTAAAATCTACACAACTAAACTTGAATTTTTGAAATTCACTTATTTACCCCCCTCTCACTGTCCATTTGTGTCCTTCAGTCTAGCCTACAGGGACTTTTCATGAAAATTCTATTACCCACTGCTAGTAGTTGGTGCTTAAATCTGGAAGATTGATAGAAGATGTATTGGGGTATTGCAGATGAGTTGGAAGGATTTTTGGAAGAAATTTAAGATCCGTAGAGGAATTTTTATAAAATAGTCTGAGAAGAGAAGGTATTCAGAAGGTTTAGGGCAAGTACATTTATTACATGAACAAGTTAGATGGACAAATGATAAAAGGTAACTTAGCCTTCTCATTTATCACTTTGCATTTGAAGAGAAATACGTTAAGAGTGCTTTGCAAGAATATTTCCTAGGGATTAATGTTGTAGGAAGATTTTTGTAGAAAATCCTAATGTAGTGAAAAAGATATTTGTCTATGAAGCCTTTCAATTTAAAATTATTGAAAAAGGGCTACTCCAATGGTTGTAGATATTGTTGAGAGGCGTCACCCTATGTTTAAGAAACATCGATTTAAATATATTGAGGTAGATCCCCTTGGTTCTTTTTCATCTATTTAGTATCACATTCTTAATGTTGAAGATGTTGGGGCATACATTCATGTGAATCTGGATGAACTTAGGAGCTTTCATTTGGTAAAATTTTTCATGAATCATCTCAGAGATGAAGACTATAACATCAAAGTTGAGTATAAAGTATTAGAGACAAAAGATTTCATTCAATTTATCAAGTTGCCATTGTTTAAGGAGAAAGAATGGGTTTGATATGTTTTGAGTTAGATGCATGATGAACTCATGTGGTTGATGTGGCCATTTAAGATTACCAAGGATACCATTAGGGTCACAATAGGTTTGAGTGTTGGTATTATGCATGACTTCATCATTTGTTGCACTGGTTTTGTCATTGATGTCAACACTTGTCTTCTTGGAGGTTTACATTGTTGTTTAGGCTCTATGGCTATATTGGTTTGTTGTTGCACCGACACATTGTGATCCCGACATGGATATTGGATTATACATAGTCATTGGTATATTATTCACTAGTAGGATATATTGTTCACTAAGAATGATGATGATTTGTTAGATTCATATGGAGATCATTTGGTTATGTCAAAGACATGGATTGGAAGTTTGGATTTGTTGTTTTTCTTATTGGTCTAATCAGCTTGACAGATTAGCCTTTATTGGCAAATAGGTCTAGGTTATGGACCGATATGTGATGTCTGATTCTAGATCACCACGTCACATTATGGAGATGGTTTATTGATTGGTTAATATGTAATTGTATTGAGTCAACATATCAAGACTTATTTGTAATTAATTTAATTGTAATATCTTTAGAGAGTCAACCTCATCACGTGGTCTTAGGTTTTGTATAAATGATTGCAATATCTCATTTGTGAGATATGAAAAAGGTGTGAGTATATTTTGAAGAGTAGAGATAAGAAGATCCTTATGTAAATCACACAGACATTATTTGAAGGTTGAAGGAAGGTTATTGGCACTCATGTTTAGAGCTTAACCGATACTGAATCCAGCATTGCAGATGCTATTTTGTGTAGTACATTATCATTGGATTTGAACATCCAATTGTAGCTAGTGAGCTCTATGCGATTGGCCTTTCTGCATGTGTAGACCCCATTTGTATACACATATTATCTACAGTAGTATATGTTGTTCACCAAAACTAGTTAACCCAAATAAACTTGCAATTGATCTATAAAATAGTCAATTTCAATCTATGAAACACTTTAGGGGTTGAACAACATAACAAGCATATGAATCCCTCTACTCTTCTGGCTCTGTGAAACCTAGGTGGGTATACCTTTGATGCATTTAATCAGACCCATTACACACATATGACAGCATCAATAAAGTAGATAGATCTCATATGAGGTTCAAAACAAGGAGGGTATTATAGATAGGCTAAATATGCATTTACAACTCAACAAGTTTGAACATGAGATAGGTGGAACATTTCCATAGAACTTAAAACAAAGAAAGATGTTCTAATTTTCTTTTATTTCAGATCTCTAAGAATCCCTAGAATTGCAAGACTAGTGCCTTATCCAAGGGCAAAAAAGTCATACAATAAACTGAAAATGAAAACCTCGATTGCAAATCTAATTTATTAAGAAAGATATCCTTGTATTAATGCCTGACATTAATACATTCTAAACTCAGATAGAGGATCATACATATCTAGACATTATCCTGAATGCAAAATGATTGCTCATAGAATTTAAACTCTTTCTTGAAGAGTACCTAAAGACAACCCTTACACTCCCACTTTTAGAGGACAAACCCAAACTCACTTGAACACTGGATTTATTGAAAAATAGAGAAGGCCTAGAGACAATCCAATAAACTGTATATATGCCTTACATATATGTGACCTGCAATAGAAAACATTTACAACAAAAAGATACTCTATTACTTGAAAGAAAAGAACTACACTATACAAAGTTGGAAGAAAAATCAAATTGGAAACCATGAAAATTAGGAGTATTTCTCTAAATTTCTGGAACCCTTACAATTCAGAAGAAATGGGAATATCAAGCAGAGGTAAAAAGGTCAAACTTCATCAGAACATACCATGTGTCTTCTTTCCCTAACTGAATTTCATTTCCTTCCCATGGAAACTGCTCTCGAAATATCTGATTTTTGTTGAAACAAACTTCATAGCTGCATTCCTCATTCTGAGAGTTTTCCGGTGATAAAATACTTGTATATTTGGCCAAAAATTAACTTCTGGGCAAATTAATCCTTGTTATGTGAACTATCATTTAAATTTTTAGATTTTATACTATAGTCATTACTTTATTATTAACTTTGATTTTTCACCATTTTTTGCCTTGATGCCCTACCACATGGTAGCTTGTGATTCGCTGATAGGGTCCACTAAGATGACACCTCACTGATTTGCCACTTGGACTGGCACGTCATCGCCACTTATATGCCATGTAGTCACCACCTATATGCCAAGTCATCACAACTTGTATGCCACATCATCGCTACCTATACAGCACTAGTCTTCTCCATCATCGCCACCTGTACGCCACTGGACTTATCCATCATCGCTACCTGCACACCACCGGATGCATACCTCTAAAGGTCAACAGCTAAGAGTTATAAGATTTTTTCACTACTTAGTGAAACTTCTTCTTCATTTTCAATTTACTTGGCTTCATCCTCCAAGCTGTAAACATTGTCCCAATCTGAGAAAGGTATTAAATCAGCAATGCTCATGTCTCTATGCATATTAATTTCATCATTACAACAACTTGCATCGGCATCACAATATTTATCATGCTGCTCATAAGATGCTGCTATATGTTGCAACATAGTTTCATAACTTTGGTTGCAAACATTTTGTGGATTGAACGTAACAACAAGGTGATCTATATAATCAAGATCTCAAACCTTAATGGGCTCATGATTATTTAAACAATTATTGTTATCACAAGTTTCTTCTTGCTCTAAATACACATTCACACTATCATGCTAGGAATAAGAGTCACCTTCCACATCATAAGAGGCATATCCACTCACAGATTCATCTCCCTCACTATATTCAATCTTGTGTACATTTCCAGATTGAGTTCTTTCAATCTCATATATCCATTCTTTAATACATGCAACACTTCCTTCTCTCAAGGTTGAAGACCAATTAATTGAGTCAAGCTCATCAAGCTCTAAGAATAACTCAATCCAAATAGACTCATGGGGTCTAGCATCAGCTGAAAGCTCATTTAATGTAGCTATAAATATTTCATAGAAAACATATGATGACTCTTCCTCTTTTCTTTTCCCTACTTTATTTCTTAAAAACAAGATAAACTTCTCCCGGATCTTTTGAAGACATATTGCAATCTCTTTGTCAGTTTATTTTAGATTTGACAAAGCGTTTTAAGATCTAGGAACTACATCGAAATCCATCAAGTTTATAATAGTTACTGAATGATTACTATACTGATATGTCTTTACTATTTTACAAACTCCTTTCAACACATATGCAGTCACTAATTTTCATAATTATACACACTTCTTCCATCACTTATGACTAAATTTTTTCAAAACATGAAGTCTGTAAAGTACAGATTTATTTTCCTTACTATGGTGATTGTTTCACCTTATAAGGAACATAATTATTTCAAGAATTCCATGAGGAATACCTGGAGAAAAAATTACTGCTTCTATTCACTTCACTTCTGACTGAAGATTTGAAGAACTCCTCCAAATCTAAGGTTTGTTCTTATAGAGTCACCACCTCCTTGAAGACAAATAAAGTTTAAAACATTGATCTACACTCTGAAACACTTTCAGATTTCTAGGTCATACCACACACAGTAGAGTCACATAATATTTTAAATTTCAATGAAACAAGACTTTCCAGGA
Source organism: Cryptomeria japonica (assembly GCF_030272615.1). NCBI lineage: Eukaryota > Viridiplantae > Streptophyta > Pinopsida > Cupressales > Cupressaceae > Cryptomeria > Cryptomeria japonica. Next base: position 177,676,743 of record NC_081414.1, read on the forward strand.
TACACACTTCCAAATCTAAAAATGACTTTCAGATTTGTAAACCTCTAAGACTCTTCCCCAAATGAATTTTGGCTAGACTCATGGGTTTGACTATAATCAACAAGGTGACTACAAATTTTCTCAACCTTACTGAATAATGCAATTACAAAACATTGTTACTTCCTGAGTAGAGTCACCATTTTTGTTGTTCACCAAAACTGGTTAACCCAAATACACCTGCAATTGATCTATGAAATAGCCAATTTCAATCTATGAAACACTTCAGGGTTTGAACAACATAATAAGGATATGAATCCTTCTACTCTTCATGCTCTGCAAAACCTAGGCGGGTATACCTTTGATGCATTGAATCAGACCCATTACACACATATGATAGCATCAATAAAGGAGATGGATCTCATAAGAGGTTCAAAACAAGGAGGGTACTATAGATAGGCTAAACTTGCATTTACAACTCAACAAGTTTGAACATCAGCTAGGTGGAAAATTTCAATAGAACATAAAACAAAGAAAGATATTCTGATTTTTTTTATTTAAAATCTCTGAGAATCCCCGGAATCGCAAGACTAGTGCCTTATCCAAGGGCAATAGAGTCATACATCAAACTAAAAATGAAAACCTCGATTGCAAATGCAATTTATTAAGAAAGATATCCTTGTATTAATGCTTGACATTAATACATTCTAAACTCAGATAGAGGATCATACATATCTAGACATTATCCTGAATGCAAAATGATTACTCATAGAATTTAAACTCTTCCTTGAAGAGTACCTAAAGACAACCCTTACACTCCCACTTTAAGAGGACAAACCCAAACTCACTTGAACACTGGATTTATTGAAAAACAGAGAAGGCCTAGAGACAATCCAATAAACTGTATATATGCCTTACATATTTGTGACCTGCAATAGAAAACATTTACAGCAAAAAGATACTCTATTACTTGAAAGAAAAGAACTACACTATACAAAGTTGGAAGAAAAATCAAATTGGAAACCATGAAAATTAGGAGTATTTCTCTAAATTTCTGGAACCCTTACAATTCAGAAGAAATGGGAATATCAAGCAGAGGTAAAAAGGTCAAACTTCATCAGAACATACCATGTGTCTTCTTTCCCTAACTGAATTTCATTTCCTTCCCATGGAAACTGCTCTCGAAATATTTGATTTTTGTTGAAACAAACTTCATAGCTGCATTCCTCATTCTGAGAGTTTTCCGGTGATAAAATACTTGTATATTTGGCCAAAAATTAACTTCTGGGCAAATTAATCCTTGTTATGTGAACTATCATTTAAATTTTTAGATTTTATACTATAGTCATTACTTTATTATTAACTTTGATTTTTCACCATTTTTTGCCTTGATGCCCTACCACATGGTAGCTTGTGATTCGCTGATAGGGTCCACTAAGATGACACCTCACTGATTTGCCACTTGGACTGGCACATCATCGCCACTTATATGCCATGTAGTCACCACCTATATGCCAAGTCATCGCAACTTGTATGCCACATCATCGCTACCTATACAGCACTAGTCTTCTCCATCATCGCCACCTGTACGCCACTGGACTTATCCATCATCGCTACCTGCACACCACCGGATGCATACCTCTAAAGGTCAACAGCTAAGAGTTATAAGATTTTTTCACTACTTAGTGAAACTTCTTCTTCATTTTCAATTTACTTGGCTTCATCCTCCAAGCTGTAAACATTGTCCCAATCTGAGAAAGGTATTAAATCAGCAATGCTCATGTCTCTATGCATATTAATTTCATCATTACAACAACTTGCATCGGCATCACAATATTTATCATGCTGCTCATAAGATGCTGCTATATGTTGCAACATAGTTTCATAACTTTGGTTGCAAACATTTTGTGGATTGAACGTAACAACAAGGTGATCTATATAATCAGGATCTCAAACCTTAATGGGCTCATGATTATTTAAACAATTATTGTTATCACAAGTTTCTTCTTGCTCTAAATACACATTCGCACTATCATGCTAAGAATAAGAGTCACCTTCTGCATCATAGGAGGCATATCCACTCATAGATTCATCTCCCTCACTATTTTCAATCTTGTGTACATTTCTAGATTGAGTTATTTCAATCTCATATATCCATTCTTTAATACATGCAACACTTCCTTCTCTCAAGGTTGAAGACCAATTAATTGAGTCAAGCTCATCAAGCTCTAAGAATAACTCAATCCAAATAGACTCATGGGGTCTAGCATCAGCTGGAAGCTCATTTAATGCAGCTATAAATATTTCATAGAAAACATATGATGACTCTTCCTCTTTTCTTTTCCCTACTTTCTTTCTTAAAAACAAGATAAACTTCTCCCGGATCTTTTGAAGACATATTGCAATCTCTTTGTCAATTTATTTCAGATTTGACAAAGGATTTTTAGATCTAGGAACTACATCTAAATCCATCAAGTTTATAATAGTTACTGAATGATTACTATACTGATATGTCTTTACTATTTTACAAACTTCTTTCAACACATATGCAGTCACTGATTTTCATAATTATACACACTTCTTCCATCACTTATGATTAAATTTTTTCAAAACATGAAGTATGTGAAGTGCAGATTTATTTTCCTTTCTATGGTGATTGTTTCACCTTATAAGGAACATAATTGTTTCAAGAATTCCTTGAGGAATACCTGGAGAAAAAATTACTGCTTCTATTCACTTTACTTCTAACTGAAGATTTGAAGAACTCCTCCAAATCTCAGGTTTATTCTTAACCACCTCCATGAAGACAAATAAAGTTTAAAACACTGATCTACACTCTGAAACACTTTCAGATTTCTAGGTCATACCACACACAGTAGATTCACATAATATTTTAAATTTCAATGAAACAAGACTTTCGAGGATACACACTTCCAAATCTAAAAATGACTTTCAGATTTGTAAACTTCTAAGACTCTTCCCCAAATGAATTTTGGCTAGACTCATGGGTTTGACTATAATCAACAAGATGACTACAACTTTTCTCAACCTTACTGAATAATGCAATTACAAAACATTGTTACTTCCTGAGTAGAGTCACCATTTTTGTTGTTCACCAAAACTAGTTAACTCAAATACACCTACAATTGATCTATGAAATAGCCAATTTCAATCTATGAAACACTTCAGGGCTTGAACAACATAATAAGGATATGAATCCTTCTACTCTTCATGCTCTGCAGAACCTTGGTGGGTATACCTTTGATGCATTGAATCAGACCCATTACACACATATGACAACATCAATAAAGCAGATGGATCTCATAAGAGGTTCAAAACAAGGAGGGTACTATAGATAGGCTAAACCTGCATTTACAACTCAACAAGTTTGAACATGAGCTAGGTGGAAAATTTCAATAGAACATAAAACAATGAAAGATATTCTAATTTTTTTAATTTAAAATCTCTGAGAATCCATAGAATCGCAAGACCAGTGCCTTATCCAAGGGCAACAGAGTCATACATCAAACTGAAAATGAAAACCTCTATTGCAAATCCAAGTTATTAAGAAAGATATCCCTGTATTAGTGCCTAACATTAATACATTCTAAACTCAGACAGAGGATCATACATATCTAGACATTATCCTGAATCCAAAATGATTGCTCATAGAATTTAAACTCTTCGTTGAAGAGTACCTAAAGACAACCCTTACACTCCCACTTTTAGAGGACAAATCCAAACTCACTTGAAGACTGGATTTATTGAATAACAGAGAAGGCCTAGAGACAATCGAATAAACTGTATATATGCCTTACATATATGTGACTTGCAATAGAAAACATTTACAACAAAAAGATACTCTATTACTTGAAAGAAAAGAACTACACTATACAAAGTTGGAAGAAAAATCAAATTGGATACCATGAAAATTAGGATTATTTCTCTAAATTTCTGGAACCCTTACAATTCAGAAGAAATCAGAATATCAAAGAGAGGTAAAAAAGTCAAACTTCATCAGAACATGCCATGTGTCTTCTTTCCCTAACTGAATTTCATTTCCTTCCCATGGAAAATGCTCTCGAAATATCTGCTTTTTGTTGAAACAAACTTCATAGGTGCATTCCACATTCTGAGAGTTTTCTGGTGATAAAATACATGCATATTTGGCCAAAAAATAACTTCTGGGCAAATTAATCCTTGTTATGTGCACCATCATTTAATTGTTTAGATTTTACACTATAGTCATTACTTTATTATTAACTTTGATTTTTCACCATTTTTGCCCTGATGCCTTGCCACGTGGTAGCTTGTGATTCGCTGACAGGGTCCACTAAGATGACACCTCATTGATTTGCCACTTGGACTAGCACATCATCGCCACCTGTATGCCATGTAATCACCACCTATATGTCAAGTCATCACAATGTGTATGCCACATCATCGCTACCTGTACACCACTAGACTTCTCCATCATCGCCACCTGTACACCACTGGACTTATCTATCATCGCTACCTGCACACCACCGGATGCATACCTCTAAAGATCAGCAGCTAAGAGTTATAAGATTTTTTCACTACTTAGTGAAACTTCTTCTTCATTTTCAATTTACTTGGCTTCATCCTCCGAGCTGTAAACATTGTCCCAATCTGAGAAAGGTATTAAATTAGCAATGCTCATGTCTCTATGCACATTTATTTCATCATTACAATAACTTGCAGTGGCATCGCAACTTTTATCATGCTGCTCATAAGATGTTGCTATATGTTGCAACATAGTTTCATAACTTTGGTTGCAAACATTTTGTGGATTGAACGTAATGACAAGGTGATCTATATAATCAAGATCTCAAACCTTAATGGGCTCATGATTATTTGAACAATTATTGTTATCACAAGTTTCTTCTTGCTCTAAATACACATTTGCACTATCATGCTAAGAATAAGAGTCACCTTCCGCATCATAGGAGGCATATCCACTCACAGATTCATCTCCCTCACTGTATTCAATCTTGTGTACATTTCTAGATTTAGTTCTTTCAATCTCATATATCCATTCTTTAATACATGCAACACTTCCTTCTCTCAAGGTTGAAGACCAATTAATTGAGTCAAGCTCATCAAGCTCTAAGAATAACTCAATCCAAATAGACTCATGGGGTCTAGCATCAGCTAAAAGCTCATTTAATGCAGCTATAAATATTTCATAGAAAACATATGATGACTCTTCCTCTTTTCTTTTCCCTACTTTCTTTCTTAAAAACAAGATAAACTTCTCGCGGATCTTTTGAAGACATATTGCAATCTCTTTGTCAATTTATTTCAGATTTGAGAAAGGATTTTTAGATCTAGGAACTACATCTAAATCCATCAAGTTTATAATAGTTACTGAACGATTACTATACTGATATGTCTTTACTATTTTACAAACTCCTTTCAACACATATGCAGTCACTGATTTTCATAGTTATACACACTTCTTCCATCACTTATGATTAAATTTTTTCAAAACATCAAGTCTGTAAAGTGCAGATTTATTTTCCTTACTATGGTGATTGTTTCACCTTATAAGGAACATAATTATTTCAAGAATTCCTTGAGGAATACCTGGAGAAAAAATTACTGCTTCTATTCACTTTACTTCTAACTGAAGATTTGAAGAACTCTTCCAAATCTCAGGTTTGTTCTTATAGAGTCACCACCTCCTTGAAGACAAATAAAGTTTAAAACACTGATCTACACTCTGAAACACTTTCAGATTTCTAGGTCATACCACACACAGTAGAGTCACATAATATTTTAAATTTCAATGAAACAAGACTTTCGAGGATACACATTTCCAAATCTAAAAATGACTTTCAGATTTGTAAACTTCTAAGACTCTTCCCCAAATGAATTTTGGCTAGACTCATGGGTTTGACTATAATCAACAAGGTGACTACAACTTTTCTCAACCTTACTAAATAATGCAATTACAAAACATTGTTACTTCCTGAGCAGAGTCACCATTTTTGTTGTTCACCAAAACTAGTTAACTCAAATACACCTACAATTGATCTATGAAATAGCCAATTTCAAACTATGAAACACTTTAGGGCTTGAACAACATAATAAGGATATGAATCCTTCTACTCTTCATGCTCTGTAGAACCTTGGTGGGTATACCTTTGATGCATTGAATCAGACCCATTACACACATATGACAACATCAATAAAGCAGATGGATCTCATAAGAGGTTCAAAACAAGGAGGGTACTATAGATAGGCTAAACCTGCATTTACAACTCAACAAGTTTGAACGTCAGCTAGGTGGAAAATTTCAACAGAACATAAAACAATGAAAGATATTCTAATTTTTTTAATTTAAAATCTCTGAGAATCCACAGAATCGCAAGACCAGTGCCTTATCCAAGGGCAACAGAGTCATACATCAAACTGAAAATGAAAACCTCTATTGCAAATCCAAGTTATTAAGAAAGATATCCCTGTATTAGTGCCTAACATTAATACATTCTAAACTCAGACAGAGGATCATACATATCAGACATTATCCTGAATCCAAAATGATTGCTCATAGAATTTAAACTCTTCCTTGAAGAGTACCTAAAAACAACCCTTACACTTCCACTTTGAGAGAACAAACCCAAACTCCCTTGAACACTAGATTAATTTAAAAACAAAGAAGCCCTAGAGACAATCCAATAAACTATATATATGCCTTACATATACATGACTTGCAACAGAAAACATTTACAGCAAAAAGATACTCTATTACTCGAAAGAAAAGCACTGCACTGTATAAACTTTGAAGAAAACTCAGAATTGGAAATCATGAAAATCTGGAGCATTTCTCCGAATTTTTGGAACCCTTACAATTGAGAAGAAACAAGAATATGAAGGAGAGTGAAAAAGATCAGATTTCATTATAACATGCCATGTGTCTTCTTTCCTTAACTGAATTTCATTTCCTTCCCATGGAAACTTCTCTTGAAATATCTGATTTTGTTGAAACAAACTTCATAGCTACATTCCTTATTCCGAGAGCTTTCCGGTGATATATAATGCTTGCATATTTGGCCAAAAATTAACTTCTGGGCAAATTAATCCTTTTTATGTGCACCATCATTTAAATTTTTTGGATTTTACACTATAGTCATGACTTTATTATTAACTTTTATTTTTCACAATTTTTTGGCCTAACGCCCTGCCACTTGGTAGCCTGCGATTCGCTGACGGGGTCCACTAAGATGACACCTCACTGATTCACCAGTTGGACTGCAATGTCATCACCACCTATACACCATGTAATCACCACCTATATGCCATGTCATTACTACTTGTACAACATGTCATCACCACCTACATGCCACTAGACTTCTCCATCATCACTACCTATACACCACTAGATGCATACCTCTGAAGATCAGCAGCTAAGAGTTTTGAGATTTGTTCACTACTTAGTGAACCTTCTTCATTTTCATTTTCGTTGGCTTCATCCTCCAAGTTGTAAACATTGTCCCAATCTGACAAAGGTATTAAATCAGCAATGCTCATGTCTCTATGCACATTTATTTCATCATTACAACAACTTGCATCCACATCATAGCTTTTATCATGCTGCTCATAACGTGCTGCTATATGTTGCAACATAGTTTCATAACTTTAGTTGCAAATATTTTGTGGATTGAACTTAACAACAAGGTGATCTATATCATCAGGATCTGAAACTTCAATGGGCTGATGATTATTTGAACAATTATTGTTATCAAAAGTTTCTTCTTGCTCTGAATACACATCCGCACTGTAATGCTAAGGATAAGAGTCACCTTCTGCATCATAGGAGGCATATCCACTCACGAATTCATCTCCCTCACTATATTCAAACTTGTGTACATTTTCAGATTTAGTACTTTCAATCTCATATATCATTTCTTTAATACACGCAACACTTTCTTCTCTCAAGGTTGTAGACTAGTTAATTGAGTTAGGCTCATAAAGCTCTAAAAATAACTCAATCCAAATAGACTCATGGGGTCTAGCATCAGCTGAAAGCTCATTTAATGCAGCTACACAACTTTCATAGAAAACATATGATGATTCTTCCTCTTTTCTTTTCCCTACTTTCTTTCTTACAAACAAAATAAACTTCTCCTAGATCTTGTGAAGACATATTGCAATCTCTTTGTCAATTTATTTCAGATTTGACGAAGGATTTTAAGATCTAGGAACTACATCTAAATCCATCAAGTTTATAACAATTACCGAATGATTACTATACTGATATGTCTTTATTGTTTTAAAAACTCCTTTCAACACATCTGCAGTCACTGATTTTCAGTATTATACACACTTCTCCCATCACTTATCATTGAATTTTTTTCAAAACATGAATTATGTAAAGTGCAAATTTATTTTCCTTTCTCTGGTGATTGTTTCATCTTATAAGGAACATAATTATTTCTCGAATTCCTTGAGGAATACCTAGAGAAAAAATTACTACTACTGTTCACTTCACTTTTGACTGAAGATTTGAAGAACTCCTCCAAATCTTAGGTTCATTCTTATAGAGTCACCAGCTCCTTGAAGAGGAATAAAATTTAAACCACTGATCTACACTCTGAAACACTTTTAGATTTCTAGGTCATACCATACATAACAAAGTCACATAATATTATAAATTTCAATGCAACAAGACTTTCCAAGATACACACTTCCAAATCTAAAAATAACTTTCAGATTTGTAAACTTCTAAGACTCTTCCCCAAATGAATTTTGGCTAGACTCATGGGTTTGACTATAATCAACAAGGTGACTACAACTTTTCTCAACCTTACTGAATAATACAATTACCAAACACTGTTACTTCCCAAGCAGAGCCGCCATTTTTATTGTTGACCAAAATTGGTTAACCCAAATACACCTACAATTGATCTATGAAATAGTCAATTTTAATCTATGAAACACTTCAGGGCTTGAGCAACATAACAAGGATATGAGTCCTTTTACTCTTCACGCTCTGCAGAACCTAGGTAGGTATACCTTTGATGCATTGAATCAGACCCATTACACACATATGATAGTATAAATAAAGCAGATAGATCTCATAAGAGGTTCAAAACAAGGAGGGTACCATAGATAGGCTAAATCTACATTTACAACTCAACAGGTTTGAACATGAGATAGGTGGAACATTTCCACAAAACATAAAACAAAGAAAGATATTCTGATTTTTATTTATTTAAGATCTCTGAGAATCCCCAAAATTGCAAGACTAGTGCCTTATCCAAGGGCAACAAAGTCATACATCAAACTAAAAATGAAAACCTTTATTGCAAATCCAATTTATTAAGAAAGATATTCCTGTATTAATGCCTGACATTAATACATTCTAAATCCAGACAGAGGATCATACATATCCAGACATTATCCTGAATCCAAAATGATTGCTCATAGAATTTAAACTCTTCCTTGAAGAGTACCTAAAAACAACCCTTACACTCCCACTTTGAGAGGACAAATCCAAACTCCGTTGAACACTAGATTTATTGAAAAACAAAGAAGGCCTAGAGACAATCCAATAAACTGTATATATGCCTTACATATACATGACCTGCAATAGAAAACATTTATATCAAAAAGATACTCTATTACTTGAAAGAAAATCCCTACACTGTACAAACTTGGAAGAAAACTCAAAATTGGAAACCATGAAAATCTAGAGCATTTCTCCAAATTTCTAGAACCCTTACAATTGAGAAGAAATGGGAATATGAAGGAGAGGGAAAAAGAATAGATTTCATCAGAACATGCCATGTGTCTTCTTTCCCTAACTGAATTTCATTTCCTTCCCATGGAAACTTCTTTGAAAATATCTAATTTTTGTTGAAACAAACTTCATAGCTGCATTCCTCATTTCAAGAGCTTGCTGGTGATATATAATACTTTCATATTTGGCCAAAAATTAACTTCTAGGCAAATTAATCCTTTTTATGTGCACCATCATTTAAATATTTGGATTTTACACTATATTCTGGACTTTATTATTAACTTTGATTTTTCACCATTTTTTGGCCTGACGCCCTACCACATGGTAGCCTATGATTCACTGATGAGGTCCACTAAGATGACACCTCACTGGGTTGCCACTTGGATTTCCATGTCATCACTACCTGTATGCCATGTAATCGCCAACTATATGCCACATCATCGCCACTTGCCACTGGGGCTGCCACCTTATTTTTTTGCCATTTCGTGATGGTTAATGGGTGAGCAACTATGGCTTGTGAAACAACATCGACCATCAGATCTTGATGAACCTACATGATCTTTACCATCCCCTTTTTGCACGTGCTTTTTTTCATTTTGCGATGGTTAATCTTCTAGCCTTTTTGGCTTGCGAAATAACATCGGCCATCTAATCATGATGAATCTGCATGATCTTTAATATGTCTGTTCTCTACAAAATTTGCCCTGGGAACCATGCATATGTGGGGTCCACCTTGTCACCACTTGACCTCCTTGGTTGCCTCAGGAAACGTGCCCATGCGCATGGGTCCGCCTGGTTGCCCAGCCAACACCCTGTGTCAAAAGCCTTCAAGGCTTTGACACTATGGTAGTGTGTAGTGTTGTATTTAAATATTAAAATTTTCTCCTCCACAACCAATGTGGGATAATGCATTTTAGCCTGGGAATGCAATTTTAAAAATTTATGAGAGTTTTCAATGCCTTGCACATTGCCAATACATTTGTTTTAAGGTTATAAACAAACTTTCTTACCAGCCATGAAGGGAGATTGACTAAGTTTCTAATGTTTACCCCTGCCAAAGGAAACTTGCATTGAAGTTTAAAATTTCTGCTCACCCACCTCGTAAAAGCTGACGGCAAGGAGGAGAAGGCTACAATTTGCAATTTGCTGAAGTTCCCTTGGTGCTTCTCACACGTGGTGTGAAAGAGGTTGGCTTCAAGCCTACCAATTGCACTTGCTCAGAGGTTAAAATGCTTTTCAACACCACACCACACTCAACAACATCTATGACATAAGGAGGGGAAAATTTAAATATTTTACAACTTAATTGAAAGTCTCAATAGCCTTTTCAATATTTCACATGGATGCTTCTTCTTTGATACTAAACCCACATATGTCTATGCCAAAGTCTTGGTACGAAGCAGAAAAATCCTCCTCACTATAAACAATGGCTTTTGACCATCTGATTTATCTTTCAAGAAAGAATGCCATTCACTGAATTGGCTTGAAAAGTTTCTACAACCTTTTCACCAACCATCATGTGGAGGGGAAATGCTTGTCTACAACTTGCATTTGTTGTTGGTGTTTAATTACCCTCATGCCATCTGCCACTTTGCCTTTAGTGAAGGTTTAATGCCTCCTTAGTTAATTGTCATGTGTGCCATGCACCCACCATTTGCATTTGGCTGAAAGTTTATAATACCTTTTGACATGCCACACTGGCTTCTTCAAAAACACCATGGTGCCTTAATTTGCTTGACACCATGCTGCCTTCATTTGCTTGAAAACTTCCATTGCCTTTTCGACATGGGGAAGAATGCCTAGCAAAAGTTGTGGATTTTGGCAATACATCTGCCAATTTCATTTTGGCATAGAAAGTCAAAACTAGTGCCAACTATGGGAAATTACAACTTTGGCACATGGATTACAAAGAGGAGTTGCTGAAGTAATTTGGCCAATTGGATTTGCTAGCAGCCTTGGTTAATTAATTTCACCAACATCAAGTTTCAGATTCCATTCTTGTACAAACTCAAATACTATCTTTCCTTGATCATGAATACACCTTCTTTTTATATCTTGCTCAATGGTATTGCTTCCATGGGTTTGCTCCCACAAACAATGAATACCTTCTCCAATAGAACCTTGAAAAAGAACACACTATGGAAATTGAGCTCCCATTTTCAAAGGCAATTTGTTCATCTTTTCTCAGCAATTTGCCCATCAGTAAGCACCTCAGAAGGATTTAGATTTTGAAGCTTTACAATCCCCGAGGCCACATTTCTATATATTCAACAAGAATTTATAGTAACATTACTATGCAATCCCATATCTTTATGCATCATGAAGTCATGCACTAAGAACATTTTCGCCATAAAATTAATGCATGGGCACGAGCCAGGTTAGGCCCAAAGTGGGTCCGACTAAAAAAAAATTTGTTTTCATGCAAAAGACCTTTGAAATGCCTCACAAACCTTAAACATACCTTTGGAGTTGATCGACACCATTTTTGGCTCATCAAACTGAGTTTTGCAACTTTCAGGCGCCTGCGCCACATTTTTCGCATTTAATCACAAAGAAGTAATTTTCAAACTGGTCAAAACACCTTTCTAGACTTTGCAAATTTACAAGCATCTACTATGATATACAAACATAAACTCTACCAAGTGGTTTTTCAAGAAAAGTCCTGAGTGAAGAAATATTAATTGTCAAAGATGACCAACTGGCTTTGTCAGCAATGCGGACCTGATGAAGTCAATGCGTAGGCAACTCATGATGCCTTTCTTAAGAATATCAAACGATCTCCATAGACCCTCAAATCTGAGGCATAGGTACCTTGAAGTACATGTCAAAACTTAGAATGCTTATTTAGACCAAAAGGCTGACTAGGTGCAGATGGTGTGCTCATGAAAATAGCTACTTTAACTGATGCAGCAATGAAAGTACGAAACACTGAATAAGGTGGCTCAAGAAACCCTTTTGAAAACTGATCAAATGGATTGGTAGGAGCTTGAAATTTGAAACATAGATTACCTTTTATATAAAAAATATCTCAAAAAAAACATTCTAACATGACACTCATCGAGTGAACTTTTACAAATGTGCAAAGCGAGGCTCTGACTAGCTCATGAAATATGGACTTATGCAAACCATAAACTGTGAACGGATTGAGCTTGCTAAACTGAGCAAATGGATTCATAAAGACTTGAAATTTTGCATGGAGGCACACTTTTATGTATAGAATTAAGTGCAATTTTGAATTTCACTATGAAAATCAATGGGGCAAAAGTTATAGGAGCTCAAAGTAGGCTGCTCAATAAAATCTGCATTTGCACCTAACATGCACTTTCAGCTCATCCCTTGAAATGGGTACTTGATAAATTGATCCAAACTGAATTCTGAAAGTTGCACAAAACTTCATTAGATAAATTGAAGGTATAAAACAAGTTTCCAAAGCCTTACCCCTTGATGATTAACTGGCTTCATTTTACCCTCTCTCTAACTAGGCCACCTGAATGAGATTAGGTGCCTTTTGGAAAATGCAAATAGCAAATTTTTTGAAATGAGCCTCTCAAATTACTCAAATTTAATGAGTCCCAATAGTATCATCTGATTGTGGGTAAGGTTTCCCACTATGGTTTTTCCCTTACCAGGTTTACACATATAAATCTTTGTGTTATGTGTTGTGGATGTTGTTTCTCTTTTTGTTTCATGCATTAAGTTATACCGACACTGCTATAATTGTTAATCTGTTTTACTAGAATTTAACTTTGGTTTATCGGCACTAAGTTTAAGTTTGAATAATTTGCATTTGGGTTATAATTTATGACAACTAGTTAACAACTGATTAACCCCACCTCTCAATTGTCCTTCCCGGTTCCTAACAACTGGTATCAGAGCTAAGTCCTCTTTTTGCAAAAGCCTAACAACTTGAGGAGATCCTATGACAACAAATATTGTCAGGAAGGATAGTCCAAAACTCGATGGAGCTAACTATGGTATATGGAAGATCAGAATGGAAACACATCTAAACTGCATTGGAAGAGATATATGGGATATTACAGAGAATGGCTATGTTGGTCCTACTTTAAATCAACCTAATCCACCGACATTGGGTAAAGATCAAGAGAAGCACTTCTAAGTGCATTCTTAGATGAGAAAATCATGGGATTATCATATCGAAATACTGCTAAAGCTATTTGGGATAAACTGGAAACACTAAATGAAGGAGATACCACTATCAAAATTGCAAAACTAGAATGTTACCAAGTCAGGTATGAAAATTTAAAAATGGAAGAAGATGAAAGAATTTCTGCATTTATGGAAATAGTTAATGAAATTTTTTTAGGAATACAATGTTGTGGAGGATCTTTAAGTGAAGATGAAATTATTTCTAAAGTTCTGAGAGCATTGCCACCGGCTTACAAAATGAAAGTGACTGCTATTAATGAATTGAGAACAATGCCTAATACATCAGTTTCCAGAGATACTTTGGTTGGAAAACTTTCCGCATTTGAACTTGAAGAGTATGGTCTTGTTGCTATAGTTAAAACTGATTTAGCTTTTAAAGCATCATCATCATCATCTGACAAGACTGATTGGAAAGCACTTTATGCAAGAGAACTTGAAGATATGAGAAAAGAAAATGAGGAACTTAAAGCACTATTCCCAAGGAAGATGCCTAAAGGTCCAATAGGAAGTAAGTATGAAGGTAAAGCACCTTTCAAATGTTTTAATTGCAATAAAATTGGTCATATGGCTTCTAGGTGTCCTAATAGACATGCTAGACTAAGGGAGGAAGAAAGAAGAACATATAAACCTAACCTTGAATATCAAAGATACAGATTTAAGAAAAACAAAGATAAGTCATGTTACTATGCAGATGAAGGTGTTACAGATGACTCAAATGAAGATCCAATAGATAATGGATTAGAATTTATTGCATTAAAGGAAGATTCACCAACACTTATTGTCAAACCGGTAGAGTAGGCACTAGCAGTAAAAATTGATGAAAATGATGAATGGATTATAGATAGTGGATGCTCGCATCATATGACTAGAGATAAAAGAAAATTCATATCATTTCAGGAAATTCATGGAGGTCTAGTAAGGTTTGGAGATGATAAATCTTGTTTAATCAAAGGAAAATGCACTATATCTTTGGATGGTAAGCATAGTACTGACAATTTTTATTATGTAGATGGTTTAAAGCATAATCCTTTGAGTGTTGGTCAGTTAGTAGAAAAAGGATTTCAGTTACAATTCAAGAATGGAAAATGGAAAATCATAAACTGAACTAGATTGGAGATTGCAACTAGTAATCAGACTAAAGGTGATATCTTTCATTTGAATACAAGTGATAAGACATGCTTGATTGCACACATTGATAAAAGTTGGTTATGTCATAAAAGACTTTGTCATGTGAATTTTGATTACATTGTAAAGATTAGTTCAACTAAGGCATTAAGGGATTTACCTAAGATTGTGAAACCTCATAATCTGGTATATAAGGAATCTCAAATGTGAAAGCAAGTTAGAACAACTTTTAAGAGAATTACTGATAAATCCAATAATACTCTCAATTTAATTCATACTAATTTATGTGTTCTTACAAGAACAAGAATTATACAAGGTGATAGATACTTTGTGCTAATAATTGATGATTATTCTAGAATGTGTTGGGTTACTTTTCTCAGGGAGAAATCAAAAGCTTTTGGAAGATTCAAGATATTCAAGGCAACGATAGAGAATGAACCAGCAAGAAAATCAAATGTTTGAGATCAGATCAGAGAGGAGAATTTATATCTAGAGAATTTAATGCATTTTGTGAAGTGAATGGAATTAAAAGACAACTATCAGCACCTCGGACACCCCAACAGAATGGAGTTGTAGAAAGGAAGAACATAACTATTCTGGATGCAACAAGAACCATGTTGATGAAAGAAAATTTACCTCCTGTGTATTGGAGAGAAGTAGTGAATACAACAGTTTATACTTTCAACAGAGTTCACATCAAAAGTGAAACTAGTAAGACCCCTTATGAACTATGGTTTGGACATATTCCTACTCTTAAATACTTCAGAATATTTGGAAGAAAATGTTATATTAGAGGAGATGAGTATGTTGGAAAATTTGATCCTAGAAGTGATGAAGGAATATTTCTTGCTTATTCATCTAGAAGTAAGGCATATAGATGCTATAATAAAAGATTAAAGAAAATCATTGAGAGTACTAATGCAAAGACCGATGAACATTTTGGAGATTCAAGATCTGTAGAACTAGCAATAGAAATGATTATAAATGAACCGACATAGATTGCATGAGTATAGAATGTAGATCCAGTCACTCCGACATCATTAGAGAACTCAACTATGACTAAAGAACAACAACCTATGAATGTAAATTAGAACAAACCCAGGTATGTAAGATTGAATCACTCAAAGAATTGGATAATTGGAAACAAGAATCAAGGTGTTATGACTAGAGGAAGAGTGGCAAATGACGAGGTACATTTAATTTCTCAATTAAACCAACATCTGTTATTGAGGCATGTGAAGATAAATATTGGATAAAAGCAATTGATGCAAAGGATGGAGGATCTGGTTGCAATCTTGCAAACTAAAGTATAATATGGACTCAAACCCTAACACTCTTATGGTGTTTCAAATGCTCAAAGTGCCTCAATAGGCTCAAAACTTGTCTTCACCTTAATCAGGTGTTTCCTCCACCTCCACACACATCAAAAAACTTCAACTAACATGTCTCCAAGGTTTTCAAACCCTCAACTCATCAACTGATACAAAAACCCAAATCTAGCCCTTCACTAGGCCTATTTGTCTAGTAGCCCTACCTGCACTATTTTATACCCTTTTCATGAAATTTTCCCCAAAAACCAACCAATGTTTTGACAGATTTAGATACCCAATATCAACCTCTATCAACACCCAAAATATTGCCTATGGTTGTTTTGGAACAAATCATTCAAAAAACTATTATCCCTAGTCATTGTGAGGGCTAATTAGGTCACTATTGTGAAGGAAGTACCCTCCAAACTCACTTCCAAGATTAACCCTTCCATAAAGTCTCGTTTTATGGTCTCAATCCAAGGATTTTTTAGGTTTTAAGTTTTGGTTGCACTCCTAGAGACCCAAACTCCAAAAACCTCACTAAATCAACCTTACAACTAGGGCTTTCTCAAAATCCCACCTCCAGTCACTTCTAAGGCTCAACCAAAGTTTAAAAACCTTGAAAATGGTGTTTCTAGACACTTAAATGCATAAAATACCCCCCTTGTTCAATTAAATTCTCTGCTACTACAACCTAGCCTTCATTTTCACTAATTTTCAGTCACTTTCATGGTGTACACCTGCACTCACATTCCTTCCTATCAATTAAAGGTTAGGAAGTTATTTTACATGTTAACATGAACCCATACCATGAGAATCAGAGGCATCATTGATGGAATGGATCCATACATCCTTCAAACTTCACCAATTTAAAGAGAAAATCACTGTCTTTTCTGGGATAGTTAGCAATAAATAAAATGCTACATGTTCAAGACTTAAAAATGAACTCAAAAACATTAAAGGAACAAAAAATTAACTCTCCATGTACAGAAATGGTGATCCTTTAGCCTATCAATGCAAAGAAAGCATGAAAAAGCAAGGATTTGACAAGAAACAAAGAGTTTTTTATTAATTTTCTGAGACAGTCCATACAAGTCCATACCAACATCATCCAACCACACCAAAATGAAGTTAGGGACTTTATAATACCTTCCCTAACCAACTCCAACTGATCCCTAACTAATTGGAATGATTAAAATGCTTAAACAAGGCTTAATCTACTTTCCCTCCAAAACTGGAACTAACCGTTGGAATTCAACATTTGAATTTTCAACTTTATTTCTAATGTTTTCAATCAACTAAAACTATCAAACCAATGGGTTTTAATCATGATCTGATCATTTAAAGCATATTATAACCCTATTCAACCTATCTAGACTCCTAGGTACCATTAACCCAATTACATTGCATTTTGGTCCTTAGGCCTTTATTAGGACCTTTAGGATTTTTACATAATTTATTAAATCCCACATTACAATAGGCCATTATAGGCTTCAAGACATTCCAATTGACTTTATTTGCTTCATGATTCGACCCTTGCATCTTCCTAGTCTTCTTAGTCTTGTAGGTTTGCTAGGGTGCTCCTGCACCATACTCCCCACCAATTAAAATACTCTTTTCCCAAGAGTGATGTTGCTGCTTCCAAACATCAGATTGCCTCTGGCTCCTTAGAAACCCTAATTGAGGAATGAAATAATCCCCAAAAGTCACCTTCTTTCTGCTTCTCAAACCTGTAGTCACATCACAAAATGGATTAGAAACAAAACATGTATTTTGTTGCTCTTATTTAGGACATTGTTGTTCATAACCAGTCTGTACATCTGCTCTTTTCTGATTCACTTGTTGTACCTACAACTTCTCTTTCACACCTGCATATCCCTGGTCAACAATACGACATTTTAATAAACCAATTTGCACAAAAGACAAATCCCATAAATCATCATGAAGAGGACTATTTTTCCTCATAGTCTGCTACAAATTAATATCTTCCTTCCAACCAGTATCTTCTTGTTTTTCAACCTACCTTATCATTGGTAAATGCTCCCCAAAACATATTATAGGATGCACATTCAAAACCTCCAAAGGTAAAGGATTCAACTTATATTTCTGACCATCTTTATGAACTATCTATGTGTTATCAAAACTATCATGTATTGTTCTTTTACTATGTTGCCATGGTCTTCCTAATATTAAATGTGCACAAGTAATAGGAACCATATCACATAATACCCTATCTTGATATGGACCAATAGAAAAATTCACATAAGCCTTCAAACTAGCCTCTACATGCTATTGTTGGGTAACCCAAGTGGCCTTGTAGGGATTAGGATGGTCAAATGGTACAATTCCTAACTTGGTTATCATATCAAGAGACACAAGATTACTATGTGATCCTGAATCAATGATTACCTTACATATCTTTCCTTTGCATAAACAAGTAGTTCTAAAGATTGTTACCTTTGGTTCTTGCTGAAGTTTCTCACCTTTCCTTACGATCAAGAAGTCACCTTCAAGGATAGGGTCTGCTCTCTTTGATTCTTCTTTCTTCTCATCTTCTTGTACCATATTCACTCTTCTATCTCTGCCTTGTTTTGATTCAATCCACTTAGGACATCTGAATGATTGGTGCCCAATCTCATTGCAATGAAAACACTTACCTATAAAGATTCCACTTCCTCTTCCTCCTCTAAATCTACCACCTCTATGGTTGTATCCTCCTCTTGGTTCTAAAAAACTTTCTTTGCCTTTCTCATTGCTGCCTTGCCCTTGATCTCTATTACCTCTTCCTCTATTAGAAATGCCCCCTCTTCCAGCATTACCTAATCTTTCTTGTTTTCTTTTCACCTTCTCTTCTGCTCTAATTGCCAACTAATAACATTCACCTATTGTTTCTGGTATCTGTAGACCAATCTCATCTTGCAAATTAAATCTTAAGCCATTTATAAACCTGGCTACTTTCTCATCCTCTTCCTCATATCCTCCTCTGACACTAAGCTTGTGAAATTGCTCAATGTAAGCCATTACATCCATCTCTTTTTGTTTCAAATTTTGTCTCATCCTCTTCACATGAATGGTATAATCAGATGGTAGAAACTACTCTTTCATCAAACTTTTCATTCTTGACCATGTAGACACTTATATTAATCCTCTTGCCATTCTATCATTCTGAAAACTAGTCCACCATGTCAATGATGTACCTCTCAACTTAGTCTTTGTAAATTTCACTTTCCTCTCCTCTTCCATTTCTTCAAACTCAAAATAGTTATCCAAGGCATCAAGCCATCCTAAAACCTCTTCACTATCCATCTTCCCCTGATAGATAGGCAAATCAATATTATCTCCACTACCTTGTACTGCTTTCAACAATCTAACAAATCTCTTTTCTTCAGGGTCCTCTATGTCATTTGTTCCCTGCTCTTGGTCTGCTATCTCATTCACTTCTTCTTCATCATTGCCTTCTAGGTTGTCTTTCTATTC
Organism: Cryptomeria japonica; assembly: GCF_030272615.1. Lineage (NCBI taxonomy): Eukaryota > Viridiplantae > Streptophyta > Pinopsida > Cupressales > Cupressaceae > Cryptomeria > Cryptomeria japonica. Next base: position 177,696,564 of record NC_081414.1, read on the forward strand.
TCTTCTCCTATTCCTCTACATTATCTATCCTTGATTTCATAGCTTCTCTCTCCCTTCTCTATTCTCTTTCTTCTCTTGCCTTAGTCTGCCCTCTTGCTGCATCTTGTTCCCTTCCTTCCCTTTCTAGGATTTCCTTCAATTCTTCTAGTTCTCTTGCCAACTGATTCTTAGGTGCCATAACTAACCTTACCAAACCTACACTAGATCTTTTACTGATGCTTTGATACCACTTGATGCAGAAGATGGAGGATCCGGTTGCAATCTTGCAAACTAGAGTATAATATGGACCCAAACCCCAACACTCCTATGGTGTTTCAAATGCTCAAAGTGCCTCAATAGGCTCAAAACTTGTCTTCACCTTAATCAGGTGTTTCCTCCACCTCCACACACATCAAACAACTTCAAATAACATGTCTCCTAGGTTTTCAAATCCTCAACTCATCAACTGATACAAAAACCCAAATCTAGCCCTTCACTAGGCCTATTTGTCTAATAGCCCTACCTGCACTATTTTATGCCCTTTTCATGAAATTTTCCCAAAAACCAACCAATGTTTTGACTAATTTAGATACCCAATATCAACCTCTATCAACACCCAAAATATTTCCTATGGTTGTTTTGGAACAAATCATTCAAAAAACTATTGTCCCTAGTCACCGTGAGGGCTAATTAGGTCACTTTTGTGAAGGAAGTACCCTCCAAACTCACTTCTAGGTTTAATCCTTCTATATAGTCTCTTTTTATGGTCTCAATCCAAGTATTTTCTAGGTTATAAGTTTTGGTTGCACTCCTAGATACCCAAACTCCAAAAACCTCACTAAATCAACCTTACAACTAGGGCTTTCTCAAAATCCCACCTCCAGTCACTTCTAAGGCTCAACCAAAGTTCAAACACCTTCACAATGGTGTGTCTAGACCCTTCAATGTATAAAATACCCCCGTTGTCCAATTAGATTCTCTGCTGCTACAACCTAGCCTTCATTTTCAATCATTTTCAGTCACTTTCATGGTGTACACCTGCACTCATGTTCCTTCTTGTCAATTAAAGGTTAGGAAGTTATTGTACATGTTAACATGAACCCATCCCATGAGAATCAAAGGCATCATTCATGGAATGGATCCATACATCCTTCAAACTTTACCAATTTAAAGAGAAAATCATTGTCTTTTCTGGGACAGTCAGTAATAAATAAAATGTTACACGTTCAAGACTTCAAAATGCACTCAAAAAAATTAAAGGAACAACAAATTAACTCTCCATGTACAAAAATGGTGATCCTTTAGCCTATCAATGCAAAGAAAGCATGAAAAAGCAAGGATTTGACAAGAAACAAATAGTTTTTTATTAATTTTCTGAGATAGTCCATACAAGTCCGTACCAACATCATCCAGCCACACCAAAATGAAGTTAGGGACTTTATAAGACCTTCCCCAACCAAATCCAACTGATCCCCAACTAATTGGAATGATTAAAATGGTTAAAAAAGGCTTAATCTACTTTCCCTCCAAAACTAGAACTAACCGTTGGAATTCAACATTTGAATTTTCAACTTTATTTCTAATGTTTTCAATCAACTAAACCTATCAAACCAATGGGTTTTAATCATGATCTGATCATTTAAAGCATATTAGAACCCTATTCAACCTATCTAGTCTCCTACGTACCATTAACCCAATTACATTGCATTTTGGTCCTTAGGCCTTTATCAGGACCTTTGGGATTTTTACATAATTTATTAAATCCCACATTACGATAGGCCATTATAGGCTTCAAGACATTCCAATTGACTTGATTTGCTTCATGATTCCACCCTTGCACCTTTAGTCTTGTAGGTTTGCCAAGGTGCTTCTGCACCAGCAATGGAAGATGAATTAGAACAAAATGAAAAGAATAATACTTGGACATTGGTTTCCTGACCTAAAGACAAAAATGTAATTGGAACTAAATAGGTATTTAGAAATAAATTTAATGAAGATGGTGAAGTAATCAGGAACAAAGTAAGATTATTTTGTAAAGGTTATTCATAGAAAGAAGAAATAGATTATAATGAAACCTTTGCACCGGTAGCCATAATTGAGGCAGTTAAACTATTTCTTGCATTTGCAGCTTCTAAGAACTATAAAGTTTATCAGATGGATGTAAAATGTGCATTTTTGAATGGAGATACTAAAGAGGAAGTTTACATTGAACAACTTGATGGATTTTTTTTGAAAGAAGATAAGAATATAGTTTGCAGGTTAAGGAAAGCTTTATATGGATTGAAGCAAACTCCCAGAGCTTGGTATGTGAGATTGGATAAATATCTTATGAAGTTTGGTTACACAAAGGGTAATGCTAACAACAAATTGTATTACAAAGTTACCCATGATGATATTTTGGTTATTGAAGTTTTTGTGGATGATATCATTTTTGGAGGTAAATAAGAGTTATGTAAAGACTTTGCTAATAAGATGCAAGAAGAATTTGAAATGTCTATGATTGGAGAGATAAAATTCTTTCTTGCTTTTGCAAATTTCACAAACTCATAAAGGTATATTCATATGTCAAACAAAGTACTTGAAGGAACTTTTGAAGAAATTTGGTATGGAAAACTCTAAACCGGTAAGTAGTATGACTACAATTGATAAATTGACATTGAAGGATGATTCAACTCCTATTAATCCAACAAGGTACAAATCTGTGATTGGAGGTTTATTGTATTTGACACAAACAAGACCTGATATAATGAATGTAGTATGTATTGTATCTATATTTCAAAGCAATCCTAAAGAAAATCATGAATTAGTAGTTAAAAGGATTTTCTGGTACCTACAAGGCACAACAAATTTTGGTTTATGATATCCTAAAGATGCCAATTTTGATTTATGTGCATATACAGATGCAAATTGGGCAGGAGATGTAGATGGCATAAAGAGTACCATTGACAGTGCAATATTTCTTGGCAGAAGGTTAATTTCATGTATAAGTAAGAAGAAGACTTGTACATCATTATCTACAGCAAAATCAGAATATGTTGCAGCAACAATTAATTGTACTCAGGTATTATGGATCAAGCAAATTTTCAAGGATATAAAAGTAAAATGAAAAGAATAGATCATCATTTATTGTGATAATTCAACAACAATTGATATATCAAAGAATCTGGTATTTCACTCTAAAACAAAACATGTTTCTATTAAGAATAACTTTCTAAAAGAGAATGTTGAAGCAAATGAAGTAAGATTGGTTTATGTGAATACTAAAGAGAAAATTGCAGATATCTTTACAAATCCTTTGCCTAAGGAAACATTTGAATATCTCAGAGAGTAGCTTGGGGTTATTTCCCCACCAGTAGAGACTTGAGTGATAAAGATTGGCATCAAATTGATAAAAACTAACAACAAAATATTTTTCTGGCTTTCATGAAGGAGAGCTACTACTCAGGGGGAGTAGTTAGTTGTATGAATTTTTTTAATTCTTAACTTCTTTGTCATTTTATGTCAAAGGGGGAGAGATATCTATGGAAAAACATTATTCCTTTGGAGAGATATATTCTTAGAGAGATATATTTTGGTTATGTAACAAACTATGTATCGATCTATCTTTGGGAGATTGTTGGTCATTGGTTTTTGGCATTCTATTTTTGGCACTTAGATGTTTTTCCATCTATTAGAATCAATGACAGTCCCAAAGATACTAAGAAGGGGGGGGGAAGGGTTGAGTGAGTGTCTAACCAGTTAGCAGAATATTTAAACTTATTAAGAACTTTGTATCCCAAAATAGTGTACTGGTAAATAAGAATTAATGCAACAAATAAGAATAATAGAGACAACATAGAGAACACACCATAACACAAGATATTTAACAAGGAAACCCGATGTGGGAAAACCTCGATGGGATTTGTGACCCACAATATTCACTCACTGGCCAATGAATAAATATTACTTACAATGAGGGGCTTGCACATGCAGGAAGGCTAGCAGCCTAGAGCTCACTGCTCAACTACAAGATAGAAGTCTTTCTTACTGTAGCATCCTAAAATTGTGACACTTGCAATTTCGACCGCATTTGGGTCTTCACGATGGTGACGCAACACGAAACCTGAATGGAGACCCCGAAACTTGTTCATGACATTAAAAACTGCATTTTCCAGCACCCTGGCTTGATCCCTCCATGCACCCTGCTGTCCCGGGAGGTGGGACCAGAGCACCCAGCGCCCTGGTCCTTCAGGACCAGGGCACCCAGCGCCCTGGTCCCCCAGGACCATGGCGCCCAGTGCCCTGGTCCCTGGCCCTATTTTGGGCCCGGTCTCTTTTGGGACCTCAGGTCTTTATGTTTGCAATTTGGAAAATAATCTTTCCTGGTCGGCCTAAGGTCGGAAAAATCAATCTATCAACCCTAATTGGCAAGTATATAAACTACATTTCCTCTCCCATTTTGGGAAGATGATGGAAAAATGGCAGAAGTGATATTCAAACATTCAAGCATTCAAGCATTCAAGCATTCCTTCAAGCAATTGAGCATTCTAAGTCTCCATTCAAGGCTAAGTGTTGCATTCAAGACAAGGATTCAACCATTGAAGAGGAGATCACATATCACATATCACTTACCACATACAACATACAACATACAACATACAACAACATCTACACCTTCACATGTAAGAATACAAACATTCTTACAACAAGGTACTAGTACTTGTTTTACAATCATTTACATTTACAGCATTTCTCATTTTTTGGTTAATTCCAAAATCGGGGTTTGACCTAAGGACAAACCCCTAATCCCTAACCCCCCAATCCTCTTCACTTTTCTATGTGTAGGTTGCAGGTACGCAGCTGTAATTGAAGATCTAGAATCCTTGTGCAGAGACGAACAGATCCCCCTTCGTTTTGCGGATTTTTCGAAGGACCGTGTGCACGCCGGGCGCCATCGTCCTGTCAACTTCCACTCAAATTTGCAAGACAGCACCATCTCGACATTTTACTACTAATTCTAGGTCTGCAGCTTCATCCTATATCCCTATCTTTGTTTATAAGTGAATCTTTCTCACTTTCTATGCATTCCTAGCTTAATCCTCCTATCCACATTCTTTACAAAAGAGGGTAGCCTTGCTGTCTTAACCCTTGAAACTCATTTAGAATCCAATCTTGCATTGTGTGGGATTGGATCTTGTGGGTTTCAACCCCTCTTTTGAATGTAAAGTCTCCCCTAAGTGAAAATCGTCAACCCTAGTGACCTCCTTCCCCTCTCCTTGGAGTGGTGGGGGGAACACTTAGGGTTCGCTTGCAATTTTCTGCTTTACATTTTGGTGAACCCGACGTGAACATCCTTTCTGATTATTCATGGTTAGATCTGAAAATTTGCTTCCTTAATTACATTTCCATGTTTGATCTTTTGCAAAGTTTAGAGGTTAATTGTATAAAAACCCTAAATTCTCTTTTTAGTAATTGAGCTTGTGAAATGTTTAATTGTTAATGCTTGTTTCAGATCTACCCTTCTATTACAAATTGTCAATTCATATTTGTGCTTTAATTCTAAAAATTAAGTGGTTAAGTGTCAAAACCCTAATTTTTAAAACCCTCTTGATTCAACCTTTGACCGACAATTTCACTAATCAAAACATCTCCAAATCAGCTGTAACTTTGGATTCCGCAATAAAATCAGAATATCTTTCATCCCTGAAAATTTGGAAAAAAGTTGCGAGGACCGTGTGCACCCCGAGCGCCATCGTCCCTGACATTTTTTTCTGAAATTTCGGGAGCAAGATCTTACTATATTTTTTTGCTAAAATCCAGAATTTTGGCTGATTTCATCAATTCTAACACTTTCAAAATTAAAGTCAAAGTTGGTCTAGGGATTGCTTGGATTAAGGCTTCTAATCATTCAAAAATTGGTGAAATTGAAATTCATGTCAAAATTATGTTCTTACTATCCTAAATCTGAAAAGTGGGTTGGCATTCATTCAAAATTTCAGTGCTTTATTCAAATTCTTGCAATTTGTGACTTTTGAAATCAAGTACTTAATTATACCAACTTTGATTTCCGCTTTCAAAATTGAATTTTGTGTGAAATTGAGTCGACTTTTCAAATTCAAAACTTGCATTGCTTTTGGTATTCCCTCTAAAATCATAAAATTCAAAATTTTAGTTTCCCTCTCTTTTTCAAAATTCAAATTTTACATTTTTCAACAATCTTGGTAGGGTTCAATTTTGAGATTGCAACTTTAATTTGGCCTACCTACAGATCGTAAAATCACTCAATTTTTTCAGATTAGCTCTAAAATCATCATAACTATTATCCCTGCAAATTTTGAAAAAAGTTGCGAGGACCGTGTGCACTCCGAGCGCCACGGTCCCTGACATTTTTTCTAAAATTTCGGGAGATTGTCGTGATTGCATTTAACAGCTTAAATCTTGGAGATTGGCCGATTTTACTGAAATTTGCTACCTCTAAATTAAAAATCCTCTCTCCCTCTCTAATGCATGAGTTTTACAACAATAAGCTCTACTTACACTATTCCTGTTAGATGAAGCCTTAGAATTAAGTCTTTCCAAGGTTTAATTACTGAGGAGATGGAACCTAATTTGAATAGCCTTTTTAACGAGGACATGGGTGATTCCTCTAATCCTCCTAATGGCGAAGAATCTCTCCATGAGGTTTCTATAGAACAACTTTTGAAATTGGATAACCAATTTGATGATTTTCGACAATGGATGTCTCAAGAATACCCTGATAGTCAAGCTCTTCCTTTAATTGAGGGTCTAAAACATATGCTTCAAAGTGATAAGAATGGAATTGATATTTTGTGTGGTATTGCACACATTGTGGATTCGAATGTGATGCCTATGAAGAGTTGTGCCGAAACTTTAGGTTATACACAACCTCCTATTCAAGTCAATCATTCTATTCCTCTGACAACTTCTATTGCTAGCATACCTACCTTTACATCAAACATAATGACTACTTCTATACAAGACATTCCCCCTATGATCACCAGTCATGGGGGAAATCCTTCCTCTTCAATAAACCCTCTTCCTTCATTCAATCAAAATTCTTCATTCATTCCTTCAATGAGTGTTCCTATTACATCTTCACAAATGAACATGACGCAAGGGGGAAATTCATTCAACCATTCCATTCCTCCTTGTAGTGTTCCTCTTTTCCAATCATCTCCTATGACTAACTATCATAGTGTCCTGCCACCTTACTCTTTACCTTCTTTCAATAACATAACACCTCCATCTCAATCTAACACATCTAATATGAATTCTTCGACTGAAGCGACTATTAACAATCTTGCACAAACTGTCTCTTCTTTATAGCAACAAGTTGCCTCTATGAATCAGTCTAAGTTTAGTGTGCCCACATTTGATGTTGCAAGCCCACTTTCTCTTGACATTGTTCGAGATATCCCTCCTAAACATGTTGAAATCCCGCATTTGGAGCTTTATAATGGTAAAGGTGATCCTCTAACACATGTTAAGACTTTTCAAACAATATGTACTAATTTTGCTTATGACCAACGGTTGCTTGCAAAACTGTTTACTAGAACATTAAGAGATAAAGCCCTACAATGGTATTGCTCGTTGCCTTCTTATTCTATTACTTCTTTTGAACAACTTGCAAATGCTTTTATTCAACAATTTCAAAACAATATAAGTCCTAAAGTTACTTTGATTGATTTAATGCATTGTAAACAAGGTGTTAAAGAAAAAGTGAATGATTTCATTGGTAGATATAAGCATTTGTGTACTCAAATTTCTTTTCTAGTACCTAACAATGATATTCAAAGAATCTTTATTTCCAATTTACAAAAAGATATTAGAGAAAAACTACCTCAATACAAAACATTCCACCTATGATCACCAGTCATGGGGGCAATCCTTCCTCTTCAATTAACCCTCTTCCTTCATTCAATCCAACTTCTTCATTCATTCCTTCAATAAGTGTTCCTATTACATCTCCACAAATGAACATGACGCAAGGAGGCAATTCATTCAACCATTCCATTCCTCCTTGTAGTGCTCCTCTTTTCCAATCATCTCCTATGACTAACTATCATAGTGTCCCACCACCTTACTCTCAATCAATACCTTCTTTCAATAACATAATACCTCCATCACAATCTAACACATCTAATATGAACTCCTCAACTGAAGTGACCATTAACAATCTTGCACAAACTGTCTCTTCTTTACAGCAACAAATTGCCTCTATGAATCAATCTAAGTTTAGTGTGCCCACATTCAATGTTGCGAGCCCACTTTCTCTTTACATTGTTCGAGCTATTCCCCCTAAACATGTTGAAATCCTGCATTTGGAGCTTAATAATGGTAAAGGTGATCCTCTAACACATGTTAAGACCTTTCAAACAATATGTACCGATTTTGCTCATGACCAAAGGTTTCTTGCAAAACTGTTTACTAGAGCATTAAGTGATAAGACTTTACAATGGTATTGCTCATTGCCTTCCTATTCTATTACTTCTTTCCAACAACTTGCAAATGCTTTTATTCAACAATTTCAAAACAATATAAGTCCTAAAGTTACTTTGATTGATTTAATGCATTGTAAACAAGGTGTTAAAGAAAAAGTGACTGATTTCATTGGTAGATATAAGCATCTATATGCTCAAATTTCTTTTCCAGTGCCTGACAATGATATTCAAAGAATCTTTATTTCTAATTTACAAAAAGATATTCGAGATAAACTTTTGTTTTCTGAGTTTACTTCTTTCCAGCAGTTGTGTGCAACTCTTCACAATTATCAACTGACTGTGAGTCAAATGGAACAATCACATCCTATGGCTCCGAGTGATAAGGGTGATAGTAGTCAACAACCATTTGGGAAGTTTAAACTGAACAGAGAGTCCATTAAATTCAATGAAAACATCATCAACAACAATGTGAATGCAACATCAGGTGTGCCTCCTATTTCTAAGTTTTTCAAGAAAGAAAGAAAGTTTACTCCTTTGAATGAATCATTGCATAGTATTATGAATAAGTTATTGGAACAAAATGTGCTTACTCTTCCTCCTATAAAGCAAATTGATCCTCCAAAGATTAATTCACCCTATTTTGATAACAAATCTTTTTGTCAATTTCATCATCAACCTGGGCATGATACTGAAAAATGTTTTGCTTTAAAGGGTAAAATTCAAGATTTGATTGATAATAATACTATCTCTATTTCTGGAGTGAATGATAAAGGCAACACATCTGTAGCTCCTCCTAACCAAAATCTTCAGATTTTTACTGATCCATTACCTTCTCATACCTCTAATGCGATTGAGGCTAAAGATTCTTCTTTCTCATCCGATGGTCTTGTGTCTATGACTCCGAATGTGATTAACTTTGTAGAGCAGCAAGAAAACCCTAAAGAACCTTCCATCACATTTGATTCTCATGAAACTATCAGGGCATCTGATGGTCCTTTATATATAGTTGCAAAAGTCAAGAATACACCTTGCCGTGGAGTGCTTATTGATCCTTTGTGCATGGTTAATGTTATTACTGAGGAATTTCTTTTTACTTTGCAATTGAATCAAGTGATCTATGACAAAACAGATGTGATTGTGAAATTATTTGATGCATTTTCTTCTCCTGCAATTGGTTCTATTACATTACCTATTGAGGTCCATAACAAATCCCTTGATGTGAACTTTGCTATTATTCCATCTTCTAAACAATTTTGTGTGAAGCTAGGCTATCCTTGGCTATCTTCCATGAAAGCTATATCTTCTCCTATTCACAAGTGTTTGAAATTTCCCCATAATGGTGAAGTTGGTACTGTCAATCATAGTCTCTTTAAACCAGCTGAAAGAACTTCTAGCGTTCCTATTGATTATTTTTGGCCTAAATGAACCTAGAACACCCAAACTTGATATTCCTATCGTTCTTGAGAAGGAAGTTCTTCCTTTGAAAGATAAAACTAATGTCTTTCCTCAAGAAGATTCCCAACCCATTCCTATGGATGTGACTATGTCTATGCCTAATAAACTTTCTAAAAATAGACCTATACCTCCTCATCATGATGGACTTGGTCTTCTTCCTAAACCAAATATTCCTCCTTTATATGGAGTAGTTCCTCCTCCTTCTTTTTATAGAGAGAAGAGACCTTCCTCTTCTCCTATTATCCAGCCTAAGAGACCACAATCTAAACACCCAAGTGATAAGGATGAGAACATTCCTCCTCCTCAATCTTCTCCACTTCTTACTAAGACTAGACGAAATCATTCTACACATGAACACCGATGAAAGTGTCATCTTAGAGCTCAAGCAGCTGCTTCTCAAACTTTGCAATCTCCAAAAACACCTTCAACAAGCATTATTCCATTTTCTCCAAAATCTCCTAAACATAAGATGCATGATGGTCTTGATCCTGTGCGAGTTAAAGATCCTATTTTTATAAATCTTGATGATGATATAGATGAAAATGTTATTCATGATGAAAATGTTACTTCTTTTCATTCTGATAGTGAATATGAACTTGTTGATGTTGATAACCATTTATTTAACGAATTTTCTAAAGCACTTATCCTAGCTCCTAGACAAGAACAAGGTGGCTTGGAACATGAACATAGCCCTTGTTTGGATCTTGTGATAGCTCCATCTGCTGTGTTGGATGTTCCTCCTCTAGCATGTTCCCTACCTTCCCGAAACATTAATCAGCAAGATCAGGGGGTAGATGACGTGCTAGACTAGTTCATTAGCATAGCAGATTCTCTCCTCCTCTCTTTTGTTACTTCTTCTATGTGTTATTCTCATTCTTCTATTTGTTGTCCTTAGTGTTGTCTACTTGAGGATGATGCAAAGCATTGAGATCTCTTTTGGTCTCTCTCATGTTGATTCAAAAGACACATGTGTTCCCTTCTTCTAGGTGACCTTCCTTGATTAGGGAATGAAGAACAATTATGCATACATACATATGATCTACATGAATTATCATATAGCATACTAACCCCAAGGAAAGTGAAGTCACCTCGTGCTTTGTGTTTTGTGTCTATTATCCTTGGGCTTATCTCACACTTGGGGGCTAAATCCTTGTGATAACATGCTCCCTTCCCTTCTCATTTCTTATGTGTATCAATACCTTAAAGCAATCACCCCCGTTGAGGCATGTGCGATCACTTTAATGTAGGGGGGCATACACCCTATCTATCCCTTCAGGAACACTTGAAAATTTCTTGGCGAACTTAGCTTTGCCTTGAAAATTTTTTGGTATTTTTCTTACATGACTCATAGTGAGGGAACCTTACTACTGACAGTCATGGTTCTCCTTCGTGATCTTCCCTTTTACTTTGTCAATCGAAGTCGTAACATCCTTAGTCCACTGGGGGCTTGGTGTATCTTGCCTCCTTGACATGGTGAAAGTTTTTCAATGTTGTTTCCTTGTACTTTACCGGAAGTATGAGCGTACGCTTATACTCTGGCTAAAGTGGGGGCTAAATGTAGTGTCCTAAAATTGTGACACTTGCAATTTTGACCGCATTTGGGTCTTCATGATGGCGATGCAACATGAAACCTGAATGGAGACCCCAAAACTTGTTCATGACATCAAAAACTGCATTTTCCAGCACCCTGGCCTGATCCCTCCTTGCACCCTGCTGTCCCGGGAGGTGGGACCAGAGCACCTAGCACCCTGGTCCTTCAGGACCAGGGTGCCCAGTGCCCTGGTCCCCCAGGACCATGGCACCCAGTGCCCTGGTCCCTGGCCCTATTTTGGGCCTGGTCTCTTTTGTGACCTCGGGTCTTTATGTTTGCAATTTGGAAAATAATCTTTCCTGGCTGGCCTAAAGTCAGAAAAATCATTCTATCAACCCTAATTGGCAAGTATATAAACTACATTTCCTCTCCCATTTTGGGAAGATGATGGAAAAAAGGCAGAAGTGATATTCAAACATTCAAGCATTCAAGCATTCAAGCATTCCTTCAAGCAATTGAGCATTCTAAGTCTCCATTCAAGGCTAAGTGTTGCATTCAAGACAAGGATTCAACCCTTGAAGAGGAGATCACATATCACATATCACATACCACATACAACATACAACATACAACATACAACAACATCTACACCTTCACATGTAAGAATACAAACATTCTTACAACAAGGTACTAGTACTTGTTTTACAATCATTTACATTTATAGCATTTCTCATTTTTTGGTTAATTCCAAAACCGGGGTTTGACCTAAGGGAAAACCCCTAATCCCTAACCCCCCAATCCTCTTCACTTTTCTGTGTGTAGGTTGTAGGTACGCAGCTATAATTGAAGATCTAGAATCCTTATGCAGAGACGAACAAATCCCCCTTCGTTTCGTGAATTTTTCAGAGGACCGTGTGCACACCGGGCGCCATCATCCCGTCAACTTTCACTCAAATTTGTAGGACAGTGCCATCTCAACATTTTACTGCTAATTCCAGGCCCGCAGCTTCATCCTATATCCCTATCTTTGTTTATAAGCGAATCTTTCTCACTTTCTATGCATTCCTAGCTTAATCCTCCTATCCACATTCTTTACAAAAGAGGGTAGCCTTGCTGTCTTAACCCTTGAAACTCATTTAGAATCCAATCTTGCATTGTGTGGGATTGGATCTTGTGGGTTTCAACCCCTCTTTTGAATGTAAAGTCTCGCCTAAGTGAAAACCGTCAACCCTAGTGACATCCTTCCCCTCTCCTCAAAGTGGTGGGGGGAACACTTAGGGTTCGCTCACAATTTTCCGCTTTACACTTACTTACAAAATAGATTATTAAAATCCAATGCAATGTGTAGACACCCAAAAATGGTCAATGCTTGCGAAGTCATACTTTAACATTTGCGCATTGCCTCATTTTAGGTTTTTGCATCGCATTAACATTTCTCCTATGTCACGCACTTGGTCTTTATCATTTGCGAACATCGAGTCATTCTTCTATATTCTTCAATCATCTCATCCTTGAATTTGGTCTTGTCGACAACAATATTCAGTCATGATTTTGATCGATTTTATCTTATTGCATCAATGAGCATGCTTATTTGTCATCATTTTGGACATCGTCAATCCTAATTAGGGTTTTGTCCTCTTTTCAATCCTGTCAATCTTGCGATCAATTTGTCATCGATCATTGTCCTCTTATCAATCTTGTCGATTTATCATCAATCCTTTGATCTTGTCGTTTTACGATCGATTTGTCATCGATCGTTGTCATGTTCGATCTTGTCATCTTGCAATTCATTTTGTTGTCGATTCTTGTCCTTTTGTCAATCTTGTCATTTTGCGACCGATTTGTCATCATTTCACTATCAATCATTATCTGTCTCAATTGTGTCAATTTGGATCAAATCATGTCAATTGGCGTATTTCTCAATCAAATCATTTATCGCATTGGTCATTTATCAAAATCAAGTCATGACATTAATTATCTTCAATCAAGACCTAATTGTCATTTTCGCATTTCTAATTCATCTTCTAGGGTTTTATGATTTAGTTATTTAACCTAATTTGCCATTTCTTCCTCCAGGATTACTAAATTATTTATTAATCCTAAGTCTTCTCATTACAATTAAATCTCTATTTAATTGGCTAATTATTCCTCTTTGTGAATTGATTAATAAATGAAAAATTATTAATTGATTCACTAAATCCTAATTTCTAATTTCTTTCAATTTCTAATTCCTAATTTGTCATCAATTTCAATTTCCTATTTTCTTAATTTCTAATTTCAAATTCCTCCTATTTCATCTCCTAATTCTATGGGAATGACATTTCAATTTGTCATAAATTGTCATAATTGACAATCAATCAATTTTGACATAGAATGTGTCATAATTTGTCATCAAATTGTCAATCAATCAAATTGTGCATGGAAAGTGCATAATTTGTCATAATTTGTCATATTGATTTGCAATTTCCATTTGAATTGCATCATGCCAATCTTGTCATTTATCCAATTTCTCTATAAATTGGATGATTTTCTTCAATCAATCCCTTCATGAATCTCGAATTTTTACCGAACTTTCGTTTCTAGTACTCTTGAGCCTTTTTGCTTTCAATTGTGTGAGCACTTGTAGGTGAGATCCACAAAATTATTGAAGAGGAAAGAACAACAATGGAGCCGCATGGAAGGAGTATTCAATCTTGAATCTGGTTTGCATAATGTTTTCTTTTGAATACTTCATTTTCATACCTTCATTGAATGTGCTTTAGAATTAGGTTCATTGCAATGAGTATTTCTTTGATTGAGCTATCATGTTTAACGTTTTGATTGATATATCTATGCTTTGATGATTCCTAATTTCTACGCTACACAATGTACTTCTTCAAATTCGCATCAACTATGATCAGTTCAGTACCTGTTTAAGCTCGGTCTATAACCAAGACTTTCATTGTCAACTAAATAACCTTATACAAAATATCATCTATATTCCTCCTCTCTCTCTCTCATATCAAAATGACCTATAAGATCTCATACATATATATTTATTTTACAATATTCTATGTCGGCTTGAGTGTCAGTATACATTGTTGCCATTGCCAGTGAAGTGTTTGTCGGTGTATGTAGAAGTCTATTGCTAGTGCCGGTAACTGCTAGTGGGTTGCCAGATGATTTCCAATTGGTTGCCATCAATGACAACATCAACTATTCTCATAAGAGTATAGAATTCCAACAATCTCCCCCTTTGGCATTGATGGCAACACTCATGAGAAAAATCCAAAAACTATTCAAAAAACTGAAGTCCAAAAACTTTCCAAAAAGATGTGCTCCCCTGAGCAAATGATCTCCTCTGAATAAACATTTTTCTCTCCACTACTCCCCCTTTGACATCAATGAAAAAGGTTGTCAAAAATAGTCAAATGAGTGCAAAAATTTCACCTCAAAGTCTATAATCGATTGGTTACAATCTGAAAGATATCTGCCAAAACTAGATTTAGACTCTACATAAACCTTTTATTGTCACTCAAGGTTGCCTCAGTCTATTGGACCGTGTTGGATATCTGACCAATTACCTTTATTACCTTTGTTCTTCCATCAGGTGTAATCATTTTGTTTGCAATTTCCTTTGGTGGATCAGTCTGTGTTTGCATCTCAACATGCAAAGGTTTCTCAGACTATTTTAATGTCTCAATGATTGTTGGTTTCTCTATTTTAGTGTGTACCTCTACCTCAGTTTGTTTTTTCTAAAAGTTCAACTATCGATATCTCTGTCTCTGGTGGCCCTGTGCCAGCATCTTTACCTTCAGTAGGTTTTCTAGTTTCTAATGGTTGCTCTATTTGGGTTGGGATCTCAACTTCAACAATTTCTACCAGTTTCTCTACCATGTTTCTACTATCAACATTATCTATCTTAGCCTCTAAATTATCCTTATCCACAACAATATTTACTTCTTGAGTATCCACATTCATAGTGAAGAGTATCTCAAATTCAAGTTTTGTGTCATCATGTGTAATACCTTCAGTGTCAATAACTGATGGATCTTCTGAGTGTACTGGTGCATTATCCAAAGGTAGTGGTAAACTGTCAATAATCTTGATGTTTGGAATTCCACCAATTTTTTCTATTCTCTTGTCCTTGTCCTTTTGATACACTTTAAATTTATTTTTAGGTCAGTTCATTTCCTCTTGTTTTTCCTTTTCCACAAAAAAGATATCCCAATTATCTGCAGTCTCAACAACAATCTCTTTCACTCTTCCTACCATCAAGCTTACTTGCCAGTGTCCACTGGCAAAAATGGATCGGTTAGCCTCAAAGATAAGTTCATTAATTTCTTCTTTTGAGTTAACAGGATGTACAACTAAATTTTTTTCAATTTTCAGTTTCTTATCTAATTCCTTCACTACTATCCTTTTTGCTTGCAATCTTCTATAGAGTTCATTTTGTAAGTCATCCACAACTTCAATTAGAACCTTCTTATATATGTCCAAATGTAAAATAATATTGTTCTCAATGCTTTCCTTGTCAAAATCATTAAATGTATTATTTAATTTGTGCACATTAGCCAAAATGCCATCATCAGTTATCTCATTCAATAAATCATTCAAAGAAGGGGTAATGGGTTGTTGTTTCTTCTTTGGTGTTAGTTTCTTGGATAGTCCCCTTACTGCCTATTGTTTCTTTCTCAAAGTCCTTGTTCTCTTAGGTGAAGGAGAGGGTACCGGTGAAGGTTTTCTCTTCCTCCTTTCAACTCTTTTAAATTTTGCTGCCTTCTCCCTGCCTGTTCTAGAAGATGTGTCAACCAGTGAAATATGTGCCTCTAGTTGAAGTCCTTCAAGCTCACTAGTTGATATGCCACTAAGGTTCATGACATTTTCTTTGATTTCCTTTACTTCAATAGATTTACATCACCTTCAATAGTCTCAACACTACCAAAGACTTTTTCTGATGGTTCTCTTGGTGCTTCCAGTAATGCTTTAGCATATATTTCCAGAATATTAAGATCTGCTTCATATCCCATCTTGGTGACCCAAATAGTCTTTTGGGAGTACTGCCTCCATCCATATCTTATCTCTTTTGATAACAAAATAAATCTCTTTGTCATATTTATCTACTACACTCCATGGTATCCTTTCTCTAGCTCTCATCTTAGCTTGGAAAGTTCTGAAGTAATCTGTTATGTTGTTGTCTTTAGCAGTTCCCATGTCGGTAAAAGATTCTTGTAGTTGTTTTCCTAATGGTGTATCATAACCAAAGTATTTAGGTCTAGTACCGAGGATCTCTTTATCAAAGTACATCATCAAGCATACCAAAAGGTTTCCAAAGTGGAATGTGCCTTTCTTGTCTCCCTTAATCTTTTTCAAATTGTCAATAAGCTCATCTTTTAGCCATTCACACACATCAATCATTGCAATTTTGTTTACCATCTCATAAGTATTGTATATACAAAGACTAGAAACACAATTTAGCCTATTAGCATGTGTGGTCTTGTATCCTAGCACTATACTTACAAATCTCACATTGATGTATTTAATATCGTGTACTCTCAGTGATCTATTATCCAATGTTGCTTTGGTTAGGCTTATCACTTTGTTGTTGGGAATTTTTTTGGTCTTATCAAGTTTGTTGCCGATTGAGGGTAAGCCAGTAACTACCCTAATTTCCTGTCAGGTTATCTTGCAAACAAAATCTAACCATAATAATTCTCCATGTGCTCTAATCAATACATTCCTTACTACTTCCTCTAGAAATTGACGGATATTCACTATCTCCACAAAACCTAGAGTTTCCACAATTTTATGTTTGGGTTTGACAACACCAAGTTCATCACAAATGACCTTAGTAAAAATTTTCATCAATTATTCAGAACGTAGTTCTTCTATATTGCAATGTATATAAATCCTAGGGTCTTCTACAAATGCTACACCTTTAGGAATTTTTGAGAATGCCCCTATAGGGTCATCTTGCTTAGCAATTTTGAGAATTATTTTAAACACGGGCCTAGGGCGTTTCACATTTTCCACAATGGTAGGGTTTAGAATAAACTCAGGCACAAAAGAAGAGGACATTGAAAAATACCTTTTACTGCTTGAAAATATTCTGAATGTCTAAAGAAATCACCTCGCACCTTCACCTTGACTATCTTTGCTCAATTTTCACGCTCTCAGATAATTTGAATGCTTAGTAAGTTGAAACTAAGGGAAATCAGATGATTTATAATTATATTTCTTCCACCAACCACATTAAATGGTCCTCAGTTAAGTGAAAACTTAACACATCTATAGGTAAGGAAGAAATCTATCTTCTCACCATCAATGGAGGGTAATCTGCATGATTTTCAACTTGTTGCAATACCCCCAAAGGGTTACTTCTCAGTTGGATGAAGAATCTCCTGTCGGTGGAGGATTGCTCTATTCTACTAGTATAGAGATAGTTTCATCAACTTTCTGATCTCTCTTCTTAATCCATTATTTTGAAAATTCTTTCTTTACCTCATCTACCTTTTCTTTGCCTTTCAAACTGGATCCTTTATTGTTTGTCAGTGAAGTCTTCCTTCTACAAAATTTAGCAATATGTCCAATCTTGTTACAAGCATAACAAGTCACATTATTCCTCTGAATAGCCTTTCCATATCCTATGCTGGTTTGTGTTCTGCATTGATTAGATAAATGTCCACATCTTCCACAAACATAACATTTCACATTCATTTTGCAATTTTGTGAATTATGGCCAACTTTGTTATATTTGGAACATTGACAAGTGGGTGCATTAATATTCTGATTGTTGCTAAATCTACATTGATTTTCTCTATGACCATATTGGTTTCAATTGGTTGTCTTACTGGTTTGTTCTGATCTAGATTGTTTGCAGTACCAGAACTTTCTCCAACTTCAAATTCAAGTCCATTAGTATCTCCATTAGGTTTCTTACTTTTCAGCATGTCATTAGGCTCCTCTAAACTTTTCTTGAATTTGTCTTTTTGTTTATTTGCAATAGCCAACTCATTTTCTAGAATTCCCATTTGTCTCATAAGCTTAGTTTTATCATGTTGCATGTGAATCAGATCTATCTTCAGCATATAATTTTCATGAGTAAGTCTTAGATTTTCATTTCCAACATCATCAAGTCTCCTAGTCAAGTCTTCTTCATTCTTCTTCCTGTTTTCAATATCTTTACACAACCTCATAGTCATATCTTGCATTTCATTCTTCATATTATTGTTTTCTTGTCTCAACTTGTTTGCATTTTCTTTAAGAGTTTCTTTTTCATCATCATCTTTCTACATCTTCTCATGAAGTTCTTTTCTTTTATTTTGTGCTATAGAAAAGTTCTCCTGAAGTCCTTTAATGAATTCCTGTGCAATCCTTAGATCATCTTCAAGTTTGATATTCTTCAATTTCTTTGCATCATAATTTAAAAGAGCTCCTTCCAATTGTTTTCTTAAGTTCTCCATCTGTACTTGTGTTAGAATCTTCCTCAAGCTATTAGTCTTTTGAAAATAGAGGATCGAGCTCTGATACCAATTGTTAGAATCAATGACAGTCCCAAAGACACTGAGAGGGGGGGTGAATCAGTGTTGTTGGTAAAAATATTTGTCTTTCACACTTTATTTAATTTGAATACCCTTAAAAATAGGGAATGAAAGACAAATTTTACCAAATAGTTGGAAAATCATTATATTGATTAACCTCTAAATTTAGGTACAGCTCCCTCTAGTAAATATTCAATCAACTTCAAGTTACACACAACCAATATTATACTTTTCACCAGAAAGCATAGAAAAGGATATTGCATTCAAAAGTCAACACCAAATGAACACAAGCATTGATTTACATATAACTCCTTATATGAAGCCGACAGACTTCACATGTACACTAAAATAAAATGAAAAGCTTATAAGGTGAATCCCGATGGTAATTTTCTATGCACATAGAAAGTCATAACAAATCTTTACTTGAAACATATTCTCACAGAAATCAATTTTAGACATCAAACACATAGATTCAAAGTCAAAGATAACTATTATTCGATTTTCATTCATAGATGATTATCAACCTTCCATACATAGAGTCTTTCAGAAAAATTCAAGAGATAGCTTTTCAACAACTTAGTGAAACCAAATAAAGTCATTACAAAACATATAAATAGGTCACTAGACTAATAGTTTGAACCAAAGATAAAATTAACTCGAAAGAGTTAATGAGAAACTACCCTAACTCCATAATTGAAACTAAAAACAAATGGCTAGACTCATTGGCAGACAATTGCTAGCAGTGCTAGTCATGCCATCGATTCTATTTCTATTGGATTGCCTGAGTCATTGGTTTGAATGGACACCATAACTACCTTTGCTGCACTCCACTCTTGATGCACCTTTGATAACTCCTGAAAAATTGTAATGTGCGGTAGGCTGATGTTTATTACTCTCTGCTTCCAGAGTTCTTTCTTCCACTTTACCATTTGTACTTTGTCCCTATGTGAATCCAAGTGATCCAAACAAACTATGAGCATGAATTCCACTTTGAAAATCCTTGTAAAATCTTCCACAGCCAAGGATTTCTCCACTTTAATTTATTTAATGTGGCTACTAACTTGATTGATCATTTTTGTAGTGTTTTCCAATGTCTGGTTATCTTCCTTAAGCAATTGAACATCCATGTAGTGCAAACCCTTTTGCATGGTTTTTCTTAAGGCTGTTAGTTTACCTCAAAGATTAGTGGATTCTCTATGACCTTGTTCAATGATTCGGTAGCGCTATTCTTTGTTTTCCTTGCATATAAATATTATGTCCCCATTCAGCCCTAGCACTTGTCTTTCGGCAAGAAAGTTCATCAATCCATAGCACTAGATATCTCCCATTTGCTTTGAAATCACTACCCATTTAGACTTTTCTTTTTTCCATGAGATTAAATTGACATCGAGTTCCTTGGTAACCTCATTAGCATCCTTGAAAATCTAAACTAAATCTGATATGTAATTGGTTCCTTGATGCATGATCGAGGTGAGCCATTCAGAGAAAATCTCTACGATCATTTTATATCATTGAACCTCATCAAACAACTTTTGATTCCCTAGGGATTTTTATTTAAAGGAGACCGACCTCTGAGACAATGGCAATGGATTGTTCTATAGGGCATGAATGTATTGGGCAATTTGCATTAAATTCTGCTTCAACTCAACCTTGTCCTTCTCATCCTTCCAGGTGCGGGAGATGATCCGTTTAGTCGAAGTCTCCAAATTTTTTACCTCAACTACTTTGGTTCTGACCCCCAAATCAACCCGCCCAATGGTATAATCTACCTCTGAAGTAGTGGTGGCATCCTTACCAAATGTAGGTTTGGCAATGTCTGTAGTCCAGTGCTTTGTGTCTTCATCAAAACCAATCATTGTCTCCATTTTTAACCACTTTGGCTTCGTGGATCTTCCCAACCATTTACTTACAACATCTTCCATCAACACCAAAATAGGAACCACATTTATTTTCCTAGTAATTGAGTCATTTAACCATTTAGGAGCTAGTGTCAGTTGCTTAGATTGCATAGCTCCTGAAGGTGGCTATGTAGCAATATCTGCATTGGACTAGATATCAAGCACATGTGAATCTTGAGCAGTAGCATCTGAGTCAGTTAATACCTTATCAACCTCTAAAACGGAGGTTGCCATATCACACTGTACTTCCAAGGCATCCAAATCAAGAATGAGATGAGTTGAAGGTGGCTAGATGTTCTTCTTGTACCTTGATCTGGTAACCCGACCACCAATAGAAAGTGCAGGTTCAGTGTCAAGTTTCTCTTCTTTAATCTTAGCCTATCTTTTCCCTGCAATAGAATAGGGATGTTAGTTAAAACAAAAAAATTTCTTGTGGCTTTCCTCTTTCCATTTTTATTTTTTGAGTTGGTTGCTCTCGTTGGATGAAATTGACAACTCCTAAGACAATTTTCTATTCTACAAATTATGCTGAAAGTGTGTGTCTGAACGCTATCTTCCATTGGCAATTTCATGTCATGAACCTGTTTCAAAGTTAACCTGGACCAACTCCTCTTTCTCATTTCAAACTCATCTGGGCAATCTTCCCAATAATCCTCCAACTGGGGTAAATGTTGATTAGGCAATATCCTCTTCACATATTGGGCGATAAAACCTTTACTATCAAAGTTATCCCTTTTCACAAAGGTTTTCAAATGAAATCTCTTAAACTCTAGCTCAAGATTTAGTGCATCAAAGATAGACCTACAACTGTAAAGGCCTAAATTGATGGGAAAATTTTCACTTGTGTCAATATCTTCACCATACTCCTTTGCGACATAGGCTAGCTACTTGGAAACTTCAATTAGGATATAGGGGTCTAAAACATAACTGGGTAGCCTAAAGGGTCCACCTTTAAAACCTCCAACCCTTATGTACATGAAGTGATTAAATTGTGTAAAGAAACTGCCATAGATTTTAACTAGTTCAACCGCTTCTATAGACATTCTCCTATGCAAGTTATCCTATAATTTCAAGGTCAAACTCTGAGCAAAAATGTCATTTGAGCGAAGTTAATCATCAACATGTCCTTTTAAAGTCAAATGGGGGTGATACACATAAATTTTAATACCTTGAACCCATTTAGCATGGAATAATCCAGACCATTCCCTCACATAGGATAGCATATATAACAGGTATGAAGACATATAGAAATTCAACATCTCATGATAATTGCTCAAACCCTCATGCAATCTTTCTGCAATAACAGTTCCCCAGTCAATGAACCAACTTTTATCTAGAGTTACCTGAGTGAAGAAATACATCCAGTCTTCCCAGTAGAAAGAGTGTGAATTCCCCTTGACTCTACTCAACAATATTACCAAATCTCTAATCATAGGAATCAAATGCTCATGGGTTAAGGGTCTTGGCAGCCATGAACCCCCTTTTTGAAACTTCAAAAGCCAATTTCACACAATGATAGTTCTATAATACTGCTTTTTCTTAGAATAAATTCCATAAGATTTTCCAATTGTCCAATCTTCATAGGGTTCCTGGTGTGGGATACCCATGGCAGGCATTACTATTTGTCTATGAATGGACAACAAAACCTCACCATTATTTTTCCTTATGCATCTATTAACTTTATCATAGTGGTTCATGCATTCTAAAACCAATTCAGTGCAAGGAGCAACTATGGGAAATGCGACTGCTTCTAATAAACTACTCTGTGCAATATCTCTCATCATAGGATCAGTAGCTGGGTTTTGCACTCTTCCTAGGAAATCATCTAAATCTAGTTGCACTAAAGTTGTATCACCTAGCTCTAGTAAGGAACTTAGAAGGGAAGATGAGTTCACTAGTTTAGGTAGATTGGGCCTCATGTTTTAGCTCATGATTTTCTCCAATTCACCCAGACAAAGAAGAAAAGGGAAAACAAAAACAAATAGCTAACAAAATATCCAGAGATTTTCTAAATCAAACTACAACAATTAGGAAAGTTGTTTGGACATACCTTCCTCTGTCATCTGCGAACCCCTATCGCAATCAATTTCTTCCCACTCCACAAAATCTTCTTAACACTTAACTAAAAAAAAAATGATAATCTCGACATGATAGCTACCTAATTTAAAAGCTAAGAAAATCTTACCCATGATTACTACGAACTATCCTCATTACTCTTCTCTCATGCGACCTTACTCTGAAATGATCATGTTTGAGCATGCATTAAATGCCAGGTCACTTCATCTCTGACAATATAGATCCCCACACTACACTTTCTATAAATGATAGATTTTAAATCAGTAAGGAAGGAATATTCCTCTTTTCTGCCTTTGTTTATCATATCTTAAAATCTGCACTACCACCTCATGCCAAGTCACATGATCTCCAAGAAGCTTGATCATTGAACTCTGAATCTTGAGAAACAAAATTGGCATAAAACATAAACATGAAAAATCTTGAACTTTTAACTTTGAACCAAAAAGGTTCAAGTTCATGGTTCAAAGAATGTGAAACATTGACAAGGACTAGGAAAGACTTAAAAGTGCGCAAGAGGAAAAACTTTTAATACAACGCCCATTGAACTTTGAACCTTGAACCAAAAAGGTTCAAGTTCAACATAGTGAAACTTAAGGACAACAGCCAAGACTGAACTATATGGGGAATTCTAAGCAAATGAATCGACCAACAGACCAGATGGGAGCGTAACTCAAACAAGGAGACATATAGAATGGAAATTTTTATATGTGCCACTAACAGTGGCTCTACATGGGGACTAGAACTGTAAAGTACCAAGAAAGGGAACCTTAGAATCTTTGGTTTCACAAAATGAATTAAAAAAAATGCTCGACTCACAACAAAACTAACGCACCTATACTAACAAAATAGAATTGTATGTACAAAGTAACAGGGGATGCCTCTTTACAATTGATATAATTTTAAGTCCTACCCATTGTAGGATAGGTGTAACTCAAATCCATCTTGGTAATCAAGTTTAAAACAATTGGGGCCCCTTACTTCATGAATTACATAAGGTCTTTTCCATAGTGACTTAAATTTGCCATGAGCCCCTTTCGGCTCTCTCCTTTTATCCCATAATAACACTAGATCAACTTTCATAAACTTCCCGGGCCTTGCTTTCTGATAAAAAATCTTTTTAACCCTCATCTGATGTTTCGTAATCTTGTCAACTAGCTTTTCCATCTCTTCCTCAATTTTGGTTAAGTACATAACTCTTTCTTCAAAGGAACTCTGAAAAAATGCATCTTCTACTATAGTCTGCAATCTGGAAGTCACTAACTCTAAAGGAAGAGATATTTGAGTGCCAATGCCATATACTAACTCAAAAGGTGACATCCTTATGGCACGTTTTGGTGAATTTCAATCTACCCACAAGGCTTCATGCAACTTTTTGTGCCAATCTCTGAAATTTTCATTAACCAACTTTCTCATGATATTAATCAAGGTTTTGTTACTTGATTCTACTTGGCCATTACCCTGTGGGTAATAATCAGAAGTGTGTGCCAAAGAAATTCCATGATCATAGAAAAATAAATTAACTCAGATGAACAACCCATGTATACACATCTCTGAACATTCCTAGCCAATAGTAATAGTTTTTTAAGATTTTATATATAGTAACTGTAGAAGAAAAATGACCACCGCACGCCTCATCATGAAATTTTTTTAGTAAAGCCTCTTGATGCGGTTTATCTACACACCTGCGAAAAGTACCATCCAATTCTTTCTTGTATAGTATGCCATAAAAAATAACGTACTTTGCAGATTTCAACTTCAAATTCTGTTTCTCTCTAGGAGAGAGATAACTTGGATAGTCTCCATAAGTGAGATAATAGGCAACATCAGTGAACCAGGAATCTGATGACTCACAAATAGGGTTAAGGGTAGAGTTTCCTCCTCTTCAAACTATTCTCTGCCATTAGTTTACAAAGGTGTTGTCCTCTAACCAGCTTAGTGGGCTTGATATCCAAATTGAACTCCTAAATTTTAGAGACCCAAGATGCTCTATTGTTGATACCAACATCTTGTTGAGTTAAAACACTTTTCACTATAGACTTTGGACCAAATACAGTTGAATGTGAATGAAGTATATAGTACCTAAATTATTTCATGGCTTTCACTACTGCATATGCCTGCTTTTCTATCTGCGAGTATTTTAACTCATTCTTCTTCAGAGGTATGCTCATGAAGGAGATTGGAACTTCCTCATCATCTTCACCCTTCTGCACCAAAATTCCAGACATAGTATGCTATGATGCATAGCAATAAATAATAAAATCTTTACTAAAATATAGGTTAACTAGAGTAGGTGCATGCACAATTGCTCTCTTTATTTCCTCAAAAGCCCTTTTACCTTCCTCATTCCACTTAAAAGCTACCTTCTCACTCATCATATTTACGATATATTTAGTAGTCTTAGAAAATCGGGAATAAAACACCTTAGAAAGTTCACCTGTCCGAAGAAGGTTCTCACTCCATTTCTGTTGGAAGGAAGACTAAGCTATTGTATTGTTTTTACCCTCTATGGATCTACCTTCACTCCCTTCTGAGAAACAATATGTCCCAAAAGTTTTCCTTCTACGACACCAAAAACTAACTTTTTAGGATTTAATGATACCCCATGTTCTCTACATCTCACCAATACTTTCCTCAAATCCCACACATGATGTTTCCTCTTCTTGGAGAAAACAATCAAATCATCTAAATACACCACAATGATCTTGTCCCTCAAATTCCAATAGGAAAGGTCCATCACTCTTTGAAAGTTTTCCCCTGTATTAATCAATTCAAATGACATTCTATTATATGCAAAGGTTCCCAAGGAGTTATAAAGGTTGTCTTGTGTTGATCTTGCTCTAAGACACTAATCTGGTTATATCCAGAGAAGCCATCCAACATGGACATCATCTCTGACCCTGAAACAGTTTATAAAATATAGTCCATCACTAGCAAGGGATAATTATCATTAAGGCTTGCTTGGTTTAAGTTCATGAAATCAACACAGACTCGTATTTCACCATTTTTCTTCCTAACCGGGATGATATTAGCAATCCAAGTGGAATGATGTATAGGATAAATAATTCAGGATTTCAACATCTTGTCAACCTCATGGAGTATCGCCTCTGCTACTTTTGGATTAAAGTTCCTCAACTTTTTCTAGAAAGGATTGGCACTTGGTTTCAAAGGAATGTGATGTTGGAAATTACCGTCCTTGAAATTCTTTAAATCATCATAGAACCAGGCAAATACATCTTTGAACTCAACCAACAAGCTAATGAATCTTCTTTTTTCCTCTTCAAAATAGTATTTTCCCAAATTAACAAATTTAGGATCCTCCTTAGTACCAATGTTAATTTGCTCATACTCACTAGAATTTTGAATTGTAGGAGCCTCTTTCTCCCCTTTCTTAATATACCCATCTTTCCTATCAAAAAGGCATTCAAGACAAACTTCCCTTTGGGATTTTATTTCCTTTCAACTGTAACATTCAATCATGCAATTCCTCTAGTGTATTGGGAGAAAAATATTTATAGCTCACCTCTGATCATTCATAAAACAAAGATGTAAAATCCTTAGCACAGTGTAAAAAGTTCTTAATCTGTCTATCATTCTCAAACTCTTGCCAGGATTTAGAATTGTCAGGCACGCAGGGTCTATAAACTAACTCCACCCTATAGGTATCAGTTGTGAAATACAAATGAGGCACTAATTAAGTTGCAAATCCCGCCAGAGAATCTGCCTTCGATTTAAACTCCTTTGGTACCGCTTCAATTGAGAAAGCATCAAATGCTTCGATCTTGTCCCATACATGATTCCTGTAATGTTTCAATCTCTCATTTTTAACAGCAAATAAACCTCTCACTTGTTTTACAATAAGTTCAACATCACCTCTAACTTTCAACATTTTTATATGCAATCTCTTCGCTTCAACAAGACCCAATAACAAAGCTTGTATTTGGTTATATTATTCATGTTTTTGAAATCCAATTTGAAAGCATAAGGAATAACTTTTCCTTGAGGAGGCATTAATACAACCTTGGCACCTAAACTAGAAGATCAACAACTCCCATCAAATTCCTTAGACCAGAGCTCATCTGACATGCCTGAATCTATAGCCTCTTTCTCCCCTTGAGGATTAGTTGATATCATATAATTTCCAAAACCACAATCTTGATACAAAATATGAGCTTTCGGATCATCTGAGGGAAAGACTATGTATTTAGCTTTTATTTTAGGTTGCAAAATAACTCTCCGTTTTCCAACGGTGATCATTGCCTAAGACCAATCCATTCTAATTTCTCCTCCCATATCTTTACAGAAGGTGTGACTCAACAACATGCCATAACTAGCAGGGATGGAGGCCACTAGAATTGTCAACTTGATTCTCTTGCCAGGGTGTGCTACTAAAGCGACCTGTTCATCCTTAATCTACCCTAATAAAGGAACCTGCTTGGAATCCATCGAGTAACATTTGCCAAAAGTCTTTGTTAGGGTTAAACCTAAAGCTTTTTCTAGGGCAGAGGGCATGACATTGTCTGATGCTCCTAAATCTATTATATAATTGCTCAATTTATTCCCATTAATATATAAAGACACATAGAAAGGTTTTGGTTTATTTTCAAAATTAGGTTCAATCAATTTATCTTGTTGAGGAATAGTTTTCGATGATACTTTGGGAAATACTAAAGTAGGACTGACATTTTTGTGTGCTAAATAATTACCATTCACCCGCATTTGGGTTTCACTTGCTAAGGCATGAGCATTGTTTCCCTTGACAAATTCAACTAGTCTATCTAGCTCCTTAGGGTTCAATTTCAGATACTCTGCTAGAGTGATTTGGACACAGGATGACTTGCAGAATTCAATGATATCAAAAGGATTATTAAATGAATCAGAACTAGAAGAAGCAACTTCTTGAACAACTTTTGAAACACCTCCATGATGAGTCAGAATTTCCTTTTCTTTTACAGAGCTATGAACAGGTGTTAAAACATCTCGAGACTTCAAATTTTGCTGAGTTCTAGTAAGGATTGCGTATGAGGAATCTTCCAAAGAGATCAACATGTTTCCTCCCCTTTCTGAGTCAGAGACATATTCCATATAATGAATTTCAGAGACACCAGGCATACTTTGGGAAGTTCCTTGATCAACTTCTAAGATTGTTTCTCCTTTATTGATCATTTGAGAAAAACAAACCATTTCTGGACATGAAGAACCATCATGTTCATCAATTAAATGAAACACACATGAGTTTGTCTTAGGAGGTGGCAGTTCAATAGCAAGTCTTTGTTGCGTAGGAGGCAGTTGTAATTGTCTTCCTCCATTTCCTCCTTGTTGATTAGGATATCTTCTAGGAATATCCTGGTAAGGTTGAGAATATGAAGCACTTGTTTTAGGAGCATGTCTTTTTAGGGAAATTACATCATTCATTAATCATTGAATCACAGGATCTGAAGAAGTAGAAGAATTTGCAACCTAAGAAGTAGGAGTTTGCACTTCTCTTTTCCACTTGCTTGTCATGATTAAATCATCTTCTAGGCTTACATCTGAAGCTTTCATATCATCAAGAGTTTGTAAGCGCTCATGCCTCATCAAGAAACTTATTTCTACAGGCATGGATTTCATGAAGAAACACTTCATGTTTTCAATAAAGGGTTTTTGTGTAGTTGGAATTTTATGGAAAAGTTTATTGAAATGAGAAACAAAGTCCCTCATAGGCTCTGTTATTTCCTTCTTTAATTGAGCCAGCTGAGCAATAAGTGAATGCTCATCCTCAGCCAATTTGAATCTGGCTTCAAAACTATCTATTAAAACTTGTCAATTTGTAATAGTTCCATCAAGTAGACGATAGAACCAATCAGCGACTACGTCACTAAGAGTTTGAACAAATAAACTCACTGCCACATCCTCATGTTGAACTGCCAACACTCCACATGGAACTTTGAAAGCATTTAAGTGTTTAGTAGTGGTTACTTTGCCATCTCCACTAAACTTAGGCAAATATTCTTTCACTCCCTTAGGAAGGTTATGGGTTGCCCCCAAAGGTAAAGGTCTGATTGCGGCACCCCAAGGATTGTTGGCCATTTCTCCAATAGGATTCAAAGTGGTAAGGTTAATAACAAGTGGAGGTACAACACTATGTAAAGTTAAGGCTTGACAGATAGGTGAAGCGATTGTTCTTGGTGGAGATATGGGTCTACTTCTAGCCCTTCTAGGTGTAACTTGAGAAACAAAACCAAGGTCTAAAAGTTCCTAGAAGGTGTGATCAACAATTCCCTCCCTCCATTGTGATAGGGTATAAAGTTTAGACTCTAGTGTGAAAAGTAGTCAAAGTAACAAGCATATGAGATTTTGTTGTTGATTATTAGGAATTTGAATAAAGAAAAGTCTAGGAACAATTACCCTCTCAAAAACCAACACAGGATGGTCTTCTTGTCTTTCTATTTCATCGAGGAATGCACTTATTTTGTCATACTCAGCTTGACTCCTTTTATGTCTCCAAGCTAGAGTATCTAACTCAGGGATAATGTTACTTTTCTCTTCTTGCAGCCAATTTAAATTTGGTTGTAAAATATGTAAGAACCCTTCATCACACAACACCATTTATAAAGAACAAATCATCACTATAATGATGACTTTTGTTAAAACCAATTTTCTCATTCTCCCCAACAGAGTCGCCAAAAATCTATTGGTAAACATATTTGTCTTTCACACTTTATTTAATTTGAATACCCTTAAAACCAAGGAATGAAAGACAAATTTTAACAGATAGTTGGAAAATCATTATATTGATTAACCTTTGAATTTAGGTAAATCTCCCTCTAGTAAATATTCAATCAACTTCAAGTTACACACAACCAATATTATACTTTTCTCCAGAAAGCATATAAAAGGTTATTGCATTCACAAGTCAACACCAAATGAATGCAAGCATTGATTTATATATATTTCCTTATATAAAGCCGATAGACTTCACATGTACACTAAAACAAAATGAAAAGCTTATAAGGTGAATCTCGCTGGTAATTCTCTACGCACATAGAAAGCTATAACATATCTTTACTTGAAATAGATTCTCATAGAAATCAAATTTTAGACATCAAAGACACAAATTCGAAGTCAAAGATCACTCTTATTTGATTTTCATTCATAGATAATTATCAAGCTTCCATACACAAAGTTTTTCAGCAAAATTCAAGAGATAGCTTTTCAAAAACTTAGTCAACCCAATAAAGTCATTACAAAACAAATAGATAGGTCACTAGACCAATAGTTTGAACCAAAGATAAAATTAACTTGAAAGAGTTAATGAGAAACTACCCTAACTGCATAATTGAAACTAAAAACGAATGGCTAGACTCGCTGGCAGACAACTGCCAACAATGCTAGTCATGTCATCAATTTTGTTTCCATTGGATTGCCTAAGTCATTGGTTTGAATGTACACCATAACCACCTTTTCCGCACTCCACTCTTGATGCACCTTTGAGAACTCCTAAATTACTGTAATGTACGGTAGGCTGATGTGTATTACTCTCTACTTCTAGAGTTCTTTCTTCCTCTTTACCATCTGTACTTTTTCCCTATGTGAATCCAAGTGATCTAGACAAACCATGAGCATCTATTCCACTTTGGAAATCCTCATAAAATCTTCCACAGACAAGGATTTCTCCACTTTAGGTTGTTTAACGTGGCTGCTGAATTGATTGATCATTTCTGTAGTGTTTTCCAAAGTCTGGTTATCTTCCTTAAGAAATTGAACATCCACGTAGCACAAATCCTTTTGCATAGTTGTTCTTAAGGCTGTTAGTTCACCTCAAAGA
The DNA here is from genome assembly GCF_030272615.1 of Cryptomeria japonica. NCBI lineage: Eukaryota > Viridiplantae > Streptophyta > Pinopsida > Cupressales > Cupressaceae > Cryptomeria > Cryptomeria japonica. The sequence goes on from NC_081414.1 coordinate 177,727,268, forward strand.
ATAGTAGATTCACTATGACCTTGTTCAATGATTTGGTTGCACCATTCTATGCTTTCCCTGCATATAAACATTATGTCCTCATTCAACCCTAGCACTTGTCTTTCATCAAGAAAGTTCATCAAGCCATAGTGATGGATATCTCGTATTTGGTTTGAAATCACTATGCATTTAGTCTTTTTTTTTTTTCATAAGATTAAATCAGCATCCAGTTCCTTGGTAACCTCATAGGAATCCTTGAAAATCTAAACTAAATCTGATATGTAATTGGTTCCTTGATGCATGATCGAGGTGGGCCATTCAAAGAAAATATTTGTGATCATTTTGTTTCATTGAACCTCATCAAAGAACTTTTGATTCCCTAGGGATTTTTAACTAAAGGGAACTGAGCTCTTAGACAATGGCAATGGACTATTCTATAGAGCATGAATGTATTGGACCATTTGCATTAAATTCTACTTCAACTCAACCTTGTCCTTCTCATCCTTCCAGGTGCGAGAGATGATCCATTTAGTTGAAGTCTCCAAATGTTTTACATCAACTTCTCTGGTTTCAACCCCCAAATCAACTCGCTCAATGGTATAATTTGCCTTTGAAGTAGTGGTGACATCCTTATCAGATGTAGGTTTGACAATGTCTATAGTCTAGTGCTTTGTGTCTTCATCAAAACCAATCATTGTCTTTATTTTTAATCGCTTTGGTTTCATGGATCTTCCCAACCATTTACTTACAACATCTTCCATCAACACTGAAATAGGGACCACATTTCTTTTCTTGGTAATTAAGTCATTTAACCATTTAGGAGCTAGTGTTAGTTCCTTAGATTGCATAGCTCCTGAAGCTGGCTATGTAGCATTGTCTGCATTGGACTAGATATCAAGCACATGTGAATATTGAGTAGTAGCATCTGAGTCAGTTAAGACCTTATCAGCCTCCAAAATAGGGATTTCCATATCGCACTGTACTTCCTTAGTGTCTAAATCGAGAATGAGATGAGCGGCAGGTGGCTGGAAGTTCTTCTTGTGCCTTGATCTAGTAACTAGACCACCAATAGAAAGTGCAGCTTCAATGTCAAGTTTCTCTTCTTTAATCTTAGCCTGTCTCTTCCCTGTAACAAAAACAAGGATGTTAGTTAAAATAAGAGTTTTTCTTGCGGCCTTCCTCCTTCCATTTTTTTTTTTTGAACTGGTTGCTCTCGTTAGATGAAATCGACAACTCCTAAGACAATTTTTTGTTCTGTGAATTATGCTAAAAGTGCGTGTCTAAATTCTCTCTTTCATCTTTTTACTCCAGTCAACTTTAGGGAGAAGTTCATTATGTACTTGTTTCATAAACTCTAAATCTAGTACATCTTCATTATCAATAGTGACACCTAAAGTATCCATTGGCAATTTCATGTTATGAACCTGTTTCAAAGTTAACCTGGACCAACTCCTCTTTCTCATTTCAAACTCATCTTGGCAATCTTCCCAATAATCCTCCAACTAGGGTACATGTTGATTAGGCACTATCCTCTTCACATATTGGGTGATAAAACCTTTACTATCAAAGTTATCCCTTTTCACAAAGGTTTTCAAATGAAATCTCTTAAACTCTAGCTCAAGATTTAGTGCATCAGAGACATACCTACAACTGTAAAGGCCTAAATCGATGGGAAAAATTCCACTTGTGTCAGTATTTTCACCTTAATCCTTCGCGACATAGGCTACCTACCTCAAAACTTCAATCAGGATATAGGGGTCTGAAACATATCTGGGTAGCATAAAGGGTTCACCTTTAAAACCTCCAACCCTTATGTAATCGAAGTGATTAAATTGTGTAAAGAAACTGCCATAGATTTTAACTAGCTCAACCGCTTCTGTAGACATTTTCCTATGCAAGTTATCTTGTAATTTGAAGGTCAACCTCCCAACAAAAATGTCATTCCAGCAAAGATAATCATCAACATGTCCTTTTAAAGTCAAATGGGGGTGATACTCATAAATTTTAATACCTTGAACCCATTTATCATGGAATAATCTAGACCATTCCCTCACATAGGCTAGTATATATAACAGATATGAAGAGATATAGAAATTCGGAATCTCACAATAATTGCTCAAACCCTCATGTAATATTTTTGCAATAATAGTTCTCCAGTCAATGAACTGATTTTTATCTAGAGTTACTTGAATGAACAAATACATCCAGTCTTCCCAATAGAAGGAGTGTGAATTCCCCTTGACTCTGCTCAGTAATATTACCAAATCTCTAATCATAGGAATCAAATGCTCACTAGTTAAGGGTCTTGGCAGCCTTGAACCCCCTTTTTGAAACTTCAAAAGCCAACTTTGTGCAATGACAGTTCTATAATACTTCTTTTTCTCAGAATAAATTCCTTAAGATTTTCCAATTATCCAATCTTCATAGGGTTCTCAATGTGGGATACCCATGGCAACTATTACTGTTTGTCTATCAATGGAAAATAAAACCTCACCATTATTTTTCCTTATGTGTTTGTTAATGTTATCATAGTGGTTCATGTATTCTAAAACCAATTCAAGGCAAGGAGCAGCTGTGGGAAATGCGGCTACTTCTAATAAACTGCTCTGTGCAATATCTCTCATCAAAAGATTAGTGGCTGGGTTCTACACTCTTCCTAGGAAATCATCTAAATCTAGTTGCACTAAAGTTGTATCACCTAGCTCTGTTAAGGAACTTACAAGGGAAGGATAGTTCACTAATTTAGGCAGAGTGGACCTCATGTTTTAGCTCATGATTTTCTCCAATTAACCCAGACAAAGAAGAAAAGGGAAAATAGAAACAAACAACTAACAAAATATCCAAAGCTTTGCTAAAACAAACAACAACAATTAGGAAAGTTGTTTGAACATACCTTCCTCTGTCATTTGCAAACCCCTGTCTTAGTCAATTTCTTCCCACTCCAAAAACTCTTCTTAACACTTAACCAAAAAAAAAATATGATAATCTTGACATGACAGCTATCCAATTTAAAAGCCGAGAAAATCTTACCCATGATTACTATGAACTTTCCTCATTACTCTTCTCTCATGCAACCTTACTCTAAAATGATCACGTTCAAGTATGCATTAAATGCCAAGTCACTTTGTCTCTAACAATACGGATCCCCACACTACACTTTCTATAAATGATAGATTTCAAATCATTAAGGAAAGAATATTCCTCTTTTTTGCATCTGTTTATCTTAAAATCTGCACTGTCACCTCATGCTAAGTCACATGATCTCCAGGAAGCTTAATCATCAAACTCTGAATCTTGAGAAACAAAATCGACGTAAAAAATAAACATGAAAAATCTTGAACTTTGAACCTTGAACCAAAAAGGTTCAAGTTCACAATTCAAAGAATCTGAAAGGCTGACAAAGAATAGGAAAGACTTAAAACCGTGCGGGAGGAAAAAAATTTAATACAACGCCCATTGAACTTTGACCCTTGAACCAAAAAGGTTCAAGTTCAACATAGTGAAACTTAAGGACAATAGCCAAGACTAAATTATATGGGGAATTATAAGAAAATGACTCGACCAACAAACCAGATGGGAGCGTAACTCAAACAAGGAGACATATGGAATGGAAATTTTTATATGTGCTGCCAACAAGTGTCTATCTAGTCAGTAGAATATTTAAACTTATTAAGAACCTTTTATCACAAAATAGTGTACTGGTAAATAAGAATTAATGCAACAAATAAGAATAATAGAGACAGCATAGAGAACACACCATAACACAAGATATTTAACAAGTAAACCTAGTGTGGGAAAAATCTCAGTGGGATTTGTGACCCACAATATTCACTCACTAGCCAATGAATAAATATTACTTACAATGAGGGGCCTAAACATGGAGGAAGGATAGCAGCCTAGAGCTCACTGCTCAACTACAAGATAGAAGTCTCACTGACTTATAGAATGGATGATCAAAATCTAATACAACGTATTGCTTCAAATCAACATCAACTTTGCCAGGTTCAGTACCGGTTTAAGCTCAGTCTATAACCAAAACCTTCATTGTCAACTAAATCAACTTATACAAAATATCATCTATATTCCTCCTCTCTCTCTCTCATATCAAAATGACTTATAAGATCTTATACATATATATGAGTCTTTTACAATATTCTATGTCAGCTTGAGTGCTGGTATACATTATTGCCACTATCGGTGAAGTGCCTACCAGTGTACGTAGAAGTCTATTGTCGGTGTTGGTAACTATTGGTGGGTTCCCAAATGATTGTTAGCTGGTTGCCAGTTGGTTTCCATTAATGACAACATCAACTATTCTCATAAGAGTGTAGAATGCCAACACCATCTAGTGTTGCCATCAATGCCAAAGGGGAAGATTGTTGGTATTATGGATGACTTTGTCATGTGTTGCATTGGTTTTGTCATTGATGTCAACACTTGTCTTCTTAGAGGTCTACATTGTTGTTTTAGCTCTATGGTTATATTTGTTTACTATTACACTAGCACATTGTGATCTTGGTATGGATATTGGCTTATACACACTCACCGCTATATTGTTCACCAATAGTGATGATGACTTGTTATCATCTAGAGATCATTTGGTTATGTCACAGACATGGATTGGAAGTTTGGATTTGGTATTTTTCTTATTGGTCTAATTGGCTTGATATCAATTACAAATAATACAATTACATATTATACAATTACATATTATCCAATCAATAAATCAAGACTTATTTGTAATTGATTTAATTGTAATATCTTTAGTGAGCCGACCTCGTCATGTGGTCTTAGGTTTTGTATAAATGATTATAGGATCTCATTTGTGAAATATGAAGAAGGTGTGAGTGTATATTGAAGAGAAGAGATAAGCAGATCCTTGTGTGAATCATGTAGACATTATTTGAAGGTTGAAGGAAGGTTATTGGCACTCATTTTCAGAGCTTAACTTGTAATAAATCTAGCATTGCAGATGTTATTTTGTGTAGTACATTATCATTGGATTTAACCATCCAATTGTAGTCAATGTGACTCCTATTTTGTGATTGAGCAATGAGCTCTAGGCGGTTGGCCTTTCTGCATGTGCAAACCCCATTTGTATACACATACTATCTGTAGTAGTATCATTTTATTGTGGGTAAGGTTTCCCATCATGGTTTTTACCTTACCGGGTTTCCATGTATAAATATCTATGTTATGTGTTGTGGATGTTGTTTCACTTTTTTTTTCATGCATTAAGTTATACCGACACTGCTATAACTATTAGTCTGTTTTACCGACATTTAACTTTGGTTTACCGGTACTAAGTTTAAGTTGGAATAATTTGAATTTGGGTTATAATTTATGACAACTAGTTAAAAATTGATTCACCCCCCCTCTTAGTTGTCTTTCCTAGTTCCTAACATTGAGCTCACTCGGTGGGTTGCCCATGCTGAAATTGCTAAAGAACTAGCTCATTACTGATGTAACCAGATCAAAATTTGACAAGAGGTCAATGATAGGTGAGGAAATTATTGAACCCGATATGAGGTTGCCTCTATGGTGATTGGATATAAGATTTATCATTCCAATTGGGAGAATTCAGTCTCTGGTATGGCCATCTATGCTTCATATCAAATGACTAAAGAAAATACTGAAGATGACCTATGTGAGCTACTATAGAGCTAGCTAATGAATAATTTGGCCAAGATAAAGAAGGATAAGAAGAAAAACTTCAAGTATGGCACCTTGATGTTGTGCATATTCTTTTAATTTATGAATGAGGTTGAGTCTACTAGACAAATGCCAAGCCAGTTGTTGCTCAAATCAAAGACCATTTATATAGAATTGGTGATAGTAAATCTCAAAGAATTTCTCTTTGGGGATACTTCAAAATTTTCCAAGGTATAATACAGGATAGGGAAAGGATCCCTAAGTCCATTGTTGAAAAGTATAAGAATCTATTTGATTTTTGGTAGACATAGACCAGTTCTTAATGGAAGCAATGAAGCCTAGAACAATTTGTATCATGTGTATAGAGTATAAAGTAGATGAGAAAATAATTGAGATGTATGCTCAATATCTCTTAAGAAAACCAATAGATACCATAGATGAGAGATTTGGGACATATATGGAAAAGGATTTACATTTACACACTCAAATGAAGTGACCTAAGATAGTGTGGAAGGCCAAAAAATAGGTTTAGGAGTATGTGGAGAGCATTGGCATTCCCAAAGAAGTTGTGAAGGAAGACAAGAAGAAGACAAAGGTAGTTGAATATGAGAAACCCACCAAAGGAATATCTACTATTTTGGAAGCCTCTCCTAGAAAGCTAAGATGGACTAGAAGCTTTGCACCCTCCTCTAGTTCTCCTAAGCCAACCAACACTGAGAAATCACAAGCCAAATCATTTGACAAGGAAGGAAAGAGAAAGAAAGCTGAGAGAAAAAGGGTGTATGTCACTATTGAAGATGATGAAGAGACTTAATCTAATGAGGTAGTGAAAGAAATCAAGACCAAGGGTACAAAAGCCTCAAAAGTCTCTAAAGTCAAACCCCCCAATGGAGGAAAAATAAGCAAGAAGATGAAATTTGGTATGGATAAGCCCAATATATCATTTGATGAAGTTATAAGTGTTGTTATTAAGTGTGGAAATATGAAGCCTCTATCCAAAAGCTATGAAAACTTTGATGAGACTAACAAAGACTTCTTAAAGAATCCACTATCAAGTATTTAAATACATTCAATAGGGCTCTTCCTGAAATTGTTAGAATGATCTGATACCAGGAGTAAACTAAGAGCGGGGGGGGGGGGGCGCTGAATCAGTTTACTGATAGTAACAATACTCAATTCAATTATAAAACTTAAACTGGATCACAACTCAATGAAGAATATAATATGAGAGAACAACACACATAAAACCAATATTTTGATGTGGAAAAACTAGAAAGGGAAAAAACCATGGTGGGAAACCCTACCCACAATCAGATGAATACTCTGTAGTAGTTAGATGCAATGAAAATCCCAAAGACACTGAGAGGGGGGGGGGGGGAATCAGTGTCTAATCAGTTAGTGGAATATTTAAACTTATTTACAACTTTGCAAATTAAATTAATTTACCGATAAACAAACAATAGTGTAACAAAGAGAAATAACACAGACAACATAAATGCACACCATAACACAAGATATTCTGGTGAGGAAACTCGGTAAGGATAAAAACTTAGTGGGATTTGTGACCCACAATATTTACTCACTGGCCAATATGAATAAATACTACTTACAATAGGGGCCTGCACATGTAGGAAGGTCAACATCCTAGAGCGCACTGCTCAATGAAAGTGGTGGAGGAGCACCTATGGAGCACCTATGAAGCACCTATGAAGACCTATGGAGCCAAGGTGCACTAGGGTCACCAATAGGCCCTCATGGAGAATCAATGAGTAATGAAGTATAAAAGGCCTTTAAGGTCTTAAAACAATGTAATAATGGCCAATAGAGCCAATGAATACAATGAAATGTAATAGGAAGATCAAAAAGTGTAAAATTATCAAAATTGGCAATTAGGCCTAAAAAGGGCTAAAATTGGGTTTTGAAGTGTAGAATAGGTTTGTGAGGAATAATAAATGTCTTAAATGTTTGTAAGGTCATCTTAAGACCATTTTTATGTGTTGGTAGAGTTATGGGTCAAGTTTGTTCATATCGACAATTTTGTTTGTCAAATGACAACTTTTTGAGCAACTTTTATTGTCAAAATTGCAAAAAAATGATAAAAATAGTTGGTTAGAGGTAGTTGGGTGGTTATGGTTTGATATTGAAGGCCATGGTTGTAAAAAAATGATATTGAGGGATATTGTGAGTGTATGGTTGAAGGCAATCATTTGAAGCAATAAAACCATATTTTCATGTGCATTTTCTGAGTTTTCAATGTGGACAGTCAGATATTTTGTTAATTTTGACGCATTTTATGTTTTTATTTTGAAATATTATTGTTTTGGAATGATAAAGGAATGATATAATTCTTTTTTGGAGGCAATGGCCTTTGATTTGGTGTTCATTTGATAAAGATATCAAAGTTTTACTAAAATCTGCCAAAACCTTGAACTAGGGTAACCTGTGACCTTATAAATGTGATTTCTTTTATTTTAATGATTATCCAAACCTCATTTTGGGAAAGGATGAGGGAAAGGATGTATTCTACCCATCCAAGGTGTGTGAAGGGTGTCAAGCAAGGTTTGACACATGCTTCATGATGTTTTTATGATTGTTGCAGTCAGAGAGGGGCAGTTTGGCTGTCACAGTCAATGGTGGAGGCTTTGTTTGATATGAAAAAGTGTGTGATAGCCAAGAGGGATTAGGGGATTGTTTTTTAGTTTTTTTACAACCTTCCTAATATTTTGGATCAAGTGGAGTTCCCAAGGAAGGGCTTAAACCAGTGGTTTTCCAAAGATAGCACCAGACTGTCATAGTGTGATAGAATGACAATCACAGAAAATGTAGCTTGATGTGGGGGCCATATCTCAGAGTTTAACTCTTGGGTTTGTCTAATTTTTGGATATATCATTCAAAATCTAGTGCCTCAACATCTCACTGGAGATATTGAGGAGTTTTTAATTGATTCAAAAGTTATATACCTCTGTGTATAGGTATATCTAAGAGGACAACAAGAAGGTAACTTTGGTTTTATTTAATCAAAGTGTTGAGCATTTTTGTCTTTAGAACCTTGTTTGGAGTTTAGTGGATTGTAATTATTTTAAAGGAAACATGGGAATATTTTACCTTGGAGTTAGGGTATGGGGGAGGCTTAAGAGTCTAGTGTTGATCCTTGATTAGGGTCCAAAGGGGTGAGTTGGTCACTAAAACCTTGAGAGTGCAGTCTTAAGCAAATGATGAGATGATCAATCATGATCAATAGAAGTTGGGATGGGAAGTTGGTTTCACCTACCATGTAGAAGGATCCTCTAGAGTCTCACCTTGAATGACTGAACCCTTCAGAGGTCTATAGTAGTAGATCCCTCTACATCAGAAAGAGTCTCATTGACTACAATATGGATAATTAAATCCAAGATAATGTACTGCTCAAAATACCATTTGCAATGCTTTATTCAGTATAGGTTTAAGCTCAGTTAAATACCTTAACCAAAACCTTTCTGGTGAATGATATTCACTCACATAACCTATCTACCTTATTACAAAATCTTTTTGCTACCTTCTATATAACACCATTACATAGTTATCTCTCTATGTTATATCAAAATGACCTATTAGATCTCATACATATATGAGTCTTTACAATACATCATGTTAGCTTACAAAAGTTAATTATATTACAACATAAACAAAACTTTGTCTCATGTTGGCCTGAGTGTCAGTATACTTCATTGTCAATGTAATCTGGATATCGGTGAATGTGCTTGCCAGTGTCAGTGCTAGATGTTTGTGATGTCAATGAGCCTGTAGAACCTATTATCAGTTGGTTGCCATCAATGACAACATCAACCATTCTCATTTGAGTGTAGAATTCCAACAATCTCCCCTCTTGGCATTGATGGAAACACTCATGAGAAAAATCCAAAACTGTTATCCAAAAATGAAGTCCAAAAACTGATCCCAAAACAAGTGTGCTCCCCCTAAGAAAGTGATCTCCTCTATGCATTTTTCTCCATACTACTCCCAATTTGGCATCAATGACAAAGGATGTCAAAAATAGTCAAAGAGTACAAATTTTTTACCTCATAGCCTGCAATCGATCGAGTATAATTTGAAAGATATCTACTAAAAGTAGATTCAGGCTCTACATGAATTTGTTATTGTCAGAGATAATGGTTTCTATCTACTAGATCATGTCGGTTAGATAGTGTGTCTACTACTCTGATGACCATTCTCCTTGATTTGTTTCCTTTGATAGCTCAACTCGCTAAGTAATAAGACTGTCCAATCTTGGACCAAGTTTGCTTTTCAGTTCCTGGGCCTTTAACCTTATCCTTTCTTTTTCTTTCTCAAGTTTCTCTAAATTTTCTTCATAAAATGCCATCTCTTGATCAAGAATAGATGTAAGTTATGAACAACCTATCAAATTATCCACAATTTCATCTATTTCCTTTTGTGTCTTCTTAATTTCCTCATCAATATCTTCAGTCAGGTGGTGAGGCTTGCAAGCTTCTCTATACAACTTATATTCCAAAATTGTTGAGTTAAGTACTGGTAATAATGAATCCATGTGCTCAGTACAGTCTTTGATAGTTTTCTCAAAGAATTTACCTTTCTCTTTGTTCACTCTTTCCTTAACAGTTTCTTGATTCGCCTTATCTATAGCTAGAACATTTTCAACAATAAATTTGGAAAATATGTCCAGTTTGCCTAAAGAATCCTCAATACGATCTATCTTATAGGTTGGTACAATCATCTTAAAAATAGGTAATGTGTCATCAATAGCCTTAAATGCTAATGAATTGCAATATGTTATCCTCTTGATTGAATCCAAAAGAACATCTGATACAATTGTGGGTCTAAATTCCCCAGTGGATGTGCTTAGTTTTGCAATAGATTTCCTTTCAACATATACTTGCCCAATTGCCTTAACAATTTCTTCCTTGTTTCCATCAATTCCTTCCTCTTTATTTATATTTTCTGTCGGTTTCTCTATCTGTGTTATTACCTCTCCTTCTTTTGGTTTTTCAGTCTATGTAAGTACCTCTACATCTGTTGATTTCTCAGTCTCTGATTTCTTAGTGTTAGTTACGTTAGCCTCTACCGGTATCTCATTGTTCTGAGAGTCAACAATGTGTGTTAGTGACTTAGAGATCACAATGTTTGTAGCATCAATAGTCTTAACCTCTGTAGTCTCTTTATCCACAACAATGTTAACATCTTGTATATCTATATTCATAGTGAAAAGAATTTCAAAATTTGGGTTAGTGTTATCATGTGTTACTTCTTTAGTTGCCTTATCCGGTTGATTATCTGCATGTACTGGTATCTCTGAAGTTATTGGTGGAGTATCCTATGCTGGTGGAGGAATGTTATCTATGACCTTTATAAAAAGTATACTACCAATTTTTCTTTTACCTTTGTCCTTTTGATATACCTTTGCAAAAGATTTATCCACTTTTTGTCTCTCCCTTTCCTCTTTCTTTTCTTTTTCAAAAAAAAATATGTCCCTTTTGTCTATAGTTTCATCAACTATCTCTTTTACTCTCCTAGCCATTAGGCTAACCTTCTAGTGTCCACTAACAAAAACTGACCAGTTGGCTTCAAAAATCAGTTCATCAATTTCCTCTTTAGAATTTATAGGGTGCACTACCAATAATGCTTCAACCTTTAACTTTTTGTCCAATTCCATCACTGACATTCGTTTAGCCTCAAGTATTAGATAAAGATCATTAGGCAAAATGTCCACAACCTCAATCAAAACCTTCTTATATATGTCTAGATGTAAAATAATACTAGCCTCTATTGTCTCCTTGTCAAAATCCTTTTAAGAATGATAATATTTATTATAGAGATTACCATCTTGAGTTATCTCATTTACTAGTTCCTCCAGTGTAAGGGTATCTGGTGTCTTTGGTTCCTATTTATTTTTAGGAGTTATCTTTTTCTTAGGCTCCCTTACAACCTGTTGCTTCTTCCTTAAGGTTCTAGTCCTTTTGGGAGAAGGAGAGGATATTGGTGAAGGTTTCCTCTTCTTCCTTTCTACTCTCTTGAACTTAGCTGCTTTTCCACTATCTATATCCGAAGAAGTGAAAACCGGTTAAACATAAACTACCAGTTCCAATCCTTCGAGTTCACTAGCAAATATACCACTCAAGTTCATTACATTTTCCTTAACTTCTTTAACCATTTTGGATGCATCTCTAATGAATTTTTCTCTTCTTTTTCTCTATTTTTGCATTGAAACAACACTATCAATATTCTAAGCACTACCAAAGATTTCTTCAGATGGTTCCCTTTGTGCATCAAGAAGTGTCTTAGCATAAGCCTCAAGTACATTCAGATAAACTTCATATCCCATATCTATTATCCAAATAGTTCTAGGAGTAACAACTTCCATCCATGTTTCATCACATTTGATTACAAAATAAATTTTCTTATCATACTTATCAATAATGCTTTGTGGTATCCTTTCTCTGGCTTTTATCTTAGTTTGGATTTTTTTGAAGTAGTTGGCTATAATGTTATCATTGTTAGAGCCCATACTAGTAATGACTTCCTTAATATGTTTGCCTACTGGGATTTCATATCCAGAGTCCTGATGACCAATGTTAGGTATCTCTTTAGTGAAGTACAACATCAAACATACAAGTAGGTTGCCAAAATGGAATGTCCCCTTCTTTTCAGCCTTAATTTTTTTCAAGTTATCTATCAGTTCATCCTTAAGCCATTCACATATATCAATCTTAGCATTGTTGTTAACCATCTCATATGCACTATGAATACATACGCTAGAAATAGAGTTTAATCTATTTGCATGAGTTACTCTATAGCCAAGTACCATTCTCACATATCTCACATTTGCATTAGTAATGTCATCAACCCTGAGAGATCTATTGTCAAATGTAGCTCTGGTTAAATCCATAACACCCTTGTTAGGTATCTTCTTTCTTTTGTCAGGCCTACTACCGGTTGAGGGTAAACCAGTAACTGCCTTGATTGCTTCCTTTGAGATTTTAAAAATAGAATCTAGTGTTAGGATTCCCACAGATACTAAGAGCGGGGGGTGAATCAGTATCTAACCAGTAATTAGAATTTCTCAACTTAAAACATGTAGAACATATTATAACATTGTATTGGTATGCAATAAATAATGTAATAAATAGAAATGAAAGTAACCACATAAGAAGCACACCATAACACAATGATTTAACATGGAAACCTAGTGTGGGAAAAATTTCAATGGGATTTGTGACCCACAATATTCACTTACTGGCCAATAAGAGAATATTACTTACAATAGGGGCCTACACATGCAGGAAGGCCAATTGCCTATAGCTCACTGCTCAAATGGGAAGTCTCATTGACTTACAATGTGGATTATATAAATCCAATAACTTGTACTACTTTATAGTAGCATCTTCAATGCTAGATTCAGTACCGGTTTCTACTCTGTTCTTTACATATACCTCTTAACCTATATTTTGCATAATAGGTCTGCCTAATTATGTTCTATCCCTTATCCTTTTTACAAAATGTCCTTCAATGACTTCTTATATATATATAAGTCATTTTACAATGATATCAAGTCATCTTACAAAGTTTTTCAAATAATAAACAAAATATACAATATCAAAAATCCTGTCGGCCTCTATGCCGGTATGCTTCCTTTCTCTATGTCAGTGCCGGTGGTCTAAGTGCTGGTGTAGAGTGTGTTCTATTGATGCTAGTGTAATTTCTTGTTGGTGCCATAGGATTGTGAGGTTGCCATCAATGACAAAACCTTCAATCACCTTCAATGTCTCATTGGAGTGTGCATATGCCAACAATCTCCCCCTTTGGCATTGATGGAAACACTCATGAGAAATTTCAAAAGTGTATCCAAAAACTTGTAATCCAAAAATGTGAAGTCCAAAAAGGTGTTACCAAGAATCTGTGCTCCCCCTAAGCATATGATTCTTGTGAATTGAATTTTCTCATACCACTACTCCCCCTTTGGTATCAATGACAAAGGTTGTCAAGATGTCAGTAGAGTTTGTAGTTTTAGCCTTGTACCTGTGTGGTCACCAATTGAAATAGATCTGCCAAAATTAAGTTTATACTCTCCATAAACTTTTTACTATCTCTAATAGTTGTCTTTGTCCTTTGAACTATACCGGTGAGATGTTGCATGTGCTCTATCAGTGTCCTTTGTCCCTGTACAAGTGCCTCAGATATCTCTTTCCACATGAATGCTAGATAGTCCAATCTTGGACTCAGTCTTAACCTTAAACTTTTTGCCTTATCCACTATTCTCTCCTTTTCTCTTCCCAACTTAAGTAATTCATCCTCAAAATTTGTTATTTGTTGTTCAAAAACTGATAGTGTATCTGGTGAGTTAACAAAATTGTCTGCAAGTTTATTTATTTCATCCTGTATCTTGCACATCTTCTTATCTATGTCAATTGTTAGAAAGTTTGTCTTGCATATATCTTTGTATAAAGTCTTGAACTCTTTCAGTAAATTACATAGTTCTAGTAGAAGTGTGTCAAATTCTCTTGTACACTTCTTTATCTAATCTTCAAAGAATCTTTGTTTTTCAATTTCCATCTTGTCCTTCAATACCGCTTCCTTCACTTGCTCAATTGTCACTATGTTTTCATTGATGTATTTGGACAAAATTTCAATTTGACACAATGAATCTTTATTGTCTATGTTACAGTTAGGAGCTAGCCTCTTCAAAATTGGTATGGTGTCATTTATAACTTATAAGCTTGTGAGCTGCAATCTATTATCCTCTTGATTGAATCTAAGAGTACTTCAGTCACATTAGTTGGTTTATAGCCTGTTGATGAGGAACCTACATTCTGAATACCACTGGTGGAGGAAGTGACCAAGCTTGTATTGACCTTTGGTAGGTCTATCTATGTTTGCATTTCCTTAAGCAATGGTTTATCTACTTCTCCAGTTGCTGGTTTCACAATTTCCTCATGAACCTATTCTGGAGCCTTTTTCTCTTCTTGTTTCTCTATTTGTTACCCTACCTCAGTCTGAGTTTGAGTCTCTACCTATTTTTCTTTGTTATCATCTACTGGTTTCTTTTGTGTGTTATCAATTTTCTCAGCTACCGGTGGCTCACTAGCCATTTCAGTCTTACCAGTTGTATCTTTGTCTACCACAATGTTGATCTTTTGTGTATCAACATCCACTATATATAAGACTTCAGGATTAGGATTGGCATCCTCTACATCCATACTTTCAACTGTCGGTTGATCATCTATAGTAGTTGTTGTTACTAGTGAAGTAATCAAAGGAGGTGGGGGTAAGTTGTCTTTAACTTTGATACTAGGTGGTCCACCAACGTTTCCTTTACCCTTGTCCTTGTCCTTCTAATAAACCTTTATAGGTTTGTGGCTCATGTACTCTTCCTATTTTTCTTTTTCTCGTAGGAAAATATCCCATCCATTTTCTATTTCCTCACTCACCTCATTGACTCTTCCAACCATTAATGCAATGTGCTGATGTGTAGTAGAAAATACTGACCGGTTGGCTTCAGCAATTAAATCATCAATTTCTTTAGGTGAGTTCACTGGGTACACAGCAAGTAGATTTTCTATCTTGATTTTATTGTCAAGTTCTACTACTGCTTGTTTCCTTGCTTCCAATCTCTTAAACAATTCTTCAGGTAATTCATCTACTACTTCCATTAAAAATTTCTTATACATATCCATATGTAATATAGCACTATTTTCTACTTATTCTTTTTCATCTGCAGTCAAAGTGTCATACAATTTTTTCTATATTCTTTAGTTTCCCTTCCTTTATAATTTCATTCAACAGTATGTTAAGAGGGGCCATGTCTTACTTTGTCCTCTTCTTCTTCTTGGGTGTCAATTTCTTCTTCAGTGTAGTCTTCCTAACCAAAGATTTCACAGCTTGTTGTTTTTGTCTTTTCCTCCTAGGTGAGGGTGTGGTTGCCGGTGAGGGATCTCTTTTCCTTACAACTCTCTTGAAAGTTGCAGGCATGTCATTCTCTAAAGATGTGTCTACCGGTGATAGGTGAGTTTCAGGTTGTGGAGCTACTAACTCATCCTCTGTGATACCGGTTTGCTTTAGTACATCTTCTTTTATAGCCTTTGTCTGTCTAGATCCTCTTCTTACTACTGCTTCAACCTATTTCACTCTTTTATGGGATTGTATTTGGATTTCAATAGTCTCAGCACTATCAAATACTTCTTTTTTTAGTTCTCTAGGAGCTTCCAAAAGTGCTTTAGCATATGTTTCAATGATAAGGTCATCAGTCTCATAACCCATTTTTGTTACCCAAACTGTCCTAGGGATGATTGCTTCCATCCAGATCTCATCCTTTTTTATTACAAAGCATATATTATCCTTATATTTGTCAACAATCTTTTGTGATAATCTGATTCTCTTCTTCATTTTGGCCTTTAAGTGCTTGAAAATAGTCTTGGATATTTTGTTCCTTATCTTCTCCCATATTGTTGAATAGTTTTTTTAGCTATTTTCCTATTGGTATATCAAATCCAAGTTCTTTGTAGCCTATACCGGGAACCTGTTTGGTTATATGTAGCATCAAACATACTAGCAGATTTCCAAACCTAAAAGTTCTTTTCTTATCCTTCTTAATCTTTCCTAGGTTGTCTATTAACTCATCCTTCAACCACTCACATATATCAATCTTCACATTGTCTATAATCATGTCATAAGCACTCTTAATGCATTAAATTGAAACTAAATTGAGTCTGTTTGCATGAGTAGCCTTATACCCTAATATCATACTGACAAATCTCACATTTGTATCTTTTACATCATTTACTCTCAAGGATCTTCTATCTGATGTTGCACCAATTAGCTTAGTAACTAGGTCATTTGAGACCTTCTTGGTTTTGTTTGGTCTTTTACCAATTGAGGGCAACCCTATCATTGATTTGACAACTTCCTTGGTAATTTTATGAATCACATCTAATAAGAAAAATTCTCCATGTACCCTGCTTAAGAATATCCTAATAACATCCTTGGGAAATTCAGGAATGCTAAGGATCTCTGTAAATCCTAGGGTTTCAATAATTTTATGTTCATCTTTTACATTACTAGATTCATCACATATGATAGATTTAAACATGGTTTTAATCTCTTCATCTCCTAATTCTTCTATGTTGCAATGGATGTAAATTCTAGGGTCTTTAGCATAAACAACTCCTTTAGGAATTTGAGAAAAAGAACCTACGATATCATCTTTCTTTGCTACTTCGGTAACTAATTGAAATATGGGCCTAGAGCAATTTACAACTTTGATAACAGTAGGGTTTGCTATATATTCAAGTGCAGAGGTGGATGCCATGATAAAATACCTTTCTCTGCCTTTAGGATGGATGATTGCTTGAAGTGTTCTTGCCTCTTGCTCAAAATGCCTCAGCTCAGAATCTTCACGCTCTTCAAAAGTTTGAAATCTCAGTGAAGTGAAATGGAGCAAAAATCATAAATTTATAAGGTCTATTTGCCATCTACCACATTTAATGTATGTCAGTTAAGTAGTAACTTAACATGTCTGTCGGTATATAAGCATCTTTCAACTTCTCATCTTTAACTAAGGGAATAATAGCATATGTGTCATTTGATTGCCAAACCATCAAAGAAACTTTCTTCAATTTAATGAAGAAATTCCTACCAGTAGATCACTACCTTGTCCTATCAGTGGAGTAATAATTTGTTTTGCTAGTGGAGTGTTGATTGGTTCTACTAGTGGAGGAGTATTCTCAATATTTAGAGCTTCTTTTCTAATCCATTTTTTTGAGAATTCTTGCTTTACCTCTTCAACTTTTTCTTTCCCTTTCAAGCTAACACTTTTGTTGTCTGTCGGTGATCCTTTGCTTCTACAGAATTTTGCAATATGCCCAATCTTGTTACATGCATAACAAGTTACATTGTTTTTCTGAATAGCTTTGCCATAACCTATACCAGTTTGTGTTCTACATTGATTAGATAGATGTCCAAATCTTCCACAAACATAACATCTCACATTCATTCTAAAATTTTCAAAGTTGTGACCAACTTTGTTGCATTTTGTACATTGACTGGTGGGTGTGTTGATATTATGATAACTTCTAGATCTACATTGATTTTCTCTATGCCCATACTTATTATATTTAAAGCATTTTCCATTGAATTTATAAGCATTAGGCTGCCTTACCAGTTTGCTATGATCCTGAGTGTTTGTAGTACTGGAGCTTTCTCCTACTTCAAAGCCAATTCCACAAGTGTCACCATTAGGTTTCTGAATCTTCAACAAGTCACCAAGTTCTTTTGATCTTTTCTTGAATTTATCTTTGTGTTGATTTGCAATATCTAGTTCTCTTTCTAAGATCTCTTTCTGTCTCATTAGTTCATTTGAGTCATTCTGTGTATGCATCAGATCTGTCTTTAATAGGTCATTTTCATAGCTAAGTCTTGTGTTCTCATTTACTACATCACTTAGTCTTCTGGTCAATTCTTCTTCATTCTTCTTTATATCTTCAATTTCTTTACAGAATCGCATGGTCATATCTTGCATCTCATTCTTCTATGTTATGTTTTCCAGTTTTAGCTTGCTTATCTGATCATTAAGTGATTCCTTCTCATCATTTTCATTTTGCATTTTTTCACATAATTCTCTTCTCTTGTTCCTTGTAATGGTAAAATTTTCTTGAAGTGCCTGAATCATATCCTAAGCTGCCTTTAGATCATCTTCAAGTTTGATGTTTTCCAATTTTTCTTCATCATAGTCTGAGAGAGCTGCTTCTAGTTGCTTCATCAAATTTTCCATCTTTACCAGTGTCAAGATCTTCCTCAAGCTGTTAGACTTTTGGAAATAGAGGACCAGGCTCTAATACCAGTTGTTAGGATTCCCATAGATTCTGAGAGGGGGGGTGAATTAGTATCTAACTGGTAATTAGAATTTCTCAACTTAAAACATGCAAAACATATTATAACAGTGTACTGGTATGCAAGAAAAATGCATTAAATAGAAATGAAAGTAACCACATAAGAAGCACACCATAACACAATGATTTAATGAGGAAACCCAGTGTGGGAAAAACCTCTGTGGGATTTGTGACCCACAATATTCACTTACTGGCCAATAAGAGAATATTACTTACAATAGGGGCCTGCACATGCAGGAAGGCCAATTGCCTAGAGCTCACTGCTCAAATGGGAAGTCTCACTAACTTACAATGTGGATTATATAAATCCAATAACTTGTACTGCTTTATAGTAGCATCTTCAATGCCAGATTCAGTATCGGTTTCTGCTATGTTCTTTACATATACCTCTTAACCTATATTTCGCATAATAGGTCTGCCTAATTATTTTCTATCCGTTATCCTTATTACAAAATGTCCTATAATGACTTCTTATATATATAAGCCATTTTACAATGATATCAAGTTGGCTTACAAATTTTTTCAAATAATAAACAAAATATATTATATCAAAAATCATGTTGGCCTTTGAGCCGGTATGCTTCCTTTCTCTGTGTCGGTGTCGGTGGTCTAAATGTCGGTGTAGAGTGTGTTCTACTGATGCCAGTGTAATGTCTTGTCGGTGCCATAGGATTGTAAGGTTGCCATCAATGACAAAACCTTCAATCACCTTCAATGTCTCATTGGAGTGTGCATATGCCAGCATCTAGCCACATAAACTCTCCATGAACTCTGCTCAGTACAAGATGAGCTACCTCCTTTAGAAATTCAGGTATGTTTAGAATTTCAACAAATCCTATGTCTTCAACTATCTTATGCTCCAGTTTAACCAAACATTATTCATCAATAATAACACCATTGTACATGTTCTTTAAATCATCAGACCCTAAATTCTCTATGTTGCAGTGAATGTAAATTCTTGGGTCTTCGACAACTATGACTCCTCTCAAAATTTTAGAAAAAGATTTGATAGAATCATCTTGCTTGGCAATTTCAGGGATGATTTTAAATATAGGTCTAAGGTGCTTAATGTTCTCTACCACAGTAGGGTTTGCAATAAACTCAGGTACAAAAGATGAAGATGCCATTTCGATAAATACCTTTTGCTTGGAATCCTTTAATGCCTGAAGAAGACCTTGTTGCTTCACCCTTAGAATGCCTTTACTCAACTTCGTGCTCTCTAAATGCTTGGATGCTTGGTGGTTTGAAATGAGGGTTTTTCAATTCTTTATAACCAAAATGTTCTCCAACTACTGCATTAAATGCTTGATGGTTAAGTGAAATCTTAACATATCTTCTAGTAAAGAAGAAATATGTCTTCTCACCATCAATCAAGGGTAGAATGTGCAATTTTCAACTTGTTGCCATACCCCCTAAGGATTATTCCTTAGTTAGATGAAGAATCTCCTACCGGTGGAGGGTTAGTCTATTCTACCAGTGCACAGATAGTGTTCGAAATTGCACACTCCACTGAGAAATTGTAGGTGATTGAAGGTATTGTCATTGATGGAAACCTTACAATCATGTGATGCTGGCAGGCAAACATAGGCACTGGCATCAACAGACTCTACACCAGCATATAGATCACCAACACCGAAAAAGAAGATTACCAACACCATGGCCAATAGGAATTTTGTATAAATGTATTTTGTAATTAATTGTAAAATCTTTTGTAAGCTAACATGGTGGATTGTAATATGACTCATATATGTACGAGATCATTGTATATAATTTAGAATGCAAAGTATGAAAAGAATATAACAAACCTAATGTGTGAATTATTAGGATAAGGGTTTATGTATATTGCAAAGCTTAAAACCTGTACTGAATCTGGCATAGTACATGTTGATCTGAAGTAGTACAAGACATTGGATTTGTATAATCCAATTTTGTAAGTTAGTGTGACTTCTTTTGTAATTGAGTAGTGAGCTCTAGGCACTTAGCATTCCTACATGTGCAGGCCCCTATTGTAAACAATAATATTCCCTTATTGACCAGTAAGCGAATATTGTGGGTCACAAATCCCACCAAGGTTTTTCCCACATTGGGTTTCCTCATTAAAAATATCATGTTATGGTGTGTCTCTTATGTTGTGGTTGTTGTTCTTACTTGTTGTATTATTTTTGGTTTACCGGTACATAGTTTTGAATTGCTTTTCATGTTATAATTCAAGTAAATTTACTCACTGGTCAGATACTAATTCACCCCCCCTCTCAGTATCTTTGGGAATCCTAACAATTGGTATTAGATATTGGTCCTCTATTTTCAAAATCCTAATAGCTTGAGGAAGATCTTGTCATCGGTAGAGATGGAAAAATTGAGAAAGCAATTGGAAACAACCCTTTCAGACTATGATGCAGAAAAGGTGAAGAATATCAAACTTGAAGATGATCTGAAGCCTGCACAAGATATCATTCAAGGACTTCAAGAGAATTTCACTATTGCAAGGAATAAGAGAAGATAACTTTGTGAAAAGATGTAGAATGATAATGATGAAAAGTAAACTCTTAATGATTTGGTAAACAAGATGAGACAAGAAATCAATACAACAAAGAATAGATGTAGGATATGACTATGAGGTTTTGTAAAGAAATTGAAGATAGAAAGAAGAATGAAGATGACTTGACTAGAAGAATCAATGATGCTGCAAATGAAAATCTAAGACTTAGTCATGAGAATGATATGCTAAAAATAGATCTAATTCACTTAGAACATGATAAAACTAAACTCATGAGACAGAAGGACTTCTTGGAAAATTAACTAGCTACTGCAAATTAACACAAGGAGAAACTCAAGAATAGTTTAGAGGAACTTGATGACATGTTGAAGAATCAGAAACCTAATGGTGATACAAATGGCCTTGGCTTTGAAGTTGGTGAAAGCTCCGATACTACAAACAAACATGATCATAGCAAACCAGTAAGACAACCTAATGCTTACAAATTTAATGGAAAATGTTTTAACTGTAACAAGTATGGTCATAGAGAAAATCAATGTAGATCTAGTAACTATCAGAACACTAATACACCCATCGGGCAATGTTCTAAATGAAACAAGGTTGGTCATAATTTAGAAAATTGTAGAATGAATGTAAGATATTATGTTTGTGGAAGATTTGGACACTTATATAATCAATGCAGAACACATACCGGCATAGGATATGGAAAAGCTATTCAGAAAAACAATGTGACTTGTTATGCTTGTAACAAGATTGGACATATTGCTAAATTTTGTAGAAGTAAGGCATCACCGACAAATAAAAAAGGACCTAGCTTGAAAGGTAAAGAAAAAGTTGAAGAAGTAAAGGAAGAATTCTCAAAGAAATGGAACAAAAAGTCAAATCAGAATGTTGATGGGAATAATCCTCCATCGACAGAACAAAGTAACACTACACCAAAAGGAGACTCTTTATCTAACTAAAGGAAAATCCTTTGGGGGTTTAGCAACAAATTGAAAAACATGATATTTTACCCTTGGTTTATGGTGAAAAGTTGAGTTACTTCTATACTAGTAGATGAGTTTGTTAGGGTTCCCATAGATACTGAGAGGGGGGGGTGAATCAGTATCTGACCGGTAATGTAATTTTCTTAGAACTGAATATGCAAAATATAAAGTAATAGTATACCGGTATGTAAGAATTAATGCAAATAATAGAATCAAAACCATCCACATGAAAAGAACACCATAACACAAGATGTTTAATGAGGAAACCCGGTGTGGGAAAAACCTCAATGGGATTTGTGACCCACAATATTCACTTACTAGCCAATAAGAGAATATTACTTACAATAGGGGCCTACACATGTAGGAAGGCCAACTGCCTAAAGCTCACTGCTCAAAAAGAAGTCACATTGACTTACAATGAGGATTTACACAAATCCAATATTCTATACTACTTTACAATAGCATCTTCAATGACAGATTCAGTACTGGTTCTTGCTCTGTTCTTTACATATACCCTTGACCTACAATTCGCACATTAGGTCTGCCTTATAATTTTTTTTTTGCATTCTATTACTTATCCTATAAATGACTATAATGATCTCTTTTATATACAAAAGTCATTTTACAATTTGCCAAGTCAGCTTACGATAATAAACAAAGTATTACATATCAAAAATCCTATCAGCTTCTGTGCCAGTATACATATTCCCTTCTGTGCCAGTGCCAGTGTAGATTGATCTTCTAGTGTCGGTGCACTATCTTGCTTGTGTTATACTTTGCTGGTATAATGTCTTGCCAGTGCCATGGGATTGTAAGGTTACCTGTATGATGCTTTGCCAGTATAATGTCTTGCTAGTGCCATGGGATTGCAAGGTTTCCTGTATGATGCTTTGCTGATATAATGTCTTGCCAGTGCCATGGGATTGCAAGGTTGCCTATATGATGCTTTGCTGGTATAATGTCTTGCCAATGGCATGGGATTGCAAGGTTACCTATATGATGCTTTGCCAGTATAATGTCTTTCTAGTGCCATGGGATTGCAAGGTTGCCATCAATGACAAAACCTTCAATCACACACAATGTCTCATTGGAGTGTCCATATGCCAACAAAGTTAAGTTGTGACTTAATTGGCAAGCATTAAATGTGGTAGTTGGAGAAAATAACATTATAAAGCAAGTGTTTTGGCTCCTTTTTCATTTACCAAGCATTCAAATCTTTGAGAGAGTGAAAATTCCTAAGCGAAGGCATCCTTAGTGAAAAAGTGAAGCAGTTCATCCAAGCACTCATCCCTAAGGCAGGTTGAGGTATTTATAACTATGGCTTCCTCATCCACACCTGAATTTATTGCAAACCCTACTATCACTGAAGTTATCACAAGCCCTAGACCTATATTCAAGCTTGTTCCCAAAATTGCGAAGAAAGATGATACCATAGGTGCATTTTCAAAAATACCTAAGTGAGTAGTATATGCTGAACATCCTAGAATATACATACATTGCCATATACAGGAAATAGGAGATGATGAAATCAAGAACATGTATAGAACTATGATTTGTGATGAAAATGGCAATATCAAACTGGAACACAAGGTAGTAGAAACCCTAGGTTTTGTGGATATTCTTAGCATTCCTGATTTTCCTAAAGATGTGATAAGAATAGTCCTAAGCAGAGTCCATGGTGAATTATTTTGGTTGGATTCAATTTATAAGATCACCAGAGAAGTCGTTAAGGAAATAATAGGGTTACCTTCCACCGGTAGTAGACCTGACAGAACTAAAAGGGTCTCAAATGACATAGTGATGGATCTAACCTGTGCAACATTTGACAAAAGGTCTCCTAGGGTAAATGATGTGAAGGACATCAATGTCATATTTGTCAAAATGATTTTAGGCTACAAAGCTATGCATCCAAATAGGTTAAACTCAGTATCTAGCCTATGTATTAAAAGTGCATATGACATGGTTAATGATAATGCTAGAATAGATGTGTGTGAATGGCTCAAAGATGAATTGATAGACAATCTAAAAAAGATCAAAGGAGATAAGGAAGGAACCTTTAGATTTGGAAATTTGCTTTTATGTTTAATGCTATACATTACTAAGAAAGTACCCAATATTGGTAGGAGATATTTTGGCTTTGATATACCAATAGGAAAGCAACTATTGGATATATTAAACAACATGGGAAAAAATAGAGAGAAAACTATAAACAAACATTTTCAACCACTAAAGGCTTGAATGAAGACAAGAATAAAGCCATCTCAGGCAATTGTGGATAAATATCACAAGGAAATATGTTTTGTAATAAAGAAAGATGAAATCTGGATGGAGGCAGTTGTCCCTAGAACCATTTGGGTAACTGAAATGGAGTATGAAACAGATGATAAAATCATTGAAACTTATACAAAATCCCTCCTTGAAGCACCAAAGGAACCCTCTGAGAAAGTCTTTGGTAATGCAGAAACAATTAAGAGTGGCATTCAGTCTAGAAAAAGAGTTAAGAAAGTTGAACAAATAGTAAGGAAAGGCACTAGACAAGCAAAAGCAATTAAAGAAGATGTATTGAAGCAAACTGGTATCAAAGAAAGTGAGTTGGAAGGACTTCAACCAGAAACTCATCTTTCACCATTTACAATTTCCTCTGAGAGTGATATACCAGCGGTATTCAAAAGGGTAGAAAGGAAAAGAAAACCCTCACCGGTACCCTCACCCACACCTAGGAGAACAAGACAAAAGCAATAGGTAGTGAGGCCTCAAGTTAAGAAGTTAACTCCAAAGAAGAAGAAGGTAAAACAAGATATTGCTCCACTAGATAAACTCTTAAGTGAGATAATAGAGGATCTAAAGTTGAAAAACATTGGCAGATTGTACAACACACTTTTTGTTGATGACAAAGATAGCATAGAAAATAGTGTAATTTTACACTTGGATATATACAAGAAATTTTTGATGGAAATTATTGATGAAATAGCCAATGATTTGTATAGAAGACTAGAAGCTAGAAGGGTAGCCATTGTTGAGCTAGACAAGAAGATAAAAATTGAAAAACTACTTGCAGTGCATCCAATAAACTCACTTGATGAGATAGACAAATTAAACAGTGAGGCCAACCAGACAGTATTTTCAACTGCTCACCAAAATGTTGCACTAATGGCAAGAAGAGTAAATGAAATTTCAGAAGAGACTGCGGACAATGGGACATATTCTTTGTTGAAAAAGAAAAATAGGAAGAACTTAAAAGACCTAAGACTGTCAGAGTCTATCAAAAGGAAAAGAATAAGGGGAAAGGTAAGGTAGGTGGTCCTCAAAGCCTAAAAATAACTGACAACTTAACCCCACCTCTTTCTAATACTCCACCAATGCATACCACAGACAACCAACCAGCTTTTGAGAGTATGGAGACTCCTCAAGAGGATACAAATCCTGAGTCAAAGATATTATATAATATGAATATAGACACAAAGGAGGTGAATATTAGGGTAGATAAAGAAACCATTGAGGATAAGAAGGAATATGTGGCTATTGAGCCACCAGCTGTAGATGTGGTGATTAATGTTAGCACAGATATAGAGAAACTAGCAGAAGACACCACTGAGAAATTAGAGGTAAATACAGAGAAATCGGAAGTGCATACAAAGACTACATCTAAGAAATTGGTTGTTGAGAGCTCAGAGAAACTTTCTGAGACATAGATGGAGAAACCAGAATAGAAATAGGTTCAGACATAGGGTCAGACTGAGATAGTACCATCGACAAAAACTGAAAAGCCTAAACCTTTGCTAATAGAAATGCAAACACAAACTGACCTACTAGAGGTCGAAACAAGCAAGGTTATTACTACAATTGGTAACATGGAGATTGGGAAAATAGTTGGGCAGACATGTGGTACTTCAATAGAAGAATTCCATCCTACAAATGTAACAGAGGTCTTACTGGACTCAATAAAGAAAATCATAAGGTGTAATGCACAAGCCTATAAGCCTATTGATGACACAATTCCTATTCTCAAATTGGTAGCACCCAAGTGCATTGTGGATAATAAAGATTCTTTAGGTCAACTAGACACATTATCTAAATTCATCACCGGTAACATTTTGACAGTTGATCAGATAAATGAAGACATTTAAAGAAAGGATGGACAAGGAGAAAGAAAAATTCTTTGAAGGAATAGTGAAGAAGAATAAGGAGAAAATGGACACCTTATTACCAACACTAGGAGAAACAATTTTGGATTTCAAGAAACTGTATAGAGATACTTGTAAAACTAACATTTTGACTTAAGACATAGATTCAGAGATCAGCAAGGCACAAGATGAAATAAACAATATTTCTGATAATTTAATAGGCACATCAGATTCATTTTTGGAAATTGAAAAGAAAATTGCAAATCTTGAAGAGAAAATTGAGAAGTTAGAAAAGGATAAAGAGAAAATAAAGCATAAGGAAAAGAACTTAAAATGTAAACTTGGTCCCAAACTAGATTACCTCATTTCTTTGAGAAATTTTTTTTTTTGAGGCTCTAGTTCCTAGACTCAAGACATCAGAAGAGAAAATGCACATACTCACCAGCACAGTTTAGAGAACACAAGAGGCATTACAAGATAGCAAGAGTTTCTATGACAGTTAGAATTTGGTATTGGTAGATCTTTTCCAAATTGCAACCTATCAGTTACAAGGATCTAGGCAGGAACCACACTCTACTGATAGCGAATGACAACCTTTTCCATTGATGTCAAAGGGGGAGTAGTGGAGATAAGAAAAATGATCATAACAAGACATCATCAGCTCAAGGGGAGCATACATTTTTGGGCACACAGTTTTTGTAAGACAATTTTGTCAGATTCTTTTGGACATCATTTTGGACACTTTTTTATTTTTCTCATGAGTGTTGTCATCAATGCCAAAGGGGGAGATTATTGGAAAATGCACACTCCAATGAAAAATTGTAGGTGATTGAATGTATTGTCATTGATGGAAATCTTACAATCATTTGATACCAGTAGGTAGACACAGGCACCGGTACCGGTATAGACAAACTCTACACTGACATACAGATCACTGACACCAAAAAAGAAGATTACCAGCACCATGGCCGACAAGAATTTTGTATAAATGTATTTTGTAATTAATTGTAAAATATTTTGTAAGCCAATATGGTGGATTGTAATATGACTCATATATGTATGAGATCATTGTAGATCATTTAGAATGTGTAGTACGAAAAGAATATAGAGACCTAATGTGCGAATTATTAGGATAAGGGCTTATGTATATTGCAGAGCTTAAAACTGGTACTAAGTCTGGCATAGTAGATGTTGATCTTAAGCATTACAAGACATTGGATTTGTATAATCCAATTTTGTAAGTTAGTGTGACTTCTTTTGTAATTGAGCAATGAGCTCTAGGCACTTGGCCTTCCTGCATGTGCAAGCCCCTATTGTAAATAGTAATATTCCCTTATTAGCTAGTAATAGAATATTGTGGGTCACAAATCCCATCAAGGTTTTTCCCACACCGGGTTTCCTCGTTAAAAATATTGTGTTATGGTGTGTCTCTAATGTTGTGGTTATTGTTCTTACTTGCTGCATTATTTCTGGTTTATCGATACACAGTTTTGAATTGCTTTTCATGTTATAATTCAAGTAAATTTACTCACTGTTCAGATACTGATTCAACCCCCCCCTCTCAATATCTTTGGGAATCCTAACAGACAGATTCATCAACTCTCTGATCTCTCTTCTTAATCCATTGTTTTGAAAATTATTTCTTTATTTCATTTACCTTTTCTTTTCCCTTCTCATTAGATCCTTTATTGTTCGTTGATGTACTCTTGCTTCTTCAAAATTTTACAATATGCCTAACCTTGTTACATGCATAACAAGTTACATTATTCCTCTGAATAGCTTTTCCATATCCTTGACCAGTCTATGTTCTGCATTGATTAGATAAATATCCAAACCTACCACAAACATGGTATTTCACATTCATTCTGCAATTTTCTAAATTATGACCAACTTTATTGTATTTGGAACATTGATCAATGCATAAGTTTGTATTTTGATTATTTCTAAATCTACACTGATTTTCTCTATGACCAAATTTATTGTAATTGAAACATTTCCCATTAAATTTATAAGCATTAGGTTGTCTTACCGGTTTACTATGATCTTGATTGTTTGCAGTCCTGAAACTTTCTCCATGTTCAAATCCAAGTCCAACTGTATCTCCATCAGGTTTTTGTTTTTTCAGCATGTCATCAAGTTTTTCTAAACTTTTCTTGAATTTGTCTTTGTGTTCATTTGCATTGATCAACTCATTTTTTTAAATGCCAACTTGTCTTATAAGCTCATCTTTATCATGTTGCATGTGAATCAGATCTATCTTTAGCATATCATTCTCATGACAAAGTCTCAGATTTTCATTTGTTCCATCATTAAGTCTCCTAGTCAAACCTTCTTCATTCTTCTTCCTATCTTCAATATTCTTACATAGTCTCATGGTTAGATCTTGCATTTCATTCCTCATGATATTGTTCTCTTGCCTCAACTTCACTACAATATTCCTAAGAGTTTCCTTTTCATCATCATGTTTCTGCATTTTCTCATGAAGTTCCTTCCTCTTATTTTGTGCTATAACTAGGTTCTCCTAAAGTCCTTTAATGAATTCCTATGCAATCCTAAGATCATCATCAAGATTAATATTCTTCATTTTTTCTACATCAAAATCTTCAAGAGCTCCTTCCAACTATTTTCTCAAACTCTCCATCAATATCAGTTTTAGAATCTTCCTCAAGCTGTTAGGCTTTTACAAATAGAAGACCAGTCTCTGATACCAATTGTTATATGCAATGACAGTCCCAAAGATACTGAGAGGTGGGTGAATTAGTGTCTAAACGGTTAATGAATATTTAAACTTATTTACAACTTTGCAACTTAAATTAATGTACCGATAAACAAGCAATAATGTAGCAAAGAGAAATAATAGAGATAGCATAAATGCACACCATAACACAAGATATTTTTGTGAGGAAACCCAGTAAGGGAAAAACCTCAGTGGGATTTATGATAGCCTAGAGTGCACTTGTCACCATAAAGGGAAGTCTCACTAACTTACAAATCATTGGACTATAATCTAGAAAGCAATGAACTGTGAAAGTAGCATCTACAAATGTCTGATACAGTTTCGGTTAAGCACTTATGTATGCCTTGCAAAAGAAAACCTTTCCAACCTTGTTCTCAATGATATGACTTGTTCACTCATGAACCAACCTCTGATAATGCAGACTTAACCAACCATAACCATCTCATGTCAAATTACATGAATAAGTCAGCTATAATTACAAATCATCAACCTTATTGACAAGGTCGGCCAAACCCTAAACCCATAAATCCATAATTACAAGAATTAAATCACACAATACCACCAAACCAACATTATGATTTACATTACATAGCATAGCCCTAAGTAATGTAACCAAAAAATTAAATCCATCAGGAATTCTGTTAAGACCAAAATCCAACACGCTTCACTAGCCAGTAGAAACCCTTAGTGAAAGTTTAATCGGATCCAAATAGGACCACCATAGCAGCATGCCATCCAATGCAAAGTCATCAAATACTCAAGATATGATCAAAAAGCACCAACAATATGATAGAAACCAAATCCATAAGCTGGACCCAAAATCCATAGATGAAGTCACCAAATAATGCATACCAATGAAGCTAACCGGGAATGCCAAAAGTCAGTAAAGACAAAAGCAAGTCCAGAAAGCCAAGAACAAGCCAATAAAGGCACAAGCTAACTGATAACTAAATAGAAAGAATATAATCATTAGAATAAGAATCCAAAACCAATTCCATAGATCTGATCATACTGGATCAGAAACATAGCCAAAGCCAAGATGATCACCAAGACTAACCAAGATAGTCTCCAACCAGGATACAGTGTTGACATCAATGACAATACTTAACCAAATCTAGCATATTGCCAACAATCTCCCCCTTTGGCATTGATGGAAACAATGAATGTGAAAATTATCCAAGTTTTAAGGAATGGCAACAATCTCCCAAACGTTGAACTAAAATATATCTCCCCCTTAGATTAACATGAATACCTCTCCTCAAAAATATCTGGAAAGTTTTCACATGGATACCTTTCACCCCCTTTGACATTAATAAAAAATGAAGGATACCAAACTAAGAATATTGAACCAAATAGCTAACTACTCCCCCTGAGTAGTAGCACCAAATTCATCAACCCAGATTAGAAACGTATGTCTGATAAGCTCACCGAATTGATGCATCACTACATCTCTAAGTCTCTTCTGAAGGGCTAGTAACCCCCAACTAATCTCTAAGGTATTCAAAAGTGTCTTTAGGTAATGATTTAGTTAGAATATGTGTAATCTGTTACTTAGTAGACACATAAATCAATCTGACTTCCTTTGCTTCAACTTTTTCGTTCAAGAAATTATACCTTATAGATATGTGTTTTGATTTGGAATGAAATACCTGATTCTTTGACATATCAATAGTAGTAGTATTATCACAGTGAATAACAATAGGCTCTGTTTCATCCAAATAAATTTGAGTATAGTTGGTAGCAACTGCAACATATTCTACTTTAGCAGTAGACAATGAAGTGCATGATTGTTTCTTACTAATCCATGAAACCAACTTCTTCCCAAGAATGAATGCACTGCCAGTAGTTCTCTTCTATTCATCCACATCTCCTACCCAATCAGAATTTATATATTCACATAATGTTAAGTCATCATCCTTAGGATACCTTAACCCAAAGTCTATTGTACTAGCCAAATATTTAAATATTCTCTTGATAGAAATATCATGAGTTTCTCTAGGATATGACTAAAATCTAGAAGAAATACAAACAACATTCATTATATCAGGTCTATTCTAAGTTAGGTACAACAATCCACCAATCATTGATTTGCATCTGTTTGGACTTACTTTAGGTGATTCACTGTCCTTTGACAATTTGCAACCAGTTATCATAGGAGTACCAACATGTTTAGAATTCTCAAGTCCAAATTTCTTAAGTAACTCCTTCACATACTTAGTTTGACAAATCAAAATACCTTTATCAATCTGTTTAATCTGTAAGCCTATGAAAAAATTCATCTCATCAATCATAGAAATTTCAAATTCATTCTTCATATCATCAACAAATTTCGTGCACAAACCTTCTTCTCCTCCAAAAATGATATCACCCATAAAGACTTCAATAATCAATATGTCATCATGTTCAATTTTGTAATATAAGTTACTACCAACATTACTTTTACTAAAGCCAAGTTTTGAAAGATACTTTTCCAGTCTAGCATAGAATGCTCTACTTGGGGCCTATTTTAGTCCATATAAAGCTTTATTAAGCTTGCAAAACATGTCCTTGTCTTCTGATAAAGAAAATCCATCAGGTTGCTCAATGTAAACTTATTCTTCAACATCTCCATGTTGGAATCCAAGAACACTGAGAGGGGGGGGGTGAATCAGTGTTCTACTAGCAAGATCAATTTTAATATTATTAATAAAGTATTTTGGTACTGTTAATCATAAAATTATATAACAGGAAATAGAAATGAAGTAGCCACAAGAGCATACACCATAACACGTAGATTTATATGTGGAAAACCTCAAAGAGGAAAAACTACAGTGGGATTGGTGACCCACAATATCTATCCACTGAACACATGAATAAATATTACAATAGGAGCTTGCACATGTAGGAAGGCCAATATCCTAGAGAACACTACTCATCACAAAAGGAGCCTCACTGACTATGAAGACTAAATATGGAGTTACAAACAATATTTTGTACTTTGAAAGTGCATCTGCTATGCTAGATGAGTTCAGGTTAAAGCATAATCTGTACTAGTTTTCACTATTTCTTTCCTTACTAGTATCTTGCTTTGCTTCCTAAACCTCTAAACCAATATCCAAGACCGACTATAGAATATTACATTTGTATTCTTTCAATCAAGATCGCTCGCACAATATCATATTGCTATATTTCATTACATTTCTAAACTAACCTAACTAGATTGACTTAAATACCCTTCCCAAACAAAAAGATAAATTCTTTATGTTGGCTTACAATGCTATTACAACTTATTTACATGTCAACATAGACAAAAATGAATGTAGTAAACTTTGTGACCGATATCATTGATCACTTTCGTGTAGACCTACTAGATCTATCTCCTATATTGGCCTCATATACCAGTTCCTAGTTTACAATGGAAGAGAACAACAAAAAATTTTCAAATAAAGACAACAATATGAGGTTCCAGATTTAGGAAACCTTGTACACTTTAAGCTTATAAAATCTTGGACAGGTGAACCCTTTTAAGGCTATTTTCTTACAAAAATAGTAAATGGTTTATAGAAAACCAATGTAAATTCCTACGAACTTTCCTTACTAGCCTATACAACTAAACCTAAATGGAAAGTTTATTTGACTTTTGAAAAGGATCACAAAATGCACCCAAAAATAAACAGGTAAACCAGTGCCTTATCTGGGCAATAGAGTCATCTACAACAGACTTCAACCTGACAAAAGAAACTTATACACAAATCACAAGTTCCTAATCTATCAACTTTGACTATGCGTGACATATACAGAGTCCTAATCTTCACCAGACTTCATCATCAAATCCACACCAAAAATACTAATATCAATGACTTTGTTCAAAGTATATTTATATTTTCCTTCTTAAGAAAAAGACTAAAAACAACTTCATTAGATTCCTAGCAAATCATTTAAATAAGTAATCCTTGATTACTTAAATGGAATGAACACTAGTTTAATGACAAAGAGACAATACAAGTCTAAGTTTAAATTCTCTAGACTGTATATTTCATTCCTCTATCAAAAGGTTACAACTACATCATATCTGACTCAAAATTGCTAAGAATAAGGCCTATATTAAGTTTTTGCTAGAATTTAGCTACTAAATTTGTGTCCTCTTTCCTAGGTAGCCTTGGCATCCTTTTATAGAAATTAGGATGCAACAAGCTTTGGACTACCTAGAAGAAAACTCTTACCCTAACTATCATTTACTCCAAAAGTTACATTGTTGTGCCATTGCAATGGAGGGAGAAAGCTAACTTTCTTTCTGGGATGCGTGCTTCATTAATTCACTGGACATTCATTTGGAAAATGGCCAGAAGGGTAAGTTCCTATTACCCAAAATTGGTTACAACTAGAGACAACTTCATAATGTTGGTGTATTATCTCGTGCCAGAGCATTGATGGGTTCCACCTAAGAAAACACACAACCACGTACCATTATGTTCTCTGCAAATCTCCCTGGATACCTCTCACCAAATTTTCACTTCAAAACAACATCGGATGGAACTTGCACACCTCTACCATTCATTCTTTAAAATTTTGGCACCAATGGACTAGGAAGGCATCCCTTCTGAGCACTTTTCCTTTAGTCACTATGTCGCAGCTTTTAAAGTTTGGACATGTTTCCATTGTGGTATAGTGACGACCATTTGATTATGGAAAAATAGCATTTCCTTTAACTTTCCTAAATAACTCACTCTAAATAGGCCCCACCACTTGGTCTTTGATTTGTTGAAAACTTAACCACTGCCACTAGTTGTTCACCATAACCACTCACCTTAATTACTAGCATTAACCATTCTTTGGGCCCGTCGCTAGTGGTTTGTCACCATATCACAAGGAATAACCCTTGTGCACCTTTGGGCTGTGATATAGTGATAACCATTGATCTACATCAGACCTACCTAGTTATTAACCATTCTAACCCTTAAAGTGGGCCCCTTCTCTATTTCACTCATCTGTAGACCCCTTCCATGTGTCACCTCTAGATTGTGTTTAGATCCACCTACTTACCACTTGGACTTGCCACTAGACTTGGTCCCACCCTGGTTATTCTTCTGCTCTCTACCATGTGGTGCATACTGATTCATTTAGAGCTGACCTAGACGACCACCTCAACTGCCACCTCACTAGTCGCTATGTCGCAGGTAATAAAAATCAAGCATCTTCATCTCGCAGAATAGCGATGGCCATTGATTTTCTTTCAACCTGCTCTATTCTTAACACCTGAGCTACTAACCCTTTCCCCATGTGCTTTGTTGCCAAGCCACCGAGATAACTGGTGAGCTTCTTTCCATCGCGACATAATGATTGACATTGGATCTTTCACATCATCGTCCAATCTTTCATGATCTGCCTAACCTTTACCTTGGTTGATCTGCTCCCTTTTGTCATGTGTTACCATGTGTCAACATTGTTTCTCTCATGAGATCTGCCTAGGCACCACCTATTTGCCACCTCATTAGTCACCAAGTCACACTGATTAACAATTGAGCACTTTTGCATAGTGGTATAGTGATGGCCGTCTGATCTTCCGAAACCTACTTTCCTGTTAACTTGCCCTTTTACTATAAAATTTGGTCGCTTTGAAATGCATGCACACGCAGGGGGCTCATGAATGCTAAACTACTCCTTGTCAAAAACCCATAAGCTTTTGACACTTAATATGTAGGTGGCTTTATATTTAAATACTGGAATTCTCCTCCCCATGACCAACGTGGGATAAATGATCTACACCTGGGCCTTTCCATCAGGTCATCAGGATAGCATGAAACCAGGGCTACTGATTACCGATGACAACACACACCACTTTGCACTTTCCATCAGGTCATCAGGGAGACTTCAAAACCTAACTTTCGATGGCCGATGACAACTCTCCACACTCCGCACTTCTTATTAGGTCATCGATGTAACATTAAATAGCTCCTTCCGATAGCCAATGACTTACTCTGGTCCATCCACTTTTCTATCAGGCATCAGCATAGGGGAGAACCTTTCCTGCTGATACCTGATACAATTGTTCTACACCTATGCTTGCTCAATGGGGCATCAGGGTAATGTTGAAGCCTTCCTTTGATGGTGGATGACTATCACCTCAGCTACAACTTTCCTATCAGGTTTGCATGATAACATGAAACCACTCCCCCGATACTCTATAACACCCATTAGGTCATCAATGTAGTGAGAACAATCTCCTCCCAATACCTGATAACTCCCATTGGGTCATCGGTGTAGCGTGCAACTAGTCCTATCGATACCTGATGGCTCATCGGGTCATCGGTACAACATAAAAAATCCTTTGTCGATACCTAATGGCACTAGCGACCTTGGTTATTTGCAATTACTCTTTCGCCCTTTGCTCCACCACATGTCTCCTTAGGCTTGGGCTAGCAGATCCACTTTTTCGCTAACTCACCTACCATTTCTGCACCATTACATAGTCACCAAGTCATGATGAATAAACACCACACAACTCTACATTGCGGTATAGTGACAATTGTTGGATCTAAGGAAACCTGCTTGATCTTTAGGATTCATTATCATTTTACCACCAGCTCTGCACCATCTTCTTTAATTGCCTTCTTTAACCCACTAGCTGTAGTCCGTCGCTAGCAGTTTATCTCCATGTCATGGCGAATAACCATCAAGCACTTTTATGTTGTGGTATAGAGATAACCGTGAGATCAACAAGAACCTACTTGATCTTTAGGAAACCCAACAGATACATACGAAAAGACATAGGACTTAGGAAAAATTAAAATTTATCAGAACCCACCCAGGCCTAGACTTAAAAGGGGCCCCCTCTTGATGACGCACAGACCCTTCCACTTAAGTGGAAAAAGATAATGAGCAAATAAAAGACATGTAGACACTGTGACTCAAAGGCATATTTTTAAAAGGTTTATTGAAAAAGTAAAAACCCTAAACCCTCAGAACCACAAACTCACAGACAAAGGTCAAATTTCTGAATTTTCATAGATTTTCAAAAAATAAAAGGCAAGACTTCCAACACATTTAAAATAGTGATAACAACGGCTCTAATTGGGAATAGTTGGATGCAAGACCAACACAAGAATTTAGCAAAAACTCTAGAACACATACCAACAAAAACTCTAATGAAAGAAAACCTAAAATATATACAACCTACAATTACTGTGCATGGACTGAAATAGATCAAGAGAAGTAATATTTTAGGAATTGTCCATGGACTAGAAATTCATGTACTTCATCATTCATTCTTTGCAAGAAGTATGAATCCTTTCCATTGATAACACAAACAATTAAAGGGCCTATCCATAGTGATTCAAATTTCTTATGCTTGCCTTTGTCTTGGTCTTTTGCATTCCACTGCAACACCATGTCACCAATCTGGAACTTTCTTGCACTAGTCCTTTTATCAGAAAGGTACTTTGACTATAATTGAAGTTTCATATTCCTTTTATGGGCTATAGTCCTCATTTCCTTTAGCTCTAATAACTGATTCATTCTTTCTTCCATGGGCTCAGACATTTCTAGTTCTTCAATCTGCAAAAACTTGTAAACTGGAAGAAAATTATTCATAGGTAATCTGGCTTTCACTCCATAAACTAGCTCAAAAGGGGATGTACCAATGGCCTTTTTTATAGTCACCATGTCAGCCCATAAAGATAACCTAAGCTTTTGATCCTAGGACCTTTTATTTTCCTATAGGAGCTTCTTGATGATGTTGAGGAGACTTTTATTACTCGATTCTGCCTGGCTATTTCCCTATGGGTGGTATGGTGAAGAGTATGACATAATAATCACATAATTAGCATAGAACTCTGCAAACTCCTTAGACCTAAAGCACATAGCATTGTCAATGACTATTTTAGCTGGCACACCAAATGTGGTCACTATATTATCCATCAAGAAATTAATGACTACCTTACTAGTGGCCTATTTGGTAGGTATGGCTTCAATCCACTTGGTGAAATAGTCTATAGCCACCACGATCCATCTATGGACCTTGCTTGAATTTTCTATTATTTCTCTAATAAAATCAATGCCCCATTGAACAAAAGAGGCTTTAACTGTAACAAAATTCAAAGAAAAAGCACTAGCATACTTTAGTTTAGAAGAAAGCCTTTGACAAGGATCACATTTTTTAACATATTTATGAGACTCCTTGAACAAAGTTAGCCAACAATACCCTTCTCTGATTATCCTACCAATAGTAGTCTTAGCTGAATAGTGGCCTCCACACACCCCATTGTGCATCTCTTTTAGAACCTTCTCAGCTTGGAATTTGTCTAGGCAAACCAGTAGCATCCCATCATTGTTCCTCCAATATAGGTCTCCTTGAATAAGAACACATTTCTATGATTTTAACTTTAATGTTCTCATCTGGTTGTGTGTCATAGCTTCTGGACATGAGTCATTCTTAAAGAAGTATACCACATCTGAATACCACGACTGCCTCTTGATACTAGTGAATAGGACTTCCTTAGTTTCAATATTATTAACATCAATAGTAACTAGATTTGATTCAGCCATCAATTTTGCAAGGCCTAATCCTCTTACTAGTTTAGTGATTTTGATCTCTAAGACAAATTCTTGTATTCTAGTTATCCATCGGGATCTCTTTTTAGTTACTTTAGACTGGAATAGAATGTCTTTCACAGCTGCATGTGGTACATAGGCTACAATTTGAGCATTTACCAACTAAGGCCTAAATGCTTTTAAGGCTTTGACTAGACCATATGCCTACTTCTCCATGATTTTATACTTTAAGTCAACAACATGTAAAGATTTGCTATGGAAACCAATTAGATGTTCATATCCTTCATCATCCTTTTGAAGTAGAACTGTTGCTACTATGTGTTAAGAGGCAAAAGAAAATAATGAGAAAGGCTTACTATAATCAGGGGATTTTAGCACTAGTTCTTCTTGAATAACCTTCTTGATTTTGACAAAAG
Source organism: Cryptomeria japonica (assembly GCF_030272615.1). Taxonomy (NCBI): domain Eukaryota; kingdom Viridiplantae; phylum Streptophyta; class Pinopsida; order Cupressales; family Cupressaceae; genus Cryptomeria; species Cryptomeria japonica. The sequence continues at coordinate 177,765,084 of NC_081414.1, forward strand.
CCTATACAACTTCTTCATACCAAGAAAACTTTGCATCTTTTTAAAGTAATTTAATGATAGGCTAAATGATTTCAGCAAAGTTAGCTATAAATCTCCTAAAAAAATTCACCTTGCCCAAGAAAGACTGAATCCCTTTAATATTCTTTGGCCAAGGTACATTATTGATAGCTTCAATCCTTTTAGGGTCTATTCTAACCCCCTCCTTGGAGATGATATTCCCTAATAATTTTCCTTCAGTCATTACAAAATGACATTTTTTGGGGTTCAAGGATACACCAAACTCTAGAGCCTTGTAAAAAACCTTTTCCAAGTGACCGATGTGATCAACTACCTTCTTGGAGAAACACATCAAATCATCTTGGTAAACAACCATTATGATGTTGATAACTCCTTAAAAGCTACATCCATCACTCTCTGAAAATTGGCTCCAACATTCTTTAGACCAAATGGCATTCTCACATACACATAAGTCCCCCAAGGGGTAGTAAAAGCAGTCTTAAATTGCTCAGACTCTTTTACTAATACTTGATTATAACTTGAAAAGTTGTCCATCATTGACAATAGATCACAACCAGTTACCCTTTCTAACATAGCCTCCATATTTGGGGAAGAATAATTGTCTTTTAGAGAAGCAACATTCAAATTTCTTAAATCAACACAAAGCCTTATGTCCCCATTCTTCTTTCTGGTAGGGACCAAATTAGACACCCATGAAGAATGTCTTATAAGTTTTATAATACCGCCTTCCCTTAACTTGGTTAATTCTTATTGCATTTTGGTCTCCAAATGGGGGTTAATAGGTCTTTTCTTCTGTCAAAAAGGCTTAGCATCAGGATGTAGAGGAATTTCATGTTGAAACAAGTCTTGTCTATATGCCTTTAGGTCCTCATATGACCAAGCAAAAACATGTTAATACTTTCTTAATAAGTTAATGATGTTGGTCCTAACATGGGGAGACATGTTCCTCCAATGTACACCAACTTAGGGGATGCTTCTTTCCCTAAGTTCACCTCTTCCAACTCCTCCAACTTTGTAGATGACGCTTGATGTAAGTGACCATCATTGTCACTAAACATACCCTCTAGTTCAACTAATCCCCTAGGTATTTCATTTGTCTCTAATTGCACTATGTCACTTCCAAAAATTATTTCCTGACCATCTATTATCTCCACTAATGCATTACAATCAATCTTTTGACCATCATAGTCATCTATAAATTGTACAAATCTAAGGATGTCTTCATCATTCTCAAAAACTTGACAATTGTACACATTATGTGGGATGGCTGGTCTGGCTTTTGTCTCAATTATTGAAACTCCAGTCAATGTTACATCAATTTTTAATGCAACATTAGCTAAAAAATCTGCCATAATGTTCTTAGACCTTTCAATCCAATCAATGGAAAATACATCAAAGTGTTCAATGACATCCCAAAAAGCATTCTTGTACCTTTTTAACTTGTCACTTTTAGATTCATATCTTGACCTTATCTGATACACTACAATTTCAGAGTCTCCATAAACCCTTAACAACTTGATCCCATGTCTTTTAGCAATTTCTAAGCCTAATAATAGAGCTTCATACTCAGCTATGTTGTTTGTACATTGGAATGCTAACAAAAAAGAATACTTGAAGGTAATACTTGATGGGGAAACAAATAGCACTCCCATTCTAGACCTTTCCTTAGAGAAAGCTCCATCAAAGTACATCTACCATAGGCCTTATTGTTGGGATTCCATCTCATCAATGATAGGATAAGTATTCTTCAATTGAGGTTGAATGGGTTCGATCCTGAAGTTATCAAGATCTACATCAATCATGCAATTAAGCATGTTTGAGTCTATTTTTTCAATAACCATTGGGGCACATGGTTCTTTGTACAATTTTATAGAATTCCCATTCATTGGGATAGTTTCATATGATAAATCTAGCTAAAGATGTCCTCCAACAGCAACAACCCACTATCTAGACAGAGGCATGCCATAATGTGGCTTGATGTCTATGACTATTGCATCCATTTTATAAGTAGCTTCAGGGAATGCTGCTATTTTTACTTCTACATCTTTCATATTACCCACAATAGGCACTTCTCTATTATCCATAGCATAACACCTCCCATATGAAGTGTGTAATGACAAACCCAGTTCTTTCATAACCCCATAAGGCATTACATTAGCAGCTGCAGCAGAATCTATCATGCAATTTTTTATCAATCTATTATTTACTAACAGTGTGACATAAAAGGGATCTATCTGAGATGGTTCCTAATTAATAGTGATGCCCACATAAACTTATAGGACCTCTTGTTCTTGATCCTTCTCATCTTTTGCATTTCCCTTTTTAGAAGAAGCATCTACATCTGCTATACTTGAAATCAAAGAAAAAGCAACCTCTCTATGTTCTTTTAATTTTGGCAGCTCTATCAAAGATACTGAAACTTTGATAAGTGTTAAAGCTTGAGTCATATCAAAAGTAGTGTTAACATTAGACTCAACATGAGATTTAACCTTTTTTTCCTTCTAGTGACTTGTTCTCTTGTCACCAGTGATCTCTACCTTATTTCTAGTTGTATCAGCAATATCAGGTTTCACTGAACTACTTGACTAATCGCCTTTAGCCTGACTATCTCTAACAAAATTCTTATTCTCGATGAACCTCTTAGAAGAAGTTTCTTTAAAAAATAGAGAACCAGTCATACCTTGACTTCCATCATCTTTGCTACTTCTCAGATTATAATTATGCTTAGCTTTAGCTATTGCAGCCTTAGTGAGATTCTTGACTTCCTCCTCACTAGGCCTTCTAAGATGAATCTCTTGATCTTCTATTGTGACTACATTCAAAGTGGGATTCCAATCAATTGTTAGTTTCCCTTGGCAATTTGCATTGCTTCTCGAGACATCATATTCACTTGCTTCATCCTTTGAAGACCCATAGTCACTATCCATAGTATACTTAAACATATTAACTACAGGTTCATCCTCATTTCTCATGGATTCATTTAGAGCTTGAGCCACAACACATTGATAGGGGGAATGTGGACCATCACATGCCATACACCAAGGGGTATTTTACACATTATGTATGTTTCCTCCCTTTAAAGGATCAGGGGTGTTCTGATTTTGTGTGCCTTTTGATCTATCTTGCACAGGTTTGCCATCTTTCCATGCAGTGTTATATGGCATATCATGCAATCTAGTAGGTTTGTCTTGCCAGTTGTAGTGAGACCTCTCAGGTTTACTTACTTTAGCAGTAAGATCCTTGACAAAAGTCATTAATTTCTCTATCTTATCCTCTTCTTTAGAGGATTTATTTTGTTGTGGTTTTTGTTCCTGCCACAATCTTCCATCAGTCCTTCTCCCCACTTTACCCAATGCTTTTCTATTACTCTCTAGATTGATTGCAATTCTAAAAGCATCCCTTAAGCTATGTGGGTTCTTATCTATGAGAATGTAAGCCATCTTAGGATCAAAGGCATTATAAAAAGTGGTTAGACATACATTCTCATCTAACCTCATACATTTAAGGAGCCTATGCATTGCCTTTTGGAGCCATGTATTAAAATCTATAACAACCTCATTATCGGACTTCCTAATATTGTTAAATTCATTGAGCATGAAGCTCACATTTGTCTTATCTCGATATTACTCTTTAAAGAAATTCTTGAATTCCTCCCAAGAACTAATGCTATCTACAAGTAACCCTTTGTACCAATCTCTAGCATCCTCAATCAAAGATTGCACAAATAGCTACATGATGACATCCTCATGTCCAATTTCATAGTCATTAATCATGTTAGCAAAATATTTTAGATGCTCTTCAGCACCGATAGCATTGTTACCAACAAACTTCTAGAGTTTATCCCTCATTTCAATAGGGACATGGTTTGGATATCTAGGCATTCCATCAAAATACAACTGCTTATACAACTCAACATTTATCGGTCTCCTTTGAAACTAATTTCCAATAAAGTTATTTCTAGCATTCACCCTTGGGCCTGAACTACTGGCTCTAGGATTTTGATGACTTTTATTGTGGGATGGTCCATGGGAGGTTTGGTTTGCTAGAATTGTACTTGAGGGAATAGCAGAATTATTTGGGACAACATTTTTAGATTGGTTAATGGGTGGGATAGCATTTGTTTGCATCATTGGTTGACTATTCAATAGAGAGGCAAAAGTATGTTGGGACATAGGATTAATATGATCTATAGGTGGAAAAGTTATAGGAGAAGCCTTTAAGTAGCGTATCTTTCTTCTAAACTCAACATTAAGTAATTCTATTGTAGCCTTTTCTAACTCATTTTGTAGGTCTTCATTTTCTTTCTTTAACCCTTCTACCTCAATCTCATGCAACATCATTCCCTGGTGTCTTTTTGCACTTCTTGGCACTAGACTCATAGATCTATTCTCCACCACTTTCTATTTCCCTTTGTCAATAACAAGTCTGGTAGGTTGGGAATCATTGTGAACCTCCCTAGTAGGTTGTGCTACAACTTTAGGTGTAGAAATAATTTTAGGATCAAGGATTTCTCTAATAACAAGACCTTGCTCTTTAATCTCAGGTTCTACTTGAGAAAACAACTCAAGCTCTTCAATCTATCTTAATAACCTATCTCTTTCAATGAGCTTGTCTTTGGTTTCATTCTCCTTTTCCTTTTCTCTTTTCTTCTTATGGCAATCAATTGATGTACTCTCTGATTTAGAACCTCAATCTCTTGAGACACTTCATCTTGGTCTAGCAAAGTTTCCTCTGAATCAGACACATTTAGGTAGTCCCTATCAATCAGGCTAATATTTCCTTCCATAGTTTTGGGAATGGAATTGACCCTATTACTTGTACTATGCCTATCTCTCCACACAAGCACTGGTATTAGACAATCATTGGTGAAAGGTTTGGATATCATCATTAGTGCCAAACAAGCCAGCATGAAAACCCATAATATCATGGTCAGAGTCATGAGAAGAGGCATTGGACCTTGCATATATGGGACACTTAGAAGACTTACCCATTTGATTACTCTTCGATTTCCATGACTAATTTGAATAATCAAGAATAATAGTTCCTCTCCAACCCTTCTTGATTGGTTGAGGTAACCCTTCATGCAACTTATCTTGAGGGTTTTTCTTCATATAAGACCTAGTATGCCTTCTCCTATCCATCTTGCTAACCTTGTGAAGTGACTGTAATTTTTATATTTTTTAAATAACATTGGTTTTTTTCCTTAATTCAGAGTCGCCACCCAATATCTTGGGAGTAAAATATATAGCTTAACATAGTGAATCACTTACAAGACACTTGAGAATGAAACTGTTGATCTTTAGAAAAGAACAAAATAGTATTCTAAGATGCTATGAGATAGATCAAGGATTTTCTTTAGAAAGATAAGCTCAATAATTTTCAGATTGAAACCAAGGGAACTTGATCTCAACACTTTTATGCAATAAAGACATACATCTATAGTATAAGACTTATCTTATTTGACTCTCCTCAACAGAGTCACCACTTTTGTTGTTCTCTATTTTGAAAACTTATTTTTCTTATCTTTAAAAGTGAAAGCTACTACCTCTATGTTGTAATGGAAGAGAACAACAAAAAATTTGAAATAAAGACAACAATATGAGGTTCCAGATTTAGGAAACCTTCTACACTTTAAGCGTATAAAAGCTTGGGTAGGTGAACCCTTTTAAGGCTATTTTCTTAAAAAAATAGTAAATGGTTTATAGAAAACCAGTGTAAATTCTATTGGTATTATGGATGTGTTGCATTGGTTTTGTCATTGATGTCAACACTTGTCAACACTTATGAACACTTATTAGCACCGAAGATATTTGGTTATGTTCATTGACATGTTCAGTGACCTATGCATAGTCATCAGTATCTAGTTCATTAAAAGGTTATATTGTTCACCGCATGAAGGATGATCTGTTATCATCTGGAGATTACTTGGTTATGTCAAATACACTGTTTGGACACTTGGTTTTGGTGATTTTGTTATTGGTCTAATCAAGTTTGCATATTTGTTGTTACTAACAAATAGGTCTAGGTTATGGACCAGCAAGCGTTATCTATTCCAGATCAACATGACACATTATGGATATGATTGAATGATTGGCTATTATTATAAATGCATTAAGCCAATGTGATGCATCACATATTGATTCATTTGTAATTGATTTAATTGTAATATTTTTAGTGAGCCAACCTACACATTTGGTCTTAGGTTTTGGTATATATGTAAGATCTTATTTGTGAGATTCATATAGGGAATGTAATAAGGTATTACAAGGTTGTGATATTTGGTATATGTAGAGCTATACAAGCAGACATAATTTGAAGATGCAAGGAAGGTTTGAAGAAGGCAATCAGAGCTTAACAGGTACTAAATCCAACATATGAAGATGCTATTTTATGCAGTACATTATCATTGGATTTAACCATCCAATTGTAGACAATGAGACTCTCATTTTGTGTTTGAGTAGTGAGCTCTAGGCAGTTGACCTTTCTGCATCAGATCCCATTTGTACACAGATACTATCTACACTAGTATCATCTGATTGTGGGTAAGGTTTCCCACCATGGTTTTTCCCCTTATAGGGTTTCCACATACAAATATTTGTGTTATGTGTTGTGGATGTCATTTGTCTTTTTGTTTCATGCATTAAAATTTATCGATACTATTATTAACTGTTAAACTGTCAACCAACATTAAGTTTGGTTTACTGGTATTATGCATCAAGTTTGATTAAGTTATATTTGGGTTGAAATTAATCGACAACTAATCCACCCCCCCTCTATGTTGCCTCCGGGTCCTAACAATTGATATTATAGCTAAGTCCTCTTTTTCCAAAAGTTTAACAACTTGAGGAGATTCTATGGTGACTAACTATTTCAGGAGGGATAGTTTGAAACTTGATGGAACTAACTATGGTAAATGGAAGATCTAAATGTAGACACATCTAAATTGAATTGGAAGAGACATATGGGATGTTACAAATAATGGCAATATTTTTCCTCCATAGAGTCAACCTAATCCACCAACCTTGGCTAAAGATTAGGAGAATGATTACAAATCAAGTGAAGCACTTTTGAGCATATTATTAGATCAGCAAATCATGGGATTATCAGACCGATCTACTACTAAATCTATTTTGGACAAATTGGAGACATTGAATGAAGGTGATACTAGAGTCAAAATTGCAAAACTGGAATGCTTCTAGGTCAGGTATGAAAATCTGAAAATGGAAGAAGATGAAAGGATTTCTACTTTTATGGAAAGAGTTAATGAAATTGTGATGCAAAGCCCTCCTTGTTACCTACCAAACACTTCCAAATGTATGACACTGACCCCCTAGCACATGAATGGGATCCTATCAAGGAAAGGTTCTACAAATTTAGTACAATCTTCTCACCATGTCCAAGATTCTTGCTTACTCAATTAGGGGTAATTTGTTGATAAGTTGATACTTTGTCATGTTTTTATTATCAAAACTCTTAGGTTTTTGGCATCTTTTGGGTTGCATTGTGATAGTAAAGTATTGTGAATTGACTATATGTATTCCATGTGTTAAACCTAAACTTATGAAATCATGTTTCAACTTTGCTACTCAATTCCTACAGCCATGCCAATTTATTCCTACAGCCAAGTGATGTGTCCCTGTTGTTATGCGGATTATATAGGATAATGTCATATGTTAGTTAATGAATGTATTAATTAAGTAAGATACATATGCATGTCCTTGTATGCTTTTTTTATTTTAGTGCAGATAATCAATGATGTCATGGTGGATGTTCTCCTTTCGTGCCCAAGGACTGAAGAATCACGTATGAGATAACTGGAGATCAAACTGAAGAGGCTCTGAGCGAGCACAATGTATGGCATAATCAGAGCAGCCATACATCACTATGGGAGTTTAACTCTAGTGGGTATTTAATTCACAAAATATCACTATGACGTGCAAAGACTATGGTTTGGTTTAGATCCATGTTTCCTGCAGCCAAGCTCTAGTTATCTTCTTCATCTAACAATCATCCACCTCTTCTTCTAGGCGTGATTTGAGTTGTCCATTATAGTTGATATTTACTTTATAATAAGCTCTTCCTTTTCCTTAGAGGTTAGACAGAATAGAAAGGAATAGAGTAGAAAATTTTGACAAGCATTCTAGAGTTTTTCTTTTAGAACATGTAATCATTTTCAAAAAGAAATGAATGAAAGATATGTTCTTCTGATCCGTTAAAAGTATTTGGTTGGAAGATTGATATCACTCATCCAAGGGGGCCCACTTTGTGAGTGATCCTATGTTTATGTTCATTGAAATTAGTTCTTTTTTAGTTATAGTAGAAGTTCATGAGTGGATTGTTCCTACAGCCACTGGAAATAGATCTGCTGACTATTCCTGCAGCCAAGCCAGAATAGTGTGATTTCTGTTATTTGCATTAGATCATTCTAGCATTGTTTGTATAAGCTTTCATGTAGCCTTCTTTGATTTCCATTCTTGCCTTTCCTTTCTACATAATGTTACTTATTGCAGCAATGCAGAATAGGCATTGAAGGAGCTTAGTGCATATAAATTGCAGACCCATTTCAAGTTTTATGTTCCTGGGTTGATAGCTAAATGAACACCAGCCCTGAAAATAGTAATTCTACTAGATGAATTTCCAAACTTTGGATTGAGATTTCAATTAGAGTTATTATTATTATAGTTGGAGTAGACATTTTTGGCTCCATTGCTAGGGATGGTGTCAAACTAAGAACCTTTTATGATTATTTTAGTTTCTAGTTAATTTCTTGAAAATTTCATGAATTTGCATGCATAGCATAAGAAGAGACACCAGAGGTAGATTTCTGCCCACTCATCCTAATCATGCAGAAGTTAATTTCCCAAATATAAATCCTTTTGCTAAACTTTACCAATCCCCACAAAATTTGAATCACCCTGAATCTGAATTTCCAGAAGGTAGTCTTCAGTTCCTTTTTGGTTCACAAGAAGAAGAGCTTCCTATAATAATCCAATGCAAGGGAATCCTCCTCCTGTTGGGAATAATCCACCACCACCACCACTAGGTCCAATGTTTGAGTTTCCCATCTCTGATTAGCATGATAATGCTAACCTCAAGAATATTCCAACATCTTCACTTTCTAAATTCTATGGGTTGGTGACAAAGGATCCAGATACATTTATGTTTGAGTTTGATGTTCTATGTAGGAGTTTTGACTATACTTTAGATGCCCATAGACTCAAAAATTTTCCTGCCACTTTGAAGGAGTCATCCTTGAGATGGTTTATGAGCTTGGGTAGTAGCACAATCAACACATGGGATGAGATGAAATGGTTGTTTCTTGCAAAATACAAAGATTATTGTAGAGGTACTAATCATCATGGGGATGATATTTTTAGAATGACACAAACTAAAGATGAGAGTCTTGAAGATTATTTGGAAAGGTTTCTATTTAGTGTCAAAAAGTCTAAGCATAGTACTCTCAATGAAAATTCCCTCAAATTGATATTTTTGAGGGGTATTAGTGATGAATGCACTGACTCCTTAGATCTTATGGGAGGAGGTGACATTACACAATCTACTTGAGCTGAAATAGGACAAATTTGCAAGAAGTATTACAGATCTACTTCTAAGAAGAATAGGAGACTAAGGCCAGGGGCACCATTATTAGCATCTGGAATTGGAGTTTCTAGATTGGAATTTAGTCATTTGTTAAAGGATTTCAAAGAGGACATTATAAACAATATGGCTACCCAGTTGGATACATTGGTAGCTAAGAAGAAGCATGAGGAAGCTGATGCATTCCTTGTAGAATTCTATCCTCATTGTAAGCAGCGAAAGAAAGATTGCACATGTAAGATGGTTGCAAATGTGGAAGTACCTAACTTCAAACTAGTTTAAGGTGAGGATGAGCAAGTCTTCTATGTTTCTCAAAGAAGACCAAATTTTCAAAGACAAGGTATGCCATTAGATCCACTTTCTTTCTCTGGTTATAGTGGTAGTATTCTCAAAATTTTGGTAACTATCCACCTTGGTATGGTTCATAAGGCCAAGGTCACCAATTTTCTAATCAACTACCACAGTGGTAGTAGCCACAGGGGAACTGGTATCGACCTCAGGGTCAAGGAAACCAATTTCAAGGGAATTGGCAGCCTACCTCTCCATGGAGGGAAAACCAATCATGGCCAGCCCAACTTCTAGATATTAGCCTCCTATTCAACAGCCACAACCTCCTGCATTAATGCCTCCTCCTGTAGCTATAGCTGTACCACCTAAACCAACACAATTGCCTACTCAACTATTGCCAAATCGAAATATCAAATCTCAGCAACAACAACAAGCTTATTCAGCTGATGTTAATTAGTACCTAGCCTATTCTTTATCACTAGATGATAAACACCTCCAATGTGGAACAAATCTACCTAATCCCTCTCATCTGGTTATTACAGAGGTATAGGAGGAGCAAGAAATCTCTAATCCAATAGATACAATACCCTAGAATCAAATATTACCACCATTTCCCCATAGATTGCAAGACAAAGAAGTTCCCACTAAACAACAACAAATATTTGATATTATTGATCAACTGAAGCACATTTGTGTTAAAATTCCATTGTTGCAAGCAATAAAGGATGTTCCTATATATGGTAAGGCATTGAGAGAAGCATGCCTAAAGAAACCTGACAGAAAGAAAAAGGATCCACAAATAGTTCATGTTATGGGTCAATTGGCTGATATTATGTTAGGTAAAATTGCCATTCCAAAGTATTTTGATCCAAGAAGTCCTGTTGTGAGTATAGTCATTAATGGTAGTCAAATAAAAAATGTTTTGATTGATCTAGGGGCAGCCATTAATGTAATGACAAGGGAAGTAATGAAACATCTAGAGATCAATAGTTTAAGGGCTACACCCATAGTTCTTCAACTTGTTGATGGCTCTACAGTAAGACTTGATGGTATCATAGAAGATGTAGTAGTTATTCTAGATTCTTGGGAATATCTTGCAGACTTTATGATTTTATCTCCAAAAGCAACATTGGGGGGATATCCAGTCATTTTGGGTAGACCTTGGCTTGCCACAGTTGATGCATATATTGGGTGTAGATTGAGCAACATGACTATTTTAGGTGGGAGTTCTACAAAAACATTAGCCTTGTATTCTCTAGCACAACCTCAGCTTGAGCAACAACAAGCTGTTTGGCCTATCTTGGGAGAGGAATCTGAAGAAATTGACTTTATTAATCACCTTATGATGATTAATCGAGGACCACTCATTGAGTTATATGATGAGGAATCAATTCTTTATAAAATATTGATAAATGAATCTATAGAAGAGCAAAAATTGCAGGAATTGGTTCCGAATGTTGCAGGTTTGGACTTTCCTGTAGCCACTGATATCTTGCATACTCTGTTGCCACAGGAATTGTCTTTTTCTCATTTTTCTAATATAAGCTAGATTGATGTTACTATTAAGATAGAGGTGGAATTGAATAAATATCTGAATATCAATAGAAATCTATCAGATACTCAAAAGGAGGGTCTTGTGGACTCGCTAAAACTTCATAGAAATGCTTTTGCATGGGATTACAAGGATATAAATAGGATTGATCCAACAGTTTGTACTCATCATATTTAAATAAAGGATGAGTGTTGCCCCCTTAGACAACCTCAAAGAAGAGTCAACCCTACCTTGAAGAAGATAGTTAAAGAGGAATTACAGAAATTGTTGAAAGTTGGGTTTATCTATCCTATCTCTAATAGTCAATGGGTATCACCTCTAGTGATAGTACCTAAAAAGGGAGGCAAATGGAGGGTATGTGTTGATTATAGAGATATGAACTTAGCAACAAGAAGGGATCATTTTCCATTTGTGGATTAGGTATTGGATTCTCTGGTTGGTTAGAGATATTTTTCATTCCTTGATGGATTTTGTGGCTACAATCAGATACAAATAGCCCCCGAGGATCAAGAGAAGACAACATTTACTTGCCCATGGGGCAAGTATGCATATTTTTTTCTTCCTTTTGGGTTGTGTAATGCTCCAACCACTTTTCAAAGAGTAGTGATTAGTATTTTTTCTGATATTTCTCAACACATTATGGAAATTTACATGGATGACTTTACAACTTATGGCTTTGAATTTGATCAAGCATTGGGTAATCTAAAGAAAGTTTTGCAACGATGTGAAGACTACAATTTGTCTTTAAACAGTGAGAAGTGTTTCATCATGATGGAAGAAGGAATAGTCCTTGGTCATCATATATCTATACAAGGCATACAGGTGGATCTAGGAAAGATTGAGGTCATTAACCATATTAATGACCCTATGAAGCAAAAAGATGTGATAATTTTTCTTGGTCATGCTGGATACTATAGAAGGTTTATCAAAGATTTCAGTAAAATTGCAAGTCCCTTATATTCACTACTTACTAAAGATGCAGAATTTAAATGGACCCTAGAATGCAATGAAGCTTTCTTAAAGCTTAAGCATGCTTTGACTCAAGCACTAGTTCTTAAAGGGCCAAATTGGTCTCTACCATTCCAAATCCATATAGATGCATCTAATTATGGAATACGAGCAGTTCTAGGACAAAGAGTTGACAAATTGGAAAATGCAATATATTATATTAGCAAGAATTTGCAGGGACCTAAATTGAATTACATAATTACCAAAAAGGAAATGCTAGCTATCATATATGCACTTAACAAATTTAGACACTATATCATAGGGTATCCCATATTTGTGCATATAGATCATACTACAATTAGATATCTCATGAATAAGCCATCAATCACTAGTAGATTAGCTCACTAGTTATTGTTGATGCAAGAATTTGATATCACAGTTGTTGATAAGCCAGGGAAGTCTAATGTGGTTGCAGATTATCTTTCTCATCTTCAATTGCAACAAGATTCTACAATAATAGATGACACTTTTACAGATGAACATTTGTTTCTCATACAGGCTCACACTCCTTGGTATGCTAATATTGCCAACTATTTAGCTACAACTAAGATGCCAATTTATTTTTCTCCTAAGGAAAGAAGGTTGCTAGTTGAGAAATTTTTTAACTTTTCATGGATTGCTGATTGTCTATTTTATACTGGACCTAACCAAGTCATGTGAAGATGTGTCAGAGAAGATGAAACATATGACATCCTACATGTATGTCATGATGAGCCATGCAGAGGTCATTTTGTTGCCAAAAGAATAGCACTAAAAATACTCAATACATGATACTATTGGCCCACATTACACAAGGATGCAACTCAGTACACAAGGAAATGTGATAGATGTTAGCGAATGGGCAAACTTATAAAATCTAATGAGATGCCACTATATCCTCAAATATTTGTTCAACCATTTAACAAGTGGGGATTAGATTTTGTTGGCCCAATTGATCCACCTTCTAATGGAAAATCTTATATCTTGGTATGTATAGACTATGTATCAAAATGGGTAGAAGCTCAAGCCATGACACATGCAAGAGATAATAAGGTGGCTGAGTTTGTCTATGAAGATATATTTACAAGATATGGAGTACCAAGGGAAATTGTCTTAGACCAGGGACCTCAATTTATATCAATATTAATAAAAGCTTTGGTCAATGAATACAATATAAGACACAGGAAATCTACTCCATATCATCCACAGTCTAATGGACAAGTAGAAGTTACAAATAGAGAGCTTGAGGCTATTCTTACAAAAATAGTGTCTGTCCACAAGAAAGATTGGTCTCATTGACTTTCAGAAACAATTTGGGCATATAGAACAACTTGGAAAACACCAATTGGTTTCACACCTTTTGAGATGGTTTATGGCAAAACAACAATGATGCCGATTTAATTTGAGCATAAAACCTTGAGGACAAATTTGTAATTAAATATGACATTATTTGAAGCACAGAAAGAACACATTCAATAATTAAATGCTCTAGATGAATGGAGAAAGATAGTTGTTCAACATACATAATTGATTCAAAATCAAAGAGAAAAATGGCATGATAAATATATCAGAGAAAAGAAATTCAAAGTTGGTCACTGGGCACTACTGTATGATTCCAGATATAAAGATGCTATGGGAAAGCTTCAAACCAGGTGGTTAGGTCCTTATGAGATAGAAGAAGTTTTCCAGAATGGAGTAGTCCGTTTGTCCATAATTGATCCTGTTCGATTTAAACTCTTAGTAAATGTAAACTGCCTACAACTATATCATAAGCCAGCTACTAGAGAAGAGTTCATGTAGCAGTTTTCTCCACAAAGGGAAATAAAGGTTCCTGTAGCAACTAAAAAAGTTCTTGCAACAACTGACAATAACTCTATAGCAACTCATGAGCTTCTTGTTGCACTTGAGCAGATTGATAAAGGTAATGTTCCCGCAACCTCTGCAGTGAACATATTTTCCATTTCATAATAAAATATTTCCATTTTATATGGGAATATTCTTCTCCATACATAAAACCCCATCCACAACATTCCATCCCACGTTCTTACCTGTCATTTCATTTCATTTCACCTTCATTGTCATACAATTGCAGGTACGTGTATATTGTATTTTATTTTAATTATGCATTTATTAGTTCATTATGATTATCCTGTTTAAATCCGCTCCACTACCCAAAATTTTCTCATCTTGTGTGGACACATGCTAGGTTAAGTTCGGGGGGTACTTTATGGTTCATTTTCCAATATGATTAATTATCAGTTCTTTTTGGTACCTCGAATTGATTTTCTACCCATCATTACTTATGATGTTATTATTTCACGCAAGTGAATAATAAAGTCTGCCACTAGAATTAAGTTATGTAAGGAGATTTCATTTTTAGCAAGACTATCAAATATTTTGGTTCAGCTACAGAGGAAAAAAATATTAGAGTAAAAGATGGGTGGTTATCTAATTTGCCATGAGCCAACGGTCCATGAAGGGTTGCTGCAAGATGGTCTTTGTGAGCAGCATTTCTAAAACCATGGTTGGTTGGATTACTTCTTGAAAATCAGGGATTACAACAAAGAAATTGCTATAGAATTTATGCATTCCTTTAATGAAGGAGAAGCTATAGTTAAAGGTTTGAGGGTAATTGCTATGGAGCATTGAATAGTAGAAGTAATGGGGTTGTTGCACGAAGGGGAACTCTTTTCAGAATCAAAAGATGCAAGGAGTGCCAGGGAAGAGTTCACAATTCCCATTGACAGACCCTTAATGGTGGATAGACAAAGAACTAGAAGGGTTTCTCTACTAGCACATTGGCCTCAAGTAGCTTTGTATGTTATGAAATACATTACATGTGAAGGGCAGTATTAAAATCTGCATTCACCTCATTTTAAGTTACTTAGTCATCTGCGGCATGGCCGACGAGTTAATGTTCATAATTTATTATACCATCTCATTTCTACAAGTGCTAAGGAGACATGAAAAAATGGAAATCACTCAGTTACTTGTACAGTGGTCCCTGAGAGATGTTTCACAAATGGAATGGGGTGTATTTGAGGATATACAACAATTTAGGGTTGATTATGCCCCTGCTTTAGATAATCCTCCTGATGAAGATAAGGGTTTGCTTGTTGCTGAAGGAGCTGTAGTTATTATGGAAGAAAATATTGAAGTGGAATCAATTAAAGAACAACCCTCTACTTCTCTTTAAAGAGATTCACCAGTTTTGCAAAGGAAAGGAAAAGAGTTAGAAAGGGGTGAAATAGATGAAGAACTTATTACCTAGCCATAGGTAACTCAGATTCCTCTTGCAACCAAGAGGCATAGGACAAACATAAAAACTCCTGTAGCCATTCCAAAAGTGTATGTAAGAAGAACACAAAGGAGGACACAGAAGACTCAACCTGTGGGTAATCCAGCAGAGGTTATTGTAGTAGAAACTTCAAAAGAAGGAAGCCCTGCAGAGGGTGAAATTCAAGAAAATGTTGCAGAGGAAGAAATTTAAGAAGGGGTTGTTAAGGATAAACTAGAAAATCTTGCTTCAGTGGCATTGCAATTTGAAGAAACTATTGAAGATGTTCTACAACAGCCTAAGGAAAATATGGGAGATATGCCAGCTCAGAATGAGGAGTTTATTGAAGAAATCCCATGATCTAAGGTAGTACCTATTAGACCTCGTTCATCCCTAAGTAGTTTATATATTGCTTTAACATTTTATAGACAATGGGAAATAGAGAAGGATAGGTTGCAGATGATTATTGATAAATAGCAAAAAGAGATTTAAAAGAGAGATAATAGAATTGAGGAATTAGAGGCTAAGGTAGAAGTGATTTACTATTTGGTTCCTGAATTGATGCAGTGTAGGGCACCTCCAAGAGTTTATGTAGTGCATTTGAAAGAGTAGTATCTAAACCTCAGACTAAACTGCATTGTTAGGGACCTTAATCCTTCCTTAGAAACACTTGAAAAAAAAATTTATGCTTATCAAACCTCTCCACCTACTGTGAAGAATTTGTTATGTGAATTATACTTACATAACTATGTTGTACCCTTAGATAGGGAATGGAATCCTTTATTGTATATTGGGGATATCCATATCAAAGCTTTAATGTCATGGATCCGAAATGAGATTATCATAGGGCCACAAGCTAGGGAGTATGAAAAATTAGAGCTTGACTGTCCATTACCATTAGGAAGGGAATCAAAAGAACCAAGGGTTCTTTATTAGGATTAGCAAAAGTTACTGGTAAGAGATGATGTTAGTAAATTAGTGCTTCCAATGAGAGAGGAAGTTTATCAAGCGTATGAGTATTTGGTTCAAACTGACAGGACAACCATAATAGAAGGGTTAACTCGGTGATGGAATAATCTACTGAAGCATTTAAAATAGGGAGAACCTTAATCACTACAGAATTTTCATGTAGCCATGTAAAGAGCCCCCAGATACATATAGTTAGGTAGGGAGAAAGCCAACAACTAGCTACCATTGATCTTTCAACCTTTGATCCTTATGTGGCCACTTTTGGCATGCCAACCAATAGAGAAGAACTATGATGTAGTTACAAAAGAAATAGCTAGATGGTCCAGGTTGGAAAAAAAGAAAGGATTCTATTGGAACTTGGCTTCAGGGGGGATAGGTCAGGGCACTATTGGTGATTTAAGAGTTATAGCGAGAATCATAAATTTTCCTTTTGCTACAGGATCAACAAACTCTTAAAGTTGGGGGGCATGATAAATTGATACTTTGTCATGTTTTTTTTATCAAAACTCTTAGGTTTTTGGCATCTTTTGGGTTGCATTATATTGTGAGTTGACTATATGTATTCCATGTGTCAAACCTGAACTTATAAAATAATGTTTGAACTTTGTCAATCAATTCCTATAGCCATGCCAATTTATTCCTACAGCCAAGTGATTTGTCCCTGTTGTTATGCAGATTATTTAGTATAATGTCATATGTGAGTTAATGAATGCATTAATTAGGTAAGATACATTTGCATGTCCTTGTATGTTGTTTTTGTTTTAGTGCAAATAATAAATGATGCCACGGTGGATGTTCTCTTTTCCCACCCAAGGACTGAAGAATCATGTATGAGATAACTAGAGATCAAACTAAAGAGGATCCGAGCAAGTGCAATGTATGGCATAATTGGAGCAGCCATACATCACTATGGGAGTTTAACTCTAGTGGGTATTGAATTCACAAAATATCACTACAGTGTGCAAAGACTATGGTTCAATTTAGATCCACATTCCCTGCAGCCAAGCTCTAGTTATCTTCTTCATCTTCTTCTTCTAGGTGTGATTTGAGTTGTCCATTGTAGTTGATCTTTACTTTATAATAAGCTCTTCCTTTTTCTTAGAGGTTAGACATAATAGAAAGGAATAGAGCAGAGAATTTTGACAAGCATTCTAGAGTTTTTCTTCTAGAACATGTAATCATTTCCAAGAAGAAATGAATCAAAGATATGTTATTCTGATCTATTAAAAGTATTTTGTTGGAAGCTTGATATCACTCATCCAAGGGGTTCGACTTGGTGAGTGATCCTATGTTTATGTTCATTGAAATTAGTTCTTCTTTAGTTATAGTAGAAGTTCATGAATAGATTGTTCCTACAGCCATTGGAAATAGATCTGCTGACTATTTCTGTAGCCAAGCCAGAATAGTGTGATTTTTGTTAGTTACATTGGATCATTCTAGCATTGTTTTTATAAGCTTTCATGTAGCCTTCTATGATTTCCATTCTTGCCTTTCCTTTCTGCATAATGTTAGTTACTGTAGTAATGCAGAATAGCCATTGAAGGAGCTTAGTGCATATATATTGTAGACCCATTTCAAGTTTTACATTCCTAGGTTGATAACTAAATGAACACCAACCATGAAAATAGTAATTCTACTAGATGAATTTCCAAACTTCGGATTGAGATTTCAATTAGAGTTATTATTATTATAGTTGGAGTAGACAGTTGTTACAACACACTCCATGATACCTCCAAGGGTTAAAAATCATTTGCACACTATTTGTGGGTCATACAAAACTCCCTAAGTTCAAAACAATCACCAGTCGCAAGAATACATGCTCATTCCTTAAGAAACTCACTCAATTAGGCCTAGTTGCTTGTAGTCGTATTTAGCGGGTAAAGGGACCTTAAGTTTAGATTTTCCAAAACACCTTGGAAAAAAAATTATGGATTAAAACACCCTTTTCGAAGTTATACAAGTTGCCCAAAGGAAGGGGCAAGGTCTAAAAATTAAAGGTCTCTGATGGTAGGAAGTTGATTGTCCTAAAAGGGCTAATTAGCCCTCTTTTGTGAAGCAAATATGCTCAAATGAATGAACCGGTGGATTAAAATCTGATGGAAATGTTGGGAAACATAAATCAATAGGGATTCAAGGGCTACACACCTAGAAGCATCACCATTTGTACACAAGGTACTTTTGTTTGTTCAAGGTCTAGGTAGCCACATATAGATGTCTACCTAGGGTCGCTTCAAACACTTTTCTCCCTTCCTCCTTCTAAAAAAAAATCTTTGAAATATTAAATAAATTTACCATACTTGCCTTTCACCAAATTCTATGAGCCTCAGATTGGTAAAGTGCAAGATATGGCCATGAAGGAGGAAAAACCCAAGGTAAACCCTAGTTTTTCGGATACCTACAAGAAAACTTGAATATCAGGAGCAGCACACACAATCAAGACTCCAAATTAAAACCAAAATAGAGTTAAATCTCCTCACAAATTAATTCACATAATTGGGAATGGATCCCTATCTATACAGAACCGTACCACGGACAAAAAATTCTAGAATTGCAGGAAAAACTTAGAATTCTATTAGTTTGTTTGCATCAAAACTCTTCTTTTTACAATCATCCTTTGGAAATTGGATCCATGAGGTGTATAAACCATTCCTCAACTACTCTCAACCAAAAATCAAGAGGTTAGATCCATTGGAGAAGTTTCAAATTATAAAATGCAAAAAGTGCATAAAAGTTGCTCATGACTACTTTTGACAACTTTTGCAAAAGTTGTTAAAATATCATGTTTCACCTTATAATGCCTTGGGTCAAGTTAAACCCATCCTAAAACATCTTAAAACACTTAAAATCAACACATTTGATCCCCTATTGTCCAAAAGTCCTAATTGGTTCATAGAAATGCCAAAATAGGAGTTTGGCTCACAAGATGGGGTTCACTATTACAAACATATAATGTATGATTGAAAACCTATATAAACCATCATAAAGACATTGTTAATTCCTTATCCTCCCTTATCAAAATTTGACTTGTCATCTTGAAGGGTTTGATGAGGTGCTCCTACACCATACTTGCTGAAAGAAGAAATCTCAAGTCCACTTGAGATGTGCAGGTTTGCACCATGATCTTTGATCTATTTCTCTGTCATCCAATTTGCTTCAGTATCAAGTTGTCCTTTCCAAGACACCAAATACTCCATGTAAACCTTACTCCTAGTTCACTTGGCAAGCTTAGTATCTAGAACCTTATGCAACTTTGGTGGTTCATGTTTGGGAATGTCATCATCAACAATGTCCTGAATTGTGTGTTTGCCTGCATCAACAATACACTTATAAAGAGTTAAGTCACAAACATTAAAAATAGGTGACAAACCAAGATCAAATGGTAGTTAAAGTTCATAGGCATTTGAACAACATTTCTTCAAGATTTGGTAGGGTCCAATCTTTCTTTGCATCAACTTTGTGTATCTTCCTTTTGGAAGTCTTTCCTTCTTCAAGTGAACCCACACCAAGTCTCCCACATCAAACTAAACATCTCTCTTCTTTTTGTCAGCATGAGCTTTATATCTCTCTATAGATTTTTGAAGATGAGTCTTCACTTGGTCATGGATCTCTTGTATGGTAGTAGTAAAGGTTTCTTTATCTGCACCAATGGGTTCTCCTTGAGGTATTTCTCTCAACTCCAGCACACCCCTTGGGTGGATGCCATATATAATCTAGAAAGGTGACTTACCGGTACTCCTATTCACTATATCATTATAGGAGAATTCTACCTAAGACAATATACTATCCCATGTTTCTCCATGTTGTCTAGTCAAACAACCTAAGAATTTCCCTAGTGATTTGTTCACAAGTTCAGTTTGACCATCTGTTTAGCGATGGTAGGCTGAGGAGAAGGATAAATTTGTACCAATCTTCTTCCAAAGGGTCCTCCAAAAGTGACCAATAAATTTTACATCCCTATTAGAGACTATGGTCAAAGGAAAGCCATGCATCCGAACAATCTCCTTAAAGAACAAATATGCTACATAAGAAGCATCACAAGTGGTTTTGCATGGCAAGAAATGTGCCATCTTACTAAACCTATCCACCACTACAAAAACACTATCATATCCTTTTGCCTTTTGGTAGATCACACATGTTTCCACAAATCTCCTGACATATGCCTATAGTTTAGGCCAAAAATATTATCTTTTTACCAGATCTAATGTCTTGTTGTTGCTCCATAATGTTTTTCCTTAATGCTATTCATTCTCATAGACCATTTGGGTATGCATAGTTGAGCACCCTTAAACAACAATCCATTTTAAATTAAATTTTTTAGAATACTCAATATGAAACCGTTCATCAATTGAAGTACATACCTTGTAGGCCTCTCCAAAATCTTCATCGCCCTCATACATGGTTTTGAAAGAGTCTATTCCAACACTCTCCAATTGAATTCAATTTGTAGTTAGGACTCTTTTGATCAAAGCATCTTCCTCCTTATTTTTTACTCCTTTCTTGTGCTTAAGAATGAAAGTGAAATCTTGTAGGGTCTCTACCGATTTCATGTGCCGGTGATTCAAATTTTCTTGAATGTTTATGAAGCTAAGGGCCTGATTGTCTATGAAAACTAATAATTCTTTTGGTAGCAAGTAGTGTCTCCACTTTTTCAAGGATTGGACTACATCATACATCTCTAAGTCATAAGATGAATATCTCCTCTTTTCCTCATTCAACTTCTCACTGAAGAAAGCAATAGGTCTTCCTTCTTGACTAAGCACTGCTCCAATGGCCATATGACTAGCATCACATTCCACTTAGAAGATCTTGTTGAAATCAGGTAGGGCAAGGACTAATTTCTCAACAACTTTTCTCTTTAGTATTTCAAAAGAGTTATCTACTTCTTCTGTCCAACTAAACCTACACTTTTGTCCTCCCTTTATTGTATCAAGTATAGGGGCACAAATATGACTAAGCCTCTTATAAAATTCCTATAGAAGGTATCTATGCCATGGAAAATCCTAACATCATTCATTGTCCTAGGTGTAGGCCAAGACAATATGGCACTCACCTTTTCTTGATCCATTTTTAATTCACCATGTGAGATCACAAATCCCAAGTAAATGATCTCTTCCTACATAAAGAAACACTTTTCCAAGTTGATCATTAATTGTTCTTCATACAATTTCTTTAGGACCGGGTCTACATGCTTTAGATGTTCTCCTTTGGTTTGACTGAAAACTAGAATGTCATCTAGGTAGACTATAACAAATTTCCATATGAAATCCCTCAAGACTTCATTCGTTAACTTCATAAAGGTACTAGGTGTGTTGGATATGCCAAAGGGCATGACTTTCCACTCATATAACCACTCATTTGTTTTAAAGGCAATCTTCCATTCATCTCCCGACCTAATCCTAATGTGATGATAGCCACTCTTTAAATCAATTTTTGTAAAATATCTACTACCCCCCAAACAATCTAAAAAATCCTCAATCCTAGGCATGGGAAACCCATACCTGATAGTAATCTTGTTGATATCTCTTGAATTGGTCCAAAGCCTCCAAGTGCCTTCCTTTTTGGGTGCCAAGAATGCAAGGACTGCAAATGGGCTCAAACTTTTTCTAATCAATTCAGACTCCAACAATTCTTCACCCTATTTTGCCATCTCAACATTTTGATCTAGTGTGAGCTTGTATGCTTCTTTATTAGGCAAGGTGGATCCAGGTATAATGTCTATATAATGGTTTATGTCCCTCATGGGAGGTAGTGACCTTGGCATGCCATCCAAGATGACACCCTTGTATTTGTCTAGTAGTTGCTGCATTGTAGGGTCAATCAATCTCAATTTGTCCTCTTTCTTATCCTCAGACCTCTCCACCTTTATTACTATTGGAATAGGGATAAGGGCATAACAGACCATGCCTTCATTTGCCATGTTCTTCATGAACTGCTTCCCTCCTAATATCAACACCTTGGCTTCCTTTTGTTTGGTCTCCTCCTCACTCTCCATTAAAGGTAGCAACTCAATCACCTTACCATCCTTGGTAATGGAATATGTATTCCTAGCACCATCATGTTGTGCCTTCAAATCAAACTGCTCTTCCATAATAGCTTGTTGTCCTTGTGTAAGCCATGAGACCTTGTAGGGGCAAGGGTGAGGTAATCTCCTCAACTTTAGCTTCTCCACCATCTCTAGAGACACAAAGTTCTTAGTTGAACTGGAATCTATTAGGACCTTGTAGACCTTTCCACTTGCTTTGCAAGTGATCTTGAATAGAGACTTCCTTTGTGGGGGTTCTCTATCCGACATCTTCATAGTGGTTACTACCCTTTTGATCATCAAAGCTTCACCTCTTTCAGGGTATCCATAGCTGTCAGAGGTATTGACACTTTGGTATGTGTTTGCACTTGCCACACTTTGGCAGTCAACCTCTAAAATCAAGTTACTTCTTCTTTCTCCAATGGAACTAGTAGGTTTCTCTGAGCATCTATTAGCCATGTGTCCTTCTTGATTGTAGTTATAACATCTGATTGAACCTCTACCTTGAGATCTCCCTCTAAATGGTGGTCTTCTTCCTCTAAAGTTACCTCTCTAATTGTATCCTCCATTGTTATTGGATCTTCTCTCTCATTTAGTGCCTTCTTGACTAGTTTCACTTTGATTTCTAAAGCCATTTCCTATGCTTCTGAAAAAATTTCTTCCACCCCTCAGCTGTCTTCCTCTTCCTTTATTATTCTACTCTTGTCTCCTTTTGATCTTCTCTTCCACCTTGATATCAAGTTGATGACATCTACGAATGGTATCTGGGCTAAGAAGGTTCAATTCTTATTGAATGTTGTACCTTAATCCCTTCAGGTATCGGACAAATTTCTTACTCTCTTCCTCTTTTGTTTTAGATTGTGTGCATAGCCTTTGGAACTCCTTTGTATATGAGTTCACATCCATCTCTTTCTGGTTGAGATTTTGTCTCCTTTTATGGAGTTGTATTTCATAGTCTTTGGGTACATAGGCCTCTTTGATTAAGGAAACCATCCTCTTCCAAGAAACAATCTTGGGCTTATTGTCGTTCTCTCTTTCCTCTTCAACAAAGTTCCACCAAGTTGGGGCTACTTCCTTCAACTTGGACTTAGAAATCTTCATCTTCTAGTGTACTGGAATGTCTTCGCACTCAAAGAAACTAGACAGGTAGTCTATCCAATCCATCACAACATCTGGTTCCATCTTCCCAGTAAAAGTTGGTAAATCAATCTTTGGCTCCATGGTTCTCCTCTCCATGGATTTGAGGGCATTAAGGAAGTGCCTCTAGTCAAAAGGAATCGCCTCTTCCTTTGGCATAGGGATCTCATCCTCATCCCCTTCATCACAACTACCAGTGCCTCCATTTTCCTTCCCATCCACTCTACCTCTCAAACTCTCTATCTCCCTCTACATTGCCTTGCAAGTAGTGGCCTGCTCTCTTACGATCTTTGCCAATTCCATGTTGGTGAATGGTCCTCTAGGCACCTCTTCTTCTTGTCCCTCTGACATCTCTCAATTTTCTATCTCCTTACCAAAGGTGTTACTAGCTCTGATACCACTTGATGCAAAGCCCTCCTTGTTACCTACCAAACACTTCCAAATATATGACATTGACCCCATAGCACATGAATGGGATCCTATCAAGGCAAGGCTCTACAAATTTAGTACAATCTTCTCACCATCGCCAAGACTCTTCCTTACTCAATTAGGGGTAACTTGTTACAACACACTCCATGATACCTCTAAGGGTTAAAAATCATTTTCACACTAGTTTTGGCTCATACAAAACTCCCTAAGTTCAAACAAACCACTGGTCGCAAGAATACATGCTCATTCCTTAAGAAACACACCCAATTAGGCCTAGTTGCTTGTAGCCCTATTTAGCAGGTAAAGGGACCTTAAGTTAAGATTTTCCAAAACACCTTGGAAATAAAATTATGGATTCAAACACCCTTTGGGAAGTTATACAAGTACCCAAAAGGAAGGGGAAAGGGTTTGGAAAATAAAGGTCTTTGCCAGTAGGAAGTTAATTGTCCTAAAAGGGATAATTAGGCCTCTTTTGTGAAACAACTATGCTCGGATGAATGAACCAATGGATTACAATCCAATGGGAATGTTGGGAAACATAAATCAATAGGGTTTCTAGGGTTACATGCCTGGAAGCATTGCCATTTGTACACAAGGTACTTTTGTTTGTTCAAGGTCTAAGTAGCCACATAGAGATGTCTTCCTAGGGTTGCTTCAAACACTTCTCTCCCTTGCTCCTCCTACAAAAAACTCTTGGAAATATAAAATAAATTGACCATAATTTCCTTTCACCAAATCCCATGAGCCTCAAACATGTAAAGTGCAAGATATGGCCATGAAGGAGGAAAAACCCAAGGTAAACCTTGGTTTTCTAGGTACCTACAACAAAACTTGAGTATCAGGAGCAAAACACACAATCAAGACTCCAAATAAAAACCAAAACAAAGTTAACTCTCCTATAAAATCAATTCACATCATTGGGAATGGATCCCTATTCCTACAGAATTGTACCACAGACCAAAAACTCTAGAATTGCAGGAAAATCTTAGAATTCTATTAGTTTGTTTGCATCAAAACTCCTCTCTATACAATCACCCCTTGGAAATTGGATCCATTAGGTGTATAAACCATTCCTCAAGTGCTCTCAACCAAAAATCAAGAGGTTAGAGCCATTGGAGAAGTTTCAAATTACAAAATGCAAAAAGTGCATAAAAGTTGCTCATGATAACTTTTGACAACTTTTGCAAAAGTTGTTAAAATGTCATCTTTCACCTTCTAATGCCTTGGGTCAAGTTCAACCCCACGTAAAACATCTTAAAACACTTAAAATCAACGCATTTGATCTCCTATTGTCCAAAAGTACTAATTGGCTCATAGAAATGCCAAAATAGGAGTTTGGCTCACAAGATGGGGTTCATTATTACAAACATATAATGCATGATTGAAAACCTATATAAACCATCCTAAAGACATTGTTAATGCCTTATCCTCTCTTATCAGAGTTTGACTTGTCATCTTGAAGGGTTTGATGAGGTTCTCCTGCACCAAATTGTTTTGGGTATACAATGTTGTAGAGGATTTATAAGTGAAGATGAAATTATTTCTAAAATTTTAAGAGCATTGTCATAGATATACAAAATGAAAGCAACTTCTATCAATGAATTAAGAACAATGCCTAATACATTAGTATCTAGAGATACTTTGGTTGGAAAACTTTCATCTTTTGAACTTGAGGAATTTGGTCATGTTGTTATAATTAAGACAGATTTAGCTTTCAAAGCATCACCATCTGCATCATCATCTAAGAAATTTGATTGGAAATCACTTTATGCAAGAGAACTTGAAGATATTAGGAGGGACAATGAAGAACTTGAAGATCTTGAAGCACTATTTGCAAGGAAAATGCCTAAAGGTCTAGTTGGAAGTAAGTATGAAGGTAAAGCACCATTTAAATATTTTAACTACAATAAAATTGGTCATATGGCATCTAGGTGTCCTCATAGACATGCAAGATTGAAAGAAGAAGCCAAAAGAACATATAAGCCTAACCTTGAATATCAGAGATACAGATTTAAGAAGAATAGAGACAAATCATGTTACTGTGTTGATGAAGGAGTTACTGATGATTCTGATGAGGAACTGGTAGACAATTGATGGGATTTTTTTGCAATAATAGAAGATCAACTGACACCTACTATTCAACCGGTAGAGCAAACCCTGGCAGCTAAAATTGAAGAAAATGATGAATGGATCATTGATTCTAGATGTTCACATCATATGATTGGTGATAAAAGTAAGTTCCTAACCTTTCAGGAATACAATGAAGGTCTAGTAAGATTTGGAGATGATAAAGCTTGTTTGATTAGATGAAAAGGCACTATATCTTTTGGTGGTAAGCATAATACTAACAACATTTATTATTTTGAAGGTTTGAAGCAACCTCACAATCCAGTATGTAAGGAATGTCAATTTGGAAAGCAAGTTAGAGAAACTTTTAAGAGTATTCTAGAAAAATCCTATAATGTCCTTGATTTAATTCACACTGATTTATGTGGTCTGGAAAAAACTAGAAGTTTACAAGGAGATAGATATTTTATGCTAATCATTGATGACTATTCTAGAATGTGTTGGGTTAATTTTCTCAGGGAGAAATCAAAAGCTTTTTGAAAATTCAAAATATTCAAGGTAATGGTAGAGAATGAAATCGGTAAAAAAAACAAATGTTTAAGATCAGATCAAGGAGGTGAATTCACATCTAAGGAATTTAATACATTCTGTGAAGTGAATGGAATTAGAAGACAATTATGAACACCTTGGACACCCTAGCAAAATGGAGTTGTGGAAAGGAAAAATAGAACTATTCTGGATGCAGCTAGAAGCATGATATCGGAAACAAACCTACCTCATGTGTATTGGAGAGAAGCAGTCAATACAATAGTTTACACATTCAAAAAAATTTACATCAAAGGTGAAACTGGTAAGACCCCTCATGAACTATGGTTTGGTAATACTCCCACTCTTAAATATTTCAAAATATTTGAAAGTAAATTTTATATTAGGAGAGATGATTATATTGACAAATTTGATCCTAGAAGTGATGAAGGAATATTTCTTGGTTATTCATCTAAGAGAAAGGCATATAAATATTTTCATAAGAGATTACATAAAATCATTGAGAGTGAAAATGTGAAGATTAATGAACAATTTAGAGGTAATTCAAGGTCCATGGATTCTGAACTGACAATTGAGATAATCACAAATGAACCTACATTGAGTACACTAGTACAGAATGTAGATCCAGTCACACCGGCATCATCTAAGAATTCCACAGTGACTGAAGAACAACAACAAGTGAATACACTGAGGTATGTAAGATTGAATCATTCTAAAAGTTAGATAATAGGCAATAAGTATCAAGGTGTGATGACAAGAGGAAGACTGGCAAATGAAAAGGTATGTCTAATTTCTCAAACTAAACCAACAACTATTTTTGAGGCATGTGAAGATAAACATTGGATTAAGGCTATGGAAGATGAATTGGAACAAATTGAAAAGAATAACACATGGACATTGGTTCCCCGACCTAACGACAAAAATGTAATTGGAACTAAATGGGTATTCAAAAATAAAATTAATGAAGATGGTAAGGTAATCATAAACAAAGCAAGATTAGTGTGTAAGGGATATTCAAAGAAAGAAGGAATTGATTACAATGAAACCTTTGCACTGGTAGCTAGAATTGAGGCAATCAGACTATTCTTAGCTTTTGCAGCACACAAGAACTGTAAAGTATATCAAATGGATCTTAAATGTGCATTTCTAAATGGTTATTTTGAAGAGGAAGCTTACATTGAATAACCTGATGGATTTTATTTGACAGATGACAAAGATATGGTTTGTAGATTAAGGAAATCTTTATATAGATTGAAGCAAGCTCCTAGAGCTTGGTATGCTAGATTGGACAAATATCTTTTGAAGCTTAGTTACACTAGAGGTAATGTTGAAAACAACTTATATTACAAAGTTACTAATGCTGACATCTTGGTTATTGAATTTTTTGTTGATGATATCATTTTTGGAGGAGAAGAAGGATTGTGTAAAGACTTTTCTAATAAGATGCAGGAAGAATTTGAAATGTCTATGCTTGGGGAGATAAAATTCTTTTTAGGATTGTAGATTTCACAGACTAATAAAGGTATATTCATATGTCAATCAACGTACTTGAAAGAATTACTAAATAGAATTGGTATGGAAAACTCTAAACTGGTAAGTACTCCTATGACTACAACTTATAAACTATCATTGAAGGATGAATCAACACCTATTAATCCAACAAGATATAAGTCTATGATTGGATGTTTACTGTATTTGACACAAACAAGACTTGATATTATGAATGCAGTATGTATTGTTTCAAGATTTCAGAGTAATCCTAAAGAAAATCATGAATCAATAGTGAAAAGGATTTTTTGGTATCTACAAGGCACAACAAATGTTGGTTTATGGTATCCTAAAGATGAAAATTTTGATTTATGTGCATACACAGATGAAAATTGGGAAGGAGATGTAGATGACAAAAAGAGAACCACCCACAGAGCATTCTTTCTTGGTGACAGATTGATTTTATTTTTGAGCAAGAAACAAAGTTGTACATCACTATCAACAGCATAATCAAAATATGTTGTAGTAACAACTAATTGTACATAGGTATTATGGATTAACAAAATGTTGAAGGACATTAAGGGAAAATGCAAAGAACCTATAATCATTTACTGTGATAATATGGCAGCAATTGATATATTAAATAATCCGCTATTTTACTCTAAAACTAAACATGTTTCTATCAAATTCAATTTTCTAAAAGAGAATGTTGAAGAAAAAGAAGTAAAATTGGTTTATGTGAATACTAAAGAGCAGATTGCAGATATATTTACTAAGCCTTTGCCTAAAGAAACTTTTGAATATCTAAGAGAGCAACTTGGAGTTATACTCTCACCGATAGAGATTTAGATAGTTGGAGATTGGCATCAAACTGATAAGAATTGATAGAGAAACATTTTTCTGGCTTTGATGAAGGAGAGCTACTTCTCAGGGAGAGTAAATTGATAAGTTGGTATTTGTAATAAGTTCTATAAACTAATTGTATCTGGTTTTTATATTGCTTTGGGATTTGATGTCAAAGGGGGAGAGATATCTATGGAAAAACACATTATCTTTTGAGGAAAGATTATTCCTAGGGGAGAAATATTATGTATTTTGATTTCTAGTAATTGATCTCTTTGGGAGATTGTTGGTTTTTGGGTTTTGGCATTTATGCTTTGGCACTTACATGGTTTTTCTATCTTGTGTTGCCATCAATGCCAAAGGGGGTTTGTTTGGTATTATGGATGTTTTGTATTGTTTTTGTCATTAATGTCAACACCTGTCAACACTTGTGAACACTTATCAGCACCAAAGATATTTGGTTATGTTCACCGACATGTTCAGTGACTTATGCATAGTCACCGATATCTGGTTCACCGGTAGGTTATATTGTTCACCGCACAAAGGATGGTCTATTATCATTTGGAGATTACTTGGTTATGTCGAATACATTGTTTGGACACTTGGTTTTGGTGATTTGGTTATTGGTCTAATCAAGTTTGCATATTTGTTGTTACTGGCAAATTGGTCTAGGTTATGGACCGATAAGCGTTATCTATTCCAGACTGACACGACACGTTATGGAGATGATTGAATGATTAGTTATTATTTTAAATACATTAAGCCAACATGATGCATCACATATTGATTCATTTGTAATTGATTTAATTGTAATATTCTTAGTGAGCCGACCTACACATTTGGTCTTAGGTTTGGGTATATATGTAAAATCTCATTTGTGAGATTCATATAGGGTATGTAATAAGGTATTACAAGGTTATGATATTTGGTATATATAGAGCTATACACACAGACATCATTTGAAGATACATGGAAGGTTTGAAGAAGGCAATCAAAGCTTAACCAGTATTGAATCTAGCATATGAAGATGTTATTTTTTGTAGTACATTATCATTGGATTTAACCATCCAATTGTAGTCAATGAGACCCCCACTTTGAGTTTGAGCAATGAGCTCTAGGTAGTTGGCCTTTCTGCATGTGCAGACCCCATTTGTACACACATACTATCTACAGCAGTATCATCTGATTGTGGGTAAGGTTTCCCATCATGTTTTTTCACCTTACAGGGTTTCCACACACAAATATTTGTGTTATGTGTTGTGGATGTCATTTGTCTTTATGTTTGATGCATTAAACTTTACCAGTACTATTATTAACTATTAAACTATCAACAGACATTAAGTTTGGTTTACCAGTATTACGCATCAAGTTTGATTAAGTTATATTTGGGTTGAAATTAATAGACAACTGATTCACCCCCCTCTCAGTTGCCTCTGGATCCTAACAAATTCCTGCAAACTTTCCTTACTAACTGGTACAACTAAACCTAAATGGAAAGTTGATGTGACTTTTGAAAAGGATCACAAAATGCACCCAAAAACCAATAGGTAAATTAGTTCCTTATCTGGGCAATAGAGTCATCTACAACAAACTACAACCTGACATAAGAAACTTATACACAAATCACAAGTTCTTGATCTATCAACTCTGAATATGCCTGACATATATAGAGTCCTAATCTGCACTAGAATTCATCATCAAATCCACACCAAAAATACTGATATCAATGACTTTGTTTAGAGTATATTTCTATTTTCCTTTTTAAGAAAAAGGCTAAAAACAACTTCATTAGATGCCTAACAAATCATTCCAATAAGCAATCCTTGATTACTTAAATGGAATGAACACCATTACAATGACATAGAGACAATACAAGTCTGAGTTTAAGTTCTTTGGACTATATATTTCATTCCTTTGTCAAAAGGTTACAAGTACATCATATCTATCTTAGAAATTGCTAAGAGTAAGGCCTGTATTAATTTTTTGCCAGACTTTAGCTACAAAATTTGTGTCCTCTTTCCTAGGTAGCCTTGGTATCCTTTTATAGAAAATAGGATGCAAGAAGCCTCAAACTACCTAGAAGAAAACTTTTACCCTAACTGTCATTTACTCCAAAAGTTACATTGCTATGCCATTGTAGTTGAGGGAGAAACCTAACTTTCTTTCTGGGATGCGTGCTTCATTAATTCACTAGGCATTCATTTGGAAAATGGTCAAAAGGGTAAGTTCCTATTACCCAAAATCATTTACAACCACCAACAACTTCATAATGCTGGTGTATTATCTTGTGCCAGAGCATTGATGGGTTCCACCTAAGAAAACACATAGCTATGCATCATTATGTTCTCTACAAATCTCCTTGGATACCTCTCACCGACTTTTCACTTCAAAACAACATTGGATGGAACTTGCATAGCTCTGCCATTAATTCTTTAAAATTTGACACCAACAGATGAGGAAGGCACCCTTCTGAGCACTTTTCCTTTATTCACTATGTCGTAGCTTTTTAAGTTCAGACATGTTTCTATTATGGTATAGCAACGACCATCTAATCATGGAAAACTAGCACACCCTTTAACTTTCTTGAGTAACTCACTCTAAATAGGCCCCACCACTTGGTCTCTGATCCATTTAAAACTTAACTGCTACCACTAGTTGTTTGTCATAACTACTCACCTTAACTATTGGCATTAACTACTATCTGGGCCTACTGCTAGTGGTTTGTCACCATATCTCAAGTAATAACCATCATGCACCTTTCAATTGTAGTATAGCGACAATTGTCGATCAACATCAGACCTACCCGGTCATTAACCATTCTAATGCTCAATGTGGGCCCCTTATCTATTTCACTCATCTACAAACCCTTGCCATGTGCCACATCTGGATTGCCTTTGGATCCACTTACTTGCCACTTGGACCTACCACTAGAATTGGTCCTGTCTTGGTTATTCTTCTACTCTCTACCACATGGCACATATTGATTAATTCTGAGCCCACCTAGATGACCACCTCAACTGCCACCTTGCCAGTCACTATATCACGGGGAATAACAATTGAGCATCTTCATCTCATGGTATAGTGATGACCATTGATCTAATTTCAACCTACTTGATTCTTAACACTTGAGCCACTAACCCTTTCCACATGTGCTTTGTCACCAAGTCATGGGGATAACTAGTGAGCTTCTTTCCATTGCAACATGGTGACCGCTATTGGATGTTTTACATCACCGTCTGATCTTCCTTGATCTGCCTGATCTTTACCTTGGTTGATCTATTCTCTTCTATCGCATGTCACCACATCTAAGCCACTATTTCACTCATAAGATCTATCTGGGCACCACCTATCTGCCACCTATCTTGCACCTCATTAGTCTCCAAGTCATGATGATTAACAATCGAGAACTTTGCATAGCGGTATAGCGATGGCCATCCGATCTTCTACAACCTACTCGCTTGTTAATTTTCCCTTTTACTTAAAAATTTGGCTACTTTGAGATGCGTGCACATGTGGGGGGCCCACCAACACTGAGCTACTCCTTGTCAAAAACCTATAAGCTTTTGAAACTTAATATGGAGGTGGCTTTATATGTAAATACTGAAATGCTCCTCCCTACAGCCAATGTGGGATAAATGGTCTACACCTAGGCCTTTCCATTGGGTTATCGGAATAACATGAAACCAAGGCTATCAATGACCAATGACAACAGACACCACTTTGCACTTTCCATTAGGTCATCAGGGAGACTTCAAAACTTGACTTTCGATGGCCAATGACAACTCTATACACTCCGTATTTCTTATCGGGTCATAGATGCAACATTAAATAGCTCCTTCTAATAGTCGATGACTTACTCTAGTCCATCCACTTTTCTATGGGGCATTGGTGTAAGGGAGAACCTTTCCTGCTGATACCTGATACAACTACTCCACACTTGTGCTTTGTCATTGGGGCATCGGGGAAACACTGAATCCTTCCTTCCAATGGCCAATGACTATCACCTGGGCTAGCACTTTCCTATCAAGTCCATAGGATAACATGAAACCACTCCTCCTAATACCTGATGTGTGGGGAAAAAAGTGAGACTAGGCTAACATGCCCTAATCCTACCTTTTGACACACATTGTGGAATACGAAAGAGCCTAGAGGTATCACACATTTGGCTACTTCTTTTTGTGGAAGAGAGAGCCAGGGGCTACCTATTAGGGTTTCTATTCCTTTGTTGTAATTGAAGATAAAATGATGCAACTTCAATTCCTAACCCCAAAGTGCAAGTATGAACTAATAATGAGATTGCAGAATTGAGATTAAACAATGGAAAGCTATAAACACAAGGACAAGACAAGAATGCAGATGCATACCTGGAGTTAAAATCTGAGTGAAAATGTTCGAGATGGGGGCGCAGGCACCACTGTCTTAATACTACTCCTGAAACTGCTATTTTGCAACCTAAAAAGCTATCAGAAAATGCTGAGACTTGCTATCTGACTGAGGGGCCAGGGCACCCAACGCCACTATCCTAGGGACTAGGGAGCCCAGCGCCCCTATCCTGGTAGGACCAGGGCACCCCACGCCCCTATCCTGGTCTTTTTCCCTAACATTTGGTGTGTAGCTCAGTTTCTGTCTGCTTCTACCAGATCTGCAACTTGCGGCATCGTCCGAATCCTAAAATCTGCACTTATATCTGAAAAGGTATGGTGGGCGGCTATATAGGGTTTTTCCTTAGTCAAACCCCCACTTTGGTGATTTCCACCTCCATGAATAGCCAAGTTTTATTGTAAAAGTAGTGTGTGTGCAGACCTTGTGTGTGTGCAAGATCCTAAAATGCAAGTAAGCAAACTAGAGCAACCTAGAAAGTAAACCCTAATTGCTTGTAAATGATAATGTAAATGCTCCAAACCAAGACGCAAAGTGATCTAAAGCATGAATACAAATGATATAATGAGGCTTATGCAAAGACATGAAAACAACATGAAATCATACCCAACCCCAAGGGAGGGGTACAAGCTAATCTTTAGTCGGTGATCCCTTATTGCTCTTCAATGCTTTCAAAGCCCTAAATGGATGAATGAAATTGATGAATACTTGATGGATGGATGTTGAATGTTATTGAAGAAACAAAGCTCTTATATATGAAACCCTAGGTCTTAATTTCAACTTTTGGCCGACCTAGAGATTGAATCTCCCACCAATTTCTTGGGGTTAAGCTTTATTTTATGATTGGATCGCGCTCCTAAAATTTTGGGAAAAATGTCCGAGACCGTGTGCACTCCGGGTGCCATGGTCCCAACAACTTTTCACCGAATTTTTAGGGCCATCGGATATGATGATTTTAGAGAGAATCCTGAAGTTGCAGCTGATTTCAAGATGTTTTGACGTTCGAAATCAGGCCTTAAAGTTCAAAATAAGACCTAATTAGGGTTTTAGATTAAATTATGTATTGGAAGAATAAAATGAAAGGGGCACACTTTAATGAAAAGGGCCCAACTTTATGATATGGCAGATGATAAAAATAGAACCTTAGACCTAATTAAGTGCTAAAGGGGAAATGCAATGCAAAATGCAAAATGCGCTAAGGTGGGTGCTAAACTAGGTGTGAAATTGTACCACCCTAGCAAGTGCGTACAATTTACGATGCTACATTTAGCCCCCACTTTAGTGGTCATATGAACACTATGTGTATATGCAAGCTAAAGTACAGAAAAATAAACATTATTTGAAAAAGGATATATCCATAAGTCTGTCGAACGAAGCCCCCAACGGTATCTGTAGTACACAGTTAGGAACCGCACCCTACAAAACACACGTTAGATCACAAAATCACCTAATGCTTACTAAGGAAGGTGAGTAAAATTTGAGGGTAGCTATATGTCCCCCCCTATTTCGGCTTGCTAATTTTAGTGAGTTGAAATAGGGTATCATGTTTACCACTTCGAATTGTTAAAGAATATTGATGACAAATGCTCACAAGAAGATTTGATATGAGATCAAAAACTAATGGAGAATCATTTGGTAAGAAAGAGGACTAAATCTCAATTCCAACACAACAAAGAGTGTGATGATTTGGGAGTTCTCTAACACAAGATGAAGGATGTAAATGGAAACAAAATGCAAAGAGAAGAAAAGAAAGGAAAAAAGCATGAATACACACATTGGTGATCCATGAGAAGAATAGTGAGAGAGAAAACATGGACTTCTCGCCCCTAGATCTTGTCTAGGTGATCCATGGGAAAAAGGACATGGAAAACTAGCCCCTAGAGTCTGTCTAGGTGATCCATGTAAGGGAGGAGAGTGAGAAAGTCTAGCCTTATGCCACTAGTTCCACTCAACCTCATGCATGTGTGTTTAAGTGAGGTTAGAAGCACCTAATAGGAGTCTATGCCTGCGTATGCTACAACCTATATATGTATAGTACAAAAGTGTGACATCTTGCTCTAAGAGTCTGTGCTCTAGTTCCGAGAATAATCACCTTGCATAAAAGAAAAATGGAGACATCTCACTCTAAGAGTCTGTGCTCTGGTCCCGAGAATGACTCATTGCTCAAAAAGTGTAATGTTTATGTCATAAGCAAAGTAGAACAAGGATACCTACCTTCATCACAAAAGAAGATACCCCAAAAATGCAACAATGTCATAGATCCGAGCAAGAGAGTTTTGCACTCTTTAAGCAAGGATAAGATAGTTGAAAAGGGATATCTTGTAGTATGTGTAAAGGAGATCCTTAGAGGAGAAGAGATCTTTGTACAAAAGACACCTATCCCTAAGAGGAATTGTCTTAGACAAATATAACATCTTCTAGAATAAGACAAAGAAGAGAATAAGAATGCAATACTTCCTTCTTTTGCAAGGTGAAAGTGATTCTTAATGAAGGATGACGCTCTTTTTAACCCAATTGGGAGAGTGAATTCATTATGGATGTATTTTACCAAGTGCAAAAGAGGTTGTAGTCAAGGACTTACACCTCTTGTAAGAGAGAATCCTTGAAAAAACAACAACAAATGCATACAAGGAATAACATCAAGTAATAAAGTTCACACCATCCACGAAATAGGAAAAAGTGAATCCTTAGATAAAAATAAGGAAAGATCATTGCCTCCCAATGATAAGGACAATGAGAAGGACTTACACAATCTTCTAGGGAGAGATTTAGCCATAAGCAAAATGTACTACATACTCACATGAGTTCATGCAAGCAAGACATTAGTGTATGTAAAATGCTCCTTACAAGAAGTGGGTAGGATAAGAAAGAGAATACACATCTTCTCCCATATCTAGGAAAAGAGGATTCTAAAGAAAAGATGATCAATATTTCCACACTATTACCCCAAAGGGAAATTTTAACCATAAAAAGAAGAGATGTATGAAATCACTCTTGTCCCCATAGGAACAAGAGATAACATAAAAAATTAGGCTATTATGTTGCTTCAAAAATATGATTGCACTTGAAATTGTACCATCATGAATGACAATGAGCCCCCAATAAATGAGCTACCAAGCTTCAAATGATATTTATTTAACCTTGCATACGAAGCTCTAGGTGCCTATTTCAATCCATATAAAGCTTTCCTTAACCTACAAACCATGTTTGTATCATCTAAAAGTGAAAAACTATAAAGTTTCTCAACATAAACTTCCTCATCAAGATCCCCATTCAAAAATGCACACTTAACATCCATTTGATAAACCTTGTAGTTCTTATGGGTAGAATAAGCAAGAAATAATCTTATAACTTGACTATCCTCATTCAATTTATCCCTAAAAACCTATTTAGTTCCAATAAAATTCTTATTTTTAGGCCAAGGAACCAAAGTCCATGTGTTATTCTTCTCAATCTAATCTAATTATTCTTCCATAACTTTCAACCAACATTTATCTTTACATGCTTCGATTACTGATACCAATTCAACTTGAGAAATTAAACATACCTCATTAATTACCAATCTTCTTCTTGTCATTACATCATTATTCTTATTGTTAGGAACCAGGACAAACAATTGAGAGGGGGGTGAATCAGTTGTCAATAAATTATAACCCAAAACCAATTATTCCAACATAAAACTTAGTGCCAGTAACATAGATTAACAGTTATATTAATACCAATATAACTTAATGCATGAAACAGAAAGAAAAACAACATCCACAATGCATGACATAGAGATTTTGACGTGGAAAGGGGAAAAACCATGGTGGGAAACCTTGCCCACAATTAGATGATACTACTACAAATATTAAGTGTAAAGTGGAAAATCGAACCCTAGGTGTTCCCCCCACTCCAAGGAGAGAGAAAGGAGGTCACTAGGATTGACGGTTTTCACTTAGGAGAGACTTTACATTCAAAAGAGGGGTTGAAACTCACAAGATCCAATCCCACACAATGCAAGATTGAATTCTAAATGAGTTTCAAGGGTTGAGATAGCAAGGATACCCTCTTTTGTAAAGAGTGTAGATAGAAGGATTGAACTAGGAGTGTATGTAAAAGTAGGAAAGATTCTCTTGTAGATAGAGATAGAGATACGGGATGAAGCTATAGACCTAGAATTAGTAGTAAAATGTCAAGATGATGTTGACCTGCAAGTTTGAGCGAACGTTGATGGGACGATGGTGCCCAGAGTGCACACGGTCCTCCAAAAAATCCGCGAAAGGAAGGGGGATCTGTTCGTCTCTACACAAGGATTCCAGATCTTCAATTACAGCCACGTACCTGCAACCTACACATAGAAAAGAGAGGATGATTGGGGGGTTAGGGATTAGGGGTTTGCCTTCAGGTCAAACCCCATTTTTGGAATTAAGCAAGAAATGAGAATGCTGTAAATGTAAATGTTTGTAATGTAATCAAGTACTGGTACCTTGTTGTAAGAATGTTTGTATTCTTACATGTGAAGGTGTAATGATGTTGTATGTTGTATGTTGTAAGTGATCTCCTCTTCAATGGTTGAATCCTTGTCTTGAATGCAACACCTAGCCTTGAATGGAGACCTAGAATGCTCAATTGCTTGAAGGGATGCTTGAATGCTTGAATGTTTGAATATCGCTTCCGCCTCTTGTACGCATATGTTTTTTCCCTCCTCTTCTAGGAGAGGAAATGTAGTTTATATACTTGTCAATTAGGGTTAGAAGACTGATTTTTCTAACCTTAGGCCGACCTAGGAACATTATTTTCCAAATTGCAAACTTGAAGACCTGATGCCCAACAAGAGACCAGGCCCAAAATAGGGCTAGGGACCAGGGTGCTAGGCACCATGGTCCCACCTCCTGGAACAGCAGGGTGCAAGGAGGATCAGGCCAAGGTGCAGAAAGATGCAGTTTTTGATGTCATAAATAGGTTTTGAGGTTCCATTCAGGTTCAGTGTTGCATCGCCATCATGAAGACCCAAATGCAGTCAAAATTGCAAGTGTCACAATTTTATGAAGCTACATTTAGCCCCCACTTTAGCGGGAGTATAAGCGTATGCCCATACTTCTGGTAAAGTACAAGGAAACAACATTGAAAGACTTTCACCATGTCAAGCAGGCAAGATACACCAAGCCCCCAGTGGACTAAGGATCTTACGACTTCGATTGACAAAGTAAAAGGGAAGATCACAAGGGAGAACCATGACTGTCAGTAGTAAGGTTCCCTCACTATGAGTCATGCAAGAAAAATACCAACAATTTTTCAAGGCAAAGCTAAGTTCGTCAAGAAATTTTTAAGTATCCTAAAGAGATATGGATGGAGTGTATGCCCCCTACGTTAAAGTGATCACACACGCCTCATCGGCGGTGATTGCTTTAAGGTAGTGATACACATAAGAAATGAGAAGGGGAAAGGAGCACGTTATCACAAAGATTTAGCCCCCAAGTGTGAGATAAACCCAAGGATAATAGACACAAAACACAATTCACGAGGTGAATTTGCTTTCCTTGGGGTTAGTATGCTATATGATAATTCATGTATATCATATGTATGTATGCATAATTGTTCTTCATTCCCCAATCAAGGAAAGTCACCTAGAAGAAGGGAACACTTGTGTCTTTTGAGTCAACATGAGAGAGACCAAAAGAGATCTCAATGCTTTGCATTTTCCTCAAGTAGACAAAAAATAGAAGAATGAGAATAACAAATAGAAGAAGTAACAAAAGAGATCAAGAGAGGAGGAGAGAGTCTGCTATGCTAATGAAACTAGTCTAGCACGTCATCCACCCCCCGATCTTGTTGATCAATATTTCGGGAAGGAAGGAAACACGCTAGAGGAGGAACATCCAACACAGTAGATGGAGCTGTCACAAGATCCAAACAAGGGCTATGTTCATGTTCCAAGCCACATTGTTCTTGTCCAGGAGCTAGGATAAGTGCTTTAGAAAATTCGTTAGATAAATGGTTATCAACATCAACATATTCATATTCACTATCAGAATGAAGAGGAGTAACATTTTCATCATGAATAACATTTTCATCTATATCATCATCAAGATTTATAAAAATAGGATCTTTAACTCGCACAGGATCAAAACCATCATGCATCTTATGTTTAGGAGATTTTGGCTCAATTTTTGGCTGAGGAGAAAATGGAATAATACTAGCTGAAGGTGTTTTTGGGGATTGCAAAGTTTGAGAAGCAGCTGCATGAGCTCTAAGATGATGCTTTCATCAGTGTTCATGCGCAGAATGATTTTGTCTAGTCTTAGTAGGAAGTTGAGATTAGGTTGTGGTCTCTTAGGTTCATCCTTATCACTTGGGTGTTTAGGTTGTGGTCTCTTAGGTTCATCCTTATCACTTGGGTGTTTAGGTTGTGGTCTCTTAGGTTGGGTAATAGGAGAAGAAGAAGGTCTCTTCTCTTTATATGAGGAAGGAGGAGGAACTGCTCCATATAAAGGAGGAATATTTGGTTTAGGAAGGTGACCAAGTCCATCATGACGAGGAGGTATAGGTCTACTTTTAGAAAGTTTATTAGACATAGACATAGTCACATCCATAGGAATGGGTTGGGAATCTTCTTGAGGAAAGACATTAGTTTTATCTTTCAAAGGAAGAACTTCCTTCTCAAGAATGATAGGAATATCAAGTTTGGGTGTTTGAGGTTCACTTAGAGATAGGATCATATCTTTTTTCCACTTTTGATAAGATTTGAAAAGATGATCACTTTGCGATGGAAGAGATTGAAATTGTTTAGGCCAAAAATAATCAAAAGGAACACTAGAAGTTCTTTTAGCTGGTTTAAAGAGACTATGATTGACAATTACAACTTCACCATTATGGGGAAATTTCAAACACTTGTGAATAGGAGAAGCAATAGCTTTCATGGAAGATAGCCAAGGATAGCCTAGCTTCACATGAAATTGTTCGGATGATGGAATAATAGAAAAGCTTACATCAAGGGATTTGTTATGGACCTCAATAGGTAATGTAATAGAACCAATTACAAGAGAAGAAAATGCATCAAATAATTTCACAACCACATTTGTTTTATCATAGATCACTTGATTCAATTGCAAAGTAAAAAGAAATTCTTCAGTAATGACATTAACCATGCAAGAAGGATCAATAAGCACTCCACGACAAGGTGTATTCTTGACTTTTGCAACTATATATAAAGGACCATCAGGTGCCCTGATACTTTCACTAGAATCAAATGTGATGGAAGGTTCTTTAGGGATTTTTTTCTGCTCTACAAAGTTAATCACATTCGGAGTCATAGACACAAGACCATCAGGTGAGAAAGAGGAACCATTAGTCTCAATCACATTAGAGGTATGAGAAGGTAATGGATCAGTAAAAATCTTAAGATTTTGGTTAGGAAGAGCTACAGATGTGTTGCCTTTATCATTC
Source organism: Cryptomeria japonica (assembly GCF_030272615.1). NCBI lineage: Eukaryota > Viridiplantae > Streptophyta > Pinopsida > Cupressales > Cupressaceae > Cryptomeria > Cryptomeria japonica. The sequence continues at coordinate 177,806,112 of NC_081414.1, forward strand.
ACACCTGAAACAAAGATAGTATTATTATCAATCAAATCTTGAATTTTACCCTTTAAAGCAAAACATTTTTTAGTATCATGACCAGGTTGACGATGAAATTGACAAAAAGATTTGTTATCAAAATAGGGTGAATTAATCTTTGCAGGATCTATTTGCTTTATATGAGGGAGAGTAAGCACATTTTGTTCCAATAACTTATTCATAATACTATGCAATGATTCATTCAAAGCAGTAAACTCTCTTTCTTTCTTGAAAAACTTAGAAATAGGAGGCACGCCTGATGCTGCATTCACATTGTTGTTGATGATGTTTTCATTGAACTTAACGAACCCTCTGTTCGGTTTAAACTTCCCAAATGGTTGTTGACTACTATCACCCTTATCACTCGGAGCCATAGGATTTGCTTGTTCCATTTGACTCATAGTGAGTTGATAATTGTGAAGAGTTGCACACAACTGTTGGAAAGAAGTAAACTCAGAAAACAAAAGTTTTTCTCTAATATCTTTTTGTAAATTAGAAATAAAGATTCTTTGAATATCATTGTCAGGTACTAGAAAAGAAATTTGAGCACACAAATGCTTATATCTAGTAATGAAATCAGTCACTTTTTCTTTAACACCTTGTTTACAATGCATTAAATCAATCAAAGTAACTTTAGGACTTATATTGTTTTGAAATTGTTGAATAAAAGCATTTGCAAGTTGTTTGAAAGAAGTAATAGAATAGGAAGGTAATGAGCAATACCATTGTAGGGCCTTATCTCTTAATGTTCTAGTAAACAATTTTGCAAGCAACCTTTGGTCATGAGCAAAATTAGTACATATTATTTGAAAGGTCTTAACATGTGTTAGAGGATCACCTTTACCATTATAAAGCTCCAACAGTGGGATTTCAACATGCTTAGGGGCGATAGCTCGAACAATGTCAAGAGAAAGTGGGCTCGCAACATCAAATGTGGGCACACTAAACTTAGATTGATTCATAGAGGCAATTTGTTGCTGTAAAGAAGAGACAGTTTGTGCAAGATTGTTAATGGTCACTTCAGTCAAAGAGTTCATATTAGACGTGTTAGATTGTGGTGGAGGTATTATGTTATTGAAAGAAGGTATTGATTGAGAGTAAGGTGGTGGGACACTATGATAGTTAGTCATAGGAGATGATTGGAAAGAAGGAACACTACAAGGAGGAATGGAATGGTTGAATGAATTGCCCCCTTGTGTCATGTTCATTTGTGGGGATGTAATAGGGACACTCATTGAAGGAATGAATGAAGAAGTTGGATTGAATTAAGGAAGAGGGTTGATTGAAGAAGAAGGATTGCCCCCATGACTGGTGATCATAGGTGGAATGTTTTGTATTGAAGTAGTCATTATGTTTGATGTAAAAGTAGGTATACTAGCAATAGAAGTTGTCAAAGGGATAGAATGATTGACTTGAGTAGGAGGTCGTGTATAACCTAAAGTTTCGACACAACTCTTCATAGGCATCACATTCGAATCCATGATGTGTGCAATACTACGTAAAATATCAATTCCATTCTTATCACTTTGAACCATACATTTTAGACCCTCAATTAATGAAAGAGTTTGACTATCGGGGTATTCTCGAGACATCCATTGCTGAAAATCATCAAATTGGTTATCCAACTTCGAGAGTTGTTCTACAAAAACCTCATGGAGAGCTTCTTCATCATTAAGAGGATTAGAGGAATTACCCATGTCCTCGTTAAAGAGGCCATTCAAATTAGGTTCCATCTCCTCAGTAATTAAACCTTGGAAAGACTTAATTCTAAGGCTTCATCTAATAGGAATAGTGTAAGTAGGGCTTATTGTTGTAAAACTCATGCACTAGAAAGAGAGAGAAGATTTTGAATTTTGAAAATAAAGTTGGGAAAATTGAACAATGAGATAATGATTATCCAATTTGAACTTTGTGAAAGAAGAGGGAAACACAACTTCCAAGAAAGGTAGGCACAATTTGAAAAATTAGGGCCAAGGGGGTAGCACTTAATTTTAATTGTTATCTTGAAAATTGAAATCTTGAATTTTGAATTTATTTTCGAATTTAGAGGTAGCAAATTTCAATAAAATTAGCCAATCTCCTAGATTTAAGTTGTTAAATGCAATCATGACAATCTCCCGAAATTTTAGAAAAAATATCAGAGACCGTGGCGAACGGAGTGCACAGGGTCCTCGTAACTTTTTTTGAAATTTTCAGGGATGAAAGTTATGATGATTTTAAAGCTAATCTGAAAAAATTGAGTGATTTTATGATCTGTAGATAGGCCAAATTAAAGTTGCAATCTCAAAAGTGAACCCTACCAAGATTGTTGAAAAATGCAAAATTTGAATTTTGAAAAAGAGAGGGAAACTGAAATTTTGAATTTTATGATTTTAGAGGGAATACTAAAAGCAGTGCAAGCTTTGAAATTTAAAAGTTGACTCAATTTCATGCAAAATTCAATTTTTAAAAGCGGAAATCAAAGTTGTTGCAATCAAACACTTAATTTCAAAAGTCACAAATTGCAAAAATTTGAATAAAGCACTGAAACGTTGAATGAATGCCACCACACTTTTCAGATTAAGGACAGTAAGAAAGATAATTTTAACACAAAATTTCAATTTCAACAATTTTTGAATGATTAGAAGCCTTAATCCAAGCAACCACTAGACCAACTTTGACTTTAATTTTGAAAGTGTTAGAATTGATGAAATCAGCCAAGATTCTGGAATCTAGCAGAAAAATACAGTAAGATCTAGCTCCCGAAATTTCAGAAAAAATGTCAGGGACAATGGCACTCGGGGTGCACATGGTCCTCGTAACTTTTTTCAAAATTTTCAGGGATGAAAGATATTATGATTTTGTTGCGGAATCCAAAGTTACAGCCGATTTGGAGGTGTTTTGATCAGTGAAATCATCGATCAAAGGTTGAATCAAGAGGGTTTTAAAAATTAGGGTTTTGACACTTAACCACTTAATTTTCAGAATTAAAGCACAAATATGAATTGACAATTTGCAATAGAAGGGTAGATCTAAAACAAGCATTAACAATTAAACATTTCACAAGCTCAATTACTACAAAGAAAATTTAGGGTTTTTATGCAATTAACCTCTAAAATTTGCGCAAGATCAAACATGGAAATGTATTTAAGGAATCCAATTTTTTAGATCTAACCATGAATAATCAAAATTAGGATTTTCACGTCAGGTTCACCAAAATGTAAAGCGGAAAATCGAACCCTAGGTGTTCCCCCCACTCCAAGGAGAGAGAAAGGAGGTCACTAGGATTGACGGTTTTCACTTAAGAGAGACTTTACATTCAAAAGAGGGGTTGAAACTCACAAGATCCAATCCCACACAATGCAAGATTGAATTCTAAATGAGTTTCAAGGGTTGAGACAGCAAGGATACCCTCTTTTGTAAAGAATGTAGATAGAAGGATTGAACTAGGAGTGTATGTAAAAGTAGGAAAGATTCACTTGTAGATGGAGATAGAGATACGGGATGAAGCTACAGACCTGGAATTAGCAGTAAAATGTCAAGACAATGTTGTCCTACAAGTTTGAGTGAAAGTTGACAGGATGATGGCGCCCGAAGTGCACACGGTCCTCCAAAAAATCCGCGAAACGAAGGGGGATTTGTTCCTCTCTACACAAGGATTCCAGATCTTCAATTACAGTCACATACCTACAACCTACACATAGAAAAGAGAGGATGTTTGGGGGGTTAGGGATTAGGGGTTTTCCTTCAGGTCAAACCCCAGTTTTGGAATTAACCAAGAAATGAGAATGCCGTAAATGTAAATGTTTCTAATGTAATCAAGTACAGGTACCTTGTTGTAAGAATGTTTGTATTATTACATGCGAAGGTGTAATGATGTTGTATGTTGTATGTTGTAAGTGATCTCCTCTTCAATGGTTGAATCCTTGTCTTGAATGCAACACCTAGCCTTGAATGGAGACCTAGAATGCTCAATTACTTGAAGGGATGCTTGAATGCTTGAATGTTTGAATATCGCTTCCACCTCTTGTACACATATGTTTTTTCCCTCCTCTTCTAGGAGAGGAAATGTAGTTTATATACTTGTCAATTAGGGTTAGAAGACTGATTTTTCCGACCTTAGGCTGACCTAGGAACATTATTTTCCAAATTGCAAACTTGAAGACCCAATGCCCAACAAGAGACCGGGCCCAAAATAGGGCCAGGGACCAAGGCGCTGGGTGCCATGGTCCTGAGGGACCAAGGCACTAGGCACCATGGTCCTGAAGGACTAGGGCACTGGGCACCATCGTCCCATCTCCTAGGACAATAGGGTGCAAGGAGGATCAGGCCAAGGTGCAGAAAGATGCAGTTTTTGATGTCATAAACAAGTTTCGGGGTCTCTATTCAAGTTTAGTGTTGCACCACCATCGTGAAGACCCAAATGAAGTCGAAATTGCAAGTTTCGCAATTTTATGACACTACATTAAGTGAATAAAATAATAGGGTCTGCACTTGCAGAAAGTTCAACCACCTAGATCTCACTACTCAGTCATAAAATAGGAGTCACATTGACTACAATTGGATGATTAAATCCAATAACAATGTATTGCTTCAATATAGAATCTATAATGTTGGATTTAGTACCAATTTAAGTTCTGACCATGAGTGCCAAATACCTTCATAATCATTCCTTCAACCTTCAGATAATATTTGCATGATTAGCACAAGGATCTTCTTATACAATGATCTTCAATATTTGCACGCACTCATTGTATTATCTTTAAATAAGATCTTACATTTATTTATACAAAAAACTAAGACCACATCATAAGGTCAACTTCCTAAAGATATTACATTTACAAAATAAGTCTTGATGCAATACAATATGTCAGCCTCAATACATTTATATATTATTTAATCAATAAACCATTTCCAAAATATGTCATGCTGATCTAGAACATGATATCTTTTACCGGTTCATAACCTAGACCTATCTATCAGTAAAGGCAAATATGTGAACCCGATTAGTCCAATAAGAAAAACACCAAATGTAAACATCCAATCCATGTATTTGATATAACCGAATGATCTTTATATGATAACAAGTCATTATCAACTTCCTGAGCTGCCGGTGAACATAAAGTAGTGACTATGCATAAGCCAATATCCATGTAGGGACCACAATGTGTTGATTCAAAAACAAACCAATATAATCAGAGTGCCAAATCAATAATGTAGACCTTCTTAAAGATAAGTACTGACATCAATGACAAAACCAATGCAACACATGACAAAGTCACCAATAATACCAACAATCTCCCCCTTTGCAATTGATGGCAATACTAGATGGAAAAACATTTAAGTGCCAAAAACAGAATGCCAAAAACCAACAATCTCCCAGAATAGATCAATACAAAGTTCTTTACCAAAAATAGAAATCAAAACCAAAATACATCCCTCCAAGAATACATCTCTCCCCAATCTTCAAAGTACAATGTTTTTCCATAGATATCTCCTCCCATTTGACATCAAATGCTAAAGTAGTCAAGAATCAAAACATAACATACAACTAACTACTCCCACTAAGTAGTAGCTCTCCTTCATCAAAGCTGGAAAAAGATTTTTCTATTAGTCCCTGCTGGTTAAATGCCAATCTTCATTATTCAAGTCTTTGTCAGTGGGGAAATTACCCCAAGATGCTCTCTAAGATATTCAAATGTTTCCTTAGGCAAAGGCTTTATAAATATATCTGCAATTTACTCTTTAGTATTCACATAAACCAATCTCACTTCATTTGCTTCAACATTCTCTTTCAGAAAATTGTACTTAATAGAAACATGCTTTGTTTTAGAGTGAAATATCAGATTCTTTGATATATCTATTGCTGCTGAATTATCACAACGAACAATTATTGGTTCTTTACATTTTACCTTGATATCCTTCAACATTTGCTTGATCCATAATTCTTGAGTGCAATTAGTTGCTACTACAATGTATTCTGCTTTTGTTGTAGATAATGATGTACAATTCTGCTTCTTGTTGATCCATGAAATTAAGCTTCTGCCAAGAAAGAATGTACCACCAGTGGTACTCTTTCTGTCATCCACATCTCATGCCTAATTTGCATCTGTATATGCACATACCTCAAAATTGTCATTCTTAGGATACCATAAACCAAGATTTGTTGTGCGTTGTAGGTACCAAAAAATCCCTTTTATTGCACTTTCATGATTTTTTTAGAATTGCTTTGAACTCTTGAAACAATACACACTGCATTCATTATATCAGGTCTAGTTTGTGTCAAATACAGTAATCCTCCAATCATAGATTTGTACCTTGTCTAATTTATAGGAGTTGAATCATCCTTTAATGTCAATTTATCTGTTGTAGTCATAGGAGTGCTTACTAGTTTGGAGTTTTCCATACCAAATTTCTTCAAAATTTCCTTCAATTATTTTGTTTGACATATGAATATACCTTTATCTATTTGAGAAATATGCAAACCTAGAAATTTTTTTATCTCTCCAATCATAGACATTTGAAATTCTTCCTGCATCTTGTTAGCAAAGTCTTTACATAACTCTTCTTCATCTCCAAAAATGATATCATCCACAAATACTTCAATAACCAAAATGTCATCATTGGTGATTTTATAATGCAGATTACTATCAACATTACCTTTTGTGTATCCAAGCTTTAAAAGATATTTATCCAGTCTAGCATACCAAGCTCTGGGAGCTTGCTTCAATCCATATAAAGCTTTCCTTAACCTGTAAACCATATCCTTAACATTTGTTAGTAAGAGAAGAGTAAGAATTTAGTCCTATTTATTTATTCCCAAATATAAATTATGGTTAAATAGATTTAATATGTCTATCTCTAAGGTTAATTTAAATGATTTCTAGGCTAATGTAGTTGTTGTTAAAATTTATTAAATTCTATCATTTTCCCTTTTATTTATTGCAGAAAATGAATCTAGGGCTAATAGTCTATCTCTAAAGTTAGCAGCTAGATATAAAAAAAAGAGAAATACATTGTTTAAACCTGTTAGTTATTGAAAACTTGCTTTATGTGATTTAAAAAAAAATGTAGATTTAAATATGGAGGAGAGATCTATAGACTTTAATAGATAAAAAAAAAAAGAATATATATATAAAATCTATTGTGTCTTCATCTAAACTATTTTTACTTTTAGCCTATTGAAATAAAAATGTGTATCAATCTAAAGTTGTTGTTTTTTTTATGTCTTTATTTATTTTCCAATCCTATTAAAACAACAAGTAGTTTACCTATATGTTTAAAAAAAGTCCATACATATTTAAATGATTTATACAAAAAGGAAAGAAATATTTAGTTATTTAGGTTGCTGGTATTACTTGTTTCTATTTATGACAACCATTTTAATCCCTGCATATATATATAAAAAAAAAAATATACATATAAAATTTTCTCCACTAATATTATCAGCCTATGCATCTTTTGAAAACATATAACTACAAGAATATATATATATATATATATATATATATATATATATATATATTATTTTTTTTCGCATTTAAATATATTAAAAAAAAAAAAAGAAACAAAACGAAATACAATAACCATGAGCCTTGGCCCCTACAAATTAACCCGCAGGGCGGCCAGCCCACGCTATGGGCGGTGACCCCCAGCGGCAGCCACAGCTGTACTATGGGCCGCAACCCACAGTGGGGGCAGCTTCAACCAGCTCGCGCTATGGGCGGCGACCCCCAGCAGTGGCCGTAGCCGCACTGTGGGCCGCAACCCATAGTGGGGGCGGCTTCAACCAACCTCTGTGGGCGGTGCCCCACAGAGGTGGTGGCAACCGTGCTGTGGGCCATGACCCACAGGCATGACTGCTGTCATCCCTATGGGGAGCCCCTCCGTGGAGTCCTCCACCACCACACCCCGCACGTAGGCATTTTTCACAGCCTCCCCCATAGCCCCTTTGTCATTTCTCCTCTGACTTGCACAATCACAAATGCCCTAACCCAAATTTTGGGTTAGGGCAAACTCAAAATAGTTATTTTAAAAAAAAAGATGTATGGGATATGTAACTTTTAAATTTTGGGTTTCATATGAATATTAAATGGTTTAAGTAAAAAAAAAAGTGGGGGTAGAACCCTATTCAAAATTTGAATAGGGTATCCCATGTTTATTTTGGGTACCAATTGATTATATTTAAATTCTTTTATTGTATGAATTCATATAGATATAAATATATATATTTTAATTGTATATATATAAGAATATATAAGAGTGAACTTAGATAAGGCATTTTCTAAATTTATATATAAATATATATTACATGTATGCTATATAAAAGTGTATAGGTATATATATTCATAATCAGTTTAAGTTGAAAAATAATGGGTTTTAATTTTATTAATGCTTATTAATAAGTGCCTTGCTAGTATTTTGACCTTAGGGAATTATTTTATTTGGTCAACATTAACTAGAGTTTATAGAGCAAATGTTATTAAAGATCATTTTTAGCCTCTAGACAAATTTTAAATGCATTATATTTATCGCTCATTGAATATTAAATTTTAATAATCTAAATACTAGAGTTGATATAATTAATTCTTAGAGTAATTAAAAGATTATTTGAAGTTAATCCTTCTCTTGTCAATAAGTTGTAGATTATTGTTTAATTAAATTTATTAATTGATGAAATAATAATAATTCTTTTGGAGAGTTATTTTTTGCATTGAATTAATTTTGCATACTTGATTTAGATGTTTAGATTAACTTTAGTTGAAAAGAATTCAAACATAGTTAAGACAAGACTTGTTATTGCGTTATTTTAGCAAATTTAGTTTTATTAGGTTATGTTTTTAAAAAAAAAAATTATTTTGTTTGTGCCCAAAAGTTTGGGCATGACAAACATCCACAATGAATGATCCATTCATCGTTTTCTTTCAATTTTTCTTGCTAATGCCTACTCTACCAGTTTGATAATAGGTGCCAGTTGATCTTCTTTTAATACAACAAATGCCCATCCACTATCTGTTGGATCTTCATCTAAATCATCTATAACACCTTCATCTGCATAGTAACATGACATTTCTCTATTTTTCTTAAATCTGTATCTCTGATATTTAGGGTTAGGTTTATATGTTCTTTTTTCTTCCTCTCTTAGTCTTGCATGTCTATCGGGACACCTAGACACCATATGACCAACTTTATTGAAATTAAAACATCTAAAAGGTTCTTTACCTTCATACTTACTTCCTGGTGGACCTTTAGGCATCTTCCTTGCAAATAGTGCTTCAAGTTCTTCATTTTCTCTCCTCATATCTTCAAGTTCTTTTGCATAAAGTGCTTTCCAATCAGAATTTTTAGATGATGATGCTAATGATGATGCTTTGAAAGCTATATTAGTTTTGACTATAGAAACATGACCAAATTCTTCAAGCTCAAATGCCAAAAGTTTTCCAACCAAAGTATCTCTAAATACTGATATATTAGGAATTGTTCTCAACTCATTAATAGTAGTCACTTTCATTTTGTAAGCTAGTGGCAAAGCTCTTCAAACTTTAGAAACAATTTCATCTTCACTTAAAGATCCTCCACAACATTGTATTCCTAAAACAATTTCATTAACTCTTTCTATAAATGGAGAAATTCTTTCATCTTCATCCATTTTTGCAATTTTGATAGTGGTATCTCCTTCATTCAATGTGTCTAGTTTATCCCAAATAGCTTTTGCAATAGATTTGTCTGATAACCCATGATTTGTTGATTTGATAATGTTCTTAGAAGTGCTTCTCTTGCTTTGCAATCATTCTCCAATTCTTTAGCCAAGGTCGGTGGATGAGGGTTATTCAGAGTAGGACCAACATAGCTATTCTTTGTAACATCCCATATATCTCTTCTAATGCAGTTTAGATGTGTTTCCATTCTAATCTTCCATATACCATAGTTAGTTCCATCAGGTTTAGGATTGTCCTTCCTAAAAATATTTGCTACCATAGGATCTCCTCAAGCAATTAGGCTTCTACAAAAAGAGTACTAGGCTTTGATACTAATTTTTAGGAACTAGGAAGGACAACTGAGGGGGGGTGAATCAATTGTCAATAAATTATAACCAAAAATAAATTATTCCAACTTAAAACTTAGTGTTGGTAAAATAGATTAACAGTTTTATTAATACCAGTATAACTTAATGCATGACACAGAAAGCAAAACAACATCTACAGCACATGCAGAAAGGCCAACCGCCTAGAGCTCACTGCTCAATCACAAAATAGGAGTCACACTGACTATAATTGGATGGTTAAATCCAATAACAACATACTGCTTCAATATAGAATCTGCAATGTTGGATTTAGTTCCAGTTTAAGCTCTAACCAGGAATGCCAAATACCTTCATAACCTTTCCTTCAACCTTAAGATAATATCTACGTGATTCACACAAGGATCTTCTTATATGATGAGCTTCAATATTCACACACACTCACTATATATTATCTTTAAATAAGATCTTTCAATTATTTATATAAAACCTAAGACCACATCATAAGGTCGGCTTCCTAAAGATATTACATTTAAAAAATAAGTCTTGATGTAATATATTATATCAGCATCAATATATTTACACATTATTCATGATGAATACTAAGAGGGGTGGGTAAATTAGTATATAGAAAAACACTGCACTCGAACACTTAAATAGTCTAGTGATAAACTGGTAAAATAGTTTAACAGAAAAATCAGTTAACACGCATGCAAACCAAAATACAAATAAGACATTCACCCACAGAAGCAATACCACCATAACACAAGATATTTGATGTGGAAACCCAAATGGGAAAAACCACAGTGAGATGAAACTCACAAGTCACTATCTGTAGAATAGGAACCAAACCGATTAAGGCTAGACCGATTAAGGTCTTACAATGTTCTTTACCAAAATAGATCCTATTAGGAATCTCAATCTTTGTTAGGAGATAAGTCCAATCAAGGACTACCTTGCTAGAGGATTTTAGATTCATAGAGGTGAACCACCTTGTTAGAGAATTTTACAAAGGCTACTCTAAGCCTACCCAGTTAAGGCCTTCAGACTTGTTAAAGAGGTGAGTAATCAACAAGTATATGATCTAGAAAATAGCATAGATTGCTTGGTTAGATCCAGTATAGCTCATAGTTAATGCATTTCAAAATTACTTCAATCTTCAGTAACTCTCACTCTGTTACACCTCACAAACTTGATCTTCTTAGACAAGATCACTCTCACAAAAACTCATCAACCACCTTAAACCCTTGCAACAACATAAAACCCTAACAACAACCTAAAACCCTAGACATGATGTCCTTTTAAAGGAATCTAATTTCATGTCGGTCCAATAGGTTTACAACCCAATTCCCTAGGTTCAATGAACCTAGACATACTCGGTAACATGACACAAAAAGCATCACCATCAAACAATCGGTGGATGGTAACTCATCACAAAATGTTAGCTGGTAACTCATCACAAAGTATTATCGGTTCATACAAAAATACCAGTTGCCAGTTTGACAAAAATGAAGATTGGTAAAAATGTGTTTTGCCGCTTTGATCCCTCGTATCACTTGAGATCCATGAACTGCTTGGGGTCAACATGTTGCTTCAGACTGGTAAACACATTCTGCAAAACACTAATAGTCTAAAGACTATAATACAACATACCAGTTGTGACATATTTTGGTTGAGCTCATACATATAAAGGAGATCTCAATGCAAGTGTGTATCCATCAATGACAATCACATCATAAACATAAAAAATGCCAACAATCTCCCCCTTTGGCATTGATGGCAACACTTAGGAAAATAAAATTTTGACATCTAAGTGTTTTACAACAAAATCATGTTATTAGCAAAATTGCTCCCCTGAAGTATATACACTATCTCTTTAACAATACAATCTATATCTATTTTGCATACAAAGCATAAACATTGAGATATTTAGAGCATATACCAAAATTTTAAATACTAGATACATCTCCCCCTTAGAATACCTCTCCCCCTTTGCCAACAATGACAAAGTGTAGCTGAACAACCCCTGTTTTCATTTTATATTAAAATAATAAAAGTTTATGACAATAAGGAATAGAACTTGTCAAAAATGGATTTAAAGTCCTATAAAAATTGTTTCATCGATAAAGACTAGGACTCAAGTAGGGAGGTGGCTACTTCTTTCTTTGTCTACATCTGGGAGACCTATTCTTCCATGGCATCAGTTGTGCTCATCTCCTATGTCACTGTTAAGGCATCTAGATTTAGATAGCACTTCTGAAGAATTTGCAGACATGGGAGTAGAACCAGTTGTAGCTCCTGCAAATCTCAAGACCGGGTGCTGATCTCATGCTCCATTTTTGCTAACTGGATGTGAAACTAGTGAACAGTTTTCCCATAAGCTATGAAGGAGTCATAAGGTAGCTTGAATATGCTCATGTAGGACTACAAGTTAGATTGAAGCTTTTTCTTATGAGCTAGCACATCATCATAGAATAAATGGGGCTGGAAAATCTTGCTAAGTTGCAGATTCCCCTCATCTAGAGCATCCCTTATATCCTTTTGTGCTTTTTGGAGTTCAGATTGGAGCTCATTTAACTTCTTCACCAGAGCAATATTTAGATCCTTTTGATGCTCTTTCTTGAAATTTGCCTTTGCTACCTCTTCTAGGTTCTACACCTTATCATCCACTACTATGCATAGGAGCTTTAATTTTTCCAGTGATGATTCAGTATTGGGAAGATTTGTACCAGGTATCAAACTGGTAAGAGTGTCTACCATCACTTGGATTACATCCTGCTCCTTTTTCCTTCGTATGACTTCAAGGCGATCTTGAGTAGCCTTGATGCTCTACAATAGCTCCATTTCACTTACAGACTGGAGGTCAATTGGATTGGTGAGGTCAGCTGGTTTGGCTTGACTCCCAGTTGTCTTCGGATTCTCCATCTTGGTGCTCTTTGCTACTTCTCCTTCCTTGTCCTTTTCAGCTTTCTTCTTCTCCGATTCTCTCCTCTTCTCCTCTTCTTTGTCCTCCTCTTCCTTCTTCTTTTTCTTTGCTTCTCTCCTCTTTTCCTCTTCTTTTTCTTCCTCTTCCTTCTTCTTTTTCTTCCTCTTCCTTCTTCTTTTTCTCTACTTCCTTCCTCTTCTCCTCTTCCTTGTCTTCCTTTGCCTTCTTTTGCTCTGCTTCCTTCCACTTCTCCTCTTCTTTTTCTTCCTCTTCTTTCTTCTTCTTTTTTGCTTCCTTCCTCTTCTCCTCTTCATTTTCTTCTTCTTCTTTCTTCTTCTTTTCCTCATCTTCTTTCTTCTTCTTTTCATCATCTTCTTTTCTTTTCTCCTCTTCCTCTTTTCTCTTTTCCTCCTCTTCATCCTTTTTCTTATTCTCTGCCTGTTTCTTTGCCACTTCCTGTCTATCCTTGGCTCACATATCAACTTGTTTAGCCTATTGCTCCTGTCCTATTCCCTCAAATGGTTTTTCCTGAGTAACATCTTCTATGTCTAGAGCATCGACATCAATAGTGTCAATCGGTTCAACAACTGGATTTCCTTCCTCATCAAATACTTCATCCAGTTTAGATATTACTGGTTCTTTCTCAGCTTTCCGGTTGGGTATATGCACTCTGTAAGAATGGACAGTGGTAGCCATATATTGATGAGTGTCCTTTTTGACATCATCAACTCTTGCTTCCAAAAGCCAGAGTCTTCTTCTTCTAGTGAAGAAGAGTCCTTTATTTTGGTCAATTACATCAAGCAATTTTGAATTTGACAGGTTGGGAAAGTACTATGCAAAAACTTTCTCCCTAATTTCCTATTCCTTCTCTATGTCAATGCGCCATCTATTATCTAATAACTTATACAAAGAATCCGGTGTCTAAGATTTAATCTCTAAAGGTGATCGGTCATATGTGCACAAATACTTAATGATGTCTTGCTCTACATCTTCCTTTTCCTCATCATTAAAATCATCAAAATAATCTATCAAATCATGTAACAATTTTCTTATAATATTCTTGATTGTTCTTTGATAATGTGTCAAAGGTTTATAAGAAGAGATATCAATATTTACTAGTGCAGATGATGTTGGTTCATTTGTCTTTTTCCTTGTCTGTCTCACCTTCTTGGTCTGCTCCTCAGACACAGTTTCCTCTAAGTCTGGTGAATTGGTTTTTGTCTTCCTTTTCCTCTCGAAGACTTTAGCCGGTGCCACTTCTAGTTTCTTTTTGGCTGGTGATCACTTGGTCACTTTTGGACTTGCTATAGTGACTGATGCTAATGCGGATGGCACTTCTTTTCCCTTCTTCACTAAAGGTTATTTTCCTTTCTTTGTTGGTGGTTCCTCAACCAGTGTTACCCTTTCTAGGTAGGTGCCAGTTCTCCTTGCCTTTGGATCAAGCTGTGAGGCAATAAGGGTAGATGCATACCCTTCTAGTATGTCATACATCACCTCATAGCCCATTGGCTCCACTTCTTCCACTCTAGGCTCAACAGCCTCCATTATGCATTGGTCCACTTTAATAGTGAAATAGATATTGTCTTCATATTTCTTGACAATATCACCTAGTATCCTCACCCTTTGACTCATTTTGGGTCTGAACTCATCAAAGTATTTGTTCAAAACATCAGGGTAACCAGTTCCAACTGCTTGCATTCTTGGTCTGCTCCTCAGACAAAGTTTCCTCTAAGTCCAATGAATTGGTTTTTGTCTTCCTTTTCCTCTCAAAGACTTTAGCTGGTGCCACTTCTAGTTTCTTTTTGGCTGGTGACCACTTGGTCACTTTTGGACTTGCTGTAGTAACTAGTGCTAATGCAGATGGCACTTCTTTTCCCTTCTTCACTGAAGGTTATTTTCCTTTCTTTGTTGGTGGTTCCTCAATTGGTGTTACCCTTTCTAGGTAGGTGTCAGTTCTCCTTGCCTTTGGATCAAGCGGTGAGGCAATAAGGGTAGAGGCATACCCTTCCAGTATGTCATACATCACCTCATAGCCCATTGGCTCCACTTCTTCCACTCTAGGCTCAACAGCCTCCATTATGCATTGGTCCACTTTAATGGTGAAACAAATATTGTCTTCATATTTCTTGACAATATCACCTAATATCCTCACCCTTTGACTCATTTTGCGTCTGAACTCATCAAAGTATTTGTTCAAAATATCAAGGTAACTGGTTCCAACTGCTTGCAAACTTTCTTTATCTATTTGGTAACCAGTTGGTCTGCAGACCACTAAATATCTCCCACTCCTGGGAAGTAACCTTGGAAGTAAAAGAACAATCCGACCGGTAGTTGTCCAAACTTGAACCTCAATGCATTATCTTGTTTGATCAATTTAAGATTCAACAGGAGTTGCCTCTGCATATCGGTGCATAGGTCAAATGATGCATCCTCCTTGATCATCCAGTAAGCAGCATTTACCGCTACAATAGATACAGAGTTAAGTCTGTTGGTAAAGAATTTCTAGTAGCCTATCACCATGTAAGCATACTTGACCAGATCATCCTTGATTAAATTGATGGTCATACTTCGTGAGTCACTCACTAAACCGGTGAGCTTGGACATTTCAAACTTGCTAACCGTCCTCAGGACTGGCACTTCCCCTGTATTGTAGAAACTAGTGATGGCATGAATTGCTTGCAGAGTAATATCATGCATTCTCTCTAGGTACAACTTGTCACCATGAACTCTAATTAGAATGATCCTAATGTGATCTTCTGTGAAATCCTCCAGGAAATAAATAGCATTGTGTAGCTTCTTCTTCTCCAAAATACTATACTTTGGTTTGATCTTTTTATCTTTTCCACAAACAAACCTAGCTGGGTATGGATTGCAAGAGACCCTAGGTCTTTGAGTTTACAATCTATGTAATCTGAGATTCCTTCTTCTACTATAACACCAGCTGGAACTTGTGATAGGGCATTATATTTAGCCTTGCATTGAATAAAGCTTGTTGAATCGACAGATGCACTAGAACTAGTATGTGATGCGGAAGCCATGATAGAAATTGAAAACTCAAGAAATACCTTTTGAAAATCATGAATTTAGGGCTTTTAGATTCTCCTTCACTTCACACTTCATTGGTTGCAAAATCACCACTTTGTGTTCTTCACTTGACCATTTGCAATTTGAATTTGAATCTCCTTCACGGTTTCTCAATTTCTCAGAATTGTAGCATAAATCACCTTTTCTTCACTCTGCTCTTTGAAAACCTTCTTTGCTCGAAAACTAATAGTGAGAAATGATTTGAAAAATCCTTTTAAGCATATTCCTCACCTACCATCATTAATGCTCCACTATTAGGGTTTAAACCCTAATTGCCTTTTTACCATTTCCAGTCCTTTGCCAAATGAAAGACATCACATACCGGTTAAGGTCTTTTACCGATGTAAATCAGGGGTTTGAAAACATTTCACCATTTGCTCCCCCTAAGCTTTTCTAAAGATTAGTTTGTCGGTTCCATGATTTCCACACTAGGTGCAAAAACCAATTCCTCTTGCAACATTGCTGGTTTCTTCTTCTAGGTCTTGTTCATATCCACTTTAACAGTTTCAACATCAATTTCTCCTTCCAGAGTGATCGGTATATCATTTGATATACTCTTTCCACTTTTACAAAATCTTGCTGCATGGCCTAGTTTGTTGCAATGATAGCAAATCATTCTAGATACTCTCCAAGGTCCATTGTTCATATTTCCATTCTTCCTTCTACATGTTGTAGCAGTGTGACCATGACCATGACAAATCCAATAGTTTTCTCTCTATCTAGTTGCCAGTTGATAGCCATTGTTTCCTAACTGATGATTATAAGTATTAAACTAGTTTGGGTTCTGGTTCACAAAAGATTCCAGACCAGCTCCTTGAGTCCTCTGAGGGTATCTTCCGGTGTTGTTCATAACAAACCTGCATTCAGATGCTATATGCCCAAACTTGTTGCATGCATAACAATGACCTTTGAACTTATTGGATCTAGGTACATTGTTTATAAAGTAAGGAAAATTATTATAGGCTTTGCTCCTACATACATTGGTAGTGTGTCCTTCTTTAAGACAGTTAAAGCAAACAGGTTTGAATTTTTGCTTACCTTTTCCTTTGAATGCCAGTTGCTTCTTTGATGCTTTAGTATTTGTTCCTGAGGTTTCTCCTTCCTCATGACCAGAGAAACCAAGTCCATTGGTATTCTTTGTTGGTTTAGCCGACTCAAGCTTTTGCTCTAGCGTAATAGTGCTCTTGTTCAACTTTGCAAGTATTTCCTTTGACTCAGAGAGTTCTTTGGAAATAGCAGCATTTGTCTCCATAAGGTTTGCATTCATAGAGATGGCTATGTTCATTTCACCTTATACTTCTTCTTTTTCCATTCTGCTCTCATGAGGGTGAGCAGTAAGTGCACTGATCTCTTGTTTCAACTTCAAGATCTCATGATCTCTGTCCTTCACCAGATCGTCAGCTTTCCTCAAGTTCTCAAGCTCTTGACACATACCGATAGTCAATCCTTCCAACTCCTTTCTTATGTTGGAGTTTGATTGTTTCTACTTTTGAATTAGGGCTCCCATGTCCTTTTTTCCTAAGAGATCTTATATTTTGGCATGAGTTCATCATAGGCTTGCGCAGACTAAGTGAGCCGGTGAGTAAGTTCCCTCATAGAGTATTTCCCCATATCTCTTTCCAAGTGGTTAAACTTATAGAAAGATAGGCTCTGATACCAATTAATGAATACTATGAGGGGGGTGAATTAGTATACAGAAAAACACTGCACTTGAACACTTAAACAATCTAGTGATAAACCGGTAAAATAGTTTAACAAACAAACCGGTTAACACATATGCAAACCAAAATACAGATAAGACATTCACCCACAGAAGAAATACCACCATAACACAAGATATTTGATGTGGAAACCCAAATGGGAAAAACCATGGTGAGATGAAACTCACAAGTCACTATCTATAGAATAGGAACCAGACCGGTTTAGGTTAGACCGGTTAAGGTCAGACCGGTTAAAGTCTTACAATGTTCTTTACCAAAATAGATCCTGTTAGGAATCTCAATCTCTGTTAGGAGATAAGTCCGATCAAGGACTACCTTGCTAGAGGATTTTAGATTTATAGAGGTGAACCACCTTGTTAGATGATTTTACAAAGGCTACTCTAAGCCTACCCAGTTAAGGGCTTCAGACTTGTCAAAGAGGTGAGTAATCAACAAGTATATGATCTAGCAAATAGCATAGATTGCTTGTTTAGATTCATTATAGTTCATAGCTAATGCATTTAAGCATTACTTCAGTCTTTAGTAACTCTCACTCTGTTACACCTCACAAACTTGATCTTCTCAGATAGGATCACTCTCACAAAAACTCATCAACCAGCTTAAACCCTTGCAACAACATAAAACCCTTTCAACAACCTAAAACCCTAGACATGATATCCTTTTAAAGGAATCTGATTTCAAGTTGGTCCAATAGGTTTACAATCCAATTTCCTAGGTTCAATGAACCTAGACATACTCAGTAACATGACACAAAAATCACCACCAGAGTGTCAGCACCATCAAACAATTGGTGGATGGTAACTCATCACAAAATGCCGGTTGGTAACTCATCACAGAGTATTACCGGTTCATAAAAAAATACCGGTTGCTAGTTTGACAAAAAGGAAGACTGGTAAAAATGTGTTTTGCCACTTTGATCCCTCATATCGCTTGAGATCCATGAACTGCTTGGGGTGGACATGCTGCTTCAGACCTGTAAACACATTTTGTAAAAGACCAATAGTCTAAAGACTATAATACAACATACCAGTTGCAACATATTCCAGTTGAGCTCATACATATAAAGGAGATCTCAATGCAAGTGTGTATCCATCAATGACAATCACATCATAAACATAAAAAATGCCAACAATTCAATCAATAAACCATTTCCAAAATGTGTCGTGTTGATCTGGAACATGATATCTTGTACCGGTCTATAACCTAGACCTATCTATCGATAAAGGCAAATTTGTGAACCTGATTAGTCCAATAAGAAAAACACCAAATGTAAACATCCAATCCATGTCTTCTACATAACCAAATAATCTCTAGATGATAACAAGTCATCATCAACTTCCTGAGCTATCAGTGAAACATATACTATGATTGTGCATAAGCCAATATCCATGTTGGGACCACAATGTGTCGGTTCAACAACAAACCAATATAACTAGAGTGCCAAATCAACAATGTAGACTTCCATAAAGATAAGTGTTGACATCAATGACAAAACCAATGCAACACATGATGAAGTCATCTATAATAACAACACTTATCCCCAATGATCTAATCTTCTGAATGATTCAATCTCACATACCTATGAGTCATTTAAATTTTTGTTCCTATTCCTAGTTCTTCAATTACTATTGAATTTTTTGATACTGTCAGAGTAACTGGTTTAACACCCTATTTTGGTAAAGATGCTACTGGTTCAGATATAATCATTTCCACTATTGGTCCCTTCTCATAAACTCTGATTTGACCTCTATTCAGCTCATCCACCTTGACATTAGCACTATCCATAATTATCTGTAATCTCTTTTAATAATATCTATATGCTTTTTTTTCATTATAATAACCAAGAAATATGCCTTCGTCACATCTAGGATCAAATTTTCTAATGATATCATCTCTCTTGATATAAAATTTACTATTCTAAAATACTTAACTATAGGTGTATTGCCAAACCTAATTCATAAGGTGTCTTACTGGTTTCTCCTTTGATATGTACTCTATTGAATGTATAAATTGTTGTTCTCACTGCTTCTCTATAGTAGATATGAGATAGACTAGCTTCCATCATCATTGTTCTAGCTACATCCAAGATAGTTCTATTCATCCTTTCCACAACTCCATTCTCCTGAGGTGTCTGGGGAGCAGAAAAATTTCTCCTCATACCATGCTTGTCATAAAAGTTATTAAACTTACCGGATGTTAATTCTCTACCATGATCTAACCTCATACATTTAATCTTCAATCCTATCTCAGTTTCTAGTTTATCCTTAAAGATTTTAAACTTTTCAAGTGCCTCAAATTTCTCCCTTAGAAAAGTAACCCACATCATTCTAGAATAATCATCAATGACTAGCATGAAATATATATCACCTTGAAAACTTTGAACTCTAGTAGGGCCACACAAATCAGTATGAATAAGATCAAGAACATCATTAGATTTATCTTGTATACTTCTAAAAGAGGTTCTGATATGTTTACCCATTTGACATTCTTTACATACTAGATTATAGGGCTTCACAATCTTAGGCATATCTCTAACTGCCTTAGTTGAACTGATCTTTACAATGCAATCAAAATTCACATCACACAACCTCTTTGATGGTATGATGAAATAACAAGGATCCGGTAAACTACTAGGAGGGGGGGTGAATCAGAAGATAGAAAAACTAATATAAACTTCACAAATCTCATAAATAACCTCTCAAATAAATTTAGAATTATCAATGCAATATATCTATCAAGATAAACTGGTTGACTGTTTACAATAGATAATAGTAAACAACTTGTAACTCACAAACTTCCAAATACTTTTAATGGCATAAGTAAAACTTCATTCCATATTGTTGTTACCCGTTATCATAATTTATCAAAGTGAAATTAGTAGTTAAGAAATTCAATCATAGAAACACAAGCACAAAAACATTCACCACTTGACACAATATTTTTGACATGGAAACCTAAATGGGAAAAAACCATGGTAAGATGAGATAGAAGATAACTATCTGAACTCTTCTAAAGTTCACCCTGTTAGGACCCAAGCTTGTTAAAGCTTTTACAAAAATTCCTCTTAAGAATAGATCCTATTAAGGACCACCCGGTTAAGGGATTGACTATAATGCCCTATTAGAAGCAATACCCTATGAAGAGTAACCTTGGTAAAGGCTTTAGAATGAAAACTAATGGATCACCTTGTTAGAGGATTTGAATAACACCAAGCTTGTTAAAGCTTACCTGGTTAGGGGATTTAACTATTGTAATTGTTAGAAAACAACAAGAGTTTTCTAATCTATTTGAATAGCACTTCACTTGCTTGTTCAGATCCTTTTCATGCTCCTATCTACCTTTACTCAAACTATAGATTCATCATCTGGTTCAGAAATCACACACTCACTTCAAATTTGCCAACACATAAACTAGAACAACTCATCGACCTTATATACAAATCAACTAGGTTGGTAACACAACAAAAACCTATTTCTCATAGAGATTACAAACAAATCGGTTCAGGTATGACCGTTGGATTACATAACAATCTCTACACATCATTCAAGAAGGTCTCAACCACTCCTTGATCACTGCTTCATTGAACTTAGTAACTCATCATGTGCTTTGAATTACATGCAATATACTTGCTCATTTCCTAGACAAAAATCTTTAACTCAATGTGCCAAAAACTCTTTGAAACTCTCTTCATACATTATGCATACGTGTCATAATCATTTCCACTCATTACCAGATCATAAACCAATATAAATAATTCACCAAAATCGATTAGTTAGGGTTTATAAAAACAATAGATAGGGTTTACTAGTTCAACTCTCCAAACTTAACAATACCGTTTACTCCACAAACTTACCTATTAGTTACAGTTTCCTTTCACTTAGCTCTATCTACTGGTTATAAGACATTATTACAAAAATAGCATTACTAGTTAATTTACATCAATGACAACATAACATATTAGCAATGTAATCTTCATGCAAATGCCAACAATCTCCCCCTTTGGCATTGATGGAAATACAAATATCAATACCATTGATTGTTGTGATTGTGAATAGGAATCATGTTTTACATTTCATCATGCATCCTCATTGTCTTCAACCTGTCTCTGGTTCTCCTCCTCATAATAACATAGTTCTTCTCCCCCTTTGACAACAATGCAAAATTGAAAGTAAAATATGCAAAATAAAACTTCACTGTTCAGCATCAACAACATGCAACTTGATGCTCCCCCTATGGAATAACTCCTCTCCTACATCAATCTTGCTGAAAAATTCTGCAAGTATCTCTGGGACTGATGTAATCTACATTATGCTTAATTTACCTCATGAAGGGGTACAACCCCTAGCTAACTTCTAAGATACTCAAAAGTAGTCTTAGGCAGAGGTTTAGTAAAGATCTCTGCAAGCTTCTCCTTGGTAGAAACATGCTCTAAGATCACATCTTTACTTTGCACTTTTTCCCTCAAGAAATGATACTTCAATTCAATGTGCTTGGTTTATGTGTGTAAGATAGGGTTCTTTGACATATTTATGGCACTGGTATTGTCACATCAGATCTTTATAGGTTTTGTAAACTTCATCTTAAAACCTTCCAAAATGTGTTTCATCCAGATAGCCTGGGTATAATTCATATAAGCAACAACATACTCAGCTTCAGTAGTAGATTGTGAAATACAACTTTTGTTTTTGCTACTCCATGAAACAAGTCTTCCTGCAAGAAAGAATGCTCCATCGATTGTTCTTTTCCAGTGTGTACACCTTCAAATCAAAGTTTCCTTCATATGGATACCACAATCCATAGTCAACAATACCTTTTAAATATCTAAAAATCCTCTTGGTTTCTATCAAATGTGTTTCCTTTGGATTCTCTTGGAATCTAGCAACTACACCAACTACATGAGCTATATCCAGTTTGTTGTGAACAATATAGTGCAATTTTCCAATCATAGACTTGTACTCCTTCTCATCAACAGGTGTGGTCTTATCTTCCTTAGACAATTTACAACCTATAAGCATTGGTGTACCAACTAGTTTACAGTCACTCATACCAAATGTCTTTAATACCTCCTTCACATACTTATATTGTGTGATAAAAATAACACTCTTCATTTGCTGTATTTGCAAACCTATGAAATTCTTTATCTCTCCAACTAGAGACATTTCAAACTCGTTTTTTATTTCATTTGCAAAGTTATTGCTCATGTCATCATTTCCTCCAAATATGATATCATCTACAAACACTTCACTAACCAGTATCTTATCTCCTTCAGATTTGAGATATATCTTGCTATCTTCATTAATTCTCTAAAAAACCTATCTTCATTAGGTGTGCGTGAAGCCTTTCATACCATGCTCTTGGTGCTTACTTTAATCCATATAGTTATTTATGCAACTTACATGCTATGTCCTTCTTATTAGTCAAAGCATAACCATCTAGTTGCTCAATGTATACTTGTTCTTCTTCCAGTATTCCATTCAAAAATGTAGATTTCACATCTATCTGATATACTTTGAATCCTTTATGAGCTACAAAAGCTAATAAGGTTCTAACACCTTGCAGTCTAGCTATTGGTGCAAAATTCTCTCCATAATCTTCTTATTTTTCTTGTGCATAGCCTTTGCAAACCAATCTAGCTTTGTTGCAAACTGCAACACCATCTTCATTCAACTTGTTCCTGAAAACCCACTTAGTACCTATAACATTTTTATTTATTGGTCAGGGTATTAGGGTCCATGTGTTGTTCTTCTCAATTTTTTCAAGATCCTCCTCTATAGCTTTAACCCAATGGTCATCACCAAATGCTTCCTTTGCAGTTCTAGGCTCAATAGTGGATATCATGCAAGAATTTTCTCTGATTCTTCTTCTGGTTAGCACTCCAGCCTCCTTATCTCCAATAATCTATTCAAGATTATGATTGAGTCTCACATACCTTAGAATAACATGATCATTATCTTCAGGTTCATTTTCTTCATTATCATCTTCTTCCTCTGAGTCTACCTATTCCAGTTGAACTGGTACATTAGTATTTTCTTTACCAGTTTCAGGCTTCATAGGTTCTAGTTCCAAAAATAGAATGCAAGAATCTTCATCCTTTTTCTCCACACTAGTTTCTCCTAATAATTCAAGATTTTCATCCACTTGAATATCAACACTCTCAATGATTTCTATGTTCGGTTGTTAAAACATTTGTAGGCCTTACTCTTGGTGGAATAGCCAATAAATATACCTTCATCACTTTTAGCTTCAAACTTGCTAATATAGTCACCTCTCTTAATAAAACATTTGTTGCCAAATATCTTGAAATAACTAACATTAGGTGATCTACCATACCAGTATTCATAAGGGGTCTTGTCCTTACCTCTTTTTACTAAAATCCTATTTATTGTGTAGACAGTTGTGCTAACAGCTTCTCTCTAGAAATTCTTTGCTACACCTACTTCTATCAACATTGTCCTAGTAGCTTCAACAACTAACCGATTTTTTCTCTCTGCAATACAATTCTGTTGTAGTATCCTTGGTGCATAAAGTTGTCATTTATACCATTCTCCTCGCAATATCTAGTGAATTCTTTATAGGTGAATTCTCTACCTTGATCAGTCCTCAAACACTTGATCTTCTTTCCACTCTCCTTTTCAGCTAAGGCCCTAAATGCCTTGAACTTACTAAATGCCTCTATTTTATCTTTCAATTATGTGACCCACATCATCCTTGAGAAATCATTAGTGAAGATAATGAAATATCTATCACCATGAATATTTTTAGTCCTTATTGGTCCACATAGATTAGTATGAACCAAATCTAATAGATGCTCTACTGAAAAAGACTTGCTCTTGAAAGTTGAGGATGTCATCTTTCCCAATTGACATTCCTTACATAGAGCATTAACCGGTTTGTCCAATTGAGGCAAACCTCTCATTGACTTGGACTTACTAACTTTAACATTGTTATCAAAATTGATATGACAAAATATCCTATGTCAAAGCCAACTATCATCTATTTTAGCAATTAAATAGTTGCTAACTTTAGGATTTTGGTGAAATAGGTTACCTTTAGTCTATTTTCTGGTTGCACTAAGTTCACCTTTGCTCCCATAGATTTTGCACATACCATTTTTCAACTCCAATGGGTATCCTCTGTCATTGAGTTGGGAAACACTCAAAAGATTGTGATTTTGACCTTCAACCTAGTAGAATTCATCTACATTTCTCTTTTCATTAAGATAAATAGTTCCCTTACCTTTAACCATACAGGGTGAGTCATTACCAAATCTTACAACTCCACCATCAAATTTCTTCAAGGAAATAAATTTTTTCTGGTCACCGCTCATGTGATATGAACAACTATCAATGATCCAGTCATTAGAATTGTCCATGTGAGAAACTAAAGATTTCTCATCAAATGTCTCCTCTTTGATGGCTACAAACACAATGTCTTCATTAGCATCACCATCAAATTCCTCATTAGTGACACCACCATCAATTGCAATAAGACAATCTTTTTTTCCTTTTCCCTTGTACTTCTTGAGCTTGTCTCGCTTGTTCTCATTATCATCATTAGGATAGTTAGTAGCTATGTGTCTAATCTTGTTGCAAGGAAAACATTTCAAAGGTAATTTACCTCTATATTTATCGGTACCTCTGGGAAACCGCTTAGCCAACAATGCTTCAAGGTCAACTAAACTATCTTCATCATCAATTTCTTTGCTGGATCTAGATTCATGACAATGACTAACATCTCTATTTTTCCTTATAGATGAGTTAGAAAAAGAAGGTCTAAATGCTAATTCAGATTTCTGAACACTACCATCATAACCATTTAGTTCAAAAGCAGTAAGCTTACCAATGATAAAGTCATGAGTTACCTTAGTTTTGTCGATAGATTTCATCTCCTGAATAGCTACAACTCGGATAGCATAGACCAGTAGCAGAGTTCTCAACACCTTACTAACTACTATGGCATCATCCATTTTACCACCAATGCTCTTGATCTCACCCACTATCTCTTTTATCCTTTGACCATACTGTTGGATATTCTCACCTTCAACCATCCGCATGTCATCAAACTTTCCTCTTAGACTTTCTTCCTTGCCAATCTTCACATGTTCATCACCACTGTAAATCTCTTCAAGTTTCTTCCACACCTCATGTGTATTCTCCAAACCATGAACATCAACATATTCAACATCAGATAAAGAACTGATAATAGCCTCTAGTGCTAGATTATTTTCTTGTTGCTCTTTCTTTTGATCATCAATCATAGTCCCACTAGGTGCAACATATTGAGTATTAACATGTTCCTATTGGCATATGATGAAGCAGTGACAATGTATGTTGTCATTGATGTCAATAGGTGAACTAGTATGAATTGGTATGAAGATTGGAAGTGGTTATGGTCAATTGGGATGGAGTGCACAGGTGTTAGGGTGTTAGCATTCCAACAGATACTGAGACGAGGGGTGAATCAGTATCTAGCCAGTATATTGAATTTCTTAACTTAAAACATGTAGAACATATTAAAACAGTGTACTGATAAATAAGAAGTAATGTAATAAATAGAGATAAAAGAAACCACATGAAAAACACACGATAACACAATATTTTAACGAGGAAACCTTGTGTGGGAAAAACCTCGGTGGGATTTGTGACCCACAATATTCACTTACTAGCCAATAAGAGAATATTACTGCTACAAGAGGGGCCTCCACATGTAGGAAGGCCAAGTGCCTAGAGCTCACTACTCAATTACAAAAAGGGAAGTCTCACTAACTTAAAAAATGGATTATATAAATCTAGTGTCTTGTTCTACTTCAAAATAGCATCTATAATGCTAGATCCAGTACTGTTTTCTGCTTTGCTTCTTACATAAACCTTAACCTCTAATTTGCATTATAGGTATGCATTATTTCACCTAATTACATTCTACCATATATCCACAAATGTTCTACAATGATCTCTTATATATATGAGTCATTTTACAATGTTGTCAAGTCAACTTATAAAGATTTTACAATAATAAACAAAATATATTATAGCAAAAATCATGTCGGCCTCTATGCCAATATGCTTCCTTTCACTATCGGTGCTGGTGGTCTGAGTGCCGGTGTAGAGTCTAATCTTGTTGGTGCCGATGTAATTCCTTGTCGATGTCATAGGATTGTAAGGTTTCCATCAATGATAAAACCTTTAATCACCTACAATGTCTCATTGGAGTGTGCATATGCCAACAATCTCTCGCTTTGGCATTGATGGCAACACTCATGAGAAATTTTCAAAAAGTGTATCCAAAACTTGTAATCCAAAAATTGTTTCCAAAAATGTGTACCAAAAATATATGAGCTCCCCCTGAGCAGATAAGTCTTTTGCTGGTTATTTTCTCATACTACTACTCCCTCTTTGGCATCAATGACAAAGGTTGTCAAGGTGTCAATAAAGTTATAGTTTTCTATCTCAACCTTGTAACTAGGTGGTTACAATTTGAAAAAGATCTGCCAAAACCAAATTTATGCTTTCCATAAACTTCTTACTGTCTTTTATTGCTGCCTCTATTCTTTGAACTGTACTAGTGAGGTGCTGCATATGCTTTGCCGATGTTTTCTATCCTTGTACTAATGCCTTAGATATTTCCTTCCTCAAGGATGCTAGATAGTCTAGTCTTGGACTTAGTCTTAGTCTCAGATTCTTAGCCTTGATTATTATTCTCTCCTTTTCTCTTTCTAACTTAAGTAATTCTTCCTCAAAACTTGTTATCTTTTGTTCAAAAATTGATAATGTATCAGGTGAGTTAAGAAAATTATCAGCAAGTTTATTGATTTTATCCTGTACCTTACTCATTTTCTTATCTATGTCAATTGTTAGAAAGTTTGTCTTGCAAATGTCTCTATTCAGAGTTTTAAATTCCTTCAATGAGTTGCATAGTTCCAGTAGAAGTGTGTCAAATTCCCTAGTAGACTTCTTTATTTGATCCTCAAAGAATTTTTGTTTTTCAATTTCCAACCTATCTTTGAATGCCTCTTCCTTTATTTGCTCAACTATCACTGTGTTCTCAGTGATGTATTTAGACAAAGTGTCAAGTTGGCTTAAAGAATCCTTAATATCTATATTGCAGTTTGGAGCTATCATCTTCAAAATTGGGATTGTGTCATCTATAGCTCTATATGTCTATGAACTACAATCTGTTATTCTCTTAATGGAGTCCAAAAGAACTTCAATTACATTTGTTGATTTGTAACTTGCTGAGGAGGAACCAACATTCTTAATTCCATTGGTGGAGGAAGTAGCCAAGATTGTAGTGACCTCTGGTAGGTCAGTCTATGTTTCCATTTCCTTAATCAAGGGTTTTTGTTTCTCTCTTGTTGTTGGTGGCACTATTTCAATATGAACCTATTCCTATTTCAGAGCTTGTTGCTCTTCTTGTCTCTCTATCTGTTGATCTATTTTAGTCTCTATCTAAGTCTTTTCCTATTGCCCTGTGCTATCATCTTCCACTTTTCCTTCAGTGTTATCAATGTTGTTAGTTACCAGTGGCTCACTAGCCATATCTGTCTTACCGGTTGTGTCCCGGTCTATCATAATGTTGACCTTTTGAGTATCAACATCAACTGTGTATAAAACCTCAGGATTAAGATTTATATCCTCTATATCCATACTCTCATCTATCATTTGATCTTCAGTTGTTGTTACCAGTGGAGTAATCAGAGGTGGTGGGAGTAAGTTATCTTTTACTTTGATGCTAGGAGGTCCACCAACCTTTCCTTGTCCTTCTGATATACTTTTATTGGTTTAGGGTTTCTATACTCCTCTTTTTTTTCCTTCTCAACAAGGAATATATCCCATGCATTTTCAATTTCCTTTGTTACCTCATTTACTCTTTCAACCAGTAGTGCAATATGTCAGTGTGCAGTAGAGAATACTGATCGGTTGGCTTCTGCAATTAAGTCATCTATCTCCTTTGGTGAGTTTACTAGGTAAACAACAAGTAATTTTTCAACTTTAATTTTCTTATCAAGCTTTACAACAACTTGTCTTCTTGCTTCCAGTCTTTTGAATAGTTCATCTACCACTTCCATTAAGAACTATTTATAGATATCCAAGTGTAAAAGGGCACTATTTTCAACTTGTTCTTTCTCATCTGTTGTATTATATAACTTTTCTATGTTCTTGAGTTTTCCTTCCTTTGTGATTTCATTCAGCAATTTGTCAATTGGGGCAATATTTTGTTGAGTCCTTTTCTTTTTGGGTGTTAGCTTTTTCTTTGGGGTTGTCTTCTTGACCAGAGACCTCACTGCCTATTGTTTTTGTCTAGTTCTTCTAGGTGAGGGTGTGGATGCCGGTGAAGGATCCCTTTTCCTTAAAACTCTTTTGAATGTTGCTGGTTTGTCATTCTCTGAAGAAATTGCTACCAGTGATAGGTGAGTTTCAGGTTGTAATGTTACTAACTCATCCTCAGTGATACCTATTTATTTCAACACATCTTCTTTGATAGCCTTATCCTGTCTTGAACCTCTTCTCACAGTTGCTTCAACTTTCTTCACTCTCTTCTTAGATTGAATTTGGCTTTCAATGGTCTCAAGACTACCAAATACTTCTTCCTTGGGTTCCTTGGGTGCTTCTAGAAGGGTTTTTGCATATGTTTCAATGATGTGATCATCGGTCTCATAACCCACCTCAGTAACCCAAATTGTTCTTGGGATAACTGCTTCCATCCAGATCTCATCCTTTTTAATTACAAAGCACATATCATCCTTGTATTTGTTAACAATTTTCTGTGACAGTCTAACTCTTTTGTTCATTCTGGCCTTTAGTGCTTGAAAAATACTCATTGATATTCTTTTCCTTGTTTTCACCCATGTAGTTGAATAGGTCTGATAACTATTTCCCTACTGGTATGTCAAATCCAAGGTTCTTGTTGCCTATACTAGGCACCTATTTGGTTATGTGTAGCATTAAGCATACAAGCAAATTACCAAATCTAAAAGTCCCTTTCTTATCCTTCTTGATTTTCCCTAAATTATCAATCAACTCATCTTTTAGCCATTCACATACATCAATTTTCACGTTGTCCTTAACCATGTCATAAGCACTCTTTATGCATAAACTAGAAACTGAGTTAAGTCTATTTGTATGAGTTGCTTTGTAACCTAGAATCATGCTAATGAATCTCACATTTATGTCAGTTGCATCATTAACCCTCAAGGACCTATTGTCGGATGTTGCACCTATTAATTTTGTTACCAGGTCATTTGAGACCTTCTTTGTCTTGTCTAGTTTGTTACCGGTGGAAGGTAACCCTGTTACAGCTTTCACATCTTCCTTGGTAATTTTATGAATTGAATCTAGCCAAAAGAATGCACCATGTACCCTACTCAACACTATCCTAGTTCTTGTATGTTGCAATGGATGTACATTCTAGGATCTTCTACAAAAATAACTCCTTTTGGGATTTGGGAAAATGCACCAACATTGTCATATGGGCCTAGGGCATTTGATTACCTCGACTACAGTAGGGTTTGCTATGAATTTAGGTGCAGAGGAGGATGCCATGATTATAAATACCTTTTTCTACCTTAGGAAGGATTGATTGCTGAAGTGCTTTGCCTCTTTGCTTGAAATAGCTTAGCTCCAGAAATTTCGCGCTCTTCGAACTTTTGAATTCTCGATGAAGTGAAATGGAGCCAAAATTACAAATTTATGATGTTAATGTGTCATCTACCACATTTAATGCATGCCGGTTAAGTAATCACTTAACATTGTCTGCTAGTATAGAAGTAATTTTCAACTTCTCACCATTAACCGAGGGAATAATAGCATATGTCTCATTTGATTGCCAAACCCTCAAGAAAATTTTCTTCAATTTGATGAAGAGCTTCCTGCCGGTGGAGTGTTAATTGGTTCTACCAGTGGAGGAGTATTTCCAACATTATTTAGGTTTGACTTTCTAATCCATTGTTTTGAGAATTCCTGCTTAACCTCTTCAACCTTTTCTTTCCTTTCAAACTAGAACTTTTGTTGTCTACTGGTGATCCTTTACTTTTGTAGAATTTTGCAATATGCCCAATCTTGTTACATGCATAGCAAGTCACATTATTTTTATAAATAGCTTTCCCATAACCTATGCTGGTTTATGTTCTACATTGATTAGATAAGTGTCCAAATCTTCCACAAACATAACATCTCACATTCATTCTACAATTTTCAGAGTTATGACCAACTTTGTTGCATTTTGAACATTGACCCATGGGTGTTTTCATGTTCTGATAATTTCTAGATCTACATTGATTTTCTCTATGACCATACTTATTATAGTTAAAGCATTTTCCATTGAATTTATAAGCAGTAGGTTGTCTTACCGGTTTGCTATGATCCTGTGTGTTTGCAATACTGGAGCTTTCTCTCACCTCAAAGCCAATTCCACAAGTGTCACCATTAGGTTTTTGAATCTTCAACAAGTCACCAAGTTCTTCTAAGCTTTTCTTGAATTTTTCTTTGTGTTGATTTGCAATATCCAGTTCTCTTTCTAAGATCTCTTTCTGTCTCATCAGTTCATTGGAGTCATTTTGTGTATGCATAAGATCTGTCTTCAACAAGTCATTTTCATAGATAAGTCTTATGTTCTCATTTATTGCATCACTTAGTCTTCTAGTCAACTCTTCTTCATTATTCTTTCTATCTTCATTTTCCTTACAGAATCTCATGGTCATGTCTTGCATTTCATTCTTCATTGTCATGTTCTCTTGTTTTAGCTTTCTTATCTGATCATTAAGTGATTCTTTTTCATCATTTTCATTTTGCATCTTTTCACATAATTCTCTTCTCTTGTTTCTTGCAATGGTAAAATTCTCTTGAAGTGCTTGAATGATATCCTAAGCTACCTTTAGATCATCTTCAAGTTTGATGTTTTTCAATTTTTTTGTATCATAGTCTAAGAGAGCTGCTTCTAGTTGCTTCATCAGATTTTCCATCTCTACCAGTGTCAAGATCTTCCTCAAGTTGTTAGGCTTCTAAAAATAGAGGACCAAGCTCTGATACCAATTGTTAGGGTTCCCGCAGATACTAAGAGGGGGGGGTGAATCAGTATCTAACCAGTATATTGAATTTCTTAACTTAAAACATGTAGAACATATTAAAATAGTGTACCGGTAAACAAGAAGTAATGCAATAAATAGAGATAAAAGCAACCACAAGAAAAACACACCATAACACAATATTTTAATGAGGAAACCCAATATGGGAAAAACCTTGGTGGGATGTGTGACCCACAATATTCACTTACTAGCCAAAAAGAGAATATTACTGCAACAAGAGGGGCCTACACATGCAGGAAGGCCAAGTGCCTAGAGCTCACTACTCAATTACAAAAGGGAAAGTCTCACCGACTTACAAAATGGATTATATAAATCTAGTGCCTTGTACTACTTCAAAATAGCATCTATAATGCCAGATCTAGTACCGGTTTCTACTCTGCTTCTTACATAAACCCTTAACCTATAATTTGCATAATAGGTCTGCCTTATTTTGCCTTATTACATTCTATCATATATCCACAAATGTTCTACAATGATTTCTTATATATATGAGTCATTTTACAATGTTCCCAAGTCATCTTATAAAGATTTTACAATGATAAACAAAATATATTATAACAAAAATCTTGTCGGCCTCTGTGCCATTATGCTTCCTTTCACTACCAGTGTCGGTGGTCTGAGTGCTAGTGTAGAGTCTGATCTTGCTGGTGCTAGTATAATGCCTTACTGATGTCATAGGATTGTAAGGTTTCCATCAATGGCAAAACCTTCAATCACCTACAATGTCTCATTGGAGTGTGCATATGCCAAGACAGGGTTCATTGAGTGTGACTACTGATTTGTACTCTCTATTCAACTCTAGGGTTTCCAATTTGGCTTATGCAGTGCAACTGATGAGATTTTTTGATGAGTTAGTTAATAAATGAGGATGAGATCATGGTGCCATGTTAGTCATGTGCATGTGAAGGACTTGTTTGAGGATCTTGTGCGTGAAGATCAAATGCATTGAATGTCTACCTCGGGAATGCATGTTGTTCTAAGTAGTGTATGAAGTGCACATGATGGGTTACTGATTTCTAGATGTGATGAAGATTGAATGATGTAGAATGACTTGAGATCTATTTTAGATCACTTCATTCTATGTAATGGTTCGAATAGTTAGGACTGGACTGCTTGTAATTGTAAACCTAAATTGTTTAGGGTTTAGGGTTTATGCTACTGACCTAATTATTGTCTATAAGGTCGATGATGTTTGTTATTGTTAGTTTTGGAAAATGATGTGTTTGTGTGTTGAGATACTTGGCAAACCAGAGTGTGATTATAGAGGAGAGGAACTAAAAAGGATCTGCCTTAGCAAGTAGTGATGTTATCAGATCAGAGCTTTACCTGTTGACTTCTAACCATTTCAACACAAGGAAAAACCTTAACCGGGTAGCTTTCATAGGCTTGTTGCAAATTCTCTAACTAGGTAACTCAAGTTCATTGAGTTCTTTAAATCCTCTAGCGAGGTAACCTTTAATAGGGTTTTATAGCCATCCCTTAACTAGGTGATCCCTAACAGGATTGATTCCTTACAAAACCTTATTATAAAGTCTTTAAACAAATTAGGCTCCTAACATAGTGGACTTCAAAAGAGTTCAAAACAAGCTTGTGGGTATTCATCCCCATCATGGTTTTTTCCATTTGGGTTTGCATGTGAAAAATCTGTGTTATGGGTTGTGAGTTTTCATGTGATGATTAAGTAGTTGTTCATTAAGCTAGTTATGCATACAATGCTAAATTATTGTGGTATTGCTTATACAACTCATGCTTGATTATATCAAGAAGTAGTCATCAAGATTTAAGATCTATTAAAGTACATTTGGTTAACTGGTTTATATGTCTGAAGCATTTTTGTGTTTAACCGATATACCCATGGTTAAGTTCAGTGGTGAAGGCAATCAGTCAGCAGTGTTTTAATATGATTAAGTGTTGAGAAAGTTTTTGTCTATACTGATTCACCCCACCCCCCTCTTAGTCAAAGTTAGGGTATTAGTTATTCATCATTATTCATCAATTGGTATCAGAGCAACTCAAGGCCCATGGTGATATAAGCTTAGCCGCTTGAGGCAAAAGATCCTACTTTAATGATGAAGAGGGAAGGTCCTAAGTTCAATAGGGATAACTTCAAAATATGGAAGGAAAAAATGAAGATTTATATCAAGAATTTGGGTGCTCAACACTAGAGCTATGTTCAGAATGCCTATGTAATCCCCACTGGCACTCTAACCGATGATCAAAAAAGAGAGATTCAAGAAAAAGGGAAAGTTATGGAAGCCCTTATTAGTAGCTTATGTGATATTGAGTTCATTGATGTATAAGACAAGGAAATTCCTAAAGATGTATGGGATACACTAGAAACCATTTATGGCGGTGATGAGCATGTCAAGGAAGATAAGGAAGAAAGCCTTAGAGGAAAATTTGAAGACATGAGGATGGTTGAAGGTGAGACCATTCAACAATATGGCTTAAGGATCAAGATTGTGGTTGGAGATATCAAGAGCACTAGTGGATGTTACGTCCAACTAGGAAAGCTAATGTACTGAGAGGGGAGGGGTGAATCACTACTTCAAAACTTTTCTTGAAAAACAATTTTACTGATAAACATAAACTAAGTATTGCTAATCTCATAATATATAATACTAAAAAATAATCATCGAAATAACATACATAAAATTTCACTCCATAACACAAAGATTTTTGGTTACATAGAAACTCTTGGTTAGAGAGAAAAACTGTGATGGGGATGGCACCCACAACTTCACTACGGCAATAATCAAGATTGCTCGGTTAGAGCTACATTTTTAGCTATTTCTGATAGCTTACCCTGTTAGGAGTATAAAGATCTTTAGATCTACCTTGCTAAACCCTAAACCCTAAACCCTCTTTAGGACCTGGTTAAAGGCTTTACAATTTATAATTTATAGACTTTATTAGAGTCTTTACTTGGTTAAAGGTTTCTAACACAACTCAAATAATTTTAATCAAAATCTTTACAAAATATATGCAACTTTACATTTTAAATGTTATAACAGACTCTATGTGCTCAATATGAAATTACCTTGCTCATAGCATTCCTTGGTAACTGATAAATCAACTTGGTAACCACTTCTATATACTCTGTCCTCTTAAACTATTCTTTGAAACCTTCTCGGTAACCTATGATTATCTCTATCAATTTTCTTTCTTCTTATTGAACTATGTCATTCCTTTGTGTCTCTTTTCTTGATTGACTTTTCATATACCATATATCCCTCTGTTTAGATACTCAAATAATTCTATTTATATAGATCTCTAAGATGATGATTTGTTCATGCTTCAATCACACAAACATGTTTTATTGAATAAATAAACATAGAAATTATTTCATTGGATATTCTTCCTCAAAATAATACAAAATCTTTAAATGCAATTTCCTATGTAATAACGGTTTCATCTTCTCGAATCTTGTAACACGTTTCACATGTGTGTCCAAGTTCATTGAATCTAGTAACACATTTTCACTCAGTTCAGATTAACTCGGTAGATATATGAACTTTACTCGGTAGACAGCTCGGTGTGTCTCATTTTGGTGACTAGCCTTTCTTCTATAACCGACACCGATAGCCTTAGTAATTACCGACTAGACATTTCAGTAGTATTAACTGACTAGAGTATATAGAATAACCTTGGGCATAAAACTAATGACAACTTAGTAAATAGTAACAATCTCCCATTTTGACATTAGTTTGGTATGTTTGACAAAACTCCTTTCAAAGTCATAACACAAAATCTATATACTTGCAAAATAAACTAAAATGATAGTATATACATTGATCAAATACATACTCAAATACATACTCCCCTTATCAATGTTCTATACATAACTTGATGTTCCATACTCTATATTTCATGCTCCTGAAGATCGGAGTGTTGGGAAAAATGGTGTCTCAACCTTGCATTTATGCAAGGTTACTATTTATAGTAAGTTTTCATTTGAGCATGAAATGGTGTGAAACTCTCCTTGAAGCTTCTGGTTGGCTAGATAAGCATTCCGATAAAGTTGCGTCGCAAGGTCACAGCTAGTTTTGAAGATATTAAAGTTTTCATCTTGGAGGGGTGCGATAAAATATTTAAACTTAATTTTGGGAGGTTTAGAGGCTTCGAAACACCTTGAAAAGTGGCCGTAACCGGCATAGCTAGTTACGAGGTGATAGAGAACTTCGTGAGCTTTCCGACGCTTCAAACGGTTCGTCAATCGGACACCCGGTTCTCAAGTTATGGCCTCCGGAAGTTTGTACTCCTGAAATAGGAAAAATAATTTGTATCGGATACATAAATGAGCTGTAAAAGGGAGCGACACATGTTGATGTGTGCTTTAACATGTCATAGGGCATCTAGAAGGGAGATAAGGTCGGCTACACCTTATTGGGTGGTTTTAGCGCATGGTTTTGTAATACCGTTTGATGGTTTCTTGTATTGTATCTCCTATTTATGAGGTGTGTGAGATAGAGGTTGGGTGTAAGAGAGTCTTATGGCTATTGAGTTGCCTCTGAATCTCTGATTAGTGGTACTCCTGTGAAGAGCTTGCTCTGCAAGTATGTTGTAATCTATTTTTTATTGCTGAATAAAATATTGAGCTGCTTTTGGAGTGTAGGGTTTTTCTCCCAAAAGGGTTTTCCCCATGTAAATCACTGTGTTGTGGTATGAATGCTATTATATCTATTTCTATTTTCTATAACTGTTGTAACAATCTGAAAAAAAATTTCATTACCCTCCTCTCAAGGTTAGTGTAGGAAGTTGTTTCCACTACTTAACTTCCTTACACCGAGCTCCCCTTGTCAATTTCAACTATACACTTGGTATATATTCTAAACTCTGTACACTTAGATACTCTATATACCTAGTACACTCCCCCTTTTTAACAAACATCAAAACTAGTTACCATTTGGTGGGGACAACTAATCAAAAATAGATTTATACTTTGTATGAGCGTCTATAAGAGCGTTGGTAAGTGCATCCTCGACACTTTCCATTAGAGAATTTTGAGCTGTAATATCAGCTAATAGTGTGATCAAACCATCTAAAGTGCTTCCCTCTACTTGAGTGGACAATTGGGTAGCTTAGTTGATCTGCTCTTGAACTGATGACAAATTGGAGAGATCGGTAATCTCTTTTTCAATGACTTTGGTCTTATTCTTGACATCTTTGATAAATAATGAGAATGTACATAACTATTGGAATAAATAAATGATATGCTTGAGTTGAGGAGACAACTCAGCAATGATTTCAATAAGCTTTGTTTTACCTATAGCAATTGCTTTCTGCACTTCTTCAATCATCTTGGTAGTTAGCTCTTTATCTTTCAATTTGCTAAGATATTCAGATGCTTCTACTCCCAGTGCCTCCAATTGAGTGAGTAGTTCATCTAGTTGCATATGGATGGAAGCATCTTTATTTATGGTAGCTTCAAGTATCATGTCTATCAATAATGTTTTGACCTTCTGAAGTACTCGGTTCTTCTTCTGAATAGCTATCTATCTTTCCTGTTCTGCTTTGGCTTTACAAAGCTCACCAAATTCTATCAGTGCTTGCCCTTTTAATTTTGTAATGTCAACATTTGGCAACACAATAGGCTTTGATAGATCTATCTTAAAATTGTGCTTCTTTGCTTTCTTCTCTTTTGATGATGATTCCTTCACTGGTTGAATGGGTACAATGGCTTTGGAGGTTTGTCCTTCCTTGGTATGTTTCTCAATGGAGGAAACACTTTTGTCAGTCTCTGTAGCCTTTGTTGTATCCTTCAATGTTTCCTTGCTCGGGGTTTCAGTGGAAACTGTTTCGATGCATGATGGTACTTGGGAAGTTTTCTCACCAATTTCCTGAGAGGTAGGTTCATCTTGTTTATCCTTAGGAGCTTCTATGCCTTCGTCTATGTCCTAAGGTTTCTCGACTGAAACTTATTGGGTTATCAGAGGATAGGACTTAACTTGTTCCAAAACTGATTCACTTGATACCAGTTTGGCATAGGCATTCCCTTCTATCATCTCTTCTTCTTGTGCCTCGGTGTCTATGACATCCTCATCTATCTGAATAGTGGAAGCAGGATCTTTCTCGATGATGTCAACTATCTCCTCTTCACCTTTAGGCTCTTTAGTCTGAATTCTGAATATTTTCTTCCATTTTTCTTTGGTTTCATTTTCAACTTCAAGATATAGACCATTCATCATTTTTAAGGCCCTTTGTTTTACTTGAAAATTTGTCTAGTAGTTTTTCAAGTGATCTCTTATTTCATCTATCGACATATCTAGAAAGAGATGTACCAAAACTCTTTCTCTTATTTTCTTCTCCAAGTCTAGAGCATATTTCCATCTATTATCAATATGTGAGTATAATGCTTTTGGAAGAAAACCAGTCACTTCCAATGGAACCACTCAGAGCTTGAGAAGTGTACTATTTACAGTCTCTTCTATTTGCCTCTTCACTTCATATGTTTTGGAATCATATTTTACATATCTAAATTAGTCTTCTGTTCTTCTTTCTATAAGTTTTTGTAACCTTAGGAATTTCTACATTCTTTTTCTTCTTACCGGGTGACACAACATATGATCTAGTGTTTGGTTGCTTCATTGATGGGGTCAATGATACCTTGGTTGCATCCTGTTTCTTTCTCTTCAAAATTTTGCCTTTTGGCAACTCGGTGCTCAGTGTAATTGCTTCTTCTTGTGCTTCAAATTCTTCCTCAATTGAAAGTTGATCACTCTTGGTAGGAGTGGAGGTAGAACCTTCTCCAAAAATTTTCAATTAAATCCTTTATCACTCTGGTGGCTTTTCTGGTAGCCTTTGGAACAACAATGCTCATTTTTAGTTTCTCTTTCACCTCTTCATAGGCACCATATCTTTTCTTGATAGCATGCCTTAGAAGTGCTAAAATGGAATCTATTTGCTATTGAGCAATGTTGAAATCTATCTCATAACCCATAGGTGGTAATGATTGAGTCCTGGGTTCTACTGCATTGACATAATACTAGTATTTTGTATCCACTTCAAAACATATAGTATCCTTGTATTTTTCCACTAGCTGAGGTGGAATCCTATACCTGCTATGCATCTTTTCTTGGAATTTGTTGAAGTAGTCATCCATTATCTCATTGAAATTATCACCTAGCTAATTGATGAAATCATTTATTTGATGGGTGATAGGTTGGTGTAATTCCCAAACAACATTATCGACTGATGGAAAGAATTTCTGAAAATAGAAGAACATACACACTAAGAGTGACCCAAACTTTAGTGTGTTAGCAATATTATTCTTGTTTGGTTTCCTTATTGTATTTAGATTTTCAAAAAGATTCTTCAATAGCACTTCACATAAATCAATTTGTATACCCTTTTTAATAATTTTATAGGCCAAATCTATAGCTCCACATGGTACACTATTTTCTCTTGCTGACTGGAAGAAACAATAACCAATAACTCTAATAGCAAAATTGAGTTCTGCATCAGTCACATTGTTCAACTTAAGACCTTTGCAATCAGACTCAACTCTTGTTAGTGTTATCAATTCCTTTTGTGAAATCATCTTCTATGCTCAGGCATGGTCAAATATAGGGTATCCAGTTATCATGTGAATAATCTCCTTGGTGATCTTGAAAGGTTGATCCTCTAGCCACATAAAATCTTCATGTACTTGGCTCAAGACAAATTTGACCCATTGGGGTTTGAAGACTTAAGGATAGGTTAGGGCTTCAGTCAAACCCTTAACTTTGATATGCTCAAACTTGCTATCTAGATTTCCATCAGTGCACAATTCATCATACATATCCTTAATCTCAGTATGACCTAGCTCTTCAACATGACACTTGGTATAAAATCTAACATCTTCAATCAATAGAACCTTATCCGAAATAAGAGAGAATGCAGTTTTCTCATCGGGTTCAGAAGACACTTTGGGAGGTAAAGTGTATTTCAGTGTAGGCTTCTCAATGGTTTCTACTACAATGGGTTTCTAAACTTTGGGGGCCATTTCAAACTGAAATTCTACTTACGAAGTAGCTTAGGGTTTCAAATAACCAGAAAATGCTTCTATTGGCAAATGCACACTCCAATGTGACATTGTAGGTGATTGAAGGTTTTGTCATTGATGGAAACCTTACAATCCTATGACACCAGCAAGGCAATCCACCGGCACCAGCAAAGTCAGATTCTACACCAACACACAGACCACCGACACCGACAGTGAAAGGAAGCATACCAACACAAAAGCCGATGGGAATTTTGTTTGTAATTTACATTGTTTATTATTGTAAAATTATTGTAAGCCAACTTGGCAAATTGTAAATGACTCATATATATAAGAGATCATTATAGAACAATAAAGTAAGCATGGTAGAATATAATTAGGCGAAATAAGGTAGACCTATTATGTGAATTATAGGTTAAGGATTTATGTGAGAAGCAGAGCTATAAACTAGTACTGGATCTAGCATAGTAGATTCTATTTTGAAGCAGTACATGACACTAGATTTATATAATCCATTTTGTAAGTCAGTGAGACTTCCCATTTTGTAATTGAGTAGTGAGCTCTAGGCACTTGATCTTCCTACATGTGCAGGCCCCTCTTGTAGCAGTAATATTCTCTTATTGGCCAGTAAGTGAATATTGTGGGTCACAAATCCCACCAAGGCTTTTCCCACATTGGGTTTCCTTGTTAAACTATTATGTTATGGTGTGTTTTTCATGTGCTTTCTTTTATCTCTATTTATTGCATTAATTTTTGTTTTTCAGTATATAGTATTAATGTGTTCTACATGTTTTATGTTGAGAAAATATTTAAACTGATTAGATACTGATTCACCCCTCCTCTCAATATCTATGGGAATCCTAATAGCTTCTAACTTAGTAAATACTTTGAAAATATTCATAACTTGATTTGATCGGTTAACTGCTTGGAAATGTTTGATCACCTTTTGATTCGCTCTTCTCTTTATTGATTAATTCAAAGTAGATGCACCTAACTCGATAGGTAAGGCACTTCCTTCATTAGTTGACACATTTTCCTTCTTTTTCCAGAATTTCTATAATTTGCTTCTTATTTCCTCAGTATCTCCTTTGGGTTGATCTCTGTGGTCTTTAGCCAAGTGTCCAACTTTGTGACAATGAAAGCATGCCATTCCAAGATTTCTCCATGATCTTTGATTGTTCATTTCAAACCTTATCATACAGTTTGCACTTATATGTGCATACCTTCCACAACATTCACACCAAATTCTTGTATTGTAATCTCATGGTACTGAAGTATATTGTCGATTGAGATTTGTGTGAGTTTGGTAGCTTCTAGTAATTGCTCGATGTGGAGTCCACATATAGTTTTTCTGCTTAAACCAACATTTCTCAGTATTGTGTGCATGTCTATTGCAATTTTTACAAAACCCTTTGACATTTGCCTTCTGATAATTGTTAACAATTTTTTTCCTACATTGTTTAGATGTGTGACCATACTTATTACAGTTGTAACAATAACCATCAGACCTAGTAACATTCGGTTGCTTATCTTTTCTGATCCTGCAAACATTGGTAGTATGTCCTTATTTTCCATAGTAGTTACAAATAGGCTTCTTGTCCTTCACCTTATCTTTGTCTCCACCCTTTGTTGATGATTCTCCTTTCTTGATGGTGTTGATCCCTTTCTTGGTAGAGTTGTTTCTTTTGTAACCAAGTCCTGCTGATTTGTTGGATGATCTCATATTTAGTTGCTCATCCAACATTCTTGATGCTTCATGACTTTTCTTCAGTGTTTCCTTTGACTTCTTTTTAGCTTCTAGTTCATCAGTCAATCTTGATGATCCAAGTTTCAATGCTTGGTTCTCATTTTCTTTTAGAGTTGCTTCATGATGTGCATAATCTAATTGATCAGACAGATTATGTTGAACTCAAGTCATCCTTGATATTTCATCATTCTTTTCAGACACCATTGCTTCTAACTATTGTTTTTCTCTTTCTATATTTCACATATTATCTTCAATTGTTCTCAATGCATCAATATTTTTAGTCATCTGTGTGCTGAAATACTCATGTTCCCTTCTCATTGCTTTTAGTTGTTCACTCAGTGCTTTGTTCTTTTCTTTCAGTTCAACAATCATTTCTTCAGATTCTTCTGATATTCTATTCCTAGATGATGTCTTAATTTGTTCCACTAACTCTTGTGAGCCCTATAAATCATCACACAACCTTCTTCTAACTTTCAGTAATCTCTGCATTTGTCTCTACATATCTGCAATCACTTGATTAGCATGATCCAATTCTTCTTGAAGATTCACAATTCTGTGTGATTGTTTATAGCCTTCCATTAATAGGATCTTTCTCTTTAGGTTGTTAGACCCTTTACCAATAATATAGCTCTAATACCAATTGTTAGGTCCAAATAGGAAAGCTAATGTACTGAGAGGGGAGGGCTGAATCAGTACTTCAAAACTTTTTTTGAAAAACAGTTTTACTGATAAACATAAACTAAGTATTGTTGATCTCATAATATATAATAATGAAACATAATCATAGAAATAACATACATCAAATTTCACTCCATAACACAAAGATTTTTGGTCATGCAAAAACTCTTGGTTCGAGAGAAAAACTATGGTGGGGATGGTACCCACAACTTCACTACTACAATAATCAAGATTGCTTGGTTAGAGCTACATGTTTAGCTATTTTTGATAGCCTACCCTGTTAGGAGTATAAATATCTTTAGATCTACCTTGCTAAAGGATTTTTACAAACACTTTTACAAAATGTTGTACCTGGTTAAAGGCTTTACAATTTATAGACTTTATTAGAGTCTTTTACCCTGTTAAAGGTTTCTAACACAACTCAAATTTTTTTAATCAAAATCTTTACAAAATATCTGCAACTTTACATCTGAAATGTTATAGCAAACTCTATGTACTCAATATGAAATTACCTTGCTCATAGCATTCCTCGGTAATTGATAAATCAACTCGGTAACCACTTCTGTATACTCTATCCTCTTAAACTATTCTCTGAAACCTTCTCAGTAACCTGTGATTATCTCTGTCAATCTTCTTTCTTCTTACTGAACTATGTCATTCCTTTGTGTCTCTTTTCTTGATTGACTTTTCATATATCATATATCCCTCTATTTAGATACTCAAATAATTCTATTTATATAGATCTATGAGATGGTGATCTATTCATGCTTTGAGCATACAAACATGTTTTATTGAATGAATAAACATAGAAATTATTTCATTGGATATTCTTCCTCAAAATCATATAAAATCTTTAAATGCAATTTCCTATGTAATAATGGTTTCATCTTCTCGAATATTATAACACATTTCACATGTGTGTCTAGGTTCATTGAATCTGGTAACACGTTTTCAGTCGGTTCAGATTAACTTGGTATACCTTCTTTGCTACTCGGTAGACATATGAACTTTACTCAGTAGATAGCTCGGTGTGTCTCATCTCGGTGACTAGCCTTTCTTCTATAACCGACACCATTAGCCTTAGTAATTACCGACTAGACATTTCAGTAGTATAAACCAACTAGAGTATATAGAATGACTTTGGGCATAAAACTAATGACAATTTAATAAATAGCAATAGTGGAACAATTGATGATCCCACCATTATCAGTAAAGTTCTGAGATCATTGTTGCCGGTCTATGCAATCAAGGTTGCCACTATTTAGGAGTTAAAGTCTACTACAAGACAAAGGTATCTCTAGACTCTATCATTGCAAAGTTGACAGCATATGAATTGAATAGCTATGATGGTAGTGTTCAGGAGATAGAGTCATTCTTTAGAGCATCTGTTTCCTCTGCACCAACTAGGAAAAGGAAAAGAAGTCAACACTAGTTATGAATCTAGGCCAAGAAGAGACATGGATGATGAGGAGATCTTGATGGAATTTGAAGCTCTTCTTGCCAAGAGACTTTCAAAAGGCACTGGAAAATACAAATGTAAGCTTCCTCTAAAATATTTTTCCTACAATAAGATAGGACATATAGTTGTTAACTATCTGAACAATGATAATAAGGATAAACCGGAAAGATTTATAAAGTATAAAGGAGGAGGTAGGAGAAATTGTCATCTTGTAGTGGATGAAGGTGTTTACAATGAAGAATTTGAGGATGAAGAGAATGAGGACATAGTGTTTGTAGCTATAAAGGAAGAGGTATCTGATCAAAAAGCCCTTGTCTCTCCCATTGACAACTCTAATTAGTGGATCATTGATTGCAGGTGTTCTCACCACATGACTGGTGACTGGAGAAAGTTTCTATCTTTGGAAGAATATGATGGAGGTATTGTTAGGTTTGGCAATGATGCACCTTGCATGGTGAAAGGAAAAGGATCCATCTCACTAAATGGAAAGAATAGTGTGGATGATGTCTACTAGGTGGAAGGCCTTAACCACAACCTTTTGAGTGTTTCTTAGCTGAACGACAAAGGACTCATTCTGGAGTTCAAAGGTGGAGTCTACAGAATAATTGGAAAGAATGGTCAACTTATTGCCACTAGTAAGAAGACTAGAGGAAACCTATGTTTAGTTGAATGTCAAGATTAGTCAGTGCCTGATGGAAAAATTTGATGATAGTTGGATATGGCATAGGAGACTTTGTCATATGAATTTTGATAATATTGTAAAGTAGAGTAAGATCATGGCAGTAAGAGGATTTCCATTGCTGAACAAACTAGAGAATACTTTATGTAGAAAATGTCAACTTGGGAAGATGTCTTCCTCAACATTTAATGGTAAGTCTTTTTCAATGAAGAACTTACTTGATCTTGTGCACACCAATCTGTTGGTCTGATAAAAACTAGAAGCATTCAGGGAGATTAGTATTTCATGATTCTT
Organism: Cryptomeria japonica; assembly: GCF_030272615.1. Classification (NCBI taxonomy): domain Eukaryota; kingdom Viridiplantae; phylum Streptophyta; class Pinopsida; order Cupressales; family Cupressaceae; genus Cryptomeria; species Cryptomeria japonica. The sequence continues at coordinate 177,850,782 of NC_081414.1, forward strand.
ACCAATGGCTGCTCAAGAATGATGTGGGTCACATTCTTGAAAGACAAGTCTAAGGAGTTTGGAAAGTTCAAAGACTTTAGAGCATTGGTGGAGAAGGAGAGTTGAAGAAGAATTAAATGTCTAAGAACTGATCAGGGAGGTGAATTCACTTCTGATGAATTCAACAAGTACTATGAATAGAACAACATCAAGAGGCAGTTGTCTACCCCAAGAACACCACAATAGACTAGCATAGCAGAAAGGAATAACAAAACTATAGTTGAAGTGGCCAGAACTATGCTGATACAAGGAAAGGTTGCTCACACATTTTGGAGAGAAACGGTGAGCACTGCAATCTATACCATGAATCAGGTACTCATCAAGAAAGGTAAAGACAAAAACCCCTATCAGTACTAGAATGGGAGAACTCCTAATGTGAGTTATTTTAAAGTATTTGGCAGTAAGCGCTATATCAGGAGAGGTGAGCATCTAAGTAAGTTTGATGCTAAATGTGATGAAGGAATATTTCTAGGATATTCCACTAAAACAAAATCTCTCAAATTCTACAACAACAGGACTTAGAAAATTATTGAGAGTATCAATGTTAGGGTTGATGAATCCCTTGAGGATCTTGAGGAAACCTACAGCAAGCAAGTGGAAGATGAACTGAGTGTAGCCTTCTGGGAACTAGTTAAGAAGGAAACAAGTTGCAAACACTAGAAAGACCTCAATATTCCTATACTGGTAGAAGCTGAAGAAAATAAAGAAGAAGATGAAGTGAAAGAAGAGAGGAAAAGAAAGCAGAACTAGCTAGGGTCATTCCTAGGTATGTGAAACTACATCATGATCCGAAGCAGATCATAGGAGACAAAGATGTAGGGATACTCACAAGGAGAAAGGTGAAAGAAAAATTTGGCATGATTTTTGAATTTGAGCCTAAGGCTACTAGAGAGGCACTTACCGATAAAGATTGGATAAAGGCAATGGAAGAGGAGCTGGACCAGATAGAAAAGAATATAACATGGTCCTTGGTACCTAGACTAGAACATAAGAATGTAATTGGTACCAAATGGGTGTTCATACATAAGCTTAATGAAGAAGGTGCATTGGTAAGGAACAAGGCAAGACTTGTATGCAAGGGATATGCTCAAGAAGAGGAAGAAGACTATGGAGAAACCTTTTCCCCAATGGCTAGATTGGAAGGTGTTTGAATGCTACTTGCATTTGCAGCATTCAAGGGATTCAAAGTATACTAGATGGATATAAAGTTTGCATTCCTGAATGGAATCCTAGAAGAAGAAGTGTATATTGAGCAACCAGATGGGTTTGATTTGTGAGAAGAAAGTAACATGGTGTGTAGATTACGCAAGGCCCTATATGAATTGAAACAAGCACCAAGGGCATGGTATGAATGGTTACACTCTCATCTTGTATAGATAGGATTTCAGAACAAGTGAGGACAATAACATCTACCTGAAATCAAAAGGTGATCAGATTCTGATTTGTTAATTGTTAATGAGTATGACCATACCCTCCTTGGACAGTAAGGAGAGGTGATTTAGGAACTTGAAAGGTGGGAGAAGGATAAGCACCTTGGACTTCAAAGAGAGGTTTATCATGCTCATTCAAGTTTATCATGTTAACTAATTTAGAAGTTTTGTTCTTGTTTAAAGATTTTGATAAAGCCACAAAGTCATCAAGAGCATCATCCAACAAAGCATGATCATATCAATTAAAAGGTTTATCTTTTGATTCAAAAGGAGACATCTCTTCATAGAGGGGATCATTGAAAACAACCATGTTACTAGATTTAGTGGAAGAGTTGATAGGAATGTACCCTTGAGAGGAATCATTCGACTTATCTTTCTCATCACACCGAAATGGCATAGTAACAATGTTTATGAGTTTTTGGTAAAATGAAGGTTTGGTATCTTTAGGGTTCAAAAACTCATCTAAAGCTTCATCTAATTCATCTTGGCTATACTCATTAACAAAGCAAGACTAGGCTAACATGTCCTAATCCTACCTTTTGACACACATTGTGGAATACGAAAGAGCCTAGAGGTATCACACAATTGGCTACTTCTTTTTCTGGAAGAGAGAGCCATGGGCTACCTATTAGGGTTTCTATTCCTTTGTTGTAATTGAAAGATAAAATGATGCCAGTTCAATTCCTAACCCCAAAGTGCAAGTATGAACTAATAACAAGATTGCAGAATTGAGATTGAACAGTGGAAAGCTATAAACACAAGGACAAGACAAGAATCTAGATGCATACCCGGAGTTAAAATTTGAGTGAAAATGTTCGGGACGGGGGCGCAGGCATCACTGTCCTGATTCTGCTCTTGAAAACTGCTGTTTTGCAACCTGAAAAGCTGTTGGAAATACTGAAACTAGCTGTCTAACTGAGGGACTAGGGTGCCCAGTGCCACTGTCCCAGGGACCAGGGCACCCAACACCCCTGTCCTGGCAGGACCAGGGCACCCCATGCCCCTGTCCTAGCTTTCTGGGTTGGAATTTGGTGTGAAGTTCTGTCTCAGTCCGCTTCCATCGGATCTGCAACTTGTGGTGTTGTCCGAATCCCAAAATCTGCACTTATATTTTAAAAGGTATGGTGGACGGCTATATAGGGTTTTGCCTTAGTCAAACCCCTGCTTTGGTGATTTCCACCTCCATGAATAGCCAAGTTGTATTGTAAAAGTAGTGTGTGTGCAGACCTTGTGTGTGTGCAAGATCCTAAAATGCAAGTAAGCAAACTAGAGCAACCTAGAAAGTAAACCCTAATTGCTTGTAAATGATAATGTAAATGCTCCAAACCAAGATGCAAAGTGATCTAAAGCATGAATACAAATGATATAAGGAGGCTTATGCAAAGACATGAAAACAACATGAAATCATACCCAACCCGAAGGGAGGGGTACAAGCCAATCTTCAGTCGGTGATCCCTTATTGCTCTTCAATGCCTTCAAAGCCCTAAATGGATGAATGAAATTGATGAATGCTTGATGGATGGATGTTGAATGTTATTGAAGTCTTCAAAGATCTTCTCTTTCGCTGCATAGAAGGTCCTTGAAACCAAAAATTTTGATCCTTTCAAATGAAGAAAGAGAGCTCTTATATATGAAACCCTAGGTCTTAATTTCAACTTTTGGCCGACCTAGAGATTGAATCTCCCACCAATTTCTTGGGGTTAAGCTTTATTTTATGATTGGATCACGCTCCTAAAATTTTGGGAAAAATGTCTGGGACCATGTGCACTCCGGGCGCCATGGTCCTAACAACTTTTCACCAAATTTTCAGGGCCGTCGGATATGATGATTTTAGAGAGAATCCTGAAGTTACAGCTGATTTCAAGATGTTTTGACCCCTGAAATCAGGCCTTAAAGTTCAAAATAGGACCTAATTAGGGTTTTAGATTAAATGATGTATTGGAAGAATAAAATGAAAGGGGCACACTTTAATGAAAAGGGCCCAACTTTATGATATGGGAGATGATAAAAATAGAACCTTAGACCTAATTAAGTGCTAAAGGGGAAATGCAATGCAAAATGCAAAATGCACCAAGGCGGGTGCTAAACTAGGTGTGAAATTGAACCCAGCATGAACTTATTATTGCTTTCTCTTGCATTGCATTTGTTAGATCTAGATCTAGATTTAGTGTGTTTCATTTAAGTTTCATTTTCATTAAAAAAAAAGAAAAAAAAGAGGGAAAAGAAAGAGTGTGTTTCTTTGTTTCTTTGCATTGTGTTTTTTATTTATTTCAAAATGTTAGATTTTTATTTGCAAGATGTTCATATTTATGATGATGTATGCAATTACGAGTATAGCCAAGATAAATTAGATGAAGCTTTAGATGAGTTTTTGAACCCTAAAGATACCAAACCTTCATTTTGCCAAAAACTCATAAACTTTGTTACTATGCCATTTCGGTGTGATGAGAAAGATAAGTCGAATGATTCCTCTCAAGGGTACATTCCTATCAACTCTTCCACTAAATCTAGTAACATGGTTATTTTCAGTGATCCCCTCTATGAAGAGATGTCTCCTTTTTAATCAAAAGATAAACCTTTTAATAGATATGATTATGCTTTGTTGGATGATGCTCTTGATGACTTTGTGGCTTTATTGAAATCTTTAAACAAGAACAAAACTTCTAAATTAGTTAACATGATAAACCTGAATGAGCATAATAAGCCTCTCTTTGAAGTCCAAGGTGCTAATCCTTCTCCCACCTTTCAAGTTCCTAAATCACCTCTCCTTACTGTCCAAGGAGGGTATGGTCATGATTCCTTTCTTACTCCGAATAAACCTATCATCACTATGCATGGAAGAAAACCTATAAGTCCTTTTAGTTATGCCAAGCAATTAACTAGAGAGAGTTATCATGTGGTTGCTCATACTTATAATACTAGAAATATTAGGTAGCCTAATCCTCCTCCTGTTACTCTAGTTTCTCTTCCTAATCCTCAACCAATTCTTTCGCAAGCTCCACGTCTTTCACAAGTTATTGCTAAGGAATATGATCTCATAGAACAACTTAAAGCTACCCCTGCTAAGATATCCCTTTGGGATTTGATCCAAACTTCTTCCACTCATCATGGAATGTTACAAGATGCCTTGAAAGATTTGAATGTTCCTCCACCTAATACATCTAGTAATATAGTGTCTTTGGTTAATTCTGTGATGAATACTAAAGCTCAAATTGTGTTTACTCAAGATGAATTGCCTACTAGTGAAATTCAACATCAATATGATCCCTTGATGATTGTGGTTATCATAAATGACACTACTATAAGACGAACATTAGTAGATAATGGCTCTAGCCTTAATGTGTGTAGCATTAGTCTATTGCATAAGATGAATGTGGATACATCCCTTATTGAGCCTAACTCTCATCCCATTCGAGGCTTTGATAATGTGGCTAAGTCTTCATTAGGTATTATCACCTTACCCATCAGAGTGGGACCTGTTACTTTGCCTACTCCTATCCATGTTATGTCAGGAAATCTAACATACAACTTGTTATTAGGGAGACCTTGGATTCACAATATGCAAGTTGTCCCCTCTACATTGCATAGACAAGTTAAATTTATTTATAACAATAAGACATACACCTTGATAGGTGATACTAATTTTCAGGCTTGTTTGCAAACATCTACTTCCAAAGGGAGTTTTTCTAAGCCTTCCTCTTCTAGTGATGACTCTTTAAACAAGATACCTATGGATGAATCATCACCCTCTGATAATCAAAATTCTTTGGATGACTCTGAAGTTCTTGAAGAAGATTCTTCTCAACTTGAATCTACACATGAAAAGGCTTTTGATCCTAAGAAGGTTCTCGCATAAGACGATTGGGGATCTCTTGACTTTAAGAGATTTAGAAGGTGCTTTTGATCTTGAGAAGGTTCTTGCAGGAGACGATTGGGGATCTCTTGACTTTAATCCCACCTTTGTAGGTGAGTATAGGGTTCCTCCTAGAGAGCTTAAAGTTAAAAAGAAGGAAGAAACTAAAGATCAATCAATCTTACCTGAACCGATGAACAATAATTTTGTGGCCGCTTCTCAAACTTCTTCTCCTTACACCTCTAATTCTGAAGAATTTGATTCTTTGTCTTATGAAAAACCATCTTCTCTTTCTAAAATGGCTAATTGTTATGGTCGTGGTTTTCATATTTTAGCTAAGTATGGGTATAATGGAAATGGTTGTGGTGCTCACGAATAAGGGATAAAGGTTCCTCTAGGGACTAATCTTTATGATGAGACCTTTGGACCTAGTTATAATCCCTATAAGCACACTAAAGCATCTAAAAGACCATCTCTCAATGTGAATGCTATATTTAGTAGTGATGATGATCTCACTTCAACTAAATCATCTTCTACTTCTATCAACTCTCATTCCCCTCATAAGGAAATCTTGGCGATGAACAAATCTCTTTATGAATCCCCTCAAATTTCTAAATCTACTTATGAATCTTTATCTCCTATTCATCATAAAGTCCCTTCCTCTAGGGATAAGGCTCTAATAAATTACACTCATCCCTCTTCTAAGATTTCTTGTGACTTTTCTTCTTCAATTTTTATCATTTTATACATGTTTTTGATCTCACTTATAGTTGAGCATTTAGCATGTCATATTCAAATACCTCATTCAATCTATCATGTCTTTAAATAACATCAATGGCTATTATGTTGCTCATCATTATGTGACATTGGTAGCTCATGTACTGGGGGCTCATTGTCATTCATGATGGTACAAGTTCAAGTGCAATCATATTTTTGAAGCAACATAATTGCCTAATTTTCTATGTTATCTCTTGTTCCTATGGGGACAAGAGTGATTTCATACATCTCTTCTTTTTATGGTTAAAATTTCCCTTTGGGGTAATACTGTGGAAATATTGATCATCTTTTCTTTAGAATCCTCTTTTCCTAGATATGGGAGAAGATGTGTATTCTCTTTCTTATCCTACCCACTTCTTGTAAGGAGCATTTTACATACACTAATGTCTTGCTTGCATGAACTCATGTGAGTATGTAGTACATTTTGCTTATGTCTAAATCTCTCCCTAGAAGATTGTGTAAGTCCTTCTCATTGTCCTTATCCTTGGGAGGCAATGATCTTTCCTTATTTTTATCTAAGGATCCACTTTTTCCTATTTCGTGGATGGTGTGAACTTTATTCCTTGTATGCATTTGTTGTTGTTTGTTCAAGAATTCTCTCTTACAATAGCTGTAAGTCCTTGACTACAACCTCTTTTGCACTTGTTAAAATACATCCATAATGAATTCGCTCTCCCAATTGGGTTAAAAAGAGCGTCATCCTTCATTAAGAATCACTTTCACGTCGCAAAAGAAGGAAGTATTGCATTCTTATTCTCTTCTTTGTCTTATTCTAGAAGATGTTATATTTGTCTAAGACAATTCCTCTTAGGGATAGGTGTCTTCTGTACAAAGATCTCTTCTCCTCTAAGGATCTCCTTTACACATACTACAAGATATCCCTTTTCAACTATCTTATCCTTGCTTAAAGAGTGCAAAACTCTCTTGCGTGGATCTATGACATTGTTGCATTTTTGGGGTATCTTCTTTTGTGATGAAGGTAGGTATCCTTGTTCTACTTTACTTATGACATAAACATTAAACTGTTTGAGCAATGGGTCATTCTCAGAACCAAAGCATAGACTCTTAGAGCGAGATGTCTCCATTTTTCTTTTATGCAAGGTGATTATTCTCAGGGATAGCATTTATAGGTTCTTTAAGAGGCATACCATCTACATCCGCTATTTTGTAAGCACCTAATCCATAATCTTCAATAACAATATATGGTCCAAGCCAATTAGGACTAAATTTTCCCTTTTCTTCAAGTAAGGTATTCACATTGCACTAATTCTCATAGAGAACTAAGTCACCTACTGAGAAGGAACATTGAATAACCTTATCATTATAGCTTCATTGTAGAGTTTTGTGATATGCTTGAATATGCTCAAGAGAATTTATATGTTGTTCATCAAGCATTTCAAGCTATTGAAGTCTTTGTTCTCTATAAGAGTCATCATCTACTATACCTTTGAGAGAAACTCTAAGTGATAGAATCTCTAACTCTAAAGGCATAATAGCATCAGCACCATAAACAAGATTATAAGGGGTAGTTCCTATAGCAATTTGTACACTCATTTGGTAGGCCCAAAGAGCATAGATTAGCTGAGTACTCCACTCCTTACCATGCTTATTCACGGTTTTGTGAAGAATTTGTTCAATTATCTTATTGGATGATTCGGCTTGACCATTTGATTGAGGATAGTATGGTGTAGAAAATTGATGTTTGATATGATATTTCTCAAGGAATTTCTTCATGTCCTTGTTCTTAAATGATGTCCCATTATTTGAGATTATAGTGGAAGGTATCCCGAATCGAGAAATAATGTTTTCTAGAAGAAATTGACATATCACTTCAACAGTAGTAGAGCGAAGGGGAACAACTTCTACCCACTTTGTAAAGTAATTTGTTGCGGTTATAATGAAAGTGTGTCCTTGAGATGAAGGAGGAGAGATTTTACCGATGAGATCCAACCCCATTGTAGAGAAAGGCCAAGAAGCTACATGAGAATGAAGTTCTTGGGCAGGAGCATGAATCAGATTATTGTGTTGTTGACTTTGATGGCATTTCCTAACAAATGAAAAAGAATCCTTCTGCATAGTTTGCCAATAGTATCCCATACGAAGCAATCTTTGAACCAAGGATTTGCCTCCAAAATGCCCCCCACAGGTACCTGAATGTGCCTCTTCAAGAGCAATAGGGATTTCTGATTTGTTAAGATAGTGAAGGAGAAGAGCGTTATAACCCCTTCGACAAAGAACATTAGAAAGAATGATATATCTAGCAGACAGCTTGCGGATTCTAGCCCCAGTGTTCCTATTGGCAAAATCAGGAAAGGTACCATCGGTCAAGTATCTTACAATATGTGAATACCATTCATCTAAGTCTATAAAGTCACAACATGTCACCAAGCTAGAATCATCTACAATAGCTGGAGAAATAAGGTTGTGAATAACAAATTTAAGATCAACCACAGGGTCCTCTAAAGATACAAGAGAAGCCACACATGCCATTGCATCTGCATGTCGATTATCTTTTCGAGGAACAGGTTCCATGGTATAAGAATCGAATTAGATGAAGCTTTAGATGAGTTTTTGAACCCTAAAGATACCAAACCTTCATTTTACCAAAAACTCATAAACTTTGTTACTATGCCATTTCAGTGTGATGAGAAAGATAAGTCGAATGATTCCTCTCAAGGGTACATTCCTATCAACTCTTCCACTAAATCTAGTAACATGGTTGTTTTCAATTATCCCCTCTATGAAGAGATGTCTCCTTTTGAATCAAAAGATAAACCTTTTAATCGATATGACCATGCTTTGTTGGATGATGCTCTTGATGACTTTGTGGCTTTATCGAAATCTTTAAACAAGAACAAAACTTCTAAATTAGTTAACATGATAAACCTGAATGAGCATAATAAGCCTCTCTTTGAAGTCCAAGGTGCTTATCCTTCTCCCACCTTTCAAGTTCCTAAATCACCTCTCCTTACTATCCAAGGAGGGTATGGTCATGATTCCTTTCTTACTCTGAATAAACCTATCATCACTGTGCAAGGAAGAAAACCTATAAGTCCTTATAGTTATGCCAAGCAATTAACTAGAGAGAGTTATAATGCAGTTGCCCATACTTATTATACTAGAAATAATAGGCAACCTAATCCTCCTCTTGTTACTCTAGTTTCTCTTCCTAATCCTCAACCAATTCTTCCGCAAGCTCCACGTATTTCACAAATGCTTAGTAAGGACTATGATATTATTGAACAACTTAAAACTACTCTGACAAAGATTTCTATTTGGGATTTAGTTCAAACTTCACCTGCCTATCATGGGATGTTACAAGATGCTCTAAAAAATTTAGATGTCCCACCTGCAGTGACACTTAATAATAATAATAACATGGATTCCCTGATTGATTCTACAAGCAAACCCGAAGCTCAAATTGTGTTCACACAAGACGAGTTACCTTCTCATGAAATTCAAAATCAATATGATCCTCTTATGATTGTAGTTATTATCAATGAAAGTGCTATAAGATGAACCCTTGTGGACAATGGATCTAACCTTAATGTTTGTAGTATTGATTTATTGGACAAGCTTAATGTGGATCATTCTCTCATTAAACATTCTTCTATTTCTATTTGAGGCTTTGATAATGTTGGTAAAGAATGTTTGGGTATCATAATCTTACCTATTACAATAAGTCCTATTACTTTACCTACACCTATTCATGTCATCTCTAGTAATTTGACTTACAATCTTCTATTAGGCAGACCTTGGCTTCATAGTATGCAAGTTGTCCCCTCAACTTTGCATGGGCGAGTCAAATTCATTTATGACAATATAACATACACCTTGCTAGCTGATACTAATCTTCAAGAACCATTACAAACTAGATCTTCTTGTTCAACTACTTCCAATCCTTCTACCACTTCAAATGCATCTACTTCCTTTAAGGATTTTGTCCCCTCTAGTACTCTTGATCCTTCTACTCAATCAAAATCTTCTCCCAAAGATATCTTTTCTCCTGAAAAGGCTCTCTTGGATGATGATTGGGGATCTTTAGACTTTAACCCTACTTTTTTAGGAGAATATAGAGTGCCTAAGATTGAGAAGGGAAAATCAAAGGAAGAAACTAAAGAGAAGCCCACTTTGTCTAAGCAATTCAGTAACAACTTTGTGGCTACCTCCGATTCAAATAACTCTTCAACATCTTCCTCTAATACAAATAGCACTGACACCTATGGGGCATCACCATCCCTCTCTGATTTAGCATCCCTTCATGGTCATGGTTTTCACATTTTGGCTAAGAGTGGCTATAGTGGAAATGGTTGTGGCAAAAATGAACAAGGAATTAAAGTTCCTTTAGAACATAACATGCATGAATATTCATTTGGACTTGTGTTGTTCACCAAAAGTGATAACCCAAGACACCTGTAAATCTATCTATGAGATAGCCAATCTCAATCAATGAAACACTTCAGGGCTGGGACAACATAACATAGGATCCTAATGATCCTCTTGCACTTCAGGTTCTGCTAGACCTAGGGGGGGACACCCTTTTGATGCATTGAATACAACAATCACAAACATAAGACTGCATCAACAACGAGCAGACAAACCATTCCACAAGCTCACCAAATTAGGTAACATGTACAGATGGGCTAGATCTTATGCAAATAATAGGTGAAATAGAGCTTTGGAAGGATAGAACATTAACCCCTAAACATAAAGGTAAATAGATTTGTATTTTAAAATGTATATCTGAGACCATTCCCAAGTCTGTCAAAGACTAGTGCCTTGTTCATTGGGCAGCAAAGTCACTCACAGAACTACAAATATGAATCATAGATGCAAGTTTGTTTTCCTTAAACAAAATATTCATACATCAATATCTTATATTAATGCACTATTTGATTCATTCACAAATTCATTAGATCTGGATACATATTTCATTATTTATGACTGACTATAGAATTTAAACTCTTCATTGAAGAATGCCTACAAACAATCATACAATCTCCTTGAGATGATAAATTTCATCATCCTTGAGGATTGAATTCATAATAATGAAAAAACATATCATAGAGACAATCTTGTGGGAAATTACTCATGCCTGACACAAGTAAGACCTGCAATTAAAACCATATTTACAACAGTGCACTGCAATCTCTATACCCTGAAACCAAACAGAAGCATTTACAAACTTGGGTCAAGATCTTTAGAAAATGGAAGCCATCAAATTTAGAGCATTTTCCAAATTTCTGGAACCCTTACAACTAAGAAGAATTGGGAATAAAAAGAGGAGGGGGAACCAAATCAAATCTGCAACTGAATTGCCAAGTGTCTCCTCTCTAACTGAATTTTGTTCCCATGGAAACTGCCTCCAAAATATCTCACACTTGTCAAAATTAACCTCATAATCAGATTCCTCACTCCGAGAGCTTTTCGGCGATATATAACACTTTATATTTTGGCCAAAATTTAGACCCTGGGCGAATTAATTCCCATTTGTGCTCAGTCATTTAAATATTTCGAATTTTAATATAATCAGAACTATATCATTTATTCATTTTAATTTTGATTTTTTGCCTCCATTTGTGCTCTGACGCCTTTCCACATGGTGGCCTCTGATTGGTCGATGGGGTTGACCAGATGCCACCTGGGATGACACCTCATCTTTTGCCACCTGTCGGCTACATCACCGCCACTGGGCTGCTTGCTTGTACACCACTTCATTGCCATGTCATCACCACTAGACTGCCACCTGTGTACCAACTATGTGCCACGTGGATGGCTCTCGTTCACTTTCGCTATTTTGCAAGTTGTAACTCACGTGCATCTTCCCTTCGCGAAATAGCATGCACCGTCGATCCATCTCGAACTTGCTCACTTGTTAACCTGGCCTTCCTCTGCAAAATTTTGCCTATCTGCCTCGAGAAGTGTGCCTACGTGGGGTCCACCTAGTTGCCATCCAGTCACCTCCTCTGTCACCTCGGGAAGTGTGCTCCTGCGTGGGCCCGCCTTGGGCACCCATAGGCACCATCTGTCAAAAGCCTTTATGGCTTAGACATATTACTATAGTGCATTTTTTGTTATAAACATTAAAAAAGACCATTTCCTAGTTAATGTGGGATATTGCAATTTGCCTGGGAATGCATTTTGAGCTTTGCCTGAGACTTTCATGGCTGCCAAAGGTATTTGTTTGAAGAATTTGCATTGTTTTGAAATTATCAAAGCTTCCCCAAAACCACTCACACCACTCAGGAGGAGTTCTTGGCATTATGCTTGCCAATGGCATTGCTGGAGAGTTTCTTAATCCTCTGTCAAACACCAAACAGGCAAGACATTACACCTGCAGACTAAAATTTATTTGAAACTTTTGTGTCTCTTCATCACATCTTGTGTCAAGGAAAACATTACTTTACACCAGCAAATGGCATTTGCTTTGTTACTTCAAAAGATTGTTCAAACACCACGTTGCCTGTGAAGGAAGGAAATTGGCTTTGGCTACCAAATTGATTTTTTTTTTTTTAAGAAGAACTTCGAATGTTTTAGCATTGTCACCCAAACACCAAGCAACATGAGGAGATGTTGGCAAAATCATTGGAGTTTGGCTCATGCACCTTCTACATTGCAATTACTTGGAAGTGCTTTTAACTGCTGAACTTTTCCCTTTGTTTCCAACACAGGGGAGGGAAGAACCACTATGCACAACAGGGAAATCACTTGGTTTCAAATTTGCCATGATGCCTTTGCTGCTTATTTCCATGCTGCTCTCTAAACACCCACCATTTCCACATAGGGGAGAGCTAATTGCATTTTCTTTTTGCTGTTTTCAATGTTACCCCTCTAGATTGCCACACAGGATATGCACCAGCCAATTGCATTGCTTGGAAGTTAAAATGGCATTTCTTTAAAGTTTATTGCTGCCTCTCCAACATTCACGTGGAAGGAAGGAGAAACATTTGGTTTAAACTTGCCATTATGCATTTTCTTAAAAGTTTCTACAACCCTTTCACCATTTTACTCCATGCAAGGAGGATTGCTGGATGTACATGCTAATTGCATTGAGTTTAAGGTTTATCAAACCTTTCCCAGCCATACATTTCATTTACAATATGTACTTCAAAAAAAAAAAAACAATTCATGTGCAGCGAGGGAGATGGTAGCTCTGGGCCTACCAATTGCAATTTATTTGAATTTTAATTCCCCTCAGACTCATACCACACAGGGAGGACATTGCATTAATTTGGAATTTTCACCACACTTCACGCAGGAGGAGGGAATATGGTTGGCACTTCACATGCCAATTATATTTGCTGAATGATCAATCCCTTCTCCATTCAACATTATCTGCTAGGTACATTTGCATTTTTTTCTATATTTCCCTTCTCTGTTGCTGAAGGAAGATTCGGCATTAAACTCGCCAATTTGAAATTGCCTGGAGAGTTTAAAAGATTTATTGCCTTGGTCTGTTTTGACCACAAGAGGTATCCTCATTTTGCACTATCCTCTGGTGGGAAACATATAAGTATTCAACTCCAATCGTGGATGTCAACATTATTTTGGGAATGCTCATAAGGCGAAGTCGCCAATAAAATAACAATGCACAGGCATGAGCCAGGTCGGGCCCCAAAGTGGGTCCGACTAAAAAAAATTTTCGTTTTCATGCAACTGACCCCTGGAATGCTTCATGGACCTCAAACACACCTTTGGAAATGATCGGCATCGCTTTCGGATCATTAATCCACATTTTACAACCTTTAGGCAATTACACCACAATTTTCGCATTTAATCGCGAAGACGTAATTTTCAAACCTGTCAAAACACCTTTTCAGAGCTCGCCATCTGACAAGCGTGTACTCTGATATACAAGGATGACTTCTACCAAATGGTTTTTCAAGATGAGTCCCAAGTGAAGAGATATTAACTTCCGAAAATGCCCAACTGGCTTTGTCGACACTGTGGACTTGATGAAGTCAATGTTCTGGCAACACATGATGCCTTTCTTAAAAATACCAAACGACCTCCGTAGACCCTCAAATTTGAAACACAAGTACCTTGAAGTACATATTAAATCTTTGGATTCTCAGTTTGATCACCAGACTGACAAGATGCAAACGGCGTGCTCACCAAAACGGCTACATTAACTAAAATAACACTGGAGTGCGGATAATTGAATTTGATGGTAAAATGAGCTCTTTTGAAAATTGATCAAATGGATTGGTAGAGCCTTGAAATTTGAAACAAAGCTCATAATTTATAGAAAAATTATCCTGGAACAAACATTTTAACATGACGCTTACTGAGGCAAATTTTATACTTATGCGAAATAGGGCTCCGACTAGCTGTCGAAACAGGGACTTGCCAAAACATAGAAACTGCAAACGGATTTGGCTTCAAAAACTGAGCAAATGGATTTGTCAAGACCTAAAATTTTGTAGGGTGACTCACACTATTGCATACAATTGAATCCATTTTGAATTTTTTCATGATGATCAACAGGGAAAAAGACGTAATCGCTCAAAGAAGGCTACTCCATAAAATTTGCATTTGTGCCTAAAATGCACTTCCAGCTCACCCCTCAAAATGGGTACCTCATAAACTTATCCAAATTGAATTCTGAAAGTTGCACATCACTGAATAGGCCAAATGAAATGTGTGGGACATGAATCCCGAACCTTACCCTCTAAAAATCAACTGGCTCCATTTTACCCCCTTGCTAACTAGGCCATTCAAACTGACTTATTTTAATCATTCGGAAATGCCGGGCAAATTTTTGAAATGGGCCTGTAAACTTGACTCAGTTTTAATTAGTCCCGAAAACTTGGATATAATATTTCTAAGCCCAACAAAGCATCTAAAAGACCATCTCTCAATGTGAATGCTATATTTAGTAGTGATGATGATCTCACTTTAACTAAATCATCTTCTACTTCTATCAAATCTCATTCCCCTCATAAGGAAATCTTGGCGATGAACAAATCTTTTTAACCCAATTGGGAGAGCGAATTCATTATGGATGTATTTTACCAAGCGCAAAAGAGGTTGTAGTCAAGGACTTACACCTCTTGTAAGAGAGAATCCTTGAACAAACAACAACAAATGCATACAAGGAATAAAGTTCACACCATCCACGAAATAGGAAAAAGTGGATCCTTAGATAAAAATAAGGAAAGATCATTGCCTCCCAAGGATAGGGACAATGAGAAGGGCTTACACAATCTTCTAGGGAGAGATTTAGACATAAGCAAAATGTACTACATACTCACATGAGTTTATGCAAGCAAGACATTAGTGTATGTAAAATGCTCCTTATAAGAAGTGGGTAGGATAAGAAAGAGAATACACATCTTCTCCCATATCTAGGAAAAGAGGATTCTAAAGAAAAGATGATCAATATTTCCACAGTATTACCCCAAAGGGAAATTTTAACCATAAAAAGAAGAGATGTATGAAATCACTCTTGTCCCCATAGGAACAAGAGATAACATAGAAAATTAGGCAATTATGTTGCTTCAAAAATATGATTGCACTTGAACTTGTACCATCATGAATGACAATGAGCCCCCAGTACATGAGCTACCAATGTCACATAATGATGAGCAACATAATAGCCATTAATGTTATTTAAAGACATGATAGATTGAATGAGGTATTTGAATATGACATGCTAAATGCTCAATTATAAGTGAGATCAAAAACATGTATAAAATGAAAAAAATTGAAGAAGAAAAGTCACAAGAAATCTTAGAAGAGGGATGAGTGTAATTTATTAGAGCCTTATCCCTGGAGGAAGGGACATTATGATGAATAGGAGATAAAGATTCATAAGTGGATTTAGAAATTTGAGGGGATTCATAAAGAGATTTGTTCATCACCAATATTTCCTTATGAGGGGAATGAGAGTTGATAGAAGTAGAAGATGATTTAGTTGAAGTGAGATCATCATCACTACTAAATATAGCATTCACATTGAGAGATGGTCTTTTAGATGCTTTAGTGCACTTATAGGGATTATAACCAAGTCCAAAGGTCTCATCATAAAGATTATTCCCTAGAGGAACCTTTATCCCTTGTTCGTGAGTGCCACAGCCATTTCCATTATACCCATACTTAGCTAAAATATGAAAACCACGACCATAATGATTAGCCATTTCAGAAAGAGAAGGTGGTTTTTCATAAGACAAAGAATCAAATTCTTCTTCAGAATTAGAGGTTTGAGGAGAAGAAGTTTGAGAAGTGGCCACAAAATTATTGTTCATCGGTTCAGGTAAGGTTGATTGATCTTTAGTTTCTTCCTTCTTTTTAACTTTAAGATCTCTAGGAGGAACCCTATACTCACCTACAAAGGTGGGATTAAAGTCAAGAGATCCCTAATCATCTTCTACAAGAACCTCCTTAAGATCAAAAGCACCTTCTAAATATGATCAGATTCTGGTCCCTCAGTTAGACAGCAAGTTTCAGCATTTCTGACAACTTTTCATGTTGCAAAACAGTAGTTTTCAGGAGCAGTATCAAGACAGTGGCACCTGCACCTCCATCCCGAACATTTTCACTCAGATTTTAACTTTGGGTACACATCTGTATTCTTGTCTTGTCCTTGTGTTTATAGCTTTCCATTGTTTAATCTCAATTCTGCAATCTTGTTATTAGTTCATACTTGCACTTTGGGGTTAGGAATTGAACTTGCATCATTTTATCTTTCAATTACAACAAAGGAATAGAAACCCTAATAGGTTGCCCATGGCTCTCTCTTCCACAAAAAGAAGTAGCCAAATGTGTGATACCTCTAGGCTCTTTCATATTCCACAATGTGTGTCAAAAGGTAGGATTAAGGCATGATAACCTAGTCTCACTTTTTTGCCTTCTAATGCTTAAGGCATTGTAAGGTTGAGGTACTGTTTTTGCTAGATAATAGGAAAGATTGGACGGTTGTTTATGGTGGACGTAACCCATTCTAGGTGAACCACGTTAAATCTCTGTGTTATCTATGTCCTATTTTATTTCTTTATCTTTTGTATTTAAATCTGCATATAATTGTTAGTTCATATTTGCTTCGGATCTGCTTGAAACCCTAACAGAAATGAGCCATGCATTTACAGAAGAAATGAAGAAAGAGTTTAAGATGTCTCTGATTGGAGAGATAAATTTATTCATTGGTTTATAGATTTAGTAGATGAAGGAGGGTATCTACATTACCCAGTCCAAGTATATCAAAGAGGTATTGAAGACTTTTGGCATGGAGGAGAGCAAACTAGTTGGAACACCAATGGTGACCAGCTAAAAATTGACAAAGGAGGATAATACAACATTGGTGAATAAGGAGTATCGACTGATGATCAATAAGCTACACTATGTGGTGCATAGTAGATCATATATAGCTAATGCAGTGGGCATTGTAGCCCATTTTCAGAAGTCCTAGAGAATCCCACTTGGTAGCGGTAAAGAGGATTCTTAGATACCTAAAAGGGACAGTTGATTATGGATTGTGGTATCCATACAATGGCAACTTTGGTTTCAAAGTGTTTACTGATGCATATTGGGTAGGTAATGTGGATGACCAGAAAAGCACGACCAGTGGAGCGTTCTTCCTTGGTGAAAGACTAGTCTCCTAGACAAGCAAGAAGCAAAGTTGTATTTCCCAATCTATAGCTAAAGCAGAGTATGTGGTAGTATTCATGAACTGCACTCAGGCAATTTGGATGAAGTATGTACTGAATGGCTTCAAAGTACCTATATCTGAATTGGTGAGTATTTTCTGTGATAACACAAGTGCAATCAATATTTCCAAAAATATGGTATTGCATGCTAGGACAAAGCACATTGAACTCAAGTATCATTTCTTGAGAGAAAAGGTTCATAATAAAAGGGTTGTATTAGAACATGTTTCTAGTAAGGAGTAGTTAGCAGACATATTCACTAAGCCCTTACTAAAGACTATATTTACCTATTTGAGACATGAATTAGGGGCTCTACCCCTTCATGAAGTAAATTAAAAATGTGTGCTCCACATTAGTTAGGCACTACCATGAAAAATCTTATAGGATTGATGTGTTGAAGGATGCTACTCTATAGGGGGAGCAACATAGTGGAGCTTTGAAGATTGTGCCTCCACTTTGGCATTGTTGTCAAAGGGGGAGAAGATATCTCAAGATTGAGATATCTGATGATGAACACATATGGAAAAATACACACTAGCCAGTCTAGATGGTGGTAGTTATGATCTTTGAATCTGTATATGTCAACTGGTATATGCTATTGAGAATGGTGTAGATACTGAGCAATGATACACTTAGTAATGCCATCAATGCCAAAGGGGGAGATTGTTGGCATATGATGAAGTGGTGACAATGTATGTTGTCATTGATGTCAATAGGTGAACCAGTATGAATTGGTATGAAGATTGGAAGTAGTTATGGTCAATCGTGATGGAGTGGACCAATGTCAGGGTTCACTAAGTGTGACTACTAGTTGGTAATCTCTATTCAGCTCTAGGGTTTTCGGTTTGGCTTATGTGATGCAACTGATGAAATTATATGATGAGTTAGTTAAGAGATAAGGATGAGATCATGGTGCCATGTCATTTATGCGCATGCAAAGGATTTATTTGAGGATCTTACACATGAAGATCAAATACATTGAATGTTTACCTTGGGAATGCAGGATGTTTTGAGCGGTGTATGAAGTGTGCATGATGGGTTACTAATTTCTAGATGTGGTAAAGATCAAATGATGTAGAATGAATTGAGATCTATATTAGATTGCTTCATTCTATGTAATGGATCTAGTGGTTAGGATTGGATTGATTGTAATTGTAAACCTAAATTGTTTAGGGTTTAAGGTTTATGCTATCAACCTAATCATTGTCTATAAGGTCAATGATGTTTGTTATTGTTAGTGTTAGCAAATGATGTGTTTGTGTGTTGAGAGACTTGCCAAACCAGAGTGTGATTGTAGAGGAGAAGAACTAAAAAGAATCTTCCTTAGCAAGTAGTGTTGTTATCAGATAAGGGCTTTACCTGCTGACTTCTAACCATTTCAATAGAAGGAAAATCACTTTACCAGGTAGCTTTAACAGGCTTGTTATAAATCCTCTAACCAGGTGACTCAAGTTCATTGAGTTCTTTAAATCTTCTAGCGAGGTAACCTTTAATAGGGTTTCAACCTTTAACAGGGTTTTATAGCCATCTCTTAACTGGGCGATCCCTAACAAGTTCGGTTCCTTACAAAACCTTAATGTAAAGTCTTTAACCAAACTAGGCTCCTAAAAGAGAGGACTTCAAAAGATTTCAAAACAAGCTTCTGGGTATTCATCCTCACCATGGTTTTTCCCATTTGGGTTTCCATGTGAAAAATTTGTGTTATGGGTTGTGATTTTTCCTGTGATGATTGAGTAGTTGTTGATTAAGCTAGTTATGCATGCAGTGCTAAATGATTGTGGTATTGTTTATACAACACATGCTTGATTATATCAGGAAGTAGTCATCAAGATTTAAGATTTGTTAAAGTACATTTGGTTAACCGGTTTAGATGTCTGAAGCATTTATGTGTTTAACCAATATACCCATGGTTAAGTTTAGTGGTGAAGACAACCGGTCAGCAAAGTTTTAATATGATTAAGTGTTGAGAAAGTTTTTGTCTAAACTGATTCACCACCCCCCCTCTCGGTACTAGTTAGGTTATTAGATGTTCATCATTATTCATCAGTTCCTAGTATTTATTTCCAAGACTCTTGATGTAAGTTTTCATTCTGTAACTCCATATCCTATAGTTCTCTCTATTAAACTTTAGACCTGTTATCACTGTTTAAGAAAATTGGGTATTCTTGTCCCAGAGCCAACTAAAACCTATAAAGATGTGTTTGGCATAGCCTTGTTGCCTCTATGTTTTTTGGGTCAAAGATGGTTCAAGGTTTTTTGAAAATTTTAACCCTTCCTATGTTTTGAAAACCCTTGCGTTCTATTCTTGCATTACTTTTTCCACTTAAGGAAGGGTTGGTCTATCATGAAAAGTGTCCCCCCATTAAATTTTCCCTAGGCAGTCTTTTAAATATTTTCAATTTTTACGCCTTTACCTATGTTTGGTTTTAATCTTTGTCAGGCTCCTTAATAATTGTGCAAGTCAATGTTAATCCTACGATGTGCGTTGTTTCACTGGGCAAAGATTCCTGTAGATTAGTGTTCACAAAATGGCAAAAAGGGTAAGCGGGCCTAGCCAAAGGATTGTCTATCAGGTTAAAGGATTGCATCTTGTATTGGATCCAACGGCTCGCATTACTTCGCTAGCCCAAGATGCATGTGATTTACCCTCTACAAAATAGTGAAAGAGTTGGTGGGTCCTAGAGGCAAGTGGTTCCTTTGGTTAAAGTATGATCAGTTCAAAGAATATCAATGATGGGCATTGATTCACAGCCAAAAGATGTCCATGTTTTACCTTCCATGAAGTAGCAAAAAGGTGGAGGGCTTGGGCAAGGTGGTCACGACAAGGGTAATAGATGAACAAGTTTCTAAGATCCAATGGTTGTCATTGTTTTGTGAAGAAGAGTTACCTGAGATTTAAAGTCACTGAAGTAGCAAAAAGGTCAGTGGGCCCAAAGGACAAGTAGGTCAAAGTTTTAAAGACTGATTAAGTAGGAGTTGATCGGATGACTCGCATGGGATTTGCAATGTCATGCATAAACTTTCTCTCCTTATGACCCCCAAATGCATAAACAAGGCCATGCAGCAAGGGTCACATATACAACCCTTGAGATTACTCTCATAATGAGAGCCTCTCACTCGAGGGCTGTCAAACTCCTACCACCCACAAGACCATCCTACTCTCCCAATAGTAGAAGGCCTTGTTTACTCCCAAATCACAAGAAAATGCATAAAAGAAATAACAGATAGGTCACATAATAAATTCACAAAGGAAAATACAAGAAAACAACTTTTACATACAAACAATCTTTCCAACATAAACATGCAATGTGAAAGGGAGAAGATGAACCAACCTTCAATCTGCCCATAGGTTTGCTAGAACTAGTTTGAGGATGAGCAACCCAATTCCACAATCCTTTCTTCTACACTTAGCCAAATTTCTATCCCAAAACTATTCTTTTCAAAATTGCATGATCTCCAAAAATGGAGAGTGGGTGATTCCCCACTAAGTCTCTCATCCTTGCCTAAGAAGGCCTCAGTGAGAGTTCTCATAGGTTTCTAAAATTGAAAAAGGAAAAAGTAAGAGGAAGTGGGAAAAAGAATCTCACATCAAAAAGGAAGGTTATCTAACCTAGATGGAACCTTCTAAATTGAATTTTCGCTCACCTTAGGAAACCCACTTTTTGAGGTGATTAAACAGTCACATGGGAGTAGCCACATGCCTAAAAATACTCCTAACCCATAGGTATACGTTATGGACTTTAGGAAAAACCTTTAAACTACCCCTAGGAGTCCATTTGACCCCTTTGAAACCCATCTGAAGTTAGCTTTCAGGTCAAACCTAAGGTGACCACTCCAAAGACTCTCTACCCAAGGAAAATTTAGAACCACATTCAAATGTTTGAAAAAGCTATGGTTGAAACAACTCCCTCCAAGAGACAAGTCAAAAATCAAGGCATAAATCAACATGTGTCAAGTGACACAATAAAATACATTACAAAATTACACATGAAATTTCTCTCTTGTTGGATTTACACAAATTAATAAATTCAATTTAACACACATGCAACATTTACTTTCACAAATAGAATATGATACATATGGGGTGTTGTCTCTCCAAATAAACAACCCCTGGTTTTACGAACATACATAGGTCTAGGTTTGGTTCTCCATAATGTTTCCATGGTCACATGGATAATTTTCCTACGCATCTCAATTACACACTAGTAATTTTAAAATAACCTCATATAATATTAAACACATGAATAAGAATACACATCAAACACTTTGCATATAATTTACATTTAAACAAATTGATATATCTTATATCCAAATAAATCCAGATAAGCAATTATCATAATCCTCATAATTTTGATCCATACATAAGACATGCATCCTATTTCTATCATCATAGTAAAGTCCTACAAATCCAATAATGACATACATCATCTCAAATTTATTCTATTCTAGAATCATATAGAGTTCTATATCTATAATGCATAGAAATGAAGCATCCACCTACACCAATGTTATCCAAATCATGGAATCATATAAGTTCTAAATCCATAATGCATAAAAATAAAGCATCCATAATAGTCTCAACATGAAAATCACTGAAATGCTAGGATGAGTCGGAGTAGGGCCTCACACCCTCCCCCTCTAGGCATGAACTTCCTCCTGGAGTTCATAAAAAAGATGGGGGTACTGTGATCCCATACATGCTGCATCCTCCCATGAAGCTGTAACCTCATCATAGCAATCCCACTGGACCCTAACCTGGTCCATCTCTCAACCTCGAAGGTCCAGTGTTCGGCGTGCCAAAATGTGAATGGGCTCCAAAGCTAGCTATCCATCAAACTCCACCTGCAAGGCATCCAAATCTAAAATATGAGACTCATCATAGATATACTTTCTCAAAACTAATACTTGAAACACATCATGGATGCATGACAGGCTAGGTGGCAATGCTAAATGGTAGGCAACTAGTCCTATCCTCTCAAGGATCTCAAATGGTCCTACAAAGTGAGGTTTGAGCTTAGAACCCTTTTCGTAATGGATTGGACTCTTATGCAGCCGCACTCTCAAGAAAACTTTGTCTCCAACCAAGTAGCTACAATATATCCTCTTCACATCTACATACTTCTTTTGTCTATCCAGTGCCTCTCTAAGATGCTACCTAATCAAATCCACCTGCTGCTCCATATCCCAAACTATCTCAGGACCAATAGCAACTTTGTCCTCTATGCGGTTCCAACTCAACAGTGTCCTATAAGGCCTATCATATAATGCCTAATAGGGTGGCATTCCCAATGAAGTGTGATGCCCATTATTATAGGAAAACTCCACTAAGGGAACTTACTCTTCCCATCTAGTCTGATGATCCATGATGTACATGCAAACCATATCCTCTGACACCTAGTTAACCCTCTCTATCTAACCATCCATTTCTAGATGATAGGCTCTACTGAAATTGAGCTTGGTGCCCATAGCTGCCTATAATGCCTTCCAAAAGGAAGAAATGAAGAGGGAATCCCTATTAGAAATAATCTTGCATGGGACACCATGAAGTCTAACAATGTCTTGCAAGAACACCTACGCTACTGTTGGTGCTATGAACGTAGTCCAAACTGGTGAAAAGTGGGCCACTTTGGTCAACTTGTCAATTGTCACCAAGATGGCATCATGGTGACGAGATGACATAGGGAGACCAATGATGAAATCCATGGATATAGTATCCCACTTTCACTCTGGTATAGCATGAGACTAGAGCAATCCATCTAGATGGCGGTGCTCCACCTTGCCTCTCTGACACTCAAGGCATCAGGCTACTAACTCAGCAATGAGCTACCACATTCTTGGCCAATGATATAACTATCTCAAGTCAGCATGCATCTTCTTAACTCTAGGATGTGTTGCATAAGGAGCTCTATGAGCCTCTGTGATAATGAACTCTCGCAATCCCCCAAAAGAAGGTACAAAGATGCACCTTCTATGGTGTAACAGTCCATCAGACTCTAAGGAATAATCAACATATTTCCCTTCTAGAGTTTCCTAATATCATATCACCTGACAAACCTCTAAATACCATCCATCCTCTAGCAGCTGCTGCAATATATGATCTCCCAAATCCGTACCCATAGATATGATGTACACCTCATCACGTCTCCTACTCAAAGCATCTGCAACTACGTTTTCTTTCCCTTTCATGTAGTGAATGTCAAAATCATGCTCACACAAGAACTCCATCCATCTCCTCTGACATGCATTAAGGTTCGGCTGAGTGAATATGTACTGAAGGCTCTGATGGTCTGAATGAAGCTCAAAATGATGACCCAAAAGGAAGTGTCTCCACCTCACAAGTTCATGCACTACTATTGCAAGCTCAAGGTCATAAGTAGGGTAGTTAAGCTCATGAGTCTTAAGTTTCCTAGACTCAAAAGCTATAGCCCTACCATCTTGCATAAGAATTGCTCCTAAACCCTCTAGGGAAGCATCTGTGCAAACCATGAAGTTAGCTAAGGAATATAGCACTACAAGGATAGGTGTGCTAGTAAGTGCCTTTTTGAGTTCCTAAAAGGCCCTCTCGCACTTCTATGTCCACTCAAATTTCTTCCCTTTATGCTGAAGAGAAGTAATAGGATGTGCAACTCTAGAGAATCCCTCAACAAAGCGTCAGTAATAACTTGCTAAGCCCATGAAGCTCCTGACCTCTATCACACTAGTTGGCACTAGCCAATCCATAATAGCTTTGATCTTTGATGGGTCAACAAAGATCCCATCACCAGAAATAACGTGCCCAAGGTACTTGACCTCTGATCGAAAGAAAGCACACTTCGACAAACTACCATACAACTAATTGTCCAACAAACACTGCAAAACCTATCTTAGGTGCTCCTCATGCTCCTTCTCATTCCAAGCATATATCAATATGTCATCAAGGAACACAATCACAAAATAGTCAAGAAATGTGTGGAATACCCCATTCATGAGGCTCATGAAAAGAGCTGGACCATTCATAAGACCGAATGGAACCACGGTGAACTCATAGTGGCCATATCTAGTGCAAAATGTGGTCTTGTGGAAATCACTTTCCACTATTCTCAGCTGATTGTATCTTGACTTCAGATCAATTTTGGAAAATACTTTGGCACCCTGAAGTTTGTCAAATAAATCATCAATCCTGGGAAAGGGATATCGGTTCTTGATGGTTACTTTGTTCAACTGACAATAATCCATGCATAACCAAAGAGATTCGTTCTTCTCCTTCATGAAGATGATTGGTGCACCCCAAGGGGATATGCTAGGACATATGTGACCTTTCTCTAGGAGTTCCTCAAGATACATCATGAGCTCATTAAGATTATTTGTGGTCATCCTATAAGTTGCTCTTGAAACTGACTCAACTCTTGGTAGGAGGTCTATATGAAAGTCATTCTCTCTACGGGGTTGCATACCAGGTAGCTCTAACAGAAACACATCTGAATATCCCTTAAGAATAGGATGGTCATTAATCAATGTTTCCTTTTCATCCTCTTCATCTCTATCACTGATGGTGATGGCAAATAACTAGCAACCTTTTCACATGCTTTTCTTAAGTTGCATTGCAAAAATCATATGAAGAGACACAAGTCTTTGAATCCTGATGATTACTATGGGCAAACCATGATCATCCTCACACTCAATCTCTTTCAAGTGGCAATCTATCTTGGCTCTGTGGGCATAAAGCCAATCCATGCCAAGTACAATACCATAGAGCCAAGTGGTGTAACTCTAAGGTCTACTAAGGTGGTGGTATTGCCAATCTGAAGCTGACATGCCTTAACGTCTGATTCCATAGACACTCTAGCCCCTGAAGGTAACTCCACTTCCCAACTAACACCTTTTCTAGTTGCCACTAGCCCACAATGCTCCACAACCAATGGATATATAAAAGAGTTAGTAGCTCCTGAATCAAATAATATAGATACACTGCTACCTCTGATCTTACCTGCAACCTCAATGACTGTGGCCTGGTGCTCTACCTAGCGGTTATCAACTACTATGAAGACTTTATGGGACCTGCCCATATCTGCAACTATAGGCTCTGATGCTACCATCCTTTTATTTCCTACAATCTACCCCTGAGGACACTCTCTCGCCATGTGCCCCATGGCTCCACATGTGAAACAAGCACCACATGCCTGAAACTAGATGCCCTGAGGCCTAGAGAAAGGTTTTCCCCCTATCCTACTAGAACCACTATACCCACTTAATGCAGAGGGTTAGGGGTTTTAGGTGATTTCAAGAAAATATGTTTTCAAATGCTTCACACTCCTTGCAGTTACCTAGTGTTTCCAAGGCACCTCAATGGTTTTAAAAGGGCAAATCTCAATCCACTCTCCACAATGACTCCTAAGGTTTTTAAACACCTATCCCAACCCAATCCAACAAGATTCAACTAGTTTCAAAGGTTCAAGTCTTCACCATGCTCTTAAACCCCACTATGTCTGGTACTAGCCCTAGAGCCCCAATTAGGCCACCTGAGGCTGAAATAAATTGTTTTCTCCAACTTTTCCCAAATAACTCCAAAAAAAAAATATATTTTCAGACACCCTTTTCGGCTTACTACAACATATCAAAGATTGAGGGTAGGTTGTTTTGGACCGTGCCTTTGCTGTCCTAAGATTGAGACAAATTTGCTTGCCAAAAACCCAAGTTTTACAAAGCAAGTGTAAGAAATAATTCTTCCCCAATATTGAAACTCTCAAAAATGTTTAGTTATGCCTCAAAACTAAGTAATATCCAATAAAATTGGTTCTATGTGCTCTTTTAATGTGCAAACCCCAAAACCCTCACCATTCGTCTCCAAAACCAAGGATTTTCTAATTAAGACCTTTCCAATCACTTCCAGGGCTCATTCAAAGTCCCTACACCATCTCCTTGGTCATATTAACCAACTTCAATCATCAAACTACCCTCTCCAAGAGGTAGATCTTCTGCTGCTATAAGTTTGCTATGCTTCCTACTCACTTCTCCCTCATCAAACTCATGGTGTACACCTGTTAAAACACACTTCCTAAATTTTTTTTGGTTAGGATCATAATGTACATGTTAGATAGAGCCTCCTCTATGAGAAATGGGACCTTACATCCATAGAAGGGCTCCAAATTGCATTTTGGGCCTTCAATGCCAATGACACAACCCAGAAATGAAAGGCACAGTCAGCACTAAAATGAAAGGTCTGATCAAAACCTTCTATAAAAGAATTAAAATAAACATTTAACACTGATCTCTAAATGCCTACTTCATCCACCATGAATATACAACACTCCCAATCAATAAATCATCAAAAAACCAATGGAAATGCAAGAAAAATTGGTTTTTTTATTGCTTTTACTATTCTGTCCGTACTAGATCCGTACAATGCATCAACACCCACCAAAATGACATCCAAATTCTTTATAATATCTCCCATAACCAACCCATATAGTTATTTTTCATTAAAAATGCTTAAACTAACAAATTTGTCTTTTCCCTCCAAAATGACACTAGCCACTATTTTTGAATTTTGAATTTAAAACTCTTATGAAATGGACTTCTACCCCAACCTAATGACTTATAAAGGATCAAAATGATTTATCAAATAGGTCTAAACACCTTTGAGACCCTTCCCAATTCTATATCCATGAAACCCTATATTTGGTCCTATGGCCTTATTAGGTCCATTAGGACAATTAATCATTATATTAGGATCATTACAATAAAATGCCATAATTGGCTTCAAGACATCATAGTTGAGTCTATTAGACCCATACACCTCATTTTCATGCTTCCATGGTGTCCTCCAAGTTGTCTTCATGCCTAGTGCTCCTGCACCATACTCCCCACCAAACAAAGAACTCTTGTCCCAAGAGTGACCAGTCTTGTGCCAACCACCTAATGATGATGTCTTCTGATTTTCAATAGGGAAAAGGTACTCTCCAAAGGTAATCTTCCTCCTGCTGCAACCTGCATTCACTTTACCAAAAGCATTAGTATCAAAAAGCTGATTTTGAGTCCCTTGTCTAAGACCTTGTGTCTTCACCTCTTCTTGCCTCCTCTTATCACTGTTCTAATTTGATATCATCTGCAAACTCAGAGGTTTAACCACATCTCTCTTCTCATTCACCGGGTAATCAATACCCCCAACTCTTATGCTATTGAAACTACAACCATGCTGCTCTTTAAGATTGTTATTTTGCTGCAACTTTGTTTTGTTCTTCCAACTGGTATCATTGTCCTCTTTACCCTGCTCACACAACCTGATTTTGTCTCCAAAACAAATTACATTATGCTCATACTTCTCCCTACAAGGCGAAGGTGTTAAACAATATCTCTTACTACCCTTATGCACCAAGTATGTATTTGTATATCCATCATGGATTGTCCTCCTCAAGTATTGCCATGGTCTACCCAAAATTATATGTCCACAAGTCATAGGTATAACATCACACAAAACTTGATCATGATATGGACCAATTGAGAAATCAACATAAGCCCTATGACTAATCATTATATGCTGCTCTTGACTAACCCAAGTGGCATTATAAGGATTAGGATGATCAAATGTTTGCAATCCCAACTTAGAAACCATATCAAACGAAACAAGATTATCATGTGAGCTAGAATCAATAATCAACTTACATATCTTACCCTTACTCAAGCATTGTGTCCTGAAGATGGATACCTGATTTGATGTTTGCTGCTGCAATTTACCTCTTCTGATCATAAGAAAATCTCCCTCTGTTATAGGATAGGCTTTCAATGGTTCTTTGTCTTCTTTCTTGTCTTCTTCTTCACATGTCAAATGAACTCTTCTATCTTTGCCTCTATCAGCTTCATCCCATTTAGGACATTTGAAAGATGGATGTCCAACTTCATTACAATGGTAACACCTACCTATGAATACATGTGATCCTCTTCCACTACCAAATCTACCTCCTCCTCTATAACTATAACCACCTCTTTGTTCTGATGTAGACTCTTTGTCCTTATTGTCTTGTCCTTGTGATTCATTTGCAGACCTTCCTCCTCTTCCTCTCATAGATCCTCTACCTCTTGTGCCCCCTTGTCTCTCTTGTTTTCTCTTCAACTTCTCCTTAGCCCTTATTGCAAGTTGGAAACAATCTCCCAATGTCTGTGGAACATTCAACCCAATCTCATCCTGCAAATTGTATCTCAGCCCATTCAAATACCTTGCCACCTTTTCATCTTCATCCTCTACTCCTCCTCTAATGCTCAATTTGTGAAACTGCTCTGTGTATGTCATCACATCCATGTCTCTTTGTTTGAAGTTTTGTCTCATCCTCTTTGTTTGTATAGCAAAATCTGATGGTAGAAATTGTTCCTTCATCATTGATTTCATCCTTTCCCAACTTGTAATCTTATTCAATCCTCTTGTTATCCTGTCAACCTGCACACCACTCCACCATGTTAAAGCAGTACCTCTCAACTTAGCCTCTGCAAATCTCACCTTCTTATCATCATTAGTATCTTCCAACTCAAAGTAGTTCTCTAAGGCCTCTATCCACCCTAGCACTTCCTCACTGTCCATTCTTCCCTGGTATATAGGTAAATCAATATGACCTTTTATTCCACCACCTTGGACTACCTTTAGTAGTCTCACTAACCTCCTCTCTTCAGGATCTTCTTCATCCCTCCTAGTCTCTTCATGTTCACCACCTTCATTGTGTGCTTCAAGATTCTCATTGTTTTTTTCCATCCTAGGTTGTTCCCTTTCCTTCTCTAAGGCTTCAATCCTTGCTATTAGTTGCAATCTCTCCCTTCTTTTCTGTCTATCCTCTCTCTCCATTGTTGCTTCAAGTTCCCTCCTTTCCCTCTTCTCTCTTTCAAGGGCTTCCTTCAACTCTTCAATTTCCCTAGCCATTTGATTCTTCGGTGCCATCTTGTCAAAACCTTCCCAAAAGATCTACTCACTACTCTAATACCAATTTGATGCAGAGGGTTAGGGGTTTTAGGTGATTTCAAGAAAATATGTTTTCAAATGCTTCACACTCCTTGCAGTTACCTAGTGTTTCCAAGGCACCTTAATGGTTTTAAAAGGGCAAATCTCAATCCACTCTCCACAATGACTCCTAAGGTTTTTAAACACCTATTCCAACCCAATCCAACAAGATTCAACTAGTTTCAAAGGTTCAAGTCTTCACCATGCTCTTAAACCCCACTATGTTTGCTACTAGCCCTAGAGCCCCAATTAGGCCACCTGAGGCTGAAATAAATTGTTTTCTCCAACTTTTCCCAAATAACTCCAAAAACAAAATATATTTTCAGACACCCTTTTCATCTTAGTAAAACATATCAAATATTGAGGGTAGGTTGTTTTGGACTGTGCCTTTGCTGTCCAAAGATTGAGACAAATTTGCTTGCCAAAAACCCAAGTTTTACAAAGCAAGTGTAAGAAATAATTCTTCCCCAATATTAAAACTCTCAAAAATGTTTAGTTATGCCTCAAAACTAAGTAATATCCAATAAAATTGGTTCTATGTGCTCTTTTAATGTGCAAACCCCAAAACCCTCACCATTAGGCTCCAAAACCGAGGATTTTCTAATTAAGACCTTTCCAATCACTTCTAGGGCTCATTCAAAGTCCCTACACCATCTACTTGGCCATATTAACCAACTTCAATCATCAAACTACCCTCTCTAAGAGGTAGATCTTCTGCTGCTATAGGTTTGCTATGCTTCCTACTCACTTCTCCCTCATCAAACTCATGGTGTACACCTGTTAAAACACACTTCCTACAAATTTTTTGGTTAGGATCATAATTTAAATGTTACATAGAGCCTCCTCTATGAGAAATAGGACCTTACATCCATAGAAGGGCTCCAAATTGCATTTTGGGCCTTCAATGCCAATGACACAACCCAGAAATGAAAGGTACAGTCAGCACTAAAATGAAAAGTCTGATCAAAACCTTCTATAAAAGAATTCAAATAAACATTTAACACTGATATCTAAATTCCTACTTCATCCACCATGAATATACAACACTCCCAATCAATAAATCATCAAAAAACCGATGGAAATGCAAGAAAAACTGGTTTTTTATTGCTTTTACTGTTCTATCCGTACCAGATCCATACAATGCATCAACACCCACCAAAATGAAATCTAAATGCTTTATAATATCTCCCATAACCAACCCATATAGTTATTTTTCATTACAAATGCTTAAACTAACAAATTTGTCTTTTCCCTCCAAAATGACACTAGCCACTATTTTTGAATTTTGAATTTAAAACTCTTATGAAATGGACTTCTACCCCAACCTAATGACTTATAAAGGATCAAAATGATTTATCAAATAGGTCTAAACACCTTTGAGACGCTTCCCAATTCTATATCCATGAAACCCTATATTTGGTCCTATGGCCTTATTAGGTCCATTAGGACAATTAATCATTATATTAGGATCATTACAATAAAATGTCATAATTGGCTTCAAGACATCATAGTTGAGTCTATTAGACCCATACACCTCATTTTCATGCTTCCATGGTGTCCTCCAAGTTGTCTTCATGCCTAGTGCTCCTGCACCACCACCCCTAGAGGACTGTCGAGTCCTCGCCAGAGGTGTGTAAGGAACCTGAGATGACTGATCTCACCTCTAACCCTAAGACTACCACTTCTTGTGCTTTGCACCTTGCTGGATTTGTGGAGGCCTCTACCTATATTTTTTCTATGACTGTTGTGGAGGAGGGGGTTTGGAGAACCCTGATGTGTGCCTGTTATTACCCTTCCAATGGGGTTTCTAAAACCCATATGTCTGGGGTATAGGGTTTCGGTTCTAGAACTGATCCCTTGTATCTTGTGGCTTGACCTTAATCTCCTCTACTATGAAGGCCTTCTCCACAACAACCCAAAGGCTCCCTAGAGTGGACATCCTCACTAGTCCTACTATGCTGACATTCATCCCTCTGATAAAATGGTTGACGAGAAGCTTCTCATCTTTCAGGTAGTCCACGTATGGCAAGAGATTGAAGAACTTGCTCTCGTACTGGGTCACTGAGAGACCCTTCTGCTAGAGGTCATGGAACTCATCTATCCTACGCTATTTGTAATGCTCTAACAAGTACCTCTCTCTGAACCTCTCTGTAAAAATCTTCCATGTGAGGGTATCTGCAAATAAACCACAATTATATTCCTCCTGCCTCCACCATGTGGAGGTTGTTCCTCTCAATAGGTGGACTGCTACACGTGCCTTTAGATTGCTCTCATAGGAGCACAATGCAAAGCACCTATCTAGGCTCAAAAGCCAAGCCTTAGCTTCTACCCCATCAGTAGATCTCCCAAAAGATGGTGGCTGGAGACACATAACCTCTCTGATTAGATCCCTTGTATCCTGACATGCTCTCTCATAATACACTGGCTCTGCCACTGGATTTGGTCTTGGTAGGTGCACAGTCTCAATCTCATGCCCAGCCTGACTCTCTATGGGATTAGGAGGTGGAATCCTACTCCATTCCCTATCTGCTGATCTATGGCTCCCTGAGTTATAGTTTTCAACATGATGATCCTCTGCTAGAAGCCTATCCTGGACTATCCCTATCAGGTTTTGGAGTGCTAATAAGATGCCTTAGTTTGGGTCAACCAGCTGTTCAGGAGGATCCTCTAGGTTCCCTTCTAAAACCGATTTCTCCCTATCGACCTCTTCGTGTGCCATGCATACACTCCTAGGAACCCTCCCGCGCTTGTGAGCTTGTCACGTAGTCGAAGGCATCCTTTAAGAGAAAATAAAATAAAATAAATTAATAAATAAATTTTTATTTTATTTGGAGAAATATTTTATTAATTAATTAAAATTGAATAGCATAAAAAATTAATATTATATAATCAATTAAATAATTAAAGTGAAATGTAATGGACAAAGGTTCCTAGCATTGGAAACCTTGCTCTGATACCAAAATGTCATGCCCAAACTTTTGGGCACGAATGGAATAAATTTTTTTTTAAGCATAACCTAATGAAACTAAGTTTGCTAAAATAGCGCAGTAACAAATCTTGTCTTAACTATGTTTGAATACCTTTTTAACTAAAGTTAATCTAAAACAACTATATGAGGTAAGCGAGATAATCTAGATTACATGTGACATATTAACTCTCCAAAGAAATTATTATTATCTCAACAATTAATAAATAGATAAATCCATTTAAGCAAAAATCTCTAATTAAATTGATAAGAGATATTATAATGTGTAGTAGTAGGATATAAATTGGTAAGAGATATTATAGATTATGTAGTAGTAGGATATAAATTGATAAGAGATATTATAGATTAATTAATTAAATTAACTCTAGCCCTTAGATTTTTAAAACACCTATATTTCAATTTAACAATAATTATAATGTGTATTAAATTTCAACTATAGTGCCAAATAAATCTTTAAAGAAAATAACCCTATCACATTTAATCTTGAAGAGCCTATATTTAGGTGGACTAAAGTTAATCCCCTATGGCCAAAAATATTACAAAAGAAATTGTTATAATTTCCTAATTTATAAAGCTTCAAAAGAATTAAAATTTAAAACATCATATTTAAATGTTTATATAAACATAAAATAATCAATCTAAAGTTAGAGATTATACATTCATATATATATATATATATATATATATATATATATATATATATATATATATATATATATATATATATATATATATATATATATATATATATATATATATATATATATAAGGATATAGTTTTTTTTTAAGTTCTTAAATTATAAAATAACCATGAACCCTAAAATTTAACTGTTATAAACAAAGAATACTAACATTTTTTTTTTGTTTATTTCTTTTCTAACTCCAAAATACCCTAACCCAAATCGAGTTAGGGTTTCATGTTTTACACAGGGAGAGGATGGGCTAAAAACATGGTAGACCCAAGAGAGGGGCCGCATGGGGGGGTTTTGTTTGCAGGTGGCGGTGTTTTACAGTGGAGCCAAGGAGGGGAGGTGGAAGCCTTGCTCCCTGCAGTGATGCTGATGACACTACAGGTCACGGCCCGCAGTGGCATCGTGGTGTCCCTACGAGATGTGGCTCATAGTGGTGGCCATCAGCCATCCCTACGAGACGTGGCCCATAGCGGTACCACAGTGCACGATATGACATAGGGAGACCAATGATGAAATCCATGGATATAGTATCCCACTTCCACTCTGGTATAGTATGAGACTGGAGCAACCCACCTGGATGGTGGTGCTTCGCCTTGACTCTCTGACACTCGAGGTATTGGGCTACTAACTTAGCAATGAGCTACCGTATTCCTGGCCAATGATATAACTATCTCAAGAAAGCATGCATCTTCTTAACTCTGAGATGTGCTGCATAAGGAGCTCTATGAGCCTCTTTGACAATGAACCTATGCAATCCCCTGGAAGAAGGTACATAGATGCACCCTCTATGGCCTAATAGTCCATCGGACTCTAAGGAATAATCCACATATTTCCCTTCTAGAGTTTCCTAAGATCGTATCACCTGAAAAATCTCTAAATACCATCCATCCTCTAGCAACTGTTGCAATATATGATTTCTCAAATTCGTGCCCATAGATATGGTGTATACCTCGTGACATCTCCTACTTAAATCATCTGCAACTATGTTTTCTTTCCCTTTGATGTAGTGAATGTCAAAATCATACTCACACAAGAACTCCATCCATCTCCTCCGACATGCATTAAGGTTCGGCTGAGTGAATATGTACTGAAGGCTCTAATGGTCTGAATGAAGCTCAAAATGAAGACCTAAAAGGAAGTGTCTCCACCTCACAAGTGCATGCACTAATACTACAGGCTCAAGGTCATGAGTAGGGTAGTTAAGTTCATCAGTCTTAAGTTTCCTACACTCAAAAGCTATAGCCCTACCATCTTGCATAAGGACTACTCCTAAACCCTCTAGGGAAGCATCTATGCAAAACATGAAGTTAGCTGAGGAATCTGGCACTACAAGGATAGGTGCGCTAGTAAGTTCCTTTTTGAGTTCCTGAAAGGCCCTCTCACACTTCTCCGTCCACTCAAATTTCTTCCCTTTACACTGAAGAGAAGTAATAAGATGTACGACTCTAGAGAATCCCTCCACAAAGCATCGGTAATAACTTGCTAAGCCCATGAAGCTCCTAACCTCTATCACACTAGTTGGCACTAGCCAATCCATAATAGCTCTGATCTTTGACGGGTCAACTGAGATCCCATCACTAGAAATAATGTGCCCAAGGTACTTGACCTCTAATCGAAAGAAAGCACACTTTGACAAACTACCATACAATTGATTGTCCCATAAATACTGCAAAACCTATCTCGGGTGCTCCTCATGCTCCTTCTCATTCTGAGAATATATCAATATGTCATAGAGGAACACAATCATAAAATGGTCAAGAAATGTGCGGAATACCCCATTCATGAGGCTCATGAAAATAGCTGGAGCATTCATAAGATCGAATGGAACCATAGTGAACTCATACTGGCCATATCTAGTGCAAAATGCGATCTTGTGGATATCACTTTCCACTATTCTCAACTGATGGTATCCTGACTTTAGATTAATTTTGGAAAATACTTTGGCACCCTGAAGTTGGTTGAATAAATCATTGATCCTGGGCAAGGGATATTGGTTCTTGATGGTTACTTTGTTCAATTGATGATAATCCATGTATAACCAAAGAGATCCATCCTTCTTCTTCATGAAGATGACTGGTGCACTCCAAGGGGATATGCTATGACGTATGTGACCTTTCTCTAGGAGTTCCTCAAGCTACATCTTGAGCTCATTAAGCTCATTTGTGGTCATCCTATAAGGTTCTCTTGAAACTAGCTTAGCTCCTGGTACGAGGTCTATATGAAAGTCAATCTCTCTATGGGGTGGCATACCAGGTAGCTCTAAGGGAAACATGTCTGAATATCCCTTAAGAATAGGATGGTCGTCAATCAATGTTTTTGTTTCATCCTCTTCCTCTCTATCACTGATGGTGATGGCAAATAACTGACAACCCTTTCGCATGCTCCGCTTAAGCAACATTGTAGAAATAATACGAAGAGACATGGGTCTCTAAATCCTGGTGATTACTATGGGCGAACCATGATCATCATCACACTCAATCTCTTTCAAGCGGCAATCCATCTTGGCTCTATGGGCATAAAGCCAATCCATGCCAAGTACAATAACATAAGACCCAAGTGGTGTAACTCTAAGGTCTAATAAGGTGGTGGTATTGCCAATTTGAACCTGACGTGCCCTAACCTTTGATTCCACTCACACTCTAGCCCCTGAAGCTAACTCCACTTCCTAACTAACACCTTGTCTAGTTGCCACTAGCCCGCAACACTCCACAACCAATGTAGATATAAAGGAGTTAGTAGCTCTTGAATCAAATAATATAGATACACTACTACCTCTGATCATACTTGCAGCCTCAATGACTGTGGCCTAGTGCTCTGCCTAGCGGTTGTCAACCACTACGAAGACTCTATGGGACCTACCCATATCTCCAAATGTAGGCTCTAATGCTACCATACTCTAATTTCTTGCCATCTGACCCTAAGGACACTCTCTCGCCATGTGCCCCATGGCTCTACACGTGAAACAAGTACCGCATGCCTAAAATTGGACGCCCTAAGGCCTAGAGAAAGGTTGTCCCCTTGTCCTACTAGAACCACTATACCCACCCCTAGAGGACTGTTGAGTCCTTGCCAGAGGTTTGTAAGGAACTTGAGATCACTAATCTTGCCTCTGACCCTGAGACTACCACTGCTTGGGCTTTGCACCCTGTTGACTTTGCGGAGGCCTCTACCTCTGGTTTTTCTATGACTCTTGTGGAGGAGGGAGTTTGGAGAACCCCGATGTGTGCCTGTTATTACCCTTCCAATGGGGTTTCTGAAACCCATATGTCTGGGGTACAGGGTTTTGGTTCTGGAACTGATCCCTTGTATCTTGTGGCATGACTTGAATCTCCTCTACTATCAAGGCCTTCTCCACAGCAACCTAAAGGCTCCCTAGAGTGGACATCCTCACTGGTCCTACTATGCCGACATTTAGCATGTTGACATTCAGCCCTCTAATAAAATGGTTGACAAGAAGCTTCTCATCTTTTAGGTAGTCCACATATGGGAAGAGCTCAAAGAACTTGCTGTCATACTGGGTCACTGAGAGACCCTTCTGCTAGAGGTCATGGAACTCATCTATCCTATGCTGTCTGTAATGCTCTGACAAGTACCTCTCCCTAAACCTCTCTGTAAAAATCTCCCATGTGAGGGTATCTGGAACTAAACCGCACTTATATTCCTCCTGCCTCCACCATGTGGAGGTCATTCCTCTCAATAGGTGGACTGCTACATGTGCCTTTAGATTACTCTTGTAGGAGCATAATGCAAAGCACCTATCTAGGCTCAAAAGCCAAGCCTCAACTTCTACCCCATTGGTAGATCGCCCAAAAGATGGTGGTTAGATGTGCATAACCTCTTTGATTAGATCCCCTAGATATTGATGTGCTCTCTCACAATGCATTAGCTCTGCCACTAGAGGTGGTCCTGGTAGGTGCATAGACTCAGGCTCATGTCTAGCCTAACTCTCTATGGGATCAGGAGGTGGATTCGTACTCCATTCGGCAATCTCAAATGAAACGAAGATTAATGTTTGCGAAATAGCAAAATGATGTAGTAGTCACATGATGGATGACATGGCAGGATAGATGGGTTGCTCCATGGAGAGAAATGGTGACTTGTCAGATGCACCTAGCTCTGAAGGGTAGTTGAGGGCCCCCCTTGATTCAACCGGCGGTTATGTTAAAAATGGTAAAATAAAACATGTGGCGGCCTTAGAATGGAGCCCAATGGAGTTATCTAAGTGAATAGCCAACCACGTAACATTTATTCACCAGTGATTAAACAAAGCAAGTGGTCTCCAAGCTAAGGGCTCACTTTAAAGATCTCAGCACATTAAATGGTGTACATCTTGAGCTGTATCCAATGGTTGTTGTTTCGCAGCCCGAAGATGCCTGTAGTTTAGCCTTCGTAAAGTGGCAAAAACTATTAGCAGTGATGGTTGTGCGCATTTAGTTGAGAAGGTTGGTGGTCACTATAGGAAGTAAAGATCAAGCAGGTGGATAATGATTTGATGGCTGACATTGTTTCATGTGATTTTAGTGCGCAAGGTTTAGTGTTCACGAAGTAGTGAAAAGAAGGTGGGTCCCATCACTAATACAAAAGGATCGGAAGGAGTAAAGCCAGTACAAGATTCCAAGGATCCAACGAACATCATTGCTTCATGAAGGAAAGGTGCGAGGATTTTAAACTCCATGAAATGGTGAAACAATGAAATAGGGATATACTCAGAAAACTTGTGATCCATTGGAGCCTATTTTCTAAATTCGATTTGTGAATTCAATTCTGAGTTGATGGTTGAAGCATGCAAGATTAATTTCTCAATTCAATGCCAAGTTACCATATTAAGGTCCACATCAACTTGAATGTCAGCATCACTTTGACAAGTTTGATCTAGAGGAATTGGTGCAGAGCAATTTTCTTCAAGCAAGTAATA
This sequence comes from Cryptomeria japonica, assembly GCF_030272615.1. NCBI lineage: Eukaryota > Viridiplantae > Streptophyta > Pinopsida > Cupressales > Cupressaceae > Cryptomeria > Cryptomeria japonica. Next base: position 177,889,081 of record NC_081414.1, read on the forward strand.
GGTTTTTGTATTTTTCTTGCTAGTTGCAGTCTGAAAATCAGTGTTGCTGTGTGAATTGCTTCGTTAGAGTTTTGTTTAACTCTCAATTGATACAATTGTACTAATGGGATGGTGCCAAGAAGGGATTTCACAAGGAAGGTAAATTACCAAGATAGGAACATATGTGATGACTTCCTAGAACAACTAACCATGTCTACTAATGTTGCAGCCAAAGCTAAAGAATTGGTACCAAAAAACCCTCATTTAAGAATTGGAGATGGTCTATATGATAAAGGAAATTGGTTAAGGGATCCACAGATAGGGATGTCGGGTCTGGGACTTTTCAAGGTAGGTTTTGGTTAGAGACATTCCCCTACCCCATTAAATAGTATATGGGAATTAGACGTGGGAAAGCTTATAGTCCTAGGGGTCTTCATGGATGTAGATTTGTTGACCTTGATTGCACAAAATTATGACCCTGTAGCCAAATGTATCATAAATATAAAGGGAGTAGCATTAATTGAGATCAATGATGATGAGTTCAGGAAGGTTTTCAAGCTCAGTGAAGTGTCCAATTATTTAGAACCCGTCAACTTTGAGACACTAGAACAAGTCTACAATGTACAAAGGGATCACCTTAGGAGTGGCCCACTGAAAGAGTTTTTTGTCAAGATAGGAGGGTTAATTGTTGTAGGCCCCAGTACCATGGAACCTTTCTCCCTAAATTTGTTTACTCTAAGGGCTAAGGGAATGTATTGGGAACTTTGTCAGATTTTTGGAGAAGATGCTGAGAGAAACATGCCAACCCATTATATGCTGATGATAGCAAAAATTTTGAACCCCTCTCTAGCAGTAACATTTGACTATGCGCTTTACCTCACTAATGCAATTCATGAAGGGCTAGTAGGCATAAAAAATGGTAAGGTGGATAGGCCTTTTAGATGGTACTCCCTTCTCATGCATATGTTTATATTTAAAGGTATTGATTATTTCGCTAGTGAAATGGAACTAATAAAGAAAAAACATGGTGAAGAGATGCCAGTGCAATTATGGAGCACCATTTTGTCCTGGGATAGAGAAGACACCATTTACCTAAAGTTTGATAGGTTCTTTGCATCTAAAATTAGGATTCTCTTGTTTGCAGAAAACCCTAGGATCCCTAAGGTTCTCTTAGAATTCCTTAGGCCTAAGGAGTTTGCTAAAGGTATTAAGATTGTTCATAATTGGGGTGATATGTATTTGTACCCTATTTCTATAGTTTTCAAAGTTTATGGTTTCAAAGGCACTCCATATTTATTGCCTTATCAAGTCCCATTGAAGATAGGAATTGCAGAAGTCTTAAGGAAAATTGGAGGTGTGCAAGATGCAGAGCTGAAAAATAGGGGTAAAGGGACTATTTTCCTAACTATTACCATGCCTCATCATTTTGTGATCACCAAAGGTGGCTGGAAGTATTTTGAAGATTTCTTTAAACCATACAGGTTGTCTACTGTGGTCTCAAGATTTGCAGACCCTGAATATTTTTTCAATGGCATGTTTAGAAAGAGAGCAGTATGTAGAGATAGGCCACACCAATTTCATTTCCCTAAAGATCTAGTGAGGAATGAATTCAATTTGGATGAGCAAGAATTGAGGAAAGAGAAGTGGGTGGCATACAAAAGGGCTCCTCATTTCATTCATCAATTTGATAGTAGTTATGACCCTCTTTCTAGTTTTAATCCCTTTGAGGAAAAGATCAAATTCTTAATTCTTTATTTTGAAGACCTCATGCAAAATTTCAAGGAAAAGAGGGAGGCTATAATGAGAGATGATCCTGACAGGGTTAGATTGGTTTTAGCTAAGCCTGCCTTTGCTAAGGCCATCCCACTTGGTGATTATGTAATGCACAGGTAATCAAAATATAGTGTGATGATGCCAGTAACTGGTGAGCCTTCTACTTCAAGAGGGAAAAGAGCAATCAAAGATGTCATTGACATCCAAGAATCCCCTAAAAGGCAAAGGGTGAGGAAAGAAGTGCAAACCAGTGAGCCTCTATATTCTCCATCTCAACCCCCTATCCACATAGGAGATGAGTAGGTGGTGGTTGAATAATTGTTACAGTTAGGGAGTCTCAAGGAGATTTCCTACACAAATGAGGAAACATAAAAGGGGATGCTTGAAGAGCCACCTAGTTTTGAGATGAACTTGATTGAAGATGAGTTCAAAGGTAAAGAGCTAGAACCAACTATCAAGCAAGCCAGTGAGGAGTTCTTGGCTGCTAGTAATTTTGTTACAATAGGGGCCTTCATGCAATTTGTATGGAAACAAAACATTGAACATTTTAAGGAAAGATGTGAAAAAAGGAAGAGTGAGCAGCCTCACAAAGATGTAACTCTGGTGGAGGAAGAGGTAAAACAAGAAATGATTGAAGAATTCAAGGCCATTACTCTTGAAAAAGGGAAGAGAGATGGTATCAAAGGCTGTTGTTTTAATCCTCCCTGAGTGGGATATAGCAGATGCTTTGGTACTTGAAGTAGTCAGGAAATAAACCAAGCCTATGGAAGGAGTGACATTTAGCAAAGATAGTGCTGCTTTATTCATGTGGTCATTAAAAAAGGATGAAAATAGAAGAAGGAAAGATACCTCAGATTCTAGTTTCCTAGGAGGTATGATAGTGAAAAGAGTCCAAGATACAGGGGTGGTAGAAGTTGCTAGCACAGTTTTGGAAACTGCAAAATTCAGTGTAGTAGTGGCATAAAAGGAGGCAAAGGAAAAAGATAATCTCCAGTTGAAATTGGAAACAATCTTGAAGGCTTATAATGAGGCCAAAGAAGGAATAGCTAACTGAGATAGCATCATTGCTAGACTTCAGAGTCAGTTGGTAGGATAGCACCATCAAGGTGAGTCCTCTACTCTAATGATAGCTTCTTCTCCACCAAGACCTCCACCTACTAGTCCTATCATATAATTTCCCCCTCCTCCTATGCCTTCTAGTTTTCCACTAGCTGAAACTATTCAACATGAGTTGGAAAAGTTGAAATAGGCTCAAGCCCTATTTGCAAGTAAATACGAGGAAAAGGTAAAGGCCACAATTTTGAAATTTTCTGATTTAGTTAGGGCCTCTATCGTACATATTTGTATGAAGAGGATTCTAAATATTTGACTAAATTAAGAGAAGATGAGACCACTTTGGAACCAATTTTGAATAAGTGGATGCCTAGGGAAAAGGAGTTAGAACTTATGTGTTCATCTCATGCAGATGCAAAGGCAAATGACAGTCTCAAATCCACTTGTGAATTCATAAAAAAAATGAATATACTCTCAAAAGAAAGGGTAGGTGTGAAGAGAAAAGCTCAATGATATAGGAAAGAATATTCTAATCACAAGTATGAGTTGTTTCCTAGGGGTTTTGTTGGTCCGACTTAGTTAAAAGAGGAGAAGGCATGCCTGGAAGAGACAGACCACAACTTGTCCCAAAGGGTCAACAAAATCATCAATACTGATGACACGTCCTTATTTGTCAAGACAATTAAGGAGTTTGAAAAGGTAAAGTCGCATTATGGTTTCATAGAAATGGAGATTGGGCAGTTAAGGGTCACTTGCAAAAGGCTAGAAGGGATGAAGAAGAAGATTGTTAGCTTCTCTTGGCCAAGTGATGATGTGTACCAGGAGTGGAAGGACAAATATGCTAGACAAAAAGAAGAAATTCTAGAACAACTAGAAGATGTTGTAGCAGAACAACAAACTAAAGAGGCCGTTGATACTAAAAAGGACTTGTAACTATTTCTTGAAGGACATTGTGGTTTGTAACAAACTTTTCTTAGGAATGTTTGAAGCTGGTATGAATCCATGATATTATAAATGGATACCAGGACTAATAGAAAAGAGATCACAAGAATTTTTTTAAAGAAACTCTGCAGAAATATATCTGGGTTTTTTCTAGCTTTTACAAAGAATACTTTGAGTCATGTAAAAAATTATTTTGAAATGAATATAAAGATACAAATCAATACTTTTTAGGCCTAAATCTTTGTTGTCTTCTTGTGTGCATTCATTAATTTGCCAATTTCATTCGAATAGTCTAGGGTTATTTGATTGAATATGGATTGTAAGGCAGTCATATGGATTTGTTTCTAGCTTTTCTCTTCAAGGAAGAGGAATTAAATATGCATGAAATATCTCTATCAGTATGACAATTGTTTTCTCATCTTGAATTTTATGAATAGTTTTAGTTTTGAGAAGATAAAACTCATGTATATGTAAGGCATGTATGGAGTTAACTAAGGTCGAGGTGGTGAAATGTATGAGATTGTTCAGTTTGGAATTTTAATTTGATTTGGGTGACTCTATAGCCCAAATAATGCACTGGTATCCAATTGTGGGATTCTTTCTATCTTTCTTGAAGATCAATACTAAAAATGAATACAAGTTTTTCTTTAAATGTTTTCAATTCAATCGAGGTGATGAAATCCATGGGTTTTTAGCACTAGTTTACTATAGATCTCAATCTTAAAGTGTGAAAATATTCACAGAAGGTATACCCACCTAACCTTTGGATAAGTTCAAAGTGTAGAAGGTTTTGAAACCTTATTATATGTTATTCTTGAGTTCTATTTCCCTAATCTCTTCATATGTAGATAGAGTTATTTAATTTCTTATAGAAGGATAGGAGGGAAATCAAAATTTGAGACTAACAGGACCTTCCTTCTTCATCATTATCTAGAAGATCTTTACCTCGAGTTGTTAGGCTTAGACATTAGAGGACCTAAGAAGAGATCTGATACCAATTGATCATATGATGAAAGAACAAGGATCTAGTCAAATACTGATGGGGGGTGAATCACTAGATAGAAAAACTGATATAAACTTCACAAATCTTAGAAATAACCTCTCAAGTAAATTTAGAACTATCAATGCAATATATATGTCAAGATAAAACTGTCAAGATAAACTAGTTGAGTATTTACAACAGATAACAGTAAACAACTTGTAACTCACAAACTTCCGAGTACTTTTTCTAACATAAGTAAGACTTCATTCCATGTTGTTGTTACTAGTTATCATAAATTATCAAAGTGAAATAAGTAGTTAAGCAATTCAATCATAGAAACATAACCACAAAAACATTCACCACTTGACACAATATTTTTGATGTGGAAACCCAAATTGGAAAAACCACGTTGAGATGAGACTCACAAGATAACTATCTGAACTCTTTTTAAGTTTGCCCTGTTAGGAGCCAAGCCTGTTAAATCTTTTACAAAAAGTCTTATAAAGAATCATTCCTATTAGGGACCACCCAATTAAGGGATTGACTATAATGCCTTATTAGAAGCAATACCCTGTGAAGAGTAACCTTTGTAAAGGATTTAAAATCCAAACTAATGGATCACCTTGTTAGAGGATTTTAATAACACCAAGCTTATTAGAGCTTACTCGGTAATGTGATTTAACTGCTGTAACTATTAGAAAAAATAAGAGTTTGTTGATCTATTTGAATAGCACTTCACTTTCTTGTTCAGATCCTTTTCATGCTCCTACTTGCCTTTACTCAAACTGCAGATACATCATTTAGTTCAGAAATCACACACTCACTTCAACTTTGCCAACACATAAACTAAAATAACTCATTGACCTTATATACAACTCAACTAGGTTAGTAACACAACAAAAACCTTATTCTCATAAAGATTACAAACAAATCGGTTCAAGTATGACCAGTGGATTACATAACAATCTCTACACATCATTCAAGAAGGTCTCAACCTCTCATTGATCACCACTACATCAAACTTAGTAACTCATCATGTGCTTTGCATTACATCCAATATACTTGCTCATTTCCTAGACAAAAATATTTAGCTCAATGTGCCAAAAACTCTTTGAAACTCTCTTCATACTTTATGCATATGTGTCATAATAATTTCCGCTCATTACCAGATCATAAACCAATATTAAAAATTCTCCAAACTTGATCAGTTAGGGTTTATCAAAACAATAGGTAGGGTTTACCTCTTCAACTCTCCAAACTTAGCAATACTAGTTTAGTCCAGAAACTTACCTACCAATTATAGTTTCCTTTCAATTAGCTCTATCATATTGGTTACAAGACATTATTACAACAATAATAATACTGGTTAATTGGCATCAATGAGAACATAACATATCATCAATACAATCTTCATGAAAATGCCAACACTCTTATGCCATATCCAAATCTCATCAATTTGATCAATCAAACATGTCTCCTAACTAGAATTCAAATGAAATATATTACCTTTTGTCTGTGTACTAGTTGCAATCTCCAAACTAGATCTGTTAATGATTTTGTATTTTCCATCCTTGAACTATAATTCAAATCCCTTATCCACCAATTGTCTTGCACTCAAAAGATTATGCCTCAAACCTTCAATAAAATAAACATTATCAGTATTATTCTTACCATCTAATGATATAGTTCCTTTTCCTTTGATCATACATGCTTTGTCATCTCCAAATCTAACTAGACCGCTATCAAATACTTCCAAAGATAGAAACTTCCCTTTATCTCCAGTCATATGATGTGAACAACCACTTTCAATTACCCTTTCATCCTTGTCTTCAATTTTAGCAACAAGTGCCTTCTCTTCAAGTACATTCTCTTCCAGTGCTGGAACATCTTCCTTGATAGCCAAGAACACCCATTCCTTTCCATTTCTGAAACTGCTAGCAGAGTCTTCTACTGGTTCATCATCAGAGTCAGTAATACCTTCCTCATCCACCATGTAGCATGATTTGTCTCTATTTTTCCTATACTTATATGTGTTCTGATATCTAGGATTAGGCTTAAAAGATCTTCTAACTCTTTCTTCAAATCTTGAATTCCTTTTAGGACATCTAGATGCAAAATGACCAATCTTATTACATGCAAAACATTTAAAGGGTGTTTTTCCTTCATACATACTTCTTATCGGTCATTTAGGTAATCTTCTAGCAAGTAGTGCTTCAAGTTTCTCAAACTCATCATCTTCTCTCTTCATATCATCCAATTATTTTGCATACAAAGCTTTCCAATCTTGCTTGTTAGTTGATGATGTAGATGCATGAAAAGCCAGTTCAGACTTCATAGCTCCAAAAGGTCCAAATTCTTTATGGTCAAAAGAAAATAATTTCCCAACCAAAATATCCCAATTAATAGTAATGTTAGCCATAGTTCTCAAGTCATTAATTGTAGTAGCCTTCATCTTATAAGTCGGTGGTAAAGCTCTCAAAACTTTAGAAACTATTTCATCTTCACTCAGAGATCCACCACAACATTGAATTCCCATAAAAATCTCATTAACTCTTTCCATGAATATAGTAATCCTTTCATCTTCTTCCATCTTTAGTTTTTCATATCTCACCTAGTAACCATTAAGTTTAGTGACCTTCATTGTAGGTTCACCTTCATTAAGAGTCTCCAACTTATCCCATATATCCTTTCTAGATGATTTGTCAGTTAATATCATTATTTGTTGATTAGAAAGTGCATAGAAGAGGACTTCTCTTTCTCTATAAGCATTCTCAAGCTCCTTATCCAAGTTTTTTGGAGGAGGATTGCCAAATTTTGGATTATAAGGTGTGACACCATTCTATGTGATATCTCAAATCTCCTTGCCAAGACATCTCAGATGAGTCTCCATCTAAATCTTCCATACTGTGTAATTTGTTCTGTCAAGCCTAAGAATATCTCTCTAAAAGATAGCTTCAGATAAACTAGATGAACTTGAACTGCTAGTCACCATAGGATCTACCTCAAGCAGGTAAGCTTTCTATAGAGAGGACCAAATCTCTGATACCAATTGTTAGATGGTTCAAATAACTGAAAGACAACTAAGAGGGGGGAGGTGAATTAGTTGTCACAAATTACCAGAACATTTAGTAATTAAAACTTTAATATCGGAACCCACAACATTAATACTGGAATAGCAATTAAATCAATTAAGCATAAACAATAATCAGAGAATAAATACCATCCGCAAGACACCAAGATTTGTATGTGGAAAACCCGGTAAAGGGAAAAACCATGGTAGGAAGCCTACCCATAGTCGGATAATACTTTTGTAGTAATTATGTGAATTACAATTGAGGGGCCTGCACTTGCAGGAAAGCCAACAGCCTAAAGCACACTGTTCATCTAAAAAGGAGTCTCACTGACTACATAGAAATCTAGACTATAATCTAGAAGAATGAATGAACTGCAAAGATAGCATCTCTTATGCCTAAGTACAATTCTGGTTAAGCTCAATAGTAGAGGACTAAATCTTCTTACATAAACCTAATTCAATCTCCAATGATTGACCAAATCCTCTACCTGAATGATATTACATTATTCACACATTACATTTCTATTTCTCATTCCTTGACCATAACATGATGATCTACAGTAAGATCTTACATCATATATACAAACCCTCAACCATAAACAATCAGGTTGGCCACTAGACAATAAACCAATTACATAATTATAAAACATGTCATCCTTAGACCAAACAAACAATATTCAACCCATAAGACATCTTGAAAGCACATTGAGAGGTCCAATTCACATGTTACATTAAGCCAGACCATAACCTAGATCAACCAGGACCCAATATAGGTCCACACGCTAAAGTAATGATCTCCATCCACCAAGTGTCAAACATGATTATCATCAGCATCTTGAATCCATACCAGAAGTTGCACCAACACCACATATGCATGTCATCAAAGATCTCCATCAAAGCTCTGCCGATGAAACCCTCACCAGTACCACAAGCCAAGATTCCAAGCAAACAGGATAACATCTGATCACCAGACCAAAACCAATTGACTAAATATGAACATGATTATCATGAACAAGCCAATTCAATAACCAAACCATACTAGAGCATACCAGATCATGCTAGAATATAATTGAATATGAACATAACTTTTTTTTTTAATTTCTACCGCCATCTTAGCTTTGTCTGATGTGAGCTTATTTTCACTGGTGACCTTTCATGCCGCGTTGTACCTCTCCACTAACTTTTGGTTTGGAATCTATTAAAGAGTTTTAAACTCTTTGGAAATATACTTTGTCAAACCTTTCCATTTTTCAGATGGGCTTCCAATTTGATCTACATTATATTTCAATGCAAGCAGCTACAAAACCAGAATGGTCTGCTCAATAACCTATTTGTCTTCAATCCCTTCCTTCCTTAACTTCTGAGCTACAACATACATCAATTCAAAAATTATCATCTTCTCAATAATCTTTTGTACAAAATCAACTTGACCGAATAAGTCAAGTGACAACAATGAATGATTATCCAAAATCTTCCTAGAGGATTCAACCTTATGATGCACTGGTGGCTTCACCACTTGGTGCAGTAACCTGCTCAACCTTGACCTCTTTAGTATGTACATTTGGTGTTGGAGGTTCAATATCCTCAACCTATTTATTTTTGGTGTCCACATCAATAACCTCTATATCTAGAATGTTTTGTTCCAGTGTATCCTACTTATCTTGTATAGTTTCAATATTATGTATAGGTTTCTGTATAGGTGGTCCTCCTAGAAGATTATCCTCTATTAGTTTCTATTAAAAACCAACTGATCCATTCCCAATATAACTTTCCTCTTATCATCTACCAAGATGTTTGGAGTGTTATACTTTTGAGGGACTTCTAGTGATGTAAAGAATCCAGGTCTATCTACAAATAATTTTACCCAAGCCTCATGTGTCTCCTTAACTATCTCATTTACTCTACCTACCATGAGACTCACATGCCAGTGTTTACTCTAGAAAAGTGTTTTACTTACAAACTCTAGATAGTGTTGCATCTCCTCATCTGTTATGGCTCCACAAACAATTAACAACTCTTGTACCTTTATATGCCTGTCCTCTTCAATCACATATAACCTTCTAGCATCTAGTTTATTATAATAATCTCTTGGTATTTTCCTTTCTATCTCTATTAATGCTTTCTTATATATATATATATATATATATATATATATAAGTATTAAAAAATTGCTTCCTCCATTTCCATTTTCTATTTATCATCCATATGTACATAGTAATGTTGTATATTACTCAAAATTCCTTCTTTAGCTATTTGATCAATCAACTTAGCAACTGAGAGAGTAGGAATGACTTCAATACGCTTATCAAATTCAAGAGATATATCTACATCTGATTTCTTCTTCTTGCTAGGAGTAGAAGTAGATTCCTTAACCAGTTTCCTCTTCTCTATGGGCTTCCTCTCCTTCAATATTCTCTTTGGGGGTGCTAGAGGGGTGACCTTCACTCTCTGGTTCTTTACTTCCTCAAACTTCTTCCTTGGTATCCTGATGAAAGTGTTGGGAATCTGTGGAGCCTCATCATTAGTATCAGAACCGGATCTAATAGGGGCAATATAAGTCTCCAGTTTCTTCCTCACTACTACATCCTTGTCGGTTGCTGCTACTGGTGAGGCCTAAACTGTTGTCAAAGAAGATCCTTCAGCTAGTCCAATAATCTGTTTGATTTCATAAGACATCTTCTATGCAGCTTCCCCAACCTTCTTGATCTTTCCTTCCCTTTCTTCTTGCTAAATCCTATCTGAACTTCAGATTCCTTCTATTTTTTTGTCCCAAATATTTTCTCATGTTCATCTTCTAGGGCATCAATAAGATTCTTGGGATATAATTCCAAGATCTCATCATCTACCTCATAGCCCATCTTTGTGATCTAGATCTTTCATGGTTTCACTGCCTCCATTAGTGTTTCCTCTTTCCTCACCATAAATAAGATTTTAGTTGAGTATTTGTCAACTATATGCTTTGGAACTCTTTCTCTCTGCCTCATCATTTTCTGAAATAATTTTAAATAACCCCATAGAATGGAGTCTCTCTCCTTTTCCTATCCCAAACCTCTTATAGCTTCTTTAATTTATTTTCCTACTAGCATATAAAATGCCCATTGTGTTTTACTGGATCCCGATAACTCATTCAGAAAGAGAAGCATCAAGGAGACCACAAAGTTACCATATTGGAAAACACCTTTCTTCTCACCCTTAATCTTTACTAGGTTTATAATTAACTCATCACACATCCATTGATAGAGATCATACTTCTCATTTTCTTTGACCATCTTGTGAGGATAGTAAATGTATGAATTGGAAACAGAGTTCAACTAGTTTGATTGAGTTATAGTGTAACTAATGATCATGCTTGCAAATTGAACAACTTTGTCTCTAATAGTGGTTATCCTCATTGACCGATTGTCAAAAGTTGTGCTGGTTAACTTCTCCACCTTGTTGTTAGGTATTTTCTTCTTTCTAGGAATCTAACTAGTTTGGGGCAAACTAAAGATTGCATGAATAGCCTCCTTAGTGATCTTGTAAGGCAGGTAAAGCCATATGAATTCCCTATGGACTCGACTCAACATATACCATATCATATCATCTTCGAATTCTGGCATCTCCAAAATGTTTGTGAAACCTTGATCCTTCATAATTTGGAATTTTGATTTCATCAATCCCCTTCTATCTAGTAGATTTTTCATGTATATTATTTTTATCTCAGTAGAACCTAAATCCTCTAGAGTGCAGTGGATATATGCCCGAACATCCTCAACATATTATATTCTGTTAGGAACCCTATAAAATATGTTGATTGAATAATTAACCTTCACAATCTGAGGGCATTGCTTGAAAATAGGGTGTGGACGGTCCTTGATGTCAACAACAATAGGGGTAGGCACACTTACCAGAGTGGAGGTGGATCTAGAAGTCATTGCAAACAAAAGATAGATCAAAATGCACTAGAATTCACTTTGAGAATGATCTTGATCACCTTGAATCACCGTAAACTCGTTGTGTTTCACTCTAAATACTATGTGATAAAAAATGAACCAACATTTCCCTTTTATTTTATGTAAACCCCTATTTTCATTAACATTAATATATGCTAGTATATCATAGTGGATTCCAAATATATAATCTTAGTACTAAAAAATCTTCAAACTGACTTCTCCAAGATCTAAATAGGCTTCCAGACTGCTACCAGGGGTAATCCAAGATTCATCATTAATTTTCCTCCCCCTAAGGCTAATGCCTTAGTTACCAAATGAGTTTTCTATCGGTGTAGGAACATTTTGTTATGTCGGTTGAGTGACCAGGTTGATTATCTCTGCCAGTTAATCTTCAGATTCCTAACCCATTTCTTCTCTTGCTCCTTCTAGATGTCTTCAACCTTTTGTTTTCCTTTCCCATCATTTCCAACTAGATTGTTCTTGCTTCTATAGAATGTAGAAATATGTCCTATTTTGTTGCATGCACAACAAGTGACATTATTTTTTTGAATTGCTTTGTTGTATCCTTGATCATTCCTTGACCTACATTGATTAGCCATATGTCTAAAATTTCACATGCATGACATTTTACATTCATTCTATAATCTTTTGTCCTATGACCATACTTCTTACAATTTGAACACTGACCGGTAACTGCATTGTTATCCTAATTTTCTCTATTTTTGCAATGTCTTGCCATATGAACAAATTTATTGCAAACAAAATATCTTCCATTGAATTTATGTGCATTGGGTTTCCTTACTAGTGTATTATGATTCCAATTGACAGGTGGATTCTCCTGACTGGTTTTCTTATTTTCATTCATAGTATTAGAGATTTCTCCATGCTCAAATCCAAGACCTTTAGTGTTTCCCTTGCACTTTTGATCCTTCAATAGCTCATCAAGTTTTGCAAAATGACCTTAAACTTGTATTTTTATTCATTTGTAGTATCCAGATCTCCCCTTAGGGCTATTATCAATCTTTCCAAATCCTGCTCATTATTCAAGGATTGCACCAGTTCAGTTCTCAACATATCAATCTCATGTGCCAGCCTAATGCATTCCTCAGATCTTCCTTTTAGAGATTTGCCAAGATTTTCTTCATTCTTCTTCTAGTATTCAATCTCCTAGACATCCTCATAGTTAGGGCTTGCATTTCATTCTTCATCACAGCATTCTCCTAACTCAGCTTTTGACATTGTTCCTTAAGGGCATCCTTCTCTTCATCATCTTGATTTTGCAAAATTTCCTTCCTTCTATCTTGAACAGATGACAACCTCTCCTTTAGGATAAGAATGAATTCCTTTGTAGAGTTCAATTGATCTTGCAACTTCAAGTTCTTCATCCTTTTAGCATCATAGTCCTCAAGTGCTACTTCAAGTTGTTTCTCTATACTCATCTCCATGGATTCCGAATTTAGGATCTACCTTAAGCTATTAGACTTACTCCAAGGTACCGGGCTTTGATACCAATTGTTGGAATCCAAGAACACTGAGAAGGGGGGTGAATTAAATGTTCAACTGGCAAGATCAATTTAAACTTATTAACAAATTATTTCAGTAATAGGTAATCTTAAAAGAATATAAAACAAAATATAAATGAAGCAACCACAAGAGCTGTAGACACCCAAAATTGTCATGTCTAATTAAATAAATATTTTATTTATTTAATTATCTAAGCCTAATTCTTCTATTAATTAAATAAATCTTTATTTATTTAATTAATTCATTTATCCTCTTCTAGCCTTATTTCTCATTTAAATAAATACATTTATTTATTTAAATTATTTTTTTCCTAAATTAAATAAATATTTTATTTATTTAATTATCCCATTTCCTCTATTAATTAAATAAATCTTTATTTATTTAATTAATTCATTAGCCTTTTCTACCCAGGACACATGTCATTCATCTCTTAATTCATACACTACCTACCCCTTTCATTATTTTACTATTTCTTCTACCTACCCTCTAATCCTAGCTGACCTCTCTTTTTATACCTCTCAATCTTATCCCTCCATTTCATATTGTGTCTTCTATTTAAGGAGATGCTTCCTTCATTGTCAAACCCTAATGATGCATCCTAATCACCCATGCTAATGATCATTTTTGGCTACACTACGATCCTACTTGCAACCACATTTGTTCTTTGTTGAGCTCTTGTGCATATAAAAATCTGAGAGCAAATATATCAAGCAAGATCAATGGAGATAGGAAGAATGGAGATCAAAACCCTATTGGACATGTGATGGTATAATCTTTGTGATTTTGTTTTGTTCTGTATTGTCTTAGGTAATCTTCATATGTTATGGTGGATCTTTGTTGATTGTTAGGCTAGGGTTTAGTGGTTGGATTCATTTAGCCTTTCAATATTGTTGTTATTGTTATCCATTTTCACCATAAACATTTTGGCATACCCGGTGGGACTCTTGTCCCTTTACATTTAACCTTTTTGTTGTAGATTTTGTGTTTTTGAAGTTGCAGATCGGACATTTTTTGATGACATTTTAGGTATTTCCGCGTCTGTGAGCGTTCGGATTGCATCTTTGAGTTTCAGAAGCATCTGCGGGATCGGGAATCGCACCTGTGTTTTTTATAAATTTTATTTTGCAGGTTTCTGAAAGGGGCGTCTGTGTTTCCAAAGCGCGTCTGTGTGGTTTATGCTCGCGTCTGTGTCAGATAGAAGCGTCTGTGTGTTTTGACCGCATCTGTGCATCACAGAACTGCGTCTGTCTCATACAGATGCGTCTGTGTCTGGTATAGCAGCGTCTGTGTTTTATTGTTTTGAAAATCTCAAATTTTTCATTGATTCAGTTTTTGGATTTCGCACCTAGGGTTTCGGATCTGGTTTATTTTTGGACTAACCCCTTTCAGATCTAGCTAACTAAGTTTGTGTAGCTTGTTTTGGAAGCAAAAATGTTTTTGTTGAAGGCCCCTTTTTCACAAAGTCTTTTGGGTTTTCTAAAATTTACCTAACTTGTGTGCTTGCAGGAAGGGGTGATCATTTGAAACAACCCAAACTACTAACAAATTTTGTTGCAGGGCCTTAGCTAGGGTTTTGAAATTTTGTTGTGTGCCTTGTTTTCATAGTTTAGCAAACACTTCCATTGGTGCACTAAAATTGAATCATTGTCTTTTGTGTCTTGAGCAATAGGCTCTTTTTGTTTAATCTTTAGAGGGCCTGTCTTCCTGTGTGGTCATTAGGACTACTAGTGAGAAGAGAACGACCCAAGTGGTAGCAAAAGAAAAGCCATCTTCTTCCAAGCCACTATAAACAAATGTATTCATAGTGAAAACTATGAATAACGTGTGCTGATTAGTTCATACCGACACTATGTCTCCCCATAAACCCGTTTGATCAAATTTATTTGATCATTTGTAGGGCGTAACCCCTACCGGCTGGGAGCCTTCTATATTTACAGAGCTGAAAGTGCCACATGTATGGCCACACAAGCGGATGCCCTTACTAGCACCTTTTTGTTTTAGAAGCCCAAATCCTTCTAGTTGTTGAGGCAAGAGGTCGGACCTCTGGTAGCGGCCCACACACATACGGTTCTTAGTAGAGATACAAAGTTCGCCATGGGGAGTTTTCATGGGGACTGATGCTTGGCTGACCTGAGAAGTGAGTGCCGAGGGTGGAGCCAGTGAGGTCAAGCATCTAAGTATCCGCTCTGAATAGCGTAGCCTCGGGGGTAAAACCCTATGTGGGATCAACAACTATTGTCTTGGCCAACCATAAGAATTGTGCTTGTCTTATGTTAAACATTCAAACATTCAAGACCAAACAACAAAACATTGTGTCTTTTGTGTCTTCAAGTGTATGCAAAACATTTTACATCAAACAACACACTTTTGGAGTCCAAACACTTACAAACATTGAGTCCTCATCAACATTGTGTCCTCTTGTCACGAAAAATGGTCAAACAGTCGGATTTGGTCACAACAAAACAATCTCATAGATTGGAAAAATTGCACGAAGTTTACAGAAACGCATCTGTGTCTGTTTTAACTGCATCTGGCTAATATAAGCGCGTCTATGAAGGGCAGAATAGCGTCTATGTTTTTAACAGCGTCTGTGTCTAATAGAGAAGCGTCTGCATCTGGAAATCACGTCTGTGAAGTATACAGAAGTGTCTGTGTCCAGAATTGAAAATCCTTACAGTCCAGCGAACAAAGGAAATCGGTTTTAGAATACTTGAGCTTCCTAGGTTGTCTCTTCAGGTTTCATCTAGCATTCAACCTGTCCTTAGGTCTCATACAGTCCATCATTGCTTCACATCTCATTTTACATTCATACTTGTCTAAACTTGGGTCAAAAAGGTAACTTGCTTGTCCTCACTATACTTTGTCAACATACTACATACAACTACACTTTGCTAAGTGGTCCCTCATCAAGGTTTCTTACCTTTGGGTCTCATTTGGTATTACTTAGAGTCAAGGTCAACTTACCTCATCAAGAGAAACAATCATCTCTTTGGAAGTCACACCTACTCTACTACTTACATACTTGGTCTTACACTTTGGACATTGCAAGTACACCTCAAGATTCATTTACACTCCATACAGCTCTTGGTCTTCCATACTCTTTTCATTTTTCATCTAGTCTCCCACATCTTGGTCAAACACCTAGTTCATGGTTGAAACCCATCTTTAAAAATCTAGGAGAATAGTTAAAGAAGCTCAAGAATCCGCAAACATGAGTTCTTATGAGTATGACAATGATTTATTTTTCAATCCTGAGCACACTACATTTCCTGACATGGAGGTTTATAGAAACAATCCAAATGTGGAAAATGCAGACACTACAAACAACAATGCTACACATAATGACAATGTGGACAACTTTTCAATACAATCAGCAGATATAGAAGAATCCATAATGAATCCTCATTTCAATAGATTGGTTGAAGAGATAATGAGAAGGGATAGACAATACTTTCTACACATGATGGCACAAAGTGGAGCTAAAATACCTCATGACTTTGACATGTCTCAACTTATGGAAAATTGACCCTCACAACAAACTCACTCTAACATGGATCAAAGGAGACCAAATAGTGGAGGAAATAGAGGACCGAATATGGTACCTGAATCACCTTTAGCTTTGCTTCAAAAACTAGAAATTCCACATACACAAGCTCAAACATATGATACTTACCTTCAAAGACCATTATGGAAGCCCTATGCAGATAGATATGCTCAATTACATGCTCAAGCTATGGATCAATCAAAACAAGTGGATACTCAAAGGCATCCTCAAAATTTGGACATAAGGAAACCTCATGTCAAATTTGGGGGCAACACAATGGAAAATGAAATGCCTATATAATATGGTATATATGCACAAAATAGATATGGGGTTCCTCAACATGAAGCCATGCCAAGTGCTCCCTATATGCCGCATCAATATAGACCTCCATATGGACATGTCTACAATCAGTATCATCCATACATGAAACAAGATCCTCCTCAAATTGGTGTCTCAAACATGGGATATGCTACAAGAAATCGATCGCCTCCCAAGAGCAATTTGGAGCAACAAATTAGAGATTTACAAAAGAAAATGGAGGACATGAGTACACCAAAACCAACATATACTATGAGAGACATATGTCCTTATCCATTTGATAAGAGCATCCCAATGCCTCCATTTCCTACACACTTTGTGACACCAAAATTTGACAAGTATAGAGGAAAGGGAGACCCCAAGGCACACATACGACAATTTTTCACAGCTTGCATTGAGGTAGCGGCAGAAGAAACATATTTGATGAGGTTGTTCCCGCAGAGTTTGGGTGATCAAGCCATGGAATAGTTCTCTTAATTACCTCCTGGTATTAAGTCATGGGGTGACTTAGCAGAGGCATTTATTCAGCATTTCTCCTACAATATTGAGACGGATATCTCAGTCACTACTTTATGCAATACTAAACAAAAGGAGGGAGAATCTTTTGCATCATTTTTACAAAGATGGAGAAATCTAGCTAGCAGATGCTCTTGTGAAATCCCACAGAAACAAATGGTAGAAATGTTCACTCAAAATGTTAACAAGGATATTGGCTATGATCTAAGGAAAGCTTGTTTGTCCACTTTCAAGGATGTTATTGAAAAGGGCTTAGCAACAGAAAAGGTCTTAATTGAACAAGGAGTCATTAAAATATTCAAGGAAAAGACAAGCCAAGATTTTGGAATAAGAACAAGAACACAGTCAATGATGGTGTTGTTGATGCCAATACAGTAAGACCCAAGTTCATCTTTTCTGGATCAAGTTCTACAAACAATCAAGTGAACACTCAAACAACTTCTAGACCACGAAGGAAGTATACCCCATTGGGAGAACAACTTGAATCAGTATTCAAAAAGCTTGTAACAAACAAAGTGATCACAGTTCCAGATTTTCCTCCATATGAACCAAAGGTCAAACCAAATTGGTGGAATGATGATGAGTATTGTGAATTTCATAAGAGCAAGGGTCACAAAACAGGTAATTGCCATCGATTGAAGAACATTGTGCAAGATCTCATTGATAGAGGTGATATTGAGATTGAGGGACACTCATCTAATCAAGAACATGAAATGTTTAAGGAACCATTCCCAAAGCATGACAAGGGAAAAGGTAAAGCCATAGATGATCAAGCCAACTACACTAGAGCACCTTATAACTATGACTCAACTATCAATCACATCTCAATGGATAATCATATCTCTACTATTACCATCAAGAACAAAAATCCTGAGAATCCTCCTCAGCGACCCAAGATTGTCCTAAAAGGTGTTGGATCTTCTTCTGAACCTACCTCTGAATGTTATGTTACAACTCATCGAGGTAAGATTACATTGCTAGGTGCCTCTACGAAAAATACCAATCCTTCCTCAACCAAGCTTGAGTATGACCTTGTAGAACAGTTAGGGAAGACACCTGCGCTCATCTCCATCCTTGAGCTCTTACGCATATCCCCCGCTCATAAAGCTATTCTTGACAAAATCTTGAGAGACACCACCGTCCCTACTGATCTGAATGTGGACCAGTTTCAAGCCATGGTGGGATACCTTTCCATTCCACATTCCCTCACATTCACAGAAGTCGATGATGCCTCCGTAAGTCAGCCACATAATGCACCTTTACATGTTGAAGCCTTCATACACAAACATCAAATAAAGTGAGTCCTGATAGATGGAGGAGCAGGTCTAAACATTTGTACATTGAGCACCATTAAACAATTGGGATATTCTGATAAAGCTATGAACTCTACAAATCAAATCACCATCAAGGCTTATGATGATGAAGAGCGTTCATCCAAGGGCACAGTCACCTTACCTCTAAGAATTGGGCCAGTCACAAAGGATGTGGTTTGTCAAGTCCTAGATCTAGATCTCACATACAACATATTGCTAGGACATCCTTGGATTCATGAAATGAGGGCAGTCCCATCGACATATCATCAATGCATTAAGTTTCCTCATAATGGAGTCGAGGTAACAGTCAATGGTGATCCAAATCCGTTCATATATTGAAATAACTTGAGATCACATACTAAAACTATCATTCCCAGTAATCGTGAGGCTGCTCCTTCTTCGGCATACATTGACCCTGAGTCATTAAAACCTTCGACATCAAAACAAGGTGAACTTAAAGGCAAATTTCAAGACAAAGGCATGGGAGAATACACTTTAAATCAGACCATGTTTTTACGACAAGTCATGAGTTCTCCAAAAGAATATGGAAGGCCATATCCTAACAAGCAAATATCCATTATGATACTCAAATGGGATCCTACTACCTTTCAAAGATGGGGTGAACTAGAAGAGGAAAATTTATACAAAATGCTCTACAAAGACATTGAAGAGGACACACATGATCAGATTAATATACCCTATGAGAACTATGGCAAAGGCTTCAAGATTCTACAAAGATTCAGGTATGATGGAAAAAGCCCTGTTGGGTTACACAAAGAAGGTGTCATGGAGCCCTTACAACCTGAATTGACTATAAGAAGAGAACGCTCAAAGGGACTTGGTTTTCTAACTTCCAAGATCCACACTAAAAGGACAGAAGAGGCATCACAAATCAAAATTGCCAAAATTCAACAAGAGGATTACTATTCCACAGATTCCAACGAATGGGAATGGGGTTCAGACAAATCCTCCAGTGACTATGAGCTCACTGAGACATTCAGAGAACCAGATGAACCCACAGAAGAAGAGGAATTTTACAAAAAGTTCAGAGTTGGTCAAGAAACAACTCATAAGGATTCCCACAGTCTTCGTTTCAAGGTCTTAGGTCAAAATCACATAGGATGAGGACACCTGTCCCAGAAGGCGCTACTAGTGATGACGATTTGGATTCGCTTGCGATCAAAACTGATGAGGAGAGTGCCATCGATGACCTCGATGATTGCCTCTATATACCCGAATATAACCACATCTTCACTCTTATCCTTGCAAACTCTGAAAACATTAAAGGCCTTCCCCTTGTTCATCCCCAACTTGTTGACTGGGATTATGAAGGACCAGCACAATTTGATACATTTCAAAATGATGAAGCCATTATCGACTATCTTGGCATACGAGATGATCTTCCCCCTGGAGACCACAAAGCAGGATACACCATAGAACTCAACAACATGGCCTATTTTGGTGAGAGTGTCGGACCTTCCAGTGGCAAAAATGTGAAAATAAGAACAAATCAAGGATCTTATGGTGAAAACCACACTGTGGTGCTATCTGACTCTAAAAAAGTAAAAAGAAAGGATGTATCTGAGGGCAAAAACCTCTCTGAGGCACCCGAAGATGGAAGGCTCGACATTCTCCTAGCATCATATGAGGAAAAGTCATCCACGTTGGTAGAGGAGACTATCAAGACAAAAATTGGTACAGAAGAGGTTCCACACAACATATTCCTAGCTCAATCATTGACAGAGTCCGAAAGGATGAAATTCATAAGCTTCTTCAAGGAACGACAAATCAACTTTGCATGGTCATATGCTGATATGCCTGGACTAGATCCGGATTTGGTAATGCATCATTTGACAGTCAAACCAGGGGCAAAGCCAATGAAACAGAAATTAAGGAAAATGCATCCACAAGTGGCATTACTAGTCAAAGCAGAGCTGGAGAAATTATTGGATGTCGGATTCATACGCCCAATTGATTATCCCGAATGGATCTCCAATTTAGTACCTGTCAGTAAACTAGATCGCAGCATCAGAATATGTACAGATTTCAGAGACATCAACAAAGCTTGTCTGAAAGATGACTTCCCATTACCAAATATCGACTTGATCATTGATCTCACAGCAGGTCATGAAATGTTATCTTTAATGGATGGGTTCTTTGGTTATAATCAAATCAGGATTGCACCTGAGGATCAACATAAAACATCATTCACTTGTCCGTGGGGAACTTTCTGTTGGAATGTCATGCCCTTTGGGCTAAAAAATGCAGGTGCTACATATCAAATAGCAATGACCACTATCTTTCATGATCTCATGCACATAACCGTGGAAGATTATGTTGATGATCTCTTGGGTAAATCAATAGATAGAGATACACATTTGGACATACTTTCAGTCATCTTTGATCGGTTGAAAAAATACAAGGTAAGATTAAACCCCAAGAAATGTGTCTTTGGAGTAACCTCTGGGAAGCTCCTAGGATTCATTGTGTCTAAAAGAGGAATCGAAGCCGATCCAGCAAAAGTCAAGGCTATCTTGGACATGCCGCCACCCAGAAATATCAGTCAACTTTGATCCTTACAAGGGAGACTCCAATCTATATGAAGATTCATAGCACAACTTGCAGATAAGTGTAATCCTTTCCAGCACCTACTACATAAAAACATCAAGTTCAAATGGGATGAGAACTGTCAACAAGCTTTTCAGACGCTCAAAGATTATCTTTTGAATCCGCCAGTTTTGATGCCACCAATTTTAGATCAGCCTTTGTTACTATACATATCAGCTACTCCAACAGCACTAGGGGCACTCCTAGCACAACAAATTGCTGATGGCAAGGAAAAAACAGTATACTATATCAATCGCACATTGGTGGGATATGAGCTAAACTACACACCAATAGAGCATGCATGTCTCGCTGTGGTCTTTGCTTCACAGAAATTATGACATTATATGCTCACTCACAAGACTAAGTTGATTGCAAGAATTAATCCATTAAAATATCTTCTCAACAAAGCTACACTTACTGGGCGACTGGCCAAATGGGTAATGATCCTGAGTGAATTCGACATCAAGTATGTGGACAGAAAAGCAATAAAAGGACAAGCAATCGCAGATCAATTAGCAGATGCTCCCATGATAGATGATGCTCCTCTAAATTCAGAATTTCCAGATGAATCTATTTTAACAATATCACATGCAAAGCCATGGCAACTATACTTTGACGGGTCATACACATAGCATGGGGCAGGAGCTGGTATTCTCTTTATAACTCCTCAAGGTGATTCTATACCAAAATTATACCACTTATCATTTCCTTGCACTAACAATATAGCGGAATATGAGGCATTAACAACTGGATTATGAATTGCAGTTCAGTGGAAGATCCAGGAACATCATGTTTTGGGGGATTCTCAACTTGTCATCCGTCAAGCAACTGATGATTACCAAACAAAAGATGAAAAATTAATGCCTTACAAACAACTGGTAGAGGATTTAAAACAACATTTCGCAAAGATAGATTTTGAACAGATACCAAGAGAGCAGAATCGTGCTGTAGATGCTATGGCTACAATTGCTTCACTAATTGACTTACCTCAAAATGAAGCCTGCTATGAGTTTCTGGTAGACAATCTGTTGGTTCCTTCATATGAGATCACTCCTACTGAAATGATATGCGTTGTTGGTCCCGAATCCCAGTTATATGGTTCCATATTCACATATCTTCGCGACAATATCTTACCTCCTGATCTATCAAACAACCAATGCCGCACTTTCATTCGCCAATCCTCTCGGTATGTCATTCTAGCTGATATCCTATACCGACAAGGTCTAGATGGCACTCTTCTTAGATGTTTAGAAAGCGAAGAAGCTCAGATTGCGTTACGTGAAGTGCATGAGGAGATATGTGGTCCGCATGCTAGTGGTCATACCTTGGCCAAGAAACTCATCAGGACTAGATATTACTAGCCCACTATGGAAAAAGACTCATATCAGTTTGTCAAGAAATGTAAGAAATGTCAAATTCATGGAGACCTCATACATGCACCAGCACAAGAACTACAACCACTTGCATCTCCTTAGCCCTTTTGTCAGTGGGGACTCAATCTCATAGGCAAGATTCACCCTCCTTCTTCCAATGGCCATAAATTCATTATCATAGCCACAGAGTACTTCACAAAATGGATTGAAGTCATGCCTCTCACACAAATCACTGGGAAACAAATTGCTACCTTCATCCTGAACTACATCATTTGTCGATATGGTATTCCCAATTCCATTATCACTGATAACAGGCGTCCCTTCAAAAATCAGGATGTTCGTGAACTCTATGAGCGCTTCCATATTTCCCATCATTTCTCCACACCATATTATCCCCAAGGTAATGGCCAAGCTGAGGCGTCTAATAAAACAATTCTTAAAATACTCAAAAGACAGTCGACGATGCTGGCCGTAACTGGCATATCCAACTCAATCCTGCACTTTGGGCCTATCGCACAAGTGTCTGCACACCTACAGGAGCTACACCCTACTCACTTGTCTACGGCACTGAAGCCATCTTGCCTATTGAGGTCGAGTTACCTTCTTTACGGGTGTCTTTGCAAAACATCATCAACGATGAAGATTACAGAGTCTCTCGCTTACAAGAGCTAGAACTACTGGATGAACGAAGACAAACTGCTTTTAATCATCTTAAGGCTTACCAACAAAGAATGAGTCGTAGATACAATCACAAAGTCAAGCCTCGCACATTTGAGGTAGGTGACTTAGTCCTCAAAGAAAATCCAAAAAATCAGCAAGATAGAGAGAAGAAGGGCAAGTTCGAACCAAACTAGCTTGGTCCTTACATCATCACAGTAGTATATGGATCTGGGGCATATCAGCTCTCAACTATAGAAGGTGAACCTTTGGAGGATTCTATCAATAGCATGCACCTTCGCAGGTTCTACACATAGCTCTTCAGAGTATCCTAATTCCAAAATACAAAAAAATCAAAAAATTCCAAAATACAAAAAAATCAAAAAATTTCAAAAATACAAAAAAATTAAAAAAACAAAAAAATCGTTACTTGGTGAAAACCTGGCAAACAGGCGCCTTGTGACACAAAAAAAATTGAAAAATCAAAAAAAGTAAAGAGAAATAATTTCGTCCAACAGTGAAAACCACTTCGGTGGCACCCTGGGCAAGTACCATGGTGAAAACTGGGTCACCAGCACCATGCGTAGAGACATTGCTCCTCCCTCCTTCAGGATTCACTTTCATCCTTCACTTTGCACACACTCACAACCTATTCACTCATAATCAACTTACCTATTCCCATCATGGCTTGTTATTGATCTACCCAAGATTGGTTAGCCATTCATAATAAACCCCCCCTTTTTTCACTCCCTTTCCATCCATAATAAATCAGATCCTATCTATGGCTAAGGTAAATCTTACGTCTAGTGATGGGTGTGGAACTGAGAACACCACATGTTTCAAGGAGCACAGTTTCTTCCAGCGTTCTTCAGTCTATTCGTGCACAATCTGCAATAAAGCAACATTTGTATCACAGATCCGCAATAAAGTTTCATCTTCTCCGCAATAAAGTATCAGCTTCATGGATTCAGTCAGTTTCAGATGAGACAGCAGCAACAATGGGCTTCAATAAATCAAATCTTTCAACAGACTCAGACAACATATGGTTCTATGTTAATCTATCCTTTTTGTGAAAGTGAACATTGTGACCACAATCAAATAAGACTTATACAAGTGACAAGAGACACTAAACTTGAAGACTACAGTGGATGTTGGTGTCGAGTCTTGGTTTTCTTTTGATTTTATCTTTTGGTGACATGTCCTTTAGCTTTTCCGGGATGTCTCTGACTAGAGATTCTATCTCTAGGATGTCTTTGACTAGAAAGGCAAGGATGGGGTATCGTCACCTATTTTGTTTGCTGTTTGTGGATTGTCTTTTAGTAATGCTATGACTTGTCCAAGGATATGAGGACACTGTGAGTCTAGTATGAACTAGGGCATTCCTTGTTTGTGACTATCTTATCTCCATGCAAACAGGTACAATGACTTTCTGGGTCAAACAAATGCCTCGATTGTCGTAACCTATTTTGCCATAATAAAGCTCAATGATGATAACGCACAAGAAGCTCTTTCACGTTCATATCTTCTGTCTTTCATCCCCCTTTCTTGATTTACTTCCATCATCCTTCTTGAGTTCGCGTAGCCTGCTACCACATGACTGAGTATAATGACACACCAAAAATATTTGCATTTCATGTAGTTTGCACCTGCATTACCACATATAAACATTTCATACATACATGTAGATATCACAATTACATCACATCCTGCACACAACACCTGTTAGCACAATTAACATTTGCATTTTTCATATTCATCTGCATTACATACATTCACATTTGCATCATACATTACATATACAATATAAAAGAACAAAAATATATACTGCATTGCATCATATAAGCATCCATATCATAAGTATCACATAAGAACATCTCATCACATAGGTACACATGCATATGACTGCCGCAAAAATGAATCATCTCTCATATATAATCAAATGTGTCATGATACAATGATGTCAAAAAAAGTCATATGGCTACAAAATCACCCGTAGGTGTCTACAATACAAAAATAGTACAAATACTGATACAAGGGAGCCCTCTATGGCTATGATGAACTCCCTCCCTCAGAGCCGCCTGGCCTCGACGGAGTCTGAGCTCTAGAAGGACTTGCTCCAGGATCACCCTACCTGTCTGGTGGTGGTGGAGGACCCATGACCCCACCACTCGATGCCTATCTCCTCCGGCTCCCTCCTGTAGCCGTTGCTGTCCGCGATGGTCTATGGAAGCTCCTCGCCCGCGGATCTGCTGGCATGGCACCATAATACAGGTCCCTCCAGTAGGCGATCCCCTCTCCGGCTCACAGCACATATGCGTAGCCTACTCCTTCATCCTCCACCACCTGCCTCCCTACCCTCAGCGCTATCTCAGCCTCAGTGTAGCGCTGGATAGCCTGATCCCTCTCTCACTCAGTGTCCCTGAGCCTGGTCCTGAGTCACTCCCTCTCCCACTCCAGATCCTGAATCTCATCTGCCTAGCCCTAGCAGATCTCCCTGAGCTCAAGCAGCTCATCCTCCTCTGGATCCCCACCCTCTGCCTCTGCCTGTGGCCTTCCCTCTGCGGGTGCCTACTCCTATACCTATATCGGTGCCTGAACAGGTACCTATCTTTGTGCATACCTGGGTACCTGTACCTGTCTCTGTCCCTGTGCCTGTATTGGCACCTGTCCCTATACCTGTCCCTGTCCCTGTGCTACTAGTACCTGCAGGGGAAATCCACTATGACCCCTCACCACCTAGGCCTGTCTCTCCTGTCCACCCTCCCTCCGAGGTGCCACCCTCCTCTCCCCCACTACTCCCCTCCGCCTCCGTCGGCCTCTGCCTCCATCACCCCCACCATCATCATCTCCTCCTGCATCTCCCTCTAGTAGCTCCCCTGGATCTGTCAACCATGGGAACGGATGCTCTGCCCAGTATGCCGAGTACTCTACATCCATACCTGCATCCTCAATCTCTGGCCACATATCCTAGGGTAGGGGCACCATCTCTGCCAGCTGTGTAATTGCCTGATCATATGACAACAGTGGTCCAAACTGCGTCTGATCCCTAACTATATGGGCATACATACCCAAGCCTCGTGGCATCCTCTGGATCCTGCCATACTATCTGCATACCCTATCCACTAGCTGTCTCTCCAATATGTAGGGCATCCGCCCAATCAGATATCTACTCCTTAAGGTATAAGGCAGCTCCACTGCATCATCCTCCCACTCCTCGCACCCCAGATACGGCCTCCAGATGATGACATCAATGTCATCTATCACTTGCCTCCAGTTCTCTAGCCTACCAATCCGAGGCTGCGAAGTGATCATGTCATATAAATGCACAAAACTCCGTCCATGACCCCTGCCTCTAAAATGTATCGGCTGTGTGATAAGCAGATGCTCATATGCCCAAACCTGCAGAAGTGTCACTCCACAACCCAATCCCACTGATCCATGGTAGATGAACTGGTGCAGCTCATAATATAGGTGTGCCAATACACATGGACCCCATGCATATCTGGTGTGATGTGTAACCAATGTCTCCAGTGCTCCTCCCCAGCCCACTGCTAACCCCCGTGTCTCCCTGTCTGGACATAGGAGACCACTGATGGCTTCTCCAATCACAGCTAGCAAGGCTAACCCTGTCGCAGTCATGGTATCCCATGCCACATGCCCTGCTCTCATCTCTAGCCTAGGATCCTAGAACACCCGTCTCAAAGCCTCCTTGTCTCCATCACGATCGTATGGAATCAGATCTCCATCGATCGGTATGTGTAGAATCCTATAAACATCCTCAAGCGTCACTATCATCTCACCCATCGACAGATGAAATGTACATGTCTCGGAGTGCCATCTCTCCGCGAGTGCAGTCAGCAAACCCATGTTTGCCTGAAACTCAGGTACATATAATATATGTCTAAGGCCCATCTCCTCGATGGCAGCTCTATCCTAAAAAGACAACTTTGGTCGCAATCTCTGTGTGGATGGGAATCTCTCCCATGACTCTAACATAGACAAATACTCCTGCAGTCAAACAATCAATCATGTCAGTCATCATGGCATTCACTGTTTATCATAAAATGCTACTTGCTATCTAAATGCATATGGTTATCTATCCTAGTGACACTCACTGTTCATCACAAAGTGTTGCTATCTATCTTAGTAGTGCTCCCTGTTTATCACAAAGTACTACATGTGTGACATTCCCTGTTCATCACAAAGTGTTACTCACATCTTGCACTCCCTGTTCATCACAAAGTGCAGCTCATACTTTGGGTACTCCCTGTTCATCACAAAGTACTCTATCTTGGTGCTTCCTGTTCATCACAAAGTGCCTCGATCTATCCTAGTCTTCCTAGAGGACCTGCTTGAGTGTATCCTCTTAGCAGCTTATCCAATCGACAGCGTGTGTTCATCACAAAACTATCGATTTGACCTAGAAGACCAAAACCTTGCATTTTTAGACATAAACGCGTTTTAAACTCACAAACGCGCCTATAGACTGCACAAGTGCACCTACACAACGCAGACGCACCTTCTTGACATAAACGCGCCTAAATTTGTCACAAACGCGACTTCATCACAGAGACGCGACTTTGGAACATAAATGCGCCTCAACAATGTAGACATGCCCGCATCAAGCATAAACACAGTTCCAGATGCATACGCACCTAGAACCGACATAGACGCGCTTGGTGGACATAGACGTGCCTGACACCGACGCAGATGCGATTTCACATTTTTGCACTTTTTTGTGCCCTATTCCTAAGCGCATTTATTGCTACCTAGCATGCACTAATGACAAAAAATTGAATGCATCAAAGTACGAGGAGGTTTGGTGGTACTTACCGGCTCTCCTGCATCTGCTGGTCTCTGAAATCAGTGAACGCAGTCGAATCTGTGTACGAAAGCCATCACTGCTGCCTGCTACTGCTCTTTTCTCGCTCTGCACTGTGATCTCGTGAGGGTGTAGATGACAATGAGGATGTAGTTTCCCCTGTGGTCTATCTTATAGCCTACCCTAGCCTCACCCTCATTTCTTGAGTCAGTCTTCTTTATCCCGTGACTTTGTCACTTTATCCGGTCGATCCATTCTAGCCTTTCTTTCTTATTGAGAGATTGTCTGCAATCTTTTTAGACATTTTCATCCAATCTCTCGAGGGGGCATATTATTCCCATTCTGGGGCAACTCTATATCAGTTCATCTTATCTTCTTTGAAACAACGTGACAAGCCGCATTGTCTCAAAGAGGGGCAAAATGTAGACACCCAAAATTGTCATGTCTAATTAAATAAATATTTTATTTATTTAATTATCTAAGCCTAATTCTTATATTAATTAAATAAATCTTTATTTATTTAATTAATTAATTTATCCTCTTCTAGCCTTATTTCTCATTTAAATAAATACATTTATTTATTTAAATTATTCTTTTCCTAAATTAAATAAATATTTTATTTATTTAATTATCCCATTTCCTCTATTAATTAAATAAATCTTTATTTATTTAATTAATTCATTAGCCTTTTCTACCCAGGACACATGTCATTCATCTCTTAATTCATACACTACCTACCCCTTTCATTATTTTACTATTTCTTCTACCTACCCTCTAATCCTAGCCGACCTCTCTTTTTACACCTCTCAATCTTATCCCTCCATTTCATATTGTGTCTTCTATTTAAGGAGATACTTCCTTCATTGTCAAACCCTAATGATGCATCCTAATCACCCATGCTAATGATCATTTTTGGCTACACTACGATCCTACTTGCAACCACATTCCGTTCTTTGTTGAGCTCTTGTGCATATAAAAATCTGAGAGCAAATATATCAAGCAAGATCAATGGAGATAGGAAGAATGGAGATCAAAACCCTATTGGACATGTGATGGTATAATCTTTGTGATTTTGTTTTGTTTTGTATTGTCTTAGGTAATCTTCATATGTTATGGTGGATCTTTGTTGATTGTTAGGCTAGGGTTTAGTGGTTGGATTCATTTAGCCTTTCAATATTGTTGTTATTGTTATCCATTTTCACCATAAACAAGAGCATACACCATAATACAAAGATTTATACGTGGAAAACCTCAAAGAGGAAAAACAACAGTGGGATTGGTGACCCACAATATCTATCCACTGGCCAAATGAATAAATATTATAATAGGGGCCTACACATGCAAGAAGACCAACAACCTAGAGCACAATGCTCATCACAAAAGGAGCCTCACTAACTATAAACACAAAATATGGAGTTACACACAAAATTATAAACTTTGAAAGTGCATTTCTTATGTTGGATGACTTCTGGTTAAAGAATAGTTTGTACCAATTTTTACTATGTGTTCCCTTACTGATATCTTTCTTCACTTCCTAAACCTCTAAACCAATATCCAAGGTTGACTACAGAATATTACATTCATAGTTTGTCGATCAAGATCGCTCACATAAAATCACGTTACTATAGTTCATTACATTTGTAAAATAACCTAACTGGACTAACTTAAATACCCTTCCCAAGTACAAACATAAATGCCTTAGGTTAGCTTACAATGATATTACAATTTATTTACATGTCGGCCTAGATAAAAATGAATGTATTGAAGTTTGTGACTAATGTTGTTGATCGTTGTTGTGTAGACCTTCTAGATCAATCTCCTATGTCGGCCTCATATACCAGTTCCTAGTTTGCCAGTTTCCCTTGTCTATCAGTGTCAGTTCCTTATGTGCCAGATGACTTGAATGTTGGTTTCCAAAAAATGAATACGGGTGAGTACCGGTTAAGTAACCAACCCAAAATTGTGTGTGTTTCCATCAATGATAACACAACTAAATCAGATGAGTGTCAATTGGCAACACAACATTTAGAAATGCACATTTAACATCCATCTGATATGTTTTGTAGTTCTTGTGTAGAGTGTAAGAAAGAAAAAATCTTAGCCATTCAATTCTAGCAACCAGAGCATAAATCTCTGTAATCAACACCTTCTTAATGAGAATAGCCTTAGCAAATCAATCTAGCCTTGTTCCTTACCACTTTACCTTCCTCATTCAATTTATTCATGAAAACCCATTTAGTTCCAATAATGTTCTTGTATTTAGTTCTAGGTACAATTTCCCATGTCTTATTCTTTTCAATCTGATCTAATTCTTCTTCCATTATTTTTATTGAATTTCCATCCTTACTTTCTTCAATAAAACATTCTGGTTCAATTTAAGAAATTAAACATACCACTTTAGCAACTAACCTTCTCCTAGTCATCACACCTTTCCTTTTATCTTCAATGATCTAATCTTTAGAATGATTTATCTTTACATACTTCGGAGTCTTTTAATTATCTTGATTTGCTGACTCATTTTGTTGTTCCTCTATCACTATTGAATTTTCTGATGTTACCAGAGTCATAGGTTCATTGTTATGAACTAATTCTTATAGTACTGGTTGAGGTCTAAAAAAATCATCTTCTGGTCCATTATCATAAGCTCTGATCTGATTACTGTCATGCTCATCCACCTTGACATTTATGCTTTCCATTATCCTATTCAATCTTTTGTTATAACATCTATATGCTTTGCACTTAGTAGAATAACCCAAAAATATTCCTTCATCACCTCTAGGATCAAACTTTCCTGATGGATAATCTCTTCTAATATAACATTTGCTTCCAGAAATTCTAAAATATCTAACAGTAAGAGTATAACCAAACCATAATTCATAAGGATTCTTACCGGTACCACCTTTGATGTGTACTCTATAGAAAGTGTATACAATGGTATTGACAACCTCTCTCCAATAGATATCAGGTAATTCAACTTCAGTCATCATAGTCCTTGCAATATCCAAGATTTTTCTTTTCTTCCTTTCCACCAATCCATTTTGTTGTGGGGTTCTAGGTGCACAAAATTATCCCCTAATACCATTCCTTTCACAAAAGCTAGTAAACTCACTAGATGTAAACTTTTTCCATGATCTGATCTCAAGAATTTTATCTTTAGTCCCATCTCAGTCTCAACCATAGCCTTAAAGATTTTGAATTTCTCAAAAGCTTTAGATTTTTCTATCAAAAATGCTACCCACATCATAGAGATCATTTCAAAAGTATTAAGGGTTTTTCCACCGACATATAAGATGAAGGTAACTAAAATTAATGAGCTAAGAACCATGCCTAATTCTTCTATCAATAGAGATACTCTTGTTAGGAAGATATCTACTTTTGAGCTTGAGGAGTTTGGTCCTCTTAGAGCTAGAAATATTGATACTACATTTAAGGCATCTACATCATCAACCGACAAGCAAGATTGGAAAGTTTTGTATGCAAAGGAATTGGAAGAGATCAGGAAAGAAGATGAAGAGCTTGAGCAACTTGAAGCCCTATTTTCTAGAAGGATACCTAAAAGTTTTTCAAGAAGTAAGTATGAAGGAAAATCTCCTTTCAAATGTTTTGCATGTAATAAGATAGGTCATTTTGCATCTAGATGTCCTGAAAGGAATTCAAAATTGGAAGAAAGAGAAAGAAGATCTTTTAAGCCTAACCCTAAATATTAGATCAAGCATAAGTAAAGGAGAAACAAAAATAAATCATGCTACTATGTTGATGAGGAAGGAGTAACTGATGACTAAGAGGAAGAATCAACATGAGATTCAGCTAGTGGATTTGACAATGGAAAAGACTAGGTATTTTATGCTATGAAGGACAATGATCGAGAACCAGTTATCAAAATTGAGGAAAGGCCCTCATAGAAAAAGTTGAAGACACATATGAATGGGTAATAGATAGTGGATGTTCTCATCATATGACAATTGATAAAGGAAATTTTCTAACCCTACAAGAATTTGATGGTGGTCAAGTCAAATTTGGTAATAACAAGGCATGCATGATCAAAGGAAGAGGAACCATTTCATTGGATGGTAAGCATAACACTAATAATGTCTATTATGTTGAAGGTCTGAAGCATAATATTTTGAGTGTCAGATAGTTGGTAGAAAAAGGATTTCAATTACAATTCAAGGATGGAAAGTGCAAAATCATTAGCAAATCAGGATTGAAGATTGCAACCGGTACACAGAGAAAAGGTAACATCTTTCATTTGAACTCCAGTGAAAAGACATCTTTGATTACACATATTAATGAAAGTTGAGTATGGCATAAGAGGTTGTGTTATCTAAATTTTTATTATATTGTAAAGATCAATTCAACTAAGGTAGTTAGAGATTTACCTAAGATTGTGAAGCCTCATGATCCAGTATGTAAGGAATGTCAAATGGTTAAGCAAATCAGAACTTATTTTAAGAGCATACCTGATAAATATGATGATGTTCTTGATTTGATTCATATTTACCTATGTGGCCCCACTAATACAAAAAGCTTTTAAGGAGATAGATATTTCATGTTAATCATTGATGACTATTCTAGAATGATGTGGGTTTCTTTTCTAAGGGAGAAATCTAAAGCCTTTGATAAATTCAAGATCTTTAAAGCTATGGTTGAGAAAGAGACAGGAATAAAAATCAAGTGTCTATAATCAGATCAAGGTGGTGAATTCACATCTGGTGAATTTTAATAGCTATTGTGAGAAAAATGGCATTAGGAGATAGTTATCTTCACCCTAGACACCTCAACAGAATGTCATTGTGGAAATAAAGAACAAAACCATTTTGAATGTAGCTAGAAGTATGATGATGGAAGCTAATTTGCCTCATATCTACTAGAGAGAAGTAGTAAGTACAATGGTTTATACATTCAACAGAGTTCATATCAAAGGAGATACCGATAAGACACCTTATGAATTATGGTTTGGTCATTCCCCTACTCTTAAGTATTTTAGAATCTTTGGAAGTAAGTGTTATATCAAAAGAGATAATTCCATTGGAAAGTTTGAACCTAGATGTGATGAAGAAATATTTCTTGTATATTCAACTAAAAAAAAAGCATATAGATGTTATAATTAAATATTGTAGAGAATTGTGGAGAGTGCTAATGTGAAAGTGGATGAGAAATACAAAGACCAAGATAAATCTTATGACAATGAACTAGCAGTGGAAATGATCATAACTAAATTGGTAATGTGTGTATTGGAACATAATACTGAACTAGTTACCCTGACATCATCAAAAAACTCAACTGTAACTGAAGAGAACCATAGAGAACCTGAAAATTAGAAAACACCAAGGTATGTAAGGCTAAATCATTCTGAAAATTAGATCATTGGAGACAAAACCATGGGAGTTATGACAAGGAGAAGATTGGCAAATCAAGAGGTATGTTTCATTTCTCTAATTGAACTGGCATCATTAATTGAAGCTTGTAAAGATAAATGTTGGATGAAAGCTATGGAATATGAATTAGATCAGATAGAAAAGAACAATAGTTGGACTTTGGTTCCCCGGCCAAAAAATAGGAATGTTATTGGAACTAAATGGGTTTTTAGAAATAAACTAAATGAGCATGGACAAGTTGTAAGAAATAAGGCTAGATTGGTCTACAAAGGATATTCTCAGAAGGAATGAATTTCTTATGGTGAAACTTTTGCATTGGTAGCTAGAATTGAAGTTGTTAGACTATTTTTTGCTTATGTAGCCTATAAGAACTACAAGATCTATCAGATGGATGTTAAGTGTGTATTTCTAAATGGAGAACTTGAAGAGGAAGTCTTTATTGAGAAACCTAATGGATTCTTACTAACAGATAATAAAAATATGGTTTATAGATTAAGGAAAGCCCTATAGGGATTAAAACAAGCTCTTAGAGCTTGGTATGCAAGGTTGGATAAGTATCTTTTGAAGCTTGATTTTATAAAAGGTAATGTTGATAGTAACATATATTATAAGATCACTAATGATGATATTCTGATTATTGAAGTATTTGTTGATGATATCATTTTTGGAGGTGAAGAAAGATTGTGCATGGACTTCTCTAATAATATGTAGAGTGTATTTGAAATGTCTATGACTAGAGAAATAAGACTTTTTCTAGGTTTTCATATTACTCAGACTAACAAAGGCATCTTTATCTGTCAACTCAAGAATCATTTGAGTATTTGAGAGATAGATTGGGGGTTTCTACCCCTCCGGTAGAGACTTAAATGATGAAGATGTGCATCAGTCCAGTAAGCATTATCAGAGCTATCTTTTTCTCCAAATTGATGGAATAATTCTAGTACTCAAGGGGAGTAGTCATCCTTGAGATTTAGAGTTTTTATATTCTATTTGATTCTTTGGCATTGTTGTCAAAGAGGGAGGAATATATAAGAAAATACATTGCTATTTATTTTTCAGTTTGATTACACTCCTTAGGGTGAGTTTGGTGGTATTTGGTCTTTTTGATTCAAATATGGTTAAGAGATTCATTGCTATATCATTTCAAGGGAGATTGTTGGTTGTCTTTCATCGGGGGAGACTTGTTTGGCATTTTCTTAGCACTTGGATATTTTTCACATCTAGTGTTACTATCAATGCCAAAGGGAGAGATTATTAGTAATATGATGGAATTGAATATGTGTTGCATTGATGTTTTGTCATTGATGCCAAAACTTGTTGTTATGGTTGTTTATTGGCTTTTGGTAGAATGATTGGATTGGGAAGATAATTAGTTGATTGCCACTTGTATGATCTGGTTGATGGAATAAGTTTGTATAGATGGTTCATATACTTCCGAAGTATGTTTCAGTTAGTTGGTATTGACCTGATGATCAGATGCTATCTTATGTTATAGTAAGCCTTCTTTATAGGTTTGGTAAGAGTTTCACCAGCAAAGATTTATTAAAGATCTTTGATGTAATTTATAAG
Organism: Cryptomeria japonica; assembly: GCF_030272615.1. Taxonomy (NCBI): domain Eukaryota; kingdom Viridiplantae; phylum Streptophyta; class Pinopsida; order Cupressales; family Cupressaceae; genus Cryptomeria; species Cryptomeria japonica. The sequence continues at coordinate 177,924,436 of NC_081414.1, forward strand.
TGGTGTTGGTGCAACTTCTAGAAGGGATTGAGGATGTTGATGGTGATTGTGTTCATACCTCGACTAATTGGTGTCATTGATTTGGCATGTATGGATCTAATTTAGGTCCGGTGCTATCTAGGTTATGGACCGGATTTCATGTAATGTGCTGGTGGATCCTTTGATGCACTTCTGGGATATTTTATTGATTGGATGATATTTGTTTGACCTTAGGTTGACATGTGTTATAATTTTATTTTAGGATTATGTAATGGATCTATTGACTATTGAATTACCATTTGGGTGGCCGACCTAATTGGTTAGGTCCCAGGTTGGTATAAATATATGTAAGATCTCATTGTAGATCATATGAAAAGGAGGGAATAATGCAATAATTATTTGTGAATAGGATTTGGTCGATCATAGGTGATCAACTTAGGTTTATGTAAGAGGTTTTAGACCTCTAATATTAAGCTTAATTGAAAATGTAATCTGACATGTTTGATGCTATCACTGACAGTTCTTCTCTCTAGATTATTGTCCAAATATCTTGAGGTGGTTGACATCTTTGTAGTTAGTGAGACTCCATTGTGATGAGTAGTGCACTCTAGGCAGTGTGCCTTCCTGCATGTGCAAGCCCTATTGTAATCATATACTTGTTGTAGAAGTATCATCTGACTGTGGGTAGGGTTTCCCATTGTGTTTTTTCCCTTTAATGGGTTTTCCACATACAAATCATGGTGTTATGTGTTATGGTTGCATTGTATTGATTCTTTGGTTTTCATTTATGCTTTAATGCTTAATCTGTTATTTTGGTATAAGGTTTTAAGTGCTTTAATTCATATAATCTGTTAACAACTGATTCACCCCTAGCTCTCAATTGTTAACTGGTTATCCTAACATTTGTCCCCCAATTGTATGAAGATTCATCTTCTCAAACCCAAAGGTTATTCAGTGAACTTCACGCAAAGGTCCCCTATCACTAAATTTTCCATAAGGTTGTTAGGGTTTGATACAAAATTAGTAGTCAACAGTTTTTTTTCTTGCATGCCTAGTGGGACCTAATTTTGATCAAGCCTAAGGAGGTTTATAATTCACAGACTTGTTACCAGTAGTCAAATAGCTTCAAATCCTAGTTTGCTTCTACCAATCCTAGTAAATGTCTGGTCATTTGTAGCTGCTTCTTCTCATAATTCATTTGTTATCCCTGTGGTACCTATTCCCATAGTAATGGCTCAAGTTCCTCCCAGAAATTTCATGACTTGGAATAATGGTAGTCCCCTCACTCCTCTCATTCCACCCACAGTATGGGGCCCAATTCCTACCTTTGTGCTAAAAGTTGTCCCTAAATTCATCGGAGAAGATTCCAAGACCTTGGGGGAAAACCTACAATATGTGGCTGATGTTTGCATAGTCAATAATGTTATAGAGAAACATATAGCTCTAAGGATACTTGTAGCTTTATTTAAAGGGAGAGATTTTGATTGGTATAGATCTTTGGCTCCTAATTCTATAGCTGATTGGGATCATCTTGGTGATTGCTTCTTTGAGAGATTCTCAGATAAGGAAGATAGATCATCTCTAACGCAGTAGTTGATAACTATGAAGCGAGCTCCTCATGAAGCAATCACAAACTTTAATATGAGGTTCCAAAGAACTTGTCAAAGGATACCTTTGTCCACTCATCCATCAATGGATATGGCATTCATCTTTTATTTGAAAGATTTCAATTGGGATATATCTTTGATGATTCAATCTCTCAGAGGAAACACTCTCTTGGATGCATATGACTTGGAAGTTAGAGCATAGAACAATCTAATTGATGCTAGAAAGCTTGAACCATGACTACTCATCCCAGTCTTCCCTAAAATATAGAATTTAGTTCTTGAGCCTATCGCTCCTAGTAATTTTGCACCACAATCCATGTACGTATACCCATAATCTCAACAAGTTAGCACATACTCTTCTTTAGCTCTAGCTATGGAAGTCAATGATATGAAAATTTTGTTGAGATATTTTTCCAATGAGATCATTAACCTAAAAAGATCCCAAATCCCCTCTGCTAGACCTCCTTTCAAGAAAAATTCCCAAGGGAATAAAACCCCATATCAACAAAACCAATATGAAAATAACCAAGCTCCATCAAGTCAGGCAAATGGCCAGATAGTTCCTGTGCCCAATCTAGTGCAAACCATCTATCCTCGTACCAATAAAGAAGTGACTGTTGGATAGAATAATCTGCTAGATGACACCGATTCTTGGTGTTTCCCATGTAACAATGGCCACACCCCAAGAAACTATCCGAGAGGGAATTTACAACAAAAATTATGAATCAATGCAGTAAAGGTGCTACCTAAAATGCAAGTGGTTTATGCTTCCCTGGCATGGAAAATGTATCCCTCATTGCTAAGATGTAAGGCATGTTGATGGATTGCATTGAGCTTGGGATCTCCCCAAGTACAATTAGATTACAACCTTCGGTCAAAAAAATAGTTCATGGGAGAGCATGTAGGTGCACAAGGGAAGTTCATCTTAGAAAAGGCTCCTAAATAACCTACGGTTGCTACCACATATCAGAGAAAGGATTTTATCCCCTATAAGCTGACAAAAGAAAAAGTGTATGTGTTGTCAGTATTAGACATGGTGGAATAGTTAAATAAAGCTCCAACTAATATCTCTTTATGGGATATCCTTAGCATTCCAGAGTAGAAGAATCGGTTAAAAGAAGCTCTGGTAGAGGTGGAGACACCTCCCAATAGGAATACTGCAAATTCATGGGCTAATGAGGAAATATTTGTGACTCTCACAATGCAATCATGCCTACTAGCTATAATAATGAATGAGGCTAAACTACCTAGATCCCAAGTGGAGGGTAAGCCTAAACAAAATCCATTCTATTTGACGCTCATTGTAGGAGACAAGTTGTTACATAATTCTATGATAGACCTTGGTGCTAGCACCACCATCATGTCAAGGTAGTTTTTTGAGGTTTTGAATATTAAATACAAACCTCTAAGTAGGGGCATTATGTAACTAGATGGAAACAAAGTTTAGACTATGGGTCTTTTTAAAAGTCTTTTGCTAACACTATTCACATGTCTTAGTGTCACCGTATCCCAAGACGTAGTAGTTATTGATATCCCCCCTATTTTTGGTTTTTACCTTTCCCATGACTTTATTGCTAAGATAGGAGGTTACCTATCCTTAGATTGGTCCCATCTCATCTTCTAGACCTAGCATAGTGCAAAACTCAAAATTCTTTCAGACACCCTACATAGTGAGCATGTAGCTGATCAAGCTATGATCAACTTTGAGCCCACCCATACCTCCATCTCTAATGAGGAGAGAATAAATGTAGATCTTCTAGAAGATGAAGAGGTGACTAGTGATATTACATCAAAAAAATAAGTTTTCCTTAATGATTTCATAAATTTGGATCCATATGCCAATTACCATGCTATCGGTCCTGGTACCTATTGTATTTTTTATGACGTTTAGAATATTCCAAAATTGACTAAAGAACCACTAACCAAGGAGGAGTTGTCTTCCATACTATGGACCTTGCACTTTGATGGTGTTGGATGCAAAGTAGATTTAAGCACAAATGTTTTCCTTACATCTCCCTGTTGTGAATAAGTCTTGAGGTCTTTCTGCCCATAGTTTTCTTGCTCAAACAACAAAGAAAAGTATGAGGGGCTAATTCAAGGCCTAACCTTAGTAGAGGAGATGGGGATTAAACAGTTGAAAGTATTGGGGGATTCCAACATAATAGTGCACCAAGTTTGAGGGATCTCAAGAGCCAAACATGTCTGCATGAGGTCATATCACCACAAGACATGGGATTTGATCAAAAGCTTTGATGATTTCAATATGTAGATAATTCCTCATAAGGAAAATACAACCACTGATAGGATGGCCACTATTGGGTCACAATTTGATCCTGTTGTATATTTGCTTACCAACCCTTACGTAGTCCATGTGGTTGTTTGACTAGCTATCCTAGACAATAAGACCCATTGGCAAGTTTTTGAAAGTGATGAATAAATTTCTCTGTTCATCTAACACTCCGGTGATTTTTCTGATCAAATGCAACCTAAGGTAAAGGAGGCTAACAAAGATCAAATCATTTAACTGAAATCCAATACTCCCAAACGGACTGATCCACTTTCACAGCTGACAAGGGTGACTACACTAAAATGTCCATGGGAAAAGGGAGAACACTCAAGGTTGGAAAGGAGGTTTCTCCAAAATACAAAGAAAGGTTGGATCACTATTGTGATGAATACCTGGGCATGCATGGTCATATGAAGATTTGAAAGCCTATAACTCTAGCATCATCTAGTATACCATAAAACTTGTTGATTGTGCCAATCCAGTCTGACAAAAACAAAGGCTTGTTAATCCAAAGATTGAGACTCTAATGACACAAGAATTGAAAAATTTAATAGAGTCCAAGATTGTTTATCCCATCAAGTACAATAAATGGGTATCAAATTTGGTATCGGTTAGGAAGAAGAATGGGGATATGCAACGCTGTGTGGATTTTGGTGACTTAAATGAAGCCTCTCTAAAAGATCACTACTCTTTGCCACCAATGAAATAGTTGTTAATCATTGTGGCTAAGTCTAAAATGTTTTCAATGTTGGATGGATTCTCGGGCTATAACCAAGTGTTAGTCAAGCTAAAAGACCAACATAACACCATGTTCACCACTAAATGGGGGATGTTTACTTACCAGAAAATGTTGTTTGAATTGTCAAACGTGGGTGCAACCTTTCAAAGGGCCATGGATTTGTCTTTTAAGGATCTAATCAACAAAATTATCTTTATCTACTTGGATGATTCGACTGTGTTCTCCAAACACAAAGAAGATCATTTTGATCATCTTGAGCTAGTCTTCCAAAAGTGCTTGGAATTTGGTATTTCCTTAAACCCAAAGAAATGCATCTTTGGAGTCCTAAAGGGGAAATTGTTGGGGCAAGTACTATGTAAAGAAGGAGTCACAATTGATTCTAATCATGTGAAAGCATTAAAGGAGCTCCCTCTTCCTGTCAACAAGAAAGGCATTTAATCATTCCTAGGCAAGGTTAATTTTGTTAGCAATTTCATCTCTGACTTTGCTAGAATGGTAAGGCCTATCACACATACTAAAGAAGGAAATGCATTTTAAATGGACCCCTTAAGCAAATGAGGTGTTTGAGAAAATCAAAGATGCCATTTCATCAGCCTGAGTCCTTTCAAATCCTGACATGTCTAGGGATTTCATAATGTATGTTTACTCTAGAAATTACAACATTGTCATGGTTTTAACCCAAAAGGATGCATATCAAAAGGGGGAACACCTGATATCCTTATTGGTCCCAATCAGTGCTGAGAGGGGAGGGGTGAATCAACACTATACCGGTTCTACCAGATTTAACCTCAATCAAATTTTCTACTCAAACTTAACAATTAACAATATAATCAATACTAATAAGAAACCTACACACATAAAATCAATCACAAATGAACACCAAGGTTTATCACGTAGAAAACCAAATGGGAGAAAACCATGGTGTGAGTAGAAACTCAAAAAAAATGCACTCTTCTTGAGTATGCCCGGTGAGGAGCCATCCTTATTAGGAGATTACAAAAACACTGTTAGGTGCCACCCAGTTAAGGGAGTTTCTTCAAGGCCCATTAGAACCTTTACCTTGTTAGAGGTAGCCTTGTTAAAGGAATTAGAATCATCAATTAAGATGTCACTCATGTTGGAAACCAATAACACTAAGAGGGGGGGTGAATCAATATTATACCAGAATAGAAGATTTTAATCTTAACAAAACATTCATACACCAATCAGTATATCGGTATTAACAAGAATGAAAGAAGTAATGCAACCAATAAGCCAAACACACAAATGAGAAACATAACACACAGATTTATATGTAGAAAACCTCAAAGAGGAAAAAACACAATGGGATTTATGACCCATAATATCAATTCACTAGCCATATGAACAGATATTATAGTATATGATGGGCCTGTACTTGCAGGAAGGCTTACAGCCTAGAGCACACTGCTCATCACAATAGGATCCTCACTGACTACATAATAATCTAGACAAAAATCCGGAGAAGTGTTGAACTGCAAGAAATAGCATCTCCTATGCTAGAATACATTTTTGGTTCAAGCTCCGTCTGTTTTGGTTAAAACCCTAAACCTCAGTTTGGAATAACCCTTACAATAAATTCCTCACATACATAGTCTCTCAGAATGATTTCGCATCATATTATATTTCCATGTCCATTACCACATATTCCTTTATTACAAAATTATCTATCAGACTGACCTATATACCCTATACAATTTACATGCCTTATGTCAGCTTACAAAGATATATACAATATCATATCACATGTCGGCCATGTAACATAAATGAATAAGCATTAAAACTATTTACCAATGCTAGATCCAAGATCTGTTGGCCTCCAATACATATATCTTTTGCTATACCATGTCGTCCTACATTGCCAATGACTAAAGAATCTTCTACCCTACCGGTGTTGATGTAGAGTTTGTGAAGTGTCTGTCAATACACCAAATGAAGCCAAAACCCAAAATCATGTTGCCATCAATGAAAACATAATGAAATGATCCAATAGAGTATCAATTGCCAACAACTCGGTTAAGGGATTTTACTATTGTAGTTATTAGAAAACAACAAAGAGAATGATCTGCTATAATAGATACTCTTAGCTTAATCAGATCCAATTGAAGCTCTTTTTTTTTAACACTGGTTACACTTTCTCTGCACTCTACTAGTGCTCTGTATTTCACTTTCTCTGCATTTCACTTACTCTACACTCTACTGGTGCTCTTCATTCTTTCTCTACTGTTCACACTATCTAAGCTCTACAAACTCTCTTCACCACTTTTCTATTCACTTAACAGTTTTGCACTCTTCTCACCTTTCTCGATCACCTCTCTTCAAAATTGCACTTATTAATTTTTAAGATCAAACTTTTGGGTTTTCACCAAGAACCTTTATACCATGTTTTGCCAACACATAATTGTTGTTTCCTAAATGAGTTCATGGTAAATTTGAAATTCAAATCTTCCTTCACTTTCTCTACATGCTCTCCATCATTCTTACCAGCAAGTCATCCTTATTTTCCATCACAACTCATTAGTTTAGCAACTTTTGGGTCGTGTTCTTCCTTTTTAATATGAACTAGAAAATCCACACAAATCTCACTTAACTAATTGTTAACTATTGCAAACTTCACTAGCAGTTTGTTTGATTGATATCTCACCCTGACTAACTCACCTTTCGTCATCGCATCCAACTTACCAGTTACTACTCTGAGATTATCGATGGATAGCATCCTTCAACTTGTATAACCAACTCACTGGTGTAACTCTTGATCTTTTGCCACTAGTCACTGATCATCAAGAAAACTATTCATCTATCTATCTAGAGTGTTTCGGTCGAACATAAGACTACAAAACTACAATCAGAGTCACCTCTTGTGCCCACATCATCTGTTCAATTGCCAGTTTAAGAAATTGATCTCAACACCTATCGGATGTGTTGGTTCCCAAAACCACATATTGGAAAACCAAAAGACTTGCCAAATCTTCAAGTAGTCCAATCGGCCTTGGCCAACGAATAGGGATGGTCAAAGACCAAATCCCTCTGCACTTTAGGCTCCACTGAACCTAGGTGGGTATGCCTCTTCCTCTCAAAAACAAAAGAGGTTATTTATAATGGATTTAAACCTTTTAGCAAGGCTACACAACTGGAAAATTATTGTTCTGCAACTATGCTTTATTATGTACTTTAAACGAATGCTTTGAAAAGAAATGATTGTGAACATATATTGAAAATGAGATTTCTTTTAGGACTTAAATGAAATCTCCATAGATCAGTTCATATAGGATTTGGTAAGAATGTTTCTCTATCAAGGACCTTGAATGCATATAGATCAAAACCTTAAAAGATCAATAACAAACTAGTGCCTCTATCTAGGGATATATATGACACTTTATGGACAAAATATCTTATCAACTCAACAAACAATTTCTCATCAACTATGAAGGTTCAGTATGCGTTACACAAACAATAAGAACTCAATCTTTCACTTAATGCAATGGCATGTGATTCACATCATAGCAAATCTATAAATAGATTTATCAAGAGGACAAAGATAATCATCAACAAAAAAGTGTACACAATATTTGGAAAAAGAAACAGAGAACCTTGTATATTAATCTTTAGGAAATAATTGCATACATAAGCTGCACTTGCAAATACTCCATTATAGATTGCTTGCACAAAATGATACTTCTTCTTCCTATAGACTTCTCTAATACAAAATGATATTCAATCCTTATAGAAATATCTTATTCTTAGAACCCTCTTTCTCCCTCATATAAGAATGACTCCCTATAAATATGTAAATCAAAAGGCATATATGAAAAGACACACTGTTTCATACACAAAAGAGAGTTACAGACAGATTCCCTCCAAAGGACACACCCTTTGGTTTAATAAATAATAAAAAATGAGAACCCTAAAAATACTAAATGATTCTTTAATAATGTGTCTTCTATTCTCCGCCTCAATAAAATTCCTTAGCAAATATTCATCATCTTCTCATTATTTTCTACACACAAGATAAGCCAATCAAATTCCTTGATTTGAAAAAAGGAATATTCCACCTTAGATTTTAGTTTGAAAAGTCAATAATCTTTATATAGATACTTGTTTAAAATAATTTAATAAAACCAAAGTACTTACATTTTAAGAAAATAATTTTGCAAACATAACATCCATTTATATAAAATAACTACCCTAATATATATATTCAAAGCACTTATTTAGGGTAAATAACATATATAAGTTTCATCTTGACGTGTGCTCAAATAATAACATAAGGTAGTATGATATGATAAGATTATACTTCCCTTTTGGAACTGACATCCATGAATCAATATTCCAACCATGTCATAAGAATGCATTTTCACCTTTTAGGGCAACTTCAATTCTTTTGGAAATATTTTATCATATGAAATATATACTTGCAAAAAACCAATCAAACCATTATCCATATGATATAAATGATTTACCCTAATGCATATGTTCAACTTATATACTTAGGGTAAATATATTTGATGAAAGAAACTATCAACCATTTGATAATAAAATGTTATTCATTATTCTCAAAAGGCATTTATAAATGAAATGTAATTATGTTGACAAAATATTCCCTTTTCAAAAGATAATTCAAAGATCATAATTGCTTTAAATATGAAAAATAATAACTTTATGTGAAAAATAATAACTTTTCCCTTTTGATAAAAAATAATTCTTTTTCAATACATTATAAATAAAATTTATAAACATTGCCCCAAAATAGGAAAATATAATAATTTACTTTTTGCAAAGTAATTTCATGAATGATAAAAGATCAAAGTAAAATATTATTTTAAAACCTTTGGGTAGAAAATACTTTTTGTGCAATATGTGCCGAGGGAATATAACTTAATTATCTGCACAAGAATGATATAGTTAGACATTTGTAATAAATAAATAAAAATTTGCATTAGGGATATTTTAGAGAAACAAAATCTTCAATAATATAAAATAAAAATACTTTTGCCCTTAAAATTGGTTTTAATCCATAATAGTATAGCCATTTATCATTGGAATAAAAATACTTTTTACCAAGAGAAGTGACATATTATATTTCTAAATATATAAAAAAAAATCTCAAGACATAAGCATGTAAAGCGTATAGCATTTGAGAATATTTTTTACTTTTGAGTCACAAAACTTCCCGAAGTAAATGGTGAAGGAGCACCTAGGACTTAGGCTCATAGTCCTACAATTTTGGCTTGTACCGACCTTAGCCAAGTCAAGTCTCTAATAAGGACTCTAGGAGGGTCCAAGGTGTGTGTGTAAAGTTTGTTTTGAGTCAAGTATAGGCCTAGTTGAGTTAGTTTTCTTTCTAGGTTTGTACTTTGTGAGTAGGTGGTAGTTTGAGTAGGTAAATGGGCTTCTTGTTGGTCAAAAGAGGCATAACTTGGTAAGAGAATTAGAAAGGTTTAGAATAGTCTTTGAAATGTTTAAAAAGACATGAAAAATGACTTGTAATAGGTTGCTAAAGTTGAAAAGACAAAAAGTGGAAAGTTGAAAAAGTTGTCATGACAACTTTAGTCTTAAAGAGCTTAGCAGTGGAGTTAGGGCTAGAATATTGACCTAGGATGCCTCCACACATGGGGAAGACTATTTAAAACTCCTCTTGCATGGTTACCAAGGTTGCAAGTTTGATTTTGTATGAATGACAAACTGAAACTATTCATTCTCAGTCTGTTATCACTGTTTTTGTCTTAATTTACATAAAATGTGAACACAAATGGATTGAATCCATTGATCCAATTTTGGATTGTACTTATTTGGTGTGTTCCAGTACTAGTTGGTTCATTTCATCCTTTATAAATAGGGTGTGTTAGAACTTTCATTGTTTTGTTTCCAAACAACCAGTTTTGGCTTGTAAATAGTAAATTCTTGTAAAATGGTTGCCCCATAAAATCCCTCCATGCTACCATCATGACCTATTAGGAAATGGAAGGCAACCCTAAGTACAATGTAAATATGTAGAGAGGAGTTCTTGAAGTGGAGTTCATCATGGTTACCACCTTGTTCTAGGCGAGTCCAGGAGCAACCCAGCTAGAGAAAACAAGGTGTAAATTGAAAGAATACCGCTGTTGGCAAATGCACTCCAATGAGACATTGTAGGTGATTGAAGGTTTTGTCATTGATGGAAACCTTACAATCCTATGACACTAGCAAGGCAATCCACTGGCACTAGCAAGATCAGACTCTACACCGACACTCAGACCACCGACATCGGCAGTGAAAGAAAGCATACCGACACAGACGCCGACAATATTTTTGTTGTAATATATTTTGTTTATTATTGTAAAATCACTATAAGATTACTAGGTAACATTGTAAAATTACTCATATATATATAAGAGATCATTGTAGAACATTTAAGTAAGCAAGGAAGAATGTAATTAGGTGAAATAAGGTAGACCTATTATGCAAATTTTAGGTTAAGGGTTTATGTAAGAAGAAGAGTAGAAACTGGTATTGGATCTGGCATTATAGATGCTATTTTGAAGCAGTACAAGACACTAGATTTATATAATCCATTTTGTAAGTTAGTGAGACATCCTATTTTGTATTTAAGCAGTGAGCTCTAGGCACTTGGCCTTCCTGCATGTGCAGGCCCCCCTTGTAGCAGTAATATTCTCTTATTGGCCAGTAAGTGAATATTGTGGGTCTCAAATGCCATCGAGGTTTTTCCCACACTGGGTTTCCTCGTTAAACCTTTGTGTTATGCTGTGTTTTTGATTTGGTTGTTTCTATCTCTATTTATTGCACTATTTTTTGTTTACCAGTACATAGTTTTAAATTGCTCTACATATTTTAAGTTAAGAAAATCATATAACTGGTTAGATATTGATTCAACCCCCCTCTCAGTATCTGTGGGAATCCTAACAATTGGTATCAGAGCTTGGTCCTCTATTTTTAGAAGCCTAACAACTTGAGGAAGATCTTAACATCGGTAGGGATGGAAAATCTGATGAAGCAACTTGAAGCAACTCTCTTAGACTATTATACAGAAAAATTGAAAAATATCAAACTTGAATATGATCTAAAGGTAGCTCATGATATTATTCAAGCACTTCAAGAGAATTTTACCATTGTAAGAAATAAGAGAAGAGAACTATGTGAAAAGATGAAAATGAGAATGATGAAAAGGAATCACTTAATGATTAGATATGCAAGCTGAAACAAGAGAACATGACAATGAAGAATGAGATGTAGGATATGACTATGAGATTTTGTAAGGAAATTGAAGATAGAAAGAAGAATGAAGAAGATTTGACTAGAAGACTAAGTGATGTTGCAAATGAGAACACAAGACTTAGCTATGAAAATGATTTGTTGAAGATAGATCTGATGCATACACAAAATGACTCCAATGAACTCATGAGGTAGAAAGAGATCTTAGAAAGAGAACTAGATATTGCAAATCAGCACAAACAAAAATTCAAGAAAAGCTCAGAAGAACTTGGTGACTTATTGAAGATTCAAAAACCTAATGGTGACACTTGTGGAATTGGCTTTGAAGCAGGAGAAAGCTCTGGTACTGGAAACACATAGGATCATAGCAAACCAGTAAGACAACCTATTGCTTATAAATTCAATGGAAAATGCTATAACTATGATAAGTATGGTCATAGAGAAAATCAATGTGGATCTAGAAGAAATCAAAATACCAATACAACCACTGGTCAATGTTCAAAATGAAACAAAGTTGGTCATAACTCTGAAAATTGCAGAACTAATGTAAGATGTTATGTTTGTGGAAGATTTGGACACTTATCTAATCAATGTATAATAGAAACTAGCATAGGTTATGGGAAGGCTATTTAGAAAAATAATGTGACTTGTTATGCATGTAACAAGATTGGACATATTGCAAAATTCTACAGAAGTAAGGCATCACTGGCAGACAACAAAGGTTCTAGTTTGAAAGGAAAAGAAAAAGTTGAAGAAGTTAAGCAAGAATTCTCAAAACAATGGATTAGAAAGTCAAACCTAAATGGTGTTGGGAATACTCCTCCACCGATAGAACCAAGCAACACTCCACTAGCAGAAAAGAGTAGCACTCCACCGGCAGAAGACTCTTCATCTAATTGAAGAAAATTTCTTTGAGGGTTTGGAAATCAAATGAGACATATGCTATTATTCCCTCAGTTGATGGTAAGAAGTTGAAATTACTTCTATACCGGCAGACAAAGTTAAGTGATTACTTAATCAGCATGCATTAATTGTGGTAGATGGCAATTAACATTATAAATTAGTGTTTTTGGTTCCATTTCACTTCACCGAGAATTCAAACATTCGAAGAGCATGAAATCTCCAGAGCTAAGGCATTTTGAGCAAAGAGGCAAAAAATTTCAGCAATCAATCCTTCTAAAGGCAGAAAAAGGTTTTTATAATCATGGCATCCTCCTTTGTACTTGAATTCATAGCAAACCCTACTATAATAGAAGTAATCAAATGCCCTAGGCCCATTTTTCAGCTAGTTTTTGAGATAGCTAAAAAGCATGATAATGTTGGTGCATTTTCCCAAATCCCCGAAGGAGTAATTTTTGCAAAAGACCCTAGAATGTACATCCATTGCCACATAGAAGAATTAGGTGATGAGGAAATCAAAAACATGTACAAGACTATCATATGTGATGATTATGGTAATGTGAAACCTGAACAAAAAATTATTGAAACTCTAGGATTCATTGAAATCCTCAGCATTCCATATTTCCTTAAGGAAGTTATTAGGATAGTATTGAGCAGAGTACATGGTGCATTCTTGTAGCTAGATTTAGTTCATAAAATTACCAGGGAAGATGTGAAAGTTGTAATAGGGTTACCTTCCATTGGTAACAGGCCAAACAAGACAAAGAAGGTCTCAAATGACCTGGTAATGAACCTAACAGGTGCAACATTCGACAAAAGGTCTTTGAGTGTTAATGATGTAACTGACATAAATGTGAGATTTATTAGCATGATTCTAGGTTACAAAATAGCTCATGCAAATAGACTTAACTCAGTTTCCAACGTATGCATAAAAAAGTGCTCATGACATGGTTAAGGATAATGTGAAAATTGATGTATGTGAATGGCTAAAGGATGAATTGATTGATAATCTAGGAAAGATCAAGAAGGATAAGAAAGGGACATTTAGATTTGGAAATTTAATTATATGCTTAATGCTACATATAACTAGACAAGTGCCCGGTATAGGTAACAAGAACCTTGGATTTGACATACCAACAGGGAAACAGTTATATGACTTGTTAAATAACATGGGTGAAAACAAAGTAAAGAATATCAATGAGTATTTTCTAGCATTAAAGGCCAGAATGAACACAAGAGTCAGACTATCATAGGAAATTGTTAACAAATATAAGGATGATATATGCTTTGTGATTAAGAAGGATGAGACCTGGATGGAAGTAGTTATCCCAAGAACAATTTGGGTTATTGAAATGGGTTATGAGATCAATAATCACATCATTGAAACATATGCAAAAGCCCTTCTGGAAGCACCCAAGGAGCCTAAGGAAGAGGTATTTGGTAGTGCTAAAACCATTGAAAGTCAAATTCAATCCAAGAAGAAAGTAGAAGGGACTATGAGGAGAGGTTCAAGGTAGGCTAGCTATCAAAGAAGATGTACTCAAACAAACAAGTATCACTGAAGATGAGTTAGAAACATTACAGCTTGAAACTCGCCTTTCATCGGTAGCAACTTCTTCAGAGAATGATATGCCAGCAATATTTAAAAGATTTGTAAGGAAAAGGGAACCTTCACTGGTATCAACACCTTCGCCTAGAAGAACTAGACAAAAACAATAGGTAGTAAGGCCACCGGCAAAGAAGAAAAAGTTAACACCCAAGAAGAAAACTAAACAAAACATTGCCCCAATTGACAAACTACTCGATGAAATAACAGAGGAAGGAAAGCTTAAGAACATCAAAAAATTATATGATACATTATTAGCTAATGACAAAGAGCAAGTTGAAAACAATGTTATTTTACACTTGGATATCTACAAGAAGTTCTTGATGCAAGTTGTAGATGAACTACCAAATGAACTATTCAAGAGACTAGAAGTAAGAAGACAAGTTGTTGTAGAGCTTGACAAGAAAATAAAAGTTGAAAAATTACTTGTTGTCTACCCAATTAACTCACCAAAGGAGATAGATGATCTAATTGTAGAGGCTAACCAGTCAATATTCTCTACTGCATGCTGTAATATTTCACTAATGGTTGGAAGAGTAAATGAGGTTACAGAGGAAATTGAAAATGCATGGGATATATTCCTTGTTGAGAAGGAAAAATAAGAAGAGTATAGAAACCCTAAACCAATCAAGGTATATCAGAAAGACAAGGATAAGAGAAAAGGAAAGGTTGGTGGACCTCCAAGCATCAAAATAAGAGATAATTTATCCCCACCACCTCTGATTACTCCACCGGTAGCAACAACTAAAGCTCAATAGGCAGATGAGAGTATGGATGTATCACAAGAGGATACAAATCCTAATTCTGAGGTACTATACATAGTTGATGTTGATACTCAGAAAGTCAACATTATGATAGACAAGGACACAACCAGTAAGACAGATATGGCTAGTGAGCCATTGGTAACTAATAACACTGATAACACTGAAGGAAAAGAGGCAAATGATAACATAGAGCAACAGACAGAGACTCAAATAGAAACACAAACAAATCAATAGACAGAGAAACTAGCAAAGAAATAGGCTCCAGAACAGCAATAGGTTCATGTGGAAATAGTGCCACTGACAACAGGAGAGCAACAAAAACCTTTACTTAAGGAAATGGAAACACAGACTAGCCTACCAGAGGTCACTACAAGTAAGGTTATTTCCCCCACCAGCAGAATTCATAATATTGGCTCTTCAACTACAGGATTCAAGACAACAAATGTAACTAAAGTTCTTTTAGATTCTATAAAGAAAATAATAGATTGTAGTTCACATGCATATAAAGCTATAGATGACACAATTCTAATTTTGAAGATGATAGCTCCAAAATGCAATGTAGATAATAAGGATTCTTTGAATCAACTCGACACTCTGTCTAAATATATTACTGACAACACGGTGACAATTGAGCAAATAAAGGAGGAAGAATTCAAAGAGAGGTTGGAAATTGAAAAACATAAATTCTTTGAGGAACAAATAAAGAAGTGTACAAGGCAATTTGACACACTTCTACCAGAACTATGCAACACATTGAAGGAATTTAAGACTCTGTACAGTGACATTTGTAAGACTAACTTCTTGACAGTTGACATAGACAAGAAAATGAGCAAGATATAGGAAGAAATTATTAAACTTGCTAACAATTTTATTAATTCATCTAATACATTATCAGTTTTTGAGAAAAAGATAACAGGTTTTGAGGAAGAATTACTAAAGCTAGAAATAGAAAAGGAGAGAATAAAAAGTAAGGCTAAGGATCTGAAATCAAGACTAAGTCCAAAACTGGACTACCTAGCATGTTTAAGGAAAGAAATATCCAAGGCATTAGTACAAGGATAGAAAACACCAACAGAGAAAATGCAACACCTCACCGGTATAGTTCAAAGAATAGAGGCAGCAATAAAAGATAGTAAAAAGTTTCTTGAAAGCCTCAACTTGGTTTTGGTGGATATTTTTCAAATTGTAACCACCCAGTTACAAGGTTGAGATAGGAAACTACTACTCTATTAACACTTTGACAACCTTTGTCATTGATGCCAAAGGGGGAGTAGTAGTATGAGAAAATAATCAGCAAAAGACTCATCTACTCAAGGGGGCTCACATATTATTGGTACACATTTTTGGATTACAATTTTGGATACACTTCTTGAATTTTCTCATGAGTGTTGCCATCAATGCTAAAGGGGGAGATTGTTGGCAAATGTACACTCCAATGAGACATTGTAGGTGATTGAAGGTTTTGTCATTGATAGAAACCTTACAATCCTATGACACCGGCAAGGGAATCCACCAGCACTAGCAAGATCAGACTCTACACTGAAACTCAGACCACCAGCACCAGCAGTGAAAGAAAGCATACGGACATAGAGGCCGACAAGATTTTTGTTGTAATATATTTTATTTATTATTATAAAATAATTATAAGCCAACTTGGTAACATTGTAAAATGACTCATATATATAAGAGATCATTGTAGAACATTTAAGTAAGCAAGGAAGAATGTAATTAGGTGAAATAAGGCAGACCTATTATGCGAATTTTAGGTTAAGGGTTTATGTAAGAAGCAGAGCAGAAACCGGTACTGGATTTGGAATTATAGATGCTATTTTGAAGCAGTACAAGACACTGAATTTATATAATCCATTTTGTAAGTCAATGAGACTTCCTATTTTGTATTTGAGCAGTGAGCTCTAGGCACTTGGCCTTCCTGCATGTGTAGGCCCCTCTTGTAGTAGTAATATTCTCTTATTGGCCAGTAAGTGAATATTGTGGGTCACAAATCCCACCGAGGTTTTTCCCACACTGGGTTTCATTGTTAAACCTTTGTGTTATGATGTGTTTTTCATGTGGTTGTTTCTATCTCTATTTATTTCACTACTTTTTGTTTACCAGTACACAGTTTTAAATTGCTCTATATATTTTAAGTTAAGAAAATCATATAACTGGTTAGATATTTATTCACCCCCCCTCTCAGTATCTGTTGGAATCCTAACAACTATAGGGGTGGATATAAAACCATAACCAAATCATTTTGGATGATTTAGGAGGTCCATATAGAGTTTCAACTATAAGGAGAAACCTTGACAAGTCATTTAGATGCCCATTTCATAAAGTTGAACAGTCTCTATAGGTTAAAGGCCTAGAAAACCCTAGCAAACCCTCATTTTTGGGTTAGGGAGCTGTATGGAAAGATGGAAAGATAAAACCTACAAAATCACTTGGGGATGGGTGAGTGATTGAAGAAAAATAAACCTTGTTGTAGGGTCTTTTGGACTGATTCTCTCAAAACCCTTGAAAAGTAGATTTTGGAGGCCTATTTGGGGCTAATCCTTGTAGCCCTATTTGTAGGAAAATTTATGAAATTGGTAGGGAAGATAGTGAATGAAAAACCAAAAATGGACCAAATTGAATTCACTCTATGGTGAATGCCACCTCCACACCTTTGTAATGACTCACAACAATATGGGGTGAAAAGTGAGAAATTGATGAATTGTTGTCAATATTGCAAGATTGAGCATATGGGAAACACATTGAAATGGTAGGGTTCTTAGTCAAACACTTGTTCTAATCACCTTGAGATTGTCAAATAAAAAGTCCTAGTAGAGATTGGGAAGGACTTGGAGGTCTTGGAGTATAGCTAGACCTGGTGAGGTTGGTGGAATTGAGCAACACCAACTAGGTGAAGTGTGAGTAAGCTAGGTAAACCCTATCAAATTGGTATTAGATCCTATAAGATTTGGGCTAAGAGAATATATTTCCTTAGTGGAATCTATAGGAGACAAAACCATGGTGACCAATGCAGAGTTGGAAAAGAAAGTGGATGATTAGGAGGAAGAGAATAGACTCCTGAAGAAAAAGTTGATAGAATTAGAAGGTAAACTTGGTGAAATTGAAACCAAGGCAGATGAAGTCTTGGTAAAGGTTCAAGGAGTAGAAGGGAGGGGTAAAGAGGTGTTAGAAGTAGAAAAAGTACCTAAACTTGATTGTGTTCTAGAAAAAGAACCTTTCCTAAAGGCATTGAAAGCCTTAAGTGGTAAATCACTAGAAGGATTTCCATTGTTTACAAGTAAGATGGAAGTGAAAGTGGTTCTAGAATGGATAGAGGGCATGATGAACCCTTTTGAATGTGAAGGCATAACTGAAGCTTAAAGAGTCAAAGTGGCCAAGTCTAGGATGAGAGGAGTTGCTCTCACATGGTGGAAATTTGTGCAAGATGAGAGGAAGAAAGTGGGTAAAACTCCCATTTCTTCTTAGAAAGGGATGTTAGTAAAAATCAAATAAGTCTATCTCCCTGATAACTATGAAGCGTAGATTCATAGGAAAGGAAAAAACCTAAGACAAATAGACCTTGATGTAAGTGGTTATACGAAGGAATTTCACAAACTTAGCCTTAGATCTCATGCGGTGGAAGAAGAAAGTCTTAAAGTTGCTAGGTACCTAAATGGACTAAGATGGAACATCCAAGAGGAAATTAGTCTAATGAGCCCAAAGGTAGTTCATCAAAGCTATCAACTTGCCCTTAAAGTGGAAGAAAAACTGAAAAAGAAAACATGATTCAAGTAGTAATAGGGGTAGAGGTAGAGGAAAAGAAAATAGAGGCCATAGGGGATGCTTTGGAGGAAGAAACTCAGAGCAAAGAACACAAGGTGAGTCTAAACTCATTGAGTAGAAAGAAAGTGACACTAGTAAAGGATGATTCAATAGAGGAAGAGGGTCAAACAGTGGTTTTAGAGGAAGGTCTAGTGGACAAGCTAGAGTTTCCTCATATTTTGCCTCAATGAAGTGTTACCATTGCAACTAGCTTGGTCATCCATCATATAGGTGTCCAGAGAAGGGATCATCATCATAGAGTAGTGAAAGGAGAGTGAACTATCTTCAAGAAAAGACTTCAAGAAGCAATACTTTAGAGGTTGCATTATAATCACAGGTAGGTGACAATTTAATGATAAGAAGAACCTTGATAAAAGAACTTGTCAAAAAGGAGCCTAGGTAAAGGAGATCATTATTTAGGATCAAACGCAAGATTATGGACAAATTTTGTAAAGTGATCATTGATTTAGGGTCAACAGAAAAAATTGAGTTAGAAGAGGTAGTGAGTAAGCTTAAATTATAAAGGATACCTCACAACAACCCATAGAGGGTCACTTGGTTGAACAAAGGCCAACATGTCCTAGTCAATGAGCAGGCATGGGTGGATTTCACCATTGGGAGGTATAAGGACAAAGTGTTATGTGATGTCCTACCCATGGATGCATGCCATATTCTATTAGAAAGATCATTACAATTTGATAGACAAGCTATTCATTATGGAGACAAGAATGCATATTCATTCAAGAAAGATGGAGTCACATTCAAGATCCAATCTATCCTTGAGGAAGGTGAAAAAAGAGCAGCAGGTCCTAATGTCCTCTTAGTGAGTGAAAAATAGTTCTTGGAGACACTTGAGGAAGGTGAAGGTATAGGGTTTGCATTAGTAATGAAATCTAAAGAGGAAGACAAGAAAGAGTAGCCAGATTTGCCAATAGAGGTTCAAGACCTATTGAAACAGTTCAAAGGGATAGTGAGTGTTGGAGAGCCAACCACCTTACCTCCTTAAAGAGGCATAAGCCATCAACTAGAATTTATATCAGAAGCATCCTTACCTAACAAGGCAACTTACAAGATTACTCCCCAACAAAATTTTGAGATTGCTAAGAAAATCCAAGAGCTTTTAGACCAAGGCCTAATTAGGAAAAGCATTAGCCCTTTTGTTGTATGTATCATTTTAGCCCCAAAGAAAGGTGGTAACTAGAGATTTTGCACTAACTCTAGGGCCATAAATAGGATCACCATTAGATATAGGTTTCCAATTCCTAGAATAGAAGACCTAATGGATTATTTAGGGGAAGCCAATTACTTTACCAAGATTGACCTTAAAAGTGGATACCACCAAATTAGGATTAAGGAGGGTGATGAATGGAAAATAGCATTCAAGACAATAGAGGGTCTTTATGAATGGCTTGTAATGCCATTTGTCTTATCTAATGCTCCAAGAACCTTCATGAGGCTCATGAATGGGGTGATGAAGGAATTCATAGGTGAATTTGTGGTGGTATATTTAGATGATATTCCCATTTTTAGTAAGGATAGGGTAGGTCATGTTAATCATTTGCAAATTGTGCTAGAAAGATTGTATGAAGAGAAGCTAACCATGAACTTTGAAAAGTGTGAATTTGTTAAGAAGGAGTTGGTCTACCTTGGGTTTGTGTTGTCACAAGGAAATATCAAGATGGATCCTAGCAAGGTTGAAGCCATAGTAAATTGGCCTAGTCCTAAATCAGCAATAGAGGTGAGAAGCTTCCATGGACTATCTAAGTATTACAATAAGTTCATTAGCCAACTCAATGCTATATGTGCACCAATGTTGGACAATATTAGAGGTGGAATGAAGGAAAAGTTTCAGTGGAATAAACAAGCAAATAGAGGTTTTTAAACCTTGAAAGAAAAGCTAGCTACTCAACCGTTGTTGGTGTTACCTAGTTTTGAGAAACTCTTCACAGTGGAATGTGATGCAAGAAATGTTGTAGTAGGTGTTGTCCTAAGTCAAGAAGAAAAACTAGTATCTCTCCATAGTGAGAAGCTAAGTGACGCAAAGAGTAAATACTCCTCATATGACTTGGAGTTATATGCTTTAGTGTAGGCTTTGAGGAAGTGGAGACACTATCTCCTTCCTAAGGAATTTGTAGTCTACACAGGCAATCGGTCTCTAAGCTTTCTAAACTCACAAGACAAACTCATTCAAAAACACATGAAGTGGGTAGAGTATATGCAAGCCTACACATTCACAATCAAGCACAAAAAAGGCCAATTAAATTGGGTTGTTGATGCATTGAGTAGAAGACCCTTGACAGTCCAAGAAATTCAATTAAGAAGCATAGGTGTTGATAGTTTTAGAGACCTATACCCAGATGATGAAGACTTATTAAATGCCTACAAGGTATGCAAAGAGTATCAAAATCATTTTCATAGTGAGTATTCAGATTCTACCTTGCAATATTGGTTATTGTTTAGAAGAGGACAACTTTGTGTGCCTAGAGGGTCAATCAAAGAAAATCTCATACAAGAGAAGCATAATGGTAGTCTTAGTGGTCATTTTGGAGTCAACAAGACTCAAGAGTTATTTCAAAGGTATTACTATTGGCCTGGGATGAATAAAGATGTTAGGAAGTATGTGGAAACTTGTATTGTTTGTCAAAAGGCCAAAGGCACTTCTTCAAATGTTGGTTTATACCAACCTATTCCCATACCAAATAGACCTTAGGAGTGCATTAGTATGGAATTTGTAGTAGGTTTACCAAGGACAAAATAGGGATTTGACAACATTTATGTCATAGTGGATAGATTTAGTAAGATGGCCTAGTTTTTACTTTGCAAGATTACTCATGATGCATTCCATATAGCTCATTTGTTCTTCAAGGAAGTGATAAGGATCCATGGTTTACCCATGAGCATTATTTTAGATAGGGACTCAAAGTTCATAAGTCATTTTTGGAAAACACTTTGGCAAAAGCTTGGCACCAACCTATCTTTTGGATCAGGTTGCCATCCACAAACAGATGGGTAGACCAAAGTGGTTAATAGGAGCTTAGGAAAATTTTTGAGGTGCCTTACCAAGGAGTATGGTTAGACATGGGATCAAGTGTTATCACAAGATGAATATGCTTACAATGACACGATAAATAGAACCAAAGGCAAGAGTCCTTTTGAGGTGCTCTATGGTCTTCACCAAAGGGATATATTGGAGTTAAGGAATTTAGGAAATGCAGCAACAAGGAGTGGATATGCTGAAGATTTTGCTTAGTCAATGAAGGAAGTACATGAATTAGTCAAGCAAACATTGATGGAGAACACAAGTAAGATCAAGCAAAAGGTTGATGAGAGAAGGAAGAACCTACAATTACAAGTAGGTGATCTTCTCATGGTGCACCTTAACAAAGAAAGGCTACAACAAGGAGTACCTAATAAGTTGCAGATGAGAAGGTTGGGTCCATGTGCCATCCTAGCCAAGTATGGAGAAAATGCATACAAGGTGGACTACCTAGTAAAATAGGACTACCACCGGTTTTCAACATAGAAAACTTAGTTGCTTACAAAGGACCAATTCAAGATTCTGATTGCAGTCACTTAGAGGTATTAGATGATGTAAATAACCTTTTAAGTACCGACAAAACCAAGTCCAAAGGCTGAAAAGGTGTTGAGTTCAAGGATCGCTAAGAAGACAAGGGACCAAATTTATTGGGAGCACCTAATCAAGTGGCAGGATATGGATGATGTTGATGCTACATGAGTGCTTGAGACAAAATTCAAGAAGTTAGGAATTGATTAGAATCTGATCCCCAAAGAGGTGACTTAATTTTCTTTTGTTTGGGAGAATGGTGTAGGAGCACCTAGGACTTAGGCTCATAGTCCTTCTACAATTTTGGCTTGTCCTGACCTTAGCCAAGTTAGGTCTCTAATAAGGACTCTAGGAGGGTCCAAGGTGTGTGTATAAGATTTTTTTTAAGTCAAGTGTAGGCCTAGTTGAGTTAGTTATCTTTCTAGGTTTGCACTTTGTGAGTAGGTGGTAGTTTGAGTAGGTAAATAAACTTCTTGTTGGTGAAAATAGGCATAACTTGGTAAGAGCATTAGAGAGGTTTAGAATAGTCGTAGGAATATTTAAAAAGACATGAACAAAGACATGTAATTGTTAGGTTCCATAGACAATTGAGAGCAGGGGGTGAATCAGTTGTCCAATAAATTCAACCAAAATTAACATAACCAAAACTTAATGCTTAATATTGGAAAACCAAACTTTATGCCAGTAGACAGTCTTAATAGTTAATTATAGTACTAGTAAAGATTAAGGCATGAAACAAAAAGACAATAACATCCACAACACATAACACAAATTTTTGTACGTGGAAAGCCTGTAAGGAGAAAAACCACTGTGGAAAACCTTACCCACAATCAAATGATACTACTGCAGATAGTATGTGTGTACAATATGGATTCTGCACATGCAGAAAGGCCAACTGCCTAGAGCTCACTGCTCAATCACAAAATGAGAGTCTCATTGACTACAATTGGATGGTCAAAATCCAATGATAATATACTACATAAAATAGCATCTTCATATGCTAGATTCAGTACCAGTTTAGTTTTGATTGCCTTCACAAGAGCCTTCCTTCAACCTTCAAATGATGTCTGCATGTATATATCTATTTATTTTTTAATATACCTTATTGCAATCCTTTTTGCATTCACACACTAATCTCACAAATGAGATCTTCCATTTATACCATAACCTAAGACCAATTGAATAGGTCAAATCACTAAAAGATATTACAATAAAATCAATTACAAATAAATCAATAGCCAATGCATGATGTTGGCTCAATGAATTTATAATAATAATAAATCATCTCCATAATGTGTCATGCTGATCTAGAATAGATATGTCTACCAGTGCTTATCCTGGACCTGTTTGCCAGTAACAACAAATATGCAAATTTGAATAAACAATTAACCAAATCATCAAAACCAACTCATCGAATAATGTCTTCGAAATAACCAAGTAGTCTCCAAGTTATTCCAAGTGCCGGTGAATAATATAATCTTCTGGTGAACCAAATACCGGTGACTGTACATAAGTCTCTTACTTGCCAATGAACATAACCAAAATCTCAAAGTGCTGATAAGTGTTGACGAGTGATGACAAGTGTTGACATGAAAGACAAAACCATATCAACATATCCAAAAAGACAACAATCTCCACCTTTGGCATTGACGGCAACACAAGATGGAAAAACCATCAAAGTGCCAAAATAGAAATGGCAAAAACTAAAAATGAACAACCTCCCAAAGAGATCATTAACTAGAAATAAAAAATAGATAATATCTCTCCCCCTAGGAATAATCTCTCCCTAAAGAAAAAGATAATGTGTTTTTCCATATCAATCTATCCCCCTTTGACATCAAATGGCAAAGCAATACAAAACCAAATACAAAATACCAACTTATTATGCCAACTACTCCCTTGAGAAGTAGCTCTCCTCATCAAAGCCATAATAAAATTTCTCTATTAAAACTCTCAGTTGATGACAAACATGAACTATCCAAGTCTCTACCGGTGGAAGTAGTACTTCAAGTTTCCCTTTTAGGTACTCAAATGTTTCCCTAGGCAAAGGCTTTGTAAAAATATCTGCAATCTACTCTTTAGTATTCACATAAACTAATTTCACTTCTTTTGCTTCAACATTCTCCTTTAGACAATTGAATTTGATGGAAACATGTTTAGTCTTAGAGTGAAATACAGGGTTCTTTGATATTACAATTTCTACCATATTAACATAGTAGATAGTTATAGGTTCCTTGCATTTTATCTTTATGTCCTTCAACATTTTCTTGATCCATAATACCTCTATACAATTAGTTGCTGCTACAACATATTTTGATTCTACTGTTGATAGACTTGTACAACTGTTTCTTGCTCAACCATGAAATTAGTTTATTGCCAAGAAAAAATGATTCGCTGGTGGTGTTTTTTCTGTCATCCACATCTCGTATGCAATTTTCTTCTGTGTATGCACATAAGTCAAAATTTTCATCTCTAGGATACCATAAACCAAGATTTGTAGTGCCTTGTAGGTACCGAAAAATCCTTTTCACTATTGATTCATGGTTTTCTTTAGAATTACTCTGAAATCTTCAAACAATACATATTGCATTCATAATATCAGGTCTTGTTTATGTCAAATATAGTAAACCTCCTATCATAGACTTGCATCTAGTCTGATTAATAGGTGTAGATTCATCCTTCAAAGATAAATTCTCAGTTGTAGTCATAGGTGCACTTACCAGTTTATCATTTTCCATGCCAAATTTCTTTAGTAATTCCTTCAACTACTTAGATTGACATAGGAATATACCTTTAGTATTCTATGAAATCTGCAATCCTAAAATAATTTTATGTCTCCAATCATAGACATTTCAAATTCTTGCTACATTTTGTTAGAAAGGTCTTTACACAAACCATCTTCTCCTCCAAAGATTATATCATCAACAAAAACTTCAATAACCAAATGTCATCATTAGTCACTTTGTAGTATAGATTGTTGTCAGCATTACCTTTAGTGTAACCAAGCTTCAAAATATATTTGTCCAATCTACCATACCAAGCTCTAGGAGCTTGTTTCAATCCATATAAAGCTTTCCTTAACCTACAAACCATGTCTTTTTTATCTGTCAAATAAAATCCATTAGGTTGTTCAATATAAACTTCTTCTTCAAGATCTCCATTCGGAAATGCACATTTAACATCCATTTGATAAACTTTATAGTTCTTGTGTGCTGCAAAGGCCAATAAAAGTCTGACTACCTCAATTCTAGCTTCCAATGTAAAGGTTTTATTGTAATCAATTCCTTCTTTCTATGAATATCCCTTACACATTGATCTTGCTTTGTTTCTGATTACCATGCCATATTCATTAAGTTTATTTCTGAAAACCCATTTAGTTTCAATTACATTTTTGTCTTTATGTTGGGGAACTAATGACTGAGTGTTATTCCTTTCAATTTGTTCCAATTCATCTTCCATAGATCTAATCCAATATTTCTCTTCACATGCCTCATTAATTGATGTAGGTTCAATTTGAGAAATAACACATACCTCCTGAATTGGCAATCTTCCTCTAGTCATAACTCCTTGAAATTTGTTTCCAATTATCTGATCTTTAGAATGATTCAATCTTACACACCATGGTGTTTTTACTTGTTGCTGTTATTTAGTGACTATTGAATCTCTAGATGATGCTAGTGTAACTAGATCACCATTCTGTACTGATTTATTCATAGTAGGTTCATTTGTGATTATCTCTATTCTCGGTTTAGAGCTTGTGTACCTTGAATTTCCTCTAAATTGTTCATCAATCTTCACATTTACACTCTCAACAATTTTTGGCAATCTCTTGTTAAAACATCTATATGCCTTGCTCTTGGATGAATAACCAAGAAATATTCCTTCATCACTTCTATGATCAAATTTGCCAATATACTCATCTCTTCTAATATAGAATTTAGTTCCAAATATTCTAAAATATATAAGAGTAGGAGTAATACCAAACCATAGTTCATGTGGGGTCTTACCGGTTTCACCTTTGATGTGAACTCTGTTGAATGTATAAACAGCTGTATTGACCACTTCTCTCCAGTATATATGAGGTATATTTTCTTTAGATATCATACTTCTGGTTGCATCCAAGATAGTTCTATTTTTCCTTTCCACATCTCCATTTTGCTGGGGTGTCCAGGGTGCTGATAACTATCTTCTGATCTCATTCACTTCACAAAATGTATTAAATTCCTTAGATGTGAATTCACCTCCTTGATACGATCTCAAACATTTAATTTTCTTATCAGTTTCATTTTCTACCATCACCTTGACTAGTTTGAATTTCCCAAATGCTTTAGATTTTTCTCTAAGAAAAGTAACCCAACACATTCTAGAATAGTTATCAATGATTAGCATAAAATACCTATCTCCTTGTATACTTCTAGTACTTGTTGGACCAGATAAATCAGTATGAATTAAATCAAGAACATTATTAGACTTCTTTGGAATAATCTCGAAAGTTGCCCTAAGATGCTCTCCAAATTGACATTCCTTACATAACGGATTGTGAGGTTTAACAATCTTAGGTAAATCTCTTACCACCTTAGTAGTACTAATTTTCAAAATGCAATCAGAATTTACATGACAAAGTCTCTTATACAATAACCAACTTTCATCAATATGTGCAATCAAACAAGCTTTGTCATTGTTGTTCAAATGAAATATATTATCTCTAGTCTGATTACCAGTTGTAATTTTCAAACTAGTTCTATTTAAGATTTTGCATTTACCATTCTTGAATTGTAACTGAAATCCTTTCTCATCTAATTGGCAGACACTTAAAAGATTATGCTTCAAACCTTCAACATAGTAAACATTACAAGTATTGTGCTTACCATCAAAAGATATAGTGTGTTTGCCTTTGATCAAACAAGCTTTATCATCTCCAAATATTACTAGACCTTCATTGTAATCCTGAAAGGTCAAGAATTTACTCTTATCAATCGTCATATGATATGAACACCCTGAATCAATAATCCATTCATCCTTATCTTCAACTTTATCTTCCATGGCCTACTATATCAGTTGAACAATAGGTTTTAGTTGATCTTCTGTTATAGCAACAAAAGCCCATCCATTGTTAGATCCTTATCAGAATCATCAGTAACTCCTTCATTAGCATAATAACAAGATTTGTCTCTATTCTTCTTAAACTTGTATTTTTGATAGTCAGGGTTAGGCTTACATGTTCTTTTATCTTCTTCTCTTAATATTGCATGTGTATCAGGGCATCTAGAACCAATATGACCAATCTTATTATAGTTAAAACATTTAAAGGGTGCTTTACCTTCATACTTACTTCCAATTGGACCTTTAGGCATTTTCCTTGCAAATAGTGCTTCAAGTTCTTCAAGTTCTTCATTTTCTCTCCTACTTTCTTCAACTTCTCTAGCATAGAAGGATTTCCAATCATATTTATTAGATGATGATGATTCTATAGTTGATGATGATGCCTTGAAAGCTAGATCTATCTTGATAGTAGTAACAGGACCAA
Source organism: Cryptomeria japonica (assembly GCF_030272615.1). Taxonomy (NCBI): domain Eukaryota; kingdom Viridiplantae; phylum Streptophyta; class Pinopsida; order Cupressales; family Cupressaceae; genus Cryptomeria; species Cryptomeria japonica. Next base: position 177,952,450 of record NC_081414.1, read on the forward strand.
ATTCCTCAAGCTCAAAAGCTGAAAGTTTTCCAACCAAGATGTCTCTACATACTCATGCATTAGGCATTGTTCTCAATTAATTTATATCAGTAACTTTGATTTTATACATAGGTGTCAAAGCTCTTAAGACTTTAGAAACAATCTCATCTTCACTTAAGGTTCTTCCACAACATTGTATACCAAAAACAATTTCATTTACTCTTTCCATAAAAGCAGAAATTCTTTCTTCTTCTTCCATTTTCAGATTTTGATACATGACCCAAAAGCATTCAAGTTTTGTAATTTTGACTATGGAATATCCTTCATTCAATGTTTCCAGTTTGTCCCAAATAGCTTTAGCAATAGATCTATATAACAATCCTATGACTTACTGATCTGACAATGCATTCAAAAGTGCTTCACTTGCTTTGCAATCATTTTCCTCATCTTTAGCCAACTTAGGTGGAATAGGTTGACCTTGAGTAGGAACATTATAGCCATTCTTTGTAACATCCCATATGTCCTTTCCAATGCAATTCAAATGTATCTCCATTTTGATCTTCCATATGCCATAGTTAGTTCCATGAAGTTTCAGACTGTCCTTCCTGAAATAGTTAGAAGACATTGGATCTCCTCAAGCTATTAAACTTCTAAAAAAAGAGGACTAGGCTCTGATACCAATTGTTAGGTCCTAGAGAAAACTGAGAGGGGGGGGGCATGAATCATTTGTTTAATAAATTCAACCAAAATTAACTTAACAAATTCTTAATGGTTAATATCAATAAACCAAACTTTATGCCGGTAGATAGTTTTAACAGTTAATTGCAGTACCAGTAAAGATTAATGTATGAAATAGAAAGACAATAACATCTACAGCACATAACACAAATGTTTGTATGTGGAAACCTTGTAAGGGGAAAAACCACAATGGGAAGCCTTACCCACAATAAAATGATACTACTACAGATAGTATGTGTGTACAATATGGATTCTGCACATGTAGAAAGGCCAACTGCCTAGAGCTCACTACTCAAACACAAAATGTGAGTCTCACTGACTACAATTTGATGGTTAAATCCAATGATAATTTATTGCATAAAATAGCATCTTCATATGCTTGATTTAGTACCGGTTTAGTTCTGATTGCCTTCACAACATCCTTCCTTCAACCTTCAAATGATGTCTGTGTGTATAGCCCTGCTTATTTTTGCAGATACCTTATTGCAATCCTTTTCACATTCACACACTAATCTCACAAATGAGATCTTCCATTTATACCATAACCTAAGACTAATTGAATAGGTCGGCTCACTAAAAGATATTACAATAAAATCAATTACAAATAAATCAATATCTGATGCATGATGTTGGCTCAATGCATTTGCAATAATAGGAAATCATCTCCATAATGTGTCATGCTGATCTAGAATAGATATGTCTACCAATGCTTATCGTGGACCTATTTTTCAGTAACAACAAATATGCAAACTTGAATAAACAATTAACCAAATTGCCAAAACCAAGTGATCGAATAATGTCTTCAACATAACCAAGTAGTCTCTAATTTTTTCCAAGTGTCAGTGAACAAAATAATCTGCCAGTGAACCAAATACCGGTGACTATGCATAAGTCTCTGACTTGCTGGTGAACATAACCAAAATCTCCAAATGTTGATAAGTGTTGACAAGTGATGACAAGTGTTGACATCAATGACTAAACCCTATCAACATATCCAAAATTCCAACAATCTCCCTCTTTGGCATTGATGGCAACACAAGATGGAAAAACTATTGAAGTGCCAAAAAAAAATGCTAAAAACCAAAAACCAACAATCTCCCAAAAAGATCATTAACCAGAAATAAAAAATACATAATATCTCTCCCCCTAGGAATAATCTCTCCCAAAAGAAAAAGATAATGTCTTTTTCCATATCAATCTCTCCTCCTTTGACATCAAATGCCAAAGCAATACAAAACCAAATACAAAATACCAACTTATTATGCCAACTACTCCCCATGAGAAGTAGCTCTCCTCATCAAAGCCAAAATAAATTTTCTCTATTAATTCTATCAGTTGATGACAAACATCAACTGTCTAAGTCTCTACCGATGGGGGTAGGACTCCAATTTTCTCTTTGAGATACTCAAATGTTTCCTTAGGCAAAGGCATTGTAAATATATCTGCAATTTTCTCTTTAGTATTCACATAAACCAATTTCACTTCTTTTACTTCAACATTCTCCTTTAGAAAATTCAATTTGATAGAAACATGTTTAGTCTTAGAGTGAAATATTGGGTTCTTTGATATTACAATTGATGCCATATTATCACAATAGATAGTTATAGGTTCCTGGCATTTTACCTTTATGTCCTTCAACATTTGCTCGATCCATAATACCTATGTACAATTAGTTGCTGCTGCAATATATTCTGATTTTGCTATTGATAGACTTATGCAACTCTGTTTCTTGCTCAGCCATGAAATTAGTCTACTACCAAGAAAAAATGCTCTACTGGTGGTTCTTTTTCTATCATCCACATCTCCTAACCCAATTTACATCTGAGTATGCACATAAGTAAAAATTTTCGTCTCTAGGATACCATAAACAAAGATTTGTAGTGCCTAGTAGGTACCAGAAAATCCTTTTCACTGCTGACTCATGATTTTCTTTAGGATTACTATGAAATATTGAAACAATACATACTACATTCATAATATTAGGTCATGTTTGTGTCAAATAGAGTAAACCTCCTATCATAGACTTGTATCTAGTTAGATTAACAGGTGTAGATTCATCCTTCAAAGATAATTTATCAATTATAGTCATAGGTGTGCTTACCGGGTTACAGTTTTCCATGCCAAATTGCTTTAATAATTATGTCAAGTACTTAGAATGACATAGGAATACCTTTATTAGTCTGTGAAATCTGCAATCCTAAAAAGAATTATATCTCTCCAATCATAGACATTTCAAATTCTTGTTGCATTTTGTTCGAAAAGTCTTTACACAAACCATCTTCTCCTCCAAAGATTATATCATCAATAAAAAATTCAATAACCAAGATGTCATCATTAGTCACTTTGTAGTATAGATTGTTGCCAGCATTACCTTTAGTGTAACCAAGCTTCAAAAGATATTTGTCCAATTTAGCATACCAAGCTCTAGGAGCTTGTTTTAATCCATATAAAGCTTTCCTTAACCTGCAAACCATGCCTTTGTTATCTGTCAAAGAAAATCCATCAGGTTGTTCAATATAAACTTCTTCAAGATCTCCATTCAAAAATGCACATTTAACATCCATTTGATAAACTTTATAGTTCTTGTGTGCTGCAAAGGCCAATAAAAGTCTAACTTCCTCAATTCTAGCTACTAGTGTAAAGGTTTTATTGTAATCAATTCCTTCTTTCTGTGAATATCCCTTACATTGATCTTGATTTGTTTCTGATTACCATGTCATCTTCATTAAGTTTATTTCTGAAAACCCATTTAGTTCCAATTACATTTTTGTCTTTAGGTCGGGGAACTAATGACCAAGTGTTATTCCTTTCAATTTGTTCCAATTCATCTTCCATAGCTCTAATCCAATATTTATCTTCACATGTCTCATTAATTGATGTAGGTTCAATTTGAGAAATAAGTCATACCTCCTCATTTGCCAATCTTCCTCTAGTCATAACTCCTTGAAATTTGTTTCCAATTATCTGACCTTCGGAATGATTCAATCTTACATACCGAGGTGTTTTTAATTGTTGTTGTTCTTCAGTGACTGTTGAATCTCTAGATGATGTCGGTGTAACTGGATCACCATTTTGTATCGGTGTATTCATAGTAGGTTCATTTGTGATTATCTCTATTGTCGGTTTAGAGTCTATGTACACTGAATTTTGTCTAAACTCTTCATCAATCTTCACATTTGTAATATCATAAATTTTCTGCAATCTCTTGTTAAAACATCTATATGCCTTACTCTTAGATGAAAAACCAGAAATATTATTTCATCACTTCTAGGATCAAGTTTGCTAATATACTCATCTCTTCTAATATAGTATTTACTTCCAAATATTTTGCAATATTTAAGAGTAAGAGTAATACTAAACAATAATTCATGTGGGGTCTTACCAGTTTCACCTCTGATGCAAACTCTATTGAATGTATAAATAGCTATATTGACCGCTTCTCTCTAGTATATATGAGGTAGATTTCCTTCAGATATCATACTTTTGGCTGCATCTAAGATAGTTTTGTTTTTCCTTTCCATTACTCCATTCTGTTGGGGTGTCTAGGGTGTTGATAACTATCTTCTGATCCCATTCACTTCATAGAATGTATTAAATTCCTTAGATGTGAATTCACCTCCTTGATTTGATCTCAAACATTCAATTTTCTTGCCAGTTTCATTTTCTACCTTCACCTTGAATAGTTTGAATTTCCCAAATGCTTCAGATTTTTCTTTGAGAAAAGTAACCCAACACATTCTAGAATAGTCATCAATGATTAGCATAAAATACCTATCTCCTTGTATACTTCTAGTTCTTGCGGGACCAAATAAATCAATATGAATTAAATCAAGAACATTGTTAGACTTCTCTGGAATACTATTGAAATTTTCTCTAACTTGGTTTCCAAATTGACATTCCTTACATACTAGATTGTGAGGTTTAACAATCTTAGGTAAATCTCTTACCACCTTAGTGGTACTGATTTTAACAATACAATCAAAATTTACATGTCAAAGTCTCTTATGCCATAACCAACTTTCATCACTATGTGCAATCAAACATGCTTTCTCATTTTTGTTTAAATCAATGATATTACCTCTAGGTTGATTACCGATTGTAATTTCCAAAACAATTCTAATTAAGATTTTGCATTTACCATTCTTGAATTGTAACTAAAATCCTTTCTCAACTAATTGACCAACATTCAAAAGATTATTCTTCAAACCTTCAACATAGTAAACATTATCTATATTGTGCTTACCATCAAAAGATATAGTGTCTTTTCCTTTGATCAAACAAGCTTTATCATCTCCAAATTTTACTAGACCTCCATTGTAATCCTGAAAGGTTAAGAATTTACTCTTATCACCAGTCATATGATGTGAACATCCTTAATCAATAATCCATTCATCCTTATCTTCAACTTTAGTTGCCAATGCCTACTGTACTAGTTGAATAGTAGGTGTCAGTTGATCTTCTGTTATAGAAACAAAAGCCCATCCATTGTCTACTGAATCCTCATCAAAATCATCACTAACTCCTTCATCGGCCTAATAACAAGATTAGTCTCTATTCTTCTTAAACTTGTATTTTTGATAGTCAGGGTTAGGCTTATATGTTCTTTTAGCTTCTTTTAATCTTGCATGTCTATGAAGGAATCTAGAAGCCATATGACCAATCTTATTATAGTTAAAACATTTAAAGGGTGCTTTACCATCATACTTACTTCCAATTGGACCTTTAGGCATTTTCCTTGCAAAAAGTGCTCTAAGTTCTTCAAGTTCTTCATTTTCTCTCCTACTTTCTTCAAGTTCTCTAGCATAGAAGGATTTCCAATCAGATTTATCAGATGATGATGATGCTACAGTTGATGATGATGCCTTGAAAGCTAGATCTATCTTGATAGTAGTAACAGGACCAAATTCCTCAAGCTCAAAAGCTAAAAGTTTTCCAACCAAGGTGTCTCTAGATACTCATACATTAGGCATTGTTCTCAATTCATTTATAGCAGTAACTTTCATTTTATATACTAGTGGAAAAGCTCTTAAAACTTTAGAAACAATATCATCTTCACTTAAGGTTCCTCCACAACATTGTATAACCAAAACAATTTCATTTACTCTTTTGATAAAAGCAAAAATTCTTTCTTCTTCTTCTTCCATTTTCAGATTTTCATACCTGACCTGAAAGCATTCAAGTTTTGCAATTTTGACTATGGAATCTCCTTCATTCAATGTTTCCAGTTTGTCCCAAATAGCTTTAGTAGTAGATCTATCTGACAATCTCATGACTTTCTGATCTGACAGTGTGCTCAAAAGTGCTTCTCTTGCCTTGCAATCATTTTCCTCATCTTTAGCCAAGTTAGGTGAAATAGGTTGACCTTGAGTAAGAATAGTATAGGCTTTCTTTGTAACATCCCATATGTCCTTTCCAATGCAATTCAAATGTATCTCCATCCTAATCTTCCATATGCCATAGTTAGTTCCATCAAGTTTCAGACTGTCCTTCCTTTAATAATTAGAAGACATTAGATCTCTTCAAGCTGTTAAACTTCTACAAAAAGAGGACTAGGCTTTGATACCAATTGTTATGTCCTAGAGACAACTGAGAGGGGGGTGGTGAATTAGTTGTCAAATAAATTCAACCAAAATTAACTTAACCAAAACTTAATGCTTAATACCGGTAAACCAAATTTTATGCAAGTAGATAGTCTTAACCATTAATTACAGTACTGGTAAAGATTAATACATGAAATAGAAAGACAATAACATCCACAACACATAACACAAATGTTTGTATGTGGAAACCCTATAAGGGGAATAACCACAAAGGGAAGCCTTACCCATAATCAAATGATACTACTATAGATAGTATGTGTGTACAATATAGATTCTGCACATGTAGAAAGGCCAGCTACCTAGAGCTCGCTACTCAATCACAAAATGAGAGTCACAATGACTACAATTGGATGGTTAAATCCAATGATAATGTACTACATAAAATAACATCTTTATATGCTGGATTTAGTACCCATTTAGTTCCAATCGCCTTCACAAGATCCTTCCTTCAACCTTCAAATGATGTATGTGTGTATATCTCTGCTTATTTTTGCATATACCTTATTGCAATCCTTTTTGCATTCACACACTAATCTCACATATGAGATCTTCCATTTATACCATAACCTAAGACCAATTGAATAGGTTGGCTCACTTAAAGATATTACAATAAAATCAATTACAAATAAATCAACATCTGATGCATGATGTCAGCTCAATGCATTTATAATAATAATATATCATCTCCATAACATGTCATGCCAATCTGGAATAGATATGTCTGCCAATGCTTATCCTGGACCTATTTGCCAGTAACAAAAAATATGCAAACCCAAATAAACAATTAACCAAATCACCAAAACCAAGTGATCGAATAATGTCTTCAACATAACCAAGTAGTCTCCAAGTTATTCCAAGTTTTGGTAAACAATATAATCTGCCGGTGAACCAAATACTAGTGATTGTGCATAATTCTCTGACTTGCGGGTGAATATAACCAAAATCTCTGATTGCTGATAAGTGTTGACAAATGATGACAAGTGTTGACATCAATGACAAAACCATATCAACATATCCAAAATGCCAACAATCTCCCCCTTTGTCATTGATGGCAACACAAGATGGAAAAACCATCAAACTGCCAAAATAGAAATGCCAAAAACCAAAAACCAACAATCTCCCAAAGAGATCATTAACCAAAAATAAAAAATACATAGTATCAGTCCCCCTAGGAATAATCTCTCCCAAAAGAAAAAGATAATATGTTTTTCCATATCAATCTCTCCCCCTTTGACATGAAATGCCAAATCAATACAAAACCAAATACAAAATACCAACTTATTATGCCAACTACTCCCCCTAAGAAGTATCTCTCCTCATTAAAGCCAAAACAAAATTTCTCTATTAATTCTGCCAGTTGATGAGAAACATCAACTGTCTTAGTCTCTACTGGTGGGGGTAGGACTCCAAGTTTCTCTCTGAGATACTCCAATATTTCCTTAGGCAAAGGCTATAAAAATATCTGCAATCTGCTCTTTAGTATTCACATAAACCAATTTCACTTCTTTTGCTTGAACATTCCCTTTTTGAAAATTGAATTTGATAGAAACATGTTTAGTCTTAGAGTGAAATACTGGGTTCTTTGATATATCAATTGCTGCCATATTATCACTGTAGATAGTTATAGGTTCCTTGCATTTTACCTTTATGTCCTTTAACATTTACTTGATCCATAGTACCTATGTATAACTAGTTGCTACTACAATATATTCTGATTTTGTTGTTGATAGACTTATACAACTCTGTTTCTTGCTCAACCATGAAATTAGTTTGCTACCAAGAAAAAATGCTATGTCGGTGGTGCTTTTTATGTCATCCACATCTCCTACCCAATTTGCATCTATGTATGCACATAAGTCAAAATTTTCATCTCTAGGATACAATAAACCAATATTTGTAGTGCCTTGTAGGTACTGGATAATCCTTTTCACTACTGATTTGTGATTTTCTTTAGGATTACTTTGAAATTTTGAAACAATACATACAGCATTCATAATATTAGGTCTTGTTTGTCTTAAATAAAGTAAACCTCCTATCATAGACTTGTATCTAATCAGATTAACATGTGTAGATTCATCCTTCAAAGATAACTTATTAGTTGTAGTCATAGGTGTGCTTAATGGTTTACAATTTTCCATGACAAATTTCTTTAGTAATTCCTTCAAGTACTTAGCTTGACATAGGAATATACCTTTATGAGTCTCTGAAATTTGCAATCCTAAAACAAATTTTATCTCTCCAATCATAGACATTTTAAATTCTTGCTGCATTTTGTTAGAAAAGTCTTTACACAAACCATCTTCTCCCCCAAAGATTATATCATCAACAAATACTTCAATAACTAAGATGTCATCATTAGTCACTTTGTAGTATAGATTATTGTCAGCATTACCTTTAGTGTAACCAAGCTTCAAAAGATATTTGTCCAATCTAGCATGCCAAGCTCTAGGAGCTTGTTTGAATCCATATAAAGCTTTCCTTAACTTGCAAACCATGTATTTGTTATCTATCAAAGAAAATCCATCAAGCTGTTCAATATAAACTTCTTCAACATCTCCATTCAGAAATGCACATTTTACATCCATTTGATAAACTTTATAGTTCTTGTGTGATGCAAAGGCCAATAAAATTTTGACTTCCTCAATTCTAGCTACCGGTGTAAAGGTTTTATCGTAATAAATAAATTATTTTTGTGAATATCCTTTACACATTGATCTTGATTTGTTTCTGATTACCATGTCCTCTTCATTAAGTTTATTTCTAAAAACCCATTTAGTTCCAATTACATTTTTTTCTTTAGGTTGGGGAGCTAATGACCAAGTGCTATTCCTTTCAATTTGTTCCAATTCATCTTCCATAGCTCTAATCTAATATTTATCTTCACATGCCTCATTAATTAATGTAGGTTCAATTTGAGAAATAAGACATACCTCCTCATTTTCCAATCTTCCTCTAGTTATATCTCCTTGAAATTTGTTTCCAATTATCTGATCTTCAGAATGATTCAATCTTACATACCAATGTGTTTTTACTTAATGTTGTTCTTCAGTGACTGTTGAATCTCCAGATGGTGCCAGTGTAACTGGATCACCATTTTGTACTGGTGTATTCACAGTAGGTTCATTTGTGATTATCTCTATTACTAGTTTAGAGTTTGTGTACCTTTAATTTCCTCTAAACTCTTCATCAATCTTCACATTTTCACTCTCAACAATTGTTTGCAATCTCTTGTTAAAACATCTATATGCCTTTCTCTTAGATGAATAACCAAGAAATATTCCTTCAACAATTCTAGGATCAAATTTGCTAATATACTCATCTCTTCTAATATAGCATTTACTTCCAAATATTCTGAAATATTTAAGAGTAGGAGTAATACCAAACCATTGTTCATGTGGGGTCTTACCAGTTTCACCTTTGATGTGAACTCTATTGAATGTATAAACAACTATATTGACCACTGCCCTCTAGTATATATGAGGTAGATTTGTTTCAGATATCATACTTTTGGTTGCACCCAAGAGAGTTATGTTTTTCCTTTCCACAACTCCATTCTGCTGGGGTGTCTGAGGTACTAATAACTGTCCTCTAATCCCATTAACTTCACAGAATGTATTAAATTCCTTAGATGTGAATTAACCTCCTTGATTTGATCTTAAACATTTGATTTTCTTGCTGATTTCATTTTCTAGCATCACCTTGAATAGTTTAAATTTCCCAAATGCTTTAGATTTTTCTCCGAGAAAAGTAACCCAACACATTCTAGAATAGTCATCAATGATTACCATAAAATACCTATCTCCTTCTATACTTCTTGTTCTTGTTGGACCAGATAAATCAGTATGAAATAAATCAAGAACATTGTTAGACTTCTTCGGAATACACTTGAAAGTTCCTCTAACTTGCTTTCCAAATTGACATTCCTTACATACCGGATTGTGAGGTTTAACAATCTTAGGTAAATCTCTTGCCGCCTTAGTAGTACTTATTTTCACAATGCAATCAAAATTTACATGAAAAAGTCTCTTATCCCATAACCAACTTTCATCAATATGTGCAATCAAACATGCTTTCTCATTGTTGTTCAAATGAAAGATATTACCTCTAGTCTTATTACCAGTTGCAATTTCCAAACTACTTCTATTGAAGATTTTGCATTTAACATTCTTTAATTGTAACTTAAATCCTTTCTCAACTAATTGACCAACACTCAAAAGATTATCCTTGAAACCTTCAACATAGTAAATGTTATCAGTGTTGTGCTTACCATCAAAAGATATAGTGGCTTTTCCTTTGATCAAACAAGATTTATCATCTCCAAATCATACTAGACCTCCTTTGTAATCCTGAAAGGTTAAGAATTTACTCTTATCACCAGTGATATAATATGAACATCCTGAATAAAAATTCCATTCATTCTTATCTTCAACGTTAGTTTCCAGGGCCTGCTGTACCGGTTGAATAGTAGGTGTCAGCTAATCTTCTATTATAGCAACAAAAGCCCATCCATTGTCGGCCAGATCCTCATTAGAATCATCGATAACTCCTTCATCAGCATAATAATAAGACTTTTCTCTATTCTTCTTAAACTTGTATTTCTGATAGTCAGGGTTAGGTGTATATGTTCTTTTAGCTTCTTCTCTTAATCTTGCATGTCTATCAGGGCATCTAGAAGCCATATGACCAATCTGATTACAATTAAAACATTTAAAGGTGCTTTACCTTCATAATTCCTTCTAATTGGACCTTTAGGCCTTTTCCTTGCAAATAGTGCTTCAAGTTCTTCAAGTTCTTCATTTTCTCTCCTACTTTCTTCAAGTTCTCTAGCATAGAGGGATTTCCAATCAGATTTATTAGATGATGTTGATGTTGCAATTGATGATGATACCTTGAAAACTAGATCTATCTTGATAGTAGTAACAGGACCAAATTCCTCAAGCTCAAAAGCTAAAAGTTTTCCAACCAAGGTGTCTCTAGATACTGATGCATTATGCATTGTTCTCAATTCATTTATAGCAGGAACTTTCATTTTATATATCGGTGGCAAAGGTCTTAAAACTTTAGAAACAATCTCATCTTCACCACAGTGTTGTATACCCAAACTAATTTCATTTACTCTTTCCATAAAAGCAGAAATTCTTTCTTCTTCTTCCATTTTCATATTTTGATACCTGACCCAAAAGCATTCAAGTTTTGCAATTTTGACTGTGGAATCTCCTTCATTCAATGTTTCCAGTTTGTTCCAAATAACTTTAGCAGTAGATCTATCTGACAATCCCATGACTTACTGATCTGACAATGTGATCAAAAGTGCTTCTCTTGCTTTGCAATCATTTTCCTCATCTTTAGCCAAGTTAGGTGGAATAGGCTGACCTTGAGTAGGAATAGTATATCAATTCTTTGTAACATCCCATATGTCCTTTCCAATGCAATTTAAATGTATCTCCATCCTGATCTTCCATATGCATAGTTAGTTCCATCATGCTTCAGACTATCCTTCCTGAAATAGTAAGAAGACATTGGATCTCCTCAAGCTGTTAAACTTCCATAAAAAGCAAAGTAGACTCTTATACCAATTGTTAGGTCCTGGAGACAACTGAGAGGGGGGGTGAATCAGTAGTCTAATAAATTCAACCAAAATTAACTTAACCAAAACTTAATACTTAATAATGGTAAACCAAACTTTATGTCGATAGATAGTTTTAATAGCTAATTGCAGTATTAGTAAAGATTAATGCATGAAACAAAAAGACAATAACATCCACAACACATACCACAAATATTTGTACGTGGAAAACCTGTAAGGGGAAAAACCACAGTGGGAAGCCTTACCCACATTCAAATGATACTACTGCAGATAGTATGTGTGTACAATATGGATTCTGCACATGTAAAAAGGCCAACTGCCTAGAGCTCACTGCTCAATCACAAAATGAGAGTCACACTGACTACAATTGGATGGTTAAATCCATTGATAATGTACTGCATAAAATTGCATCTTCATATGCTAGATTCAGTACCAGTTTAGTTTCAATTTCCTTCACAAGATCCTTCCTTCAACCTTCAAATGATGTTTGCGTGTATAACTCTTCTTATTTTTCATATACTTTATTGCAATCCTTTTCACATTCACACACTAATCTCACAAATGAGATCTTCTATTTATACCATAACCTAAGACCAATTGAATAGGTTGGCTCACTAGAAGATATTACCATAAAATCAATTACAAATAAATCAATATTTGATGCATGATGTTGGCTCAATGCATTTACAATAATAATAAATCTCCATAACATATCATGCTGATCTGGAATCAATTTGTTTGTCGGTGCTTATCCTGGACCTATTTTTCGATAATAGCAAATATGCAAACCTGAATAAACAATTAACCAAATCGACAAAACTAAGTGATCGAATAATGTCTTCAACATAACCAAGTAGTCTCCAAGTTATTCCAAGTGCCAGTGAACAATATAATCTACCGATGAAGAAAATACTGATGGTTTTGCATAATTCTTTGACTTGTCGGTGAACATAACCAAAATCTCCAAGTGATGATAAGTGTTGACAAGCGATGACAAGTGTGAAGGCATCCTAGGTCATCACTTGTCAACAAAAATGGATGGAATCCATTGATCTAGTTTTGGATTTTAGTTCTTTGGTGTGTTCCAATACTATTTGGTTCATTTCATGCTTTGTAGATAGGGTGTGGTAGTACTTTCATTATTCTGTTTCCAAACAACTAGTTTTGGCTTGTAAATAGTAAATTCTTGTAAAATGGTTGCCCCATAAAATCCCTCTATGCTACCATCATGACCTATTGGGAAATGGAAGGAAACCCTAATTATAGTGTAAATATGTAGGGAGGAGTTTTGTAAGTTGAGTTCATCATGGTTACCACCTTCTTCTAGGTGAGTTTAGGACCAACCCGATTAGAGAAAATAGGGTGGAAATTGAAAGCATACCATAGGGGTGGATACAAAACCTTAAAAAAATCATTTGGGATGATTCATGAGGTCCATATAGAGTTTCAATTGCAAGGAGAAACCTTGACAAGTCATTTAGATGCCCATTTCACAAAGTTGAATAGTCAATGCCAGTTAAAGGCCTAGAAACCCTAGCAAACCCTCATTTTTGGGTTAGGGCACTGTACACAAAGATGGAAAGCTAGAACCTACAAAATCACTTGGGGATGGGTGAGTGATTGAAGAAAAATAAACCTTGTTGTAGGGTCTTTTGGACTGATTCCCTCAAAACCCTTGAAAACTAGATTTTGGAGGCCTAATTGGGGCTAATCCTTGTAGCCCTATTTCTAGGCAAATTTATGAAATTGATAGGGAAGATAGTGAATGAAAAAACACAAATGGACCAAATTGAATTAATTCTATGTTGAATTCCACCTCCAAACCTTTACAATGACTCACAATAGTATGGGGGTGAAAAGTGAGAAATTGATGAATTGATGTCAATATTGCAAGATTGAGCATATGGGAAACACATTGAAATGGTAGGGTTCTTAGTCAAACACTTGTTGCAAAAACCTTGATATTTTCAAAGAGCAAGTCCTAGTAGATATTGGGAAGGACTTAGAGGTCTTGGAGTATAGCTAGACCTGGTGAGGTTGGTAGAATTGAGTAACACCAACTAGGTGAAGTGTGAGTAAGCTAGGTAAAACCTATCACTAAATAAAACTACCTTATTAATCTCCTCTTTGGAAAAATTAAAATTCTAACTCTCAAACATTAAATCAAAATTAAGGCATTAACTTGAATTAACTTACCCCCTTTTGCAAATAATTAAAACAATATTACCTCAAGCTCATCGGGGTAGCTATGCATTGTTGGGGGAGTACATTTTCTATTACTCTGATGCCCAATGGGTTTCACCCACCGGGCCCCACTTTGTGTAAATGCCACTTTTACTTATATATTTTTCTAAAATAAAAATGATTTACCTTTTTGGAAAAAAACTTTTATTCCTTTTGGCAAAAAATTAAATCTTTTATTTAAAACATATACAAAATAGGCTCTCCATAGAACTTGATATATATTTTGTAAAAGCAATCATATTTTACCATCTTGAAAATAAACTTTTATTTACTTTCATAGTAACCTTGAATATAACACATCAATGCCAATTAAAATTTGCATTAATAAAAAAAATCATTTGAAATCTTATCACACAAATAAATGAATATGTTATAACAATATCTAAATTAATAATTTTATGCAAGAAAAATTAAAATAAGATGTGAATAAAATGACTCTCATATGACATGAACACATATGGTTCCAAAATTCTGCATTAGGTTGAATAAATCATAATCATTTCAAGGAAATGATTGGCTTAGTGTAATGATCCTACAAGAAAGAGAACCATTAATATCCAAATGCCAATATTTAAAGAAAATTCAAAATGATACATAATCGACTTATTTAAATTTACTTAAAAATGATATAGTAAATAATATCACAAGGCTCTAAAATTTCACATGGTAATGCTTGTACACTAAATGCAAAGAAATCAATAACTTGACATAATTATAGTCAAATGAAATGAATTTTGGTTCAAAAGGGCGTACCTAAAAATTCAAGTTTTGAATACATATACATACCTAGAAATTGATCTCTTAATGTGTTCATATGTTTTCAAGAGCTAGTCATAGATAGTGCACACAATTGCATTGAGAAATCCTATTTTTGGCATGAATCTATAACTAAATTTTTTCAAATTTTAGGGTTCCAATAGGATGCTTGACTGACCAGTCAGCGACTCTATTTATCCTTCAACTGATTAGTCTTCGACCAACACACTGCTTAAGTGTGTCAATAATACATGTTAGGGAAGCATTGAATCCTCTATATAATTTGTAGCTATGAGTAAACTATTGAGATTTACCACACCTCCTTTCCTATGAGCTTGGCCTTTATTCACTGGTAAGTGTTAGTCATGAATGACAATACTAATTGATGAATCGGTTGTGCCAAAACCATTAGTTATGCTAACAATCTCCCCCTTTAGCATTGATGGCAACACTTAAAACTTCTCTTTTAGCAACTAGTCACTTCTGCTTCTATTGTATCGATTAGCTGCTCTATTTGAACTTGAGTAAAGATCTTACTCCCCCTTTCACTAGCTTCCATTCATGTCACATTTGACTTAATTTTCCTTCATGTTACATTTGACTTCACTCCCCCTTTGACATCAATGCCAAAGGTGTAGTCTAGAAATCCTAGTTCACATACTATAATGATTTCTCCCCCTAACAGGAGTAGTCCATAATCATCAATCCAAATACAAAGAATTTGTAGGAAAATCATACCAGATTAATGTTGTTTTGATCTTCACTCAACTTAGAGCATGTAGGGGAATTACCCCTAGCTTACCTCTAAGATACTCAGAAGTATCCTTAGGTAAAGGCTTGGTGAATATGTCTGCAACATGTTCCTTGGTTGGTACATATTCTAATCTAACTTCTTTGTCCTGCACCTATTCCCTAAGATAATGATATTTTATTACAATATGCTTGATTTTAGAGTGCATTATTTGGTTTTTTGATATGTTGATGGCACTTGTATTGTCACAGTGTATCGCCATAGGTTCAGTCACATTTTCTTGGATACCTTCCAAGATCTTCTTAATCCATACTACTTGTGTACAGTTGATGGCAACATCCACATACTCCACCTCAGCTGTTGATTGAGAGATATAGTTCTGTTTCTTGCTTGTCCATGACACAATCTGCATCAGTGAAGAAAATTAACTTGAAATTTCCCTTATGTGGATACCAAAGACCACACTTAATAGTCCCCTTAAGGTATTTTCATATCCTCTTAACCACCACCATATGAGTCTCTTTTGGATTTGCAACAAATCTAGCAACCAGGCCAACTGCTTGTGTTATATCCGGTCTACTGTGCACTACATACTACAACTTACCAATCATAGATTGATATAGTGTCTCATTCACTTCATTAGCCTCATCCTCTTTGGAGAGCTTGAAACCTATAACCATTAGAGTTCCAACAGGTTTGGAAACTTCCATTCCAAAGGTCTTGAATATTTCCCTTATATATTTGGTCTGGCTAATGAATATACCTTTCTTTAGCTAAGATACTTGTAGACCAATGAAGAATTTAATTTCACCAATCATAGACATTTCAAATTCTTTCTTTATTTATTTTGCAAAACCTTTGCTAATTTCATCATCTCCTCCAAAGATGATGTCATCTACAAAAATCTCTACAATCAGATGTTTTCCTTTTTCTCCAAGCTTCAAATACAAGTTACTCTTGTCACTGGTTCTCATGAACCCTATACTTATTAGGTATGAGTGCAGTCTCTCATACCAAGCTCTTGGTGCTTGTTTTAGCCCATACAGAGCCTTCTTAAGCTTACATACCATATCTCTTCTATCTTCTAAAGAAAACACTTTTGGTTGCTCAATGCACACTTCTTCCTCTAGAACACCATTCAAGAATTTTGATTTGACATCCATTTGGTAGACCTTAAACTTCCTATAAGTAGCATAAGCAAGCAAGATTCTGACCCCTTCCAGTCTGGCAATTGGTGCAAAGGTCTCTCCATACTCAAAACCTTCTTCTTGTGCATACCCTTTGTAGACCAACCTTACTTTATTTCTTACTACTTGACCAGTTTCATCCATTTTGTTTTTAAATACCCACTTGGTGCCTATCACATTTTTATTCTCCAATCTGGGCACAAGGTTCCAAGTTTCATTTTTCTCAATCTACTCTAGTTCTTCCTCCATAGCTTTGATCTAGTCTTCATATTTTAGAGCCTCCTTTGTTGTTTTGGGCTCAATTTTAGAGAATAGACAAGTACTCTCCCTTTCTTTTAATCTAGTTAATACTCCTACATTCTTGTCACCAATAATATTGTCAGTAGAATGATTGTATCTGACATACCTTGGTGGTGTTAGTTCATTTCTTGGAGCTTCTTATGCTAGTTGTGTAGGTTCTACTTCACATTCTTCCTCACTTATAGCTACACTAGGATTCTCTGCAACAAGTTCGACTAGTAAAGTGTAATCAAATCCTTGATAGTCCTTTGGTTCGCTCTTGTTGTCCTATTCATTTTTCTCAAATAACTCATCTAGTCTGACATTTTCACTCTCCATAACCTTATTGATCCTTTTGTTCAAACACTAGTATGCTTTACTCTTTATGGAGTAACCTAAGAGAATTCCTTCATCACTCTTAGGATTGAACTTTCTAGAGCCTTCTATTGGAAATATGGAGGAATTTATTATGTGTTGCATTGATGTTTTATCATTGATGTCAATACTAGTTGTTATTCTTGGTTATTGACAAACAGGTTTTGGTTACCGATAGAAGATCTTGTGTTACCAGTAAGGGTTTAAGGTTTTACTGATAGAGATTTTAGTGAGAATCATTGACAAAATGCATAAGTGGTGTTGGTACGGCTTCTAGATAGAATTCAAGATACAAAAGGTGATCCTTGGTTATGGCTCGACTGATTGGAGACATCGCTTTGGCATGGCAAACCCAGATTAGGTCCGGTACCTATCTAGGTTATGGACTGGTATCATGTTAACGTGTTCTCTACACATTACTGAGATGATTTATGGATTGGTTAATTTTGTTTAGGTCTTCAGATGACATGGCATATCATTGTAATATGGATGTTTGTAATGATCTTATTGTAATATCTTTTATGTGGCTGACCTAATTGGTATAGGCCTTAGGGTTTGTATAAATTGATGTAAGATATCATTGTAGATCAGGGGTATGGGAATGAAATATAATATGTGAAGGGAATTTGGTCGATCATAGATGATCGAATTGGGTTAAAGAGGTCAAAGGCCTTTGGTATTGAGCTTAATCAGGACTATAATCAGGCATGGTAGATGCTATCTCTGGTAGTTCATTCTTCTAGATTGCTGTCCAATTATGTTTAGGTGGTTATAACCTATTTGTAGTCAATGAGACTCCTTTGTAATGAGAAATATGCTCTAGGCAATGTGCCTTCTTGCATGTGCAGGCCCCTTATTGTATCACATACTTTTTGCTAGATTATCATCTGATTGTGGGTAGGCTTCCCACCATGGTTTTTCCCTTTACCAAGTTTTCCACATACAAATCATGGTGTTATGTGGTATGGTTGCATTTTTTTAATTCTCTATTTCATTATTAAGTTTTATTGCTTATTGGTACCTATCTCTGCTATTCTGATATTCAATGTTTATATCCTTCGGTTAAAGGTTATAAAATGGTTTGATTAATATAATCTATTGACAACTGATTCACCCCCCCTCTTAGTTGTCCACCAGTTATCCTAACAATTGGTATCAGATCTTTGGTCCTGTTTTGTAGAAGCTTAACCACTTGAGGTAGATCCTATGGCAACAAATATTTCAAATCTACTGACAACTATTTTCAGAAGAGAAATCCCTAAGCTTGATGGAACAAATTATGGGATATGGAAAATCCAAATGGAGACTCATCTTAGATGTCTTGGCAAGGATATTTGGGAGATCACTAAGGAAGGATATACACCTTATGATCTGGCATCTAGCGATCCTACTCCTATAGACTTGGACATGAATATTGAAAATGATTGCATAGCTAGATAAGCCCTCTTGTATGCACTTACTGATCAACAAATCATGGGATTGATTGATAAATCATCGACAAAGGTTATTCAGGATAAATTCCAAACTCTAAATGAAGGTGATCCTACTATCAAAATTACTAAACTTGATGGTTACAGAGTAAGATATGAGAACTTGAAGATGGAAGATAATGAAATAATTGCTACATTTATGGAAAGAGTAAATGAGATTGTCATGGGAATTCAATGTTGTGGAGGATCTCTAAGGGAAGATGAGATAGTTTCCAAAGTCTTGAGAGCCCTTCCACTAGCTTAGAAGATGAAGGAAACTACAATTAATAAATTGAGAACAATGGTAAACACTTCAGATAACAAAGACATTCTGATTGGGAAATTATCTACTTTTGAGCTTGAAGAATTTGGACCCTCTAAAGCTACAAAATTTGAACCTCAAAGCCCTATGTGCAAAGCAATTGGAAGATATGAGGAAAGAGGATGAATAATTTGAGAAAATTGAAGCCTTATTTTCTAGAAGAGTACTTAAAGGACCGACAGGAAGTAAGTATGAAGGCAAAGCACCTTTTAAATGTTCTGCATGTAATAAGATTGATCATGTTGCATCTAGATGTCTTGAAAGGAATACAAGAATTGAAGAAAGAGTTAAGAAATCATTTAAGCCTAATCAGAACATATATAGACTCAAGAAAAACAAACAATGCTACATAGTGGATGAGGAAGGAGTAAGTGATAACTCTAAGGATGAACCAGCAACAAAATCTACTAGTGGATCTAGCAATGGAAAGGAATGGATGTTTTATGCTTTAAAGAAAGATGAACTAGAACTGGCTATCAAGAATGAAGAAAAAGCCCTAGAAGAAAAAGTTGAAGACAAGGATGAATGGTTAATTGATAGTGTATGCTCACATCATATGAGTGGAGATAAAATAAAATTTCTATCCCTACAAGAATACAATGATGGTCAAGTAAGATTCAGGGATGACAAAGTATGTATGATCAATGGTAAAGGTACTATTTCTCTAGATGGAAAGCATAATACTGATAATGTCTATTATGTAGAAGGTTTAAAGCATAATCTTTAAAGTGTTTCTCAATTAGTGGACAAAGGATTCCAACTTCAATTTAAAGATAGAAAATGCAAAATCATTAACAAAATTGGTTTGGAGATTGCAACCGGTACTCAAACTGGAGGTGATATCTTTCACTTGAACACTAGTAATAAAAAATGTTTGATTGCTCATATTGATGAGAGTTGGTTATGTCATAAGAGGTTGTTTCATATTTATTTTGATTGTACTGTTAAGATCAGTTCAACAAAGGCAGTTAGAGATATACCTAAGATTATAAAGCCTCATAATCAGGTATGTAAGGAATGTCAATTGGGAAAGCAAGTTAGAACTTCTTTTAAGAGAATACACGATAAAGCTAATGATGTTCTTGATTTGATTCACATTGAATTATGTGGTCTAGCAAGGACCAAAATCTTTCAAGGTGATAGGTACTTCATGCTAATAATTGATGACTATTCTAGAATGATGTGGGTGACTTTTCTTAGAAAGAAGTCTGAAGCTTTTAAGAAATTAAAGATCTTTAAAGCTAAGGTGGAAACAAAAAAATGGATTGAAAATTAAATGTCTAAGATCATATCAAGGCGGTGAATTCACTTCTCACAAATTTAACAGTTATTGTGAGACAAATGGAATTAGGAGTTATTTATCTGCACCCCGGAATCCTCAGCAAAATGGAGTAGTGGAAAGAAAGAATAGAATCATTTTGGATGCAACAAGAACCATGATGATGGAAGCCAAATTGCCCCACATCTAATGGAGAGAAGCAGTGAGTCCAATAGTCTACACATTCAACATAGTTCATATCAAAGGGGAAACTAGTAAGACCCCTTATGAATTATGGTTTGGACATACACCTACTATTAAATATTTCAGAATTTTTGGAAGTAAATATTATATGAAAAGGGATGATTCAATTGGAAAGTTTGATCCTAGATGTGATGAAGGGATATTTCTTGCATATTCAATTCAAAGAAAAGCATATAGATGTTATAACAAAACATTGTAGAAAATTGTGGAGAGCGCAAATATGAAAGTGGATGAGCAATATAGAAATCAATCTATATCATATGACAAGGAACCAATAGTGGAAATGATCACAACTGAATCGACAATGCCTCAACCGGTACAAGACATTGAGATAGTTACACCAGTATAATTAGAAAATTCAATTGTGATTGATGACTAGAATAGTGAACCTGAAGTTCAGAAGACACCAAGTTATGTAAGATTAAATCATTGTGAAGATCAAATTGTTGGAGATAGGAACAAGGGAGTTACGAAAAGAAGAAGAATGGCAAATGAAGAGGTATTTCTTATTTCTCAAATTGAACCAGCATCTATTATTGAAGCTTGTAAAGATAAACCTTGGGTAAAGGCTATGGAAGATGAATTAGATCAAATAGAAAAGAATAACACTTCGACTTTAGTTCCCTGACCTAAAAATAAGAATGTTATTGGAACTAAATGGGTTTTTAGAAATAAATTAAATGGGGATGGTCAAGTTGTAAGAAACAAGGCTAGATTGGTTTGTAAAGGATATTCTCAAATGGAAGGAATTGATTATGGTGAGACATTTGCACCTGTAGCTATAATTGAATCTGTTAGACTATTTCTTGCCTATACAACATATAAGAGCTATAAGGTCTATCAAATGGATGTTAAATATGCATTCTTGAATGGTGAACTTGAGGAAGAGATATACATTGAGAATCCTGATGGATTTTCACTGATAGATGACAAAGATATGGTTTGCAAGTTAAGGAAAGCATTATATGGATTAAAACAAACTCCTAGAGCTTGGTATGCAAGGTTGGATAAATATCTTTTGAAGTTTGGTTTTACTAAAGGTAGTACTAACAGTAATTTATATTACAAGATCATTCATGATGACATTCTGATTATTGAAGTATTTGTTGATGATATCATTTTTGGAGGTGAAGATAAATTGTGCATGGAATTCTCTAATAATATGAAGAATGAATTTGATATGTCCATGATTGGTGAGATGAGATTTTTCTTAGATTTGCAGATTACTCAAATTGAAAAAGGAAT
This sequence comes from Cryptomeria japonica, assembly GCF_030272615.1. Taxonomy (NCBI): domain Eukaryota; kingdom Viridiplantae; phylum Streptophyta; class Pinopsida; order Cupressales; family Cupressaceae; genus Cryptomeria; species Cryptomeria japonica. The sequence continues at coordinate 177,974,504 of NC_081414.1, forward strand.
CTTTATCTATCAAACTAATTATCTAAGGGAATTATTGAAGAATTTTGGTATGGATAATTCCAAACTGGTAAGTACTCTTATGGTGACAAGTGAAAAATTATCTATCAAAGATACATCTGCACCACTAAATTTGACAAGGTATAAGTCTATGATTGGTGGCTTGTTATATCTAACTCAAACTAGACCAGATATTATGAATGCAGTAAGTATTATTTCAAGATATCAAAGTAATCCTAAAGAAAATTATGAATGTGTAGTAAAGAGGGTATTCTGATATTTGCAAGGAACAATAGAATATGGCTTAAGGTATTATAGAGATGATAACTTCACTTTATGTGCATATATAGATTCGGATTGGGTAGGAGATATTGATGACATGAAGAGCACTTCTAGTGGAGCTTTCTTTCTTCGAAAGAAATTGGCTTCATGGATCAACAAAAAATAGTCATACATTTCCTTATCTATTGTAGAAGTTGAATATGTTGCAGCATCAACTAATTACACTCAAGTCTTGTGGATGAAGAAAATGTTGAAGGATATCAAGGTAAATTGTAGTGAACTAGTAGTTATCTATTGTGATAACTTTGCAGCCATTGACATGTCTAAGAATCCAATATTTCACTCTAAGACTAAGCATATTTCAATAAAATATAACTTTATGAAGGACAAGGTGGAAGAAAAGGAAGTAAAATTGGTTTATGTGAACACTAAAGAACAAATTGCAGATATATTGACTAAACCATTGTTTAAGGAATCATTTGAGTATTTGAGAGACAGGTTAAGGGTATCTACCCCTCCAATAGAAACTTAATTGATGGAGAAGACCATCAGTCTAGTATGCATCATTAGCTCTATCCTTAGCTCTAGGTTGGTATAGTGGTGCTACTACTCAGGGGGAGTAGTCGGCTTTGAGATTCACAAAATTTTGATATCTATGTCATATCTTTGGCATTGATGTCAAAGGGGAAGAGTTATATGTGAAAAATTCAGACCAATTTAAGATTGGACTACACTCCTCAGGGGGAGTTGCTAGGATTTTTTAGTTTTTCATTTTTATATCTTCTATGAGAAATGTTTGGCACTTCTTGGCACTTAGATATTTTCTTTTTCACATCTAGTGTTACCATCAATGCCAAAGGGGGAGATTGTTGGCAATATGGAGGAATTGATTATGTGTTGCATTGATTTTTTGTCATTGATGTCAACACTAGTTGTTATGGTTACCAATAGAAGATCTTGTGTTACTGGTAAGTATTTAAGGTTTTACCGACAAAGCTTTTACTAAGAATCTTTGACAGAATGCATAAGTGGTGTTGATGTGACTTCTAGATGGAATTCAAGATTCAGAAGGTGATCCTTGATCATGGCTTGACTGATTGGAGACATTGCTTTGGCATGGTGGACCCAGATTAGGTATGGTATCTATCTAGGTTATGGACTAGTATCATGTTAACATGTTCTCTACACATTACCAAGATGATTTATGGATTGGTTAATGTTGTTTTGGTCTTGAGCTGACATAGCATATCATTGTAATATGGATGTATGTAATGATCTTATTGTAATATCTTTTAAGTGGCCAACCTAATTGTTTTAGGCCTTAGGGTTTGTATAAATTGGTGTAAGATCTCATTGTAGATCAGGGGTATGGGAATCAAATATGTTTATGGTTGTGAAATAAAATATCATATGTTATGGAGATTTGGTCGATCATAGGTGATCGAATTGGGTTTAAGTAAGAGGTCAAAGGCCTTCAATATTGAGCTTAACTGAGACTATAATCAAGCATGGTAGATGCTATCTTTGGCATTTCATTCTTCTAGATTGTTGTCCAATTATATTGAGGTGGTTATAACCTCTTTGTAGTCAGTGAGACTCCTTTGTAATGAGCAGTATGCTCTAGGTAGTGTGCCTTCCTACATGTGCAGGCCCCTTATTATATCTCATACTTTCTGTAGAAGTATCATATGACTGTGGGTAGGCTTCCCATTGTGGTTTTTCCCTTTACCTTGTTTTCCACATATAAATCATGGTGTTATGTGGTATGGCTGCATTGTTTTAATTCTCTATTTCATTCTTAAGTTTTATTGCTTACCGATATCTATCTCTACTATTCCGATATTAAATGTTTATATGCTTTGGTTAAAGGTTATAAAGTGGTTTGATTAATATAATCTGTTAGAAACTGATTCACCCCCCCTCTCAGTTGTCCACGAGTTATCCTAATATACTCATCCTATGATGTAGCACCTTCTTCCAAATACCTTGAAGTAACTCACATTTGGTGAGTATCCACACGATAATTCATAGGGAGTCTTATTTGTCCACTTCTTCACATGTATCATGTTCAAGGTATACACAGTAATACTTATTGCTTCTCTCTAGAAGACATGTAGAATATCCTTCTGAATCATTAGAGTCCTCACACAATCAATTATATTTTTGTTTCTTGTTTCAGAAACCCCATTCTGCTGAGTTGTTTTGGGTACATATATCTACCTCATAATCTCGTGTTCTTCACAGTAATTTATGAACTCTTAAGAGGTAAACTCTCCTCCTCTATCCAATCTCAAACATTTTAGACTCTTACCAATTCCTCTTTCCACGTGAGCCTTGAAGACCTTAAACATGTGAAAGGCTTCAGAATTTTCTTTCAAGAATACAACCTACATCATTCTTGAGAAATCATCTACAAACAATATGAAGTACTGATCCCCATAGAAATGCTTAGTCCTCATAGGACCACACAAATTTATATACACTAAGTCTAGCACATTCTTAGATGAATAAGATTTCTTGTTGGAACTAGATATGGTCAACTTCCCTAGTTGACATTATTTGCACATAGTATTCTCAGGTTTCATAATATTAGGTATACCTCTGACATACTTCATTTTAATAACCTTTTCTATGCTATCAAAACTAACATGAAAAAATCTTTTGTACCATAGCCAACTATCTTCTACCTTTGCCATTAGGAAACTTCCTATAGTGGTGTCTAGGCAGAACATATTACCTCTAGTTTGTTTGCCAGTAGCAATCAGATCTCCTGATTTATCACTTATTTTGCATAGTCCTTCATTAAATTCTAACTTGTAACCCTTATTGTTAAGTTGTGCAACACTTAACAAACTATACTTTATCCTTTTTACCTCATAAACATCTTCATAGTTGGTTTTATCATTTAGGGTTGTAGACCCCTTACCTTTTACTGCACAAGGAGCATCATTGTCAAATCTCATCAATCCTCTATCACAGTCCTCCATGCTAAGGAATTGTTGGTATTCTACACTCTAATGAGAAATGATGGTGTTGTCATTGATGGAAACCTTCTGGCAACCACGTGGCATTCATCTAGTAAAGCCACCAGCAAGCACTGGTACTAGCATAGACATCTACATACACTGGTAGGCACTTCACTGGTAGTGGCTACAATGCATACCAACACTCTAGCCGAGAGGAATAAAATTTTGTTTATTATATTTAATTGTAATTATCTTTTGTAAATCCAACAAGGCATATTGTAATAGAATCATATATTTATGAGATCTTATGGGTCTTTTGTAAGATGTATGGTATAAATGAGTAATGGAATAAGAATGAGTGAATAAGAAGGAAGATATATGTGAATGCATAAAGTAGATTTTGTATAAGGTTTATGGTTATAGTATGAGCTTAAACCGATACTGAACCTGGGATAGTTGATGCTGATTTGAAGCAGTACATTGTATTGGATTTTCATAATCCATTTTGTAAGTCAGTGAGACTTCTATCTTGTGATTGAGCAGTGAGCTCTAGGTAGTTGGCCTTTCTGCATGTGCAGGCCCCTCATAGTAAGTAATGTTTATTCATTGGCCAGTGAGTGAATATTATGGGTCACAAATCCCACCGAGGTTTTTCCCACACTGGGTTTCCTCATTAAACATCTTATGTTATGGTGCATTTTCTATACTGTCATTATTGTTCCTGCTTATTGCATTAATTCTTATTTACCGGTACACTATTTTAGAATGCAAAATATTTAATAAGGTTAAATATTTTGTAAACTAGTTAGATACTTATTCACCCCCCCTCTCAATATCTTTGGGACTATCATTAATCCTGACAGGAATGTGTTCCTATCACCAGTCATGTGGTGAGTGCAACCACTATCGATTACCCAGTCTCCACACTGGTTTGAACTAGAAATCAATGCCATACCACTTTCCTTTGTGCTATCTTCCTTTACCACTACAAATTCAATCCCTTCTCCATCAAGTCATTTTGATTCTTCATCAGTAACCCCTTCTTTTGGAAGATATCACTCCTTTCTCTTATCTTTGTATCTTATAAAGTTGTCCTTCCTATCATTGTTAGGACATCTGGATGCAATATGACCTAGTTTATTGCAAGAGAAACACTTCAGGGGCAGTTTACCTATGTACTTTCCTTTTCCTCTTAGCAGCCCTCTTACTACTAGAGCTTCAAGCTCATATTGTTCATGTTCTTCAGATAAAATGTTGTCATGTTCATGAGAATGACTAGTTCTTGTAGTAGAACTACCTTCGGTTTCTTTTCTTCTCATTGTTGGTGCAAGTGTCATGGAAGATTTGAAGGAAACATCAATATTTGGCATACTAATATCATACTTGCTCAATTCAAAGGTAGTCAACTTACTAATCAGGGAGTCAAGTGTAACATTAATTGTTCCAAAAGATCTAAGTTCCTAAATTACAAAAACCCTTATGGCATATTGTGGTAGCAAGGTTCTCAAGATTTTGCTGACCACATCATCTTCCTCAAGTTTTCCTCCAACATTTCTGATGGAATTTACCATGTCCTTTATTATTTTGTTGTACTATTCTATTCATGGTGTTGGGAATCATTAAATTTGATTCAAGTTTAAGGCCCATTTCAAAAAATTTCTCTACATTTCCAAATGATCATAAAATGAGTCAGTTTGAATGGCCTAGTCAGAGACAGGGTAAAATGGAGCCAGTTGATTTTCAAAGGGTAAGGCTTGGGAAGCATATCCTACACCTTTCATTTGACCTATGTAGTGTGCTGTAACTTTTAGATTTCAGTTTGGATCAGTTTATCAACTACCCATTTCAAGGGGTGAGCTGAAAGTGCATTTTAGGTGCAAATACAGATTTTACCAAGTAGCCTACTTTGAGAGCTTATATCTTTTGCCCTGTTAATTTTCATGTTGAAATTAAAAATGGAATTCATTCTATGCATAAAAGTGTGCCTCCATGAAAAATTTCAAGTCTCTATGAATCCATTTGCTCAGTTTAGTAAGCTCAATCTGTTTGCAGTTTGTGTTGTTTGTCAAGTTCCTGTTTCAGCTGCTAGTTGGAGCCCTATTTTGCATAAGTGTAAAATTCACCCCGGTGAGTGTCATGTCAAAATGTTTTTTCTAGGATATTGTTGATATAAATGATAAGCTATGTTTCTAGTTTCAAGCTCCTACCAATCTATTTGATCAGTTTTCAAAAGGGTTTCTTGAGCCATCTGTTTGAAACTTTCGTACTTTCATTGCTATATCAGTTAAAGTTGCTATTTTCATGAGCAGACCATTTGCACCCAGTCAACCTTTTGGTCAAACTGAGTATTCTAAGTTTTGTTATGTACTTCAAGGTACCTATGCCTTAGATTTGAGGGTCTATGAAGATCATTTGATATTTTTAAGAAAGGCATCATGAGTTGCCTGCGCATTGACTTCATTAGGTCCGCAGTGCCAACAAACCCAGTTGGTCATCTTTGACCATTGATATCTCTTCACTCACGATTTGTTTTGAGAAACCACTTGGTAGAGTTCATGTTTGTATATCAGAGTACACACCTATCAAATGGCGAGGTCCAAAAAGGTGTTTTGACCAGTTTGAAAATTACATCTTCGCTATTAAATGTAAAAATGTGGTGCAAGTGCCTGAAAGTTGTAAAGCTCAGATTGATGACCTGAAAATGGTGTTGATCGATTCCAAAGGTATGTGTAAGATTTGTGAGGAATTTTAAAGGTCATTTGCATGAAAACAATTTTTTTTAGCCGGACCCACTTTGGGGCCCGACCTGACATGTAGCTTCACAATGTTTTTTTTAATCAAGGTTTAAATTCATATCTTAAACCTGTTAGGTCCCAAAGACAACTGAGAGTGGGGGGGGTGAATCAGTTATCAAATAAATTCAAAACAAATTAACCAACCTTAATGCTTAATACCATTAAATCAAGCTTTATGTCGATAGATAGTTTTATTAGTTAATTGCAGTACCAGTAAAGATTAATGCATGAAACAAAAAGAAAATAACATCCACTACACATAACACCAATATTTGTACATGGAAACCCTGTAAGGGGAAAAACCATGGTATAAACATGCAAAAAGGGGGTATGCACATGCAGAAAGGCCAAGCGCCTAGAGCTCACTGCTCAAACACAAATAGGAGTCACACTGAGTACAATTCGATGGTTAAATCCAATAGTAATGTATTGCTCAAAATATCAACTTTGTATGCTGGATTTAGTACTAGTGTAGTTTTGATTGTCTTCATAAAAACCCTTCTTCAACCTTCAAATGATGTTTGTGTGTATAGCTTTGCTTATTCTTGCATATACCAAATTATTTCTTCCTTCGCATTCTACTCTCTGATCTTACAAATAAGATCTTACATTTATATCATAACCTAAGACCAATTTTAGTAGGTCAACTCTAAAGGATATTACAATAAAATCAATTTACAAATAAAACAATAACCGATGCAATAACCGATATAAAATGTTAGCTTATTTCATTTACAACAATAATAAATCATCTCCATAGCATGTTATGCTGATCTAGAATATATAAGCCTACCAGTGCTTATCCTGGACCTATTTGTCGGTAACAACAAATATGCAATTACGAATATACCAATGAACAAATCTCTAAGACAAAGTCTCCAAATGATGTCTTTGACATAACCAAGTGTTTTCCATATCATTCCAAATGCCAGTGAACATTATATCTTGCCGATGTACCAGATACTGGTGACTGTGCATAAGTCACTTGCTTGCCGGTGAACATAACCGTTTCTCCAAGGTGCCAGAGTTGATAAGTGTTGACATCAATGAAAAAACCATACCAAAATATGAAAAATCTCTCCCTTTGGCATTGATGGCAACACAAGATGGAAAAACCATCAAAGTGCCAAAACAAAAATGCCAAATACTAGAAACCAACAATCTCTTAAAAGAGATCATAACCAGAAATCAAAATTCAGGTACAGAGAGTAATCAATCTCAAAGTAACAATCTCTCCCCCTGAGAGTAACATGTGGTTTTCTTGTGTTTTTCCATATCAATCTCTCTCGTTTGACATCAAATTCCAAAGCAATACAAAACCAAGTTCAAATACAAAATACCAACCAATTCAGTATACCAACTACTCCCCCTGAGAAGTAGATCTCCTCATCAAAGTTGAAATAAAAGTTTTCTTTGTTAGTTCTATCGATTGATGACAAACATCAACTGTCTAAGTCTCTACCAGTGGGGGTATGACCCCAAGATGTTCTCTAATATATTAAAAAGTCTCCTCAAGCAAAGGCTTAGTGAAAATATCTACAATCTGTTCTTTAGTATTCACATAAACTAGTTTTACTTCTTTTGCTTCAACATTCTCTTTCATAAAATTTAATTTGATAGAAACATGTTTAGTTTTAGAGTGTAGTACCAGATTCTTAGATATATCAATTGCTGCAATGTTATCACAATAGATAGTTATAGGTTCCTTGCATTTTACTTTTATGTCCTTCGACATTTGTTTAAGCCATAATACCTGTGTATAGTTAGTTGTTGCTGCAACATATTCTAATTTTCCTGTTGATAAAGATGTGCAGCTTTGTTTCTTACTCAACCAAGAAATTAATCTATTTCCAAGAAAAAATGCTCCGTTGGTGGTGCTTTTTCTATCATCTACATCTCTTACCCAATTTGCATCTGTGTATGCACATAATTCAAGGTTTTCATCTCTAGGATACCATCACTAGTACATTCGGAGCTGATTTCTGATGCCTGATTGTCAGATTTGCGAATAATTTTCATCGGAGTGCCGACAAAATTAGTCATCGAAAAATCAGCATCGGATTGGTCAATGATGCCATGCCCGTCAGAAATACAATAATCCCATGGACTCTACTGAAGGTCAAAAAGGTCATCGAAATCAGTAGATTTCATCACAAAGCCGACGACAATTTGAAACTTCGCACCAACGGTGATGTTGTTTGTCAAATGCTTGTGTCATCGATCCATTCAGAGACATTGACAACTGTTTGACTACGAAGTTTTGTCCCACATACAACATTCTCATCAGATGTTTGTGAGGTTTGAGTTGGAAGTGCGATGACTCTAGAACATTTCATTGACAAGAACAATGTATGTCTGCCGATTACATCATTGGTCAAAAGCTTGGTATTCATCATAATTTCGATGATGATAATTTGTATCAAAAAAAAATTATTATTATCCAGTCATTGATATGTACAGTGAATGATATTCTATCCCCACCACCTACCAGTAGGGGCATAGGTTTGAGGCTAATATGAGGTGCATGGTTTCAAGCTAATATGATCAAGCGCACCATGGTTGAGATGGTCCAACTCCCTAGTCTCACTCTATGACTAAGCTCATGCTATATCTAAATCAAAGATATCTCAAATACATCGTCAGTGGAAAGCTGGAAAATTCCATTTTCATACATAAGCAAGACATACACAATTGGGCACAATCACCAAGAGAATGGTAAAAAGTGTGTTTGAGATCATTGTCCTAATTGTGGTGTGGTCATGAAGAGATCGCCGTAAATTTGTCAACCTCTTCGTGACCACACCACAATTAGGACAATGATCTCAAACATAGTTTTTACCAATCTCTTGGTGATTGTGCCCAATTGTGTATGTCTTTCTTATGTATGAAAATGACATTTTGTAGCTTTCCACCGATGATGTACTTGAGATGTCTTTGATTTAGATATGGCATGAGCTTAGTCATAGAGTGAGACTAGCGAGTTGGACCATCTCAACCATGGTGCGCCTGCATATGTATATAGTTTTATGTATTCATTAAATATTTCATTGAATTTTGAGCATTTTGGTTAGCAAATCAGGGGTGCACTTTACATTCTTGTTATTATCCAATTCACTTACTTTAGCTCTGTTTCTTTCTTTAGATTTGGGGTCTAGAGCTCCTCCCTAAGTAGAGATTGTTGGTTTTGTCTCCCTTGCTTTGGATGGAGAGTTTCTTGCTATCTCTGGTAGTTTGCCCTCAGAGTTCAATTTCTCTATTGGTTGGATTGCTATTTTCCCTACCTTCTTCTCCAAGTGCTCCTCCTCTTGTTTCTAATATTTTTCCTTTGCCTTCTACTCAATGTCCCTTGGTTGTGCCTTCATGCCCTCTTAATATCTTCATTGGGTTCCTATTTCCATAAGGACATTTCCTCCCCCAAAACTATTTGTTTTTTAAATGGGGACACATTTAGAATAAAGGGACATGGATGGGACGTCCCCCTGCTGCCCCAGTGCAATCCAATGCCATCATGAGACATCTCTAAGACATCCTTGAGATGTTTGAGGGACTCCGAAGAGCCTCCTGACCATCCTAATAGCCCATATGTGATTTAAAAGAAATTAGAACTTTTTTTCAAACTCCATGCCCAAGGTCAAACCATCACAGCCTATGGGCCCCACCCAAACCCCACCAACTTTATAAAACTACCTCCTATTTTTGTTTCAACTCACAAAAACAAAGAGCAAGAAGCTGACAGCTATGAATGTGAGAGTAAGAGTTGCAGGTGCCAGGTGAAAAAGTGAGAGTGCAGACCAAGAGGGTTGAGGAGAAGTAAGAAGAGAAGTGATGCCAAGTTGCTAATTTGTAATGGTCTACCCCTATTTTGAAACCAATTTATTTTTCACCTTTTCAACTATGCTTCTTGACAAACAATTTACTTGAATGCTCTACTGCTAATTTTCAGTTTGTCTTTCTTGATTTTGTGAATGCCTTTGTTTGTTTGCTAATACTTTTGAGATGGCATTTTGGCAAACAACATGCATGCACTGAAAGGGTTTCAATTTGGAATTGATAGTGCATATATCACTTTATAATAATCAAGATTTTCATTCATTGAAATGATTTTAATCAATTAAAGATCAATATTCATGACTTACGAGTAATAAAAAAACTTACAAGGATGAGGCATATTCATTACTTACAAGTAATAAAAAAACTTACAAGGATGAGGCATATTCATAACTTTTGCAATCCCACCTTGGATATCAACACTAGAAGCAAATCATATTGTTCGTATACAGGAAAGACAATATGGGAGTTCATTATACCCAACAACTTTTTGTGTTGTTGTTCATGTTGGATCTATTGGACCCTGCAATTAAGATTCAATATACATTATTCAATAAGATTAACTATACAAAATAATGAAATATTGAAAAGTGTGTTATCTTGTTGAGCTTCGCTTGGTTTTGAGAATAGTTTAATATTCTCTACTTAACAGGGCCAACCACATGAAGGTGGAAGCTCATTTGGCCCCTCTCCCCCCCCCAACATCACTCTAAATTCCCCTTTAACATCTTATAACATTCATTTATTCATTTGTTCTACCATTAATAAAATATAGCATTCATTCATTAATATCACATAATGTTCATTAACACATAACATTGATTAACATTAATTAACATGCAACATTCATCAATATTAATTAACACATATCATCCATAACCATTAATTAACACATAATTACATTCACTAACACATAAAAATCAGTCATTATCAAATAAGTTAGATTACAATCATTTATTTCTTTGTTTTTTCTTTGAAGCTATGAAAAGACTAAGTGGAACATCGGTTTCTTCATCCTTTCCCCCCTCTGCAGATGTTCCACCAATTGCTTGTGATCTCGATGTATGCCTATTCCTATATTGAGGATGAGGACACTAAAGTGAAGGGGGGTCCTCTGCAATAACAAAGAAATGGCTTAAATTCAAAAAAAAAAAATATTATTGTTACAAGTATTTCATTAATTTAGAGAACATAATTGTTGTGCTCTTTACCTGATGGGGCCACATCATTTTGTGTAGCCTCAACCTCAACATTTTGAACACCCTCTAGATCATCTAGAGTTGAAATACTAAAGGTTACATTAATGTTGAACACCAATTGCAATTATATTTGTTTAAAGCAATAACAATGGTCCTCTTTACTTGAGTGGGAAACATCACATTCTTGATATTGTGCACCTAGATCATGCTCCACTTGCTCACCACCAACTACATGCTCTAAAATATTAACAAAAAATGTTACATTAATTACTACTCTAATTACAAATTGAGATGTTTAATTGTATTAATAGCTAAATAAATAAATTTGAATAGCAAATGAATACCTGCACTACTAGGATGCACATCCGGATCTTCATGTGCAGGTGGTGTTTCATGATTAGCAGGCTCCATTCCAATGACATGCACATTGTTCTGATTAATTGAAAAATAGGTTTTGAGGACCCGAAACCATTACAACATAGTTAAATAGAAAGCTAAGAAAATAGAGTTCACATACAAAGCAACTAGTCAAAAACCTAGCAAACAAAAAAAACAACTAAACAACAAAAAACAACAAAGGACCCAAGGAGACACTACATAGTAATTTTCTTTAGTAGATCCTCTGCCTTAGTCACCAGCTCATCATAGGTCACCCCAACTACTTTTAGCTCCTCCAAGTCCTTATTCACTTTCTTTTCCTTCCTCTTTCCATGGGTGCGGGTTTTGGGACCTTGGGCTTCCCTGGTTCTTTCTACATCTAGGTCAATTTCTTGGGTTTCCTTTTCATCATCAAGCTTGCTAATGAGGGTATGGGTGTTGTTGGCTGAGATTTTTAGAATGTTGAGACTCTGCTCCACAATTTTCTTGAGGCACTCCTCTATCTTGTCCACTTTGGCAACTATATCCGAGAGCGTTTTTTCGCTAGTTTCCTCCAGGGTTTTTCTATCCTGTATCTCCTTTCCAATTTTCTCAAACTAGGGATTAAAGGCATCTCTGATGTCTTCTACTTTGGCAATTGTCTTCTTCAAATCTTTGATATAATCAGCCATAGTGCTCCCCTCTCCAATATTAATGGTCTCCAGGATCATGACTCTGTTGCAGAGTTTTTTGTATTCATTTGTAGTATTCTTATTCCCATCAATAAGCCATTCAATGGTTTTCATAAAACCCTTCAAGGCCTCAAGGTGAGGATCAGGAGAAGGAGTAACTTTACCAGGGGTTATCTATTCATCTTTAGCGATATGGAGGGCAGAAATAGTGTCGGCAGCCCTGAGGGTCTCCTCCATAGTCTCCATCTCCAGGCTTTATTTAGCTGTTAGGGTTCTTGTTTGCTTATCCTCTTCTGGTTCCTTGCCTGTCTCCTCTAGATCTTTTCCACTCTCCTTTGTTTTCTTTTGCTTCTTCCTCGGTTGGGCTTGGTTCTTACTTTTTTCCTTTAGTACTCCCTTAGGGTTCTTCTTCTCCTCAACGAAATCAAAGTCCTCTTCTTCTGAAGAAATACTAATCAAGGGTTTTCTTTGGGGTTTTTTGCTCTTAGAAGAAGAGGGTCTTGATTTCCTATTCTTTCTCCTCTCATACTCTGAGTCATCAGAGCTTTCCTCATTATCAGTCAAGGAATCATTATCTGAATCCTATTCCTCCAAGAAATTAGAATCAGACATTTCTTCTTTTGAATCCATAGAGAGCTACATTCAATTGATTTTACTATCCTTTAAATGATCATAAATGAGGACCATAAGTCCCTGGTGCATTGTCGTATCACTCCGAGGATTTTCTTTATATGCTTTTAGGGATGCATTCATAGAATAGAGCAAGAAGTAAGGGAAATTCACCTTATCATTATGCCTAAAATGATTTAAGAGGACAAAGTGATGTCCATATACTTTCGTAAACCTGCCATCTAGAGTTATATACCTCATTTAAACAAAGAGAATTTCCCGCCAGGGTTTTGCAAAAGCCCTAGGTGGGTAATAGGTTTTACTCAACTTTACCAGTCTTTTCTTCTCTTTCTCTATGACTGGGTACCTTTCAATGGCTTCCCTGCTGACCTTCCTATCTCTGTAGAAGTTGCAGCCTCCCTTTTGAGTCCCGTAGCTTTAGCTATTAATTCTTCATCAATTTCCACCAGTTGGTCACCCATTTTAAGCTTGCCCCTCTTCCAATTTTTGCAGAAGAAGCTGGTTATCTTTCCATCGTGGCCATGGAGTCTCTCAATGAAGCTCGAAAGACCACCCTTCTACAAAATTTCCCACACCTCTTCTTTCTATTTCCACTCCTTGCAACTTCCTGGCTCATATCTTCTCCTATTTCCGCCCATGGTGTCATTTCTCACAGTCAAGTTTAGGTTACAGAGCTGGTGAAATAGAAAGCTTGTCGAAGTTAAAACAAAAACCCAGAAAGCATGCATAGCATAGTGATTTGATAGGTTATAATGCACATTCTGCTAGCTTTGATGTTATAATGGGTAATTCCCTCATTATCGAAGTAACTCGAAGTGCTTACTTTAGTACATATCATAATTGCCCTATCAATCAAGATTCTTTGGGGTACTTCGATATCTTTCATTTATTATGATTTGTCTTACATCTCCGGGAAGACCGCTCTCACCTATCCACATGGTAATTGTCTCATTCTTCACCACCATGTTTGTAGCCCAATCAGTAGAAAGTTGGCCTCTCGATATATATGGGATATGTGGCATTTTTTGAAGGTTCTGATGATGTCAATGGCAGAAAAAATTATATTGTGAATCAACCAAGAGGGCTTAGAAGTCCCATTGAGACACTTAATAATATTATTGGAATCCCCTTTGATCTAGAAATGGGTATAATTCCATTTTTTGGCTAGAATAATGCCTTGAAGGGTTGGCATAGCTTCCACCTTATGATTAGTTTGAATGCCAATAGAGATAGCAATCATACCTTTGCAAATGCCTCTGTCATCTCTGAGAATAGCTCCATAGCCTAAAGGACCTGGATTTCCTTTGGTTGCTCCATCAAAATTGATTTTAAGCAAACCATAGGGAGGGGTTTGCCATTTAACTTCAATCCTTTTATTGTAGTTGATATTATGACCATCAGTGATCTTCATATTCTAGGCTCTAAAGATATTTAACTCCAAAGAGTTGTTTGAGTAACAAGAGACCTCCATAGTTCCCATATTTTCCTAAATAGCCCTTTGAATTTTCTGAAAAACAATATCTTGATTTAAGGATACATCCCTTAAAATTCGGTTGTTTCTTTCCTTCCAAAGACCCCACAAAATGTGAGGCAGAGAGATCTACCACATACACCTCAGAAAAGAGTTGGTCCAATGAATTTGCCAGGAAGAGAACAAATCTCTGATGTTACTGGGAAACACCCAAGCAAGACTAAAGCTTTTGAGGAAGCTTTCCCAAATAGAGGTTGAGAAAGAAAAGTGGAGGGCAAGATGGTCCATTGACTCTTCCTCTTGAAAGCACAACACACATCTATTTGGAAGGGCAAAAACTCTACATTTAAGGTTGTCAACAATAAGGATCTTATTCTGGAGAATAGTCTAGAAGAACATATTGATTTCAGGAGTGAGCCCTTTTAACCAAGCTTTAGACTAGAAAGGATTCATAGGAGGGGAGGGGGAGAGGATACAATACATCAAAGATATAGTAAAGGTACCTTTGGGGTTATATCTCCAGATCAAGGAATCCTCTTCCTTATTCAGCCAAATTGCAGACAATTGGGTTTTGAGCTTGGAGAGACTAGGATGAATACTATCTATGTTCTGCCAGTTGTTCCCATCCCAGTAATCTGCCACTAAGGTACCAAAAGAGCCAATACAGGAGGGAGCATGGGAAGCACACTCATAGAAATCCATTAGGGGTTTGTCAAAAAGCCAAGGATCCTCCCAGAATCTAACTTTTCTACCATTTCCAAGTTTCCATGTCACACCTTTAGCAATCACATCTTTACATTTAGAAACATGGTTCCAGATATGAGATCCATTTATACTGAGATCCGAATTAAGAAAAGAAGATAGAGAAGAGGATAGAAGAGAATACTTACCTCTCCAAATTTTGCACCATTCAGAATCAGAGTTAAAGCATCTCCAAACTTGTTTTGACAAGAGAGCTTCATTTAAAGTGTGAATCCTCCTAAGCCCCAGACCACCATTTCTTTTTGGCTTGCAAACCTGATCCCATGCCACCAAGGACATTCTTTGCTTTTCCTCAACCCCAAACCATAGGAATCTTCTTTGAATTTTCTCAATAGCTTCAACATACTTGACTAGAATTCTAAATAAGCTAAGAGCATAAATGGGGATACTTTGAAGATTAGCCTTAAGAAGAAGGAGCTTACTAGCTTGACTTAAGAGAGCCCCTTTCCAACCTGCAAGTTTTTTATGAAATTTATCAACCAGCGAACTCCAATATGAGTCAGGAGGGGAAATCCCCATAGGGAGACCAAGGTAGGTAGCAGGAAGGTCAACAAATTTACACTCTAGAATTCTATTGATCCGTTTTTGTCTTCTCTCTGGGGTGTTAATGAAAAAGACATCACTTTTGGCCTAGTTAATAAGCTGCCCCATTCTAGAAGCATATTTGCACAAGGTATTCTTCAGAACTTTAGCTTCTGAGATGCTGGAATCCCCCATAATTATTGTATCATCAACAAACTACTGGTGTGAACAAATAAGGTCAGCAGAAGAAGGTTGAAGACCCTTAAAGGATCCTATCTGCACCAAGTTTTCCATGGTCTACCCAAGCATTTTGCCATAATAATGAAAAGGATGGGGGAGATAGGATCTCCTTGCCTAAGACCTCTTGAAGCTTGGAAAAAGGTTGAAGGAGAACCATTGACAAGAACAACAAAGGACATAGTAGAGGTAAGTTGGGAGAAAAGATCCACAACTCTTGGGGCAAACCCAAAGGAAGTGAGGACTTTTTGAAGAAGAGACCAGTCAACCCTATCATAGGCTTTGGAGAGATCGAGCTTAAGCATGAGACCTTGCTTCTTCACTTTAACAAGAGAGTGAATATTCTCATGAACAGTAATAATGGAATTGAGAATTTGTCTTCTAGGAACAAACCCATTCTGCTAGTGTTTAATTAAAGCTGGGAGAATAGACAAGAGTCTAGAGATCAGGACCTTAGATATGATCTTGTAAAAGGAATTGCAGAGGCTAATAGGTATGAACTTGTCTAGAGAATCAGCATGTTGAATCTTGGGGATAAGAGCAATAAAAGTACCATTTATTTCCTTCAAGAGTTTTCTAGCCCCAAAGAATTCCTTAACCCCATTAGCAACATCAGTCCCGATAATGTCCCAAAACTCTTGAAAAAAGAGCATTGGGAAGCCATCAGGACTAGGGGCTTTGTTTCCATCAAAGGAGAAAAAAGCATTTTTAATTTCTAAGGTGGAAGGAATGGAAGAGAGAAATACATTATTTTGGGCATCAATGAGATGAGGAATGCTCTGAAGAAAAGAGGACTAAGCTTCAACATCCAGAATTTGATCCCTCAAAAGGAGGTCCAAGAAATACCTCTTAGCTTCATTCCTTATTTCATCTTCCTTGACCAACTCCCCACTGTCCACAACTAACTTGTTCATCCTGTTGGCAACTTTATGTTTGATGGTTGACATATGGAAGAATCTTCTATTCCTGTGTCCTTCCTTGAGCCACATGCATCTCGATCTTTGCTTCCAGAACATTTCCTCTTTAGTAATAATATCATGGTATTTCTTAAGAATCTCATTCTCCTCAGCAATAGAAACAGTACTGAAACTATCCTTCTGGATTTGGTCCTATATATCTTTAAGGTTTTCCTAAATTTTACTCTTAGCTCAAATATATTCCCAAATTTGTTCTTATTCTAGATTCGAATGTTGTCCTTCACACTTTTGAGCTTCTTAACCACTTTGAACATTGTTGTTCCCTCAACTTGGATACTCCACCATTTTTGAATATATTTTTTAATATCAGGGTGAAGTGTCCACATTTTTTCAAATCTAAAGGGATAGTTTTTTCTTCTGTTGATCAAATCAGCATTAAAAGTAATTGGAAAGTGATCAGAACCAACCCGAATATGTGCAGATAAAGAACAAAAATACTATCTATACCAATCATCATAAATAAGAGTTCGGTCAAGGCACACTTGAATAAGGTCATTACCATTTCTTCTATTTGTCCATGTGAAATTACAACCCTGTATCTCCAGATCATTAAGACTAGAAAATTAATAAAATCCATGAGGGCCATCCTACTTTCCAGCTAAGGTGGGTTGCCTCCAAATTTTTCCTCCTCTTTTAAGGGCGTATTGAAATCCCCCATAACCATCCAACTTAGATTTTTGAAACTTTCCTTAGCTTGTTTTATCCTTTTCCAAAAAGAGTTTCTAGCCTTTAAGGTATTAGGAGCATAAATGTTTGTGAGAACCCATGAAAAACTATCTTTAAGATGCTCAAATTTAATACAAGAAAAATTACCTTCCTGAATAATGACCTAGCCTTTAACAATGTTAAGATTCCAGATGGTTGCAATGCCTCCAGAAGCACCCTCAGAACTTGCCCCACTAATTTTACCATTTTTGAAAAACTTCAAAGATTCAACTTTTCCTCTACTCATTTTGGTTTCTTGAATAAGAAAAATGTCAGGATTGCTATCTCTTATCATATTCCTAATAATATCATGTTTATGAGGATTGTTTAGACCCCTTAAGTTCCAAGAGATTATCTTCATAGTTACTTACCAATTCCCAGCTCCTTGAGAGTTTTTTGAGTTCCATCTGCTATGTTCTTGCTGGCCTCCATGTCTCTAACTTTGTGATTAGAGGGTTGCCCTGGGGAAGAGGAGATGTACCCCACATCAACTTGAGCTATTCTGTTGGATTTCCTAATCAAGGATGTCGAGGGTGTTGCTACTTTCTTACTCCTATGTTTAGGCTGCTTCCATTCCATTTCTGACATAGGAACCACTTCCGGATTGGTTAGGATTTTGGAAATTTCATCTTCATTACCCCATTTAGGAGTTCTAGACTTAGTTGAAATAATGTTTGCTATTCTTGAATGCTGATCTGAATCCGAAAGACTCAATCCCAAAATTGCACACTTTTGGGCTTCTTGTATTTCAAAACTAGGTATGGCTACCGAAGAGTCTGTCCTTTCAACTTGTGGACCTAGGATCTCACCATCCTCCGGTTGATAGTCTCTAGCTTCTACTACCTCCTGAACCGTGGGACTGAAGATAGAGTTTGAGGCTTCCTTCTATTCCCCCAAAGGAGAAAAGCAATTTGAATTTTTTTCCTTATTTTCTATGTTTTTAACTTGCCACACCCTTTTCTCTGGCATATTCTGGCTTTCAATCTGAGGTTTTAACTGATTAGGCTCCGCCTTTTGCTTTTTCAGGCATGATTTTGCCCAATGACCTACCTTTTTACAATGGAAATAAGCAAAAGGAATAGTTTCATATTCTATATGTTGCTTCCATGTTCCTAGTTTTGAAACTAGATCAATCTGTTCTGGCATATTTGTATCAAGGGCTACTCCAACACAAAACCTTGCATGGGTTAATCTTCTTTTTGAAGTAGTGACTGGGTCAATAGAGAGTAGCTCACCAAAAGAACTTGTTATTCCATAGAAGATGCTTTCTGCCCAATACTCAAGAGGCAATCTTGGGAGTTTTATCCACACTGGAACCTACACCAGAATAGAATCATTCATATTTAATTTCAAATGCCATTTTCTTAGAACCAGGGTTGTCTTTCCCACCATCTAGGGACTCCCTCACAAGATCTTAAACTTATTTTCTTCACATGAAAAAGAGAAAGATAGAAGACCTTTGGGTAGAGCCGAGACCTCTACATTTCCTTTAAGTGCCCATTTTCAATTAACAAAGGCCCTAACAACTTCAATGTTTGGGTGCGGACCCATAAATTTCCCTACCAAGGAGTTCAACATACTGTTGATATTATGGTCCAAAACTTGGTCAGGGATGGAGATAACAAACTTAATAGTAGAAGGGTCCGAAATGTTCTTAATAGGAGGAAGGGAGGACTTACCAGTTGGTCTAGATCCAAAAAGGGAAGACAATTTTTTCCCCTCCCTCCCGTTATCCACGAAGTCAACTAGTGGCATAGGCCCCCCATTGGACCCTACCCCCAGATTCATAGAATAATCCTCTATCATGGCAAACAAAGTACCATCGGACTGTGAGTCAGCAACCAGAACTAGGAAGTCTAGGGGCTTGTCCTTATCGTCAATAGGACATGTACATTGTTATCATTGCTTGCTTATTTAAAACAAATATAGTCACTTTATGTTGGAACTCAACATCAATTAGATTATTGTTAAAGTATTCAATTTGAAACAACTTCCATTTAGCATATTTACCTGTGTGATGGATGCACTCAAATTTTGTGTATGCCCACTGAATTCTCATAGCCGATTAGCCATGATTGAATAGCCTTGCTGGTAGGCAATTCTCTTGTCATCTTTTGTGGGCACTCTATTGAATTCAAAGCCCTACATTTTTTCTTGGTACCATGAATTTTGCTTCCATTGTTTGATAAAAAAAAAAATGTTTGCAATTTATTAATATTTTGATGCAATATTTCATTTACATGAGATACTTACAATTCGTGCAGCAAGTTTCATGTAACCACTAGAGCCGAGTTTGTGTTGCCTGTACTATTCTTGCCTTGCCTTGGTTGCCTTTGACATGTCACTCAGTCTATAAAAAGTTTTAAATATGTTAGATTGTATAAATATAAAGAGTAATTAATTAGTACATAATTACATTCTTAACAAAAATAGGCCACACTGAGTAAACAGATCTCATCTCTCCAAATGAATTGACACTGTCTGCTGCCAATGAAAGCCTGAGATTATGAGTTTCTTCTTTAAAGTGTGGCCACTTTTCCTCTATGTCCATAAATGATGAACCATCCACAGGCATTCGAATAATGTCATCTCGACTTCTATTGTGTGCATGGTAATCCATAAATTGTGCCAAGCTAGTGCACTTCAATAATCATTGCATACGTGGAATAATGGGAATATAGTGAAGAACCTTGCAAGGAACCCTTTTTGTTATTTGATTTGTTTGATATCTACTGATATGAAATTCAGGGCATTCAGTTCAAAATTCTTGTTGTTTGTGATATATAATATGATCATTGGGACAAGCATATATTGCTTGATACTCCATTCCAATATCTTTCACAATGATAGATAATTCTTGGTATGATCGAGGTAGAATATTTGATGGTGGTAACAAAAACTCATGTATCAATCTACAACAAAAAAATATAATTTGTTATAATAAATAATATTAATGGTACAACATGATTCATAGTTTATTATGACATATATGACATACCTTAACATACGTGACATTGTTATGTTGGATAAACCATTCATAACCTTCAAATTCACCAACAACAATACATCGAAGAGAAGAGTTGCCTGCAAGCCTTCATAAAGCACCTTAGATGCCTTCTCAAGTAGAGGGAGACATCATGAACAACATCATGGTTATCTTCATCATCATGATTAGCTATGTGAGTACTAAATGAGTCATGGATCAATGTGTTTGTACCATCATCTTCAATTGTGTTTTTTGGCTCCTGGTCGTCATCTTCCATGGGATCATTATCTTCAGCTTTGATATTCACACCTCCATGTTCATCCACTTCAAAAACCATATTCTTAGGGTTGTGTTGATCCATACCATGTGTTCCAGGGTGCTCGACCTATTTAAAATTGATAAACATAAATAAACCGTGATCATGATCTCATCATCATGTGATTTATTATGTATATAAATTGTCAAAATGATATAATGAAAAACTTACCAATGGATGATAATCATGTCCACCTTCAATGTGACCATGCAGCCTACAATGTTTCTTCACTCGTTTGATTAGAAGTCTTCTATTCTTTAACCCCTTACAAATTTTGCATGGACAATAAAATTTTCCATCACCTTTTCTTTTCAAGTTAGACCACAATCTAGCAATTGTCTCCTTATTTTGTTGTTCGTTGATATTGTCTGACATGGTCTTTCTTCACAGGCAAGAAAATTGGGCTATAGAACTAGTTATATAGAAGTTGAACTGTTAGTTATGAAATCACGTTACAGTATAATATATTGAATCAAATTACTTGAAAATAGAAATTATCATCATCAAATTACATGAAAATAGAAATTATCATCATTGAACAAAACATCTTATTGAATTTAGATTTCTAGTTTGCTTATGGTACATCACACAATGTGGAAAACAAGAAATACTCAATAAATAACAAGATTCATTGATCTAGTATTATCATAATCTGCACTTGGCCTTCAATATTTTCTCCTCCTAACACTGTTTATCCATTACCTATCAATTACAAAACTCTAAAACCCGTGGCTATTAAAATACATAAGACAAAATTGTAGCATCTTATGATCATCTATTATAAAACCAAAGCACTTGAGAGTGATTCTTTTGTTTGTCACAGTCCAGGAAAATGGTGTCTACAAGAGCCTTGAATAACCGACTAGAAAGATTTTTAATTCCTTTTCTTTTTCCTTCTAATTTTTTCACTGTCACTTCCATCCTCTGAGTAATTTTTTCACTGTCACTTCCACCCTCTGAGTCAGATGTCCCCGCCCTTTTCTTTCTTCTTGTTTTTTCATACTCATTGTCATGCTTTGAATTATTTTTCTTTCTTGGTGACTCCTTACTACTCTCACTATCAGTTTCACTCTCAGAATCTGAGTCTGATGTATCAGAATCTAACGAACCTGATGAACTAGAAGAATCATCATTAGAGGTAGATTCATCTGACTCAGGAATAGTCTTTTGCTGCTACATTACAAGCCTTGGCATATTCTTCAAATAATCATGTAAAATCTCAGTGATACCACCAAGACCAATAGAAGTAAAGAAATTGATAGCAAACAATGATTTTTTTGGGATTGTCCTTTGGAAAAATTGAATCAAAAGACTCCTACATTGTTGGATCATTCAACCTTTCATTAAGCAACAATATACCAAGCTACTCTGCCAGCTCCTAAAAGAGAATCTTTATAAAAATATGGGAAGAGGAAGTAGTATCTTCCTCTATCAGACATATATAAGCAAGACAATGCCATGGAAGAGCATCTGTGCCAAGTAAGTGGGCAAAAAGCTTTGCAACATTATGCAGTTTATTTGTTTCTAGTCTGTGTATCATAGAATACTATTGTACAAAACACTTATCAAAAAATTCTTGATAAATTTTATTGATCATATAAAATCTTTTCCCAAGAAGACTATAATAACGAAGGTATGTTCTTTCTTGACTGCATCATTCTAACAACATGATGCATAATTCCATCTCTTAACTAGGTTCAAGCTTGATCTTTAGTAGCTTATGACTAGCTTCCTCAAAATCAACACTTGACATGATTGTCAAATAAATTATACATCTTAAATTGACCAAGTTTGTCTTTGTCTCATCCTGTATTCTCAGTGGTTCCTCACCTTCCTCTAAATCATCATCATCATCATCTGAATCATCACCTAAATCATTCTCCCCTTCTACTTCATCTGAAGAAGCATCTCCAAGGATATCTTTCTTCATTTTTTCATAGGTTGCCTCATGCTCTAAGAAATCAGGATTTGGCTTGAAAACATCCAAACCAACTTCTTGATCAAGTTCATCTTCTAGGAAAACTTCATGTGTTAACTGATCTTCTTGCTCTACAAGGTCCAATTCTGGATGCACAATTGGATGACCCTCAAACTTAGCTTTGCAAATTGCAAAAAGGCCTTCAATTAAAAACTGTACTTGTTTGTCAATTTCCCCCTCATGGAAAATACCTCTAAATCTTTCAAAAATCCCATACAGACCTTTGGGTGAAAGGTCTTGCAACAAACAACCACATTCTTTCACAAACCCAACAAAAACCTCTACACTATCATCTATGGGGTTCTCTAGTAAAAGGGTGAGAATTTCCAAGGCAATGATCTCATATGAAACTTGTTGATTCACTAAATGAGCTATGAATTTGGTTGCTGCTATCAACATGTTCTTGTCATTGCATTTGTATGCCCTCTTAAGCTGCAAAATAATTCTTCGCAAAAGCAGATTGCTAACTTCAGGAAATTTTGTATTTACCACATCAACCAATGCAACAAAAACATCTGTAAATCTAGGGGATGCCATTTGGGATTTCATACAAGACCTACAAAATAGACCCCTCCCATGGATGAGATTCTCTACAAACAACTCTGGAATGATGTTCTTGATGTTAGATGCATTTACCTTGTTTACTAACCCATTGATACTCTTCTGAAGGGCATCCCATGTCATGTGCTGGTATTCCATACTGCTCTTGTCTTCCACATCTTTCATCATTTGAGCTAGCTTAAATGGGGAAATGTAAACACCCCCACTTCTTCCAACACCCTTCTCAACTTCTCTTACAACACCTTCGCCATTCCCATTATGAGCTGGAGCAGACACAACACTAGAATTTTTCGCTTCCACTACCTCTCTATCCCTCTTGTTTCCAAAAGCCCCTTTACCACTTAATTCATTCTTATTTCTATACATAAACCCATCAGGAAGCATGAGTTTTTGCATATAAGATCGCCCAAATATTTTACAGTTATTTTTCATCAAGATTCCCTCAAGAGCTAGCAGATCCTGCTTCCATAATTTAATTATGTTTTCTCAAAGGATGATCCTAAAAATCCATGCATTGCAAACAACTTTTTGCGCCTTTGTTGGTTGTGGTGGTGTCACAAAGATTTTACATCAATAAATGAAGAACATGCCAATGCTTTTAATGCAGCAATAGAAGTCTATATCTTATTCAATATCTCTATTGAAACCCCCATGATCTTTTATTGGAGTACAATTTGTTATATTCTAGAAAGGATCTTGTCCTTTGTTGATGGGATATTCATCTACCTCAAGAAATAACTATTCTTTTCTCCAACAAGAAGTGGAACTAAATGAAGATCTAGCACCATGAAATGAATCCTCAAAAGGATTACTATAGTTAGTTTTGGTAGATGATGATCTGGGTAAAATACTAATGTGGCTTTAGGAAACATTATGCACTAGCTTAGCATACTCTAACAACTTTGGTGCAACATACTACATCCAATTAAGTCTCCATCGGTATCTCTATTGTGTTTATGGATTGGGATTCAATGTACTCTTTTTATACACAAATTTTACTTTCAACTAAGGAGGTTTGTATGTACTTACTTTTCTTTCGATTGTATCCCTATTTCAATAATTTCTTCTATGGAAAAATCATTTGTTGTAAGTTGTACAAGTGGAAGATTGAACATGCCTTCCATGGTCGCCTTGTTGATACATTCAACACCATCTTGTGCAACAAATTTTTAGAACTCCACTATTTCATTGAAGAGTGAGTAGTAGGGACAATCTAGGACACTTACAGAGGTTTTGCAAGAGAGATAAATAGACCTCAATATTATGGCTTAATAATGATCAATAGGTAAACAGATAAGAAACTCTTAATATCAAAATGACTTTCTCAATTGTCTTTACTAGAAATGGATAGATTTGCTAATAATGGCTTTATGACTATATGTCAACTTTAGACTCAGTCTAAGAAGAGCTAGAACTAATATGCGATATCTAGATTTATGATCTCTATAATATAACAATCCCATAATTATGTTTCCACGCATCTATACCACAACACAAACATCATGCTAGTGTTCAGCCATAGCAATTGATATCCTAATTATAGAATGTGAAATATGCACATAACTATGAATAAAGATTAAGAAAAACAAAGAAAGATGCTTATTGCAAACATAAATGACTAATGGACAAGAATTGAATTCATTGTAGATAGTTTTGAATATCAAATTCACTTATTTGTGTACATTTAGTAACTCATGTACTTGTGGTCAACCATTTATATCTTTCATAATTTTTTCACTTATTAATAACATTAAATGGCTGAGGAATTATGTTTTAGTTATAATTGAAAATAAAATATTTTATTTCAGGACAGCTCACACTATTCCCTATCATATTTTAGACTCTCGGTTTTGTTAGTAGTGGTTTCATGTCTTTGGAGCTGATCATTGCATTTATTTAGTTATGTTTGCCAGCATACTCCTAGCCTGTGCCAAAATGGGAGCTTTGGAATAGGGTATGGACATCCAGTAAAGCATAAAAGATAGAGGAATTTTGTCAGATGTAGTTGCAACTACTCTGTTAGACATGTATGCAAAATGTGGAAGCATACACAAGGCATGGGAACTGTTTGATGGATTGCCTCAAAGAAATGTGGTTCCCTGGATTGCAATGATTGTTGGATATGCACAAAATGGATTTGTTGAGAAGGCTTTAGAAAATTTCAAGAAAATGCAATCGGCAGGTGTAAAGCCAAATTCTACAACCATTGCTACTGTCCTCCCTGCCTGTGCCAAAATGGGAGATTTGGAATAGGGTATGTACATTCTTTGAAGCATAAAGGATAGAGGAATTTTATCAGATGTTGTAGTTGCAAATATCCTGATAGACATGTATGCAAAATGTGGAAGCATAGACAAGCACGTGAACTGTTTGATAGAATGGCTGAAAGAAATGTTGTCTCGTGGACTGCAATGATTGTTGGATATGCACAAAATGAATTTGTCGAAAAGGCTTTAGACACTTTCAAGCAATTGAAATTGGTAGGCATAAAGCCAAATTCCACAATCTTTTCTAGCATCCTCTGATGAATACTAAGAGGGGGAGTGAATTAGTATGCCAAAAATCTTTGCACTAAAACACTTACACAGTCTAAAGATAAATTGGTAAAGCAGTCTGACAGTCAAACTGGTTACCACAAATGCAAACCAAAATGTGAATAAAACATTCACCCACAAAAGCAATACAACCATAACATAAGATATTTGACATGGAAACCCAACTGGGAAAAACCACGGTGAGATGGAACTCACAAGTCACTATCTATAGAATAGAAACTAGACTAGTTAAGGTCAGACCGGTTAAGGTCTTACAATGTTCTTCACCAGAATAGATCCTGTTAGGAATCTCAATCTCTATTAGGAGATAAGTCTGATTAAAGACTACCTTTTTAGAGGATTTTAGATTCACATGTGTGAACCACCTTGTTAGAGGGTTTTAGAAAGGCTTTGAGGCCTACCCAATTAGGGGCTACAAACTTGTTAAAGATGTGAGTAATCAAAAAATGTTTGATCTATCTAATAGCACACACTGCTTGGTTAGATCTAGTATTGCTCATAGCTAATGCATTATAGTATTACTTCAGTATTCTCTATCTCTCTCCTAGTTACAACTCGATCTTCTCAGATAAGATTGCTCTTACAACAACTCAACATCCACCTTAAACCCTACCTCAACATTAACCCTTTCCGCAATAACATAAAACCCTAGACATGATGTCCTTTTAAAGGAATCTAATTTCATGTCGGTCCAATAGGATTTCTTTACAATTTCCTAGGTTCAATGAACCTAGACATACTTAGTAATATGACACAAGAATCACCGTCAATGTGTCGGCACCGTCAAACAATCGGTGGATTGGTAACTCATCACAAAATGCCAGTTGGTAACTCATCACAGAGTATTACCGGTTCATACAGAATACCGGTTGCTGGTTTGACAAAAATGAAGACATTCCACTTGTGATTTGTGAACCGCTTGGGGTTGACATGCTGCTTCAGACCGGGAAACACATTCTGCAAAATTGCCACTAGTCTAGAGACTAGTATACAACATACTAGTTGGAACAAATACCAGTTGAGCATAAGCTCATACATATAAAGGGGATCTCAATACAAGTGTGTGTCCATCAATGACAATCACAACATAAACCACAAAAAATCCAACAATGTCCCCCTTTGGCATTGATGGCAACACTTAGGAAAATAAAATTTTGACATCTAAGTGTTTTACAACAGAAAAACTTGCCATTAACAAAATTGCTCCCCCTAAGCATATACACTATCCCTTAATCAATAGAGTGTATAGAAATTTTGCATTTAGAGCATAATCATCAAAGCATGTAGCATATATCACAACATATATCAAAATTTTAAAACAGATACTTCTCTCCTGATATATCAAAAATTCAAAATTTAAAACCATATACTTCTCCCCCTTTGCCAACAATGACAAAGTACTGCTAAAAAACCTATTTCCATATATATATGAAAGAGTTTATGACAATAATGAATAATACTTGTCAAAAATCACTTTATAGTCCTGCAAAAATTGTTTCATGGAAAGAGACCAGGACTGAAGTAGGGAGGTCGCCACTTCCTTCTTTGTCCACATTTGTGATACCTGTTCCTCCATGGCATCTATTGTGCTTAGTTCTTGTGTGACTGTCAAGGCATCCAGGTTCAGATAGCATTCCTAGAGAATTTGTAGTCATGGAAGTAATACTAGTTGAAGCTCCTACAAATCCCTAGACCTTGTGTTGATCTCTTGCTCCATCTTGGCTGACTGGATCTAGAACCGGTGAACGGTTTGCCCATATGCTATAAAGGAGTCATAAGGAGTCTTGAATGTGCTCAAGTGGGACTGTAAGTCCATTTGAAGCTATTGCTTCTTGGCTAGCACATCATCATAGAATAGATGAGGTTGATAGATTTTGCTGAGTAGCAAGTTTCCCTTATCCAAGGCACTCCTTATGTCCTTTTGATCCTTTAGCAGTTCAGTCCTAAGCTCATTCAATTTCTTCACTAGAGCAACATTAAGAGCCTTTTGGTGCTCTTTCTTTACATTGGCCTCTACTGGTTCTTCTAGACTCTACACCTGATCATCCACTATAGTACATAGAAGTTTGAGTTGTGCTAGTGATGAATCAGTGTCAGGAAGATTAGTATCAGGGATTAAACCTATAAGTGTGTCTACAGCTACCTGGATGATGTCCTGTTCCTTTTTCCTATGAATGATCTCAAGGTTCTCTTGAGCAAACTTGATGCTCTGCATAAGCTTTGACTCACTTGCAAATTAGAGATCAATAGGACTAGAGAGATCAATCGGTGAGGGTTGACTTCTAGTTGACTTCGGAGTCTCCACCTGAGAGCTTTTTACTACTTCTCATTCCTTGGCTTCTTCAACTTTCTTCTTTTCCGCTTCTCTTCTCTTCTCTTCTTCCTTGTCTTCCTCTACCTTTTTCTTCTCCTCTACTCCCCTCTTCTACTCTTCCTTTTCTTCTTCTTCCCTCTTCTTCTTCTCTTCCTCTTCCTTTTTCTTCTTCTTTTCCTCTTCCTTCTTCTTCTTCTCCTCTTCTTTCTTCTTCTTTTCTTCCTCTTCCTTCTTCTTCTTTTCTTCTTCTTCCTTCTTCTTCTTTTCTTCCTTGTCCTCTTCTTCTTTCTTCTTCCTTTCTTCTTCTTACTTCTTCTTCTCTTCATCTTTTCTTTTCTCCTCTTCCTCTTTTCTCTTCTCTTCCTCTTTTCTCTCTTCTTGATCTTTTGTCACTTCCTGTGTGTCCACAGCTTGTTCACCACCCTGATCGGCCTGTTGCCTCTATTTAGTACCCTCAGAAGGTATGTCTTGAGTGACATCTTCTACATCCAGGGCATCGACATCGATAGTGTCAATTGGTTCTTCCACCAGGTTTCCTTCCACATCAAAAACCTCATCCGATTTGGAAATAATCGGTTCCTTTTCTGCTTGGAGGTTGGTCATTCATGCTTTGTGAGAACTGATAGCATGGGCCATGTGCTGATGTGTATCCTTTTCTACATCATAAACTCTCCCCTCCAACAACCAGAGTCTTCTTCTCCTTGTGAAGAAGAGACTTTTATTTTGATCCAGGGCATCAAACAATTCTGAATTTGAGAGTTCGGGGAAGTATTGTGCAAAAACTTTCTCCCTAATCTCCTATTCTTTTTCAATGGCAATGTGCCATTTATTATCCAATGCTTTAAATAATGAATCCAGTGTCTAAGATTTAATCTCTGATGGTGACTGGTCATTTTTACATAAATAAAGAATGATTTCCTGCAGCACTTCATCGTTCTCTTCACTATTGAATTCATCATAATAATCTATTAAATCATGAAGTAACTTTCTCCTAATATTCTTTACTGTTCTTTGACAATGTGTCAAAGTTTTGTAAGAGGAGATATCTATATTTACCAGTGCAGATGCTGCTGGTTCATTCTTCTTCATCTTCTTGGTCTATCTAGCCTTCTTTGGCTGTTCATCAGACTCAGTTTCTTCAGAGTGTAGTTCATTTTCCTTAGTCTTCCTCTTCCTTTCAAAGACTTCTGCTAGTGTTACCTCTGGTTTCTTCTTTGGTAGTGACCTCTTGGTCACTCTTGGAGTCGTAGTGGTAGCTAGTGTTGATGCTGCAGGCACTACCTTAGCTTTCTTAGCTGTCGATTCTTTTCCCTTATTCACCGATGGTTCTTCAATCAGTGTGATCCTTCCAAGTAGGTTCTAGTTCTCTTAGCCTTTGGATCAAGAGGCAAGGCAATAAGGGTTGAAGCATACCTTTCCAGCATGTCAAACATGACCTCATAGCCCATAGGCTCCATTTCCTCCATTCTAGGCTTAGCAACCTCCATTAGACATTTGTCCACCTGAATAGTGAAACAGATGTCATTTTCATATTTCTTCACTATGTCACTTGAGATTCGTACCCTCTGACTCATCTTTCTTCTAAACTCATCAAAGTATTTATTCAGTACCTTAGGGTAGCCGGTTCCAATGGCTTGTACACTTTCCTTTATCTTCTTGGTTATCGATTGGTCAGGGGACAACTGGACATCTCCTACACCCAGAAAGTAGCCTTGGAAATAGAAAAACAACCCTACTAGTAGTTGTCCAAACTTAAACCTCAGTGAATTGTCCTTTTTGATTGCCTTAAGATTTAATAGGAGTTGCCTTTGCATATCGGTGCATATGTCAAATGATTTATCCTCTTTAATCATCTGGTAAGCCGCATTTACTACTGCAGCAGATACCAAATTAATCCTGCTGGCTGAGAATGTTCTATAGCCTATCACCATGCAGGCTTATTTCACTAGTTCATCCTTGATAGGATTAACTATCATACCTTGTGAATCACTTGTCGAACCAGTGAGCTTGGTCATTTCCATTTTTCTTACCGTTCTCAAAGCTGGCACTTCCCCTGTGTTACAGAAATCGGTGATTGCATGAATTGCCTTAGGTGTGATATCATGTGTTCTCTCCAAGTACATCTTGTCACCATGGACTTTGCTCAAGATGATCTTGATGTGATCCTCTATGAAATCTTCCAGAAAATATACCACATTATGGAGTTTCTTCTTCTCTAAGATACTAAACTCTAGTTTGATCTTTTTGTCCTTGCCACAAAATAGACCTAACTAAGTGTGAATAGCTAAAGACCCTAGGTCTTCTATTTTGTAATCAATATAATCAAAAATTCCTTCTTCAACTATGACTCCAGCCAGAACTTGTGATAAAGCATTATATTTGGCCTTCCTCTGAATAAAAATTTCTGACTCTATGGATGTACTCGAACTGCTATGAGATGCAGAAGCCATTGTAGAGTATTTCAAGAACATGAAAAATACCTTTCAAATGTGAATTTAGGGCTTCTAGATTCTGCTTCACTTCACTCTTCGTTAGATGCCAAATCACCGCTTTGAGTTCTCCACTACCACTTGCAAACTAAATTTGAATCTCTTTCAAGGTTATCCAATTTCTTGAGATCTAAGCTCAAATCGCCTTTTCTTCGCTCTGCACTTGAAAACAATTCTTTTCTCGAAAATAGATAGTGAGAAATGATTTGAAAAATTGCATTTATACATGTCTCTCACCTACCATCATTAATGCTCCTCTATTAGGGTGTAAACCCTAATTTGCCTTTTTACCATTTCTAGTCTTCTACCAAGCAATAAGTATCACATACCAGTTAAGGTCTTTTACTGGTGTCAACCGAGGGTTCGAAAGCATTTCACCATTTGCTCCCCCTAAGCCTTTGAGGCTTAGTTTGTCGGTTCCAATATTTCCACACTAGGTGCAGAAATGGGTTCCTCCTCCAACAATATTGGTTTCTTCCTCCATGTTTTCTTCATGTCTCCTTAAACTTTTTCAACATCTATTTCTCCTTCCTGAGTGACCGGTATATCATTAGATATACTTTTTCTACTTCTACAGAATCTTGCAATGTGACCCGGTTTGTTGTAGAGATAGCAAGAAAGTCCAGGTGCTCTCCAAGGTCCATTGTACATGTTTCCATTCTTTCTTCTGCATGTTGTAGTAGTGTGACCATGACCATGATAGATCATACAACTTTCTCTCCATTTGGTTGCCGCTTTATGACCACTACTTCTTGAGTAATGATTGAAGTCATTAAACCGGTTGTGGTTCTGGTTCATAAAAGATTTAGGACCAATTCCTTGGGTCCTCTAAGGATATCTTCCAGTGTTATCCACTACAGACCTGCATTCATATGCTCTATGCCCAAACTTGTTGCATGCATAATAATGACCATTGAACTTATTGAATCTAGGTACATTGTTGATAAAATAAAGAAAATTATTGTAGGCTTTGCTCCTACATACATTGGCAGTGTGTCCTTCTTTAAGATAGTTAAAGCAAATAGGTTTGAATTTTTGCTTACCTTTTCCTTTGAGTGTCAGTTGCTTCTTTGATTGTTCAGCATTTGTTCCTAAGGATTCTCCTTCCTCATGTCTAGAAAAACCAAGACCATTGGTATTCTTTGCCGGTCTAAATGACTCAAGCTTTTTCTCTAGCTTGACTATACTTTTGCCAAACTTAGCAAGTATTTCCTTTGACTCAAAGAGTTCTTTGGAAATAGCAGTGTTTTTCTCCATAAGACTTGCATTTTCAGAGATGGCAATGTTCAGTTCTCCTTGCATGTCTTCTTTTTCCATTCTACTCTCATGAAGGCAAGCAATTAGTGCACTAATCTCATGTTTCAACTTGGAGATCTCATGATCTTTGTCTTTTACCAGATCTTCAGCTTTTCTCTAGTTCTCAAGCTCTTGACTAAACCAAATAGTCATTCCTTCCAACTTCTTTCTCAAATTGGAGTTTGAATCATTCAGCTTATTCACTTTAGCAATCATGGCTTCCATGTTAGCTTCATCTTCAGAGCTACTTTCAGATAGTTCCATCAGCCTCTCTGCATGTTCTCTTCTTTTTGATTGAGATGCCTTGTATTTGACCATAATATCATCATAGGCTTGCTCAGACCTAGTGAGCCATTAAGTAAGTTCCCTCAAGGTGTATTCCCCCATATCTCTTTCCAAGTGGTTAAACTTATAGAAAGGTTGGCTCTTATACCAATTGATGAATACTAAGAGGGGGGGTGAATTAGTATGCCAAAAATCTTTGCACTAAAACACTTACATAGTCTAAAGATAAACGAGTAAAGTAGTCTGATAGTCAAATCGGTTACCACACATGCAAACCAAAATGTGAATAAAACATTCACCCACAAAAGCAATACAACCATAACACCAGATATTTGACATGGAAACCTAACTAGGAAAAACCACAGTGAGATGGAACTCACAAGTCACTATTTGCAAAATCGAAACTAGACTAGTTAAGGTCAGACCGGTTAAGGTCTTACAATGTTCTTCACCAGAGTAGATCTTGTTAGGAATCTCAATCTTTATTAGGAGATAAGTCTAATTAAAGACTACATTGTTAGAGGATTTTAGATTCACATGTGTGAACCACCTTGTTAGAGGGTTTTAGAAAGGCTTTGAGGCCTACCCGATTAGGGGCTACAGACTTGTTAAAGATGTGAGTAATCAACAAGTGTTTGATCTCTCTAATAGCACACACTGCTTGGTTAGATCTAGTAAAACCCTAGACATGATGTCCTTTTTAAGGAATCTGATTTCATGTCGGTCCAATAGGATTTCTTTACAATTTCCTAGGTTCAATGAACCTAGACATACTTAGTAACATGACACAAGAATCACCGTCAATGTGTCGGCATAGTCAAACAATTGGTGGATTGGTAACTCATCACAGAGTATTACCGGTTCATACAGAATACCGGTTGCCAATTTGACAAAAATGAAGATTGGTAAGAATGTGTTGTGCCACTTTGCTCCCTCGTACTGCTTGTGATCTATGAACCGCTTGGGGTCGACATGCCGCTTCAGACTGGGAAACACATTCTGCAAAATTGCCACTAGTCTAGAGACTAGTATACAACATACTGGTTGGAACAAATACCGATTGAGCATAAGCTCATACATATAAAGGGGATCTCAATACAAGTGTGTGTCCATCAATGACAATCATAGCATAAACCACAAAAATGCCAACATCCTCCCTACCTGTGCAAAAATGGGAGCTTTGGAATAGGGTATGGACATCCATCAAAGCATAACAGATAGAGGAATTTTGTTCGTTGTTGTACTTGCAAATTCCCTGCTTGACATGAATGCAAAATGTGGAAACATGGACAAGGCTCATGAATTATTTGATATGATGACACAAAGAGATGTGATCTCATGTGAGCAATCAACACATGCATATACGGGAGGAAGGGATTGCTGCTACAAAATTGAACACTTACTCCTCAATCACAGTTCTATGGTTTTATGAGATTGACCAATTTGCATTAAAAAATAGGGCAATTAACCACCACATGTATATTTTTTGCAACATGAAATTGAAAACTAGGGCAATTTGAATCTACCTCTTGCATGTGATTGTAAGCAATGCCACAAATGCCTTCGACAAGGGTTTGATGTTCTTGGGGGTTGAAGTCACCACCGACACCTACATGGGATTGCAATGCACAAATGAATTCCCCTCTTTTTTTTTTTCAAGTAATGGCCATTGTCGTTAGAATTACGATGAACTCGAGCACTTTTTTGAAAAAAAGAAAATTCTCATTGCTAATGCCTTCTTCGTTGAAACCAAATGGCAAATTTCTGTTAGAATTACGATGAATTTGGGCTTTTTTTCAAAAAAAAATCAAATTTAGCCACAATATACCTTCTCTATCGGAAACCTCAGTTGGAAATATAGTCCAAATGTATTAGTGCATAAACCAAGATTTGTAGTGCCTTGTAAGTACTAAAAAATCCTTTTTACTGTTGATTCATGATTTTCTGTAGGATTACTTTGAAATCTTGAAACAATACATACTACATTCATAATATCAGGTCGTGTTTGTGTCAAATACAGTAGGCCTCCTATCATAGATTTGTACCTAGTCAGATTAACAGGTGTAGATTCATCCCTTAGTGATAATTTATCATTTGTAGTCATAGGCGTGCTTACTAGTTTAGAGTTCTCCATGCCAAATTTCTTTAATAACTCCTTCAATTACTTGGATTGACTCAAGAATATACCTTTATCAGTCTATGAAATCTGCAAAGACATTTCAAATTCTTGTTGCATTTCAATAGAATAGTCTTTACATAATCCATCTTCTCCACCAAAGATTATATCATCAACAAAAACTTCTATAACCAAAATGTCATCATTAGTCACTTTATAGTATAAATTGTTGTCAGCATTACCTTTAAAAAAAACAATCTTCAAAAGATATTTATCCAATCTAGCATACCAAGCTCTTGGAGCTTGCTACAACCCATACAAAGATTTCCTTAACCTGCAAACCATATCTTTGTTATCTATCAAAGAAAATCTATCAAGTTGTTCAATGTAAGCTTCTTCTTCAAGATCTCCATTCAGAAATGCACATTTAATATCTATTTGATATACTTTGTAGCTCTTGTGTGTTGCAAAAACCAAGAATAATCTAACCACCTCAATTCTAGCTACCGGTGCAATGGTTTCATTATAATCAATTCCTTCTTTCCGTGAATATCCCTTACACACTAGTCTTTCTTTATTTCTAATTACCTTACCATCTTCATTAAGTTTGTTTCTAAATACCCATTTTGTTCCAATCACATTTTTGTCTTTAGGCCAGGGAACTAATGTCCATGTGTTATTCTTCTCAATTTGTTCTAATTCTTCTTCCATAGCTTTAATCCAGTGTTTATCCTCATATGCCTCATTCATTGATGATGGGTCAATTTGAGAAATAAGACATACCTCTTCATTTTCTAGTCTTCCTCTTGTCATAACTCCTTTATATTTGTTTCCAATTATCTAATTTTCAGAGTGATTCAGTCTTACATGCCAGGGTGTCTTTGTTTGCTATTGTTCCTTAGTTACAGTGGAATTTTTAGATGATACCGGTGTAACTAGATCTTCATTCAGTGGGTTCAATGTAGGTTCATTTGTTAGTATTTCTATTGTCGGTTTAGAGTCTATATACCTTGAAGTTCCTCTAAACTATTCATCAATCTTCACATTTGTACTTTCAACAATTTTCTACAATCTCTTGTTAAAACATCTATGTGCCTTACTCTTAGATGAATAAGCAAGAAATATTCCTTCATCACTTTTAGGATCAAATTTTCCAATATACTCATCTCTTCTAATATAGCATTTACTTCGAAATATTTTGAAATATTTAAGAGTAGGATTAATACAAAACCATAGTTCATGAGGGGTCTAACCAGTTTCACCTTTGATGTGAACTTTGTTGAATGTATAGACCATTGTTCTTACTACCTCTCTCGAATATACATGTGGTAGATTTTCTTCTGATAACATACTTCTAGCTGCATCCAATAGAGTTCTATTTTTCCTTTCTACAACTCCATTCTGCTATGGTGTCTAGGGTGCTGATAGTTGTCTTCTGATTCCATTTACTTCACAGAATGTATTAAATTCTTTAGATGTGAATTCTCCTCCTTGATTTGATCTCAGACATTTGATTTTCTTACTGGTTTCATTCTCTACCATTTCTTTGAACAGTTTGAATTTCCCAAGTGCTTCTAATTTTTCTCTGAGAAAAGTTACCCAACACATTCTAGAATAATCATCAATGGTTAGCATGAAATATCTATCACCTTGTAGGCTTTTAGTTCTAGTTGGACCACATAAATCAGTATGAATTAAGTCAAGAGCATTATTGGATTTTTCTAGAATACTTTTAAAAGATGCTCTAACTTGTTTTCCAAATTGACATTCCTTACATACTAGATTGTGAGGTTTAACAATCTTAGGTAAGTCTCTAACTACCTTAGTAGTACTAATTTTTACCATGCAATCAAAATTTACATGACAGAGTCTCTTATGCCATAGACAACTTTCATCAATATATGCAATCAAGCATGTCTTTTCATTGTTATTCAGATGAAAGATATAACCTCTACTTTGATTACCGGTTGCAATTTCCAAATCAGTTATGTTCATAATTTTGCATTTTCCATTCTTGAATTGTAATTGAAATCCTTTTTCAACTAATTGACCAATACTCAAAATATTATGCTTTAAACCTTCTACATAGTAAAAATTGTCAGTATTATGCTTAGCATAAAGAGATATAGTACCTTTTCCATTGATCAAACAAGCTTTATCATCTCCAAATATTACTAGACCTCCATTATATTCCTGAAAGTTCAAGAATTTACCTTTATCACCAGTTATATGATGTGAACATCCTGAATCAAAGATCCATTCATCCTTAACTTCAACTTTAGCTTCCAGGGCCTGCTCTACCAGTTGAACAGTAGGTGCCGGTTGATATTCTATTATAGAAGCAAAAATGCATCCATTGTCTATCGGATCCTCATCAGAATCATCAGTGACTCCTTCATTAGCAAGATAACAAGATCTATCTTGATTCTTCTTAAATATGTATCTCTGATATTCAAGGTTAGGATTGTATGTTCTTCTAGCTTCTTCTCTTAGTCTAGCATGTCTATCAAGGCATCTCGAAGCCATATGACCAATCTTATTATAGTTAAAACATTTAAAGGGTACTTTACCTTCATGCTTACTTCCAACTTGACCTTTAGGCATTTTCCTTGCAAATAGTGCTTCAAGTTCTTCAAGTTCTTCATTTTCTCTCCTGCTTTTTTCAAGTTCTCTTGCATAAAAGGCTTTCCAATCAGACTTGTCAAATGATGGTGTAGATGATGTTGATGCCTTAAAATCTAAATCTGTATTTATAGTAGCAACAGGAGCAAATTCCTCAATTTCAAAAGCTGAAAGTTTTCCAATCAATGTATCCCTAGTTATTGATGTATTAGGCATTGTTCTCAGTTCATTTATAGTAGTAACTTTGATTTTGTATTCTGGTGGTAATCCTCTTAAAACTTTTGAAACAATTTCATCTTCACTTAAGGTTCCTCCACAACATTTAATACCTAAAACAATTTCATTAACTCTTTCCATAAAAGCAGAAATTCTTTCATCTTCTTCCATTTTCAAATTTTCATACCTGTCCTAGAAGCTTTCAAGTTTTACAATTTTTACTATGGAATCTCCTTCATTCAATGTTTCAAGATGGTCCCAAATAGCTTTAGGAGTAGATCTATCTGATAATCCCATGATTTGTTGATTTGATAATGCACTCAAAAGTGCTTCTCTTGCCTTGCAATCATTCTCTTCATCTTTTCCTAAGGTAGGTGTATTAGGCTGACCAAGAGTAGGAGTAGTATAGCCATTCTTTGTAACTTCCTAGATATCCTTTCCAATGCAATTTAGATGTGTCTCCATTTTGATCTTCCATATCCCATAGTTGGTTCCATCAAATTTAGGACTATCCTTCCTGACATAGTTAGAAGACATTGGATCTCCTCAAGCTGTTAAAAAATGAGGACTCAGCTCTGATACCAATTGTTAGGTCCCGAAGACACCTAAGAGGGGGGTGAATCAGTTGTCAAATAAATTCAAAACAACTTAACCAATCTTAATGCTTAATACCAGTAAATTAGACTTTATGCTGGTAGATAGTTTTATCAGTTAATTGCAGTACTGGTAAAGATTAATGTATGAAATAGAAAGACAATAACATCCACTACACATAACACCAATATTTGTACTTGGAAACCCTGTAAGGGGAAAAACCACAGTGGAAAACCTTACCTACAATTAGATGATACTACTGTAGATAGTATGTGTATACAAATGGGGTTTGCACATGCAGAAAGGCCAAGAACCTAGAGCTCACTACTCAAACACAAATAGGAGTCACACTGACTACAATTGGATGGTTAAATCCAATAATAATGCACTGATCAAAATAGCATCTTTCTATGTTGTATTTAGTACTAGTATAGTTCTGATTGTCTTCAAAAAAATCCTTCTTCAACCTTCAAATGATGTATGAGTTTATAGCTCTACTTATTCTCACATATATCAAATTATTTCTTCCTTCGCATTCCACTCTCTGATATTACAAATAAAATCTTACATTTATACCATAACCTAAGACCAATTTTAGTAGGTCAGCTCTAAAGGATATTACAATAAAATCAATTTACAAATAAAATAATAACCAATGGAATAACCAATATAACATGTCGGCTTAATGCATTTACAACAATAATAAATCATCTCCATAGCATACCATGCTGATCTAGAATAGATAAGCCTGTCGGTGCTTATCTTGGACCTATTTGCCGGTAACAACAAATATGCAATTACGAATATACCAATGAACAAATATCCAAGACAAAGTGTCCAAATGATGTCTTTGACATAACCAAGTGTTTTCCATATCATTCCAAGTGCCAATGAACATTATAGCCTCTCAATGTACGAGATATCGGTGACTGTGCATAAGTCTCTTGCTTGCCGGTGAACATAACCATTTCTCCAAGGTGCCAAAGTTGATAAGTGTTGATAGGTGTTGACATCAATGACAAAACCATACCAAAATACCAACAAAACCATATGTTTATATGATTTAAGTATAAAGTGAAACAAGGAAGGAGAAATTTTGTTTGGAGGTGTTGACCCAAAGCACTTTAAAGTTGAATATGGGATGTGTTTATCAGTGGGAAATCAACAGTTCATCATTCTAGTGGTTGTGTTGTCATTGCTGATTCTGGAACTTCATTGTTGGCTAGACCATCTGCTATTATGGTAGAAATCAACCATGCCAGAGGCTGCTAAAGCTTTCAAGCAAATTCAATTAGCATAAACCCCTATGATGGATGGAGAGTCTCAAGGCTTTAAAGCAAATACAATTGGTAGATGTTAATGCTAAAACCCATAACACTTTTCCATCATCCTCTCTGCATTGAAAGGAAATTTGCAGAAGTTTTCAATCAATAGCTTTTGGCAGGCATATAACCAAACTTCACAACTCTACCAGCATTCTCCTTGTGCATGGCAGATGAAATCTCCTAATGAAAGGAGCATTGAAACCTCAAGCAAATAGTAGATGTATGGCCATTCTCCTCCTCTATGCATAATGTATTAGAGAAGTATGAGAAACCCCAACCAAGTGCAGATTTGGCAAGTGTAAAATGCCAATTTCTCCCTCTACATGGTATGGAGATGAAGCAACAACAAAAAACCTTCAGCAAATAAAATGCGAGGTACAATAGGCAGTATGGATGGTGAAAAGGCATTGAAGATGTAGTGGAGTTTAAGAAGTTTTATAACCTCCCAAGTTAATGCAATGTGGCAGATTGTATTGCCAAGACTAATCTTCTCATCCTGCGTGGCTGGTGAAGAGGACTATAGAAACTCCTAGGAAAATGCACTTGGCAGATGTAAAGCCAAGTGTCTTGACCTCTGCTAGTATCCTCTCTGGCATAGTGGTGAAGGGAGTTTTAAAATTTCAATCAAATGCATTGGCCGCCATGAAAAACTCAGGAAAAACCTTCAGAAGTGCATTTTTGGGCAAAGGCATTAGTCCCACATTGCTTGGGTGGGCAAAATTTTTGATATTTAAAAGAAATAACACACCCATTCATAGTGTTAAAGCCTTAAGGTTTTTTGATACAAGGTTTCATTTAGGCATCAAGGTGGACCCCACACATGTGGGCACATTTCCCAAGGTGACCAAGGAGGCTGAGTGTTGACCAAGTGGACCC
Organism: Cryptomeria japonica; assembly: GCF_030272615.1. Classification (NCBI taxonomy): domain Eukaryota; kingdom Viridiplantae; phylum Streptophyta; class Pinopsida; order Cupressales; family Cupressaceae; genus Cryptomeria; species Cryptomeria japonica. Next base: position 178,014,453 of record NC_081414.1, read on the forward strand.
CATGCCAACATAGATCCTGAGGTAGGCGAGTTTTATAGAGAAAGGGTGACTTAACTGGTGAGCAAGTTCATCAAAGATCTATGGTGCGTGTTGATTTGCGAAAGGAACATGATTGAAACTTACCCTTCACGAAATGGCAAAAAGCATGTACAAAAAAGTGAAGGTTAGGCAAATGTTAAAGATCACGCAGGTTCGTAGCGGATCGATGACTGATGTGATTTCATAGAGTGAAGATGCACACCCATTAGCCATCATGAAATGGCAAAAGATGGCATGGTGTACATGTGGCAGGTCTAGGTGGAGGTCCATCTCGTAGATCCTATTGATGTGCTGCTAAGGTGGTGATGAGGTGGTGTACAAGTAAGTAGTCCAGTGGCATTGACATGTCCAACAAGTGGCAAAAGGTGAGGTGTCATCCCAGGTGGTGCTCAGTGGACCCTCCTAACAAATCACAAGCTACCACGTGGTAGGGCGTCTGGGGTTAAAATGGATTAAAAAATCAAAATTAAATATATAGTGCAGACTATAATGTGAAATTCAAAAATTTAAATGACAGGTTCATATTGAGAGATTAATTCTCCCAGAGGTTAATTTGTGGCCAAATATGCAAGTATTATATATCACCAGAAAGCTCTCAGAATAAGGAATCGAATCATGTGGTTAGTTATAACAAATATAGGATATTTTGAGAGAAGTTTCCATGGGAAGGAGAAAGGAAAATATTCAATTGGAGAAAGGGGACACTTGGTAGTGTGTTATGCAGATCTGATCTTTTTCCCTCCTCTTCTTATTCCCATTTCTTCTCAATGGTAATGGTTCCAGAATTTTGTGAAAAATGCTCTAGATTTCTTGGTTTCCAATTCTGGGTTAGCTTCAAATTTGTAGTGTAATGTCTGCTTTCAAGTAATGGAGTCTTATTTTCATGCTATAGGTGTTTTCTATTGCAGATTTATAGGTATGTAAGGCATACATAAATTCACACAAGATTGTCTCTAGATTTGTATTTCTATTTTATTCAAATCAAATCCTCAAGGAGGATAAAATTTGTTATCTCAAGGAGATAGTTGTGATTATTTGCAGGGATTCTTCAAGGAAGAATTTAAATTTTGTGATAAATCATGAAATAATGGAATATAGTTTCAAGATTTGATGATTTTGTGAATGATCTTAGTAATGCATTTATGCAAGGCATTAATATAGGAATACTTAATAATGAAGATGGATTTGTGGTAGAAGTTTTCACTTATAGTTTGATGTATGACTTTGTTGCCCTTGGATAAGGCACTGATCTTGTAGATTTTGGGGTTTTCTCAAAGATTTAAAATCAAATCAGAATATCTACCTTTATTTATGTTCTGTGGGAATGTTTCATCCATCTCATGCTTCAACATAGTTGAGATGTCAATGTGGATTTAGCCCATCTACAGTAACCTCCTAGTTGTTAAGCCTTGTGAGATCTATCTGCTTTATTGATGTTGTCATATGTGGGTAAATGAGTTTGATTTAGTGCATCAAAAGGGTATCCCCCCTAGGTCCAGCAGAACTTGAAGTATAGGAGGATGAATTAGGTTCCTATGTTATGTTGTCCAAGTCCTGATGTGTTCTATAGAGTAAAATTGGCCATTTCTTAGAAGGATTGTAGGTGAACTTGGGTTAATCAGTATTGATGAACAACAGATGGTATGATGAAATAATAAGTATCTGGTCAACTGCTGAGAGGGGGGGGTGAATCAGTAGATAGAAAAACTAATACAAACTTCACCAATCTCAAAATCAATCTCTCAAAGTAAACTTAGAACTAACAATGAAATAATCTCTATCAAGATAAGAACTCATAAGATAAACTGGTTGACTGTTACAACAAATTAATAGTAAACAACTTCAAACTCATAAATATCCAAATTCTTTTTCATATGTCAATAGACTTCCTTTCTCAATGCTTCCAGTTATTATGACATATCAAAGTAGTTAAGTAGTCAAGTAAATCAACCATAAGAACATAACCACAACAACTTTGACCACTTGACACAAATATATTTGACATGGAAACCCGAATAGGTAAAAACCACGGTCATATGACACTCACAAGATAATATCTGAACTCTTCTAAAGTTCACCCTAGAAGGAGCCTAGCTTATTAAATCTTTACAAAAGTTGTGTTAAGAACTGGTCCTATTAGGAATTACCTAGTTAAGGGATTGACTACAATGCCTTGTTAGAAGCAATACCCTATAAGGAGTAACCTCGGTAGAGGATTTGAAAATCCAATCTAATGGATCACCTTGTTAGAGGATTTGAATATCACCAAGCTTATTAGAGCTTACCTAGGTAGGGGATTTCAATTCTACTATAATTGTTAGAAAACCATAGGATTTTCCTGATCTATTTGAATAGCACTACACTTGCTTGTTCAGCTACATTTAATTCTCCTATCTGCCTTTACTCAAACTGTAGATATATCATCTATTTCAGCAACCACACACTCAACTAATCTTTCCAACACTTGCCAACCTATAAACAAAACAACTTCATCGACCTTATAAACAAATCAATTAGGTCGGTAACACAACAAAATCCTATTTCTCATAGAGATTACAAACAAGTCGGTATGAGTATGACCATTGGATTACATAGCAATCTCTACACATCAATCAAGAAAACCTTGATTTCTCCTTGATCACCACTTCAACGATCTTAGTAACTCATCATGCGCTTTGCATTATATGCAATCAACTTGCTCATTCCCTAGACAAAAATTGTTACATCAATGTGTCAAAATCTTTTCAAATGTCTACATAAAATAATTATACATGTCATACTCATTACCATTCATCATGAGATCATAAACCAATAAAACCAATTCACCAAACTTAATCAGTTAGGGTTTATCAAAAAACAAAAGGTAGGGTTTACTAGTTATATCAATAGTTAAGGTTTAAACTAGTTACCAGTTATCCTCACAAATTCTTCCTACCAGTTACAGTAACAATATTACAACAATATCAACAATATCATTACTGGTTAATTAACATCAATGACAACATAATATATCAATAATGCAATCTTCATGCAAATGCCAACAATGTCCCCCTTTGGCATTGATGGCAATATAAATATCAATACCATTTATTGTTGTTGTTATTGTGAATAGGAATCCTGGTTTACATTACCAAGTATTCACCATGCTCTCCATGTCTTCAGTTTGTCACTGGTTCTTCTCCTCATAATCACATAATTCTTCTCCCCCTTTGACAACAATGCCAAATTGAAAGTAAGACATGTAATGTCAAATTTCATTGCACAACATCAACAACCTACAACTTGATGCTCCCCCTGTGGAATAACTCCACTTCTACACCAATCCTTCTATAAAATTCTACAAGTAGCTCCTAGACTGATGTAATCTACATCATGCGTAACTGACCTCATGAAGAGGGACAACCCCTAGCTAACTTCTAAGATACTCAAAAGTCATCTTAGGTAGAGGTTTAGTAAATATATCTACAAGCTACTCCTTGGTAGAAAAATGCTCCAAGATCACATCTTTACTCTGCATTTTTTCCCTCAAGAAATGATACTTAAATTTAATATGCTTGGTTCGTGTGTGCAAAATAGGGTTCTTGGAAATATTTATGGCACTTATATTATCACATAAGATCTTTACAGGTTTTGAAATCTCCATCTTAAAACCTTCCAAAATATGCCTCATCCAAATAGCCAGTGTACAATTCATGTAAGATACAACATACTCAGCTTCAACAGTAAATTGTGATGTAAAACTCTACTTCTTACTACTCAATGAAACAAGTCTTCCTCCAAGAAAAAATGCTCCACCAGTTGTGCTTTTCCAGTCATCAACATTTCCTACCTAATCTACATCTGTGTACACCTTCAAATCAAAATTTCCTCCATATGGATACCATAATCCATAGTCAATAGTACCTTTCAAGTACCTAAAAATCCTCTTGGTTGCTATTGGATGTGTTTCCTAGGGATTCTTTTAGAATTTGGCAACTATACCAACTACATGAGCTATGTTTGGTATGTTGTGAATAACATAGTGCAATTTTCCAATCATTGATATGTATTCCTTCTCATCAACTGATTTGGACTCATCTTCCTTAGACAACTTACAACCTGTAACCATTGGTGTCCCAACTAGTTTATAGTCACTCATGCCAAATATCTTCAAAACCTCTTTCACATACTTAGACTATGTGATAAAAATCCCATTCTTCATTTGTTGTATCTGCAAGCCTATGAAATTTTTTATTTCTCCCACTAAAGACATTTCAAACTCATTTTTTATTTCATCTACAAAACTATTTCTCATGTCATCATTACCTCCAAATATGATATCATCTACAAATACTTCGCTGACTAGTATTTGATCTCCTTCAGATTTGAGATAAATGTTACTATCATCATTGGTTCTTAGAAAGCCTATCTTCATCAAATGTGTATGAAACCTTTCATACCATGCTCTTGATGCCTGCTTTAATCCATATAAAGCTTTATGCAATATGCATACCATGTCTTTCTTATCAGTCAGTGCATAAGCATCAGGCTACTGAATATATACTTCTTCAAGTATCCCATTCAAAAATGTTGACTTAACATCCATCTGGTATACCGTGAACTTCTTGTGTGCTACAAATGCAAGTAAAGTTCTGACACCTTCCAGTCTTGCCACTAGTGAAAAAATCTCACCATAGTCTTCTCCTTCCTCTTGTGCATAACCTTTACAAACCAAACTCTCTTTGTTGCAAACGACAACACCATCTTCACTCAATTTAGTCCTAAATGCGCACTTAGTACCTATCACATTTTTATTTACCAATTGGATTACTAGGGTCTACATGTTGTTCTTCTCAATTTGATATATTTCCTCCTCCATAGCTTTAACCCAATGATCATCACCAAATGCTTCCTTAGAAGTTCTTGGTTCAATAGTGGAGATCATGCAGGAATTCTCTCTAACTCTTCTTCTGGTTAGTACTCCAGCATCCTTATCCCCAATAATTTGTCCAGGATTGTAATTCAGTCTCACATATCTTGGAATAACATGATCATTATCTTTAGGTTCAGCTTCTTCATTATCATCATCTTCTTCTGAATTTATTTGTTCTAGTTGAACTAGTACATCAGTATTTGCTCTATCGGTTTCAAATTTCACAGGTTCTAGTTCCAAAAACAAAATGCATGGATCTTCATCCTTTTTCTCCAATCTAGTTTCCACTGAGACTTCAGGATATTCATCAACTCAAACATCAACACTCTCAATAATTCTCTATGTCCAGTTGTTAAAACACTTGTAGGCCTTACTCTTGGTGGAATAGCCAAGAAATATACCTTCATCAATTTTAGCCTCAAATTTGTTAATATAATCACCTCTCTTAATAAAAAATTTGCTTCCAAATATTCTGAAATAACTAACATTAGGTGATCTACCATACCAATATTCATAAGAAGTCTTGTCCTTACCTCTCTTTACCAGAATCTGGTCCATAGTGTAGACAATTGTGCTGACAACTTATCTCCAAAAGTTTTCACTACACCTCCTTGTATCAAAATCATCCTAGCATCTTCAACAACTGATCAGTTGTTTCTCTCTAGCATACCATTCTGCTATGGTGTACTTGGTGCAAAAAGTTGTCATTTGATACCATTTTCTTCATAATACCTAGTGAATTCCTCAGAATTAAGTAAATTCACTACCTTGATATATCCTCAGACACTTTATCTTCTTACCACTCTCCTTCTCAGCTAAGGCCCTGAATGCATTGAACTTACTAAAAGATTTAGTCTTATCCTTTAAGAATGTGACCCACATCATCCTTGAGCAATCATCAGTGAAGATAATTAAATATCTATCACCTTGAATACTTTTTGTTCTTATTGTTCCACAAAGATCTATATGAACCAAATCTAACAAATGTTCCACTGAAAAAGATTTTCTCTTGAAAGCTGAGGATGTCATCTTTCTAAACTGGCATTCTTTACATTGAGCATTAACCAGTTTGTCTAACTGAGGAAAACCTCTCACTATCTTGGACTTACTCACTTTAATAATGTTATAAAAGTTTATATAATAAAATCTCCTATGCCAAACCAAACTATCATCTATCTTTACAATTAAATAGTTGCTAACTTTAGGAATAAGGTAAAATAGGTTACCTTTAGTTTTCTTCCTGGTTCCAATCAATTCACCTTTGCTGCCATAGATTTTGCACATACCATTTTTGAACTCCAATGGGTTTCCTCTGTCATTGAGTTGTGCCACACTCAAAATATTGTACTTTAGACCTTCAACCCAGTAAACATCATCTGCACTTCTCTTTACATTAAGAGAAATAGTTCCCTTACCTTTAACCATGCAAGGTAAGTCATTACCAAATCTTACAACTCCACCATCAAATTCCTTCAAAGAAAGAAATTTCCTCCGATCATTGGTCATGTGATGTGAACAACCACGATCAATGATCTAATCATCAGAGTTATCCATCCTAGATACTATTGCCTTTTGTTCTAATATCTCTTCTTTAATGGGTAAAAACACAATGTCTTCATTAACATCACCATCAAATTCCTCATCAGTGATACCACCATCAACAACAACAAGACAATCTCTTTTTCCTTTACCCTTATACTTCTTGATTTCGCCTATTTGTGCTCATTATCATGATTAGGTAAGATATCAGCTATGTGTCCAATGTTTTGCAAGAAAAACATTTGGAAGGTAATTTACCTCTATATTTACCAGTGCCTCTAGGAAACTGCTTGGCAAACAATGCTTGAAGCTGAACTAAATTGTCTTCATCATCAGCTTCTCTATTGGATCTGGATTCATAACTATGATTGGCATCTCTACTTTTTTTCACAGATGGGTTAGAAATAGAAGCTCTAAATGTAGACTTAGATTTGTGTACACTAGCATCATAACCATTTAATTCAAAATAAGTAAGTTTTCCAATGATGGAGTCAATAGTTACCTTAGTTGTGTCAATGGACTTCAGCTCCTGAATAGCTACAACTCAAATAGCATAGACTGGTAGTAGTGTTCTTAGTACCTTACTGATCACTATGTAATCTTCCACTTTACCTCTTGTACTCTTAATTTCACCAACTATATCCTTTATGCTTTGACCATACTGCTGGATATTACCACCTTCAGCCATCCGCATGTCATAAAACTTTCCTCTTAGACTCTCTTCTTTAGCAATCTTAACATGTTCATCACTGGTATAAATCTCTTCAAATTTTATCCATACCTCATATGCAGTTTCAAGACCATGAACATCTACATACTTTGCATTAGACAAAGAACTTATAATAGCCTCCAATGCTTGACAATTTTCTTGATTCTCTTTCTTCTGATCATCAGTCAAAATACCTATAGGTGCAACATATTTAGTATCAACATGATCCCAATACTGGCTTCCCAAACTCTTGATATAAATTTTCATTTTGTCAGTCCATATCCTATAGTTCTCTCTACTGAACTTTAGACCTTCCTTCTTCATCATGATCTACAAATCTTTACCTCAAGCTGTTAGGCTTAGACCTTAGAGGACCTGAAATGCTCTGATACCAATTAATGGTATGATGAGAGAATAAGTATTTGATCAACTACTAAGAGGGGGGGTGGAACAGTAGATAGAAAAACTGATACAAACTTCGCCAATCTTAAAATCAATCTCTTAAAGTAAACTTAGAACTAACAATGAAATAACCTCTGTCAAGATAAGAACTCATAAGATAAATTGATTGGCTATTACAATAGATTAACAATAAACAACTTTAAACTCATAAACATCCAAATGCTTTTTTAATATGTCAACAAACTTCATTTCTCAATGCTTCCGGTTATCATGACTTATCAAAGTAGTTAAGTAGTTAGGTAAATCAACCATAAGAACATAACCACAAAAATAGACACCACTTCACACAAATATTTTTGACGTGGAAACCCAAATAGGTAAAAACCATGATAAGATTAGAATCAGAAGATAATGTATAAACTCTTTTGAAGTTTGTCTTGTTAGGAGCCTAGCCTGTTAAAGCTTTACAAAAGTCCTATTAAGAACAGATCCTATTAGAATCACCTAGTTAAGGGATTGACTACAATGTCTTATTAGAAGAAATACCCTATAAGCAGTAACCTCGATAGAGGATTTGAAAATCCAATCTAATGGACCACCTTGTTAGAGGATTTGAATAGCACCAAGCTTGTTAGAGCTTACCTGGTTAGGGGATTTCAATTTTGTTGTAATTGTTAGAAAAGAATAGGAGTTTTCTGATCTATTTGAATAGCACTACACTTGCTTGTTTAGATCCATTTCATTATTCTATTTTCCTTTACTCAAACTGTAGATATATCATCTGATTTGGCAACCACACACTCAACTGATCTTTCCAACACTTGCAAACCTATAAACAAAACAACTTCATCGACCTTATAAACAAATCAATTAGGTTGGTAACACAACAAAAACCTAATTCTCATAGAGATTACAAACAAGTCGGTTCAAGTATGACCATTGGATTACATAACAATCTCTACACATAAATCAAGAAAACCTTGATCGCTCCTTGATCACTGCTTCATCAATCTTAGTAACTCATCATGTGCTTTGCATTATATGCATTCAACTTGCTCATTCCCTAGACAAAAACCATTACATCAATGCACCAAAATCTTTTCAAATTGTCGACATACAATAATTATATGTGTCATAATCATTACCGCTCATCATTAGATTATAAACCAATATAACCAATTCACCAAACTTAATCAGTTAGGGTTTATCAAAAAACAACAAGTAGGATTTACCGGTTACATCAATAGATAAGGTTTACACTAGTTACCAGTTCTTCTCACAAATTCTTCCTACCAGTTACAGTAACAATATTGCAACAATACCAACAATATCATTACCTGTTAATTGACATCAATGACAACATAACATATGATTAATGCAATCTTCATGCAAATGCCAACAATCATACAAATTCCAACATCTATATTCTCTCCTTCTTGCATCCTGATGTCATCAAATTTGCCTCCAACTGTCCACCTTAACATTTTATACATGAGGATCTCCTCCATAAATAGTCTTCAACTCATTCCACATCTCATAGGCTGTTTTAAGGTCTTGAATCTTAGCATACTCATTATCAAATAGAGTACTAGCAATCACCTCCATAGTTGTGTTGTTATCTTGCTTCTCTTTGATATGATCTATAGTGAGAACCTTTATAGGTTCATTGTACTCTATGGTTACATGAATCCATTATTGATCTCCTAGGGTTCTTAGGTACAGCTTCATTCTATCACACCATAATGTGTAATTCTCCTTAGATAACTTGGGGCCTTCCTTTTGTATCATCTTGGATCTTTCCTTAAGCTATTAAGCTCTTCTGAATCTAAGGACCAAGGCTCTAATACCAATTGTTGGTCCCAACTGATGTTGAGAGGGGAGGGGTGAATCAACACTATATCGGTTCTACCAGATATAACCTTAATCAAAGTTTCTACTCAAAATTAACACTTATCAATATAAAAATCATTAATAAGAAACATGCACACATAAAATCAATCACAAATTAACACCAAGTTTTATAACGTGGAAACTCTGCACTCTTATGGAGTACACCCGATGAGGAGCCATCCCTATTAGGAGAATAAAATGACACTATCAAGTGCCACCTAGTTAAGGGATTTTCTTCAAGGCCTATTAGAACCTTTACCCTATTAGAGGTAGCCTTGTTAAAGGACTTAGGATCATCAATTATGATGTCACCCAGTTAAGGGATTTTAGAAAGGGAGTTGTTAAAGTCCACCTAACTAAGGGATTTTACTGTTGTAATTATTATAAAATATTAGAGAGAATGATTTAATCAGAATAGCTACTCTTAGCTTAATCAGGTCCAATTGAATCTCTTTGTTTTGACCACTTGTTACACTTGCTCTGCACTCTACTGGTGCTCTGCATTTCACTTGCTCTACACTCTACTGGTGCTTTGCATTTCACTTTCTCTATACTCTACTGGTACTCTACATTCTTTCCCTACTCTTCACACTATCCGAGCTCTACACACTCTCTTCACCACTTTTCTATTCACTTAGGTGTTTTGCACTCTTCTCACCTTGTTAGATCATCTCTCTTCAAAATTACTTAGCAATTTTTACAATCAAACTTTTTTGTTTTCGCCAAGAATCTATATACCATGTTTTGCCAACACATAAATGTTGTTTCCTAAATGAGTTCATGGTAAATTTGAAATTCAAATCTTCCCACACTTTCTCTGCGTGCTCTCCATCATTCTCACTAGCAACTCATCCTTATCTGCCACCACAACTCATGATTTTAGCAACTTATGGGTCGTATTCTTCTTTTTTAATGCGAACTAGAAAATCCACACAAATCTCACTTCAACTGGTTGTTAACTATTGCAAAATTATTAGCAGCTTGTTTGATTGATATCTCAACTTGACTAACTCACATTTGGTCATCGTATTCAAATTGCCAATTACTACTCTGAGATTATCGGTGGCTAGCATCCTTCAACTTGTATCACTGGTTCACCAGTGTAACCCTTCATCTTTTGCTGCCAGTCATTGGTCATCAAGCAGACTATTCACATGTTTGTCTAGAGTATTTCGGTCGAACATAAGACTACAAAATTACAATTTGAGTCACCTCCTATAACTGCATCATCATTTCAACTACTAGTTTAAGAAACTAATCTCAACACCTATTAGATGCTTGACTGGTCGGTCAACTACTTTGTTTATCCTTCAACCGATTAGTCTATGACCAACATATTGCTTAAGTGTGTCAATAATGCATATTAGGAACACACTGAATCCTCCATACAATTTGCAGCCATAAGTAAACTATTGATGTTTACCACACCTCATTGCCTATTAGCTTGGCTTTTATTCACCAATAAGTGTTAGTCATCATTGAAAATACTAACCGATGAACTAGTTTTGCCAACACCATCTATTATGCCAAAAAGCCTTCCATTCGAAAACACTAAAAGAATATGAGGTTAAGTACAACTTTATAGAGAAGCAAGCCTTGGCCATTGTCAAATGCCTTAAAAAATTCTAGTATTTCATTTCCTGCAATAAAACTATTGTTTATGTCACTCATCCTTTAGTCTGAGAGTATACAATGCAAGTTGACATTATGGAGAAAAGAGCCAACTAGATTATAAAAATCCTAGAGTATGACATTGATGTCAATCCTACTAAGGTAATCCATGGGAAGAGCCTCTGTGAATACATAGCCCAAGAGTCAAGGCCTCAAGAAGGTGAGACTACTGTGAATGAAGTCATGATGGCTACCTCCAAGCTGACAAAAGAATAATGGGTCATGAACCGAAAGAATTTCATGATGATTGGAATCTTTCTAGCCCACATTTCCCCTAAAAAGAGGAGGCTCTATAGGATGCAAAATAGAAGATACCACTTGGTTGAAGGGGTGCTTTACAAAATAAATTTTAATGGAATTCTGCTCCACTGTGTAGAGAAAGATCAAGTCCATAAGATCTTGCATAAATTCCATCATGGACTCTCAGGGGGCCACTATTCAGTGCAAACCACTATCACTAAGATTACCCATGCTGGGTATTTTTGTCCCTCAATGTTTAAAGATCCACATGCTCTGGTAAGGAAATGCAAGGAATGCCAATATTATAGTGGCAGACGTAGGAATGCAACAATGTCGCTTATGCCAATAGTGGTAGAAGAGCCCTTTGCTCACTGGGGTCTAGATTTCATAGGGATGGTTAATCTGCCAATCTCATTTAGACACGTGGATCCTCACTACCACTGATTACTTCACCAAATGGTCTAAAGTTGTACCCCTAATAAATGCAACTAAAACAAAAATTGTGGCATTTCTGGAGGAGCTAGTATGCCAGTATGGCCTGTCGAAGACTATAATATCAGATAATGCATCACCATTCATAGGTTCTTGAGTCACTCAATTCTCTCTCAGCCAAGGTATCTATCTAAAAAATTCCTCAAACTATTATCCACGAGGAAATGGCCTAGCTGAGTCCACTTACAAGAACTTGATAAGACTCATCAAAAAGATCGAGTCAGAATACAAAAGGGAGTGACATCATCACCTAAGAAATGCATTATGGGTAGACCAGATCACACTTAAGAAAGCCAACAATAAATCCCTGTACAAGATGGTTTAAAAAAAAGATGCCTTGTTCCCTATATCAATGGAAATCCCCTCATTATAGGTCCTTAAGTCTATTGAAGTGGAGCAAAATGATCCTATGGAAGTAAGATTAGGGGAACTCATGCAACTATATGAGGTGAGAGAAGAAACATTCAAATCACTTCAAAATTGCCAACAAATTGTTAAGAGATAGTTTGATGGTAGGAAGAGTTCTGACCCAGGATTCAAGTAGGGAGATCTTGTCTTGAAGTAGAATGAGAGGGCAACTAGGTTAGGTCAGCATGCAAAATTTGATGGCTTATGGGAGGGACCTTTACACATAACCAATTGCATGGAGTTAAATGTATTCGACCTCAAAAACATGCAAGGAGAGTCCCTTGAAATCCCAGTTAATGGGATTCACCTTAAACCTTTCATTAAAGCATTTGAGTTCCCATGGAAATAATGTATTTTAAGCGTTCCTTTATTTATTTAATTATTATTCTTCATGCATTGTAAGGAAAAAAAAGTAAACCATAAGATATGCTATGAATAAGAAAAAGAAGGTCATTATATTATATAGTAGTATCATTTTTACAATGCCTTGAAAAGGCTCTTAGCCTGTGGGTTTGTCAAATCAGGTTGGTAGGTTCTTAAGGAAGGATGTGTAATTCTTTAGCCATTCTCCTTGTCATCCTCCTCTTCCATAAGGAACTCAGAGTCTTCATCCTTGTCATCTTCTTCCACCATCCATTCATGGTTTGAGTTGCTATCCGACTCTTGGAATATTAATACAAGAACCAGATGTAGAATAATATGTGGTGTTAAAATCCGTGGGAAGATATAGTCCCAAAAATCAATGTACCAAGTTGTGACAACCAGAGCGAGCACTATCAAATGGACCTGGAGGAGAAACTCAGTAGTACACTCTACAAAAAACTGATGAGAAGACAATGACATAGTCTTTCAATCACTTATAAGCGGATACCAGTCCACATCTTCTCCAAAGGCTATGAAGTGTTGTAGGTTCAATGCCAAGGGTAGACCTTTGAAAGAAACAAAATATTCCACAATGTCCTCAAGACCACCTAGATACTTTGTTGGGAAGAGTGTCTGACTCAAGTCCATTGCCATATAATCATTTGTCCCAGCATCTAGCAATGAGGCCATGAAGTGGGAGAAAATGTCCATGTTGATACAGTATCTATTTACATCATCGATAAATTCCTCCCTAAGCACCCATTTGATAGCAGCAATAACCAAAGTGTTTTTTCATTGCCTAATACTCTACAACCTCTAGTCTAAAATATTACCTAGGAAAGTGACTTTAGCTTTACTGCTATTAATACTAATAGGAGTATCCATAACTCTATAAACTTCACCGTTAAGCTAGCTATTGTGCAAAAGAATGTCTAAAATGACATATTTATAGCTGATTTCCAATCTTGAGTAATAAATAAAAATTAAGAGCCAACGGCCTCAGTCTTTGATGTGGTTGTCCTTTCTCATTACTCATGCAAATGAATGAAGTTGGGCTTGAGAATTGCATATATCCTATTCAGAGCCTTGAAAAGAGAAGAAAGGTTCTCAAATGCCATGCATATCTTCAAGTACATCTTTCCCAAACCCAGTAAACCGTAGGACTATTTTGGCTTGTGTTAGCTTTGTTGGCCATAAATGTTCTTAATAAGGAGATTTGTCTTGACAAGTGGATCAGAATGACAATATATTGGGCTAGTATCTTTCCAAGAATGAAGATGACAAAGGTTCTTCACATTTTAGCATTAATATCACTTGGAAAATGAGGTGGCATTTGTGTTGATAGACACCTATAATAAATGCTCCCTTTTCACACACAAATCTAGGCATGTGATTCATTTAAGGAAGGAAGCCTCAAAATTGCATGCAAGATTTTCATTTAGAATCTCAAGTGCCAAAGTCCTCCAGAAGTGTCAGGAAAAGATTGTCTGTAGAGAAATAGAGATGGAAGCAAGGACCTCTAATCACTCCCAGGGCAAGATGTGGGTGGATGTGTCTACAAAAATTTTATATGTGTCCCACATTATGCCCCCAAAGCCAGATTACCCCAAGACTAAGCCCAAATCAAAGATGCACACCTGCAACCCCATGGTGGTAATCGACTCATTTGAAGATGTCATTGAACCAAACCTGTACAAACAACCAAAAGGTATATGGGAGGCCGCATGTGCAAGGATGTCAAACCATAAGAATGAGCTATAGTCTATGCCATTCAAATTTTGGAATAGTGACATTCCCAAATTATTGGTCCCCATGGTTCCATATTGTCCTGAATTTGTTGTAGCATGCACAAACAGATTCATGCCAGATGCTCCTTCAATATAGGACTCTTCTTTGTGGGTTATTGTAACGCCAAATGCTATTTGGGACATGTTGTGTTGCCCCAGGATTCATATCACTAAGGTTTTTGACAGAGATACTATGGAAGATTATTGGTACTATAGATGAGACATCATCCCTTTTTATCAAGTCATGCTGAATTAGAGCTTGGTGGTTGAGCCTCCCAAGCTCCTAGTGCCCTACATCAGCCTAAAGTAAGATGACCTTAAGGACATCTCCTCCACCATTGCATTCTTGTGTAGAAATGATAGTGACCGGGAGATCTTAGCTCTCATGATGCGGTTTGTTTTCAAATGCCAAAAGAAAAAAGAGCCCGTTTATTTTGACTTCTCTTTATTGATAGCCAAATAAATGATAAGCCAGTTGGCCAAGTTTGAGATATCACAGTGGTTTAGGTTTGCCTCATTCTTGGTTCATCTATTTGTATACCAGAATTGCACTTTCTTTAGTCAGTAAATGTGATTGGCTACCCACGATGAGCAAGGAAGTAGGATGCATATGTCTGCCTGGACACCCATCTTGTTGGCTACATATGATGCATATCAATTTTTAGACTGTTTCTTAACTCTTGTCTTTCTAGATTTTGGTATTATTCCTCAAGACCCACTTACCCGATTTACCCATATTAAGGGAAATTGGATGAGTAACGAATGCCCCCGCTATGATTGGTGATAAATTGAGACTTTGTCATGCTTTTATCATCAGAACTCTCAAGTTTTTGACATCTTTTGGTTTGTATAGTAGTAGTGATGTATTATAAATTGACTATAAGTATTCCATGTGTTAAACCTGAACTTATGAAATCGTGTTTGAACTTTGTCGGTCTATTCCAGCAACCATGCCATTTATTCCTACAGCCATGTGGTTTGTTCCTGTTGCCATGCAGATTATTTAGGGTAATATCATATGTGAATTAATAGTTGTGTTAATTAAATAAAATTCATATGTATGTCCTTGTATATTGTTTTTGTTGTAGTGTAGGTAATAAATGATGTCATGGTGGATATTCTCCTTTCGTACCTAAAGAAGGAAAGATCACGTAAGAGATAACTGAAGATCAAACTAAAGAGGACCTAAGCTAGTGCAAGGTACGGCATAGTCAGAGTAGCCAAGCTACACTACCAAAGTTTAACTTTAGTGTGCATTGAATTTGTAAACACGGCCACGACATGCAAAGACTGTGGTTTGGTTTAGATCCATGTTTCCTACAACCAAGCTCTAGTTATCTTCTTTATCAGTCAATCATCCGCCTCTCTTTCTAGGTGTGATTTTTGTTGTCTACTGTAATTAATCTTCTCTTTTATAATAAGATGTTCTTTTTCTCAGAGGTTAGATGAAATAGAAAGGAATAGAGCAGAGTATTTTTGATTAGCATTCTTGAGTTTCTTTTCAAAATATGTAATCACTTTCAGGAAGCAATGAATAAAATTATGTTATTATGATTTGTTAAAAGTAGTTTTCTAGAAGCTTGGTATTACTCATCCAAGGGGGCCTACTTGGTGAGTGATCCTGTGTGTGTTCGTTAAAATTAGTTTTCTTTCTTTAGTCGTAGTAGAGGTTCTTGCCTTGACTATTCCTGTAGCCACTAGAAATAGATCCACTGACTATTCTTGCACCCAAGCCAAAACAGAGTAATCTCTGTTATCCATATTAGATCTTTCCAACATTGCTTTTAGGAATATTATGCAAAAGTTTTCCTGTAGCCTTTCCATAATTTCCATTCTTGCCTTTCCTTTTTGCATAATGTTAGTTGTTGCAGTAATGCAAAATAGCCATTGAAGGAACTTAGTGCATATATAGTGCAGACCCATTTCATGTATTACATCCCTAGGTTGATAACTAAATGAGCACTAGCCATGAAAATAGTAACTTTACCAGATGAATAGAAGATTTAAACTAGGAGCACCATCATCAGCATCTCGAACTAGATTTTCTAGATTGGAACTTGGTCATCTGTTAAAGGACTTCAAGGAGGACATTATAAACAATATGGATACCTAATTGGATACACTAGTAGCAAAGAAGAAGCATGAGGAAGCTGATGTATTTCTTATAGAATTTTGCCCTCATTGTAAACAGTGAAAGAAGGATTGCAGATGTAAAATGGTTGCAAATGTGGAGGTACCTGACTTCAAGCCAATTCAAGCTGAGGATGAGCAAGTCTTCTATATTGCTCAAAGAAGACCAAATTTCCAAAGACAAAGTATGCCTCCAGATCCACTTTCTTTTTCTGGTTATAGTGGAAATTCTTATGCACCAAATAACCAATGTGTGAGGCCCTACCCCGACTCAGTTTGACATTTTCAGTTATTTGCATATTGAGACTATTATGGATGCTTTATTTTATGTTTTATGGACTTAGAAATTATATGATTCCATGATTTGGATCACATTGACATATGTTGATGCTTTATTTTATGCATGATGATTATGAAACTATAGATATGTTGCTAGAATAGAATTACATTGTTATGGTGAATATCATTATTGGAAATTGCAGGACTTCATTTTGATGATAGAAAAATGATGCTTATTGCGTGAATGGTTCAATTTTGAGAATTACGTTAATTGCTTATGTGAAATCGAATTTAATTGAAAGAGATATTGAATTATTGTTGCCAATGTATGAAGTATTTGATGAGCAATGAAATCCATGTATTTGATTATGTATAATTGTGATTATTTGGAATTACTAATGTGTTAATTGAGATGCGCAGGAAAATTATCCATGTGACTATGGAATTTATATGGAGAACCAAACCTAGACCAATGTGCGTTTGTTAAGCCGGGAGTTGTCTATTTGGAGAGACAACACCCCATTTGTAATGTATTTTATTTGTGAAGTGTATGATGCTTGAGTGTTAAAATTAATTTATATGTATATGTGTAATCCTACAAGAGACAAATTCCATGTGTGATTTTTATATTGTATTTTTATTGTGTCACTTGACACATGTGCTGATTAGTGTCATTGATTTTGACTTGTCTCTTGGAGGGAGTTTTGTTTCTACCAAAGCCATTCAAAAACATGAGTGTGGTCCCAAATTTGCCTTGGGTAGGGAGTCTTGGGAGTGGTCAACTCAAGTTTGACCCGTAGGTAAACTTCAATTGGGATTCTAAAGGGTTAAATGGACTCCTAGGGTCAGTTTTAAGGCTTTTCCAAAGGTCCAAAGGGTATACCTATGGGTTAGGGGTATTTTGAAACATGTGGCTTCTCCCATGTGACTATTTAGTCACTTCAAAAAGTGGTGTTTCCAAGATGAACGAAAATTCAACTTAGAAAGTTCCTCCTAGGATGGACAACCTTCTCTTTTGATGTCAAACTCTCTTCCCCATCTTCTTCCACCTTTTTTCCTTTCCAATTTTAGTAATGTGTAAGAGTTTGGGAAGGGCAACCAATGGGAACTCTCACCTCACCCAAGGGGTTGGGAAGTGTGTAAGAGGCCTTCTTAGGCAAGAATTGGAGACTTAGTGAGTAATCACCCACTCTCCATTTTTGGAGATTATGCCTTGTTTTGAAAAATTAGTAGTAGAATAGAACTTTTGGTGGAATTTGGAGAAAAGTTTGTGTGGAATTGGGCAGCTCATCCCCAACTAATTTTAGCATACCTATTGGCAGAATAAGGTTGGTTTTTATCTCGTCTTGTTTATGTTGTTTATGTTAGTTTATGTTGTTTTGTTGAAGAAAAGAGATGCTTGAAAAGAAAGTGTTTTATGAAGTTTTTTTTTGTTGAAGTAAAGAATGTGTAGTTTCATTTCCATGTGTTTTGTTTTGTGTTCTTGTTGTTTTTGGGAGTGTCCAAGATCTCCTACTCTTGGGAGGGTAGGAAGATCTTGGGGTGGAAGGAGTATGACAGCCTTGGGTGAGAGGCTCTCCTTATGGAGAGTGATCTCTAGGGTGTCCTTTGTGACCCTTGTTGCATAGCCTTGTGTATGCATTTGGGGGTCATAAGGGGAGTAAATATGGCCTTGAGCCTTTTGGGGGGCATAAGGAATGTGGAAGTATTTTGTTGCATTTGTATTGCCATGAGGTGGCTAGTGTTGTATTTGGCTTGCAATCTCCCCATTGGTACTTGGTCCACATCCACCCATGGAAGAATCATCACGAATGTGGTGAAAGTGTAGCTTAGGATGGGAAATTTGTATGTTGAGTGTCTTCCTATGTTTGTTGTGGAGTTTGCTTGATTGTAACCCGTCTAGTGCTTGGTTCTCCAAGCTCGGGGGTGGCTTCTAGTAAGCCTAGGCTAGGAGGTGAGCTCTCCATGGTCAAAGATGTGTTTTATTGCAGGTTGCATGGGTTGGGGAAAGAAGGATTAAAGAACTATGTTGCTGTTTTGTGTTGCAGAAAAGTGTTTTAAAAAGAAGAGAAAGGGGATAGATTCAATGTTGTAGTTTGTATAAAAGAAGAAATGTGAGCATTTGTTGTATTTACTTTCAAGAAAAGAAAGTTTTGTATTACATTCATGTTATCATGAAAAAGAAAAAAACATTGTTGGGTTTTCATACCCATTTGTATCCATATTTATTTTGTATCTACATTTGCTAATGAAATGCACATGTTTTTTTTTCCTACTTTGGTAGTTTTGCAAAAGAAGAAAGAAATGTGTTAGTTGCATTTAAATCTTCATGATTTACATAATAAAAGAGAAATAGATGCACTTTTGTGTAAACTGAAATTAAAATTAGTTGTTACCCCTATTTCTTTAAGTTGAATATGTTGCTGTAAATTTATTTAAAAATAGTCATCTATTTTCCCATTTATTGCAGAAAATGAAATTTATTATAATAGTCTATTCTTTTCAAAAAAAAAAGAAAGAAACATTTAGCATTTAGTAATAGTATTTTTGTTACTAAGAAAAATGAATATATACTAGGAAATCCCTTTAAATGCATTTTGATGATTTACAAAATAATATTAAACTCAAAAGGAAAGCCTATATGGGTCATAGACAAAAAAAAAAGTAAATGGTAGCAATATATATATACATATTCAAATATTTTAGCTCTTAAAATGTTATTTTGATAATCTGCTTATACAAAAGAAAAAAAAAAAGAATATTTATAGCTCTAATAATACTAAACAAAAAAAAAGAGATCTAATAGACTTGTTAAATAAATCATTTAAAAACATATATATATATATATATTAGAGTGAACATTCTTTATATTGCACAGTAAACCTATGAACATTCTTTTATATATGCACAGTAAACCTATGAACATTCTTTTAAATATATATATATATATATATATATATATATACACTGGAAAACGAAAAAGCATATTTAATAGTAAAGAAACCTTATTTTTTATTTTATTTTAAAAATATTACTAAACCCCCCCCAAAAAAAAATGAATCAGTGTTTTGAAACAAGGGCATGTTTTGTATGAATCACGGGGGCCACAACACTTTGGCGGCGGCGGCGGTAGCCTGCGGCACCCGTAAACTGCGGGCAGCGACGTCCGCAGCCTGCGGGCAGCACCGTCCGCAGCCGGTGGTGCCCCGCGCTGCTGGCACTTCCCTCGCTCCGCCTCCTCCTTACTCCCCACGCCGCAGTGTAAACACAAGCCCCGCTCGGCCCTTTCTCCACCTGATAACCAGTTAAAAAACATGCAAAAAAAAGAGGGGGGTTGGCTTCGGCTCACCCCTGCGCGCCGCCTCTCATGGCCGTCGACCCTCCTTCACCTGCACACACTCACAAATTAAAAAAAGGAGATTTCAAACACACACACAGCACAACCAAAAAGGGGGGGAAAGTAAAAGATGTTGGCCAATTTGCCCTAACCCTAGTCTCGGGTTAGGGCAAACTCTCATAGGGATTCAAATAAGTTATGTGTGTGTTAGGAGTGTAAGGAAAAAGGGGGGGTTGAATAATTTAATAAAAGGAAGACCCCACCCTCTTTGGGAAATATAATTATAAGTTTGTGTATAAAGATATAGATAAATATATATATATATATATATATATGTATATATATATATATATATATATAATTTTATATATGTATATACATATATATATCTTTATACATAAAAATATATATATATATGTATATATATATATATATATGTATATATATATATATATATATATATATATATATATATATATATGTATGCGAATCTTTTTATATATATATGTGTGGTTTAATTTCGATATTCATTTGGGATCAAATAGTTAATTGTAAAGCTAAGTAATGTCTTCTTTTAAATTATTGATAAATGTAGGAGCATTTTAATAAAGTAAAAAAAAAAAAAAAGAGAGAGAGATTTGATACTTTTGGGAGGGTAAATTCTAGAGGATTAAATTGACCATGTTGACCCCTCTATTCTGAGAATTAATGGGCTTGTTTCAAATTAATGAATATTTGATTTAGCAAATTTATTTAATCTAAGAGTTAGGATGAGTTAATATTTGACCCAAGTAGTTAATGAACTATAGAAAGTTTTTTTAACTTATTTTAGAAATTTTATATTTAGTTTGGAATTTCTTGCTAGAAAATTTAACCATTTAATAGAAGATTAATGATCACTAGTTGGGGAAATAATGGCTCGTTTTTAACATAGATTATTTTTGTCCCATTAATTTAGTTGTTTGGTTTATTTGAAACATAGTTAAGACCAAACTAAGTTGCATTATTTTAATTAAGTAAGTTGTTAATTAGTTAAGTAATTTAAAAAAATAAAATTTCCGTTTGTGCCCAAAAGTTGGGCATGACATTTTGGTATCAGAGCAAGGTTGCCAACACTAGGAACCTTACTCCATTACGTTTCACTATGATTATTTAATTAATTAAATTGTATTTATTTTTATTTTTAAATTAGCTAAAATAATTCCTCCTAAAATAGTTATTTATTTCATTTTATTTTATTTTCTTAAAGAGGACGCCTCCAACTACGCGACAAGCTTGCAAACGTGGTAGAGGCCCTAGGCGTGAACGCATGGCACGTGAAGAGGTCATCAAGGAGGAATCGGTTCAGGAAGTGAACCCAGTAGCTCCTCTCGAATGATCAGTTGACCCGAACTGAGACATCTTGGTAGCTCTTCAGAACCTGATTGGCCTAGTTCAGGATAGGCTTCCGGTAGTAGATCACAATGTTGAGAACCAGAACTCAGGAAGTCATAGAACAGTAGAATGGGAATGGAGTAGGAGCCCACCTCCTAATCCCGTAGAGAGTCAAGCTAGGCATGAGCCTAAACCCATTCACCTACCAGCACCACCTCCAGCCGTAGCACCAGTGTATATTGAGAGGGCACGTCGGGATCCAAGGGATCTAATCAGAGAGGTTATGCGTCTTCAGCCACCATCGTTTGGGGGATCTATCGATGGGGTAGAGGCAGAGGCATGGCTTTTAAGCCTAGATAGGTGCTTTGCATTGCGCTCTTATAAGAGCAATCTAAAAGCACGTGCAGCGGTTCACCTATTGCAAGGAACAACCTCCACATGGTGGAGACAGGAAGAATATAAGTGTGGCTTAGAGATAGAGACCCTCACTTGGGAGATTTTCACAGAGAGATTCAGGGAGAGGTACTTATCAGAGCATTTTAGACAGCATAGGGTGGATGAGTTTCATGACCTCCAGCAGAAGGGTCTTTCAGTGACCCAGTACGAGAACAAGTTCTTTGAACTCTTACCTTATGTAGACTACCTGAAAGATGAAAAGCTTCTCATCAACCGATTTATCAGAGGATTGAATTCCGGCATAGCAGGACTAGTGAGAATGGCCGCTCTAGGGAGCCTCTGAGTAGCCGAGGAGATTCAGGTCAGACCATAGGACTCGAAGGATCGATTCCAGAACCGTAACCCTTCACCACAGACTTATGGGTTTCAGAAACCCCATTGGAAAGGTAACAACAGGCACTCATCAGGGTTCTCTAAACCCCCTCCTCCGCAACAGTCACAGCAAAACCAGAGGCAAAGGCCTCTGTAGAGTTAGCAGGGCACAAAGCCCAAGCAGTGGCAGTCACAGGGTCAGAGGCGAGATCAGAGATCTCAGGGTCCTTACACACCTTTGGCAAGGACTCAGCAGTCCTCTAGAGGTGGGTACAGTGGTTCTAGTAGAACAGGGTGACAGTCTTTCTCCAGACCACAGGGAGTGTAGTTTCAGGCACGTAGCGCTTGCTTCACATGTGGAGCCATGGGACACATGGTGAGAGAGTGTCCTCAGGGTCAGATAGAAGGGAATCAGAGGATGACAGCATTAGAGCCGACAGTTGGGGATATGGGCAAGTCCCATAGGGTCTTCGCAGCAGTTGACAACTACCAAGTAGAGCATCAGGCCATGGTTATTGAGGTAGTAGGTATGATCAGAGGTAGCAGTGTATCTATATTATTTGATTTAGGAGCTACTGATTCTTTTATATCTCCATTGGTTGTGGAGTGTTGCAGGCTAGTGGCAATTAGGCAAGAGGTCAGCTGGGAAGTGGAATTAGCTTCAGGGGCTAGAGTGTCAGTGGAATCAGAGGTTAAGGGTTGTCAGCTTCAGATTGGTAATACCACCACCTTAGTAGACCTTAGAGTTACACCACTCGGATCATATGGCGTCGTACTTGGCATGGATTGGCTTTATGCCCACAGAGCCAAGATGGATTGTTGCCTAAAAAGGATCGAGTGTGAGGATGATCATGGCTCTCCTATAGTGATCACTGGAATTCAGAGACCTGTGTCTCTTTGTATGATCTCCACCATGCAGCTTAAGTGGAGCATGCGAAAGGGATGTCAGTTATTTGCCATCACCACTAGTGATAGAGAAGAAGAAGAGGAAAAAGAACCATCCATTGACGACCATCCCATCCTTAAGGAATTTTCAGATGTATTTCCTTTAGACTTACCTAGTATGCCGCCCTGTAGGGAGATTGATTTTCATATAGACCTTGTTCCAGGAGCCGAACCAATTTCAAGAGCACCATATAGAATGACCACAAATGAGCTTAATGAGCTCAAGTTATAGCTTGAGGAACTCTTAGAGAAGGGCCACATTCACCCTAGTGTATCCCCTTGGGGTGCACCAGTCATCTTCGTGAAGAAGAAGGATGGATCTCTCTGATTATGCATGGATTACCGTCAGTTGAACAAAGTAACTATCAAGAACCGATATCCATTGCCCACGATCGACGATTTATTTGACCAACTTCAAGGTGCCAAAGTATTTTCCAAGATTGATCTAAAGTTAGGGTACCATCAGTTGAGGATAGTGGATAGTGATATCCACAAGACCGCATTTCGCACTAGATATGGCCACAAAGTATTTTCCAAGATTGATCTAAAGTCAAGGTACCATCAGTTGAGGATAGTGGATAGTGATATCCACAAGACCGCATTTCGCACTAGATATGGCCACTATGAGTTCATCGTGGTCCCATTCGGTCTTACAAATGCCCTAGCAGTTTTTATGAGTCTCATGAATGGAGTATTCCGTACATTTCTTGACCATTTTGTGATTGTGTTTCTCGACGACATTTTGATATATTCACGAAATGAGGAGGAGCATGAGGAACACTTGAGACAGGTTTTGCAGTGTTTGAGGGAAAATTAGTTGTATGGTAGTTTGTCGAAGTGTTCTTTCTTTAGAACAGAGATCAAGTACCTTGGTCATGTTATATCCGGTGATGGGATCTCAGTAGACCCATCAAAGATCAGAGCCATTATGGATTGGCCAGCACCTACCAGTATGACAGAGGTCAGGAGCTTCATGGGCTTAGCAGGTTATTACCGACATTTTGTTGAGGGATTCTCTAGAGTTGCTCATCCTATCACTTCTCTTCAGCACAAAGGGAAGAAGTTTGAGTGGACGGAGAAGTGCGAGAAGGCCTTTCAAGAACTTAAAAAGGCACTTACTACCACACCTATCCTTGTAGTACCAGATCCTTCAGCTGATTTCATGGTTTGCACGGATGCTTCCCTAGAGGGTTTAGGAGCAGTACTTATGCAGAATGGCAGGGCTATAGCTTTTGAGTCTAGGAAACTCAAGACTCACGAGCTTAATTACCCTACTCATGACCTTGAGCTTGCAGCCATAGTGCATGCACTTGTGAGATGGAGACATTTCCTTTTGGGTCATCATTTTGAGTTGCACTCAGACCATCAGAGCCTTTAGTACATATTTACTCAGCCGAATCTTAATGTACGTCAGAGGAGATGGATGGAATTCTTGTGTGAGTATGATTTTGATGTTCACTACATCAAAGGGAAAGAAAATGTAGTTGCAGATGCTTTGAGTAGGAGACGTCATGAGGTATACACCATGTCTATGAGCATGGATTTGAGAGATCGGATCATGCAGCGATTGCCAGAGGACAGATGGTATTTACAGGTTTGCCAGGCTATACGATCTCAAGAAACTTTAGAAGGGAAATATGTGGATTATTCCTTAGAGCCCGATGGTTTATTACGCCATAGAGGGTGCATCTATGTACCTTCTTCCGGGGGATTGTGAGAGTTCATTATCACAGAGGCTCATAGAGCTCCTTATGCAGCACATCCCAGGGTCAAGAAGTTGCATGCAGACTTGAGAGAACTATACCATTGGCCAAGAATGCGATAGCTTATTGCCGAGTTGGTAGCCCGATGCCTTGAGTGTCAGAGAGTCAAGGTGGAGCACCGCCATCCAGGTGGGCTGCTCCAATCTCATGCTATACTAGAGTGGAAGTGGGACACTATATCCATGGATTTCATCATTGGTCTCCCTATGTCATCTCACCGCCATGATGCCATCTTGGTGACGGTTGACAAGTTGACCAAAGTGGCTCACTTTTCACCAGTTCGTACCACCTTCATAGCACCAGCAGTAACATAGGCATTTTTGCGAGACATTGTCAAACTTCATGGTGTTCCATGTAAGATCATTTATGATAGGGATTCCCTCTTCACTTCTTCTTTTTGGAAGGCATTACAGGCAGCTATGGGTACCAAGCTCAATTTCAGTACAGCCTATCATCCGGAGATGGATGGCCAGATAGAGAGAGTTAATCAGGTGTTAGAGGATATGCTTCACATGTATGTCATGGATCACCAGACCAGATGGGAAGAGTATCTTCCCTTAGTGGAGTTTTCCTATAACAATGGGCATCACACGTCCTTGGGGATACCACCCTATCAGGCATTGTATGGCAAACCTTGTAGGACACCATTGAGTTGGGACCGCATAGAGGACAGAGTTGCTATTGGTCCAGAGATAGTTTGGGATATGGAGCAGCAGGTGGATTTGATTAGGCAGCGTCTTAGGGAGGCACAGGATAGACAGAAGAAATATGCAGATGCAAAGAGGGTTGATCGTAGCTACTCAGTTGGGGACAGAGTCTTCTCGAGAGTGCGACCGCATAAGAGTCCAATCCGATATGGAAAGGGTTCTAAGCTCGCACCCTGATTTGTAGGACCATTTGAGATCCTTGAGAGGATAGGACCAGTTGCCTACCGCCTAGCATTACCACCTAGCCTATCACGCATCCACGATGTGTTTCATGTATCAGTTTTGAGGAAGTATATCTATGATGAGTCTCATATTCTAGATTGGGATGCCTTGTAGGTGGAGTTGGACGGGCAGCTACCTTTAGAGCCCATTCGCATTTTGGCATGTTGGACACTGAGTCTTTGAGGTCGAGAGCTGGACCAGGTTAGGGTTCAGTGGGATTGCTATGATGAGGTCACAGCCTCATGGGAGGATGCAGCACGTATGAGATCACAGTACCCCCACCTTTTTTATGAACTCCAGGAGGAAGTTCATGCCTAGAGGGGGAGGGTGTGAGGCCCTACCCCGACTCAGTTTGAAATTTTCAGTTATTTGCATATTGAGACTATTATGGATGCTTTATTTTATGTTTTATGGACTTAGAACTTATATGATTCCATGATTTGGATCACATTGACATATGTTGATGCTTTATTTTATGCATGATGATTATGAAACTATAGATATGTTGCTAGAATAGAATTACATTGTTATGGTGAATATCATTATTGGAAATTGCAGGACTTCATTTTGATGATAGAAAAATGATGCTTATTGCGTGAATGTTTCAATTTTGAGAATTACGTTAATTGCTTATGTGAAATCGAATTTAATTGAAAGAGATATTGAATTATTGTTGCCAATGTATGAAGTGTTTGATGAGCAATGAAATCCATGTATTTGATTATTTATAATTGTGATTATTTGGAATTACTAATGTGTTAATTGAGATGCGCAGGAAAATTATCCATGTGACCATGAAATTTATATGGAGAACCAAACCTAGACCAATGTGCGTTTGTTAAGCCGGGAGTTGTCTATTTGGAGAGACAACACCCCATTTGTAATGTATTTTATTTGTGAAGTGTATGATGCTTGAGTGTTAAAATTAATTTATATGTATATGTGTAATCCTACAAGAGACAAATTCCATGTGTGATTTTTATATTGTATTTTTATTGTGTCACTTGACACATGTGCTGATTAGTGTCATTGATTTTGACTTGTCTCTTGGAGGGAGTTTTGTTTCTACCAAAGCCATTCAAAAACATGAGTGTGGTCCCAAATTTGCCTTGGGTAGGGAGTCTTGGGAGTGGTCAACTCAAGTTTGACCCGTAGGTAAACTTCAGTTAGGATTCTAAAGGGTTGAATGGACTCCTAGGGTCAGTTTTAAGGCTTTTCCAAAGGTCCAAAGGGTATACCTATGGGTTAGGGGTATTTTGAAACATGTGGCTTCTCCCATGTGACTATTTAGTCACTTCAAAAAGTGGTGTTTCCAAGATGAACGAAAATTCAACTTAGAAAGTTCCTCCTAGGATGGACAACCTTCTCTTTTGATGTCAAACTCTCTTCCCCATCTTCTTCCACCTTTTTTCCTTTCCAATTTTAGTAATGTGTAAGTGTTTGGGAAGGGCAACCAATGGGAACTCTCACCTCACCCAAGGGGTTGGGAAGTGTGTGAGAGGCCTTCTTATGCAAGAATTGGAGACTTAGTGAGTAATCACCCACTCTCCATTTTTGGAGATTATGCCTTGTTTTGAAAAATTAGTAGTAGAATAGAACTTTTGGTGGAATTTGGAGAAAAGTTTGTGTGGAATTGGGCAGCTCATCCCCAACTAATTTTAGCATACCTATTGGCAGAATAAGGTTGGTTTTTATCTCCTCTTGTTTATGTTGTTTATGTTAGTTTATATTGTTTTGTTGAAGAAAAGAGATGCTTGAAAAGAAAGTGTTTTATGAAGTTTTTTTTTGTTGAAGTAAAGAATGTGTAGTTTCATTTCCATGTGTTTTGTTTTGTGTTCTTGTTGTTTTTGGGAGTGTCCAAGATCTCCTACTCTTGGGAGGGTAGGAAGATCTTGGGGTGGAAGGAGTATGACAGCCTTGGGTGAGAGGCTCTCCTTATGGAGAGTGATCTCAAGGGTGTTCTTTGTGACCCTTGTTGCATAGCCTTGTGTATGCATTTGGGGGTCATAAGGGGAGTAAATATGGCCTTGAGCCTTTTGGGGGGCATAAGGAATGTGGAAGTATTTTGTTGCATTTGTATTGCCATGAGGTAGCTAGTGTTGTATTTGGCTTGCAATCTCCCCATTGGTACTTGGTCCACTTCCACCCATGGAAGAATCATCACGAATGTGGTGAAAGTGTAGCTTGGGATGGGAAATTTGTATGTTGAGTGTCTTCCTATGTTTGTTGTGGAGTTTGCTTGATTGTAACCCGTCTAGTGCTTGGTTCTCCAAGCTTGGGGGTGGCTTCTAATAAGCCTAGGCTGGGAGGTGAGCTCTCCATGGTCAAAGATGTGTTTTATTGCAGGTTGCATGGGTTGGGGAAAGAAGGATTAAAGAACTATGTTGCTGTTTTGTGTTGCAGAAAAGTGTTTTAAAAAGAAGAGAAAGGGGATAGATTCAATGTTGTAGTTTGTATAAAAGAAGAAATGTGAGCATTTGTTGTATTTACTTTCAAGAAAAGAAAGTGTTGTATTACATTCATGTTATCATGAAAAAGAAAAAAACATTGTTGGGTTTTCATACCCATTTGTATCCATATTTATTTTGTATCTACATTTGCTAATGAAATACACATGTTTTTTTTTCCTACTTTGGTAGTTTTGCAAAATAAGAAAGAAATGTGTTAGTTGCATTTAAATCTTCATGATTTACATAATAAAAGAGAAATAGATGCACTTTTGTGTAAACTGAAATTAAAATTAGTTGTTACCCCTATTTCTTTAAGTTGAATATGCTGCTGTAAATTTATTTAAAAATAGTCATCTATTTTCCCATTTATTGCAGAAAATGAAATTTATTATAATAGTCTATTCTTTTCAAAAAAAACGGAAAGAAACATTTAGCATTTAGTAATAGTATTTTTGTTACTAAGAAAAAGGAATATATACTAGGAAATCCCTTTAAATGCATTTTGATGATTTACAAAATAATATTAAACTCAAAAGGAAAGCCTATATGGGTCATAGACAAAAAAAAGAGTAAATGGTAGCAATATATATATACATATTCAAATATTTTAGCTCTTAAAATGTTATTTTGATAATCTACTTATACAAAAGAAAAAAAAAAAGAATATTTACAGCTCTAATAATACTAAACAAAAAAAAAGAGATCTTATAGACTTGTTAAATAAATCATTTAAAAACATATATATATATATATATATATATATATATATATTAGAGTGAACATTCTTTATATTGCACAGTAAACCTATGAACATTCTTTTAAATATATATATATATATATATGCTGGAAAACGGAAAACATATTTAATAGTAAAGAAACCTTGTTTTTATTTTTATTTTAAAAATAATACTAAACCCAAAAAAAATAAAAATGAATCAGCGTTTTGAAACAAGGGCATGTTTTGTATGAATCACGGGGCCCGCAGCACTTGGGCGGCGGCAGTCGCAGCCTGCGACACCCACAGACTGCGGGCGGCGACGTCCGTAGCCTGCGAGAGCCGCAGCCTGTGGGCAGTGCCGTCCGCAGTCGGCAGTGCCCCACGCTGCCGGCACTTTCCCCCTCTCTGCCTCCTCCTTACTCCCCACGCCGCGGTGTAAACACAAGCCCCGCTCGGCCCTTCCTCCGCCCGATAACCAGTTAAAAAATATGCAAAAAAAAGAGGGGGGTTGGCTTCGGCTCGCCCTTGCGCGCCACCTCTAATGGCCGCCGACCCTCCTTCACCTGCACACACTCAGAAATTAAAAAAAAAAGATTTCAAACACACACACAGCACAACCAAAAAGGGGGGGAAAGTAAAAGATGTTGGCCAATTTGCCCTAACCCTAGTCTCGGGTTAGGACAAACTCTCATAGGGATTCAAAATAGTTATGTGTGTGTTAGGAGTGTAAGGAAAAAGGGGGGGTTGAATAATTTAATAAAAGGAAGACCCCACCCTCTTTGGGAAATATAATTATAAGTTTGTGTATAAAGATATAGATAAATATATATATATATATGTATATATATATATATATATGTATATATATATATATATATATATATATATATAATTTTATATATATATATATATATACATATATATATCTTTATACACATATATATATATATATATATAATTTTATATATATATATATACATATATATATATGTATGCGAATCTTTATATATATATATGTGTTGTTTAATTTCGATATTCATTTGGGATCAAATAGTTAATTGTAAAGCTAAGTAATGTCTTCTTTTAAATTATTGATAAATGTAGGAGCATTTTAATAAAGTAAAAAAAAAAAAAAAAAGAGAGAGAGATTTGATACTTTTGGGAGGGTAAATTCTAGAGGATTAAATTGACCATGTTGACCCCTCTATTCCGAGAATTAATGGGCTTGTTTCAAATTAATGAATATTTGATTTAGCAAATTTATTTAATCTAAGAGTTAGGATGAGTTAATATTTGACCCAAGTAGTTAATGAACTATAGAAAGTTTTTTTAACTTATTTTAGAAATTTTATATTTAGTTTGGAATTTCTTGCTAGAAAATTTAACCATTTAATAGAAGATTAATGATCACTAGTTGGGGAAATAATGGCTCGTTTTTAACATAGATTATTTTTGTCCCATTAATTTAGTTGCTTGGTTTATTTGAAACATAGTTAAAACCAAACTAAGTTGCATTATTTTAATTAAGTAAGTCGTTAATTAGTTAAGTAATTTTAAAAAAAAAAAAATTTCCATTTGTGCCCAAAAGTTGGGCATGACACAATGGCAATCACCATATTCTCAAAATTTTGGTAATTATCAAAATTTGTATGGTTCTCAAGGCCAAGGGCAACATTTTGGTAATCAAATTCCACAGTGGTAGCAACCACAAGGGAACTAGTACCCACCTCAGGGCCAAGGAAGCTAGTTTCAAGGGAATTGGCAACCTACTTCTCAATGGAGGGGGAGCCAGCCATGGAATGCCCAATCTTCTTGTTATCAGCTACCTATCCAGCAGCCACAACCTCCTACGCTAATGCCTCCTCTTCTTGCCACTACTGTACCACCTAAAACAACATAGTTGCATACTCAACCATTGCCAAATCCTAATATTAAGTCTCAACAATAACCATAAGCTTATTTAGCTGATCTAAATCAATACCCAGCCTATTCTTTATCTCTAAATGACATTCACCTCTGATCTGGGACAACTTTGCCTAATCCCTCTCATCCAGTTATCACTGAGGTACAAGAGGAGAAAGAAATCTCTAATCCAATAGATATAATACCTCAGAGCCAAATATTGCCACCATTTCCCAACAGATTGCAAGAAAAGGAAGTTCCCATAGAACAATAGCAAGGCTTTGATATTATAGATCAACTTAAGCATATCTGTGTTAAAATTTGATTGTTGCAAGCAATAAAGGATGTTCCCATATATAGTAAGACACTGAGAGAAGCATGTCTAAAAAAACCTTGTACGAAGAAAAAGGATCCACAAATAGCACATGCTATGGGTCAACTGGCAGATATTATGTTAGGCAAGATTGTCATTCCAAAATATTGTGATCCAAGTAGTCCTGTTGTGAGTATAGTCATTAATGGTAGTCAAATAAAAAATGTTTTGATTGATTTAGGGGCAGCCATTAATGTAATGACAAGGGAAGTAATGAAACAACTTGAGATCAATAGTTTAAGGCCTACACCCATAGTTCTATAGCTTGCTAATAGCTCTACAATGAGACCTGATGGTATCATTGAAGATGTAGTAGTTATTTTGGATTCCTGGGAATATCTTGCAGACTTTATGATTTTATCTCCAAAAGCAACATTGGGAGGATATCCAGTGATTTTGGGTAGACCTTTGCTTGCCATAGCTGATGAATATATTAGATATAGATCAAGGGATATGACTATTTCAGATGTGAGTTCTACAAAAACATTAGCCTTGTATTCTCCAACACAACCCCAACTTGAACAATAACAAGCCATTTGGCCTATTTTGGGAGAAGAATCTAAGGAAGTTGACTCTATTAATCACCTTATGATTATTAATCAAGGGCCATTCATGCAATTACATGATGATAAATCAATTCTTTATAAAATCCTGATAAATGAATCAATAGAAGAGCAACAATTGTAGAAATTGGTTCCAAATATTGCAGGTTTGGACTTTCCTACAGCCACTGATATATTACATACTCTATTGCTGTAGGAATTAACTTCTCATTTTTTTGATATGAACTAGATTGATCTTACTATTAAGATAGAAGTGGAGTTAAATAAATGTTTGAATATCAATAGAGATCTCTCAGATACTCAAAAAGAGGCCCTTGTGGACTTGCTGAAATTTCATAAAAATGCTTTTGCATGGGATTACAAGGATATGCATGGGATAGATCCAGCAGTTTTCACCCATTGTATTTATATAAAAGAAGAGTGTTGCCCACTCAGACAACCTCAAAGAAGAATCAATCCTACCTTGAAAGAGATAGTTAAAGAAGAATTGCAAAAGTTGTTAAAAGTTGGGTTTATCTATCCTATCTCTGACAGCCAATGGTTATCACCTCTGGTTATAGTCCCTAAGAAAGGAGGAAAATGGAGGGTATGTGTTGATTATATAGCCCTGAACATAGCAACAAGAAAAGAACATTTTTCATTACCATTTATGGATCAGGTATTGGACTCTTTGGCTAGTAAAAAATACTTTTCATTCCTTGATGGATTGGGTGGTTACAATCAGATCCAGATAACCCTAGAGGATCAAGAGAAGACAACATTTACTTTTCCATGGGCACATATGCATATTTTGCTCTTCCTTTTAGGTTGTGTAATGCTCCAGCCACTTTTCAAAGAGCAGTGATCAGTATCTTTTATGATATTTCTCAAGACATTATGGAAATTTATATGGATGACTTTACAACTTATGGTTCTGAACTTGAGCAAGCATTGGGTAATCTGAAAAAAGTTTTGCAGCAATGTGAAGACTACAATTTGTCATTAAATAGTGAGAAATGTTTCATCATGATGCAAGAAGGAATAGTCCTTGGTCATCATATCTCTATAGAAGGCATCTAGATGGATTCAACAAAAATTAAGGCTATTCAGCATACCAATGACCCTATGAAGCAAAAATATGTAAGAAGTTTTCTTGGTCATGCTGGATGCTATAGACAGTTTATCAAAGATTTTGGTAAAATTACAAATCCCTTATATTCACTGCTTACCAAAGATATGGAATTTAAATAGACCCCAGCATGCAATGAAGCTTTCTTAAAGCTTAAGCATGCTTTGACTCAAGCACCAATTCTTAAAGGCCCAAATTGGTCTCTACCATTCCAAATCCATACAGATGCATCTGATTATGCAATAGGAGCAGTGTTAGGATAGAAAATTGACAAATTGGAAAATGCAATATATTATATTAGCAACAACTTACAGGGACCTGAGTTGAATTACATAGTCACTGAAAAGGAAATGCTTGCTATTATATATGAACTTAACAAATTTAGACACTATATCATAGGATATCCCATATTTGTGCATACAGATCATACTATAATTAGATATCTCATGAATAAGCCATCAATTACTAGTAGATTATCTTGATGGTTATTGTTGATGCAGGAACTTGATATCATAGTTGTTGATAAACCAGGGAAGTCTAATGTGGTTGCAGACTATCTTTCAAGACTTCAATTACAAGAAGATTCTACAACAATAGATGATGATTTTCCAAATGAACATTTATTTCTCATCCAAGCTCACACTCCTTGGTATGTTGATATTGCTAAGTATTTAGTTGCTGCTAAGATCCCAATTTATTTCTCTCCTAAGGAAAGAAGGTTGCTAGTTGAAAAAAGTTTTAACTTCTCATGGATTGTTGATTGTCTATTTAAAACTGGACCTGACCAAGTCATGATAATATGTGTTGGAGAAGATGAAATATATGACATCATGCATGCATGTCATGATGAGCCATGTGGAGGCCATTTTTCTACCAAAAGAACAACACTAAAAATACTCAATACAGGATACTATTGGCCCACATTACATAAGGATGCAATATAGTACACATGGAAATGTGACGGATGCCAGTGAATGGGAAGACCTACAAAATATGATGAGATGCCACTATATCCACAAATATCAGTTGCTCCATTTGATAAGTGGGGATTAGATTTTATTGGCCCAATTGATCCACCTTCTAATGGCAGATCCTATATTTTAGTATGTACAAACTATGTAACAAAATGGGTGGAAGCTCATGCCATGACACATGCAAGAGATAATAAGGTAGCTGAATTTCTTTATGAAGAGATATTTACAAGATATGGAGTACCAAGGGAAATTGTCCTAGACCAGGGACCTCAATTTACTTCAACATTGATAATAGCTTTGGTCAATGAATACAATATAAGGCATAGAAAATCTACTCGATATCATCCACAAGCTAATGGATAAGTAGAAGTTACAAATAGGGAGCTTGAGGCTATTCTTACAAAAATAGTATCTGTTCATAAAAAAGACTGGTCTCATAGGCTTTCAAAAGCAATTTGGGCAACATGACAACTTGGAAAACACCAATTAGTTTTACACCTTTTGAGATGGTTTATGGCAAAACATCAATGATGCCTATTGAATTTGAGCATAAAACTCTAAGAACTACTTTGCAATTAAATATGGCATTATCTAAAGCACAGAAAGAATGTATTCAACAATTGAATGCTCTAGATGAATGGATGAAAATAGTTGTTCAACAGACATAATTGATTCAAAATCAAAGAGAAAAGTGGCATGATAAATATATCAAGGAAAAGAAGTTCAAAGCTAGTGACTAGGCACTACTATATGATTCTAGATATAAAGATGCTATGGGGAAACTACAAACTAGGTGGTTAGGCCCATATGAGATAGAAGAAGTTTTCAATAATGGAGTTATTCATTTGTCCACAATTGAGCCTGTTCGATTTAAACTCTTGGTAAATGGTCACCGACTGCATCTATATCATAAGCCAGCCACTAAAGAGGAGTTCCTGTAGGAATTTGCTCAACAAGGTGAAACAAAGGTTCCTGCAACAACTGACAATGATCCTGCAGCAAGTTATCAGCTTCCTACTGCAGTTGAGCAAAGTAATAAAGGAAAAGTTCCTGCACCCTTTGCACTGAACATACTTGCCACTTCACAATAAAATATTTCCATATCTTATTGGAATATTCTTGTCTGTAAATAAAATCCCATCCATGTCACTCCATCCCACGTTCTTACCTATCATTTCACTTCATTTTGCTGTCATTCTTCATACGACTGCAGGTATGTATATATTGTGTTTTGTTTTAATTATGTATTTATTAGTTCATTATAATTATATCCTTTTTTAAAATCCACTCCACTCCTCGAAATCTTGTTAGCTTGTGTGGACACATGCTAGGTTAAGTTGGGGGGGTGCTTTATGGCTTGGTTTCCTAAGTTATTGATTATCCATCATTGTTTATCATGCTATTATTTCACATAAGGAATAATAAATTCTACTACCAGAATTGAGATATGTATGGGAATTTCAATTTAGCAAGTCTATCGGATATTCTAGTCTTCTGTTTCTTAGCTATAGAATAAAAAATAGCAGAGTAAGAGATGGGTGGTGATCCAATTCACCATGAGCCAATAGTTCATGAAGTGTTATTGTATGATGCTCTTTGTGATCATTATTTTAGACACCATGGCTGATTGGATTACTTCTTGAAAATTAGAGATTATAACGAAGAAATTGCTTCAGAATTTATGCATTCCATTAATGAAGGAGAAGCTACAGTTAACGGCTTGAGGGTTATTGCTACAAAGCATCAAATAGTAGAAGTAAAGGGTTGCCATAGGAAGGAGAACTATTTTTAGAATCAAAAGATGCAAGGAGCACCAAGGCAGAGTTCACAATTCCCACAGATGGACCCCTAACGATGGACAAACAAGGAACTAGAAGGGTTTCCCTGCTAGTAGAGTGGCCTTGGGTAGCTTTGTATGTTATGAAATATATTAAATGTGAGGGGCGATATTCAAATCTACATTCACCTCATATTAAATTATTTATTCATTTACGACATGGTCGGCGAGTGAATGTCCCTAATTTCCTATACCACCTCATTTCTACAAGTGCTAAGGAGGTACAGAAAAATAGAAATCAATCTGTTAGCCATCATGGATTGGTTAAGCTGCTTGTACAATGGTCCCTGAGAGACATTTCACAAATGGAATGGGAAGTATTTGGGGTAAACACACAAAGTTGGGTCCCAATCCCGTGGAAGTCCATGGGTTGGAAAATGAGCCTGCTAGAAAAGGGTGCTCGAGCCATAAAGAAATGGCCACCCTGTTAGCAATGGGTGCCCGAAGCTAAATGGACGCCCATTTCTTTCAAATCGAGCACCCATTTTTGAAATGTATTTATTTTTTTTTAAACTATTTTCCATCATTTTCACTGTTTGGAAAACGGGTAGACATTTATGAGGAGCACCGGTACCCATTTTTTTCACCCCAGCTGACCCCCTAGATCATTTTTACCTCCTTCCAGGTATTTAGTTTTATTTTTTATATTCTATTTTATTTATTTTTATTGTTTTTCATTAAAAAATGTCAATGTATTGTTATTTTTTAATTTTTATGTTTTAAAGTTTGAAAATCATCTTTTATTTTATTTTATTTCATGTTTAAAATAGTTTTTAGTTTTCAAATATTGCAAAAAACATGAATAGTAAAAAACGTAAGAAAAAAACAAAAAACATGAATATTATTTAAACAATAGGAAAAAAGAAAAAAACAAAAATGTAAATGAACAATAAACATTAGACACAAAAAAAAGACAATAAACCCTGAACAGAAAAAATGAACACTAAACCCAAAATAGAAAAAATGAACACTAAACCCTAAATAGAAAAAAACAAACACTAAACCCTAAATAGAAAAAAACTTACACTAAACCCTAAATAGAAAAAAAAAAACAAGTCCCAAGAGAAAATTTGACTATCTTGGTTAATTACTTGGTCAATACAACATTGGATTAAGACTCAATAGTGGCAATATGCCATGATTCCTAGCTCAAGAAAACATTAAGAGTAACATGTATGTTATCAACCACCTTAAGCTTTCGTAATGGTGGCTATATTTAGTGTCAGAAATTTTAATGTTTTCATGTCCTAAGCAATTGAGTTGAACACCATGGATTAATGTTCCTTAACTATTATTGAGGTTTGATAAGGAATCTATTAAGGAGAATTATAAGTTTTAAATAAATGGCTTTAATTTCATTAGATTAGTGTTAATTTTGTAGAATGCTAATTTAATGGATTAACTTAATAAAGGTGGTGCTATAACATTTGAAGGAGTATTATTGGTGCTTATGGTATTAAATGGTGCTTAGTGATTAGTGTTTTTCCTAGCAGTGTTGTATCAAATGGAACATATATTTAGTTTTTAATTGGATCTTTTAGAGTTAAATTTATTTATTTTTGGTTATAGGAGAGTGTATTTTTCCATTGGATTGGATGATAAGTATAATAAACATAAAGAAAGGAAAGGGTCAAAAACCCTGTAATAATTTATTTTACAAAAGGTTTAACCAAATCTTTATTTACAAATCAAAATAAACTCTAGGATTCATGAAAGTTGTGCTAGAAGAGACAAGTATGGAGGTAGGTAACATCACAAATTTTTTTTATCTAAGAGGGGTTTTTCTTCAACCTAATTATGTTAATTATTAATTTAAGCTTATGAAAATGGATCTTAAGACTCCTTTTAGTTATGGACATGAAGATTGTTAAGGGAGAATCAAGGTAGGATTGTCTAAGAAATGTTTATTGATTTCTCAAAAGGATTGGACTTAGGGACCTACTTGTCTCAAATGGAAAGCAAGAAAGTATAAATAGAAGGTGTACATCAAGAGTTTGAGGTATTGCAATCTTATTGTAGCAATATTAGTAAAGTGTTGGTTGGTTTGCAAAATGCACATGTAAATAGTAGAGTATGTGTTGGAAGTGAATGTATTATATTATGTGAAAGCATTAATTGAAATAGTAAAATAAGAAACAACAAGAAGGGAGAGTTGAGGGTGGTGTCCATATAGGGTAGATGAGTTATGTATTTTTTTTCCATTTGTATCTTATAGGAAATTGTCCATATCTTTTCTTTTATAAAGAAACATATTTTTTATTAGTACGTATTTTACATATTTTGCTTACAACACATATATATATAGTAATCTTGTGAGTCATGATCCTTAATTTATATGGTAAGATAAAATATCTTATTCTAATATATGACAAATTTTCTTGGATAGGTTTCATTATAAACCCCACAAAATTACTTAAAAATTTACACGTCTATATAAATTTATTTTGCCAAGTATATATTAAATTAAAAAACTGATTATATATTTATATGTGTATGTATCATTTTACATTTAGAATGAATTGATTCTAATTTTTTTATGATAATTGCTTGTATTTCATTACCAAATGTTTATTCTAATTGATATAATTGATGTACATAATTAAAATATATTTTGAAAATTATTTAATATGTAAATAAAAGTTGATCTTAAGTAAATAAATTATTTAATATGATATAATAAATTTCCACTTAAGTATCACCATCGAAGGGTATGTGATCTTCATCTACAAAGGGAATGAAACAATCTACAGTAGGATCCTCTAGGAATGGAGAGATATGTGGGTCTCCATGGATCTCCTAAAGTCTATTCTAAAGTGTGTGGGGGAAATCAATATCCAATGCAATATAGAATCATGATCTTGATACTAGATCAAATCACTTCTACATGGTCAATGATGTTACACCAAGATTATATAATTTCTAGTGTTTCTAGTTTAGGTATGACTTCATACATAAAAGGAAAATGATTACACCACCTAAAACTTATCAAGATACCATTTTACAAAAGAATCATAGTTATCCCTTTCTAATTTTACCACAAAAGGATGAATAGAGAAACCTATGATACCTCCTCAAATAAAAACTTAAAAGATCAATAAAATCAATACATATAAAACATATCAAACAAATTCATCTCATGTAAGATGGTCATTTTCAAGTGCCAAGATGTCCAAGTAAATGACTAGAATGTGAAATCACAAAAAATAAAATATAAAATATGAGGGAATATTCTAGAAAATAATTGTGTGATCTATGAAGATTTATGAACCACCTTTTCAATGCCACATGAAGCATGAAAAAATATGCTCTCTATCAAAATTTACGAGGCTTTAAATTTACATAGCTTGATTTAAGTTAAGATGACAATAAATCACACTAGTGGCAGATTTAATAAAAATAAGAATCAAATATAGATCAATATTGGAATCACATTTTGTGGGTTGCGACTATGAACAAGAAAATACCAATATAAAATTGAATATAAAAAATACAGTTTTTTTTGTTTTAACTCCTCCAAGATTAGAGAACCTACTATTTATTCAACCTTCAACTTAGTGTAGTACTACTAGTTGTGATCACTAAATCATCCAATGATTCTAGAAAAGAACACAACAAAGTAGTAGATGTATTGACAACTTCATAGATATAACTTATGACTTTAACTTATGATTATTTTTATGATTTTGATGGAACTTATCCTAATTCATCTTTAGATGTTAAAAAGTATTGTTTGAGTTGCATGGGCATTATGATGTTTTATTTTGCAAATTTTTTTTTATATTTTGATTTAAGTGGATAATATTTCTTAAATGATGCTTATTATTACCCACCTACTAATAATATTATAGATCTATGTGAGTTTTCTTTTTTTATATTTATGTTGCTAAATTGTATTTAATTATAAGTTTTTTTGGAAGGTGAAATGTAAATTAAATAGTTTGTAATTGTATTTGTAAATTTTCAAGTTTGTAAATTTTCATGTTTGTAATTGTAATTGTAATTGTAAATTTTTCATGTTTGTATATATATGCAGATTATTTTCACATGATGGATGAATTTGAGATAGATGATAGGTCTAGTACCACCTCCACCTCCACCTCCACTTGATCAGTTGAGATAGACAATTAGGATGAATATTGATGCTTTGATTAGAGATATTCATACTATTAGGCGTGATCCTCATCCACCTCCTCAGTTGTTACACCTTACAAATAGTATGCAAGGCATTGTACAGTTTGTACAGGCATTAGATAGTGAGCTAGATAGCTATTGTAGTTGGCATGAGGGATTGCGTAATTGCTATCCACTTTTGGAAGCGGTGGTGGATGGTCTTTGACCATCCACCACACTCCAATCATGAGGTCCCAATGTATTTTTTGAAGAAATTATGGGCCGAGTTTGAATTGGGCAGAAAGCCCAATTACTTTGATATTAGATCATTTCAAGGGATTGGGAGAGGCATGCCCCGGGATAAGCTAGGAGAAAAATTGAGCAATAGGGTTAGAAACCGTGTGTGCGATGATCCATTGGTTCCTCTTCCATCACCAGTTGTTCTAGCACCTACCCATCATGGAGCAGTGGATTCTACTCTAGGTTCATTGAGTGCCCTATGGGGCAATTTGGTATAGTAGTTGCAGGAGGTGAGGGCTGCCCCCAACTTAGCACATGTTTTCACGAGCTGTGGGGATGTATGTAGGGGTCCATAGAGTGAGGCTACCCATAGAGGAGATGGTGATTTTGATGATGTTGATGCTGCCCATGGTGGTTATGATGATGCTGAGGAGGCTGCACATGCTGATGTCATCTCTTCATATGTTGATCTCATGTGGGCAGACGATGATCAGTCTATAGAGGTACAAATTTATTTGTATAATTTACAGTGCAATATTAAATTCCTTATATATACATATATAAACCATAACATGAGTCATTTTTTTCTGAATAGAGGATGGATCATACCACATCATTGAGGATTCGACAGCATGTTACCTCAATAACTAGAGATGTTGGTGCCCCATTTATGGTATGTACTTTCATCTAGATATATTGTATTGATATGTAAATTTAAAATAAACAATAATTTTTTTAATGTAATGATGTATATGATATGTTTTTTCAATTTTGTAGGGTGCTTCATGTAGCACTAAGGTGGGTAGTTCTTCACGTGACTTGTGGACCACTGAGGATCAGCCTCATATACCACTAGTATGTTTTTCATCCATTAATTTGAAGTGTTTACATGCTTACTAATTTATGTACAACTTTGATTCATGTTCATTATTTTTTGCAATTGTAGGCTTCTGGATTGTTTGATGGCACATCACATCTACGCCTTCAACCATCAGTTACTTTTCCTGCATCACATGTGTGCTTTTTTGTGATAATCTTGTAGTCTATATATATATATATATACTTTATAATTTATGTATATATACAAGTTTGATTCATCCTTTATATATGTTGTTCAGGTCGATACCACTACCAGTATTGGTATGGCTATGGGATTGAGCCAGATGCAACCATTGACATTATCATTTGACGTGATGATTAGAAAAATAATTTCTAATTTGTTTATACTGTGTACCTGTCTTTTATAGGGATTATAAAAATTAATGTACAATGTTTTTTTTTGCAAGACTTGACTACGACCACTTTTCTTGTTCATGATAGTGGACCTCCATGTACAAGTGAGGGCATTGTAGAGCACAGTTGTATGGTAATTAATTTTAAATTTTTTAGTATTTAATTACTTTATAAGTGAATTATGCAAGTAACTTCTTCTCATGTTAAATCTTCTTCTCATGTAAAATCTTTTAATAATGTACAGGAGGGTATAGACACTGATACTGCACAGGAGGGTGGAGTCACTGATACTGCATAGGAGGGTGGAGACACTGATATTGCACAGACAGATGATGGTGCATCTCAGGACCACACGTAGCAGGATGATTCATCTCAGCCACCTTCACGTGGAGTGAAGAGGACTGCAGATAAGATGTATGCAAGTTCTTAGATTGTATATTTTAGATCATGTCATGTTATTGTATTGTGGACTTTTTATGATGACACTTGTTATGTTATCCTAGGACTTGTTATTATGTGATTATATATAGGATTTGTTGTTATGTGATTATATATAGGACTTTTTATTATGTCATTTCCTTGCTATTATGATATCAGGTTGTGTTATGTGATTTGGCGCACTCTAGTGATTACATATGTGATACTTTGTTTAGTTATTATGTTATTTGGATTTATTTTAATGTCATTTCCTTATTATTATTTTTTCAAGACTTGTTATTATGTCATCAGGAATTGTTATGTGATTGTATATAGGACTTTTTATTTATGACTTGTTATGTGATCTATTTATGACTTTATATTTTAACATTGTGATTGATCATCCTATAGTGCAACATTTTATAATTCAATTTGCACAAAATAGCATTAAGAATATGAATGATTCTCTCTTGGCCCAAGTTCCAGTTTGGATAAAGCTCCTAGGCTTGCCTCTTGAATATTAGGTAGAAAGTATTTTCTTTGGAATTGCAAGCTCCTTTGGTGAGTTGCTCTCGATAGATCCAGTCAATGCATCTAAAAGGAGACTAACTCATGCTAGGTTTTATGTTGGAGTAGCCCCTGATGCAGATATGCTAGAATAGATAGACCTAGTTTCAAAGTAGGGAACTTGGAAACAACACATTGAATATGAATCCATCCCTTTTTCCTGCTTCCATTGTAAAAAAGCTGGTCACTAGGCAAAATCCTATCCAATCATGTTGAAGGTAGAACCTAAGTAGCCTAAACCCCATATTGAAAATCAAAAGCTACCAGAGAAAATGGTGTGGCAAGTTAAAAAAATAGAGAATAAGGAAGATAATTCCAATCACTTTAATCCTTTGGGGGAAAAGAAGGAAATGACATCAAATTTTATCTCTAGCCCCTCAACCCAAGATGTAGTGAGAAATGAACCAACCAAAGCTAGCACCTTGGGTACTACTCAAAAAGAGGAACTGAAAGATCAGACTAAATCTTTAAAGGAAATAGCTGAAGTGGTTACTGACACTTATGAAGGCAAGGAACTATAAGAAAAAGATTACCAATGTAAGGAAGGGGAGATCCCTGACCCCCAAGAAGAAAGGACTAATTCTTCACTACTCACACCAAGTTTTGAAATTCAAGAAGCCCAAAAATGTGCAATTTTGGGTATGAACCTCTCAGACTCAGAACAAAGCTCAAAAATAGTGAACAGTGTTTCAATTGATTCCAGAACTCCTAACTAGGGTAATGAAGAAGAAATTTCCAAAATCCTCAGCAACCCGGAAGAGGCTCCTATGATAGAAGCTAAATGGAAGTAACCAAAATATAGGAATAAGAAAGGATCTACTCCCGTGACTTCTCTACTAAGGAAATCCAACAGAATAGCTCAAGTTGATGTGGGGTATATCTCCTCTTCCCCATGATGACCCTCCAACCATAAAGTCAAAGATTAGGAGGCCAGCAAGAACATTGTAGATGGAACCCAAAAGACTCTTAAGGAGTTGGGAATTGGTAAGCAGTTATGAAGATTATCTCTTGGAATATTAGGGGACTCAATAATCCCCATAAACATGATATCATTAGGAATATGATAAGAGACAGTAATCCTGATATTTTTCTAATTCAAGAAACCAAAATGAGTAGAGAAAAAGTTGAATCTTTGAAGTTCTTCAAAAATGGCAATGTTAGTGGTGGCAGCTCCAAAGGTGCTTTTGGAGGCATTGCTACCATCTGGAACCTCAACACTGTTAAAGGTCATGTTATTATTCAGGACAATAATTTCTCTTGTATCAAATTTGAGCATTTAAAAGATGGTACTTCATGGGTTCTCACTAAGATTTATGCTCCTAATACTTTGAATGCTAGAAAATCTTTTTGGAAAAAAAATTTTCAAGCTAGGGACAACTTCAAAAACCTTAGTTGGATGGTTATGGGAGATTTCAATACTCCTTTGAGAGAGGAGGAAAAATTTGGAGGAAGCCCTCCTCAACTAGAAAGTAGGATGGCCCTCATGGATTTTATTAACTCTCAAGCTCTCAATGACTTGTAAATATAGGGATGTACTTACACTTGGACTAACAGAAGAACTGGTAATGGTCTTATCCAAGTGCGTCTTGATAGAACTCTCATATTTGATGACTGGTACAAACATTACTTCTATTGTTTATTAGCCCACATTTGGGTTGGATTTGATCATTTCCCCATCACCTTCATTGCTAACTCAATCAAAAGAAGGAGAATCTTTCCCTTCATATTTGAAAAAATGTGGACCCTCCACCCCGAAATCAAAAGAAATATTCAGAAATGGTGGATCATTCAAGTTGAGGGAATGGTTATGTTTAAAGTTGTCAAAAAGCTCAAAAATGTGAAGGACAACATAAGACTCTGTAACAAAACCAACTTTGGGAACATTTTTGAGGCTAAGAGTAAAGTTCAGGAAGACCTTAAAGAAATATAGGATCAAATCCAAAAGGATGGTTTCAGTACTATGTCTATTGCTGATGAAAATGAGGCTCTCAAAAAATACTATGATATCATTGCCAAAGAAGAAATGTTCTAGAAGCAAAGATCAAGATGCATTTGGCTTAAGGAAGGAGATAGGAATACAAAATTCTTCCATATGTCAATGATTAAGCATAAAGTAGTTAATATGGTGAACAAGCTAGCGATGGATAATGGGGAGTTGGTCAAGGAGAATGAAATAAGGAATGAAGCTAAAAGGTTTTTCTCAGATCTCCTCAAGAGGGATCATAGTTTGGATGCTGAAGCCCAATCCTCCTTTCTTCAAAACAATCCTTGTCTCATTGATGCTCAAAAGAATGCCTCTCTCTCTTCCATTCCCTCTAACTTGGAAATTAAAATTTTAGTTTGTTGGATACAATTGTTTAATTGTGTATTGTCTTTGATGTTACACAAATGTCATATCAGTCTACCGAGTTCAGAATGTTCGGCAAAGCAGTTAGACAGAGTCTACCGAGTTCAGAATGTTCG
Organism: Cryptomeria japonica; assembly: GCF_030272615.1. Classification (NCBI taxonomy): domain Eukaryota; kingdom Viridiplantae; phylum Streptophyta; class Pinopsida; order Cupressales; family Cupressaceae; genus Cryptomeria; species Cryptomeria japonica. The sequence continues at coordinate 178,059,385 of NC_081414.1, forward strand.
GCAAAGCAGTTAGACAGAGTCTACCGAGTGCAGACGGTAAGAGAAGCAAGTTACAGAGTCTACCTAGCACTCCAGTATGCTATACCGAGTTCGCAGTCTTTACCGAGTTAAGTCGGTCTTCGAAGAATATGTGAAGGAAAGTCAGTCTATACCGAGTTCGCAGTACTTACCGAGTTCAGTCGGTTATCGAAGAATCAGCAGTGTTCACCGAGCATCAGTGAAATGTTTATGCAGCCGACCGAAGCAATATTTATTTATTGAAATTTGTATATGTAGCCGACCTATGTAATATTCATTTTAACTTGTAATTGGGCCAACTTGGTAACCTGAATGGTATATATGAGAGATCAAGTTGCGATTTTGAAGTGTGGTGAAGTATGAAAAGTATGGAAATGTGAAGGAGCAGAAATGTGCGAATTCTGATGAAGGATCAGTGATATCCTTGAGGTGCAGAAAAGATATATGTGATCAGTAAGGATCTATTGGCGCAGAACAGAGATCTATATTAGCAAGATAAGTTGTATTTAATTCAGATCACTTCATTGTTGCTTTCTAACCATTGTAGCAGTGATACCAAAATCTCTTAACAGAGTTGGTCTAACAACCATTTTGTAAATCCTCTGACAAGGTGACAATTCGATTGAATTGTTCTTAAGACCTTTCACAAGGCCACTCCTAGCAGGGTGATCAAATCCTCTAACAGGGTCACACCTAACAGTGTGTTTTGTAACCTTTAACAAGGTTGGCTCCTAACAGGGCTCACTTCAGAAGAGTGAAAATCAGTAACTAGTTACATTGGTGGTTTTCCCAAAATTGGGTTTCCACATTATATCTGGTGTTACTTGTGTTCATGTTACTTGTTTTATGCATGTTAATGTTTAATAAACACTGATAAGTTAATTTACCGAGTTTCAGCAGTTTATATTTAAGACATCTAAAGGATTTGTGGATTTATTTTTGTGGTAACTGATTCACCCCTCCCCTCTCAGCTACTCCATCCATATTTCCAACAATTGGTATCAGAGTTTTCAGTGCTTATAGGAAGGATTTCAAGGATCTAAGCTAAAGATCAAGATGTCTTACAAGAGGGAAATTCCAAGGCTAAACAGAAATAACTTTTCGGCATGGCAAGGTCTCATGAGACTCCATTTGGCTTCCATTGGAGATATAGGATTGACACATCTTGACACAGAATATGTGACACCCACTGGTACACTAACTGTTGCTGATATTGCTGCAAAGAAGACTCATAACACCATGATGATAGACATTGCATCTGCCCTAAGCTATGAAGAGTTTGATGATGTCAAAGATTGCAAAACTGCATTTGAAATGTGGAACAAGCTGAAAGATATCTATGGTGGTGATGACAATGTGAGAAGAGCCAAAGCAGAAAGCTTGAGAGGTCAGTTTGATCAATTAAAAATGAGTGAGGATGAAAATATTGCAAAATATGTTGAAAGAGTCAAAGCCAGTGTCAGTGCAATCAAAGCTTCTGGAGGTGATATCTCAAAAGAAACAGTCATAAGCAAATTTCTCAGAACATTACTACCCATTTATGCAATCAGAGTTTCTGCAATTCAGGAAAGAAGATGTGAAGCAAATCACAAGATAAATTTAGAGGCCATAGTTGGAAGATTAACTGCATTTGAGTTGGACAACTATGACAACTATGTTCCAACTTCCAAAAACATGGAATCAGCATTTGAAGCTAAGGTTTCACTCAAGGAGAAAGGCAAAAAGAAAAAGGAATCTCGGTCAGAAAGTGAAGATGAATCAGAACCAAGTTCAGACAGTGATCTTGAAATAATTGAAGCTCTTCTAGCAAAGAAATATTCCAAAGGCAGAGGAAAATACAGAGGCAAAGTTCCTCTAATCTATTTTTCATGTGATGAAGTCGGTCATATTGCTGCTAGATGCCCAAACAAGCAGAGCAAAGATGAGAAGAAAGATTACAAATGGAATGGCAAAAAGGACTACAAATCATTCAAAGGTAAGAAAACATGCTTTATGGCTAAGGATTCTGATAATAGTGAAGATGAAATTGTTTATATTGCTATAAGAGATGATTCTGATAATGATGAGGAAGATAAGATGGCACTTATTTCTCATATAAGAAAAAATGATACTTGGATCATAGATAGTGGTTGCTCTCATCATATGACTGGTGATAAAACCAAGTTTGAACATCTGATAGAATATGAAGGAGGTAGTGTAAGGTTTGGTAATAATGAACCTCGCTACATAAAAGGAAGAGGTAGAATCCCTATAACCAAAGAACTTGTATTTGATGATGCCTACTGGGTTGAAGGTCTCAATCACAACTTGATGAGTGTGGCACAACTACTTAATAGTGGACTCAAGGTGGAATTCATGCATGGAAAGGCCAAACTGCTAAATAATCAAGGAAAGCTGATTGCATTAGGCACTCAAACAAAAGGTAATTTGTTCCGACTTGAAACAAGTGAAAATTCATGTTTTATTGCTCAAGTTGAAGAAAGTTGGTTATGGCACAAAAGGTTATGTCATGTAAATTTTGATAACCTAGTGAAAATAAGTAAATTCAGAAAAGTAAGAGGTATTCCAGATATAAAGAAACCTGAGGTCGGTCTATGTAAGAATTATCAAATTGGAAAAATGGGAAAGACTAGTTTCAAAAGCAAAAACTATCAGTCTGAAGATATATTAGAAATTGTGCATACTAATTTATGTGGACCCATAGGAACTGAAAGTTATACTGGAGAAAAGTTCTTCATTCTTTTTGTTGATGATTACTCAAGAATGATGACTGTCATGTATTTAAGGAACAAATCAGAAGCATTTGAAAAATTCAAATGGTATTTGGCTAGAGTAGAAAAAGAAACAGGTAAAAGACTTAAATGTCTAAGGTCAGACAAAGGTGGTGAATTTATCTCTCATGAATTCAATAACTTTTGCATTGAAAGAGGAATCAAAAGACAAGTATCAGCCCCTAGAACTCCTGAGCAAAATGGAATAGCTGAAAGAAGGAACAGATCTATCATGGATTGTGCAAGAACCTTAATGATTGAAAAGAATATTGCTATCAAATACTGGAAGGAAGCTATCAGCACTGCTGTTCATACCTTGAACCGAGTACAGCTGAAGAAGGACTCATTCAAAACCCCCTATGAATTATGGTATGGCTACAAACCTAATGTAAGTTACCTAAAAGTATTTGAAAGTAAATGTTACATTTTGAAAGAATCTAGAAAAGGAAAATTTGATGTGAAAGGTGATGAAGGTATATTCCTCGGATATTCTTGCAAGAGTAAAGCATATAGATGTTTGAACTTGTCTACTCATAAAGTTATAGAAAGTGCACATGTGAAAGTTGATGAGTTTGCAGAAAGATCTGAAGAAGAAAGCAAAAGAGAACCAGAAGATTATAGAAGATTTGTGTCTATTGAGCCTAATACAATACCAGATACATCTGCAAATCAGGAATCTTCTACTCCTGAGTCATCAGTAACCGAGTTACATAAAGAGCAAACCGAGCCAGTATCTACCGAGTTTGATGAACCAAAACCAGTGTCTATCGAGTCTGAAGAAACCGAGCCAATATTTACCGAGGCGGACCAAGAGGACAATGATGAAATTCATTCTAAAGGCAAGAAACCTGTATTAGCCGAGTATGCCAGACGACATCACTCAGCAGATCAGATCATTGGAGACAAATCTGAAGGAACCATGAAAAGAGGTAAGTTGAAAAGTACTTGTTTACTTGCTAATTTTGAACCTAGAAATGTCAAAGATGCATTGGGAAATGATAGTTGGACAGAGGCTATGAAAGAAGAGATAGAACAGATAGAGAAAAACAAGACATGGACTCTTGTACCCAGACCTAAGGATAAAAATGTCATTGGAACTAAGTGGGTATTCAGAAATAAACTGAATGAAGATGGCAAAGTTTCAAGAAACAAAGCAAGACTAGTATGCAAAGGATATGCTCAACAAGAAGGAATAGACTATGGAGAAACTTTTGCTCCTGTTGCAAGATTGGAAGGAGTCAGAACCTTACTTGCATATGCCGCCTACAAAGGATTCAAAGTTTATCAGATGGATGTTAAATCTGCATTTCTTAATGGTATATTGGATGAAGAGGTTTATATTGAACAACCTGAAGGTTTTGTTGATCCACAAAAGAAGGACATGGTTTGCAAATTACATAAAGCATTGTATGGTCTGAAACAAGCCCCTAGAGCATGGTATGAAAGATTGCATAACTATCTTATTCAGATTGGATTTCAAAGAACTAATGATAACAGTAGCTTGTATATCAAGGAAGGATCAGATAACAAAATTGTCTTAGCAAAAATATTTGTAGATGATACTATTTTCACAAGAAATGATGATCTTTGCAAAGAATTTTCAGTACAAATGAATAAGGAATTTGAAATGTCTATGTTTGGTGAGATCAAATTCTTTGTTGGTCTTCAAATTCAACAGAACAAAAATGGTATCTACATTACACAATCAAAATACATCAAAGAGATACTGAAAAAGTTCGGTGTGGAAGATTGTAAACCAGTTGGAACTCCTATGTGTACTGGATTGAAGCTTACCAAGGAAGATGAATCACAAGAAGTAGATCAAACACTGTATAGATCTATGATTGGAAAGCTGCAGTATGTTGTTCATACTAGGCCAGATATTGCTCTTGCAGTTGGTATTGTTGCAAGATTCTCAACAAAGCCAAGAGAAAGTCACATGACGGCAATCAAAAGAATAATGAGATATTTGAAAGGAACTGAAGAGTATGGATTATGGTACAAATTTGGAGGAAATTTTGATTTGAAAGTATTTACTGATGCTGATTGGGCAGGAAACATTGATGACAGAAAAAGTACAAGCGGAGGAGCATTCTTTCTAGGAAAGAGATTGGTTTCCTAGACAAGCAAAAAGCAGAACTGTATATCCCAATCTACAGCAGAAGCAGAATATGTTGCTGCAGCAGTAAATTGTTCAAATGTTGTTTAGTTTAAACAGCTATTGGCAGGCATGAAAATGGAAATCAAAGAACCAATTGTTATGTTCTGTGATAATACAAGTGCAATTGACATGTCCAAGAATCCAGTAATGCATCCCAAAACCAAGCACATTGCAATAAAATATCATTTTGTCCGAGAATTGGTGCAGGACAAGGAGATCAGATTGGAATATATTCACACAAAGGAACAAATTGCTGACATATTCACAAAACCATTGGCTAAGGATGCATTCTTGTATCTAAGAGGTAAGTTAGGGGTCACTCCCCTATCTGAAATTCACTAAAGAAAAGTTTTAGTGATGCATCAACTCATCCTAAGTGAAAAATCTACTAGTTGATGCAGTATAATCAGAAAAATATTGCATATGAATCAGTACAAAAGGTACATTATAACTCAGATAAAGTCTTACTGTCTTTGGCATGTGTTGTCAAAGAGGGAGAGTTACTGTCATATCCTACTAAAATTTAAAAGAAAGTTCATTAAGATAAAGAGGGAGAGTTGTTTGATAAAGAGGGAGAGTTTTACCATCCAAAGATGAAGTTACTTCACAGAGGGAGATTATTGAAAGAAGGAGTGTTCTCTATCCAAAGGGAAAGTTATGTTGGCATGTTTCTGTCATAAAAGAAAAGACCTATTTTCAAATTTCATTCTGCTATGACATGTTGTGTTGCCATCAATGCCAAAGAGGGAGATTGTTGGATACAATTGTTTAATTGTGTATTATCTTTGATGTTACACAAATGTCATATCAGTCTACCGAGTTCAGAATGTTCGGCAAAGCAGTTAGACAGAGTCTACCAAGTTCAGAATGTTCGGCAAAGTAGTTAGACAGAGTCTACCGAGTTCAGACGGTAAGAGAAGCAAGTTACAGAGTCTACCTAGCACTCCAGTATGCTATACCGAGTTCGCAGTCTTTACCAAGTTAAGTCGGTCTTCGAAGAATATGTGAAGGAAAGTCAGTCTATACCGAGTTTGCAGTACTTATCGAGTTCAGTCGGTTACCGAAGAATCAACAATATTCACCAAGCATCAGTGAAATGTTTATGCAGCCGACCAAAGCAATATTTATTTATTGAAATTTGTATATGTAGCTGACCTATGTAATATTTATTTTAACTTGTAATTGGGCCAACTTGGTAACCTGAATGGTATATATGAGAGATCAAGTTGCGATTTCGAACTGTGGTGAAGTATGAAAAGTATGGAAATGTGAAGGAGCAAAAATGTGCAAATTCTGATGAAGGATCAGTGATATCCTTGAGGTGCAGAAAAGATATATGTGATCAGTAAGGATCTATTGGCGCAGAACAGAGATCTGTATCAGCAAGATAAGTTGTATTTAATTCAGATCACTTCATTGTTGCTTTCTAACCATTGTAGCAGTGATACCGAAATCTCTTAACAGAGTTGGTCTAACAACCATTTTGTAAATCCTCTGACAAGGTGACAATTCGGTTGAATTGTTCTTAAGACCTTTCACAAGGCCACTCCTAGCAGGGTGATCAAATCCTCTAACAGGGTCACACCTAACAGTGTGTTTTGTAACCTTTAACAAGGTTGGCTCCTAACAGGGCTCACTTCAGAAGAGTGAAAATCAGTAACTAGTTACATTGGTGGTTTTCCCAAAATTGGGTTTCCACGTTATATCTGGTGTTACTTGTGTTCATGTTACTTGTTTTATGCATGTTAATGTTTAATAAACACTGATAAGTTAATTTACCGAGTTTCAGCAGTTTATATTTAAGACATCTAAAAGATTTGTGGATTTATTTTTGTGGTAATTGATTCACCCCTCCCCTCTCAGTTACTCCATCCATATTTCCAACATAGTTTTCTCCTTTGATGGTAACAAAGCGCCTGGCCCAGATGGCTTTCCAATGTTCTTTTTTCAAGATTTTTGGGAGATTGTTGGAAAAGATGTTTCCAATGGGGTTAAGGAATTTTTTGGGCCTAGAAAACTCTTGAAAGAAATCAATGGTACTTTTATTGCTCTCATCCCCAAAACTCAAGGTGCTGATTCTTTGGATAAATTCAGACCTATTAGCCTCTGCAATTCTTTTTACAAGATTATTTCCAAGGTTCTTACCTCTAGAATTTTGTCAGTCCTTCCTGCCTTAATTAAACACTAGCAAAATGGTTTTGTTCCTGGAAGACAAATTCTTGACTCCATTATAATGGTCCATGAGAACAATCATTCTCTTGTTAGAGCAAAGAAACAAGGTTTCATCCTAAAGCTTGATCTCTCCAAAGCCTATGATAGGGTTGACTAGTCTTTACTTCAGAAAGTCCTCACTTCTTTCAGTTTTTCCTCTAGAGTTGTTGACCTCCTCTCCCAACTTACCACCTCTGCTACTTTTGTTGTTCTTGTCAATGGTTCTCCCTCAACCTTTTTCCAAGCTTCTAGAGGTCTAAGGTAAGGGGATCCTATCTCCCCCATCCTCTTCATTATTATGCCAAATTGCTTTGGAAGGACTATGGAAAAAATGGTGTTGCAAGGCTCCTTTAAGGGCCTCCAACCATCCTCTGCTGACCTTATTTGTTCCCAGTAGTAGTTTTTTGATGATACTATTATTATGGGGGAATCAAGTATTTCAAAAGCTAAAGTTTTGAAGAGCACCCTATGTAAATTTGCCACTACTTCTGGTTAGCTTATCAATTGGGCTAAAAGTGAAGTTTTTTTCATTAATACTCCTGAGAGAAGACAATAGAGGATCAATAGAATTCTAGAGTGTAGGATTGCTAATCTTCTTGCTACCTACCTGGTCTCCCCATGGGCATTGCACCTCCTGATCCTTTCTAGAGTTCTCTAGTGGACAAATTTGATAAAAAACTTGCTAGTTGGAAAGGATCCCTTTTAAGTCAAGCTGGCAAGCTCCAACTCCTTAAGGCTACTCTTCAAAGTATTCTAATTTATGCTCTAACTCTTTTCAGAATTCCAGTTAAGTATGCTGATGCAATTGAAAAAATTCAAAGAAGATTCCTATGGTTTGGGGTTGAGGACAAGCAAGGAATGTCTTTGGTGGCTTGGGACCAGGTCTATAGGCCAAAAAGAAAAGGAGGTCTAGGCCTCAGGAGGATTCAAACCTTAAATGAAGCACTCCTGTCCAAACAACTCTGGAGAATATTTCATTCAGATTCTAAATGGTGTAAAATTTGGCAAAGTAATTACTCTCTTCTGTCCTCCTCTCTCTCCTCTTTTATCCATTTGGACCTTAGTATTAATGGTTCACCCATATGGAATCATACCTCTAAATGTAAAGAAGGTATAGCTAAATGAGTGATCTAGAAACTTGGAAATGGTAGGAAAGTTAAATTTTGGGAGGATCCCTGGCTTTTTGATAAACCTTTAATTGACATCAATGAATGGGCCCCCCATGCTCCCTCTTGTATTAGAACTTTTGGCTCCTTAGTTGTTAAGTACTGGGTTGGTAATGAATGGTAGAACATTGAAAGCATCCACCCTAGCCTTTCTAAGCTCAAGATCCATCTATCTGTGGTTTGGCTAAATAAAGAAGAAGACTCCCTGATCTAGAAACATGATCCCAAAGGCACTTTATCTATGTCCTCTATGTATTATGTCCTTTCCCCCCTCCCTTCTCTCAACCCTTACTAGTCTAAAGCCTAGATTAAGGGTCTTACCCCCAAAATCATTTTTTTCTTCTAGACCATCCTCCAAAATAAGATCCTGACCCTTGACAACCTCAAAGGTAGAGGCTTTGCCCTCCCTAATAGATGTGTGTTGTGCCTTCATGAGGAAGATTCTATGGACAACCTTGCTCTCCACTATTCCTTCTTAACCTCTATTAGGGAAAGTTTTCTCAAGAGCTTTAGTATTTCTTGGGTGTTTCCTAATAACGTCAGTGATCTATTCTCCTCCTATAATATTAAATGGACTAACTCTTTTTTGAGATGTTTGTGGCAGCTCTCTCTTCCTCACATCTTGTGGGGACTTTGGAAAGAAAGAAATAACTGAATCTTTAGGGATGTCTCCCTCAATAAGGATATTGTGTTCCAAAAAATTCAATGGTTGATTCAAGAAAATATAGGGATCATTGAGGGTCCTTGTTACTTGAACAACTCACTGGAATCAAATATCTTAAGGGTATGGAATATGAAGATTACTGATGATCCTAATCTCAACCACAATAAAAGGCTTGAAGCCAAATGGAAAACCCCTCCTCAAGGTTGGTTCAAAGTTAATTTTGACAATGCTGCCAAAGGTAACCAGGTCCTTCAGGTTGTGGGGTTATACTTAAAGATGATAGAGGAATTTGCAAGGAAATGGTTGTTGTCCCTATTGGAACCCAAACCAACCATAAAGTTGAAGCTATGGTAGCTCTTCAAGGCATCCTCCTAGCCAAAAAGTGGAATTGCCCCTATCTATGGATTGAAGGAGATTCAAATAATATTATAAAGTGTCTTAAGGGGACTTCAAAACCTTCATGGTCAATTTACAACATAATCACCTCTGCTATTGACCTTATTAGCACCTTTAAAAAATGCCATATCTCCCACATCTACCGGGAGGCCAACAACTCTATTGAATGGGCTGCTAATGTGGTGGTTAAAAGTGAGGAAATTGCCACATGGATGGGTGAATGCGGACTCCCTGAAGATGTCAGAAAAATCATTAGTAATGAGCTATATAAAAGTATGCCAAAGATTCTTGATGGACAGGATAATTATGAAAAGTATTAATGTGAGTACTTTGAGTTATTATAATGATGAGATAATCACTCATTCTAACATCAATGCCATTAACTCTCACACTTTCTGGGTAACTTTTATGGTTCTGAAAAGCTCTCTAGTTAATTTGTTCTGCAAGAATCAAAATTTGGCTATGAATAGCGACAATATGGGTGGAAACAGGTGGTGATATGAACCAAGTAGCTATAAAGAATGGAAACAAAAGGAAGATGTGTGGGGTATTCTACAGAAGGGTGGTCTCTTGAACTTCATGGAGAGACTCCATGGTCAAGATGGTATGGTAACCAGTCTTTTTTGCAAGAACTGGAAGAAGGGCATGTTAAAAATGGGCGATCAAATGGTCGAAATCAATGAAGATTTGATTTCTTAAGGCATAGGCCTCACAAGGGATGGCTGCAACATCTTCAAAGATAGGAAGGTTAGCAGAGAAGCTATTGAAAGGTACCCAGAAATTGTTAAAGAGAAAAAATGACTGGTAAAGTTGAGCAAAACCTACTGCCTACCTAGGGCTTTTGCCAAACCCTGGCAGGAGATCCTCTTTGTTTTAATGCGTTATATCACTCTAGATGGTAGGTTTACAAAAGTTTATGGTTATCACTTTGTTCTATTGAACCACTTTAGGCACAATGATAAGGTTAATTTCCCTTATTTCTTTCTTTGTTCAATGAATGCATCCCTTAAGGCCTACAAAGAGAACCCTTTGGGTGATACTACTATGCACCAAGGCCTAATGGTCCTAGTTTATGACTAGTTAAAGGCCAACCAAATTGCTTAGATGCAGCCCTCTATGGACTCTGAGGAAGAGATGCCTGATTTTGCTTTTTCTGAGGAGGAGGAATCTGATAGTGACCCTTCAACTGACATAGAGGATAGCACTGATGTCTTGGAGTATGAAATTGGGAAGAAGAGGAAATACAACAAAATAAGACCCCCTTCCTCTAAGGGCAAAAAACCAAAAAGAAGACCCCTGATCAGCATCTCTTTGGAAGAGGAGGACTCAGATGATTTTTAGAAGGAGAACCCTAAAGGGCTGCTAAAGAAGAAAACAAAAGACCATACCCAGACCCGGAAAAAGCACAAGAAGAAAGAGGAGACAAGTAAGTGTTACTACTTATCAAATTGTCATTAGTTTTTATATCCAAAGTCATACTATATACTCTAGTTGGTTAACACTACCGAATCATGCAATTGCTAAACACAAAGAAGTCGGTTTGCACAGTTTAGTTAGTTATAGAAGAAAGCAGTCACAAAGACCAGTATGCACCGAGCTATCTACGAGTACCATTCTATGTCTATCGAGTAGTAAAGATAATACACCGAGTGAAACGTGTTACCAAATTCATTGAACCTGGACACACATATGAAAACGTGTTACAAGATTGAAGAACATAGAACCATTATAACATTGGAAATTGCACTTAAAGATTGTTTATGATTTTGAGATCATCTAACCAATGAAATATTTTGTATAGTTATTCATTCGAGGAATCATTTTTGTAAGATTGAAGAAATGAATCAAATCACCGACATAAGAGATCTATTTATACAACATGAATTCAGGGTTAGAAATATAGTGTATAAGAGAGACAAGGATATACACAAGTGTATGAAGGAACACATGTGCAATGCATGAGAAATCACTAAGTGTTATGACTATTACAGAGACACAGAGGTCACCAAGAAAGTTTTCAGAGAACAGTTAAAGAACAAAGTAAATAGAAGGGTTTACCAAGTTACTATATGGATTACTGAGGTATGCTATAGGCAAGGTAATATCATTATTGAGCACATAGAATCTACTATAACACTTTCAGATGTAAAGTTGCAGATAGTTGTAAAGATTTTATTGAACATTTTTGAAGTTATAAGAGAAACCTTTAATAGGGTAAAAGACTCTAAACAAGTCTATAAATTGTAAAGCCTCTAACCAGGTGCAACATTTAGATTAAGTGTTGTAAAAACCTTTAGCAAGGTAGATCTAATAGATCTTGATACTCCTAATAGGGTAAGCTATCAGAAGTAGCTAAATTTGTAGCTCTAACCAAGCACCCTTTATTATTGCAGTAGTGAAGTTGTGGGTGCCATTCCCACTGCAGTTTTTCTTTATAACCAAGAGTTTCTATGTAACTAAAATATATGTGTTATGGAGTGAATCATGTATGATTGTTATTTATTTGTTTTAGCTTGATGTTATGTTACAATAATTTTTGGTTTATGCATAATAGTAAAGATATTGTTGTTAAAAAGATTTGAAGTATTGATTCACCCCTCCCCTCTCAGTACATTAGCTTTACATATTGGGCCTAACAATTGGTATCAGAGCTTGAATCTTGGAAAAGGGTTTAACTGCGTAAAGAGAAAGATCTTATCTATGGAAGGCTATAAACAATCTCAGAGGATTGTGTATCTACAAGAAGAGCTGGACCATGCTAATCAAGTGATTATAGACATGCAAAGGCAAATACAAAAATCTTTGAAAGTGAGAAGAAGACTATCTGATGATTTACAGGACTCTCTAGAGTTAGTGGAATAAATTGAGACATCATCTGAGAACAGTATGTCTGAAGAGACTGAAGAAATGATTGGAGAACTAAAAGAAAAGAACAAAGCACTGGCTGATCAACTAAAAGTAATGAAAAGAGAACATGAATATTTCAGCACACAGATGACTGGAAATCTTGATGCATTGAGGACAACCAAGGATAAAGTAAGAGATCTAGAAAGAGAGAAACAAAAACTTGAAACTTTAGTATCTGTTAAGAGTGATGAAATCATAAGGTTGACTGGGATTCAACAAAATATGACAGATCAACTGGGTTATGCACATCATGAAGCAAATCTGAAAGATGATGAGAATCAAGCATTGAAACTTGAAGTATCAAGGTTGACCAATGAACTTGAAACAGAAAAGAAATCCAAAGAAACACTGAAGAAGAGTTATGAAGCATCAAAGATGTTGGATGAGAAACTGAATACAAGAAGACCCAACAAAGATGCAGGACTCGGTTACAAAGGAAAAGACTCTATCAAGAAGGGAATCCATACTACTGAGAGAGGAGAATCATTAAAGCAAGCTGGAATCAAGAAGAACATAAAAAGAAAGAAGCCTATTTGCAACTACTATGGAAATCAAGGTCATACTACCAACATATGCCAAATCAAAAAAGGTAAGCAACCGAATGTCACTAATTCCAATGGTTATTGTTACAACTTCAATAAATATGGTCACACATTTAACCAATGTAGGACAAAGTCTATTAACAATTATCAGAAGGCAAAATTCAAAGGGTTTTGTAAAAAATACAATAGATATGGACATAGTACCGAGAAGTGTTGGTTTAAGAAAAAGAACTACTTGTGGTCTGCACATCGAGCAAACACAAGAGGTTACCAAACTTACACAAATCCTTACCGACAATATGCAGTAGTACCATGGGATTACAATACATGGATATGGTGTGAATGTTGTGGAAGATATGGACATATAAGTGCCAATTGTTTTATAAGTTTTGGAATGAACAACCGAATATCATGGAGAAATCCTGGTATGGCATGTTTTCATTGTCACAAAGTTGGACACTTGGCTAGAGATTGTAGAGATCAACCTAGAAAAGACACTGAGGAAATAAAAGAAAAATTTAAGATGAAGAATGCACCTTACCTACCGAGTTAGGAGCACCTATTCCAAATTAATTGGTAAAGGTATGAAGGGACTGCATTCCCTCAAAGGTTAAATCTTAAACAATTCCTATTATTTAATATACTTAATTCAAAATCTACATAGTTAAGATGTATTAATAAGTTTGAAATTCTATCAAAGTCTTTTAGAGCATTGTACAGGAAGCCTATCAATTTGGTAAATGAAGGAAATTTGGTTACTAAGTTAAAGCACAAAAAGGAAAGAAAGTTTAAGTGGAACCAAGTGCATTTAATGTTTTGACCTAACCTACACGGAGCCCGATAAGGTATATTGTGTACTTAAAAGCATTTTCATGGTCATTTTTACTCACCAAGTTTTTGAGAGAGCAGAGCAGAATGAATCAAGGCGATAAAACCTCCTACAAAGCAAAATTCAAAGTATTTACATCAGTCTCAATGCATTGTTAAGCTGGTTTACTGATCTTATCAAATTGTTATTATCTGCTAAGTGTGAAGCGTCTATTGTTTGAAAACCATCAAACCCTAAGGTTCCTTTGTCAGTTTTTTTTTTAAATCTTAAAATGGCACCAAAAATCCAAGATCCCATTGTTGTCAAGAATGTAGAGAATCCCTCATTGAAATACTCTTTGACTCTGAAAGTTGCATCTGAGCTGGATGACACAACTGCCTTTTCACTCATCTCAGGTTGAGTCTTGTTAGTCAAGGATGTGAGAATCTTCACCAAATGTGGTGTTGAAGAACTCGGTCATGTTGAAATCAAAGACACATATGATGAATTGTGCACCAATGGTAAATTGGATAGCAAGTTTGAGCATATCAAGATCAAGGGATTAACTAAAGCCCTAACCTTTCCCCACATGTTCAAAACCTAGTGGGTCAAGTTTGTTTTGAGTAGAGTTCATGATGATTTCATGTGGCTAGAAGAGAAACCATTTAAGATCACTAAGGAAATCATTCATGTGATCACCAGTTATCTTATTTATGATCATGACCGAGCTCAAAAGATGATATCACAAAAGGAATTGATTAGTTTAACCTGAGTGGAATCAGATTACAGAGGACTAAAATTGAACAATGTCACTAATGCAGAACTTAAGTTTACCATTAGAGTTATTGGTTATTGTTTCTTCCAATCGGCAAGGGAAAATAGTGTACCCTATGCAGCAGTTGACTTAGCTTATAAAATTGTGAAAAAGGGAATGAGAATTGACTTATGTGAAGTGTTATTGAAGAACCTATTTGAGAATCTGAACACAATAAGGAAGCCAAAGAAGAACAACTTGACAAATACATTAAAGTTTGGTTCACTTCTTGTATGCGTGTTCTTCTACTTTGAAAAATTCTTTCCATCAGTCAGTAAAGTTGTTTGGGAACTACACCGACCAATCACCCATCAGATCAATGACCTAATCAAGAAGCTAGGTGATAATTTCAATGATATAATGGATGATTATTTCAGCAAGTTTCAAGATAAGATGCACAACAGGTACTGAATTCCATCCCAGTTAGTGGAGAAATACAAACATGAGATATGTTTTGAAGTTGATACCGATTACTATTATATGAATGTTGTGGAACTGAGAACTCAACCTTTGCCACTTATGGGTTAACAGATTGACTTTGACATCACACAACAACAAATCGATGCATTTCTTACATTACCAAGGCATGCTACTGAGCTGAGGTATGGAACCTATGAAGAAGTGAAGGAAAAGGTAAAAATGAGCATTGTAGTACCCAAAGCTACAAGAAAGGAAACAGAGATGATAAAGGCTTTAACAGAGAAATTTAGAGAAGATTCTTCCTCCACACCTGTCAAAGGTACTCTTGCCATCACCAAAGAGGAATCAGAAGCCCAAGAGGTAGCTATAACACTGAGCACCAAATTGCTTGAGGGAAAAGTGTTGAAAAGAAAGAAACTGGACACTTCAAAGGCCCTACTGACTCCTCCAACAAAGTGACCTAATACAAGAGCATTTGCAAAATCACCAAGTAAGAAACGAAAGAATGTTATTGTTCCAAAATTAACTAAGACCTACAAGAAATCTACTCGGAGACTCATTTTGTCAAAAGAGTCTAGTGACACTGAACCTGAAGATGCAAGCAAATTCTAGATTGTCAAGAGCAAGAAGGTAGATGTACATAGTGTTGAAAATTTTTGTACTAATCTAAAGGAATATGGTGGATTTGGTGGATTTAGATATGTCAAATATGAATCTAGATCTATTGATGAAAAGAGACAAATTGAAGAAATTGTCATTTGCACACTTCTAAAATTCTGAGTGGTCCCATTAGAAATTGCTAATTCTATTCCTAAAGAGTTATATGCACATATTGATAACAGGTGGCAATATGCCCTAGACTCAAAAAAACAGATCAGAGAAAGAAGTCTTGTATATCTCTTTCCTAACATGTTGGTAGATGAGATCAAGGATCATCTGAAAAACTGCCAAACATAATTTATAGTCAAACAAAAGGCCTTTAAACTGATGAATGGCCTATATATTGAAATGGAGAAGGAAAAAAAAGAGTAATGGCTAGAAATATTTCAAAGAAAGGATGTCGATGAACAAGCTGAAATTGAAATAATTGATGTCACCGAGCAAGATCCTGATATCACTGAGCAAGACCCTGCTGACACCATTCAAATAGATGAAGATATCATGGATGCAAAGGCACCAGAACAAGAGATGATAGAAGGCAATGCCTATGCAAAACTTGTATCTAGTGAATCTATTTTAGAACAAGTTCAGCCTTATCCCTCAGTCAATGAACCTATCTGAACTGAAGCCCCTCGAGATATAGCACAAGGTAGCGAAGGTCACAAGTCTACAGCTGAAGAAGGTACTACTCTAGAATAGACCTCACAAGCACCTTCGAGCACTGAAAATGTTGCAGCTAAGACACCTAATACCAAGACACCAAAGGACACTGTAGAGGCTATAGAAACTAACCAAAGTGTTGCCTCTACTAAGCAAACTACCGAGGGTCAGCAAGCCTCCCAAGCTATTGTCTTCGTCCAACTGGCCAAAGGTAAAGAAAAGAAGCTAAAAAAGCATAGTTTCAAAGTTGATTTGTCTAAACCAATAGTGTTTCCCAATGTAGATATATCAAAATTAAAGGGGCAAGCACTCATTGATTTCGGTGAACTATGCAAAGCTAAGCCAGAACAAGAAAAATAGATGGCCATACAAAAGGAGAATAAAGTACTTTAGAAGGTGAAGACACTACTATCAGATATGCTACCTATAGCTACAATGTCAACCGAAGTAGCCATCCATATTCAACTAGATGAACTCCTTAATTAAATAGAAACATCCAGAGTTGATACATCTGAGTATTTGAGAAAGCTAAAAGACAAGGAGCTCACTACAAAAATGATAGAAGAGGTACAGAAAGATATAGCTATTGGCAAAGTCAAACTTATCAAATTCATTGCTGAGTTGTCCCCTCAACTCAAGCATATTCTATATTTATTTCAGAAACTCTGTACATTTTCTATATTCATTAAGGATATTAAGAATAAAACTAATGCAATTGAGAAAGAGATCACCAATCTCTCAAATAAGTTGACCCTAGAGCCTAATTCAGTTCAAAAATTTTATACCAAGCTTCAACAGCTCATGGCTCAACAATTGGAACTAAGAATTGAAGAACACAAGATCAAGATGGACATAATGACACTTTAGACATTATTTCTTCCTCATCTTTCATCCATCCAAGAATAGATTAACCAAGCCACATGTGTATCTACTACACAAGAGGGAAGCACCTTAGATGGCTTAATATCATTATTAGCTGATATTCAAGCACATAATTCTTTAATGGACAGTGTAAAGGATGCACTCTCTATCGCACTCACTGAAGCCAAGACAAAGTATAAATCTATTTTTGATCAGTTTCCACCTCCAAATGGTAACTAAATTTTGATGTTTGTCAAAAAGGGGGAATGTATAGTATTCAAAGTATCAAACAATAAGAGTATAGTATTCAGGGGGAGTCTACCGAGCAAAGTGAGCAGTATACTGAGCAGTGAACAGAATAGTAAGCACATAAATAGAGTAGCACACTGATCATTGATCACCGAGCATACATAATCAGAAGTTTTGAAAATTTTATTTATAAGGGGAGTATATTGGAATATACTATTTCATTGACTAATGTACATACTGTCAGTTTAGTCAACTTTTGCAAAGTATATAGATTTTTGTGTTATGACTTTGAAAGTAGTTTTGTCAAACATCTCAACTAATGTCAAAAGGGGAGATTGTTACTACTTATCAAATTGCCATTAGTTTTTATATCCAAAGTCATACTATATACTCTAGTTGGTTAACACTATCGAATCATGCAGTCAGTAAACATAGAGAAGTTGGTTTGCACAGTTTAGTCAGTTATAGAAGAAAGTAGTCACAAAGCCCAGTATGCACCGAGCTGTCTACCATGTACCATTCTATGTCTACTGAGCAGTAAAGATAATACATTGAGTTGATATACACCAAGTGAAACATGTTACCAAATTCATTGAACCTAGAAACACATATGAAAACGTGTTACAAGATCGAGGAACATAAAACCGTTATAACATTGGAAATTGCACTTAAAGATTGTGTATGATTTTGAGATCATCTAACCAATGAAATATTTTGTATAGTTATTCATTCAAGGAATCATGTTTGTAAGATTGAAGTAATGAATCAGATCACCGACATAAGAGATCTATTTATACAACATGAATTCAGGGTTAGAAATATAGTGTATAAGAGAGACAAGGATATACACAAGTGTATGAAGGAACACATGTGCAATGCATGAGAAAGCACTAAGTGTTATGACTATTATAGAGACACAAAGGTCACCGAGAAAGTTTTCAGAGAATAGTTAAAGAATAGAGTAAATAGAAGGGTTTACTGAGTTACTATAAGGATTATCGAGGTATGCTATAGGCAAGGTAATATCATTATT
Source organism: Cryptomeria japonica (assembly GCF_030272615.1). Lineage (NCBI taxonomy): Eukaryota > Viridiplantae > Streptophyta > Pinopsida > Cupressales > Cupressaceae > Cryptomeria > Cryptomeria japonica. Next base: position 178,077,726 of record NC_081414.1, read on the forward strand.
GAGCACACAGAATCTGCTATAATATTTTCAGATGTAAAGTTGCAGATAGTTGTAAAGATTTTATTGAACATTTTTGAAGTTGTAAGAGAAAACTTTAATAGGGTAAAAGACTCTAAACAAGTCTATAAATTGTAAAGCCTCTAACTAGGTGCAACATTTAGATTAAGTGTTGTAAAATCCTTTAGCAAGGTAGATCTAATAGACCTTGATACTCCTAACAAGGTAAGCTATCAGAAATAGCTAAATTTGTAGCTCTAACCGAGCACCCTTTATTATTGTAGTAGTGAAGTTGTGGATGCCATCCCCACCATAGTTTTTCTCTCTAACCAAGAGTTTCTGCATAACCAAAATATATGTGTTATGGAGTGAATCATGTATGATTGTTATTTATTTGTTTTAGCTTTATGTTATGTTACAATAGTTTTTGGTTTATGCATAACAATAAAGATATTGTTGTTAAAAGGATTTGAAGTACTGATTCACCCCTCCCTTCTTAGTACATTAGCTTTCCATATTGGGCCTAACAGTAAGGAGCCGGAAGTCAACAAGCATTGAAGGGCCCTGGAAGCTAATCCGAGTCTAGAAAAGGAGACCATGGAAGAGACTCTTAGGGATGCCGACACAATTTCAACCCTCCACATCCCTAAAGAGGAGCAGGTTACCCCTGGAAAAGATGCCCCCCATCTAACCCTCCTCCCAAGGGCTTGCATGGTTTCATGGGAACTATAGAGTGGCTCATTAATGGTTACAAGAAAGCTATGGATGAAAACAAAAAACTCTACAACAGAGTCTTGATTCTAGAAACCATTAATACTGGGGAAGGGAACACTATGGCTGACTATATTGAGGACCTGAAAAACATCATTGCCAAAGCTGAAGACATCAAAGATGCTTTTAACCCTGGGTTTGAGAAAATTGAGAAGGATTTACTGGAAAGGAAAAGCCTTACTGACACTAGCAATAAAACCCTCTCAGATACTGTTACCAAAATTGGTAAAATTGAGGAGTGTCTGAAGAACATTGTTGAACAGAGCCTAAATATCCTGAAGATCTTAGCTAACAACACCCACACCCTCATCAACAAAATGGATGATGAAAAGTAAATCCAAGACATAGACTTGGAAGCTGAAGGAACAGGGGAAGCTCAAGGTCCCAGAACCCATACTAGAGGTAAGAGGAAGGAAAAGAAACCGAACAAGGATCTAGAAGACTTGAAAGTTGTTGGGGCCACCTACAATGAGTTGGTGATTAAGGCGAAGGATCTACTAAAGAAAATTACTTTGTAGTGCCTTCTCTATTTCTTTGTTGTTTTTTGTTGTTAAGTTGTTCCTTATGTTTTCTATTCTTTTGGCCAGTCTTTTTGTCTGTGGTCTCTAAAGCATTGTTCTTCTTTGTTCTTTTCTCTCTATCTAAGTTGTAAAGGTTTCAAGTCCTAAAAACTTATTTTTTAATTAATCAGAACATTAAGAATAAGATAACTAATACAATGTTGTTTATGAAACCAAAATTGTATCAAATGTAGACAAATACAATGTTGAGGGACAAAGAAAAAAAATTATCATGATTAAATATTTAAAAGAGTTTACACAAGTAACACAAACTTACATGCATATAAATTTGATATGAAAATTATAAAAGGATTATTAATTATAAATGAATCTCATAGAGTAATCCAATAAATTGATGGAACTAAGGCTAACCAAATTATTAGGAAGGTTTGAAGAACATTATTCAATGATTTGAAATAAGTAAAGGAAGCCCTACTATATGGAATAATTACATTGAAATAAGTAAAGGAAGCTACAAACATAGTATCAAATTTCCTCTTAAGTTGACCACACTACTTTACTAGTGTATTGATGGTTTATTAGTGCGGATAGTAGTGGTATGAAAAGCATGGATTTCATGGTACTAAAATAAAAAAGAACACTATAAATATAGATTTGTCATACAATGATAAATTTAAGACATAATTCTATCTTTGAACTTACAATTAATCTATGAAGAGATTACAATAAAATAAATATATCATAAAAAATTAGAATTCAATTGTAACACAATTACAATGTGCACAAAATAAAATTAAGAAGAAGATAACTATACAATGTTGTTTATGAAACCAAAATTGTATCAAATGTAGACAAATACAATGTTAAAGGGACAAAGAAAAATAATTATCATGATTAAATATAAAAGAGTTCACACAAGTAACACAAACTTACATGCATGTAAATTTGGTTCAACCTAATGTACCATCTACATCCTCTCTCTTCTGCAATGCGTCTATGATTGCCTCATGCTCTTCTACTAAAAGTGTCCACAATGCCTTATTAGAAGGTCTACCTTTGTATCTTTCTAATTTGATGTTTGTTGCCACCACCAAATGAGAATAGTATATAATCTTCTTTTTTGATTGGTAGTCTTCATAAGATGGTAAGCTATTCCTTCTTGTTAAGTATTTGCATAGCCATATACCAACTACCACAAAAGACCCAACTAGATACTGAAAAACATCATCATCTACTTTATCACATATCAACTTTTTCTTAGGTTCTACACATCTACCTAGCCAATACTCAACCTGCTCATCATTATCCTCAAGTGCAACAACAACATACACATGTCCTAGAAAACAAATATAAGTACATGTAGAAATAAAAGTTGTTAGAATTTATAATTCAAATATGAAATCATAAATTATATAACAATACATAAAAATATATAATTTAAAGTTATAAACAATAAATTGAATTAAATTAGTAGGTTGTATGAGGTTTGAAACATGAACATAATCTTCTGATGCAAATGCATGATCAGGGTCTTCATTTATTCTAACATCTTCATATTGTGTCTCATTAGGTGTTAAGGATTTGTGTTATTCTTCGACCCATTCCATATTCTCGTATTCTTTCCATTCACCTGCAACACCAAATTAACAAAAACATGCAAGCTCTCTAGTCCATATAGTCCAAGTGTTAGAATTAGAACTCTTAAATGAATGCCATCTAGCTGACCCATTGATTGTATCACAATAATATCTTGGAAGGATATTCTCCTCTTTAACTAGCCAGAAGAAACGTCTAATTGTAGAGTTTTGACTTAATCCTATGGATAAATTTGCACTACAACAATCCACAATTGCACTTGCATTTTTAAATTCAGCCGTTTCCTCGAATTTGAGTTGCTCTTTGCAAAGGGCTCTCTTAACACATGCACTGGCACCATCATGTTCTCATTTCCCCTGTCCAGCCTCAAAAAAACTTCACATGTGTTCGATATTAGTTTTCTTATGAATCCTACTCAACCAATAAAACATTCTAACATTCTTGAATTGCCCTGTATAATTATCAAAGCATATTAGATGTTGTGTCATCTGAATTTCTCTCTCCCTCAAATTCTCAAAAAAGGTCATGAAGCAAAACTAGACAAACTCAGATGAGTGTAATTTATTATCACTCATATAGAAATGGTACTCTCTCAAAATTTTGTGATCCTCTTCTGTACTATCTGGTGCATGCCTATGGACAATTTGGACAAAAATCGATACTTGCACTGAATTGTAGTATTGTGATTGGACCTCATCTTGTGGTGCAAGCATGTAGTTCTCTGCAAAGTCAACAACTGAAAGTATACTACCAATAGGAAATGTATCTTTACATATTCAAAACTAACCATCGAGCCATCTAGCATTTTGAGTGTGTTTAACATATTTAGGTACAATGTTACTCTTGAATTCATTCATAAATGCATGAACACTAACTTTTTTAGTGATTAGATCACATCGTTTTCCAACCTTTCCATCCTTCAGTGGATACTCAATAGTTTTAAATCTTTTAACATCAACTAATTGTTGTCCAAAATCATTTGAAAGATTTTCATGCAAACATTCATCCAACAATGCAAGATTGCCACATATATCACATGCACCAGAAACACATGCATTGAAAAGAAAATTTTGTTCATTTAGTGGGTTGCAAAACAAACTTGAAATACACTACTTTATAGTTTCAGGTGGTATATTTATACCACATTCTTGGAACATTCCATTACTATGCATGGTAACACGTATATATCGAAATACATTATAATGGTAGTGAAATTGAACATGAGTTTTGCAACAACATGTGACTCTTTCCTTGTTAATTAGAACATACCAAGGTTTACACTTTTCGAAAGACCTTGGACAAATTCTAATAGTCAACACCTTATCATCCAAATTTTTTTTATACAATTCAGTTTGAGTCATGTCCAATAGGTGTTTTGGATGTGGATCATGAATTTTTGACTCAACTCTTAATTTAATAACATCTCTAGCATTAGGTGATACTCTCGTATTATCATGCCAGAATTTTTTGATCAAATTTTTGACTCCACAAGTAAGTTTCATATCATACCTTGGTAGTCTACCACTAAAAGTCCACAATTTGTTTGCCAAATCACTTTCAAAATTAACTCTTCTTTTTATATCTCTTGACAAAGTTTTGCGATGATTATTAAGATATCCACTTACTCATCATTCTTTTATTAGAAGTTGTTTGGCTTACTAAAGTTGTTGTTATTGCCCATCATGCCACATTTTTATCTTTAGAATGACTTTTCTTTCTTATTGTATCAAAGGCACTAGCAATAGTCAATACAACTTGTTTTAAAGACTCGTCCTTCTTCTTGGGTTTGACATAAAAGCCTAACTTCTTCATCACTTTTCACATTTTAGTCATTTTAATTAGTTGTACCATTAAGTAACATTGAAACCCAAATTTCTTATTATAAAAAAAATGTCTAAACAATCTATTTCGATGTGTCCTGATCTATCTCCATGAAACCAAGCTAGGAAGGTTTTCTAGTACATCACTTTTAATTTCAAAATTTTCATTCATTTGATTATCATTCAAACATGTTTCATTTTCAATTGGTGTTTCCATGTCTACATACACATTATTGGTTTTAGTTGCAGGTGGATTTCAATTTCATTTGGAGTTTCAAATTCAGTTTCAATTTTAGTTTCAAGTTGAGATCTAGTTTCATTTGGGGTTTCAATTTGGATTTCAATTTCAGTTTCAACTTGAGTTCTAATTTCATTTGGGGTTTGATTTTCAATTAGATTTTCATTTAATAAGTAACCTCCTTCTACTAAATCACCAATTTCTTGATGAGAAAAAACATAGGGTTGTGAAGACATACATGTATTCAATAATGGATTAGAAGATGCACCTGAATTAAATGGTTCTATTGTGTTTTCTTCCTTAGAATTTATGGTCTCATTGATGTTCTCATCTTCTAAAATCATTGTGGAACTTGAAGCTCCTTCTCTCATTCTTGATCTTCTCTCTCATTGATGCATTGCCTCCTTCTCCCTATTTGTTGCAATCTCCTCATTTGTCAAAACCTTCATTTTCCTCTTCCTGTGTTGATTTGATCCCATGGCTACACCAAAATTTTAATTCGAATCGATTTCCTTACCAAATAGACAATAAGACAAACAAAGAGAATGATTAATCAAAACACTCTCTTTGCAGATCATACCTATCAGGCAATGATTGAAAAATCATTCAATCATTGGGATTTGTGCTTGTGGGCCAGATTCTGGCCCAACGGATCTTTCAGAAATGGGCACTTGTTATTGAATGAAATGGGTGCCCATTTTTTTTTTAAATGGGCACCGATTTCACTTTCAACAGTACAAAGCGAAATAGGTGCCCGTTTTTTGAATTTAAAAAATAGGCGCCCGTTTGTTAAAATTAGGGGCGGGAAACAACCCTTAGCTTTGTGTTTTGCTTTGGGATAGGCTTGGTGGGACCAAACCTATGCTTGGACCTCCAAAAAAATGACTAAGGTAAAATGACATTAGATTTCTACCTTGGCCTAATTTTTTGAGGGCCTTTCTGATTGATTTTTTTGACAAAACGAAAACCCATTAGAGTTTTCAGCGTCCTGATTTCAAAAATGTAAATTTCATAGTGATAAGATTACTTTTACTATTTTTGTATTATTTATTACTCAAAAGTGGAACCTAAACCTAAAATACCAAAGTTCACTAAAACTGTAATAACTTTTTTGTTTTTAGGATTTTAGAAAAATAAATTATATGACATCAATCTACATACAATTCTTTTGAATATTAAAAAAAAATTGAAAAATATGAAATTTTCATCAAATTATGGTGGTCGTACACCCGATGTTTTGAAAATATACTTTATTGTCAATTAAAAATTAATTAAAAAAATATTCAATAAAAAAATAAGAAAAAATATTCTCATCAATATCTGGTGTCTTAGGTATCATTTCCCAGAAGGATTTGCAAAAATTCATTTATTTGCATCAAAAAAGGGTGGTCGTACATGTGTGGTATGGTCTTGAAACATGCATTTTGAATAAATGGTTTTTAAACATGCCTACTAAAAAGGGATTTATAGCATATGGGTATTAAAATAAATTACATATTTGAAAAGTAAACTTTGACCACTACATTTTCTATTACTGAAATTTTTTGAGATTCAATCTTTAAGTGCATCAAATTTTGACATCAATCGATAGAATATTTGAAAAATAGAGAAAACACTTCCAATTTTTGCCCAAAAGTGGGATTCAACTTCTTGCAGCCACCCTTTGAGGATATACTGCAGTTTAGGGTTGAAGATGTCCCCTGTTGCAGAGAATCCACCAGTTGAAGAAGAAAATGTTGCAGAACCCTCTTCCCTCATAGTTGTTGCAGATGAGGATTTGCTTCTTGTTGAAGGAGCTACAATTATTATGGAGGAAGAGATGGCTGAGGCAAATGTGGAACAACCCTCTACTTCTCTTCAAAGAGATTTGCCAATTCCTAGAAGAAAAGGGAAGGAGTTGGAAAGGGATGAAACAGATGAAGAACCCATGGCCAATTCACAAGAAACTCAGATTCCTCCTGCAGCCAAGAGGCGTAGGACAAAAAGAAAAACTCCTGCAGCAACTGAAACATCTCCTGTAGCCATTCTAAAGGTTTATGTTATAAGAACATGTAGTAAGACACATAAGGCTCATCCTGCAGGTGACCCGACAAAGGTTATTATGGTGGAAACTTCAGAAGAAGGAAGCCTTGCAGATATTGCAATACAAGAAGAAGGAAGCCCTACAGATGATGAAATCCAATTAGAAGTTGATGAGGATAGACTAGTAAATCTTGCTTCTATGGCACAACTTGAAGAGACTATTGGAGATATTTCATAGTAGTCTGAAGAAATTGCTAGGAAGATTCCTGAGCAACTTGAAGAGACTATTGGAGATATTTTATAGCAGTCTGAGGAAAATGTTAGAGAGATGCCAACACAAATTGAAGAGTTTATTGAGGAAATCCCACGGCCTAAGGTAACACCTATTAGACCTCTTTCATCCCTAAGTAGTTTATCTATTGCTTGAACATTTTATAGACAATGGGAAATAGAGAGGGATAGGTTGCAAGGGATTATTAATAAACAACAGAAAGAAATTGAGAAGAGGGATAACAGAAATGAGGAATTAGAGGCTAAGGTGGAAATAATTGTTGGTATGGTTCCCGAGTTGATGCAATGTAGGTCACCTCCAAAGGTTTATGCAGTGCACTTGAAGGAGTGGTATTTGAACTTCAAATTGAACCATATTATTAGGGACCTTAGCCCCTCCTTAGAAACACCTGAAGAATTCTTTTATGCTTACCAAACCTCTCCACCAGCTATGAAGAATCTACTATGTGTATTGTATTTACATAACTATGCTATACCCTCAGGCAATGAGTGGAACCCTTTATTGTGTATTGGGGATATCCATATCAAAGATTTAATGTCATGGATCCAAAATGAGATCGTGATGGGGGCACAAGCCAAGGAATATGAAAAATTAGAGTTTGACTATCCATTACCATTAAGGAAAGAATCAAAAGAACCAAGAGTTCTTTATTATGAGTGGCAGAAATTACTGGTAAGAGATGATGTTAGAAAGATAGTCCTTCCAATTAGAGAAGAGATCTATCAGGCATATGAGCATTTGGTTTAGACTGACAGGACAACTGCAATGGAAGGGTTAACTCAACATTGAAACAATTTACCAGAATAGTTAAAGTAAGGAGAACCTTATTCACTATAGAATCTTCAGGTAGCTATGCAAAGAGCCCCCAAATACATACAGTTAGGCAGGGAGAAAGCCAGCAATTGGCTACCATTGATCTTTCAGCCCCTAATCCTCATGTGGCCGCTTTTGGTATGTCAGCCTATGGAACAAAATTATGATGTAGTCATAGAAGAGTCAACCAAATGGTCTAGGCTGGAAAAAATGAAAGGATTTTATTGGAACTTGGCTTCAAGTGGGACAGGTCAAGGCACCATTGGTGATTTGAGAGTTACTACAAGAGTCAAAAATTTTCCTTTTGTTGTAGGATCAGCAAGCTCTTAAAGTTGGGGGGCATGATAAGTTGAGAGTTTGTCATGTTTTTATCATCAGAACTCTCAAGTTTTTGACATCTTTTAGTTTTCATAGTAGTAGTGATGTATTCTAAATTAAATATATGTATTCCATGTGTTAAACTTGAACTTATGAAATCATGTTTGAACTTTGCCGGTCTATTCCTGTAGCTATGCCATTTATTCCTGTAGCCATGTGATTTGTTCCTATTGCCATGTGGATTATTTAGGGTAATATCATATGTGAATTAATAGATGTGTTAATTAAATAAAATGTGTATGTATGTCCTTGTATTTTGTTTTTGTTGTAGTGTAGGTAATAAATGATGTTGTGGTGGATATTCTCCTTTCGCGCCTAAAGAAGGAAAGATCATGTAAGAGATAATTGAAGATCAAATTGAAGAGGAGTTGAGCAAGCATAAGGTATGGCATAGGCGGAGCAGCCAAGTGACACTACCAAAGTTTAACTTTAGTGGGCATTGAATTTGGAAACACCGCCATGACATGCAAAGACTATGGTTTGGTTTAGATCCACATTTCTTGCAGCCAAGCTCTAGTTATCTTCTTTATCGGTCAATCATCTGCCTCTCCTTCTGGGCATGATTTTTGCTGTCTATTGTAGTTAATCTTCTCTTTTATAATAAGCTCTCCTTTTTCTCAGAGGTTAGACAGAACAAAAAAGAACAGAGCAGAGTATCTTTGATAAGCATTCTTGAGTTTCTTTTCAAAATATGTAATCACTTTGAGGAAGCAATGAATAAAATTATATTGTTATGATCGGTTAAAAGTAGTTTTCTAGAAGCTTGGTATCACTCATCCAAGGGGGACCACTTAGTGAGTGATCCTATGTGTGTTCATTAAAATTAGTTTTCTTTCTTTAGTCGCAGTAGAGGTTCTTTCCTTGACTATTCCTGTAGCCACTAGAAATAGATCCACTAACTGTTGCTGTAGCCAATCCATAATAGAGTAATCTCTATTATCCATATTAGATCTTTCCAGCATTGCTTTTATGAATACTATGCAGAAGTTTTCCTATAGCCTTTCCATAATTTCCATTCTTGCCTTTCCTTTTCCCATAATGTTAGTTGTTGCAGTAATGCAAAATAGCCATTGAAGGAACTTAGTGCATATATAGTGTAGACCCATTTCAAGTATTACATCCCTGGGTTGATAACTAAATGAGAACTAACCATGAAAATAGTAACTTTACTAGATGAATTTCCAAACTTGAGGTTGAGACTTCAATTAGAGTTATTATTATTAATGCTAGAGTAGACAACTAGTTCTTAGGTAGAGATTTCTCTTTTATCTAGGTACATGGATTTTTTGAGGAACCATTTTGCCTGCCTACATATGTCACTAAAAGAACCTTGTCCCTTGAAATATTCAAGAAGCTGGTGGAAGTTGAGATGGCTATAGGGTCAGGGAAGCATGATACATCAATAACTGAAGGCCACAAGGCTATTGGCCCCATTGTTCTTGATTGAAAGAGTATCATGGAGAAGGTCTTGACCTCCAAGATGGTGCAACTTAGCTTTGTAGTAATTGATGATGTATGGAGTTATGACCTGGATGGGTGCCTATCCAACAAAAATAGAAGAAATACTATTAAACATGTGTCACAAAGTTTGTGGGAAGGCCGCACCAATCCTCTAGTAAATTATCCAAGCCTCTATATTGATCCTAGTGATTTTCTCATAGTTGAGTTCCCCCATGGTTGAGTTTTTATGCTCCCACACAAAGGCATAACCTGGCTAAACCTATTCCTCAAAATATTCTATGGACGATGAAGGATGATTTTTGGCCTAGAAAGAAGAGAGAGGATTTCTATATCTACCATCAAGAAACTCAACAACCCAAGGCTAATATGGGCAATTCTCCCTTGGACAGGTATTTTGAGGATGAATGGAAAAAGAATGGTCATCATGAGGAAGAGGCGAGTGATGAATCCCCATGTGATGACTCATCTCCCAAGGAGGCTCAATAATAAGAAGTGGAGATTGTTAGTGTAGAGGAGAAAGGTGCTAAGGCTAACATTTTGTTCTCTTTCACTAGCTCAGTTTGGAAGCTGCACTCCCAACCTTCAAAAAGACTAGCTGAAAAGAAGATCTCTGACCCCCCATCTAGAAAGAAACAATACATAGGTTTTGTAAGGAAGGATTCATCTTATCGATTTGCTGCATCTCCTCCAGCCTCCCTGCAAGTGGTGAATTCTATGGTTTAGGTACACACTACTCCTTCCCTGCTCGCTCCTTATTCTTTAATTTAATCAGTGCCCCAAGTTGTACCCATGTTTGCTCAAGTCCCTACTTCTCTTACATTAGCACCTGCCAGATCATGAGTTGAGCCTCAGGTTTTGTTGTTGTAGGATGCTTCCTCATTTCCAGCCCCTAATGTCATTTTCCCTACAATATTCTTCCCGCAAACTTCTATTGTGATCTCTATTGCATGTGCACTAGGTTTTGGAGAGTCCACTCCTTCCCCCAATATTGTCTAAGCCTCCAATGATCCGACTTTTTTAGGAGCATCTCCCTTTGTATTGTTGTTCTCCCTGACCACACTTGCCCAACCCATTCAGACAATGTTTGGTGGTTCCATTTCCTCTTTTCCCCATGTTGTTCCTCCTAGTTCAGCATTTGCGAGGCAAGCTATTTGAGCCCTGGATACTTACTATCAATATGTCACCTACTCTAAGACTACACGTCTTAACCAAACTCATAAGAGGAAGGAGAAGGATGGATAGAAGCCAACCTGACCACATGTATAGACACATTTTAGTGAGGAAAATCAAAGTCTCTCCTTTGAAACCATGTTCCCAAAGGTCAACAAGAAAGAGGCCCAAAAGAAGCTAGATGATTACTCCCTACATGTCATCAAGGTTGATCTCATGAATGCTACTGCAATGGATAAGGTGGAAATGATGGAAAAAACTTCAAAGGCTATGTCTTCAGATTTCATCATGAAGAGCCATTGTCTAGACAAAATGCAAGAAGAGAAAAACCACCTTAGAGAATCCTTGGACCATTAGAAGAAGGAGGACAAAGCTAGAAGTGCTGAAATCAACTGTTTGCAAGGCTTGTTAGCTCAAGCCAATTTTGAAAAAGAGAAGTTGCAAGCCTCCTTGTATAATGTGAGTTGTTAGTTGAAGGGGTAAGAGACAACAAGGAATTTAGCATTGAAGGAATTGAAAGAGAAGGAACAAGAGGTGGAGCAGTTAAAAGTAGCTTCTAGAGATACTAGCTAGATTCAAGCTCAACTGTGGGAAGAGGTTTGCCTAAAGAAGAATATGCTCAATATTTGAGCAATGCACTAGGCACTCTTTTTGAGGAAAGAGATAAGTTTGAAACAACCACACATGAAATTTAGAGTATCCTTGAGCAAACTAAGAAGGAACTCTAGGATACAAAGGAAGTATTATAGCGAAGGCAAGATTGCATAGTGCAACTTTAGGAAGCTTTTAAGGATAGAGGCACCAAGATCCTCGCTTTGGAGCATCAAGCCACTCATGAGCAAGAAAAAAATAAACATATACAAAATGAGATAAGGGTGAAGGACGATGAAATCATGCACTTATTTCAACTTCCCCCCCTTTGGAAGTTCCTCAAGATCTCTCCCTAGTTGTGGAAGAATTGTATATTTCTCATTAGGAGAAGATTGAGAAACTATAGCAAGATCAGACTTTCCTGTAATGCCTCACTAGTCTTATTTCAATAGAGGAAGTTGAGCAAATTTTACACCCCCTAGCTGAACTCTATGTGCTTCTGAAGATGGTCCATGAAGAACCGATGATGTTCCCATTTGATAAAGAACCGACAATCTTTCCCATTTGATGAAGTTATCTATTTAGTCACCAAGAAATGTTAATATTCTTTTGAAATTATTCACAAGTGACATTTTGGTTAAGTGTTTAGCATTCCCTTTTTCTCTTTGGCATTCTCTTTGTTTCATTCATGTGTACCACGTGGTGTCACAATGTTGTTTTAAGTGGCTCACCTTTCTCATTTTGTATTGAGAAAGCTCGGGGTAGCCGCGTGACGCAGGTTTTTTCCTTGACATTCCTTCTCCCAACCCCACTATTCTATGTGTGCTAGCAGTGACACTTGGTATCTTTGCACTTCATGTCTTGGTTCCCTTTTTGCATTTGACTTTGGGCCTCCTCCAATTTATTGCATGTCCCCTTTGATGATTCATGAGCCAAAATCCTATTGGCATCGTGGTTTTCTTATTTTGGCAGGTGCTAAAGTCACCATGATGTAGTTAGCATAATGACACCAAAAGGCCAATTTTACCTTTTTTATTGCATGCATCTCTATGTACACCAAACAAGTATTTTCCTGATAGGGAACGGTTTCTAGGATTTTTCTTGTGCTTTCCTAGTATTGGTTGAAGGGCGAGGGCTATTTATTGGCCTTTTCTTTGTTGTTTTGGAGGTTTAGACTTTGATAATGTTGGCTCTGTGAAGAATCTTTTATGTTAATTATGTTTTTTGAATGATAAACATATCAAACTGTGCCTATGTCCTTTATGGTTATTTTTGTTTGAAGCTTAATAGGTTAACTTTTGTGCTATATTCAAATTCATTAACTTCTATTGAATGTGTTGTGAGACTCTACAGATAAAACTATGTTATATGACTTGTTATCTATTAGATGAATGGTGTATGTCATATTATGTTAAATGAGTATTATTTAATTATCTTTTCAAATTGTATTGGGCATGTAGATTGTTGAATGGGCCTTAAAACTACCAATATTTGGGTTTTCTGTGTTGCAAATATTTTGAAAATATTCTAGTGCACCACCTAATTAGTGTAGCTTTTAAGTATTCTTCTTCCCCTTTTCTCCCCCAATTGTATGAAGATTCAACTTCTCAAACTTGGAGGTTATTCAGTGAACTTTGTGCAAATGTCCCCCATCACTGAAATTCCCATAAGGTCATTAGTGTTTGATGCAAAATTAGTAGTCAACATGTCCTTTTAGGATTTTATTTTTTGTTTTGGGACACCTTTTCCAAAGGGGCTTGGACCTTATGATTGCTTAACAGGAATAGGAGCAGACTTGGTCTCATTTGGTTTAGCTTTTACTAGTACAAAAACAACAATATATGACTTAAAAAACTACCCAAAATTGCATATAAAGGACTAAATTTGATCACGTGACCATTGGTAGTTTATTGCCAGTCATAAATTTTGTCAGTATCAAAAATTACATATAAATGACTAAATTTGATCATGTGACCATTGGTAGTTTATTGCCAGTCATAAATTGGGCAACAAAATTTATGACTAAACTATTTTAATCATTTATTGGTTGTTTTGATTGATCAATGTGGTCATCGAATTGGTCATTGATTTAATCATTGATTTAGTCACCAATTTAGTCACTAATTTAGTCATTAATTTAGTCATTGATTGTTGTTATCTGGTCATTTATTTAGTCATGATAGTCACTAATTTAGTCATATATTTAGTCACTATTTTAGTCATATATTTAATCATTAATTTAGTCATTGATTGTTGTTAACTGGTCATTTATTTAGTCATGATAGTCACTAATTTAGTCATATATTATGTCACTAATTAAGTCATATTTAATCATTAATTAAATCATTGATTGTTGCTATCAGATCATTTATTTAGTCATATTAGTGATTTATTTAGTCATATATTTAGTCATTAATTTAGTCATATATTGAGTCATTAATTTAATCATTGATTGTTGTTAAATGGTCATTTATTTAGTCATCATAGTCATTATTTTACTCATATATTTACATCTATTGGTAGCATATTTAGTCATTTTTATTTATTGGTAGTATATTTAATCATTTTACAATGCAAAAATAATAAAACATTATGTAGACACCTAAAAATGTCTCTTTCACCATACACTAATTATTCATCTATTTAATTAAGTAATTCTTTAATTATTTGATTAAATTAATTATTTCTTCTAATCATCACATTTAACATTGCTAATCATTCAATTTCTATTCTCAAATCATTTTATTCAATTAACCCTATCTTGAATATTAATTAAATGTTATTTATTTAATTAATTGTGACTTATTCCTTAGTTAAATAATCTTTATTGTTTAATTAATTCAATTTTTTATGATTAAATAATTTCATCTAAATTTTTTTTTAGTTAATTAAATTCTTCCAAATCCCCAAATTAAAATTTCAATTAATTTCATCTAATTTCATTTCATATTTTCCTAAATTCAAATTTCACCTAATTCCAATTAATTTCATTTCATCAAATTAACATTTCACCAAATATGAATTTCACTAAATCTCATGTGCATTTCAACATTTGAAAACCTAAATTCAAATGCAAATCAAAATGAAATTGAATTTCAAGTCAATCTCCTGGAACACATGTTGAAAATATCAACTGGTTCATCAAATCAGTTAACTCAGTGAACTCTCCAATCTCCTTTTTTTACTCTCAATCATCTTTTCTGACTAACTAGTTATCTCTCAATCAATTCAATTATCTGATTCATCATCTCAGTCAACTAGCTAATCTATTCAACTCACTAGCCAATCTATTTAGTTGACTCCCCAATCCAATGGGCTAATAAATCAATCAACTCTATTAATTGATCAATCTAAATTAGTTGACTATCAATAAGCACTTGAGTTCGATTTCTCACCTCCTTTGTGTTGAAAATCTATAAATTCAACCTCTTTTCTCAATTCAATCTAGAATCACAGAATCCAAAATAGAGAATCACAATCTTTGAAATAGTTATTTAATTTATGCAGGAAATTAGTGCAATACCTGAGAGTCAATTCTACAACAACTAAGGAGAATAGCAATGGAAGCTTTGTCAAATTGATTGAGGGAGTCTTAATTAGATTCATTTGTTTATTATTCAATTGGTTTTGCATTATTCGATTGTTATTTAGGATTAATTCTAATTAGATTAGAGTTTGTGATTTGCTCTTATAATCTGATTAACTATGAAGATTTTAACCCTGAGTACATTGGTGAACCTGACATGAACTAACAACAATTTGAAATTTTTTGTATGCCTGTAGGTTTCCATTTTGGGCAAGTTTCCATTTCTGGAAAGTTTCCATTTTTGGTAGGTTTCCATTTCTAGAAAGTTCCTATTTTTGAAAGGTTTCCATTTCTTGAATGTTTCCATTTTTGGTAGGTTTCCATTTTTGGAAAGTTTGCATTTTGGCAGGATTCTATTTCTAGAAAGTTTCCATTTTTTGCAGGTTTTCATTTTTGAAATTTTTTTGTTTTTGGCAAGTTTCCATTTTTGGAAAGTTTGTATTTTTGGTAGGTTTCTATTTTTGGCAAATTTCTTTATTTGGCAGGTTTCCATTTCTAGAAAGTTCCATTTTTGGTAGGTTTCCATTTATGGAAAGTTTTCATTTTTGGCAAGTTTTCACTTCTAGAAAGTTTCCATGTTTGGCAAGTTTTTATTTTCAGAAAGTGTTTGTTTTTTGTAGGTTTCCATTTCTAGGAAGTTTCCATTTTTGATAGGTTTCCTTTTTTGAAAAGTTTCTATTTGTGGAAGGTTTCCATTTCTGAAAATTTTTCATTTTTGGAATATTTTCATTTCTAGAAAGTTTCCATTTTTGGTAGGTTTTTATTTTTGGAAAGCTTCCATTTTTGGTAGGTTTCTATTTTTGGAAAGTTTACATTTTTGGCAAGTTTTTTGTTCCTAAAATGTTTTCATTTCTGGAAAGTTTCTATTTTTGGTAGTTTCCATTTTTAGCAAGTTCCTCATGTAAAAAAAAAACCTCTATTCTTTTATTTTTCTTAAATTATAGTCTTCTAGTGTTTAGTTTTATAACAGATCATTGATAAAAACTGACACAAATTTTTGTAACCAAAGGAAGAAAATTAGGTTGGAGAGCCTACAATGTGCTAACAATTCTCATGGTTTCTTGCAGGGATAGCTGAACTTAGTTTAGCTAAATCTTTCTTTTTGTTGCTTTTAATAAAGAACAATATAACTTTCATCATTGCTATGATAGTTAAAGTGAACCCCATGCTTTTTTGGAGCAACATCTCCAATAGTTTAGAAAACATTGCAATGAAGGTTTAAAATGAATCATTATTCTTCATGTCTTCAAGGTGATAGGTATATGCTCTCCCTTTTTTTGGGTGATAAAAATGCCAGACCCACCTTTTTCATGCTTTATTTCATTTTCTCCATTAGGATAACATCTTTAGAAGCCTTGTCTCCCAATTAGCCTATAAGGCCAAGTGAGAGGGAATGACTTAAGTGGTGATGGCTAAAGCCAAGTAATCCAAGCCACTATAAATAAATGCATATGTGATAAAAATCATATACGATAAGTGTTACATACCATCACAACAATGTTATGTATCTCTCACTACCCATACGGTATGTTAAAATTTGTAGAGTGTAACCTCTACAGATTGGGAGGCCTCCCTCAATAGAGTGTAAAATGCTGCTGATTGTGACCACTCAAATGGAATCCTTTCTAAACACCTTAGAAATTAGAAGACGCCCAACTGAGTCAATAACCAGACACTTAGATTATCACAGTGCAAGGGTGGGGAAGAATCTGCCCCCAAGACACTCACCATATAGCTCCTAGGATAACTGGCCAATTGAGGAGAAATCTTCTTTGGTCTAATTTATAGAAAAAGGCAAAAAAATGGGTGCACCCTAGTGTGTGATAAGGTCATTTGAGTTGATGGATTATCAAGTTGTGGGTTGTGGTAATACTTGTGACCTTTTGAGCATTAGGAGAGTTTGTTTGATGTGCTATCGATTGACCAATTATAGCAAAAACAAAATGGGGTTTCGAAAAAGACTCCAACATCCGTGAGAATTTGAAAAAGTTCTTTAAACAATTATTCTTTTTGAGTTATTATTCTTTTTGATGTGTCTTTTGTGTCCTTTGCTACATTTCACCAAATTCAAACATTTTAGAAAATACCAAAAACAAAGTGGAATCTCAACCAGGTTTAGTTAACAACATCAATAAGATCAAATCCCTCAACAATGTCAAGTTTCAATATCAACAAGATCAAACCCCTCAACAAAGTCAAGTTTCAATATCAACAAGATCAAAACCTTGCAACAAACAAGCTTGTCAAGATCAACAAATCAATCAAGCATTGCAATATTCTAGGAATGGAGACAATATCTTACATGTTGTGATCCTAGGTTCAAACCAATCAAGCAAACATCAAGGACTGGCATTGTGCATTTTGTAGGGAAGGTGAACAATTCATCCCTTCCAATCCTATTCCATCACCATCCATAGAAATCTTAGCTCAACAAATCATTACTTTACAACAACAAATGAGAGACATGACTAGTCCTATCAACCATAGGGACTGGTTAGAAAATGTGATGAGGGAGGTGATAACCATGAGGGAATCACTATTAGGCCAACCTTCTTTTTCTTGTGAGACCATTCAAACATGTCAACCTTCTTTCTTCAAAAAAATCATTCGTACATCAGTTCAACCAGCATTTGAGTCATGTCAACCTTCTTCCAACCCAAAATATCTATCATATCAATTATATCAACCCAACATTCGAAGTACCTCTTTCAACCAAAATAAAACCCCTTTCAACCAAAATCAAACCTCTTTCAACCAAAGTCCAAATCAAAATTCACACCAATCCAACATTCAAACCTCTTTCAATGAATGTCCATATCAAAATTCATACCAACCCAACATTCAATCCTCTTTCAACCAAAATCAAACCCCTTTCAACCAAAATCCAAATCAAATTCACACCAGCCCAACATTCAAACCTCTTTCAACCAAAATAAAATCCCTTTTAGTCAAAGTCCGAATCAACCATATCTATCCACCATTTCATCATCCCCTGAAGTCACACAAGACCAATCCACACTATCTCTACCCAATAAAACAATCTCCCAAGGGGTATCCATAGCACAAATCTAATCTAATTCAAGTCTTGATTCAGAGGATCTCATTCAAAAATCCCTCCTCGTCAAATCAAAAGGTTGAAACTGTTGGCATTTTCTTGAAGATTGCATTAATGATATGTTATATTGTCATTGATGTCAATTAACTAGTTATGATTGATGTCAAGTTATGATGTTGTAATGATGTTGTTAATATTTTCTTGAATCGATAAGAAGAGAGAGTCAGAAGAGCTAGAAAAGGGAAATGCAATTGGTAGGAGAGTTTGTATTGGAAACCGAAATTACTTATATTATGGAGTGTTGAACCGGTAACCCTACCTATTGAAGAAGTCC
This sequence comes from Cryptomeria japonica, assembly GCF_030272615.1. Lineage (NCBI taxonomy): Eukaryota > Viridiplantae > Streptophyta > Pinopsida > Cupressales > Cupressaceae > Cryptomeria > Cryptomeria japonica. The sequence goes on from NC_081414.1 coordinate 178,096,371, forward strand.
AAACCCTAACCGATGAAGTTGAAGAAGATTATGATCAAATGGTGAATGACAAAGATAATGACATGTATACATGTTGAATGAAAAATGTTTTAAATATTTCTTGGCATGTAGAAACAACAATTTATGTCTTGGTAATAAGAAAGTTCATTGCATGTAATGCAAACCACGTGATGAGCTACAAAGTTTGATGAAGCGGTGATCAAGGAGCGGTCAAGGATATCTTGAGTGATGTGCATTGATTTCTATGTTATTTTCTATGTAATCCAACAGTCATACTTGAACGGATTTGTTTGTAATATCTATGAGATGTTTAGGTTTGTGATGTGTTACCAACCTGATGATTTGTTTATAAGGTCGATGAGTTATTTTTTTTAAGTGTTAAAAAACAGGTAGTTGAGAGTGAGAGAATGGTAACCTGATAACGTATCTATAGTATGTGTAATGACAGATAGGAGCATGAAAAGGATTTGAACATGCAATTGTATTGCTATTCAAACTGATCAAAAAACCCCTATTGTTTTCTAACAATTACAACAATTAAATCTCCTAACTGGGTAAGCTCTAACATACTTCTTTACTCAAATCCTCTAACCAAGTGATCCATTAGCTTAGATTCTAAATCCTCTACTGAGGTTACTCCTAACAAGGTATTTCTTTTAATAGGGCATTATAGTCAATCCCTTAACCGAGTGGTCCCTAATAGGATCTGTTCTTCATAGGACTTTTTGTAAAGGTTTAATAGGCTAAGCTCCTAACAGGATGAACTTTAGAAGAGTTCAAAATACTTGTGGGTATTCTTCGCCACCAGGTTTTTCCCATTTGGGTTTCCACATCAAAAATATTATGTCAAGTGGTGAATTCTTTTGTGGTTATGTTTATTGTTGAGTTGCTTAACTACTAAATCCACTTTGATATGTTATGACAACTGGCAGTAAACTAGAATATGTTTTAACTTATGTCAGTAAAGTATTTAGATGGTCAAGATAAAAGGTTTTTTAAAGTTTCAAGTTGTTTTTACTATTAATCTATTATAACAGTCAATTGGTTTATCTTGTCTGTATTATTGCATTTGAAGTTCAGTGTTGAAACCAATCAATTTAGTGTTTGTCTTAAGAGGTTGATTTTGAGTTTGGTGAAAGTGTATAAAGTTTTCTATCTACTAATTCACCCCCCCTCTTAGTAGTTGACTGGATCCTTATTCTTTCATCATACCATCAATTGGTATCAGAGCATTTTAGGTCATCTAAGGTCTAAGCCCTATAGCTTGAGGTAAAGATCTTGATGAACATGATGAAGAAGGAAGGTCTAAAGTTTAACAGAGAGAACTATAGGATATTGAGTGATAGAATGAAAATTTATATCAGAAACCTTGGAAGTCATTACTGGGAACATGTTGTTACTCAATATGTTGAACCTAGTGGGACTATGACTGATGATCAAAAGAAAGATAAACAAGAAAAAAATCAAGCACTAGAGGCACTATTATTAGTTCTTTGTTTGATGCAGAATATGTTGATGTCCTTAGTCTAGAGACTTCTTATGAGGTATGGAAGAAACTTGAAGAAATATACAATGGTGATGAGCATGTGAAGATTTCCAAAGAAGAGAGTCTAAGAGTAAAATTTGATGACATGCAGATGGTTGAAGGTGAAAACATCCAATAGTATGGTAAGAGGATAAAAGAGATAGTCGGTGAGATCAAGAGTGCTGGTGGTCAGGTTGAAGATGCCACAGTGATTAGCAAGGTTTTGAGAACCCTGCTACCAGTCTACACTATTTGAGTTGCAGCCATTCAGGAGCTAAAATCAATTGATAAAACTAAGGTAACTCTAGATCACATCATTAGTAAGCTTACTACTTTTGAATTAAATAGTTATGATGGTAATGCTCAGAAATCTAAGTATGCGATCTGGTTCATACAGATCTTTCTAGACCCATAAGGACTAAAAGTATTCAAGGTGATAGATATTTTATGATCTTCACTAATGATTGTTGAAGGATGACATGGGTTACATTTATGAAAGATAAGTTACAATCTTTTGGTATGTTCAAGGCATTCAGGGCTTTAGCTAAGAAGGAAAGTGGAATAAAGATAAAGTATTTGAGGATGGATCAAGGTGGTGAATTTACTTCTGAGGAATTCACTAGGTATTGTGAAGAAAATGGTATCAAAATGCAACTTTCTAAACCGAGGACACCATAATAGAATGGTATTGTAGAGAGGAACATGTTAGCTATTGAAGCTACTATAATGATGTTGATTCAAGGAGGTGTAGCATAAGACTTTCTAGAGAGAAGCTATTAGTACAACTATCTACACTATGAACCAAATACTGGTAAAAAGAGGTAAGGACAAGACTCCTTATGAATACTCATATGGTAGATCACCTAATGTTTGTTATTTAAGATATTTGGTAGTAAATTTTTTATTAGGAGAGGTGACTATGTTAGCAAATTTGAGGCTAAGAGTGATGAAGGTATATTTCTTGGTTACTTCACCAAGAGTAAGGCCTATAAATGTTACAAAAAATGAACTTAGAGAATAATTGAAAGTGTTGATGTTCAAGTGGATGAGAATCCTGAAGTCTCAAGGGAAACTAGTGAGGAGAAAAAGGAAGAAGATCCTTGCATTCTATTTTTAGAGCCATAATTGGTGAAACCTGAAAATGGTAAAGAGAATATTGTTGTGCCAGTTCAATCAGAATAGGTAGAATCAGAATCTGATGATAATGAAGAATAATGTGAAGATAATGATCATGTTATTTCAAGGTATGTGAGACTCAATCATAAGCCTAACTAGATTATTGAAGATAAAGGTGCTAGAGTGCTAACCAGAAGAAGAATTAGAGACAATTCTTGCATGATCTCCACTATTGAGCTTAGAACTACTAAGGAAGCATTTGGTGATGATCATTAGATCAACACTATAGAGGAGGATCTTGATCAAATTGAGAAGAACAACACATGAACCCTAGTACCTAGACTGGAATAAGAATGTGATAGGTACTAAATGGGTATTAAGGAACAAACTAAATGAAGATGGAGTAGTAGTCTGAAACAAGGCTAGATTGGTTTGCAAAGGTTATGCATAGGAAGAAAGAGAAGATTATGACCTGAGACTTTTGCACCAGTTGCTAGACTTGAAGGTGTTAGGACTTTACTTCCTTTTGCAGCACATAAGGGATATATTAGATGGATGTAAAGTCAAATTTTCTAAATAGGATACTTGAAGAAGAAGTATACATTGAGCATCCAGATGGTTATGCTTTGACTAATGATAAAGATATGGTATGTAAACTACACAAAGCACTATATGGTTTGAAGCAAGCAATGAGAGCATGGTATGAGATGCTACATTCACACCTGATGCAGATAGGTTTTCAGAGAATCAATGAAGACAACAACATATATCTCAAATCTGAAGGAGATAAGATACCAGTGAGTGAAGTGTTTGTAGATGATATCATATTTTGAGGAAATTATGACATGAGAAATGAGTTTGAAATGTCTCTTGTGGGAGAGATAAAAATTTTCATAGGCTTACAAATTCAGCAGATGAAGAGTGGTATTTTTATCACATAATCTAAGTATGTGAAAGAGATGTTAAAGACATTTGGTATGAGTGACTGTAAACCAATTGGGACACTAATGGTTATAGGTTGTAAACTATCTAAGGATGATGAAGCCAAATCTATTGATGAAAAAGAGTAAAGGTCAATGATAGGGAATTTGCACTATGTTGTTCATAGCAGACCAAATATAGCTCATGCAGTTGGTCTAGTTGCAAGATTTCAAAGGAATCTGAGAGAAACACACCTGATAGCAACTAAGAGAATATTGTGATATTTGAAAGGTACTATTGACTATGGTTTATGGTATGCATATGTAGGTAACTTTAATTTGAAGGTCTATATAGATGGAGATTGGGCAGGTAATGTTGATGATAAAAAAAGCACAACCGGTGGAGCTTTATTTCTTAGAGGAGGGCTTGTATCTTGGAGTAGCAAGAAGTAGAGTTGCATATCTCAATCCACTATTGCAACTAAGTATGTTGCAGTTTATATGAACTATACCCAAGCTATCTAGATGAAACACATTTTGGAAGGATTCAAGATGAAGTTTACTGAACTAGTAAAGATCTTATACGGCATTGCTAGGGCGATAAATATTTCAAAGAACTTGTTGATGCATGCTAGGACCAAGCATATTGAATTGAAGTATCATTTCTTGAGAGAAAGAGTGCAAAGTAAAGATGTGATATTGGAGCATGTTTCTATGAAGGATTAGCTTGTAGATATCTTTACTAAACCTCTACCTAAGACTACTTTTGAGTATCTTAGAAGTCAGATAGGGTTTGTACCCCTTCATGAGGTCAATTGAGCATGATGTAGGAATACATCAGTCCCGGAGCTACTTATAGAATTTTACACCTAGATTGGTGTAGAGTGGAATCTATTCCATAGGAGGAGCATCAAGTTGCAGGTTGATGATGTTGAACAATGAAATTTGACATTGCATATTTTACTTTAACTTTAGAATTGCTTTCAGAGGGGGAGAAGAACTATAAGACTATGATGAGTATTGTATGATTGTGGTAAAATGTAAACTAGGATTCCTATACACATCATCACAATCAAGGGTTTTGGTATTTGTATTACCATCAATGCTAAAGGGGGAGATTGTTGGTCTTTTCTTAAAGATTACATTAATGATATGTTATGTTGTCATTGATGTCAATTAACCAGTTATGATTGATGTCAAGTTATGATGTTGTTAATGTTGTCTTGAACTAGTAAGAAGAGCGAGTAAGAAGAGATAACAAAGGGTAATGCAACATGTAGGAGAGTTTGTATTGGAAACCGGTATTACTTATGTTATGGAGTGTTGAACCGGTAATCCTACCTATTGAAGAAGTCCAAACCTTAATCAATGGAGTTGAAGCAGATTATGATCAAATGGTGAAAGAAAAATATCATGACACGTATGCATGTTGAAGGAAGAATGTTTTAAATATTTCTTGGCATGTAGAGACAACGATTTTTTTCTTGGGAATGAGAAATTTCATTGCATGTAATGCAAACCGCATGATGATTTACAAAGTTCGATGAAGTGGTGATCATGGAGCAGTAAAGGATATCTTGAGTGATGTGCATTGATTTCTATGTAATTTTCTATGTAATCCAATGGTCATACTTGAACCGATTTGTTTGTAATCTCTATGAAATGTTTAGGTTTGTGATGTGTTACCAACCTGATGATTTGTTTATAAGGTCGATGAGTTGTTTTGTTTAAGTGTTGGCAATCTTATAGTGGAGAGTGATAGAGTGGTCTCTGAACCTAATAATATATCTACAATATGTGTAATGGTAAATAGGAGCACGAAAAGGATCTGAACAAGCAAGTGTAGTGCTATTCAAATAGATCAGTAAACCCCTATTATTTTCTAACAAATAGAACAATTAAATCCCCTAACCGGGTAATCTCTAACAAGCTTCTTTATTCAAATCCTCTAACCACGTGATCCATTAGCTTGGATTCTAAATCCTCTATTGAGGTTACTCCTAATAGGTTATTTCTTTTAATAGTGCATTATAGTCAATCCCTTAACCAGGTGGTCCCTAATAGGATCTGTTCTTAATAGGAGTTTTTGTAAAGCTTTAATAGGCTAAGCTCCTAACAGGGGTGAACTTCATAAGAGTTCAGAATACTTGTGGGTATTCATCCCCACCATAGTTTTTCTCATTTGGGTTTCGACGTCAAAAATATTGTCTCAAGTGGTGAGTTCTTTTTTTTTTATGTTTTTTGTTAAGTTGCTTAACTGCTAAATCCACTTTGATATGTTATGACAACTAGTAGCAAATTGAAATATGTTTTAACTTATGTTAGTAAAGTATTTGGATGGTCAAGATAAAAGGTTTAGTAAGTTTTAAGTTTTTTTTACTGTTAATTTGTTATAACAGTCAACTAGTTTATCTTTTATGTATTATTGCATTTGAAGTTCAGTGTTGAAACCAGTTAGTGTAGTATCTATAATGATAGGTTGATTTTGAGTTTGGTGAAAGTGTATAAATTTTTTTATCTACTGATTCACCCCCCTCTCTTAGTAGTTGATTATATCCTTATTCTTTCATCATACCATCAAAAAACTTCCAAAAAATCCCTTGCAAACTTCCCCATGTCAGGAGGACAATCTAAAATCAGAAGAAATGAGCTTGAAACAAATCAAGATCAAGAACAAACCTTTTCATCCTACCCACTTTTTGATGAAGGCTCCACCTATCAATAATCTTCTGATGATCCCCTCATTCTTTTCTATTCCACTCATAATAATACATTTATTTATCAAGAGAAAGACGTTCTTTCAAATTCCATCCAAATTCCACCTCCTAAGAAAGATTAGGACGTCCCTTCCATTCTTCTTAATAATCTCTTTCCAAGTCAAGATCAAAGTATCCCTTCACCTTCACATCCTAAACAAGATCTCATTATTTCTCTAGATTCTTGTCAAGATCCCTCCATCCCATCATTTCTATGTGATAATCCTGGATGTCTCTCAAAGATTCTATTAGTCTACATCGGTGCTGAGAGGGGAGGGGTGAATCAACACTTTTATCAATTTTTCATAATTAATACTTTTAACTATACTCTACACTTATTTAACTTTCATCAATATAATTAATCACTATAGTAAAATATGCATGCATGAAAAGATAACAATGATACCAAGATTTATCTCATGGAAACCCAAATGGGAGAAAACCATAGTGTGAGTAGGAACTCACAAAATATTTACTCTTCTGGAGTACGCTTGCTGAAGAGCCATCCTTGTTAGGAGATTACAAAGACACTGTTAAGTGCCACCCGGTTAAGGGATTTTGTTTAAGGCCTATTAGTGCCTTTACCCTGTTAAAGGGAGCTTGATTAAAGGACTTAAGAACATGAATTAAGATGTCACCCAATTAAGGGATTTTACAAAATGGACCTATTAAAGTCCACCCAATTAAGGGATTTAAGTTGCAATGGTTAGAAAGCAACCAATGGATGATCTTTTGTATTAGCTACTGATAGCTTGATCAGATCACAATGAGAACCACACTTTGTCAGCTCTACACTCAACCGGTCTTTTAAACTTTGGCTCTGCACTCTATCGGTCCTCTATCTCTCGGCTTTGCACTCTGTCGGTACTCTAACCTTTGGCTCTGCACTCTATTGGTCCTCTATCTCTTGGCTCTGCACTTTGCAAGTCCTCTGACATTCGGCTTTACACTCTGCTAATCAACCTCATACCCTCTCTACTCTGCTAAATCCTTTTAACAGTTCCTCTCACTCTGCTCTTCACTTTGGATCGCCTTCTACAAGATCTTCTCTTTGCAAAGTTTTTGATCAATAATTTTTGAATGAACTCAAAAATACTTTATACATTTTCAGCCGTTAGCTTTAGGTGTTTTCCTGAAACCAAGCAATCACAGATTTTAGAAGATTTCAAATTCAAAATCTCCCACTCTTTCTCTGCATGCCCTGAAACAATTTTGTTAAGTGTTCAACTAATTCTGCCACTACATCCCTAAAAAATAGTAACTTCTTGGTCAAGTTCAGTCATTTAATTGTGAACTAGAAAATCTGCAGGTAATCAGGGCTTAACTGCATGATAATTGAAGTTGACCTCACCAACTTGTGATTTGACGTAGATAAAATCTCACCAACTCACCTTTTGCCACCATAACTAAATAACCGATCACCACTCTAAGATTTATTGTGATCACCTATCTTCCTTCTATCATACTATTGTACCGGTATACCAATGCACTTCTATATTATCGATTCATCTTTTGATTGCTAGTTTGTTGTGCTAGCATCAAGTCTCTTTTCCTATTTGCCAATGAGGTTTTGGTTTGCATGCAACCTCAAGTCTTCTTTCCTGAGCCCTCTTTTGTGACTTCATCATCATCAAAATGACCGATCTTCTAGAATGGCAAACTGGTTGGCTTAGTCTATCTTCCCTTGAGCTGATTGAACTTTTGGTCATATGTATCTAATGTTGTTTCCATGTGTTTGCAAGACATCACCTTTTCTTACTAAAAACACCACTCTACCAATACCACTTCACCAATCAGTGTTAAACATCAATGATAAATCTTAGCTCATATACCAGTTGTTTGGATTGACCAGTTTTGTCAATGCAAAAAATCTACCCCTTTGGAATTGATGGCAACACTTCAGAATTTATCTTATTAGTTGCATGTTATTCCTTCATTTCTATTCTGGTCATTACTTCTACCCTGAGTATTGAATATATCCCCCTAACACTGGTAATACTCTGTTTCAACAACTTCAACTCAATCATTTCTTACCAATGCTCAAACACTAAAATCATATTTCCCCTTTTGACAACAATGCCAAAGGTTCATTTGAGTACATTTACAAGATTGCTCCCCCTAACCCAAGTAGTCCACACTTATCAATCTGGTCCTAGAATTTGTTTAGGAAATCATACTAGATTGATATAGAGCCCTTTTTACTTACTTTACTATGGGTAGGGGCATCACCCCCAACTTACCTCTGAGATATTCAAAGGGGTCCTTCTATAGTGGTTTGGTGAAGATATCAACCACCTGCCCTTTTGTTGCTATATATTCCAACATCACTTCCTTTTCTTGAACTTGTTCCCTTAGATAGTTATATTTGATAGCTATATGCTTCATTTTGGAATGCATCATTAGATTCTTAGATATGTCAATGGCACTAGTGTTGTCATAATGAATCACTATCAACCGAGTCACCTTTTCTTGGATACCTTCCAACAATTTCTTGATCCAAACTATCAATGTGCAATTGATTGCAGTAGCTACATACTCAACCTCAGCCATGGATTGAGATATGTTATTTTGTTTTTTGCTTGTCCAGGATACAATCCTATCTCCAAGAAAGAATGCACCTCCACTAGTTCTCTTCTTGTCATCAATGTTCCCTGCCCAATCTGAATTAGTGAAGACACTTAAGCTGAAGTCTCCCTTATATGGATACCAAAGACCATACTCATTAGTCCCCTTGAGGTATCTAAATATTATCTTGACTTCCACCATGTGAGTCTTTTTCAAATTTGCAAAAAATTTGGCAACCAAGCCAACAACTTGTGCTATGTCTGGTCTATTATGTACTGCATATTGCAACTTATCAACCATGGACTGGTAAAGTGTCTCATTCACTTCTTGAGCCTCATCATATTTAAAGAGCTTTCAACTTATAACTATTGGATTTCCAATAGGTTTGCAATCTTCCATTCCAAAAAAATTTAGAATTTTCCTTATGTACTTAGTATGACTGATGGAGATGCCATTCTTTAGTTGTGAGACTTGCAGGCCAATAAATTTTTTTATCTCACCAATCATGGACATATCAAATTATTGCTTCATTTATTCTATAAAACTTCTGCTCATCTCATCATTTCCTCCAAAGATGATGTCATCTACAAAGATCTTAGCAATTAGATGTTTTCTTTCAGCTCCAGTCTTCAGATACAGGTTACTATTATCACTAGTTCTTTTGAACCCAATGCTTAGTAGATATGATTGTAGCCTCTCATACCAAGCTCTTGGTGCTTGTTTTAGCCCATATAGAGCCTTCCGCAACCTACAAACAATATTTCTTCCATCTTCTAACACACCATTTAAGAATGTCGATTTGACATCCATTTGATAAACTTTGAAATTTTTGTAAGTAGCATAGGCCAATAAAATTTTGACCCCTTCAAGCCTAGCCACTAGTGTGAAGGTTTCTCCATAGTCTAAACCTTCTTCTTGAGAATAGCTCTTTCTGAAAATTCTTTCTTTGTTTCTTATCACTTTACCTGTTTCATCCATTTTGTTTCTAAACACCCATTTAGTGCCTTTTACATTTTTGTTCTCTAATCTAGGCATTAGAGTCCACATTTCATTTTTCTCAATCTGCTCCATTTCTTCTTCCATGGCTTTGATCCAGTCATCATCTTTTAGAGCCTCCTTTGTTGTTCTAGTCTTAATTATGGAGAGCACATAGCCATTCTCTCTTGGTCTTCTTCTAGTTAGAATGTCTGCATCTTTGTCATTGATGATATTTTCTATAGAGTGATTGTTTCTGACATACTTAGCCAATAGCAGTTCACTTCTTGTAGCTTCTGCTATTGGTTGTGTAGGTTCTACTTCACAAGCTTCTTCATTTGTCACTTCAACATGATCTTCTTTAGTATATTCCATTAGTACATTTTACTTGAACCTTTTATAGTCCTCTGGTTCACTCTTGCTATCCTGTTCATTTTTATCAGTGTACTCATCTACTCTTACATTTGCATTGTCCACAACCTTGCCGGTCCTTTTCTTCAAACACTGACATGCCTTACTCTTTGTGGAGTAACCTAAGAAGGTTCTGTCATCACTCTTGGGATCAAATTTTCTAGTGTATTCATCCCTCTTTCCATAGCACCTACTTCCAAATACTTTGAAATAACAAACATTCGATGAGTATCCACACCATAGTTCATAGGGAGTTTTATTTGTCCCTTTCTTTACCTATATTTGGTTCAATGTGTATATGACAATGCTTATTGCTTCTCTCCAAAAAATATGTGGAATATCCTTCTGTATCATGAGATTCATTGCATAATCAATAAGAGTTATGTTTCTTCTTTTAGCAACCCCATTCTATTGAGGTGTTCTAAGTGCAGACATCTATCTCATAATCCACCGTTATTCACAAAAACTCATGAACTCTTGAGAGGTGAACTCTCCTCCTCTATTTGATCTCAAAAATTTTAGATTCTTACCAGTTCCTCTCTCTAATTGAGCCTTAAAATCTTTAAACATGTGAAAGGCTTCAGATTTTTCCTTCAAGAATACAACCCACATCATTCTTCAGAAGTCATCCATAAACAACATAGAATACTGGTCTCCATAGAAACTCTTGGTTCTCATAGTACTACATAGGTCTATATGAACTAAGTCCAACACATTTTCAAATGAAAAATATTTGTTGCTGAAACTAGACCTGGTCAACTTTCCTAGTTGACACTCTTTACATATAGAATTTTCAAGTGGTATCTAGGTGAAATAGATTGCCTCTAGACTATTTACCAATAGCAATCAAACTTCCTGATTTGTCATTTATTTTATATATCCCTTCATTAAATTCTAATTGGTAACCCTTATTGTTAAGTTGTGCAACACTTAACAAACTATACTTTAGCCCTTCTATCTAATAGAAATCTTCACAATTTGTTCTATCATTTAGGGCTATAGATCCCTTACCTTCTAATGCACAAGGAGCATCATTTTTGAATCTCACAGTTCCTCCATTAAAATCCTCCATGTTGAAGAATTTGTTTCTATTGCCATTCATGTGATGAGTGCAACCACTATAAACTACCCAATCTCCACACCAGTTTGAAATAGAAATCAGTTCCATATCACCTTCCTCCGTGTCATCTTCCTTAACTACCACAAATGTAATTCCATCTCCATCAGATCTTTTTGATTCTTCATCAGTGACTCCTTCTTCTACAAGATAACATTCCTTTCTCTTGTCCTTGTAGCTTCTGAAATTATCCTTCATGTCTCTATCATTGTCAAGACATCTTGATTCAATGTGACCTATCTTATTATAGGAGAAACACTTTAAGGGTAATTTACCTTTATACTTTCCCTTTCCTCTTGGCAATCTTCTTGCCAAAAGAGATTCAATTTCATCTTGCTCCTATTCTTTAGATAAAAGATTGTCACTTTCATGGGAATGACCGGTTCTTGTAGTAGAACTGCTTCTAGTTTATTTTCTTCTCCTTGTTGGTACATGCATCATGGAGGCTTTGAAAGAAGCATCAATATTTGGTACACTATTGTCATAGTTGCTCAGTTGAAAAGCAGTCAACTTACTGATCAGTGAGTCAAGAGATACATTAACTATTCCCAAGGATTTGAGTTCCTAGATAGCAGAGACCCTTATGGCATATTGTTGCAACAAGGTTCTCAAGATTTCACTAACCACATCATCCTCTTCAAGCTTTCCTCCAACTCTTTTAATGGAGTTTACTACATCCTTTATCCTTTTGCTATACTGATCTATGTTTTCTCCTTCCTCCATTCTCATCTCATCATATTTTCCTCTCAAGTTGTCTACTTTAGCCTTTTGAACATGAGGATCTCCTCCATAGACTGTCTTTATCTTATTCCACATATGAAAGGTTATTTTCAAGTCTTTAACCTCAGCATAGTCATTATCACAAAGAGTGCTAACAATTAGATCCATAGCAGTAGTATTGTCTTGCCTTTCTTTGATCTGATCTCGAGTGAGGGTCCCTAAAGGTTCATTGTACTCTATGATTACATGATTCCAATAATGTTATCTTAGGGATCTTAGATAAAGCTTCATTCTTTCACACCATAAGGTGTAATTCTCCGTAGAGAACTTAGGAAAATCCTTTCACATCATCTTGGATCTTTTTCTTAAGCTGATTAAGCTTCTTCTAAATCTAAGAACCTGAAGCTCTGATAACAATTGTTAGTCCCAACCGGTGCTAAGAGGGGAGGGATGAATGAACACATTTATCAATTTTTCACAATTAATACTTTTAACTCTACTTTGCACTTATTTAACATTCATCAATATACTTAATCACTATAGTATAATATGCATGCATGAAAAGATAAAAGTGACACAAAGATTTATCTCATGGAAACCCAAATGGGAGAAAACCACAGTGTGAGTAGGAACTCACAAAATTTGTACTCTTCTACGGTATTCTTGGTGAGGAGCCATCCCTGTTAGGAGATTACAAAGACACTGTTAAGTGCCACCTAGTTAAGGGATTTTACAAAAGGGACCTATTAAAGTCCACCTAGTTAAGGGATTTAATTTGCAATGGTTAGAAAGCAACAAATGGATGATCTATTGTATTAGCTAATAATAGCTTGATTAGATAAAAATGAGAATCACACTCTATCTATACTGGTTGTGTCTACTTTGCACAACACTAGTTTTTGTCTTATACCTTTGGCTCTACACTCATCCAATCCTCTAACCTTCAATTCTACACTCTGCTAGTCCTCTGTCTCTTAGCTCTGCACTCTGCCAATCCTTTGATGTTCAGGTCTGCACTATGTCGGTCCTTTGTCTCTTGGCTCTGCACTTTACTATTCCTCTGACCTATGGCTTTACACTCTTCCGGTCTACCTCATACACTCTCTTCTCTATTGAATCTTTTTAGTAGTTCCTTTCACTCTGCTCTTCACTTTGGATCACCTTCTACAAGATCTGCACTTTGCAAATTTTACGATCAAGAATTTTTGAATAAACTCAAAAATACTTTATACATTTTCAGCTGTTACCTTCAGGTGTTTTCCTCAAACCAAGCAATCATAGATTTTAGAAGATTTCAAATTCAAAATCTCCCACTCTTTCTCTGCGTGCCCTTCAAAAATTCTGCCAAGTGTTCAATGAATTTTTCCACCGCATCCCCCAAAAGTAGTAACTTCTAGGTCAAGTTTAGTCATTTAAGTGTGAACCCAAAAATCCATAGGTAATCATGGCTTGACTACATGATAATTGAAGTTTATCTCACCAACTTGTGATTTGGCATAGACACAAGCTCACCAACTCACCTTTTTCCATCATAACTAAATAACCAATCACTGCTCCAAGATTTATTGTGATCACCTATCTTCCTTCTATCATACAGGTGTATCGGTATACCACTTCACTTCTATATTACTGGTTCATTCTTTGATTGCTAGTTTTCTATGCTAGCATCAAGTGTCTTTACCTATTTGCCAATGAGGTTCTGGTTTGCATACAACCTCAAGTCTTCTTTCTTGAGTCATCTTTTGTGACTTCATCATCATCAAAATGACCAATCTTCTAGAATGGTAGACCAGTTGGCTTAGTCTATCTTCCCTTAAGCTGATTGAACTTTTGGTCTTTTGTTTTTAATGTTGTTTCCATGCATTTGCAATTCATCACCTTTGCTTACCAAAATAAACCACTCTACCAATACCACTTCATCGGTCAGTGTTAGACATCAATGACAAATCTTAGCTCATATATCGGTTCTCTGGATTGACTAGTTTTGTCAAAGCCAATAGATTCCATCTCACCAAATGAATCTACCATATCTCCTAGTCTCTCTCATGATCTCAATATCTCTATACAAGTTGTTCATGAATCCCTCATCAATGAAATAACCAATCCAGATCATACTACATAGAATAATTTATCAACAATGGTATGTGCACCATCATCAAATGCTAACGTAGTGACAGAAACAGGCATAACACTAGCTAATGCGATCAACACCTGGTTGGATTTATCATACTCTTCAAGTGCATCAATAAAAACATGAATAACAACCTCTCATGTCACAACTTTGAAACCAAAATCTATATGCCTCATACACCCACACTTGAAAGACTAGGGGCAAGAAGGTCCACCATAGCAAGATTGGTTAGAAAATAAGGAGGCTATAATAGACATTGTACATGAAAGACTCCTAACTGACTATCCTAATAAAAATGATAGGTTCATACAACTCTTCAAACAAAGACCAATGAATTATCTACACAAAGCTCATACCAACTCAATAACAACATGCACCTAAAAGGATATTACTTCTAAGGGTGGGTTCATTTTAATTTTTAGTACCTTATTTGCATATTTATTTACTGCATTGCATATCTTCATTTTAGAGTATATCATAGTTTCTCGCATATCACCATTGCACAACATATACTTGCATATTATTAATGTTTTCTCATATAGTTGTATCAAAAAATAAATGATGATTGTCTAAGCCATTCACCTATCAGCACTGAAAGGAATGAAATTTGTCTCATTTCCTAGATACTTGTTCATGAAGTCTTTAGGAGCTCTTTAGTCATTCATCTTCAATGTCATCTTGTGATTAAGCTTTATCCTTGGTCATAATTTCACTATCAAGTCTTGTTACCCAAAATTTATCAATTATTATATCTCACACATTAATCAATAGCTCCAAGTCATTACAGATACTTGGTTGGTCATGTGGCTAGTGAAAAATCCAATATTTTGCTTCAACACCATTGTAATTGTCATACCCAAGTAGGTTTCATTACTTACAAGTCAAGGCAAGAAAATAAAAGAAAAAAGGGTTATGTCAATATCCATCTCAAAACAAAAATAATATAGATATAGTTGAAATATCATTTATACAAGTGCAACAAAAAGCTTGACTGTGGGAACATGCAAATAACTCCATCAAGGATATGGATGCCTACTGGCAATTGAGCAATATTCGAGAGATTATGGCATATAACCTCATCAGAGCCCTAAAAGATTGTTGGCAGTGAGGCCCTATCTAGGATACTTTTGAAGTTATAATAACTAATGTAGCTAGCCACATAGGATTCGATGGTTATAAGAGTTGGAATAAACTCAAATGCACACACATGGGCAAAAGGAGATCAAAGTTTCAAGAATAGATGGAGAAGTTTTTCGCACCTCCATTGATAAATATTGGTTACATAGTGTGTTAGGTTGGATGGTCTAAGTTTTTTTGAGAATGGATTGAACTCCTATCTTTGAAACGTTTCACACCTTTAATCCAATTAGTGCATTTCAGAATGAAAGATGCACACAATCATCTTTGTTTGAATTGGAACTGTATTTTTGTCATGCATCTTGCATTAGCATAACTCATATAAAAAATGCATTGCCTCCATACACATCACCTAAATTATGATGTTATCATAGGTCTATATATTGGGGGAATAACTGAAAAAATCTTTAAAAATAAAAAATGTCGTGAAAAATTCCAAAAAACCACAAAATGTATTGAAAAAAATCCATAAAAAAAATCACAAAATCAAAAAATTGAAAAATCAAAGCAAGAAACCATAGACCATCCATCAAATCAAATCAATAATAGACAAACTCTCAAAGTCTACAATAAACTAATCACATGTCTTGTTAATCAATCTATCGATCAAACTTTATCAAACTTTAACATGCCTTATACAAGGAAGGGTATACTCAAAACCAGATAGATCGGTCTTCTATGGGGTACTCACTCTTTGAAACTAGAATTTCCTATTAATGATCACACAAATCAAAACAATGACAAAGATCAGTATGACTGTTGGATTTTGTCCAAGTTAGTCTTATCTTTATCAATTAATGGCAGGTCATGCTTCATCAATACCAAAAACATCAAAAAATTGAAAATCAAACAAAAACATTTAGATAAAGTCTTGAAAAAATAAAAAACATTCAGATAAAGTCTTGAAAAAATCCTAAACATATAGATTAAAGTCTTTAAAAAATAAATCCAAAAACATTCAAATATAATTCCACAAAATCCAAAAACATTCAAATATCAATTAAAAAACTTGCAATAAATTGTCTTGCAAGAATCCAACACCCTAGAAGATATCCAGAAAACACTTCACATGAAGTTAAACAAAGGATACAAATATCTTGTCAAAACATTTGCAATCAAGCTGATCAACTATCTAATCTATCATATCACTATCAAACTATCAACGTGATCACCATCTTGCCTTAAACAAAATCGGTGCACTCAAAACTAGATAGGTCAGTCCTAAATGAGGTCCAAAACTTCTGAAACTAGACATTATCAAAATCACATCAAACATATCAAAGAAAAGACACAAATTAGTATGACTGCTAAATTTTTATTCTAGTTGGTTTTATCTTTTTATCAAATTGGCAAAGATCATTTATTTTTGCTACTCAAGGATGTCCAACAAGTGACTTGAGGAGCCATGATGGGCATGATCAATTTCTTTGTTTTTTGTTTGTGGTGTGAACCAATAAAGTTTTAGGGAAATAGTTCTAATGGGTGTTTGTGATTAGTACATTCATCTGGCAAGTATCCTATGAAGGATAACTATGCTTGTGACTACCACACTTACCTTGACCCCTATTGTTATTCCCAGAATGGAGGGTTCGCTCCTTGTTTGCTATGTGTTTGTTTCTTTACAATGAGATATCTATGCATCTTGGTTCCTTATACCCTGATGTACAAAGGTTCATTGTTACATAATAAGGCTCAATGATGAAAATGTGTTGCACTATGAATAAAGACAAGAAGACTATTGATCATCAATCATATCATTTCATTTTTTGAATCTCATCATGCTGATTATTTTAATCAAGATCATTCTATCATCAAGAATCTTTTCTTGGATTAACCTTTTCAATTATTTACAATCATTCTTTCATCTAACATGATCTCTCTCATCACTTAATTCTAATATTTTCATCTATAATTCTTTCATTTCCTCACATCAACTATTCTATCTATCAATCAATTATTCCTCACCTTCATCATATTTTATCATTCATCCAATTTTTATCTATCTTCTTCTTATACAGGATGTATCCATCCTGAAACTAGACATGATCATCTATCTTTGTCTTATATAGGATGTATCCTTCCTAAAACTAAACAAATCAGTCTTATACATGATGTATCCTTCCTAAAACTAGTCATTTTTATCATTTTTATCTTATATAGGATGTGTCCTTCCTAAAACTAGACTTTATCTTTATTAGATCAATTAGATCAATCCGATCAATCTTATAAATCCAATCCTATTAAATCAATCAATCTACAAATCACTTCAACCATTTCCTTTCTATAATCAAACTCATTCTTGTCATCAAGTTAACCATGTTGTCCATTTGGAGGAATTGATTATGTGTTGTATTGAAGTTTTATTATTGATGTCAACACTAGTTGTTTGGATGCTTTATCGACACCCTTCTCATCCCAATAGGTTGTGTGATTTCTAGTTGGATTGGATCTAGCATGATCTAGTATGCTCTGGTATGATTTGGTTATGGAATTGGCTTATTCATATTTATATTCAGTCAATTGGTTTTGGTCTGGTGATCAAATGCTATCTTTTTTACTTGCAAGCTTGGTTTGTGGTTTCGGTGAGGGGCGTCGATGGAGCTTTGATGGAGATCTTTGATGATATGCATAACTAGTGTTGGTACAACTTTTGGTATGGATTCAGGATGTTGATGGTGATCATGTTCAAGACTTGATTGATGGATATTATTGGTTTGGTGTGTATGGACCTATATTGGGTCCCGGTGTATCTAGGTTATGGATCAACTTAATGTAACTTGTGGATTGGACCTCTCGACGTGTTTCCAATATTTCTTATGGGTTGGATATTATTTGTTTGCTCTAAGGCCAACATATTTTGTAATTATGTAATTGGTTTATTTTCTCAAGGCCAACTCAATTGTTTATGGTTGAGGGTTTGTATATAGGATGTAAGATCTCATTGTAGATCACCATGGTCATAGGAATGGGATATGGATATGTAATGTACAAATAATGTAATATCATTTAGGTAGTGGATTTGGTTGATCATTGAAGATCAAATTGGGTTTATCTAAGAGGATTTAGTCCTTTGGTATTCAACTTAATGGAAACTGTACTCAGGTTTAGGAGATGCTAACTTTGTAGCTCATTCATTCTTCCAAATTGTAGTTTGGATTTCTATGTAGTCAATGAAACTCCTTTTGTGATGAGCAATGTCCTCTAGGCTCTTGGCATTCCAACAAGTGAAGGCCCCTCAATTTTTTTCACATACTTACTTCAGAAGTATTATCTAATTGTGGGTAGGCTTACCACCATGGTTTTCCCTTTACCGGGTTTTCCATACATAAATTTTGGTGTCATGTGGATGTTATTTATTCTCTAATTATTGTTTATACTTGATTGGTTTATCTATTATTTGGTTTAAGCATTCTAGTATTAATGTTTTGGGTTCCTGTATTAAAGTTTTAATTGTTAAATGTTCTAGTAATTTGTGACAACTGATTCACCCCCACTCTTAGTTGTCTTTCGATTATTTGAACTGTCTAACAATTGGTATCAGAGCTCTAGTCCTCTGTGCAAGAAGCTTAACTACTTGAGGAAGATCTTATGGCGATTAACAGTTCAAGTTCATCCAGTTCATCTAGAGCTAGATCTTTTGGAGAGATATTCCTAAGCTTGATGGAATAAATTACACAGTGTGGAAGATTCAGATGGAGACTCATCTCAGATGTCTTGGCAAGGAGATTTGGGATATCACACAAAATGGTGTTACACCTAATAATCTAGCATTTGGAAACCCTCATCTAGAAAACTTGGATAAGGATCTTGAGAATGATTGTAGAGAAAGAGAATACCTCTTGTGTGCACTTTTTGAACAACAAATAATGGGATTAACTTAAAAATCATCTAGAAAGGCTATATGGGATAAGTTGGAGACTCTTAATGAAGGTGACCCTATTGTGAAGAGTTTTAAGCTTGATGGTTACTAGGTGAGATATGAAAACCTGAAGATGGAATAAGGTGAAAGCATTACTGCATTTATGGAAAGGGTAAATGAGATTGTTATGGGAATTCAATGTTGTGGTGGAAATTTCAGTGAAGATGAAATTATTTCTAAAGTTTTGAGAGCCCTACCACCATCTTACAAGATGAAGGCTACTACAAATAATGAATTGAGAACAATGGCTAATATTTCTATCAAGGAAGATACCTTGGTTGGGAAATTATCTATTTTTGAGCTTGAAGAATTTGGACCTTCTAGAGCTATGAAGTCTGAACCTGCATTTCATGCATCTGCATCATCAACTAGTAAGAAAGATTGGAAAGCTTTATATCAAAATGAATTGGATGATATGGAGAGACAAGATGGTGACTTTGAGAATCTTGAAGCACTATTTTCTAGAAGAGAACCTAAAGGGCCACTAGGAAGTAAGCATCAAGGAAAAGCACCTTTTAAATATTTTGCATGTAATAAGATTGGTTGTTTTGCTTCACGATGTCCTAAAAGGAATTAAAGATTTGAAAAAAGATTTAGAAGATATTTTAATCCTAACCTTGGATATCAGAACATGTATAAGTACAAGAAAAATAGAGAGAAATAATGCTACATAGTGGATGAGGAAGGTGTTACTGATTCTGATGATGATCCAACAAAATACAATGCTAGTGGTTCCAACAATGGGAAGGAATGGGTGTTCCTAGCTATCAAGGAAGATGTTCTAACACTAGAAGAGAATGTACCTAAAGAGAAGGCACTTGCTGCTAAAATTGAAGACAAGGATGAATGGGTAGTTAACAATGGATGTTCACATCATATGACTGGACATAAAAGGAAGTTTATATCTTTGCAAGAATTTGATGGCGGTCTGGTTAGATTTAGAGATGACAAAGCATTTATGATCAAAGAAAAAGAAACTATAACAATTGATGGTAAGACCAATACTAATAATGTTTATTATGTTGAAGGTTTGAAGAATAATCTTTTAAGTGTAGGATAATTGCTGGATAAGGGATTTCAATTAAAGTTCAACGATGGAAAATGCAAAATCATTAATAGATCTAGTTTGGAGATTGAAACCGATACACAGATAAAAGGTAATATATTTCATTTGAATTCCAATGAGAAGACATGTTTGATTTCCCAAATTGATGAGAGTTGGCTATGGCATAAGAGGCCATGTCATGTGAATTTTGATTGCATTGTAAAGATGAGTTTATCTAAGGCAGTTAGAGATATACCTAAGATTGTGAAGCCCTATAATCTAGTATGTAAAGAATGTCAAATGGGAAAATAGGTCAGAACCTATTTTAGGATTATATAAGATAAATATAATGATGTTCTTGATCTTATTCATACTGATTTTTGTGTCCCTGCTAGAGTTATAAGTTTTCAAGGTGATAGCTATTTCATGTTAATAATTGACGATTATTCTAGAATTATGTGGGTTACTTTTCTAAGAGAGAAATCTGAGGCTTTTGAAAATTTAAAAATCTTTAAGGATAAAGTGGAAACTAAGATAGGATTGTAGATTAAGTGTTTGAGGTTAGATAATGGTGGAGAATTCACATTCGAGGAGTTTAATGAATTTTGTTAGAAGTATGGTATAAGGAGACATTTTTTTGCTCCTTAGACACCTCAGCAAAATGGAGTTGTGGAAAGGAAGAACATAACTATCTTGGATGTTGCTAAAACAATGATGATGGAAGCTAGTCTACCTCATATCTACTGGAGAGAAGTGGTGAGTACAATGGTTTATACATTCAATAGAGTACATATCAAAGGAGAAACCAATAAGACACCTTATGAATTATGGTTTGGCAATACACCTATAGTTAAGTATTTTCAAAATATTTGGTAGTAACTGTTATAGTAGGAGAGATAATATCACTGGAAAATTTGATCCTAGATGTGATGAAGGCATATTTCTTGGTTATTATAATGAAAGAAAAGCATATAGATGTTATAACAAGAGATTGCAGAGAACTGTGGAGAGTGCTAATTTTAAGGTGGATGAGCTTAATAGAGGTCAAATCAGAGATTATGAACAAGAACTGACAGTGGAAATGATTATATCTAAACTTCTAGCACCTTTACCAGAATAAAGTGTTGAACTAGTTACTCTGGTAGTATGATAAAATTCAATACTAACTGAAGAATTGGAAAGAAGAATAGAGAGTCATAAGACTCTTAGGTATGTGAGATTGAATCATTTTGAAGGTCAAATCATCAGGGATAAGAATAATGGAGTGATGACAAGAAGAATATTGGTGACTAATAAGGTATGTTTAATTACTCAAGTTGAACTGATATTAGTAATTGAAGCATGTAAAGATGAATGTTGGTTAAAATCTATGGAAGAAGAATTAGATCAGATTGAGAAGAATAACACATGGACTTTAGTTCCCTAACCTAAAAATAAGAATGTTATTGGAACTAAATGGGTTTTTAGGAATAAATTGAATGAAGATGGTCAATTTTTAAGGAATAAGGCTAGATTGGTTTGTAAAGGATATTCTCAGAAGGATGGAATTGATTATGGTGAGACTTTTGCACCTATAGCTAGGATTCAAGCTGTAAGATTATATCTTTCCTATACTGCCCATAAGAACTACAAGGTTTATCAGATGGATGTTAAGTGTGAATTCTTGAATAGGGATCTTAATGAGGAAGTTTATATTGAGCAACCTGATGGTTTTTCACTATCAGATGATAAAAATATGGTTTGTAGGTTAAGGAAAGCTTTATATGGATTGAAACAGGCACCTAGAGATTGGTATGCAAGATTGGATAAATAGATTTTGAAGCTTGGTTTTACTAAGGGTAATGCTCATAGTAATTTATATTATAAGGTCACTGATGATGATATACTAAGTATTGAAGTAATTGTTAATGATCATTTTTGGAGGTGAAGATAAGTTATGCATGGAATTTTCTAAGAATATGCAGAAAGAATTTGAAATGTCTATGATTGAGGAAATGGAAGTTTTCTTAGGTTTGCAAATTACTTAGACTGACAAAGGTATTTTCATCTGTCAAACTAAACATGCTAAGGAATTATTGAAGATATTTGGTATGGGAGATTCTAAACCGGTAAGTACTCCTATGGTTACAAGTGAGAAATTGACAAGGAAAGATGTTTTTGCATTGGTAAATCCTACAAGATACAAATCTATGATTGGAGGTCTACTTTATTTGACTTAGAATAGGCCTAGCATAATCAATGTTATTTGTATTGCATCTAGATTTCAAAGTGATCCTAGAGAAAATCATGAGAGTACGATGAAAAGTATTTTTAGATACTTGCAAGGTACATCTAAATATGGTTTGTGGTACCCTAAGGATGATGACTTTACTTTATGTGCACATATAGATGCTGATTGGGTTGGAGATATTGATGACCAGAAAAGTACTTTTGGTGGAGCTTTCTTTCTTGGAAAGAAGTTGGTTTCATGGATCAATAAGAAACAATCATGTTCTTCTTTATCTACTGCTAAAGCTGAGTATGTTGTTGCTACTACTAATTGTACAGAGGCTCTATGGATGAAGCAAATATTGATTGAATCAAAGTGTATTGCACTAGAACGGTAGTTATTCACTATGATAACTCTACTACTATTGACATATCAAAGAATCCAGTATTTCACTCTAAGATAAAGCACATATCTATCAAGTATAACTTTTTGAGGGAGAAGGTGGAAGAAAATGAAATTAGACTAGTTTATGTGACCACTAAAGAGCAGATTGCAGATATTTTCACTAAACCTTTTCCTAAAGAATCATTTGAGTGCTTGAGAGACAGGCTAGGGGTTTCTGTCCCTCTGACAAAAAAATGATTGATGCTTTTTGGCATCAGTTTGATATGCATTATTAGAGATATTATTCATTTTGACACTGATGTGGGGATGCTACTACTCAGAGGGAGTAGTTAGTTTTGTGTTTTAGTGGTTTTTTATTTTTTCTTTGATATTTTTGTCAGATTTTTGGCATTGATGTCAAATTGGGTGAGATATTGATGTGAAAAAAACTTAAGGAGTTGTATACATTAGGGGGAGAGATATATGTGTAATATAGAGCTTTATAGAGATATCATTCACATGGGGAGTTTGGTATTCATTGCTATATCTTTATGTGGGATATTTTTGGTTGTCTTCCATTAGGGGAGACTTGTTTGGCTTTTCTTGGTACTTAGACGTTTTTCACATCTAGTGTTGCCATCAATGTCAAAGGGGGAGATAGTTGGCCATTTGGAGGAATTGATTATGTGTTGCACTGATATTTTGTCATTGATGTCAACACTAGTTGTTTTGGATGCTTTATTGGCACCCTTCTGGTCCTTGTAGGTTGTGTGATTTCTAGTTGGATTGGATCTGGCATGATCTAATATGCTTCAGTATGATTTGGTTATAGAATTGGCTTACTCATGTTCATATTTAGTCAGTTCATTTTGGTCTGGTGATTAGATGCCATCATGTTTACTTAGAAGCTTGGTTTGTGGTTCCGACAAGGGTTTCATTGGCAGAGCTTTGATGAAGATCTTTGATGATATGCATAAGTGGTGTTGGTACAACTTCAGGTATGGATTCAGCATGCTAATGGTGATCATGTTCAAGACTTTGTTGATGGAGATTATTGGTTTGGTATGTATGGACCTATATTGGGTCCTGATGTATCTAGGTTATGGACTGGCTTAATGTAACATGTGGCTTGAACCTGTCAATGTGTTTTTGGGATGTCTTAAGGGTTGGATATTATTTTTTTTGGTCTAAGGCCGACATGTTTTGTAATTATGTAATTGGTTTATTATCTTGTGGCCGACTTGATTGTTTATAGTTGAGGGTTTGTATATATATGATATAAGATCTCATTATAAATGATCATGGTCATAGGAATGGGATATGGATATGTAGTGTACAAATAATGTAATATCATTTAGGAAGAGGATTTGCTCTATCATTAGAGATCAAATTAAGTTTATGTAAGAGGATTTAGTCCTTTGGTATTGAGCTTAACCAGAACTATACTCAGGCATAGGAGATGCTAACTTTGGAATTCATTCATTCTTCTAGATTGTAGTCTAGATTTCTATGTAGTCAGTGAGATTCCTTTTGTGATGAGCAGTGCGCTCTAGGTTGTTGGCCTTCCTACAAGTGCAGACCCCTCAATTGTAATTCACATACTTACTACAAGTATTATTTGACTGTGGGTAGGCTTCCGATCATGGTTTTTCACTTTACTAGGTTTTCCATGTATAAATCTTGGTATCATGTTGATGGTATTTATTCTCTAATTATTGTTTATGCTTAGTTGTTTTTTCTATTATTCTAGTATTTGGTTTAAGCATTCTGGTATTAATGATTTGGGTTCCGGTATTAAAGTTTTAATTGCTAAATGTTCTGGTAATCTATGACAACCGATTCACCCCCCTCTCAGTTATCTTCCAGTTATTTGAACTGTCTAACAAACCATTCTTCCATCTCTTGTATGACATCCCTCTTCTTTCGAGAGATCTTTCATATCTTCAATTCACAAACAATCTAGCAAGGGGGCATTATACCCTAGTGTCACCAAGGCATACTGGGGCATAAATTTTTCATTTTGTTTGAAACAATGTCGCTTCTATATTGTCTCAAAGAAGGGAAAATGTAAACACCTAAAAATGTCTCTTTCATCCTAGACTAATTAAGTCATATATTTAATCATTAATTTAGTCATTGATTGTTGTTATCTGATCATTTAATTAGTCATATTTGTGATTTGTTTAGTCATATATTTAGTCATTAATTTAGTCATATCTCGAGTCATTAATTTAATCATTGATTGTTGT
Source organism: Cryptomeria japonica (assembly GCF_030272615.1). Lineage (NCBI taxonomy): Eukaryota > Viridiplantae > Streptophyta > Pinopsida > Cupressales > Cupressaceae > Cryptomeria > Cryptomeria japonica. Next base: position 178,121,550 of record NC_081414.1, read on the forward strand.
TAAATGGTCATTTATTTAGTCATCATAGTCATTATTTTATTCATATATTTAGTCCTTATTTTAGTCATATATTTACATCCATTGGTAGCATATTTAATCATTTTTATTTATTAGTAGTATATTTAATCATTTTATAATACAAAAATAATATAATATTATGTACACCTAAAAAATGTGTCTTTCATCCTACACTAATTATTCATCTATTTAATTAAGTAATTCTTTAATTATTTGATTAAATTAATTATTTCTTCTAAACATCACATTCAACATTGCTAATCATTCAATATCTATTCTCAGATCATTTTATTCAATTAACCCTATCTTGAATATTAATTAAATATTATTTATTTAATTAATTGCGAGTTATTCCTTAGTTAAATAATTTTTATTATTTAATTAATTCAATTTCTTGTGATTAAATAATTTCATTTAAATTATTTAATTAGTTAATTAAATTCTTCCAAATCCCCAAATTAAAATTCCAATTAATTTCATCTAATTCATTTCATATTTTTCCAAATTCAAATTTCACCTAATTCCAATTAATTTCATTTCATCAAATTAACATTTCACCAAATGTGAATTTCATTGAATCTCATGTGCATTTCAGCATTCAAAAACCCAAATTCAAATACAAATAAAAATGAAATTGAATTTTAAGTTAAATCTCCTACAACACATGTTGAAAATCTCAACTGGTTCATCAAATTAGTTAACTTAGTGAACTCTCCAATCTCCTCTATTCACTCTCAATCAATTCAGTCATCTAATTCATCATCTCAATCAACTAGCTAATCTATTGAGATTGTAATAACCCACCATGATTAATTCAAAAAATTTGACCATTCTTTTTTTTTTTGTGTGTTTAATTTAATCATTATGTTTGATTCAATTGCATACTCTAGGCATCCATCCATTTGGATTAGGCATTCATCCATCCAAGATGAACATCTGACCATACGGGTTAGGCATTTGTCCATATAGGACATAAGATTTCATCTATCCAATATGGGATAGGAATCTACCCATACAGGGTAGGCATCTATCCAATCAGGAGAGGAGGTGCTCTAGCCAGAGACTTAGGCTCATCAGGACCATTCAGGTCCTGAGCCACTCACTAAGTACTACACTCTTCTAATAGAAGTGCACCGAGGTTGCTATCCTTAGGAGTAATTAAATAACATAATACAAGCTTGAATTATACCTCAGAAATTGGCTTAAAGCCTCGAGGAGTCAAGCGAATCCATACAGGATTCCTTCCGAGTATGCAATGAATTACTTTTTTCTAATTTAATTATCTCTATATTTCATAATAGTATTCTTACTCAATCCTTCCTTTACCAAGCCTAGACCCCACCCACAAACACCTGAGTATGAGGGACAACTCCATCCCAAGACTGCCTACATACCCGCTTTGGTACGGGATCCACGCGTAAAGTATGTAGTTCTATTTTCTACTCTATGGTTTGATGTAAACTGATTAGTGGGTATGCAACCCTTTCTAGGGTTAATGTCCCAAATAGTTTCTCTACAGTTGCTACCCACGATGGTAGTGCTTAAGCAAAGGCTCAAGATGGCCTATTGCTTGTGGCCTAAAACAACTAGATCCTAATTCTTATCATAAGCATCACCCTTGACCAATTGCCAATTGACAACAATATCTCCTCAAAAAAATTAATTCCATAAAAGAACTTTTACTTAACCAATCCTAAAGGGGGTTTACTATGGTTTCTCTCAACGAATGAAAAAATCATTTAAAAATTATCTTATTAGATTATCGATCCAAAGGGCATTACCCACCCCTTGGATTTTAACTTCCAAGCGTCCCTTATTACTCCCCAATGATTTATAGGGATGATGCCATAGACGTCGTTGATGTAGTTTTATTAGGTGTTAAGTGCAGTACTTCAATACGATGACATTACCCATAAGCGTGACCTAGAGGCACTGTATATACCGAACGCTACTAGGTTTTGGTTTCCATCTTCCTTTATTTAATTCTCTAATTTATGATAAACATCATGCTTGAAAAATAATTATGAATTTAGACATTGCAAAGCTCAATTACTTGAAATAACTACTTGTTGGAATAAAAACCATGACTAACATTATTTATTACTCAAGACTTGAAATATAACTTTGCATAACAATGACCTTCATGAAACTTGCATATTAACAACTACATGTGTAAAAAAAATGTCAATAGATATAATTAATCTATAAGTAATTTGCATGTTATAAGAATAGTTCAACTTGCATGAAAGTGTCAATAAGTGTAATTAAATCTATAAGAAATTTGCATGCATGATTAAACAATCCAAAAATAGCGATTAAATATAGGCATTTGATTCGAATCATATTAATGTGAAATATTTGCTTAATGCCAACTAAGTGCCCAATGGATCTTAATAGACTGAATGATTCTAATTATAACATTTGATATAATATAATTTACAAGTATTTATTATGGATAAGTTAATCGTGAATTCATTCCTCAATAATCCCCAATATTTATTAATTTTCTAAGTTAATTTAATAACTTAAGGTTTATACTAAGGAAAAGAAAATTAACGATTTCAAATTTGCAATTTATACGTTTATCTCTAAATTGTATTTTATACATTAAAAAAAAACATGGCAAATGGTTAATGTTTAATAATCAATAGGGGGGGTGGTGGGCACCACGGGGTCCCATCACCCCTGCGGTCCTACATGCGCAGTCCTGCAGGGTTGAGGGGACACTGTGCCCCCCCCCCCCCCCAACTCCCCTATAGTCACTGTCGTGATAGTGAGGGCAGGGGTAGTGAGGGGTACCACTGTCCCCTCTGGCAGTTATAATAACCACCGCCCCTGACGCCTCCATGCCTCATTCAAAATAGTTTTTGAAGTCCGTGAATCACATACAACATTAAAATATTTTAACTTGAAATAAATTTAATATATTTAGAATGCAACATTAATATAATTTAGCATTTTACCGATTAAAAAAAAATATATAATTTAGCATTTTGAAATAAACTTAATATAATTATAAAGCAACATTAATACATTTTAATATAAACTTAATATATATATATGGTTTCATATTCCCAATTAAAAACAACAAGAGAAAATTTATTTATGAAAACAAGGACATGGATAAAATAGGTGACCAAACAATTGTTTTAGATTGATTCTATAGTAACCAGAGGGTTGACATTTACAGAGAGAGAGAGAACTTATTCTAGCATTCACAGACAGGAGGTTTATTCCAGATCTCACAGGAGAATCATTTATTTTAGAATTCATTTCTAGTATTCATAGGAGGTTTTTATTTTTTAACTGATATTCATAGAGAAAGATTCATTTATTCAGAGAGAGAGAGAGAAAACTTTATCTAGCATTCACAAGGATTCAAAATAATCATAGAGGAAATAATCACAACAAAATCTATTCTTTCATTTCAACTAATTTTTATAGAGAAAATATATAACTAGGTAATGGAGTCAAATGAGAATATCATAGAGGAAGTAATCACAGTGAAATCTATTCAAAGGATGAGATTCACATTTCTATTCAAAAAACCAAAGAGATGAATTAGAGGGAGGAAATAAAGATTGATCTAATCTAATTCTCAGCAGAAACTGAAATAAATTGATCCAATTTTCATCAATAAATTGAATCAAATTGATCTAATTCTTATCAAGAATTTGAAACAAGATTGATCTAATCTAATTCACAGCAATAATAAGATGCATGATTCAAAATAAAATAAACTAAATAAGAAGAACCTGGATGCTTGAAATTAATGTAGAATCCCCTATGAATCCTTCAATTAGCCTCCCTTGATCCTTCAAACTTGAAAGAAATCCTCCAAGGCAATCTTAGCTATTTTCAAAAAAGAAATATGATTACAAAAAAAATTACTTGAGAGAAGAATTTATTCATGGAATAACCAACTCCCATTTTTGAAAACTTGCATATCATTTTATAAGAAAAATCTCTCTATTCCACTATCTAGAATTTTAATTAATAAAAAAGAGATTCTTTCCCAATTTTGGACTTCATGCAAATTGATTAGACTTAGTGGAGGAGCTACATGAAAGGTGGTGGAGAATCCTCTAGAAGCTTCTTATTCTTCCTACAACATGTGCCATAATTGGATGAGGAAAACTAAATAATAATTTAAAAAAATGTATATTTTCCATGTGTGTGTATGTGTGTTTTATTATTTTATCCTTTTATAATATTCATTCAATAATTTAAATGGCTTATCCAAAGATAAAAATAAAATTGTAATTTAAAATCCAAAAGTGACAAAGGAGGGTTGTGACACAGTCCACTAGCTAATCTATTCAGTTCACTACCCAATCTATTTAGTTGACTCCCTAATCAAATGAGTTAACAAATCAACCAACTTTGTTAACTGATCAATCTAAATTAGTTGACTATCAATCAATGCTTGACTTCTTTTTCCCACCTCCTTTGTGTTGAAAATCTATAAATTCAACCGCTTTTCTCAATTCAATCTAGAATCACAGAATCTAGAATAGAGAATCATAGTCTTCAAAATAGTTATCTAATCTATACAGGAAATCAATGCAATACCTGAGAGCCAATTCTACAACAACTAAGGAGAAGAGAAATGGAATCTTTGTCAAATTGATTGAGGGATTCTTAATTAGATTCATTTATTTATTATTCAATTGGTTTTGCATTATTTGATTGTTATTTAGGATTAATTCTAATTAGATTAGAGTTTGTGATTCGCTCTTATAATCTGATTAATTATGTTGATTTTAACCATGAGTACACATTAAACTTGAACTAGATCATAAAAGAAAATAAAAATATTACATATACCAATAAGCTACATGGTAGAATTAGAATTTTGTTTAAACATCATGACAAACAAGGTAATCTGCAATATAAAAAATATAATGCAAATATGTATTTATAAATCAAGTTATAAGATATCAAATCTGTCTAAGGGTATATATATAAATATAATAAAAAATGTCTAAGTTGTCAAAGAGTTTCCAACACTTTCAAAATATTCAAAATAGTGCATAAAACAATAAGAAACATGATAAACATATTCAACTATATCATTTTCTACAAATATTTTAATGGTCACCATGCGAAGGTTCCCTATTTCTCTTTTAGATGGATGACTCCATCTATTTTGTCTTTATGGAAGAGATATGTTACATGTGACTGTTAAAATATTCACATTTGTGTCGCCTGCTCCTTTTAAGTTTACTCCATGTAGAATAGATAGGGAGTGAATCCTCCCAATGCCAATGATTCTACAGCCCAAAAAAAGACATCTAGTAGACCAAAGTTATGAATTCACTATAATAGTCATACAATTATAAGAAATATAGTAATGTCAGTAAATTGTCTCCTAAATTGCATATAATAAACATCACTTGGGACAACCATAAGTGTAAAGGAGAAAATCATGATCGAACCCTAACTGTTCCCCCCACCACTCCAAGGAGAGAGAAAGGAGGTCACTAGGGTTGACGGTTTTCACTTAGGGGAGACTTTACATTCAAAAAAGGGGTTGAAACCCACAAGATCCAATCCCACACAATGCAAGATGGGATTCTAAATGAGTTTCAAGGGTTGTGACAGCAAGGCTACCCTCTTTTGTAAAGAATGTAGATAGAAGGATTAAGCTAGGAATGCATGAAAAGTGAGAAAGATTCACTTATAAATAGAGATAGGAATATGGCATGAAGCTGCAAACCTGGAATTAGTGGTAAAATGTTGAGATGATGCTGTCCTACAAATTTGAGAGAAAGTTGATGGGACGATGGCGCCCGGCATGCACACGGTCCTCCGAAAAATTTGTGAAACGAAGGGGGATCTATTCGTCTCTGCACAAGGATTCCAGATCTTCAATTACAGTCACATACCTGCAACCTACACATAGAAAAGAGAGGATGATTGGGGGGTTAGGGATTAGGGGTTTTCCCTTAGGTCAAACCCCGGTTTTGGAATTAACCAAGAAATGAGAATGCTGTAAATGTAAATGTTTGTAATGTAAACAAGTACTGATACCTTGTTGTAAGAATGTTTGTATTCTTACATGCGAAGGTGTAAATGTTGTTGTATGTTGTATGTTGTATGTGATCTCCTCTTCAATGGTTGAATCCTTTTCTTGAATGCAACACTTAGCCTTGAATGGAGACTTAGAATGTTCAATTGCTTGAAGGAATGCTTGAATGCTTGAATGCTTGAATGTTTTAGTGTTTTAATATCGCTTCTGTGTCTTGCCCACATATATCCTTCCTCTTAAAAATGGGAGAGGAAATGTAGTTTATATACTTGTCAATTAGGGTTGAAAGACTAATTTTTCTGACCTTGGGCTGACATAGCAACCTTATTTTCCAATTTGCAAACTAAAAGACCCGAAGCCCCATAAGAGATCAGGCCCAAAATAGGGCCAGGGACCAGGGCACTGGTTGCCATGGTCTTGGGGGACTAGGGCGCCATGGTCCCACTTCCCGGGATAGCAGGGTACAAGGAGGATTAGGCCAGGGTACTGAAAAATGCAGTTTTTGATGCCATGAACAAGTTTCGGGGTCTCCATTCAGGTTGTGTGTTGCATCACCATCATGAAGACCCAAATGCAGTCGAAATTGCAAGTGTCACAATTTTAGGACGCTACATTTAGCCCCCACTTTAGTGGGAGTATAAGCGTACACTCATACTTCTAGTAAAGTACAAGGAAACAACATTGAAAGACTTTCACCACATCAAGGAGGCAAGACACACCAAGCCCCCAGTGGACTAAGGATCTTACGACTTCGATTGACAAAGTAAAAGGGAAGATCATGAGGGAAAACCATGACTATCAGTAGTAAGGTTCCCTCACTATGAGTCATGCAAGAAAAATACCAAAAATTTTCAAGGCAAAGCTAAGTTCGCCAAGAAATTTTCAAGTATCCTGAAGGGATAGACGGGGTGTATGCCCCCCTACATTAAAGCGATCACACATGCCTCAATGGGGGTGATTGCTTTAAGGTAGTGATAGACATAAGAAATGAGAAGGGAAAGGAGCACATTATCACAAAGATTTAGCCCCCAAGTGTGAGATAAACCCAAGGATAATAGACACAAAACACAAAGCACGAGGTGACTTCGCTTTCCTCGAGGTCAGTATGCTATATGATAATTCATGTATATCATATGTATGTATGCATAATTGTTCTTCATTCCCCAATCAAGGAAGGTCACCTAGAAGAAGGGAACACGTGTCTTTTGAGTCAACATGAGAGAGACCAAAAGAGATCTCAATGCTTTGCATCGTCCTCAAGTAGACAACACTAAGGACAACAAATAGAAGAATGAGAATAACACATAGAAGAAGTAACACAAGAGAGGAGGAGAGAGTCTGCTATGCTAATGAAACTAGTCTAGCATGTCATCCACCCCCCGATCTTGCTGATCAATATTTTCAGAAGGCAGGAAACACGCTAGAGGAGGAACATTCAACATAGCAGATGGAGCTATCACAAGATCCAAACAAGGGCTATGTTCATGTTCCAAGCCACGTTGTTCTTGTCTAGGAGCTAGGATAAGTGCTTTAGAAAATTCGTTAGATAAATGGTTATCAACATCAACATATTCATATTCACTATCAGAAGCAAGAGAAGTAACATTTTCATCATGAATAACATTTTCATCTATATGATCATCAAGATTTACAAAAATAGGATCTTTAACTCGCACAAGATCAAAACCATCATGCATCTTATGTTTAGGAGATTTTGGAGAAAATGGAATAATGTTTGTTGAAGGTGTTTTTGGGGATTGCAAAGTTTGAGAAGCAGCTGCTTGAGCTCTAAGACAATGCTTTCATCGATGTTCACGCGCAAAATGATTTCATCTAGTCTTAGTAGGAAGTGGAGAAGATTGAGGAGGAGGAATGTTCTCATCCTTATCACTTGGGTGTTTAGGTTGTGGTCTCTTAGGCTGGATAATAGGAGAAGAGGAAGGTCTCTTCTCTCCATAAGAGGAAGGAGGAGGAACTGCTTCGTATAAAGGAGGAATATTTGGTTTAGGAAGGAGACCAAGTCCATCATGATGAGGAGGTATAGGTCTACTTTTAGACATAGACATAATCACATCCATAGGAATGGGTTGGGAATCTTCTTGAGGAAAGACATTAGTTTTATCTTTTAAAGGAAGAACTTCCTTCTCAAGAACGATAGGAATATCAAGTTTGGGTGTTCTAGGTTCACTTAGAGATAGGATCATATCTGTTTTCCACTTTTGATAAGATTTGAAAAGATGATCACTTCGCGGTGGAAGAGATTGGAATTGTTTAGGCCAAAAATAATCAATAGGAACACTAGAAATTCTTTCAGCTGGTTTAAAGAGACTATGATTGACAGTAACAACTTCACCATTATGGGGAAATTTCAAACACTTGTGAATAGGAGAAGCAATAGCTTTCATGGAAGATAGCCAAGGATAGCCAAGCTTCACACGAAATTGTTCAGATGAAGGAATAATAGCAAAGTTCACATCAAGGGATTTGTTATGGACTTCAATAGGTAATGTAATAGAAACAATTGCAGGAGAAGAAAATGCATCAAATAATTTCACAATCACATCTGTTTTGTCATAGATCACTTGATTCAATTGTAAAGTAAAGAGAAATTCTTCAGTAATAACATTAACCATGCAAGAAGAATCAATAAGCACTCCACGGCAAGGTGTATTCTTGACTTTTGCAACTATGTATAAAGGACCATCAGGTGCCCTAATAGTTTCACTAGAATCAAATGTGATGGAAGGTTCTTTAGGGTTTTCTTGCTGCTCTACAAAGTTAATCACATTCAGAGTCATAGACACAAGACCATCAGATGAGAAAGAGGAATCATTAGTCTCAATCACAGTAGAGGTATGAGAAGGTAATGGATCAGTAAAAATCTTAAGATTTTGGTTAGGAGGAGCTATAGATGTGTTGCCTTTATCATTCATACCAGAAACAAAGATAGTATTATTATCAATCAAATCTTGAATTTTACCCTTTAAAGCAAAACATTTTTCAGTATCATGCCCAGGTTGATGATGAAATTGACAAAAAGATTTGTTATCAAAATAGGGTGAATTAATCTTTGCAGGATCTATTTGCTTTATAGGAGGGAGAGTAAGCACATTTTGTTCCAATAACTTATTCATAATACTATGCAATGATTCATTCAAAGGAGTAAACTTTCTTTCTTTCTTGAAAAACTTAGAAATAGGAGGCACACCTGATGCTGCATTCACATTGTTGTTGATGATGTTTTCATTGAATTTAATGGACTCTCTGTTCGGTTTAAACTTTCCAAATGGTTGTTGACTACTATCACCCTTATCACTCAGAGCCATAGGATTTGCTTGTTCCATTTGACTCACAGTCAGTTGATAATTGTGAAGAGTTGCACACAACTATTGGAAAGAAGTAAACTCAAAAAACAGAAGTTTGTATCGAATATCTTTTTGTAAATTAGAAATAAAGATTCTTTGAATATCATTGTCAGGCACTAGAAAAGAGATTTGAGCATACAAATTCTTATATATATACCAATGAAATCAGTCACTTTTTCTTTAACACCTTGTTTACAATGCATTAAATCAATCAAAATAACTTTAGGACTTATATTGTTTTGAAATTGTTGAATAAAAGCATTTGCATGTTGTTCAAAAGAAGTAATAGAATAAGAAGGCAATGAGCAATACCATTGTAGGGCTTTATCTCTTAATGTCCTAGTAAACAGTTTTGCAAGCAACCTTTGGTCATAAGCAAAATTGGTACATATTGTTTGAAAAGTCTTAACATGTGTTAGAGGATCACCTTTACCATTATAAAGCTCCAAATGTAGGATTTCAACATGCTTAGGAGGGATAGCTCGAACAATGTCAAGAGAAAGTGGGCTCGCAACATCAAATGTGGGCACACTAAACTTGGATTGATTCATAAAGGCAATTTGTTGCTGTAAAGAAGAGACAGTTTGTGCAAGATTGTTAATGGTCAATTTAGTTGAAGAGTTCATATTAGACGTGTTAGATTGTGATGAAGGTATTATGTTATTGAAAGAAGGTATTGATTGAGAGTAAGGTGGTGGGACACTATGATAGTTAGTCATAGGAGATGGTTGGAAAGGAGGAGCACTACAAGGAGGAATGGAATGGTTAAATGAATTGCCCCCTTGCATCATGTTCATTTGTGGAGATGTAATAGGAACCCTTATTGAAGGAATGAATGAAGAAGTTGGATTGAATGAAGGAAGAGGGTTAATTGAAGAGGAAGGATTGCCCCCATGACTGGTGATCATAGGTGGAATATCTTGTATAGAAGTAGTCATTATGTTTGATGTAAAGGTAGGTATGCTAGCAATAGAGGTTGTTAAAGGAACAGAATGATTGACTTGAGTGGGAGGTTGTGTATAACCTAAAGTTTCAGCACAACTCTTCATAGGCATCACATTCGAATCCACAATGTGTACAATACCATGCAAAATATCAATTCCATTCTTATCACTTTGAACCATAGATGTTAGACCCTCAATTAATGAAAGAGCTTGACTATAGGGATACTCTTGAGAAATCCATTGCTGAAAATCATCAAATTGGTTATCCAATTTCGAAAGTTGTTCTACAAAAACCTCATGGAGAGCTTCTTCATCATTAGGAGGATTAGAGGAATTACCCATGTCCTTGTTAAAAAGGCTATTCAAATTAGGTTCCACCTCCTCAGTAATTAAACCTTGGAAAGACTTAATTCTATGGCTTCGTCTAACAGGAATGGTGTAAATAGGGCTTATTGTTGTAAAACTCATGCACTAGAGAGGGAGAGAAGATTTTGAATTTAGAGGTAGCAAATTTCAATAAAATCAGCCAATCTCCTAGATTTAGGCTGTTAAATGCAATCACGACAATCTCCCAAATTTTCAGAAAAAAAGTCAGGGACTGTGGTGAACGAAGTGCACACGGTCCTCGCAACTTTTTTCAAAATTTTTAGGGATGAAAGTTATGATGATTTTAAAGCTAATATGAAAAAATTGAGTGATTTTACGATCTATAGAAAGGCCAAATTAAAGTTGCAATCTCAAAATTGAATCCTACCCAGATTATTGAAAAATGCAAAATTTGAATTTTGAAAAAGAGATGGAAACTGAAACTTTGAATTTTATGATTTTAGAGGGAATACTAAGAGCAACACAAGCTTTGAAATTTAAAATTTGACTCAATTTCACGCAAAATTCAATTTTGAAAGCGGAAATCAAAGTTGTTGCAATTAAACACTTAATTTCAAAAGTCACAAATTGCAAGAATTTGAATAAAGCACTGAAATTTTGAATGAACGCCAACACACTTTTTAGATTTAGGACAGTAAGAACACAATTTTGACACAAAATTTCAATTTCAACAATTTTTGAATGATTAGAAGCCTTAATCCAAGCAATCACTAGATCAACTTTGACTTTAATTTTGAAAGTGTTAGAATTGATAAAATCAGCCAAGATTCTGGATTTTAGCAGAAAAATACAGTAAGATCTAGCTCCTGAAATCTCGGAAAAATTGTCGAGGACAATGGCGCTCGGGGTGCACACGGTCCTCGCAACTTTTTTCCAAATTTTTAGGGATGAAAGATATTATAATTTTGTTGTGGAATCCAAAGTTACAGCTGATTTGGAGATGTTTTGATCAGTGAAATTGTCGGTCAAAGGTTGAATTAAGAGGGTTTTAAAAATTAGGGTTTTGACACTTAACCACTTAATTTTCAGAATTAAAGCACAAATATGAATTGATAATTTGCGATAGATGGGTAGATCTGAAACAAGCATTAACAATTAGACATTTCACAAGCTTAATTACTAAAAAGAAAATTTAGGGTTTTTATGCAATTAACCTCTAAAATTTGCAAAAGATCAAACATGGAAATGTAATCAAGGCATCCAATTTTCAGATGTAACCATGAATAATTAGAAAGGATGTTCACGTCGGGTTCACCAAAATGTAAAGCGGAAAATCATGATCGAACCCTAAGTGTTCCCCCCACCACTCCAAGGAGAGACAAAGGAGGTCACTAAGGTTGACGGTTTTCACTTAGGGGAGACTTTACATTCAAAAGAGGAGTTGAAACCCACAAGATCCAATCCCACACAATGCAAGATTGGATTCTAAATGAGTTTCAAGGGTTGTGATAGCAAGGCTACCCACTTTTGTAAAGAATGTAGATAGAAGGATTAAGCTAGGAATGCATGAAAAGTGAGAAAGATTCACTTATAAATAGAGATAGGAATATGGCATGAAGCTGCAGACCTGGAATTAGTAGTAAAATGTCGAGATGATGCTGTCCTACAAATTTGAGAGAAATTTGATGGGACGATGGCGCCCGGCGTGCACACGGTCCTCCGAAAAATTCGCGAAACGAAGGGGGATCTGTTCGTCTCTGCACAAGGATTCCAGATCTTCAATTATAGTCGCATACCTGCAACCTACACATAGAAAAGAGAGGATGATTGGGGGGTTAGGGATTAGGGGTTTTCCCTTAGGTCAAACCCCGGTTTTGGAATTAACCAAGAAATGAGAATGCTGTAAATGTAAATGTTTGTAATGTAAACAAGTACTGATACCTTGTTGTAAGAATGTTTGTATTCTTACATGCAAAGGTGTAAATGTTGTTGTATGTTGTATGTTGTATGTGATCTCCTCTTCAATGGTTGAATCCTTGTCTTGAATGCAACACTTAGCCTTGAATGGAGACTTAGAATGCTCAATTGCTTGAAGGAATGCTTGAATGCTTGAATGCTTGAATGTTTTAGTGTTTTAATATTGCTTCTGCGTCTTGCCCACATATATCCTTCCTCTTCAAAATGGGAGAGGAAATTTAGTTTATATACTTGTCAATTAGGGTTGAAAGACTAATTTTTCTAACCTTGGGCCGACATAGCAACCTTATTTTCCAATTTGCAAACTAAAAGACCCGAAGCCCCATAAGAGACCGAGCCCAAAATAGGGCCAGGGACTAGGGCGCTAGGTGCCATGGTCCTGGGGGACCAGGGCGCTAGGCGCCATGGTCCTGGGGGACCAGGGCATTGGGCACCCTATTCCTAAAGGACCAGGGCGCTGGGTGCCATGGTCCCACCTCCTGGGACAGTAGAGTGCAAGGAGGATCAGGCCAGGGTACTGAAAAATGTAGCTTTTAATGCCATGAACAAGTTTCAAGGTCTCCATTCAGGTTCCATGTTGCATCGCCATTGTGAAGACCCAAATGCAGTCGAAATTGAAATTGTCTCCTAAATTGTATATAATAAACATCACTTGGGACAACCATAAGCTTCAACAACCACAATTAAGAGTAGTAATAAATAATCCTAGTCATAGTGAAGGAAGCTTCTACACAAGAACATAGCCCTAGTTCAAATATATGACAACTGGGAGCACATAAAGCATCAAACATCAACATGTGATATCCCAAAAAAGTGAAAGAGAACAGTCCCAATGTTACAAAGATGATATCATAGAAGACCCTCATGATGGTGTGAAGGACTACAATAGCAATATTTTACATCAGAAGTACAACCCTTTCATAGTTAACAGTAACATCTTTAGAGTTTAGTAACACAATACAACAAATACATCAAGGTCACGGTAACTCACAGTCACAAATGAATTAACAAGGATTGTCAAAATACAATCAAAAGGGAGAAAATTTTTTGTCTTTGAGTCAAGGGTACTATGTATCCACCAAAAGAAGATTTATGATAAGCCATGAAAATATTGAGATCAAAATAAACTTGCAAGACAGAGCATATTGAGGTTTTATTAGAACTAAGAACACTATATTTTATATGCATGGAATCAAGAACAATAAATGATGAGTAGGATTTTAAGGCCAAGGTACGACAATAATAGAGATATGCATGCACTCATAGCCATTTATAGTATGATGAAAGTCAAGGAAAATATTAGAAGAGAATTACAGTACAACCATAAAAGAAGAAGAGACCATCAAAACAATCAAGAAGTATGGTAATGAGAGAAGCTACAAATACAATGACAGTATTCACTATCAATAGATCACTAATTATAGAGAAGCTTAAAGCATATTACACCATGAACCTTGAAGAACATATCACAGAGACATTTTTGTGTAATGGGCAATCTTAGATTATCAACACTTGAAGGGAAAACAAAAATACGAAGTTTAAGAGTAGTCCATGATATCAATGGAGATTTAGTCTATGATAAGTCATTAGAAGACATGAATATGATAGTTTATGAGTAGTGATGAGACCTCAATGAAATATTGCAGCCATGTTCACAATCTAGGCCCAAAATAGTGAAAAGGAAGCCTTCCATATTTCCTTCAAATAATACAAAATCAGAAGTTTGTAAAGATAGTGATGAGAAGGGCTTATCTTTTAAAGATTGGCAAATAGAGGATAGTGATCAAATGAGATGAAATAGTAGTCTTATGACATTAGATCAAACATATCAAACCTCATGGACAAAGATGGAATTGACAAGTCACAAGGTCTAGGACAGAGAAAAAAGTGATACAATCAAGTATTGTAGCAAAGAATTTCAAATTAGGAGGTATTCATGTCATGTGAGAAACAGAGGAAAGATAGGAGAAATTATAGTCCCATTTCAATGTAAATTTGGGCAATAAAATGTGCAGTCCACAAAGGGAAAAAGGACATCACTGTAGTAGCTACAATAAAGATATTGTTTAGAAGCATTCAAATAATATTATCTTTGCAAAGGAGCCCTGAGATAAGACAAGTATTATACACCACCTATGTTTTCCTTTATCTTGTAATCTAGCATTCCACATCATAACCAAATCATTAACTTGAAAAGTCCTTACAACTGTTCTTCTATCATACAAGTTTTTTACTTGCATTTGTAGTTTTGCATTTCTTGTGTTAACTTCTCTTCTAATTTCATCCAATTCCATCAAAGCTTCAATCCTCAACTACATATCATCATCTATATCACTATCATAAGTTTGGACAAACTTATACATTTCCATCAAATTATTTTGATGAATGTTGTGCACATACCATACACCAAGTCCAAAGGTGCACATCCTATCACTTTCTTAACTATCAGTTAGTCTACCAAAACTGTCAATTTTAACTTTGAATCCCAAGACTTTTTATTTTTTCTGTAAGATTCTTTTAATAATTTTCATCAAGCTCTTATTGCTTGATTCAAATTGTCCATTTCCATGTTGGTGGTAAGGTGATGAGTATGAAATCTGGATACCATATTTGTTGCAAAAATCATCATATTCTTCTAACCTAAAACTCATACCATTATCAAAGACTATTCTTTTAGGACATCCAAATCTAGTGAATACATTATTCATAAGAAAACCAATCACCACCTTACTTGTTTCCTTCCTAGAAGGTATAGCTTCAACCCACTTAGTGAAATAGTTAGTAGCCACCAAGATCCAAGAGTGACCAACACTATAATTACATGCTATTTATCCAATCAAGTCTATACCCCATTGCTGGAATGAAGTCTGCACATTTACATGTTTCAATGGCAAATTTCCTAAAATTTTAATTTTCCTGAAAACCTTTAGCATGGTTCACATCTTTTGACTACCTGATGTGCATCCTTGAAAATTGTTGGCCACAAAAACCATCCCCTTAATACCTTGTGTGTAGTTCTCTTGGCCATATAATGCCCTCCACAAACTCCATCATGCATTTCTGACAACCTCTGATCTTGGCTATGGTCAACATATTTTTACATGACATCATCACCGTTCCTCTACCAAAGTTTACCATTAACAATGGCATATTTTATAGCATGTAATTTCAATGTCCTCTTTTTATTATCAACCATATCTTGAAGACATTTCATTTTCTGCAAGTAGTATATGATATCATCATACTACTCACAACCATCCATATCACAGACATAAGCTCTGTTTTCCTCCTCTATGAAATTTATTTGATTTGCATCCAAATTACTCTTAGCCATTAATTTGGCCAATCCTAGTCCTCTCACTAATTTAGTGATTTGGATATCAATATTGAATTTCTAGATCCTATCGATCCATCTATATCTCCTTCCAGACACTTTTTGTTGAGTGAAAATGTCTTTGACTGCAACACTAGGCACATATGCAATCACTGTGGCTCCCATTTGATAACTCCTAAAAGATTTTACTACCTTTACTAGTGCATAAGTATGTTTCTCTTTTAAATCATACTTCAATTCTACAGCCTGCGAGGACTTACTAAAAAATGCTATGAGTTGTTCAAAACCATTTGAATTATTTTCCAATAAGACAACATCAATAGTATGAAAAGATGCAAATGAAAATATTTACATAGGTTTTCCATAATAAGGTGTTTTCAAAATAGGTCCATTCTTAATAGCTTGCTTGATTTCTTGAAATGCTTTTGTTGGCTTTCCTTCCCATTCCAAGTTTACACCCTTTTTTAACATCTTGGAAATGGGTCTATTAATTTAAGTAAAGTTAGTGACAAACCTTCTGAGAAAATTGATTTGCCCAAAGAATGATTGAATACCTTTCACTGTCTTGGGCTAAGGGAATTTGTCGATTATTGCTACCCTTTTTGGATCAATCATTACACCATCTCTTGAAATAATATGACCCAATAGTTTAGCTTGAGTCACCCCAAAAGCACACTTCTTTGGGTTTAAATATACTCCATATTCAACACCCCTATTGAATTTTTTTTCAAGATGACAACAATGATCATATTCCTTCCTAGAATATGTTGTTAAATCATCCTAGTATACAACTAAGAAGATATTTATAATATTAGAAATTGCAACATCCATTTCTCTTTGAAATGTTTCTCCTACATTTGTTAAGCAAAAAAGCATCCTTTGTGAGGCCCTACCATGAGCCATCATAGCATTTCAGTTATTTTTAATGTTGGACGTATTACTGATACTTTATTTTGATACATTATGGATATAGATTCTATATGATCTAGTGGATGGATAACATTGATATGATGTATGTAATTTATTTCTGATTTGTAGTACTTTATTTATGATGTTAGGAAACATGGATGCATCCCTTATGAATGCTTGAATTTCATGATGATTATGATGACGCCATTGAGTAAATTATTTCATGTGGATTCTATTGGATAATTGATAATTTGATTGTTATGATTTAAATTGTATGCAAAGTGTCTGATTTGTATTCTTTTCATATATTAATATTGCATGTGATTATTTGAGATTACTAATGTGCAAATTGAGATATGCAGGAAAACTAATCCATGTGACCATGGAAACTATTCGGAGAATCAAGCTAAACCTATGTACGTTTGTGAAGCCAAGGGTTGTCTATTTGGAGAAACAACACCTCATGTATTATGTGTTATATTTGTAAATGTGAATGCTTGAATGTGTGTTTGATTTGTATTTGTTAAATTTATTATTTCCAAAAAGGGACATGCCATGCGTATTAAAGTATTGTGTATTTTTATGGTGTCACTTGTGTCATGAAGTGAGTTGGCAATGACATGTCCCTTGGAGAGAATTTTAATAACCAATGCAATATTCAAAATATATTAGTGTGGTCCCAATAGAGTCTTGGTTAGAGAGCCATTAGAATGGTCAACTCAAGTTTGACCCGTAGGCAAACTTTGGGTGAATTTCTGGAGGGTCAATCTAACTCCTAAGGTTAGGTTTAGGGCATTTTTGAAGGTCCATATGTTATACCTATGGATAAAGGTAAATTTTAGCCATATGACCACTCACATGTGACTATCAAGTCACCTCAAAAGTGAGTTTTTCAAGATGGACGAAAATTCAACTTTTGAGGATTTCTCCTTAGTTAGACAACCTTCCATTTGAGTGATAGTTGCTCTTCCCCACTTTCTCTTACCTTTGTCAAATTTAGTTTTTAGAAACCATATAAGAGGTTCAGAAGACCAACATATGAGATCTCACACCCTTTCCAAGGAGGTTGGAAAGTGTGAGAAGAGTCTACTTAGGGAAGGGATTCAAACTTAGGATTTTGATCACCCACTCTCCAATCTTGGAGACTTGGAGTTGTTGGAAATTTGGATTTAGAGGTTGAATTTAAAGTTTTGGGAGGAAAAGACTAGTGGATTGGGGAGGTTTCCTTCAACCATTCCTCATACCATTTGCAAGATCAAAGGTTGGTAGTGTTCTTCTATGCATATGAATACCATTGGTAAATGTGAAGGAAAAGTATTTTTGTATTTAGCTTTTATTGTTTATGTATTTTGTGGGGTTGAATGTTGAGTTCCTTCTTTATGTTTGTTTTTTTGTGAGTTGTGTGATTATTTTGTGTTATGGGTGTTTCAAGGCCATACTGACCCTTGGGAAGGTAGAGTAGCCTTGGGGTGAAGGGTTGCTTGACAACCTACAAGTGTAGAGACTCTTTTCTTTGAAGAGAGATATACACAAGGGTTATGGGACCCTTGCTGCATTATTTCTAAGCTTATGCAAAAGGGGGTCATAAGGGGAGATATGGGCTTGTAAGCCATGGGGGACATAAGGTTTGTTTTGTGTCAAGTTTGTGACTTGAGTTGGTTTTATTTTGGTAGCCTTATGAAGGCTTTTGTTCCTCTTTCTTGTAGATCTCCTCTAGGTGTCTAGTCCACCTTCACCCCACAAAGTTAGTAACTTAGTGACAATATAAATCCTTGGGTTCAGAGTTCATGTGATGTTTAAGTCTTTCTTTCTTATGTGGTTGAGTTTTTTTGTAACCCATTTAGCCTTGGTTCTCCTAGCTCGGGGGTGGCTTCTTGTAAGCATAGGTTGGGAGGTGAGCCTCCATGGTCACAACTTATAAGTTTTATTTGTAGGTTTTCATGTAGGATAAAGGATGGAGAAAAGCCTAGTTCATGTACAAAGCCTCCTATTAGATTCATTTGGAATTCTGAAAATATGTATTGTAACAAGCCCTCATTCTTGTAGAAATGTGAGAGAGGCTTGAAGCTGTAATATTGTTATTATTGTAAAGTGGATTCAAAAAGAAAGAATGTATATTTACTTTGTTGTATATTCATTTGAAAGAAATCAAAGAAGCATCTAAATAGTATTTCTATATTGTTATTTAGTATCATGAAATGGAGTAGGAAATATAAACTTATTTTTTGCTTTAGTATCTATGGAACAATAAATATATATAAAAATAAAAGGGTAGATAAACATTTAAATAAAATGTAGCGTTATCTCTTTACTCAATTTTACGTGTAAACTTGCTTAGTATAAAATCTAGCTTGCAATGTTGAATAAAGATACTTGCACTTCATTTATTTAATCTAATCATCTTCTGGATGTGTATTATGTTAGTTGTAAAGCTGTTAAAAGAAAGGAATTTATAACAGAATGTAGAATAAACAAAAAATATACTTCATATGTTTAGACTTAAATTTACCCATTATTTGCATCTAGTTGTATTGCTGGTTAAATAAGAAAATAATAACTTCCTAGTTAGGATAAATAGATCTGGTTATTACCTATTTTTAAGTTCAGATTATTACTCAAGAAACTAGAACCATGCTAAATCTAAATGTAAAAGTTCATTGCAGCATTCTATTATTTTCTGTCATTTTATTATTCTGGAAAATAACAGTGAGCATTCCCTTATGAGAATCAAGTAGGAAAATATAATGTTGCTAAACTAAACCAATCTGCAATAAGTCACTGTGTATAAAATAGTGAATAGATATATTTCAGCAAACTATATATATATATATATATATATATATTCATACATAAAAAAATTAAAAAAAGCTAGTGTACTGATTAATAAATAAACTGATTTAAACAAAAAAAAAATGGTTGAACTGTGCATCTGATAAATGTATCAGATTTTACCTCTATCTTTGCCCCTAAAATTAGTGGGTGTATATATATATATTAAAATTAATATCAGAATGTACATTTTTCATCTAACAAAGTTGCACAGTAAATTGAAACTATATATATATATATATATATATATATATATATATATATATATATATATATATATGTATATATATATATAGGTATATATATATATATGTATATATGTATATACATATATATATATATATATATATATATATATATATATATATACATATTAGAAGAGAGCAGCATAGTTTTTTTTCTTTAAAAAAAATAAACCAAAAAAATTAATAAACAAAAGAAAAGAGAGGGTTAATGTTTTTGTTGCAGCACTGTGGGCTAAACCCATAGATCGGCTTCGATTGCACTGTGGGCTACGACCCATAGGGGTGGCCTCACCCTCCTTGTGGGTCGAGACCCACATCCTTCCCACTACCGCCCAGTCTTCTCACTGCCACCTGTCCGCCATTCTGCTGCCCTTCTCTCGGCCATGCCCATTTCGCCCTGAACACACACACAAAAAAAGAAATATGTTATGTTACACCCTAGTTTGTTAGGGATATAAGGATATAATAATAAAATAAATATAGAGTTTAGGTATATTATAAAGTAAATGAAAGAGGAACCCTAAATAGGGTTTACCACGTGTTCTATAATAAAAGAATAAAATATCATGGGGGTTTTAAACTCAAACATGTTTAATGGGGGAAACCCCATTTCAGTATTTTGTATTATTAATTTATATTTGTAAGTGGTTGACTTATTTATAAATGCTTATTCAAAGGAAGATTTATATTCTAAGTCAAATTTTTAATGTTATTTTGATGATGATGGAGATGTTATAATTATTTGCCTAATTCATTTATATTTACGTAATGAATTGTATTAATGTTAATTTAATGAATTTTGGAGTTATTTAAATATTATAAGAGATTATTATTAACTCTTAATATAATTAAAATCAGAGGATTTATTTGAGAGAATTAATTAATTATAAAGGTTGTGTAGATTTTACATGACTAATTTACCGAGTTTAGATTATTGTAATTGTTAAGTAAAATAAAATCTAATTTGTTATTAAACCATTTAGGAGGTTGAGATAAGACTTAAGTCTCCTAATTAAATTAAATAAATTATCGCTCTCTTTAGGAACCCATTCTTATTGACTCATGAGTTAACCTTCAGAGTAAACTAATTATGTTATCTCATCTTTTGAACATAGAACATCAAGTGTTTTAGTATTGTTTTTAATAAAAATTGTTGTTCCATTTTTGCCCAAAAGTTTAGGCATGACATTTTGGTATCAGAGCAAGGTTTCCAACACTAGGAACTTTTCTCCATTATGTTTTTATTCCTTCACAATATCATCAGATATCCTCATTCTTTGGTTCATTTTCCACTTGAATTCATTAAAATACTTGTTTAGAACCTTAGGATATCTAGTTCCTACTACTTGTAGACTTTCCTTGGTTTGCTTGGAAGCTAGTAAGTCAGTAGACCATTGCACATCACCTACTCTAGGGAAATAACCTTGAAAGTAGAAGAATAAACTGACCAGAAGTTGGCCAAACTTGAACCTTAGAGAATCATCCTATTTGATGGAGTTTAGATTTAACAACCATTTCTTTTGTAGATAGGTACATAGGTCAAATGTAGTGTCTTCCTTAATCATTTTGTAAGCAACATTCATTGCAGCAATAGGGACAAAATTCATTCTACTGGCATAGAATATTTAGTAACTAATCACCATGCAAGCATGTTTCACTAGATCATCTTTGATGGTGTTGGCGGTCATCACCTGTTGGTCACTCATAGAACAGGTGAGCTTAGTCATTTCAGTCTTGGTGACCTTCCATAGGGCTGGTATGTCTCCAATATTGCAGAAATTGGTGATGACATGAATTGCTTCCAGTGTGATATCATGCATCTGTTCGAGATACATCTTATCAAAATGTACTCTACTAAGGATGATGTGGACGTCATGCATTGTGTAGTTTCATCTTCTCAAGGACACTATACTCAGGTTTGATCTTCTTATCATCCCCACAGAATAGACATAGCTAGGAATTAATCACTAGGGATCCTAGGTCTTCCAATTTATAGTCTATATACCTTGAAACATCTCCTTGAATAATAACTCTGACAGGTATTTGAGATAGGGCATTATATTTCATTTTCTGTTGAAGAAATTCAGTTGAATCTATAGGTGCACTAGAACTAGAGTGCAATGCGGAAGCCATGATAAGAAAGAATTTCAAGAAATATCTTCACAATCCAAAATTTAGGGTTTGACAATGTTGCCCATAATACACCACTTTGGTTGCAAGATTATCGCTTAGTGTTCTTCACTGATAGATTGAAAAAGATCTCTGGATTGCTTTGAAATATTTTTTAATTCACTTTGAATCGCTAGACGAATCGCTCTTTGTCACTCTGCGCTTGAAAACTGATAAGTGATAATGACAACGAAAATCCCTTTCAAACAAACTTTCACCTACCATAATAAATGCATCACTGTTAGGGCACAAACCCTAATTTTTCCTTTTATCACTTCAAGTCTTCTATCGACTGATAGGTACCATATATCGGTTAAGGTCTTTACTGATATAAACTAGGGGTTTGAAATATTTCATCGATATGCTCCCCCTAAGATTTTCTGAAGCTCAGTTTGCCAATTCAGATACTTCCACACTAGGTGTAGAATCAGGTTCATTCTGTGACACTTCTTCTGATTTCTTTTTGCAAGATTTATTCATTTCAGTTTGAACATTTTCAACATTAATCTTCCCTTCTAGAGTGATCGGTATATCATCAGATAGGTTCTTTCTCAGTCTGCAAGTTTTGGCAGTGTGTCCCAGTTTGTTGCAATGATAGCATACCATTCCAGGTGTTCTCCATGGTCCATTATTCATACTTCCATTCTTCCTTTTGCATGTTGTAGTAGTGTGACCACTACCATGACAGGTCAAACAAGTTGCTCTCTAATTAGTTTTTGTTTGATAACCACCTAACCGATGGTCATAGGTATTGTACTAGTTGGGATTCTGATTCAAAGAAGGTTCCAGGATAATTCCTTGAGTCCTTGGAGGATATCTCCCAATGTTATGCAAAACTGACCTGCATTCAAATTCTCTATGCCCAAACTTGTTGCATGCATAACAGTTTCGATTGAATATATTGGAGCTAGGTATACTATTTTGAAAATAAGGAAAATTGTTGTAGGCCTTTCTTCTACACACATTAGCAGTATGTCCTTCTTTGAGACAATTAAATCAAATAGGTTTAAATTTTTCTTACCTTTATCCTTGAATGTTAGTTGCTTCTTTGATGCTTCAGCTTTTGTTCTAGAGGTCTCACCTTCCTCATACCTAGAGAAACCAAGTCTAGTGGTATTCTTTACTAGCTTTGCTGATTCTATCTTTTTCTCTATCTTAGCAGTACTCTGATTGAATTTGGCAAGTATCTCCTTTGACTCAGCAAGTTCCTTGGAAATAGCAACATTGGATTCCTTCAAGGTTGCATTCTTAGAAATAGCCATTTTTAGGTCACCTTGCATTTCCTCTTTTTCCACTTTACTCTCTTAGAGGTGAGTGGTAAGGGCACTGATTTCGTTCTTCAGCTTGGAGATCTCATGATATTTGTCTTTTACCAGATCTTCAGCTCTCCTTCTATTCTCAAGCTCTTGACACATTATGATAGTTAGTCCTTCCAACTCTTTTCTCAGATTGGCTTTAGATTCATTTAGTTTTTCAACTTCTTCAACTAGGGCATCCATGTCTGCTTCATCAGAAGATCTATTTTCAATAAGTTCCATCAGTTTTTTAGCATACTCTCTTCTCTTGGCCAAAGAGGCTTTATACTTGACTTTGAGTTCATCATAGGCTCTCTTAGTCTGAGTGAGATGATGAGTAAGCTCCCTCACATTGTATTCCCCCATATCTCCTTCCAAGTGGTTAGACTTATAGAAAGGTTGGCTTTGATACCAATGGATGAATACTAAGAGGGGGAGGTGAATTAGTATACCAAAAAATACTATAAACAAACTTTTAAATAGTTTAGCAGATAACTGGTATAGAAGATTCACTAATAAACTGATTAAGATTAATGCAAACCAAATAGCAATAAAAGCATTCACCCATAAACATACAATCATCATAACAGAAGATATTTGATGTGGGAACCCAAATGGGAAAAACCATAGTGAGCAGAAACTCACAAGTAACTATCTGGATAATAGAAACCAGACTGGTTAAGGTCAAACTGGTTAAGGTCATACAATGTTCTTCACCAGAACAAATCCTGTTAGGAATCTAGATCTCTATTAGGAGATAAGTCCTATTAAAGACTACCTTGTTAAAGGATTTCAGATCCATGGTTGTGAACCACCTTGTTAGAGGATTTACAAAGGCTTTGTTGGGCCTACCTGATTAAGGGTTTCAAAATTGTTGAAGATATTAGTAATCAACAAGTGAATGATCTAGATAATAGCACAATATGCTTAATTAGATCCAAGACAACTCATTGTTAATGCATTTCAGCATTACTTCAGTCTTCAATATCTCCACACTCTATCTCTTTGCATAGACCTAATCTTCTCTGCAAAGATTTTACATAACATTTTCTCTGTTATGTCTGACATATTACATATCTCACATGCAAACCCTAGACATGATGTCCTTATAAAAGGATCTGATTTCATGTCGGTCCAATAGGATTAGACTACAAGTTCCTAGGTTCAGTGCATCTAGACATGTTTGGTAACATGGCACAAAATCACTGCCAAAGTGTCAGTGGATGATAAATCATCACACATTACAAAAATATCGGTTGGTAACTCATCACAAAGTAATACTGGTTAATACAATATACTGATTACCAGTTGTAAAAAATGAAGACTGGTAGATCGTAGTGTTTTGATCAAAAGTTAACTACAGCTTGGTTCCTTCATACCATTTGAGCTCCTCAAACCTCTTGGGGTCTCCATACTGCTTGAGCTCTTTAGTTAATCAGTGACTAGTAAACATCTTTTGCAAAATATCGATAGTCTAAAGACTATACATTCAATAATATACAATACCGGTTGGAGTAATTACTGGTTGAGCATAACTCATACAACAAGAAAGTGTGTGTCCATCAATGACGATCAAAACATCATCAAAATGCCAACACTTTCAGTGTCATAGTATGAGAGAAAATTCTTTGAGCTCCTACCCTATGTTGACTACATGAAGGATGAGAAGATACTTGTCAACCGATTTATTAGAGGATTGAATGTCAGTATAGCACGACAAGTTTAGATGACAACTCCAAGAAGCCTTTGGGTTGCTGTGGAGAAGGCCTTGTTATCAGAGGAGATTCAGGGTAGACCTTAGGATACGCAGTTTTGGTGTCAGAACCAAAACCCTACACCTCAGTCTTCTGTGTTTCAAAAACCCCACTTGAAGGGTAATCACAGACATTCATTTGGGCTCTTCAAACCCTTGCCTCTATAGCAACCGCCATAGAATTAGAAGCATAGGCCTCAATAGGGACAACAGGGCTTTGAGCCCAAGCAATGGTAGTCACAAGGTCCTAGACATGATGAATGACTATAGGTTCCATACACACCTTCAGCTCAGACTCGGCAATCCTCCAAGGGTGGTTATAGTGGATCGAGTAGGATAGGAGGACAAGCTTGTTTCACTTGTGGGGCCATGAGACACATGGGAAGAGAGTGCCCATAGGGTCAGATGGTACATAGTCAACCTATGGCAGGTTCGAAACCTACAGTTGGGGACATGGGTAAGTCCCTCAAATATTTCATAGTGGCTGACAACCACTAAGCTGAGCATCAGGCCATAGTCATAGAGGCCACAAGTATGATCAAAGGTAGTAGTGTTACTATCCAATTTGATTCAAAATATAGTTATTGTTTTATATCTCCATTGGTTGTGGAGCATTGCGGACTAATGGTAACTAGGCAAGATGTTAATTGGGAAGTGGAGTTAGCTTTAGGAGTTAGAGTGTACATTGAATCGGTGGTTAGGGATTGTCATCTTTAGATTGGAAGAACAACCACCATAGTATACTTTTGAGTCACACTACTAGGATCTTATGGCATTGTTCTTGGTATGGATTGGTTGTATGCCCATAGATCCAAGATGGAATATCACCAAAAAAGATCAAGTATGTGGATGATCATGGTACTTTCATAGTAATTTTTGGGATTCAAAGACCCGTATCACTTCGTATGATTTCTGCTATGTATCTTAAGTGGAGCATACAAAAGAGAAGCCATTTGTTTGCCATCACTATCAGTATAGAGAAGAAGAGGATGAGAAGGAACCTCCACTTGACACTCATCCTATTCTTCAGGGATTTGTAGACATGTTTTCTTCCGAGCTACCCGGTATGCCACCTCATAGAGAGATTGATTTTCACATAGATCTTGTACCAGGAGTTAAGCCAATTTCAAAAGCACCATATAGGATGACCACTAATGAGCTTAATGAGCCAAGATGCATCTTGAGGAACATTTAGAGAAAGTTTGCATTCATCCTAGCATCTCCCCTTAGGTCACACCAGTCATATTTGTAAAGAAGAAGGACGGATCTATTCGGCTATGTATGGATTATCGATAGTTGAATAAAGTAACCATTAAGAACCGATACCCTTTTCCCAGGATTGATGACCTATTTGATCAACTTCACGGTGCCAAAGTATTTTCAAAGATAGATCTAAAGTTAGGGTACCATCAGTTGAGGATAATGGAGAGCGATATCCAAAAGACCCCTTTCCGCACTAGGTATGGCCACTATGAGTTCACCATGATTCCATTTGGTCGTACAAATGCTCTAGCTATATTCATGAGTCTCATGAATGGGGTATTCCACACTTTCCTTGACCGATTTGTAATTGTGCTCCTTGATGATATAATGATATATTCTTGGAATGAGAAGGAGCATGAGGAGCACTTGAGATAGGTATTAAAGTTCTTGAGAGATAATTAGTTGTATGGTAGTTTTTTGAAGTGTGCATTCTTTAGATCAGAGGTCTGATATCTAGGACATGTCATATTCGGTGATGGGATCTCAGTTGACCCATCAAAGATCAAAGATATTATGGATTGGCCATTGCCAACTTGTCTGACAAAAGTTTGGAGTTTCATGGGTCTTACAAGTTATTACAGACACTTTGCTGAGGACTTCTCTAAGGTTGCACATCAGATTACATCTCTTTAGCAAAAGGGAAATAAATTTAAGTGGACATAGAAGTGTGAGGGGGCCTTGAAGGAACTCAATAAGGCACTTACTAGTGCACCAATTCTTGTTTTGCCAGATCCCTTAGCCAATTTCATGGTATGTGCAGATGCTTCCTTGGATGGTTTAGGAGCAGTCCTTATGCAGGATGGTCGAGCTATTGCATATGAGTCTAGGAAACTTAAGAATCATGAGCTTAACTACCCTACTCATGATGTTGAGCTTGTAGAAGTGGTGCACGCACTTGTGAGGTGGAGACACTTTCTTTTAGGTCATCATTTTGAGCTTCTTTCAAATCATTAGAGCTTGCAGTACATATTCACTCAGCCTAATATTAGTGATTGTTAGAGAAGATGGATGAAGTTTTTATGTGAGTTTTGATATTCACTACATCAAGCTGAAAGAAAGCATAGTTGCAGTGTTGGCATTTTTTATGTTTATGTTGTAATTGTCATTGATGGACACACACTTGCATTGAGATCCCATTTATATGTATTAGTTAAAGCTCAACCGGTATTTGTTCCAACTGGTATGTTGTACTCTAGTCTTTAGACTATTGGTGATTTTGCAAAATGTGTTTCCTAGTCTGAAGCAACATGTCGACCCCAAGTGGTTCACGGATCTCAAGTGGTACGAGGGATCAAAGCAACATAACACATTCTTACCAGTCTTCATTTTTGATAAACCAGCAATCGGTATTTTAGATGAATCGGTAATACTCTGTAATGAGTTACCATCCACCGATTGTTTGACGGTGCTGACACACTGGCGGTGCTTTTTGTGTCATGTTACTGAGTATGTCTAGATTCATTGAACCTAGGAAATTGAAATTTAATCCTATTAGACCGACATGAAATCAGATTCCTTCATAAGGACATCATGTCTAGGGTTTTAAAGAGTTGTTGAAAGTTTTTGTTGGTGCTAGGGTTTAAGGTGGTTGATTAATCTTTGTAGCAGCGATATTATCTGAGAAGATCAAGTTTTATGAAGTTGTAACTGAGTGAAAGATAGAGAAGACTGAAGTAATGTTGGAATGCATTAGCTGTGAGCTATATTGGATCTAACCAAGCAATCTATACTATTTGATAGATCACATAATTATTGATTACTCACCTCTTTGACAAGTCTCTAGCCCTTAACTGTGTAGGCTCAGAGTAGCCTTAGTAAAATCCTCTAACAAGGTGGTTCACCTCTATGAATATAAAATCCTCTAGCAAGGTAGTCCTTGATCAGACTTATCTCCTAATAGAGATTGAGATTCCTAATAGGATCTATTCTAGTGAAGAACATTGTAAGACCTTAACCGGTCTTACCTTAACCGGTTTGGTTTCTATTCTACAGATAGTGACTTGTGAGTTCCATCTCACTATGGTTTTTCCCATTTGGGTTTTCATGTCAAATATCATGTGTTATGCTTGTATTTCTTTTGTGGGTGAATGCTTTATTTGCATTT
The DNA here is from genome assembly GCF_030272615.1 of Cryptomeria japonica. Taxonomy (NCBI): domain Eukaryota; kingdom Viridiplantae; phylum Streptophyta; class Pinopsida; order Cupressales; family Cupressaceae; genus Cryptomeria; species Cryptomeria japonica. The sequence continues at coordinate 178,150,113 of NC_081414.1, forward strand.
TGGTTTGCATGTGTGATAACCAGTCTATCTGTTAAACTATTTTTCCGGTTTATCTTTAGACTATTTAAGTGTTTAAGTGCAGTGTTTTTCAGTATACTAATTCACCCCCCCTCTTAGTATTCATCAATTGGTATTAGAACCAATCTTTCTATAAGTCTAACCACTTGGAAAGAGATATGGGGGAATACTCTATGAGGGAACTTACTCACTGACTCAATCAGTCTGAGCAAGCCTATGATGAACTTATGGCTAAATACAAAGTCTCTCAGGTAAAAAGGAGAGAACATGCTGAAAAGTTGATGTAGCTATCTGAAAATAGTTCTTTTGATGAAGCAGATATGGAAGCCATGATTACAAAAGTAAATAAGATAAATGATTCAAACTCCAACCTAAGAAAGGAGTTGGAAGGACTGACTATCCATTAGCCAAGAGCTTGAGAACTGGAGGAAAGCTGAAGATCTGGTGAAGGACAGAGATCATGAGATCTCCAAGTTAAAATAAGAGATTAGTGCACTGAACACTCACCTTCATGAGAGAAGAATGGAAAAAGAAGGAGTATAAGGTGAACGAACATAGCTATCTCTGAGAATGCAAGCCTAATGGACACAAATGCTGCTATTTCCAAAGAACTCTCTGAGTCAAAGGAAATACTTGCTAAGTTCAACAAGAGCACTGTTAAGCTAGAGCAAAAGCTTGAGTCATCTAGACTGACAAAGAATACCAATGGACTTGGTTTCTCTAGTCATAAGGAAGGAGAATCCTCAAGAACAAATGCTGAAGCATTAAAGAAGTAACCAACATTCAAAGGAAAAGGTAAGCAAAAATTCAAACCTGTTTGCTTTAACTATCTTAAAGAAGGACACACTACTAATATATGTAGGAGCAAAGCCTACAATAATTTTCCTTACTTTATTAACAATGTACCTAGATCCAATAAGTTCAATGGTCATTGTTATGCATGCAACAAGTTTGGGCATAGAGCTTCTGAATGCAGGTCTATTGTGAACAACACCGGAAGATATCCTCAGAGGACCCAAGGAGCTGGTCTAGAATATTTTGTGAACTAGAACCCCAACTAGTTTAATGCTTACAATTATCAGTTACATAACAATGGTTATCAATCGGCAACCAGATGGAGAGAAAACTATTGGATTTGTCATGGTCATGGTCACACTGCTGCTACATGCAGAAGGAAGAATGGAAACATGAACAATGGACCTTGGAGAGCACCTAGAATGATTTGCTATCATTGCAACAAACTGGGTCATGCGGCAAGATTCTGTAGAAGCAGAAAGAGTATATCTGATGATATACCAGTCACTCCGAAAGGAGAAATTGATTTTGAAACACTTCAAGCAGACATGAACAAAACCTGGAGGAAGAAACCAACAATGTTGGAAGAGGAACCAGTTTCTGCACCTAGTGTGGAAATATCAGAACTAGCAAACTAAGCTTCAAAAGGCTTAGGGGGAGAAAATGGTGAAATGTTTTTGAACACCTAGTTTACACTAGTAAAAGACCTTAATCGGTATGTGATACCTATCGCTTGGCAAAAGATTAGAAACGTTAAAAAGGCAAATTAGGGTTTATGCCCTAATAAAGGAGCATTAATGGCGGTAGGTTAGAGATATGTATAAAAGCATTTTTCAAATCATTTCTCACTATCTATTTTCGAGTAAAGAAAAGTTTTTCAAAGAGTAGAATGAAGAAAAGGCGATTTGAGCTGACATTTTGAGAAATTGACAAATCGCGAAGGTGATTCAAATTCAAATTGCAAATGGTCAAGTGGAGAACACAAAGAGGTGATTCAGCAACTGACGGAGTGTGGGGTGAAGAAGAATCAGAAAGCCCTAAATTCATGTTTTAAAGGTATTTCTCGAGTTCTTAGAATTTCTACAATGGTTTCTATATCTCATACCAGTTCTAGTGTATCCATTGAGTTTGAAAGTTTTATTCAAAGGAAGTAAAAGTATAATTTCCTATCACAAGTTCTGGCTGGTGTGATAGTAGAGGAGGGAATTTCTGACTACATATATTGCAAGATTGAAGACCTAGGGTCTCTAGCCATCCACACCCAACTAGGTCTATTTTGTGGAAAGGATAAGAAAATCAAACCAGAGTATAGTATCGTGGAGAAGAAGAAACTCCATAATGCTGTATACTTTCTAGAAGACTTTACAAAGGATCATATTAGGATCATTTTGAGTAGAGTGCATGGTGACAAAATGTACCTAGAGAGGACACATGATATCATGTTGTAGGCAATTTATGTAGTCACTAGTTTCTACAACATAGGGGAAGTGCTAGCCCTAAGGATAATAAGTAAAATGGAAATGACAAGGCTCACCAATTCAGTGAGTGACTCTCATGGCATGATAGTGAATTCAATCAAGGATGATCTTGTTAAGTATGCCTGCATGGTGATAGGCTACTAGACATTCTCTGCTAGCAGAATTAACTCTATATCTACTGCAGTGATAAATGTCGCTTATCGGATGATTAAGGAGGACGCATCCTTTGACCTGTGCATCGGTATGCAAAGGCAACTCTTGTCAAATCTAAAGTCAATCAAATAGGATAATGCACAAAGGTTCAAGTTCGGACAACTACTAGTTGGGTTGTTCTTTTACTTTCAAGGATACTTTCTAGGAGTAGGAGATGTGCAGTGGTCTCCTGACCAACCGATAACCAAGCAAATCAAGGAGAGCATTCAAGCGATCAGAATCGGTTACCCTGATGTTCTAAACAAGTATTTTGATGAGTTCAGATGGAAAATGAGTCAAAGGATGAGGATCTCAGGTGATATCATCAAGAAATATGAAGATGACATCTATTTCACCATCCAAGTGGACAAATGCATAATGGAGGTTGTTGAGCCTAGAATGGAAGAAGTGGAGCCAATGGGCTATGAGGTGATGTATGATATGCTGGAAGGGTATGCCTCTACCCTTATTGCCTCACCTCTTGATCCTAAGGCAAAGAGGACCGAAACCTATCTGGAAAGGATTGTACTGGTCAAGGAACCCTCTGTTAAGAAAGGAAAAGAATCGGTAGTGAAGAAGGCAAAGGTAGTGCCTGCAGCATCGGCACCGGCTACTACTGCAACTCCAAAAGTGACCAAGCGGTCACCTGCCAAGAAGAAACTGGAAGTGGCACTATCTAAAGTATTTGAAAGGAAAAGGAAGACAAAGAGAAATACACCAGACTCTAAAGAGACAATGTCTGAGGAGTAGCCAAAGAAGGCAAGATAGACAAGAAAGAAAACAAAGAATGAATCAGTAGCGTCTACACTAGTAAATATTGATATCTCCTCCTATAAACCTTTGACACATTGTCAAAGAACAATAAATAATATTAGGAGAAAATTATTACAAGATTTAGTAGACTTCTATGATAATTTTAGTGATGAGGACAAAGAAGAAGTACTACTAGAGATTATTAATTATTTATGTACAAATGACCGGTCGCCATCAGAGATTAAATCTCAAACACTAGATTCTTTGTATAAGGCATTAGATGATAAATGGTGCATTGCCATAGAAAAGGAACAAGAGATTAGAGAGAAAGTTTTTGCTCAGTACTTTCCCAACCTATCCAACTTAGAACTATTTGATGTTTTGGACCAGAATAAAGGTCTCTTCTTCACAAGAAGAAGATGACTCTGGGTTTTAGAAGGTAAAGTTGATGTTGTCGAAAAGGACAGTCATCAATATATGGCTCATGCTATCTAGTCTCACAAAGCACATATGGCCAACCGACAAGCAGAAAAAGAACCGGTTATATCCAAACCGGATGAAGTTTTTGATGAAGAAGGGAACCTGATTGAAGAACCAATCAACACTATTGATGTTGATGCCATGGACGTAGAAGATGTCACTCAAGACATACCTTCTGAGGGAATAGGATAGGAGCAATAGGCCAAACAGTGCAGTGAGCAAGCCGAGGACAGACAGGAAGCAGCTAGGGAAGAGGCAAAGAAGAAGAAGAGGGATGAAGATGAGGAAAAGTGAAAAGAGGAAGAGAAGAGAAAAGAGGAAGAGGAGAAAAGAAAAGATGAAGAGAAAAAGAAGCAAGAAGATGAAAGGAAAAAGAAAGAAGAAGAGGATAAAGAAGAGAAGAAGTGGAAGGAAGAGGAAAAGAAGAAGAAGGAAGAGGAAGATAAAGAAGAGGAAAAGCGGAAGGAAGAAGAAAAGAAGAAGGAAGAGGAAGAGAAAGAAGAGGAGAAGAGGAAGGAAGCTGAGAGGAAGAAGGAAGAGGAAGAGAAAGAAGAAGAGAAGAGGAAGGAAGTAGAGAAAAAGAAGAAGGAAGAAAAAGATAAGGTAGTGGAGAAAAAGAAAGTGAAAGAGGACAAGGCAGGAGAAGCATAGAAGAGCACACAGATGGAGACTCTGAAGGCAACCGAGAGTCAAGCTCAACTGAATGACCTCTCCAATCCTATCGATCTCCAGTCTGCAAGTGAAACAGAGCTGATCCAAAGCATCAACGTTGCTCAAGAAAGGCTTGAAAACTTACGAAGGAAGAAGGAGTAGGATGTAATTCAAGCGGCTATTGACACCCTTACTGGTTTGATACCTGGTACAAATCTTCCCAACACTAAATCATCACTAGCTAGACTTAAGCTCCTATGTACAGTAGTGGATGATTAGGTGTAGAGCCTAGAAGAAGAAGCTAAGGCAAATGTCAAGAAAGAGAATCAAAAAGCTCTTAACATTGCTTTGGTGAAGAAGTTGAATGAGCTCTAGTCTGAACTGCAAAAAGACCAAAATTATATAAGGGACGCTTTGGATGAGGGAAATCTACTACTTAGCAAAATTTGTCAACCCCATCTATTCTATGATGATGTGCTAGCTTAGAAGCAAAAGCTTCAATTGGACTTACAGTCCTACATAAGCACCTTTAAGCTGCCTTATGATTCCATTGCAAATTATGAGCAAACCATTCACTGGTTTCACATCCAGACAGCCAAAATGGAGCAAGAGATCAACACACGGTCTAGAGATTTGTAGGAGCTACAACTGGTTCTACTCCCATGTCTGCAAATTCTTCAGAAGTGTTATCTGAAACTGGATGTCATGACAGTTACACAGAAAATGAGCATAGTTGATGCCATGGAAGAACAGGTCTCCCAGATGCAAATAGAGAAAGAAGTGGCCACCTCCCTACTTGAGTTCTAGTCTCTATCAATGAAACAATTCTTGCAGGACTATAAATCTATTTTTGACAATTACTATTCCTTATTGTCATAAACTTTTATTATTTTTATATCAAATGGAAACAAGGTTGTTTAGCGGTACTTTGTCATTGTTGGCAAAGGGGGAGAAGTATTCTATTTTGGAGAAGTATAGGGAAGAAGTATCTAGTAATTAAAATTTTTCTATATTCTTTGATATATGCTATATGCTCTAATATCTCAATGTTTATTCTCTTTATGCAAAATTGTTATACATTGTATTGTCATAAGGATAGTGTATATGCTTGGGGGGGCAATTTTTCTAATGGCATGTTTTTGTTGTAAAACACTTAGATGTCAAAATTTTATTTTCCTAAGTGTTGCCATCAATGCCAAAGGTGGAGATTGTTGGTATTTTTTATGTTTATGTTGTGATTGTCATTGATGGACACACACTTGCATGGAGATCCCCTTTATATGTATGAGTTAAAGCTCAACCAGTATTTGTTCCAACCGGTATGTTGTATTATAGTCTTTAGACTATTGGTGATTTTGCCGAATGTGTTTCCCAATTTGAAGTAGTATGTTGACCCTAAGCAGTTCATGGATCTCAAGTGGTATAAGGGATCAAAGCGGCATAACATATTCTTACCAGTCTTCATTTTTGATAAACCGGCAACTGGTATTTTGTATGAATCGGTAATACTCTATGATGAGTTACCAATCGACATTTTGTGATGAGTTACCATCCACCAATTGTTTGACGGTGCTGACACACTGGCGGTGCTTTTTGTGTCATGTTACTGAGTATGTCTAGATTCATTGAACCTAGGAAATTGAAATGTAATCCTATTAGACTGACATGAAATCTAATTCCTTCAGAAGGACATCATGTCTAGGGTTTGAAAGAGTTGTTGAAAGTTTTTGTTGGTACTAGGGTTTAAGGTGGTTGATGAATCTCTATAGCAGCAATCTTATCTGAGAAGATCAAGTTTTGTGAAGTTGTAACTGAGTGAGAGATAGAGAAGACTGAAGTAATGCTGGAATGCATTAGCAATGAGCTATACTGGATCTAACCAAGCAATCTATGGTATTTGATAGATCACATACTTTTTGATTACTCACCTCTTTGACAAGTCTATAGCCCTTAATCAGGTAGGCTCAAAGTAGCCTTAGTAAAACCCTCTAACAAGGTGGTTCACCTCTGTGAATCTAAAATCCTCTAGCAAGGTAGTCCTTGATCGAATTATCTCCTAACAAAGATTGAGATTTGTACAGGATCTATTATGGTGAAGAACATTGTAAGACCTTAATCGGTCTGGCCTTAACTAGTCTGGTTTCTATTCTGTAGATAGTGACTTGTGAGTTCCATCTCACCATGGTTTTTCCCATTTGGGTTTCCACATCAAATATCTTGTGTTATGCTTGTATTGCTTTTTTGGGTGAATGCTTTATTTGCATTTTGTTTTCCATGTGTGATAACTGGTCTATCTATTAAACTATTTTACCGGTTTATCTTTAGACTGTTTAAGTGTTTAAGTGTGGTGTTTTTTGATATACTAATTCACCCCCCCTCTTAGTATTCATCATGTAGATGTCTTTGGTAGGAGACGTCATGAGATATACTCCATGTCTATAGACATAGATTTGGGAGATTGCATATTGCAACTGTTGGCTAAGTATGAGTGCTATTTAGAGTTATGTCAAGTAGTGTGATCTCAGGGGACCCTAGAAGGGAGATATGCAGACTATTCTTTAGAGTCTGATGGACTACTATGCCATAGAGGGCACATTTATGCACCTTCTTTTAGAAATTTTGTGTGATTTCTTTGTGATAGAAGCTCATAGAGCTTCTTATGCAACACATCCCAGAGTTAAGAAGATGCATGCAGATTTGGCATACTTGTATCATTGGCAAGGTATGCAAAAACTCATTGCTAAACTAGTATAATGATGCCTTGAGTGCCAGAGAGTTAAGGTAGAGCATCACCATCCAGGTGGGTTACTCCAGTCTCATGCAATACCAGAATGGAAATGGGATACTATTTTGATGGATTTCTTCATTGGTCTTCCTATGTCATCATGTCGTCATGATGCCATCATGGTGATAGTTGACAAGCTGACCAAAGTGGCCCACTTCTCACTAGTTCAGACAACTTTCATAGCTCCTGCAGTGGCATAGGTATTTTTGCGGGATACTATTAGAATTCATGGCTTTCCATGCAAGATTATTTCAAATAAAGATTCCCTCTTTACTTCTTCCTTTTGGAAGGCATCGCAGCCAGCGTTGGGTACCAAACTCAACTTTAGCACAACCTATCATCCAAAAATGGATGGAAAGATAGAGAGGGTGAACCAAGTGTTAGAAGATATGCTTCATATGTATGTCATGGATCATCAGACCAGATGGGAAGAGTATCTTCCTTTGGTAGAGTTTGCCTATAATAATGGGCATCACACTTCCTTAGGGATGCCACCTTATTAGGATTTGTATAGAAGACCTTGTAGGATACCTTTGAGTTGGGACCGCATTGAGAATGGAGTAGCTATTGGTCTTGAGATAGTTCAAGATATGGAGCACAGGTGGATTTGATTAGGCAATGCCTTAGAGATGCACAGGATTGACAGAAGAAGTATCTAGATGTGAAGAGGATAGATCGTAACTTCATAGTTGGGGACAAAGTCTTCTTGAGAGTGTGACCACATAAGAGTACAATCCATTATGGAAAGGGTTCTAAGCTTGCACCTCGCTTTGTTGGACCATTTGAGATCCCTAAGAGGATAGGGCCAGTTGCATATCATCTAGCTTTGCCACCTAGCCTGTCACATGTCCATGATGTGTTTCATGTCTTTGTACTGAGGAAGTATATTTATGATAAGCCTCATATTATAGACTAGGATTCCTTGCAAGTGGAGTCAGGTGGGTAGTTGGATTTGGAGCCCATTCACATTTTGGCTCAACGGATGCTGGCTCTTCAAGGCCAAGAGTTGGACTAGGTTAGGGTCTAGTGTTATTGTTATGACAAAGTTACAACATCATGGGAGGATGCAACACAAATGAGATCTCAGTACCCCCATCTTTTTAATGAACTCAAGGAGGAAGTTCATGCCTAGAGGGGGAGGATGTGAGGCCATACCCCAAGCTATCATAGCATTTCAGTTATTTTTCATGTTGGACCTATTACTGATACTTTATTTTGATACATTATGGATATAGATTATATATGATCCAGTGGTTAGATAACATTGATATGATGTATGTAATTTATTTCTAATTTGTAGCACTTTATTTATGATGTTATAAAACATGGATGCATGTCTTACGAATGATTGAATTTCATGATGATTATGATGTTGCCATTGAGTAAATTATTTCATGTGGATTCTATTGGATAATTTATAATTTAATTATTATGATTTAAATTGTATGCAAAGTGTCTAATTTCTATTCTTTCATATATTAATATTGCATGTGATTATTTGAGATTACTAATGTGCAAAGTGAGATGTGCAGGAAAACTAATCCATGTGACCATGGAAACTATTTGGAGAATCAACCTAAATCTATGTGCGTTTGTGAAGCCAAGGGTTGTCTATTTGGAGAGACAACACCTCGTGTGTTATGTGTTACATTTGTACACGTGAATGCTTGAATGTGAATTTAATTTGTTTATGTTAAATTTGTTAATTCCAAAAAGGGACATGATATGTATATTAAAGTATTGTGTATATTTATGGAGTCAGTTGACACTTGTGTTGTGAAGTGAGTTCACAATGACATGTCCCTTGGAGCGAATTCATATAACTAAAGCATTATTCAAAATATCTTAGTGTAGTCCCAATAGAGTCTTGGCTAGAGAGCCATTAGAATGGTCAACTCAAGTTTGACCCGTAGGCAATTTTTTGGTGAATTTATAGAGGGTCAAACTAACTCCTAATGTTAGGTTTAGGGCATTTTTTAAGGCCCATATGTTATACCTATGGGTAGAGGTCAATTTTAGAATGTGACCACTCACATGTGATTGTCAAGTCACCTCAAAAGTGATTTTTCCAAGATGGAAGAAAATTCAACTTTTGATGATTTCTCTTTAGTTAGACAACCTTCCATTTGAGTGATAGTTGCTCTTCCCCACTTTCTCTTACCTTTTTTAGTTTAAATTTTTAGAAACCATGTAAGAGGTTGGGAAGAACAACCTATGAGATCTCACATCCTTTCCAAGGAGGTTGGAAAGTGTTAGAAGAGTCTACTTAAGGAAGGGATTCAAACTTAGGATTTTGATCACCCACTCTCCAATCTTGGAGACTTAGAGTTGTTGTTGGAAATTTGGATTTAGAGGTTGAATTTTAAGTTTTGGGAAGAAAAGACTAGTGGATTGGGCAGCTCTTCTTCAGCCATTCCTCATACCATTTGTAGGAGCAAAGGTTGGTAGTGTTCTTCCATGCATTTGAATACCATTGTTAAATGTGAAGGAAAAACATTTTTGTATTTATCTTTTGTTGTTTATGTATTTTGTGGAGTTGAATGTTGAGTTCCTTCTTTATGTTTATTTTTTTGTGAGTTGTGTGATTATTTTGTGTTATGGGTGGTTCAAGGCCATACTAACCCTTGGGAGGGTAGAGTAGCCTGGGGTGAAGGGCTGCTTGACAGCCTATGAGTGTAGAGATTCTCTTCTTGGAAGAGAGATATACACAAGGGTTATGGGACCCTTGGTGCATTATAGAGATATGGACTTGTAAGCCATGGGGGACATAAGGTTTATTTTGTGTCAAGTATGTGACTTGAGTTGGTTGTATTTTCATAGCCTTGTGAAGGCTTTTGTTCCTTTTTCTTGTAGACCTCCTTTAGGTGCTTGGTCCACTTTCACCCCACAAAGTTAGCCACTTATTGACAATGTAAATCCATGAGTTGGGAGTTCATGTCATGTTTAAGTTTTTCTTGCTTATGTGGTTGAGTTTGTTTGTAACCCATTTAGCCTTGGTTCTCCTAGCTCGAGGGTGGCTTCATGTAAGCCTAGGTTGGGAGGTGAGCCTCCATGGTCACAACCTATAAGTTTTATTTATAGGTTTTCAAGTGGAATAAATGATGGAGAAAAGATTAGTTCATGTGCAAAGCCTCCTATTAGATTCATTTGGAATTCTAAAAATAGGTATTGTAACAAGCCCTCATCCTTCTAGAAATGTGAGAGAGGCTTGAAGTTGTAATCTTGTTATTATTGTAAAGTAGATTCTAAAAGAAAAATGTATATTTACTTTGTTGTATATTCATTTCAAAGAAATCAAAGAAGCATATAAATAGTATTCCTATATTATTATTTACTTATTTTTTGTTTTAATATCTATTGAAAAAGAAATATATATAAAAGTAAAAGGGTAGATAAACATTTAAATAAAATGCAACTTTATCTCTTTCCTCAGTTTTATGTGTAAATTTTCTTAGTATAAAATCTAGCATGCAATGTTGAATAAAACTACTTGCACTTCATTTATTTAATCTAATCAGTTTTTGGATGTGTATTATGTTAGTTGTAAAGCTGTTAATAGAAAGAAATTTTATATCAGAATGTAGAATAAACATAAAATATACTTCATATATTTAAACTTAAATTTACCCATTATTTTCATCTAGTTGTATTGTTGGTTAAATAAGAAAATAATACCTTGCTATTTAGGATAAACAGATATGGTTATTACCTAGTTTTTGTTAGGAACTGGAGGCAACTGAGAGGGGGGGGTGAATTAGTTGTCAATTAATTTCAACCAAAATATAACTTAATCAGACTTGATGCATAATACTGGTAAACCAAACTTAATATCAGTTAACAGTTTTGTAGTTAATATAAATATTGGTGAAACTTAATGCATGAAACAGAAAGAGAAACAATGTCCACAACACATAACATAGAGATTTTTGTGTGGAAACCCTTTAAGGGGAAAAACCACAGTGAGAAACCTTACAATCAGATGATACTACTGTAGATAGTATGTGTATACAAGTGGGGTCTGCACATGTAGAAAGGCCAACCGCCTAGAGCTCATTGCTTAATCACAAAGTAGGAGTCACACTAACTACAATTGGATGGTTAAATCCAATGATAATGTACTGCTCAAAGTAGCATCTTCAATGTTGGATTTAGTGTTGGTTAAGCTCACATAATCACCTTCATACCTTCCTTGAACCTTCTCTATGGTCTTCTCATATGATCTCCAATATTTGCACATACCATAACCTTTTCTTCTCTGCTCATACCATTCCCAATTACCATATTTCATATCTCACAAATGAGACCTTACATATATATGAATCCTAAGACCAAATGTGTAGGTTGGCTCCCTAAGATTATTACAATTAAATCAATTAAAAATGAATCAAGATGTGATGCATCATGTCAGCTCAATACAATTACAATAATATCCAATCAATAAATCATCTCCATAACATGTTGTGCTGATCTGGAATAGATAACACATGTCGGTCCATAACCTAGACCAATTTGCTGGTAAGAGCAAATATGTCAACTCGATTAGACCAATAACTATAACACCAAAACAAAGTATCCAAACCATGTCTTCAGCATAACCAAGTAATCTCAAGATTATAACAAATCATCCTTAGTACTAGTGAATAGTATACCAGTGATTGTGGATAAGACACTGAACATACCAGTGAATACAATGTGTCAGTTCAACATAAGAAATGTAACCATAGATCTCCAGAAGGATAAGTGTTAACATCAATGACAAAACTAATGCAACACATCCATAATACCAACAATCTCCCCCTTTGGCATTGATGGCAACACAAGATGGAAAAACATCTAAGTGCCCAAATTAGAATGCCAAAAACAAAAAACCAACAATCTCCAGAAGAGATCAATTACTAGAAATCAAAATACAAATGTGGAGAGTAAACATCTCTCCCCCTAGGATAATGATTCCTAAATACAAATTCTTTCTATAGATATGTCTCCCCCTTTGACATCAAATGCCAAAGAAATATAAATACTAGAACATACAATGAATTATAGTAACCAAAAGTTATAACCAACTACTCCCCCTGAGAATTAGCTCACCTCCATCAAAGCCAGAAAAAGGTTTCTCTATTAATTTATGTTGGTCTGATGCCAATCTCTAACTGCCTAGATCTCTACCAATGAGGGTATTACCCCAAGCTTGTCTCTGAGATATTCAAAGGTTTCTTTAGGAAAAGGCTTTATAAAGATATTTGCAATCTTCTCTTTAGTATTTACATAAACCAATCTCACTTCTTTTGATTCAACATTATCTTTTAGAAAATTGTATTTGATAGAAATATGTTTAGTCTTAGAGTGAAATACCAGATTCTTTGATATATCAATTGCTGTTGAATTATCACAATAAATGATTATAGGTTCTTTGTATTTTATCTTTATGTCCTTCAACATTTTCTTAATCCATAATACCTGAGTACAATTAGTTGTTGTTGCAACATATTCTAATTCTGCTATTGATAATGATGTACAACTCTATTTCTTGCTCAACCATGAAATCAATCTGCTACCAAGAAAGAATGCTCCTCTAGTGGTCCTCTTTCTGTCATCTACATGTCCTGCCCAATTTGCATCAATGTATGCACATAAATCAAAATTTTCATCTTTAGGATACTATAAACCAAGATTTGTTGTGGCTTGTAGATACCAGAAAATCCTTTTCACTGCTGATTCATGATTTTCTTTAGGATTACTCTGAAATCTTGAAACAATACATATTGCATTCATAATATGAGGTCTTGTTTGTGTCAAATACAGTAAACCTCCAATCATAGATTTATACCTTGTCAGATTAATAGGAGTTGAATCATCCTTCAATGTTGATTTATCAATTGTAGTCATAGGAGTACTTACCAATTTAGAGTTTTCCATACCAAATTTCTTTAGTAGTTCCTTCAAGTAATTTGTTTGACATATGAATATACCTTTATTAGTCTATGAAATATGCAATCCTAAAAAGAAATTTATCTCCACAATCATAGACATTTCAAATTCTCCTTACACAATCCATCTTCTCCTCCAAAAAAGATATCATCAACAAAAACTTCAATAACCAAGATATCACCATTAGTCACTTTAAAATATAAATTATTGTCATCATTACCTTTAGTGCAACCAAGCTTCAAAAGATATTTGTCCAATCTAGCATACCAAGCTCTAGGAGCTTGCTTCAATCCATATAAATCTTTCCTTAATTTGCAAACCATATCTTTACCATTTGTCAAAAGAAATCCATCAGGCTGCTCAATGTAAACTTCCTATTCAAGATCACCATTCAGAAATGCACATTTATAATCCATTTGATATACTTTATAGTTCTTATAAGTTGTGAATGCAAGAAATAATATGATTGCCTCAATTCTAGCTACTGGTGCAAAAGTTTCATTATAATCAATTCCCTCTTTTTGTGAATATCCCTTACACACTAATCTTTCTTTGTTTCTGATTACCTTACCATCTCCATTAAGTATATTTCTAAATACCCATTTAGTTCCAATTACATTTTTGTCTTTAGGCTGGGGAACCAATGTCTATGTATTATTCTTTTCAATTTGTTTGAATTTAGCTTCCATAGCTTTAATCCAATGTTTATCTTCACATGCCTCAATAATAGATGCTGGTTTAATTTGAGAAATTAAACATACCTCTTCATTTGATAGTCTTCCTCTTGTCATTACACCTTGATACTTATTCCCAAGTATATGACTTTCAGAGTGATTCAGTCTTACATACCTGGGTTTATTCACTTGCTACAGATCTTCAGTCACTATGGAATTCTCTGATGATTCCAGTGTGGCTAGATCCACATTCTGTCCTAGTGCACTCAGTATAGGTTCATTTATGATCATCTCAATTGCCGGTTAAGAATCTATAGACCTTGAATTACCTCTAAACTATTCATGTATCTTCACATTTGCACTCTCAATGATCTTTTGCAATCTTTTGTTAAAACATTTATATGCCTTTCTCTTAAATGAAAAACCAAGAAATATTCCTTCATCACTTCTAGGATCAAATTTACCAACATACTCATCTCTCCTAATATAACATTTTCTTCCAAATATTCTGAAGTATTTAAGAGTAGGAGTATTACCAAAACATAGTTCATGAGGGGTCATACCAGTTTCACCTTTGATGTTAACTCTGTTGAAAGTGTAAACCATTGTATTCATTGCTTCTCTCCAATACACATGAGGTAGGTTTTCTTCCAATATCATGCTTCTAGTTGTAGTACCCCTCCTCATTTGAACTTATTAGACTCATATTTTACTATTGTTTACTTTCAGTGGATACATTACTATGATGTGTTATTCAAACTTATATGACATTATTTCATGCTTTATCTAGATATGAGATGCATAATTTTTTTGTAGTATTTTAGTACTTGTGATTTATGGTATTTTATGGATTATTTCTATGTACTGACACTTTACTTTAACTATGCAATGTGTAATTATATGTTGTGTGTCTGCAAGTGTATTGGATGCAAGGGGACGATTTTCCTTCACTCACTCTGATGAGACAAGGAATATGGAGATGACCCTTCATCAGTGTGCATGTCGTGTTTTCTATATTGTATATATGCATGTGTGGTTCGGTGATGCAAGATATTGTAGGTACAAGTATCGGGTAGGTACAGAGTATCGTCTCTTCCTGGCTTCACAGGTCTAAGCATGCCTTATATTTGTTTGATGGAAGTGGAGGAGGTAGTAGTTCACCCTATTTTACATAGATTACACTCTTGTAAGTGTCATCAATTGGTCATCTTGTCAGTTTGTTCAGCCTTCATGTATTGTCATTTAACTTTTTATGAGTCTTTTCTAGGGGTTTGCTTAGTTTGTGTGTTTAGTGGATTTAATTAATTAAAATAAGTTATTAAATTAAGTTGCAAGTTGCATTATATTATAAATATATCTTATTTAAATTTTAGTGAAAAATAAATTAGATTAATTTCATTTATTGTTTCCTAGAATTTAAAAAATAATAAATGAATAAAAGAATAAATTAGAATTAACGTACTGCTTTAATTTCTCTTCTTAGGAAATTAATTAATTTGTATGAGAAAAGAAAAGAAAAAAATGTTTTTTGCTTATTGCATGTTAATTTATTCCTTTGGTAGGAATTAGAAAAGAAAATAAAATTGTTTTTATTACTAAAATTAAATATTAGGTTTCTTGGGGAAAAATATGTGCAGCCTAAAATTTTAGGTTAAAAGGGAATATATCTTCTTCTTTTTGGGAGTTCATGAAAAGGAGGGAGAGATTTTGGGAAGAAAAAATTTTTGGAAGCAATATTTTCTTGATGAAGAAATTATTAGAGGATTGCTGGAAGAGGGATTGGCTTGGAAAACTAGTTGCAGGACTGAGCTCTTCCATGTGAATCTTCCACGAAAGCTATACAGGTTGGGTGGCCTCTTCTAGTTGTTTTTTTTTAGGGAAAATATTTTATTTCTTCCCTTATTCTAAATGATGTGTGTTAAAAATATTGTCCAAATCTAAAATCCCTTTCGGGTTATTCCATGTTCTTGGCTAAAATCCATTCCTTAGATTAATTTTAGTTTATGGAAAGAAGTTATTTCCTGGGTGTTTGTAGATTAAAATTTTTAGAAATTTGAGAAAAGTTGCAAGTTTTGGGAGAAAATGGGATGTGCCAGAGAAAATATTTCCTCTTGTTTTGGTATTAGTTTCGATAATTTTTGGACAGAGATTTAATTATCTCTATTATTTATTCTGGATGTTAATTAAATTTTATGTATCCCCGTTTTAGCTGTTAAATTATGTAAATTGCCATAGGAATACATTTATTTGTGAAATAAATTTATTGTTTTTATTAAATGTTATGGGAAACTTGTATTAATTAAATTTTGGGGATTAAAATCTTAATGTTTTAATTAGTTTGGGGAAATTCTTTTATTTAATTAATTTGGGGGAAATAATTTTAATTTTTTTATGTTTGTTTTTTGTGTTGGGGGAGGCGATAGCATGCTACCATAATGTAGCAGCTGCTACCCCATAGTAGCCACCGTGAGGTAGCAGCACTACCCCAAGGTAGCACTTCCTACCCTGCGATAGTAGGGGGTAGCCATTAAAATAAAAGTGTGTCATCCTTTTTTAATTTGCCCTCTGAAATTTATAATTTCAGTTCTTTTCTTTTATTTAATTTTTAATATGTTTTAAAAAATAATATTATATATATATATAGTATTTTCTCTAGTTTTATTATGTTATTCTCAAAATAAAAGTTATTGCAAAATTAAATCTTCATTTTATTATATATTTTTAATGTGATAGAATTATATTATATTATATTTGATGAATGTATATATATTTATGTAATTTTATTGTCTTATTATATATATTTTTAATTTCAAATTTAAATTAGATTATTGATATAATCTAATCGGATTTATTTGTAAATTAATCATGAACATATGATTAGGGGGTTAATTTTAATGTGGTTTTATTTAACCTTATTGGACAAATGACAACATTGATTTCCTTGTATAAATATAGTTGTATTTTCTTATTTTTTGGAAAGTCTTTAATTGCAACTATTTTATGCTTTTGGTTTTTTAAAGAAAAGATTTCCTATATTAGGATCTTGTGTAAATGGTGTTTGTAGTCAATCTTAATTTTGTTGCAATTCTAGTTGAGTTGTCATTATGTCATATGTTGTTATACCCCCTTGGTCAGGTGTTGTTGTATAACCCTGTTAATGTGAGCCATTGTGTGTTATGTTTCCAAATGGTCAATCCTGGGTTAGTGATTATGTATCCTTCACTTGTGGTTTGTTAGGATTAGATATGGCTATCAATTTTGCCATAGAGTTCTCGTAGAGAGACCTTTCCTATTAGTGTCCTATGAGAGAGAGTGGCTTTCGAGTGGGGGTTGTACCCAAAGTGGATGGAAGGATAACCCCTCGAAAGTCAGTTAAGAAGTGATAACCTAATAATTGATTAGGGGGTGGGTAGCTAAAATATTAATTAAGATAATGTGCCTTGCACATGGTTGAGTGCTTGTATAGGCTCAGGATGTGGTGAGAAGGCCTAAAATGTCAAACTTATCACCTTGTCTTCATGAAAGGATTGGTAGGGTCCACATGATTCTTAGATGGAGTCAGGGGTTTGGGAGAGGTTACCAAGATAACCCAAGATGGGGTTCGGGACCTATGGAGGCCTACCAAGGGTAACCACCTTAAGCCATGCGATGACACTCTCTCCTTAGAGTCACTAGTGTTTGTGAGGTGAGTCACATGGATGTTGCAGAGTCATGTAGTTCTTTCGTACTTGTCTTATTTTGCTTGCTTGAGGGTCTTCTACTATCTCCTAGTACGGTGGGTTAGTTCCATTTTGGGATCACATGGTCAGGTGGTAGTGCCACTTCCCATTGGATGTTCTGGCTTGTATCTTTAGGTGAGGAAAGGCTTCACTAGTATTTCTTGGTTCGTGGTTCATGTACTAGCTCATGTTCATGATCATTGTTCAGTTGAGACCTTGTGGTCATTGTATCAAACTTTTATGTAACCTTGATATTGTAACTTTTGGATTCTGTGTTAATATTGGAAACCATGTATTTATGGATTTTGTAATATTATATCAGTGGAATGTATGTTAGTTTAGTTGCTTTAATATTTTATATAAATGATTGATGAAAAAATAAATGTATTCGGATACTCATATTCTTTCATCATGAGATATAGATGGATGAGTATGTTTAAAATTTAGATATTTAATATTTCCTGATTAGATGGACTATTGGATTAACCATGGTATTAATATAATCTATGAATTAATCTTGTTGGAAACCCTTAGGAAATCATGTGTTAGACTTCCACTGTGATATTAAACATACAATTGTTATAATTAATGCACTTAATCTTTAAAAAGAAAATATTTCACCCTTTAGTTGCCTAGTTGTGTTTTTTCCTTTAGGGTTTCTGGTGGGGCATTAAATTTGGTATCAAAGCCCAAGTTTCAACACTAGGTACTCTAGGTCTATAGTGAGACAATTCAACTTGACCTTTTTACTTAGGTCTTAATGTTCGTGTTTCCCTTGTTTTATCCTTTTCATAGATCTGAACCATTTTCTCTTTTGTAGTGCTAGGTCATGGCTAGGAAAGCTAGGGGAGGTGGTCATATGGGTGGTTACAATAGAGGGAGAGGTGGAGGATAGGGTCATGGTTCTGACCGTCATAGTCCTTCACCACCACCCACTCATGTGAGTGTTGAGCTGGAACAGTTTGTTCATCAAGGTTCACAGCATGCAGGAGAATAGGTTCCTAAAAGGGAAGAGATAAGATAGATGTTTCAGGAGGTTCTGGCCAGTTTAGACCCCAGGCCTGAGTCTGATCAGCCTATTCATGCTCAGGTTGAGGAGTCGCATCAGTAGGTTCCAGAGGAGAGAGAGAGAGATCACCCAGGAGGAGGGAGATCCCAGCTAACTAAGATCTAGCTTCTTTGGGTCACATAAAGGACTTGATGAGGTCCAAACCTCCCTTCTTTGATGGTATGGGTATCGGTCTTGAGGCAAAGACCTGGCTTATCAATTTGGATTGGTGTTTCACTATGTTTCCATACAGTAGCAACACCAAGGTGAGATGTTCTATCATGCATCTCGATAATTTTGCTTCAATCTAGTGGAGATTAGACGAGGAGAAGATCGATGTGTGCATCAACACCGTAACATGGGAGCTATTCCTGGAGAGATTTAGGGCATGATTTCTCTTACCCCAGTGGAGGAAGACTCAGGTAGATGAGTTCTATGCTTTGCATCAGTATGGTATGACAGTATAATAGTATGAGCATAGGTTCTATGAGCTCAAACAGTATGTCAGGATTGGTAATGATGATGCGATGCTTGTTCAGCACTCATTAAGGGGTCTAAATGACCGCATTACTAGAGGAGTGAGGGAGTTTGAGCCAACTTCAATTGAGATAGTCATGGTGAAAGCCAGATTGGTTGAGCTAAAACTTAGCCATGCACTAGGTGGTTAGTCAGGTGTGCATGTAGGGAGTGCACCTTCTAGTGGGAATAGAGCTTATGGGAATCAGTCCTAGTTAGCTACATCATTTAGGACTCCTCAGGCACCCGCTAATGGTAGACAACAGCAACAACAAAAACTGTCGAGATGGAAATAGTTCCAAGGCCAATAGGGTGGCAACTCTTAATATAGGAAGAATAGGAACTGGTAGAGAAGCAGATAGGGCCCTTCAGGGAAATCCTCATAGAGTGCATCTTACACCCCTAGCTGAGGAAGTTTCCAGTAGTCTAGTGGCTCGTCAGGTAGTAGAGGACTAGGTGGGGGAGCTTGCTTCTCTTGTAGGTAGTTTGGTCACATAGTCATGCAGTGCCCTCAGTATTCTCACCATATACGTAGTCAGATTCCAATAGCATCAAAGCCTACAGTGGGAGATGTAGATAGATCCCATAAAGTGTTTGCAGTGGTGGATGACTGCCAGGCTGATCATCAGGGTATAGTTATTGAGGTAGCCAGTGTGTTGTGTGGAATTCCTATCTCTATACTTTTTGATTCTGGTGCTTTAGATTCTTTCATTTCTTCATCCATTATGGAGTGATGCAGACTCACATCTGCTAGGTAGGTGGATAGATGGCAAGTAGAGTTGGCTACAGGGGTCCGCGTTTCTATAGATGCCTTTATTCCCAGTTGTGATTTGGACCTAGGATCCCTTGTTACTTCAGTTGACCTTTGAGTCATTCCTTTGGGTTCTTATAAAGTTGTGTTGGGGATGGATTGGCTATCATCTCATAGTGCTTGTGTGGACTATCACAAGAAGGCAGTGGAGTGTTTAGATGACCTTGGCAGAGAAGTGGAGATTGTTGGAGTTCAGAGACCAATATCCCTACGTATGATCTCCGCTATGCAACTTAAGCGATGCATGCATAGAGGGTGTCTAATTTTTGTAGTTACACTTGAGGATGTGGATGAGTCAGAGAGTCAAGAAATCACTCTTGATGGTCACCCTATTCTTTGAGAATATGCTGATTTGTTTCCATTGGATATTCCTAGTATGCCTCCAAAGCAAGACATAGATTTCTGCATAGACTTGGTTTCTAGTGCTGAACCTATCTTGAGAGCTCCATATCAGATGACTACTCAGGAGTTGAGTGAGTTGAAGTTGCAGATTGAGGAACTATTGGCCAAGGGGTTCATTTGTCCTAATGTTTCCTCTTAGGGTGCGCCTGTTATCTTTGTTAAGAAGAAGGATGGCTCTCTTCAGTTATGAATTGATTACCGACAGCTGAATAAGTTAACCATCCAGAATCGATATCCATTGCCTCATATAGATGATATTTTTGATCAAGTTAAGGGAGCCAAGGTGTTCTCTAAGATTGACCTAAAATCTGGGTACCATTAGTTGTGCATTCAGGATGTAGATATTCATAAGACAATGTTTCATACTCGTTATGGTCACTATGAGTTCACAGTGGTGCCATTTGGTTTGATGAACACACCTTCAATTTTCATGAGCCTCATGAATGGGGGTTTTCACACCTACCTTGATCATTTTGTCATTGTATTCTTGGATGACATTATGATTTATTCTAGAACTATGGAAGAGCATGAGGGTCACTTACGTCGGGTATTGCAATCCTTGAGGGAGAATCAACTTTATGCCAATTTGGTGAAGTGTGCCTTCTTCTAGTCTGAGGTGAACTATCTTAGTCATGTAGTTTTGGGAGAAGGTGTACCAGTGGATCCTTCAAAGATCCAAGCCATTGTTGATTGGCCAGCACTGACAAATGTTTTACAAGTTCGAAGTTTTATGGGTTTAGCCAGATATTACCATCGCTCTGTTCAAGGATTTTCCTGGATAGGACACCCGATTACTTCCCTTTAGAGGAAAGGGAAGAAGTTTGTTTGGTTAGAGCAGTGTGAGGCAAATTTTTGTACCTTCAAGGAACTCCTTGTCAATGCTCTAATTTTGGCAGTTCCTGATCCATCTAGAGATTTTATGGTATGCACAGATACCTCTTTGGAAGGTATAGGTGTAGTGCTTATGCAAGATGGACGTGTGGTTGCTTATGAGTCTCGCAAACTCAAGAACCACAAGTTGAACTATCCAGTTCACTATTTAGAGTTGGTAGCTATAGTTCATGCTTTAGTTAGATGGCAGCATTTCCTTTTAGGCCGTCGGTTTGAGCGACATAGTGATCACCGCAGTCTGCAATATATATTCATGCAGCCGGACTTGAATGCTTGACAATGGAGATGGATGGAATTCCTCTGTGAGTATGATTTTGAGGTTCATTATATTTAGGGGAAAGAGAAAATTGTGGCAGATGCTTTGAGTCATAGGTAGCATGAGAATTTAGCATTGTCCCTTGGAGTAGACTTTAGAGGGAGGATTCTTGGAGTTCTTCCTTAGAATACTTGGTATCAGGATGTTAGAGCTCTGATAGAGTCCGTAAGGCCTTTATAGGGTAGATTTTTTGGATATAACCTTGAAGTAGATGGACTTCTTCATCACCATGGATGGGTTTATGTACCTCCTTTGGAGGGTCTTCACATTTTGATCATGACTGAGGCCCATCATGCACCTTATTTGGCACAACCAAGTGTCAAGAAGATGTATGCAGATCTTAGATAGGTTTATCATTGGGCTAGTATGAAACACGACTTTGCTGATTTTGTGTCAAGATGTTTAGAATGTTAGTGAGTGAAGGTAGAGCATCAGCACCCGGTAGGGCTTTTACAGCCTAATTTGGTACCAGATTGGAAATGGGATATCATTTCTATGGATTTCATTGTTGGGTTGCCTATCTCTTCACATTGTCATGATGCCATCATGGTCATTGTTGATAGATTAACTAAGGTTTCTCATATTGTTCCTATTCAAGCTTCCTATATGGCAGCAATGGTGCCACGAGTCTTCTTGGAAGATGTGGTGAGATTGCATGGGATTTCGAGGTCGATCATCTCTGATAGAGATCTTGTCTTTACCTCAGCATTATGGACCTCACTTCAGCATGCTTTGGGAACTTAGTTGAATTTTAGTTTAACATATCACCTAGAGATAGATGGTCAGACTGAGCAGGTGAATTGGGTGTTAGAGGACATTCTTTGCATGTATGTGATGGACCAGTAGTCACACTAGGAGGACTATATCTATCTAGTGGAGTTTTCTTATAACAATGGATATCACAGCTCCATAGGTATGTCCCCCTTTCAGGCATTGTATGGTCATCCTTGCCGCACTCCTTTGAGTTGGGATTGGCTAGAGGATAGGGTGCTTATAGGGCTGGATATTCTTCTAGAGATGGAGCAGCAGGTTGAGTGGATTCGTTAGCATTTGGTAGCTGCACAGGATAGGCTAAAGAAGTATGCAGATGCTCATAGGGTAGATCATCAATTTTATGTAGGCGACTATGTGTTTTTGAGAGTGCATCTGTGGAAGAGTCTGATCTATTATGGAAAGAGTTCTAAGTTGGTGCCTTGATTTGTTGGCCTTTTTAAGATCCTTGAGAGGATAGGACATGTTGCCTGCCATCTTGCCTTGCCACTGAGTCTATCCCACATCCACGATGTCTTTCATGTTTCAGTTCTTTGACCTTATCATCTTGATGTGACACATGTTCTTGATTGGAACTCTTTGCAAGTCGAGGATGGGTAACTTTCCATGGAGCCCGTATGCATTCTTTAGTGTCAGGATTTAACCCTCAGGGGTTTCACCATTGACCAAGTAAGGGTCTTATGGGACCCAAATGATGAGACCTCGGTGACTTGGGAGGATGCAGTGAAAATAAGAGAGTTGTGTTCTTATTTGTTTTAGGCTTCCAGGAGTAAGCCTAGTTTTTTGGGGGAGAATGTACTAGCCCTCCTTGTTTGAACTTATTAGATTCATATTTTACTATTATTTACTTTTAGTGGATACATTACTAGGATGTGTTATTCAGACTTATATGGCATTATTTCATGCTTTATCTGGATATGAGATGCATAATTTATTTGCAGTATTTTAGTACTTGTGATTTATGGTATTTTATGAATTATTGCTATGTACTGACAATTTACTTTATCTATGCAATGTGTAGTTATATGTTGCGTTTCTACGAGTGTATTGGATGCAAGGGGACAATTTTCTTTCACTCACTCTGGTGAGATAGGGAACGTCATGATTCTCCTTCATCGGTGTGCATGTTGTGTTTTCTATATTGTATATATGCATGTGTGGTTCAGTGATGCAGGATATTGTAGGTACAAGTATTGGGTAGGTATGGGGTATCATCTCAACCTGGCTTCACAGGTCTAAGAATGCCTTATATTTGTCCAATGGAAGTGGAGGAGGTAGTAGTTGACCCTATTTTACCCAGATTACACTCTTGTGAGTGTCGTCAGTTGGTCATCCTGTTAGTTTGTTTGGCTTTTGTGTATTGTCTTTTGACTTTTTATGAGTCTTTGCTTGGGGTTTGCTCAGTTTGTGTGTTTAGTGGATTTAATTAATTAATTAAATTTATGGAGTTATCTCATAGTTGATATTTTTGAAATTATGTATTTTATGCATTGAGATTATAAATTTAATTAATTAAAAGAAGCTCTTAAATTAAGTTACAAGTTCACTATACTAGAAATGTATCTTATTTAAATTTTAGTGAATAATAAATTAGATTAATTTCATTTATTGTTTCCTAGAATTTAAAAAATAAAAAAATAATAAATAATAATAAATAAATGAATAAAACAATAAATTAGAATTAAAGTACTCCTTTAATTTCTTTTTTTAGGAAATTAATTAATTTGCATGAGAAAAGAAAAGAAAAAAAATATTTTTGCTTATTGCATGTTAATTTATTCCTTTGGTAGGAATTAGAAAAGAAAATAAAATTGCTTTTATTACTAAAATATTAGGTTTTTTGGGGAAAAATATGTGCAACCTAAAATTTTAGGTTAAAAGGGAATATATCTTCTTCTTTTTGGGAGTTCATGAAAAGGAGGCAGAGATTTTGGGAAGAAAAATTATTTTGGAAGCAATATTTTGTTGAAGAAGAAATTATCAGAGGATTGCTGGAAGAGGGATTGGCTTGGAAAACTAGTTGCAGGACTGAGCTCTTCCACGTGAATCTTCCAGGAAAGCTATATAGGTTGGGTGGCCTCTTCTGGTTGTTTTTTTTTTAGGGAAAATATTTTATTTCTTCCCTTATTCTATATGATGTGTGTTAAAAATATTGTCCAAATCCAAAATCCCTTTCTGGTTATTCCATGTTCTTGGCTAAAATCCATTCTTGAGATTAATTTTAGTTTATGGAAAGAAGTTATTTCCTAGGTGTTTCTAGATTAAAATTTTTAGAAATTTGTGAAAAGTTGCAAGTTTTGGGAGAAAATGGGATGTACCAGAGAAAATATTTCCTCTTGTTTTGGTATTGGTTTGTATAATTTTTGGAGTGAGATTGAATTCTTCTCTTCCCTATAGTATCTCCGAGATTTAGCCAAAGATTTCATTATCTCTGTTATTTATTCTCGATGCAAATTAAATTTTATGTATCCCTGTTTTAGCTTTTAAATTATGCAAATTGCCATAGGAATAAATTTATTTGTGAAATAAATTTATTGTTTTTATTAAATGTTATGGGAAACTTGTATTGATTAAATTTTGGGGATTAAAATCTTAATGTTTTAATTAGTTTGGGGAAATTGTTTTATTTAATTAATTTGGGGGAAATAATTTTAATTATTTTCTGTTTGTTTTGTGTGTTGGGGGAGGCGGCAACCTGCTACCCCATGGTAGCAGTGCTACCATACGGTAGCACCTGCTACCGTGAGGTAGCAGCGCTACCCCAAGGTAGCACCTGCTACTGTATATGTTATGGGAAACTTGTATTAATTAAATTTTGGGGATTAAAATCTTAATGTTTTAATTAGTTTGGGGAAATTATTTTATTTAATTAATTTGGGGGAAATAATTTTAATTATTTTCTATTTGTTTTGTGTTTTGGGGGAGGTGGCAACCTGCTACCCCACGGTAGCAATGCTACCATAAGGTGGCAGCTGCTATTCCATGGTAGCAGTGCTACCATACAGTAGCACCTACTACCATACGGTAGCAGTGCTACTATAAGGGAGGACTTGCTACCTTGTGGTAGCAGGTGGCAGCCATTAAAATAAAACTTCACCATCCTTTTTTAATTTTCCCTCTGAAATTTATAATTTCGATTCGTTTCTTTTATTTAATTTTTAATATGTTTAAAAAAAATAATATTATATATATAGTATTTTTTGTGGTTTTATTATGTTATTTTGGAAATTAAAGTTACTGCAAAATTAAATCTTCATTTTATTATATATTTTTAATGTGATATAATTATATGATATTATATTCGATGAATATATATATTTATGTAATTTTATTATATTATTATATATATTTTTAATTTGGAATTTAAATTAGATTATTGATATAATCTAATCAGAGTTATTTTTAAATTAATCATGAACATATGATTAGGGGGTTAATTTTAATGTGGTCTTATTTAACCTTATTGAACAAGTGACAACATTGATTTCCTTGTATTAATATAGTTGTATTTTCTTATTTTCTGGAAAGTCTTTAATTACAAGTATTTTATGGCTTTGGCTCTTCAAAGAAAAGATTGGCTCTATTAGGATCTTGTGTAAATGATGTTTGCAGTCAAGCTTAATTTTGCTACAATTCTGGTTGAGTTGTCATTATGTCATATTCTTTTATACCCCCTTGGTCAGGTGTTGTTGTATAACCCTACTAAGGTGAGCCATTGTGTGTTATGTTTGCAAATTGGCAATCTTGGGTTAGTGATTGTGTATCCTTCACCTGTGGTTTGTCATAAAGTTCTCATAGAGAGACCTTTCCTATTAGTGTCCTATGAGAGAGAGTGGCTTTCGAGCGGGGGCCACACCCAAAGTGGATGGTAGGATAACCCACTGAAATTCAGTTAAGAAGCGATAACCTAATAATTTATTAGGGGGTGGGTAGCTAAAATATTAATTAAGATAATGTGCCTCACACATGGTTGAGTGCTTGTATAGGCTCAAGATGTGGTGAGAAGTCCTGGAATGTCAAACTTATCACCTTGTCTTGACAAAAGGATTGGTAGGGTTTGCATGATGCCTAGATGGAGCCAGGGTTTCAGGAGAGGTTACCATGATAACCCAGGATGGGGGTTTCCTGGGTGTCAGGACCTATGTAGGCCTACCTAGGGTAACCACCTTAAGCCATGCGATGACACTCTCTCCTTAGAGTCACTAATGTTTGTGAGTTGAGTCACATGGATGTTGCAGAGTCATGTAGTTCTATCGTACCTTTCTTATTTTGCTTTCTTGAGGGTCTTCTACTGTCTCCTAGCATGATGGGGTGGTTCCATTTTGGGATCACATGGTCAGGTAGTAGTGCCACTTCCCATCAGAAGTTCTGGCTTGTATCTTTAGGCAAGGAAAGGCTTCACTGGTGTTTCTTGGTTTGTGGTTCATGTACCAACTCATGTTCATGATCATTCTTTAGTTGAGACCTTGTGGTCATTGTATCAAACTTTTATGTAACCTTGATATTGTAACTTTTGGATTCTGTGGTAATATTGGAAACCATGTATTTATGGATTTAATAATATTATATAAGTGGAATGTATGTTAATTTAGTTGCTTTAATCTTTTGTATAAATGATCTATGGAAAAATAAATGTAACGGGATACTTAGATTCTTTCATTATGGGATATAGATGTATGAGTATGTTTAAAATTTTAGTATTTAATTTTTCTTGATTATATAGACTATTTGACTAACCATGGTGTTAATATAATCTATGAATTAATCTTGTTGGTAACCCTTAAGAAATCACGTGTTAGACTTCTGCTATGATATTAAATGTACAATTGTTATAATTAATGCTCTTAATCTTTAAAAAAAATAAAATTCACCCTTTAGTTGCCTATTTGCATTGTTTCCTTTAAGGTTTATGGCAGAGCATTACACTAGCTGCATCTTCCTTTCCATAAATCCATTCTGCTGAGGTGTCTAGGGTGCTAACAGTTGTCATTTGATTCCATTCATTTCAAAGAATGTATTGAACTCCTTAGATGTGAATTCTCCTCCTTGATCTAATCTCAAGCATTTCATCTTACCAGTTTCATTCTCTACCATTTCCTTGAATAGTTTGAATTTTTCAAAAGCTTCTGATTTCTCCCTGAGAAAAGTAACCCAACACATTCTAGAATAATCATCAATAATTAGAATAAAATATCTATCTCCCTGTAGGCTTCTAGTTCTTATCAAACTGCACAAGTCAGTATGAATTAAATTAAGTACTGTTAGGTCCCAGAAACAACTAAGAGGGGGGGGTGTGAATTAGTTGTCTAATAAATTCAAACCAAAATTAACTTAACCAAAAGTTAATTCTTAATGCCAGTAAACCAAACTTTATGCTAGTAGACAACTTTAACAGTTAATTGTAGTACCAGTAAAGATTAATGCATCAAACAAAAAGAAAATAACATCCACAACACATAACACAAATATTTGTACATGGAAACCCTATAAGTGGAAAAACCATAGTGGGAAACCTTACCCCAATTAGATGATACTACTACAAATAGTATGTGTGTACAATTTGGAGTCTACACATGTAGAAAGGCTAGTTGCCTAGAGCTCACTACTCAATCACAAAATGGGAGTCACACTGACTACAATTGGATGGTTAAATCCAATGATAATGTACTGCTCAAAATAGAATCTTCATATGTTGGATTCAGTATCAATTAAGCTTTGATTATCTTCTCAAAACCTTCCTTCAATCTTCAATTGATGTCTGTGTGTATAGCTCTACTTATTTTTGCATATACTTTATTACAATCCTTTTTCCAATCCCATATCAATCTCACAAATGAGATCTTACATTTATACCAAAAGCTAAAACCAAATGAGTAGGTCAACTTACTAAATATATTCCAATAAAATCAATTACAAATAAATCAATATGTGATGCATCATGTTAGCTCAATGCATTTACAATAATAATAAATCATCTCCATAACGTGCAGTGCTGATCTAGAATAGATATTCTTGCCGGTGCATATCCTAGACCTATTTGTTGGTAACAAAAAATATGCAAACCTGATTAGATCAATAACCAAATCACCAAAACCAAGTGATCAAATAATGTCTTTGACATAACCAAGTAATCTTCAAGTCATTCCAAGTGTCAGTGAATAATATAACCTGTCAATGACTGTGCATAAGTCACTGAACATGCCGATGAACATAACCAAAGATTTTGAAGTGCTGATAAGTGTTAACAAGTGCTAACAAGTATTGACATCAATGACAAAACCAATGCAACACATCCAAAATACCAACAATTACATTATTGGATTTCTCTGGAATACTCTTAAAAGTTGTTCTAACTTGCTTTCCCATTTGACATTCCTTACATACCGAATTATGAGGTTTTACAATCTTAGGTAAATCCCTTATTGCCTTAGTTGAACTAATCTTTACAATGCAATCAAAATTCACATGACAGAGTCTCTTATGCCATAACCAACTTTCATCAATATGTACAATCAAGCATGTCTTTTCATGGTTATTCAAATGAAAGATATTACCTCTAGTTTGATTATCAGTTGCAATCTCCAAGCTAGTTTTGTTCATGATTTTTCATTTATCATTCTTTAATTGTAACTGAAATCCCTTTTCAACTAATTGACCAACACTCAAAAGATTATGCTTCAAACCTTTGACATAATAAACATTGTTAGTATTGTGCTTACCATCAAAAGATATAGTTTCTTTTCCTTTGATCAAACAACATTTATCATCCCCAAATCTTACTAGACCTCCATTATATTCCTAAAAAGATAAGAATTTGCTTTTATCACCATTCATATGATGTGAACATCCGAAATCAATGATCCATTCATCCTTTTCTTCAATTTTAGCTGCCATTGCCTGCTCTACCGATGGAACAATAGGTGTTGGTTGATCTTCTTTTATTGCAACAAAAGCCCATCCATTGTCTATCAGTTCCTCATCAAAATCATTAGTAACTCCTTCATCAGCATAGTAACATGATTTATCTCTATTCTTCTTAAATATATCTCTGATATTTAGGGTTAGGATTGTATGTTCTTTTAGCTTCTTTCCTCAATCTTGCATGTCTATCAGGACATCTAGATGCCATATGACCAATTTTATTATAGTTAAAACATTTAAATGGTGCTTGACCTTCATACTTACTTCCAACTAGACCTTTAGGCATTTTCCTTGCAAATAGTACTTCAAGTTCTTCCAGTTCTTCATTTTCCCTTCTGATATCTTCAAGTTCTTTTGCATAAAGTGTTTTCCAATCAGATTTCTCATATGATGATGATGATGTTACATATAATGATGCTTTGAAGGATAAATCTATCTTATTTGTAGCAACATGACCAAATTCCTCAAGCTCAAATGTTGAAAGTTTTCCAACCAAAGTATCTCTAGATACTGATGTATTGGGCATTGTTCTCAACTCATTAATAGTAGTTAATTTCATTTTGTATGCTGATGGAAATTTTCTTAAAACTTTAGAAACAATCTCATCTTCACTTAAGGATCCTCCACAACATTCTATACCCAAAATAATTTCATTAACTCTTTCCATAAAAGAAGAAATTCTTTCATCTTCTTCCATTTTAAGATTTTCATACCAGACTCGGAAGCATTCCAGTTTTGCAATTTTGATAGTGGTATCTCCTTCATTCAATGTTTCCAATTTATCCTAAATAGCTTTAGCACTAGATCGGTTTGATAATCCCATTATTTGTTGATCTGACAATGCGCTCAAAAGTGCTTTGCTTGCTTTGCAATCATTCTCCTGATCTTTACCCAAGGTTGGTGGATAGGTTGATTCGGTGTAGGACCAACATAACCATTCTTTGTAACATCCCATATGTCTCTTCCAATGCAATTTAAATGTGTCTCCATTCTGATCTTCCATATACCATAGTTAGTTCCACCAAGTTTTGAACTGTCCTTCCTAAAAAAGTTAGTTGCCATAGAATCTCCTCAAGCTGTTAGACTTTCGCAAAAAGAGGACTTAGCTCAGATACCAATTGTAAGGACCTGGAGGCAACTTAGAGGGTGGGGGGGTGGTGAATCAGTTGTCAATTAATTTCAACCCAAATATAACTTAATCAAACTTGATGCATAATACCTATAAACCAAACTTAACGTCAGTTAACAGTTTAACAATTAATATGAATACTAGTGAAACTTAATGCATGAAACAGAAAGAGAAACAACATCCACAACACATAACATAGAGATTTGTACGTGGAAACCCTATAAGGGGAAAAAAAATGGTGGGAAACCTTACCCACAATTAGATGATACTACTGCAAACAGTATGTGTATACAAGTCGAGTTTGCACATGCAGAAAGGCCAACTGTCTAGAGCTCGCTACTCAATCACAAAGTAGGAGTCATACTGACTACAATTGGATGGTTAAATCCAATGATAATTTACTACTCAAAATAGCATCTTCAATGCTAGATTCAGTACCAGTTAAGCTTAGATAATCACCTTCATACCTTCCTTGAACCTTCTCTATGGTCTTCTCATATGATCTTCAATATTTGCATATACCATAACCTTTTCTTCTCTGCTCATATCATTGAAATTACCATATTTCATATCTCACAAATGAGACTTTACATATATACCAATCCTAAAACCAAATGTGTAGGTCATCTCACTAAAAATATTACAATTAAATCAATTACAAATGAATCAAGATGGGATCCATCATGTCGGCTCAATACATTTACAATAATATCCAATCAATAAATCATCTCCATAATGTGTCATGCTGATCTGGAATAGATAATGCATGTCGGTCCATAACCTAGACCAATTTGTTGGTAACAACAAATATGTCAACTCGATTAGACCAATAACCATAACACCAAAACAAAGTATCCAAACCATGTCTTCGACATAACCAAGTAATCTCTTGATGATAATAGATCATCCTTAGTGCTGGTGAACAATATAACTTGTCAATGAATAGTATACTAGTGAATATGCATAAGACGTTGAACATACCGGTGAACACAATGTGCCGATTCAACATAAGAAATGTAATGATAGATCTCCAGAAAGATAGTGTTTACATCAATGACAAAACCAATGCAACACATCCATAATACCAACAATTTTAAGTTCAGATTATTACTCATGAAACTAGAACCATCCTAAATCTGAAATTAAAAGTTCATTACAACATTCTATTATTTTGTGTCATTTTATTATTCTGGAAAATAACAGTGAGCATTCCCTTGTGAGAATCAAGTAGGAAAATATAGTGTTGCTAAACTAAACCAATCTACAATAAATCACTGTGTATAAAATAGTGAATAGATATATTTCATCAACCTATAAATATATATATATATATATATATATATATATATATATATATATATATATATATATATATATATATATATATATATATATTCATACATAAAAACTAAAAAAACACTAGTGTACTGATTAATAAATAAACTGATTTAAACAAAAAAAATGGTTGAACTGTGCATTTGATAAACATATCAAAGTTTACCTCTATCTTTGCCCTTAAAACTAGTGGGTATACATGTATATGTATATTAAAATTAATATTTGAATGTATATTTTTCATCTAACAAAGTTGCATAGTAAATTGCAAAGTATGAAATATATATATATATATATATATATATATATATTACAAGCTAGGCTTGTTATTGCACCGAAAGATCTACCTGTCAATGCCCGATACAACAACTAGACTTGTAGAATCCACAGGAGGTTGTTAAACCATGTCATGAATCCCTATGAGAGACATTGTTCCACTGCCAACAATCCCCCTCCTAGCGTCACTCGCCATGGCCTGTGTGATTTGAACCTGTGACCAAGCTCTCATACCACTTGTTACAAGCTAGGGTTGTCGTTGCACCAAAAGATCGACTTGTCAATGCCTGATACAACAACTAGACTTATAGAATCCACATGAGGCTATTAAACCATGTTGCGAATCCCCACAAGGGACACTGGCCCACTGCCAACAATATATAGATATACATATATATTAGAAGAGAGCAGCATAGTTTTTTTTCTTTAAAAATAAAAAATAAAAAATAATAATAAACAAAAGAAAAGAGAGGGTTAATGTTTTTGTTGTAGCACTGTGGGCTGCGACCCACAAGGGCAGCTTCGATCGCATTGTGGGCCATGACCCACAGTGGTGGCTCAACCCACAGGGGCG
This sequence comes from Cryptomeria japonica, assembly GCF_030272615.1. NCBI lineage: Eukaryota > Viridiplantae > Streptophyta > Pinopsida > Cupressales > Cupressaceae > Cryptomeria > Cryptomeria japonica. The sequence goes on from NC_081414.1 coordinate 178,182,576, forward strand.
GCCTCAATCTCCCTTTGGGTCAAGACCCACATCCTTCCCCTCGTTGTCCACTCTTCTCATCGTCACCTATGCACCATTCCACTATCGTGCCCTTGGCCATGCCCATTTCGCCTGGCACACACACAAAAAAAAAATGTTATTTTAAACCCTAGTTCGTTAGGGATATAAGGATACAGTAAATAAAAAAATATAGAGTTTAGGTATGTTATAAAGTAAAAGAAAGGGGAAACCTGAATAGGTTTTACCCACATGTGTTCTATAATAAAAGAATAAAATATCAGAGGGTTTTAAACTCAAACATGTTTAATAGGGGAAACCCCATTTCAGTATTTTGTATTATTGGAAAATGATTATTTAAACCCTAAGGGGGTTATTTAATTATATATGATTAATTTATATATATACGGGGTTGATTTATTTATAAATGCTTATTCAAAGGAAGATTTTTTTCTATGTCAACATTTTAAAGTTATTCTGATGATGATGGAGACGTTATAATTATTTGCCTAATTAATTTATATTTACACAATGAATTGTATTAATGTTAATTTAATGAATTTTGGAGTTATTTAAATATTATAAGGGATTATTACTAACTCTTAATATAATTAAAATCAGATGATTTATTTGAGTGAATTAATTAATTATAAAGGTTGTGTAGACTTTACAGGACTAATTTACCCTGTTTAGATAATTGTAATTGTTAAGTAAAATAAAATCTAATTTGTTATTAAACTGTTTAGGAGGTTGAGATAAGACATAATTCTCCTAACTAAATTAAATAACTTAATGCTCTCTTTAGGAACCCATTCTTATTGACACATGAGTTAACCTTTAGAGTAAACTAATTAAGTTATCTCATCTTTTGAACGTAGAACATCAAGTGTTTTAGTATTGTTTAAAAAATAAAAAATGTTGTTGTGTTTTTGCCCAAAAGTTTGGGCATGACATCCTTACATAAACATAAGTTCCCCAAGGCATAGTAAATGATGTCTTGTACTACTCTGATTCTTTAACCATTTCCTAGTTATACCCTGAAAATCCATCCATCATAGACAAAATCTCATAACCTATGACCCTTTGCAATATTGCTTCCATATTAGGCAATGGATAGTTACCTTTTAATGAAGATATATTCAAATTCCTAAAATCAACACACAATCTGATATCTTTGTTCTTTTTCTCACATGTACCAAGTTAGACACCCATGATGAATGTCTGATGGGTTTTATGATTCTAGCATCCCTCAGCTTGATGAATTCTTCTTGCATTTTGGGTGCCAATGTTGGATTAATAGGTCTTTGCTTCTATCTAAAGGGCTTAGAATTTTCCTTCAAAGGAATTTCATATTGAAATAAATCTTCCCTATAAGCTTTCAGGTCATCATATGACCAAGAAAAGGCATTTTTATACTTCCTTAACAAATCAATCAACATTTTTCTTACCTTGGGTGAGATTTTCCTTCCAATGTACACCTTTCATGGGACTCGTTCTATCCCAAGGTTAATTTCTTATAAATCCTCAAGGTGTGGGGTAGTGGTAGCAACCTTGGCCTTATCCTGACTATCAAACACCCTTTCTAAATTAACTAAACCTCTAGGAATTTTATTTGTCTTCAAATGAATCACCTCCTTCCCAAATATTGTCTCCTTTCCATCCTCTATTTGTACAAAGGCACCAAAATCAATTTCTTGATTTTCATACTATTCCACACAAGTTAAGAACCTTAAAATATCATCATCATCATTGAAAACTTGCCAACTTTCAATATTATCAGGGACCGAAGGCCTAGTTTAAACTTCAACTTTTGAGATTCTAGGAAAGGTAATATCTTTTGGCCTTAAAGCTATATTGGCTGGCAAGTCTGCCATTCTATTATGGCTTCTTTCCTTCTAGTGAATGCCAAATGCATCAAAATTCTCAATCTAATCCCCTACAACCTTCCTCTACTGATTAAACCTTCTATTCATTGATGCATAGTTAGACCTAACATTGGATATGACTAATTTAGAATCGCCAATGACTTTGAGATTCTTTATCCAATGTTTTTTAGCTAATTTCAAACCCAGTAGAAATGCTTCATATTCTGCCATGTTATTTGTGCATGCAAAAGATAGAGTAAAAGAAAATTTAAAAGTTTCTCCATGGGGTGTAATGAATAATATACCTACACCTGAGACCTCCTTTGAGCTAGCTCCATTAAAATACATCATCCATAAACTATCATCACTTGATGATTTCTCTACTTCCTCATCCAATGGTGAAAGTCATCCCTTTTCCTTTTGTAGAGAATTCTCAATTTTGAATGCATTTATATATGTGTCTATAAAACCTTCCATGTCTTCATCAGAGTCTTTTTCATGTAACATCATATATGGTAGTCATGACTCCCTTTCAATCTTTACATTTTTACCATCAATACAAAAAGTGGCATAAGATAAATCACACTACAAACTTCCACCCATAGAGGAACTCTACTTTCTTGACAACAACATCCCATTATAAGGTGGGATATCTATAACTAGGACACTCATGGTTAGCTGCTTCTTAGGGAAGGTTGCAAGTTTATAAGATAATGCTCTTATAGTACCTACCATAGGTACTTCTCTTGAATCTATAGCACAACATCAACCATGAGGAGTATCTACATTTAAACCCATGGCTTGCATTATCCTCACTAGCATGACATTATTAGATGCCCCAGAATAAATCATACAATTCTTTAAGACTCCTTTGTTTATGATAACACTCAGAAAGAAAGGGTCCACATTATCAGGGTTCTCACCTACTTTGCCTTCAAGATAAATTTGGGGAATCTGAGAAACCATTTGCTCTAACTCCTTATCCTTTGTCTCTTTTTTATTCACTTGTTACTTTACATTATGAGAAACATTATCATGTTCAATCTTAGTAGAAGAAGAAATACCCATGACCTAGGCCATGGCTTTCTCTTAATGCTCTTCAATTCTTAGCATTTCTTGTAAAGGGACTTTTGTTAGGTCCTGGGGACAACTGAGAGGGGCGTTGAATCAATTGTCTAATAATTTTAAACCAAAAACAACTTAATCAAATTACTGCTTAGTACCGGTGAGACAGTTTGTTATACTGGTGGACAGATTTAATAGATAAATGCAATACCAGTAAAGATTAATGAATGAAACCAAAAGACAAAGTCATCCACAACACATAACACCAATATTTATACATGGAAACCCTGTAAGGGGAAAAACTATGGTGGGAAACCTTACCCACAATCAGATGATACTACTATAGATAGTAAGTGTACATAAATGGGGTCTGCACATGTAGAAAGGCCAAGCGCCTAGAGCTCACTGCTCAAACACAAATGGGAGTTACACTAACTACAATTGGATGATTAAATCCAATAATAATGTACTGCTCAAAATAGCATCTTCACATGTTGGATTCAGTACCAGTGTAGTTCTGATATGCTTTCACAAAAACCTAGCTTCATCTTCAAATGATGTCTGGATGTATATCTCTGCTTAGTCTCACATATACCTTCACACAAATCCTTTTTCACATTCCCTTATCGATCTTACAATGAAGACCTTACATTTATACCATAACCTAAGACCAATTTTAGTAGGTCAGCTCTACAAGATATTACAATAAAATCATTTTAAAAACAATACAATATCCAATGAAATAACTGATTGAACATGTTGGCTTAATGCATTTACAACAATAATTAATCATCTCCATAGCATGCCATGCTGATCTGGAAAAGATAAACCTACCGGTGTAACCTTGGACCTATATGCTGTTAACAACAAATATGCAACTATGAATATGCTAACAAACAACTTTCCAAGACAAGATGTCCAAACAATGTCTTTGACATTACCAAGTGTTTTCCATGCCATTCCAAGTGTCGGTGATCATTATATCCTACCGGTGTACCATATACCGGTGACTATGCAAAAGTTACTTGCTTGCTAGTGAATGTTGCTAGATCTCCAAATGCTAGAGTTTTAGTAGGTGTTGACATCAATGACAAAACCATACCAAAATACCAACAATCTCCCCCTTTGGCATTAATGGAAACACAAGATGGAAAAACCATCAAAGTACCAAAACTGAAATGCCAAGTATAAAAACCAATAATCTCCCCAAAGTAACAATCTCTCACCTTGAGAGTAATATGAGTTTCCTTATGTTTTTCTGTACCAATCTCTTCCCAAAAGATAATGTGTTTTTCCATAGATATCTCTCCCCCTTTGACATCAAATGCTAAAGTTACAACAAAATACCAACCAATTACAATATACCAACTACTCCCCCTGAGAAGTAGCTTCCTCATCAAAGTCAGAGTAAGAATATATCTCTGTTAATTCTGTCAGTTGATGATAGACATCAATTTTCTAAGTATCTACCAGTGGGGGTATGACGCCAAGCTATTCTCTAAGATATTCAAAAGTCTCCTTAGGCAAAGGTTTAGTAAAAATATCTACAAGCTTTTATTTAGTATTCACATAAACTAGTTTTATTTCTTTTGCTTCAAATTTTTCCCTTAGAAAATTTAGTTTGATGGAAACATGTTTTGTTTTACAATGTAGTACCAGATTCTTAGATATATCAATTGTTGTTGTGTTATCACAATAGATAGTTATAGGTTCCTTGCATTTTACCTTTAACTCTTTCAACATTTGTTTAAGCCAAAGTACTTGTGTACAGTTAGTTGCTACTGCAACATATTCTGATTTTGCTATTGATAAAGATGTACAACTCTGTTTCTTACTCAACCAAGAAACTAATCTGTTTCCAAGAAAAAATGCTCTGCCGGTGGTGCTTTTTTTATCATCCACATCTCCTACCCAATTTGCATCTATGTATACACATAGGTCAAAGTTTTCATCTCTAGGATACCATAATCCAAGATTTGTCGTACCTTGTAAGTACCAACAAATCCTTTTTACTACTGATTCATGATTTTCTCTAGGATTACTATGAAATCTTGAAACAATACATACTACATTCATAATATCAAGTCTTGTTTGTGTTAAATATAGTAAACCTCCTATCATAGATTTGTACCTTGTTGGATTAATAGGAGTAGATTCATCTCTTAAAGATAGTTTGTCATTTGTAGTCATAGGTGTGCTTACTAGTTTAGAGTTCTCCATCCCAAATTTCTTAAGTAACTCTTTTAAGTATTTTGATTGACTCAAGAATATACCTTTGTCAGTCTGTGAAATCTACAATCCTAAAAAGAATCTTATTTCACCAATCATAGACATTTAAAATTCTTGCTGCATTTTAATAGAAAAGTCTTTACACAATCCATCTTCTCCTCCAAATACTATATCATCAACAAAAACTTCTATAGCCAAGATGTCATCATTAGTCACTTTATAATATAATTTACTATCAACATTACCTTTAGAAAAACCAATTTTCAAAACATACTTATCCAATCTTGCATACCAAGCTCTTAGAGCTTGCTTCAATCCATACAAAGCTTTCTTTAACCTGCAAACCATATCTTTGTCATCTGTCAAAGAAAATCCATTAGGTTGTTCAATGTAAACTTCCTCCTCAAGATCTCCATTCAAAAATGCACATTTAATATCCATTTGATATACTTTGTAGTTCTTATGGGTTGAAAAGGCCAAAAACAATCTAATTGCCTCAATTCTAGCTACTGGTGCAAAGGTTTCATTATAGTCAGCTCCTTCTTTTTGAGAATATTCCTTACACACTAGTCTTGGTTTATTTCTGATAACCTTACCATCTTCATTAAGTTTGTTTTTGAATACCCATTTTGTTCCAATTACATTTTTATCTTTAGGTCGGGGAACTAATGTCCAAGTGTTATTTTTCTCAATTTTCTCTAACTCTTCTTCCATAACTTTAGTCCAATATTTATCTTCACATGCCTTATTAATTGATGATGGTTCAATTTGAGAAATAAGACATAACTCTTCATTTGCCAATCTTCCTCTTGTCATAACTCCTTTGTATTTGTTTCCAATTATCTGATCTTCAGAATGATTTAATCTTATATACTGAGGTGTCTTTGTTTTCTATTGTTCCTTGGTTACAGTGGAAATTTCAGATGATACCAGTGTAACTGGATCTTCACTTTGTACTGGTGGATTTGGTGTAGTTTCATTTCTTAGAATTTTTGTTGCCGGTTTAGAATCTATATACCTTGAAGTTCCTCTGAATTATTCATCAATCTTTACATTTGTACTCTCAACAATTTTTTGCAATATTTTGTTAAAACATCTATATGCTTTACTCTTAGATGAATAGCCAAGAAATATTCCTTCATCACTTCTAGGATCAAATTTCCCAATATACTCATCTCTTCGAATGTAGCATATGCTTCCAAATATTCTAGAATATTTAAGAGTAGGAGTAATACCAAACTATAGTTCATGAGGGGTCTTACCAGTTTCACCTTTGATGTGAACTTTGTTGAATGTATAGACTATTGTGCTTACTGCCTCTCTCCAATATACATGCAGTAGATTTGCTTCTGATAACATACTTCTAGTTGCATCCAAGATAGTTCTATTTTTCCTTTCAACAACTCCATTCTACTGAGGTGTCTGAGGTGCTGATAGCTATCTTCTAATTCCATTTACTTCACAGAATCCATTAAATTCCTTAGATGTAAATTCACCTCTTTGATTTGATCTTAAACATTTGATTTTCTTACCGGTTTCATTTTCAACCATTTCTTTGAACAGTTCAAACTTTCCAAGTGCTTCTAATTTTTCTCTGAGAAAAGTAACCCAGCACATTCTAGAATAGTCATCAATCATTAGCATGAAATAGCTATCACCTTCTAAGCTTTCAGTTCTAGCTGGACCACATAAATCAGTATGAATTAAATCAAGAGCATTATTAGATTTTTTTGGAATACTTTTGAAACTAGCTCTAACCTATTTTCCAAATTGACATTCCTTACGTACTGTATTGTGAGGTTTGACAATTTTAAGGAAATCTCTAACTGCCTTAGTAGTACTAATTTTTACCATGCAATCAAAGTTTACATGACAGAGTCTCTTATGCCATAGCCAACTGTCATCTATGTGTGCAATCAAACATGTCTTTTCACTATTATTCAAGTGAAAGATATTACCTCTAGTCTGATTACTGGTTGCAATTTCTAAACCAGTTTTGTTCATGATTTTGCATTTTCCATTCTTATATTGTAATTGAAATCCTTTCTCAACTAATTGACCAAAAGTCAAAACATTATACTTTAAACCTTCAACATAGTAAACATTGTCAGTGTTATGCTTACCATCAAGAGATATTGAACCTTTACCTTTGATCTTACAAGCTTTGTCATCTCCAAATCTTACTAAGCCACCATTATATTCTTGAAAGTTCAAGAATTTGTCTTTATCTCCTGTCATATGATGTGAGTATCTAGAATCAATGATCCATTCATCCTTTACTTCAATTTTAGCTGCCAAGGCCTGTTCTACCTGTTGTACTACAGGTGCTAGTTGATCTTTTGCTATAGCAACAAAAACCCATCCATTGTCTATCAGATCTTCATCAGAATCATCAATCACTCCTTCATCAGCAATATAACAAGTTTTGTCCTTGTTCCTCTTAAATCTGTATCTCTGATATTCAAGATTAGGCTTGTATGTCCTTCTAGCTTCTTCTCTTAGTCTAGGATGTCTATCAGGGCATCTTGAAGCCATATGACCAATCTTGTTGCAGTTAAAACATTTAAAAGGTGCTTTACCTTCATACTTACTTCCAACTAGACCTTTAGGCATTTTCCTTGCAAATAGTGCTTCAAGTTCTTTATTTTCTTTCCTACTTTCTTCAAGTTCTATTGCATAAAAGGCTTTCCAATCAGATTTGTCAAATGATGATGTAGATGATGTTGATGCTTTGAAAGCTAAATCTGTCTTTATAGTAGCAACAGGACCAAATTCCTCAATTTCAAAAGCTGAAAGTTTTCCAATCAATGTATCCCTAGTTATTGATGTATTAGGCATTGTTCTTAACTCATTTATAGCAGTAACCTTCATTTTATATGTCAGTGGCAATCCTCTTAAAACTTTCGAAACAATTTCATCTTCACTGAAGGTTCGGCCACAACATTTTATACCCAAAACAATTTCATTGACTCTTTCCATAAAAGTAGAAATTCTTTCATCTTCTTCCATTTTCAAATTTTCATACCTGACTTGGAAGCTTTCAAGTTTTGCAATTTTGACTATGGAATCTCCTTCATTCAGTGTTTCCAAATGATTCCAAACAGCTTTAGCAGTTGATCTATCTAATAATCCCATGATTTGTTGATCTGTTAATGCGCTCAAAAGTGCTTCTGTTGCTTTGCAATCATTTTCCTTATCTTTAGTTAAGTTAGGTGGATTAGGCTGAGTGGAAGTGGCAGTAGTATAGCCATTCTTTGTAACATCCTAGATGTCCTTTCCAATGCAATGCAGATGTGTCTCCATTCTAATCTTCCATATGCCATAGTTGGTTACATCAAGTTTTGGACTGTCCTTCCTGAAACAGTTAGTAGACATTGGATCTCCTCAAGTTGTTAAACTTCTACAAAAGAGGACTTGGCTCTGATACCAATTTTTAGGTCCTGGGGACAACTGAGAGGGGGGGATGAATCATTTGTCTAATAATTTTAAACCAAAAACAACTTAATCAAATTATTGCTTAAAACTGGTGAGACGGTCTGCATACTGGTGGATAGATTTAATAGATAAATGCAATACCGATAAAGATTAATGCATGAAACCAAAAGACAAAGTCATCCACAACACATAACACCAATATTTGTACATGGAAACCCTATAAGGGGAAAAACCATGGTGGGAAACCTTACCCACAATCAGATGATACTACTACAGATAGTAAGTGTACATAAATGGGGTCTGCACATGTAGAAAGGCCAATCGCCTAGTGCTCAGTGCTCAAACACAAATGGGAGTCACACTAACTATAATTGGATGATTAAATCCAATAAGAATGTACTGCTCAAAATAGCATCTTCATATGCTAGATTCAGTATCGGTGTAGTTCTGATATGCTTTCACAAAAACCTAGCTTCATCTTCAAATGATGTCTACATGTATAGCTTTGCTTAGTCTCACATATACCTTTGCACAAATCCTTTTTCGCATTCCCTTATCGATCTTACAATTAAGGCCTTACATTTATACCATAACCTAAGACCAATTTTAGTAGGTCGGCTCTAGAAGATATTACAATAAAATCATTTTACAAACAATACAATATCCGGTATAATAACCAATTGAACATATCATCTTAATGCATTTACAACAATAATTAATCATCTCCATAGCGTGCCATGCTGATCTGGAAAAGATAAACCTGGTGGTGTAACCTTGGACCTATTTGTTGGTAATAGAAAATATGCAAATATGAATATGCTAACAAACAATTTTCCAAGACAAGATGTCCAAACAATGTCTTTGACATTACCAAGTGTTTTCCATGCCATTCCAAGTGCCAATGTACCATATACCAATGACTGTGCAAAAGTCACTTGCTTGCCGGTGAATGTTGTTGGATCTCCAAAGTGCTAGAGTTTTTGTAGGTGTTGACATCAATGACAAAACCATACCAAAAGACCAACAACTTTAACTCTAATCTAAGAAAGAAACTGAAGCTTATCAACATGTGTGTAAAATGGCAATTCAAGGGATGTACCTAATTTTTCTTCATGTTTTTTTGGTTTATTGCTTTTGACATTTTGTTTTTGCTTCATGTCCTCTCTAGTAGATGCAATAGATTTTTCAACTATCTTTGTCTTCACCTTAGGTGAAACATTTTCCTCACTAGGCTTTATAATTTCATCTTTCTTAGCATATTCTTTCTTCTTGACCTCCTTGATCTTGATTGCATCCTTCCTTAGCTTATCCTCCTTGACCTCCTTGCCTTTATTTTTCAACTCTTTAATAAATAGACTAGAAGGCTTTCCCTGGTCTTCACCAACTATTCTATTTCTCAATTGATAATTAATTTTAACTTGATCTCCTCATTTGAATATTTTTTCAAGGATACAAAATCCTCTCCTTGTTCAGCATTACAAATTTGATCAGCAATACATAACTAATCATCAGAAAAAACTTACTGATGGTATGATTTTGTTATTTGCCTCTAATGATCTACATCTAGATCCTAATTCTCGATATCAAAAAAATATTCTTCCCCTTCGAGGTAAGAAGTAGTCATGAGACAATCAACATTATCATCCCCAAAGGTTTCTTCTTCTTCTTCTTCATGTAGCTCATCTTTGGCAGGAATAAACTATACAACAACATAATATTCAAGTGAGTGGGGTGATTGACAAGAAACACAACAAGGTATATCCTCAACAACATTCATGGCATGTTTTTGTAATGGATCAGGAGTTTGATGCTCCTACTTATTCTTTTGTTGTTGAATTGGTTTGCCATCCTTCCAATTTGTGTTATAAGGATAATCTTGCAATCCTAGGGGTCTATAAAATTTATTAACTTGTGGCTTTTATGGTACAAAATGCTTATCATTCTTTGCTATGGTCAATTTGAGATCTTTCAAGGTATTAATTACCTTATCTCATTTGTCTTCCTCTTTAGGTTTTGACCCTAAAGATTTCTCAAATTTATCCTTTGCACTCTTAGAGAATCTAGGATCCTCTCTTCTTCCCAGCTTACTTGAAGCTCTTCTATTTCCCTCTACATTTATGGCTATCCTAAATGCATCTCGAAGACTATGAGGATCTTTGTCTCTAAGGATATACACCATTTTTCATCAAATGCATTCATATATGTGGTTAGACAAACATCATCATCCAACCTTAAAACTTGAAATAACTTAACCATAGCCTTTTGAAATATGATATTAAAATCAGCCACATCATCATTTAATGACTTCTTGATGTTATTGAATGCATTTAACATAAATTTTGCATTTGTTTTGTCACCATACTCTTTGAAACATCTCTCACATTCTTCCCAAGAGTTGATGTTTTCAGTTCGAAGCCCTCTGTACAAATCCTAGCATCCTCTATTTGAGATTGCACAAAAAGTTTCATGACAACATACTCATGATCTACTTCATAGTTATTTAACTTATTTGTGAAATACTTCATATGTTCCTCACCAGTAATAGAATTATTCTCTGCAAACTTACTAAATTTATCCCTTAAGTCATTTGGGATTTTGTTAGGATATCTTTTGTGAAATCTGCAAACCGGTAAGCACTCCTATGACTACAATAGATAAATTGACACTAAAAGATGATTCAGTTCCTATTAATCCAACAATGTACAAATCTATGATTTGAGGTTTACTGTATTTGACTCAAACTAGGCCTATTACAATGAATGCAGTATGCATTGTATCTATATTTCAAAGAAATCCTATAGAAAATCATGAATCAATAGTTAAAAGGATTTTCTGGTACCTACAAGGCACAACAAATATTGGTTTATGGTATCCTAAGGATGACAATTTTGAGTTATGTGCATATATAGATGCAAATTTGGTAGGAGATGTAGATGACAGAAAGAGTACCACTAGTGGTCCATTCTTTCTTGGTAGAAGATTGATTTCATGGATTAGTAAGAAGAAGACCTGTACATCATTATCTACAGCAGAATCAGAATATGTTACAACAACAACTAATTGTACTTAGGTGTTATGGATTAAGAAAATGTTGAAGGATATAAAGGTAAAATTTAAAGAAATGATAATTATTTATTGTAATAATTCAGCAGCAATAGATATATCAAAGAATTCGGTATTTCACTCTAAGACCAAGCATGTTTCTATTAAATACAATTTTCTGAAAGAGAACGTTGAAGAAAATGAAGTAAGATTGAATCATTCAGAGAATTAGATAATTGGAAACAAGAATCAAGTTGATATGAGGAAGATTGCCAAATTAAGAGGTATGCTTAATTTCTCAAGTTGAACTAGCATTTGTTATTGAATCATGTCAGGATAAACATTGGATAAAAGCAATGGAAGATGAATTAGAACAAATTGAAAATAATAATACTTGGACATTAGTTCCCCAGCCTAAACACAAAAATGTAATTGGAACTAAATGGGTATTTATAAATAAACTTAATGAAGATGAAGTAATCAAAAACAAAGGAATAAGAATCAATGCACATCATAACACATATATTTTTGGCAAGGAAACCCAGTAGGGGAAAAACCTCGATGGGATTTGTGACCCACAATATTTACTCACTAGCCAATATGAATAAATATTACTTAGTACAATAGGGGCTTGTACATGCAAGAAGGCCAACTGCCTAGAACTCACTGCTCAACAACAAAAATGGAGTCCCACTAACTACAATTGGATGGTTAAATCTAATAAAAATGTACTACTTCATAATAGCATCTGCAATGCTGGACTTAGTACCAGTTTAAGCTTTGTCTGAGATCTCTGCCATAAACCTTTCTTTGCTCTTCTCTGCTTCTTATTCACTCTCAAAATAAATACATCAAAGTGCATATACAATTATTCGCTAACATATACCACTTACATACATACCTAGTTACATTTCAAAATCACCTACAAGATCTCATACAAATGTGAGTCTTTACAATGCATCATGTTAGCTATACAAATATAATATTACATTACAAAACATTTCACATAAACAATATTAATTCCAAGTTGGCTTGGATTGCTGGTATGATCTGCTGCTGATGTAATTGGATGTCAGTGTGAATAACCTTTGTAGTGACTGTCAGTGTTGGTAGGTGAAGTCTATTACTGGTATAACCTTTCAACCTTGTTACCAATTGGTTTCCATCAATGACAACATCAACCATTCTCATATGAATGTATAATGCCAACAATCTCCCCCTTTGGCATTGATGGCAACACTCATTAGAAAAATCAAAACTGATATCCAAAATGAAGTCCAAAAACTGAGAGTGCTCCCCCTGAGCAAATGATCTCCTTCTATATATTTTTATCATTACACCAAGAATTGTTAGATACTTGGTTAGTCCCAAAGACACTAAGAGGAGGGGGGTGAATCAATGTCTAACCAGTAGATGAAAGATTTAAACTTATTTGCAAATTTACAATTCAAATTAATATACCAATAAGCAAATAATAATGCAGTAAAGAGAAACAAAAGAATAAGAATCAATGCATACCATAGCACATATATTTTTGTTGAGGAAACCTGATAGGGGAAAAACCTTGATGGGATTTGTGACCCATAATATTTACTCATTGGACAATATGAATAAATATTACTTAGTACAATAGGGGTCTGCACATGTAGGAAGGGTAACTGCCTAGATCTCAATGCTCAACAACAAAATTGGAGTCCCAATGACTACAATTGGATGGTTAAATCCAATAACAATGTACTGCTTCATAATAGCATCTACAATGTTGGATTCAGTACCGGTTTAAGCTCTGTATGATACCTCTGCCATAAACCTTGCTTTGCTCTACTCTTCTTCTTATTTGCTCTCAAAATAAATACATCAAAGTGCATATACACTTATTTGCTAACATATACTACTTACATACATACCTAGTTACATTTCAAAATGACCTACAAGATCTCATACATATATGAGTATTTACAATGCATAATGTCAACTATACAACTATAATATTACATTACAAAATATTTTGCATAAACAATATTAATTCCAAGTCGGCTTGGACTGCAGGTATGATCAGATGCCAGTGTAACTGGATGTCAGTGTGAATATCCTTTGTAGTGACTATCGGTGCCAGTAGGTGAAGTCTGTTACTGATATAATCTGTAAACCCTATTACCAGTTGGTTGCCATTAATGACAGCATCAACCATTCTCATCTGAGTGTGTAATGCCAACATTGGTATCCCATCAAAATGCATCTACCTATACCTTTTTAAATGGATAGGTCTTCTTTGAAACTACCCAATATTAGTTTGTCCTCCAATATTTGTTGTGGCATTAGTCCCAGTGGTATTTGTTCTAGTGCTAACCCCAACTATAAAACCAATAGGCTCTTTACAAGGTTGGGATTGATTAATGTTTCAAGTAGGCACTTGACTTCTCTTCACAATGACTACAACTCCAATATGGGTACTATTGTCATTTTATGACACCCTTGGTCCATCAGTGAGAACCGATCAGAGATATGTTCCATGGACCAGCATTGCCCAGTTGATTAAGGAGAAAAGTAGTGAAATCATGGTTTGAAGTGTTGCCTTTTTGGAAGCTCCTTGGCCCTCTCTTTCTCTTCCTGAAACTCTAGAACCTTGAGGTTCCAAGTTTCTTTGCCTTATCCTCTTTCTTTCCTTCCCCAAAACTTTGGAACCCCCAGGTTCCGAAGTTCCTTGCCCAACTACGAAGAGCCTGGTCTTCAAAGTTCCCCAACTACGGAGACCGAGGTCTCCGAGGTTACCCTTTCCCTCTCTATCTTGACACTCTAGAACCCCGAGGATTCGAAGTTCCTTCCCCTTTTTCCTTCTCTCCCTAGTTCCTCTGGAACTCTGGAACCTCGAGGTTCTGAAGTTCCTTTCTCCTTCCCTTGTCTTCCTCATTTTGAGAGTTTGAACTTCTGAAGTCTCTGGGCTACTTCTGACTTGCAACACTTCTGGATAGCGTGATCGACACTCAAGGCTTTAAATGCTCCGACAGCTTTGGTGACTTATGCACTTTTTTGTGGAGCCACAGGGGTGCATTTAACGTTTTTGGTAGGATTTCCATCAAGGGAGGTATGGGGCCATGCTGGGTGGCTTATGTCATGTCTACTTTGGAAGGTTAGTCAATCTATTTTCCTTAGAATTTCCTTTGAAGTTATGCATAGGTTGCTTGCATGTACAAGTCAAGTGCATGCACTTCCCTGCACTTCCAGACTGACATGCAGGGGTCATGATCACCATTGTAACCCAATTTTTCTATATAAGGTTGTTAAGCCTCATTGTAAGGGGTTCTTCTTTCCCTACTACCTTGAGCTTTCCTTATGTTCTTCTCTGCTCTTGAAGACTTGTAATCTTTTTCATTTCTACAACTGTAAGATTGGCTTTTGGCCTTATTATTAATTGAAAATAATCATTCATGCCTCTTTTCAACTTATGTATGTTGTGTATGATTTCTTACCTCCATCATAGGTGTTTGTCTCATGGTTTCTTCTCTTCATATATGCTATGTTAACTGGTTTTCTAAGTGTGACTTGTGGGAATCCTTCCCCCCTCTTGGTATTCAGTGAATTCTAACCTTCATATATGCATTAGGGTCACTCATACAACTAAAAAGTTGTGCATCTTTAGGGTGTTTTATTTAATTACTTGTGTCATTTCAATCGGGAGAGGAACTATCTCTTCTTGGTGCATCACCTCCTTTCATTTTAAGCAATTCTCTCTTCCTTTTCCTTTGCAAGTTGTTAGGGTAGGCTTAGGAGTTAGTTTTTAAGTGTTGAGTTGGTTCAATGCCTACACCTAGATTTAGAAGGAAGTCGGCCTTCTCCGGAGATTCAACCCCCTTGTACAAGGTCCCACACTTCAGGGTTGTTTCAATGTTTCACAAGGTTGTTGAGTTAATAGCTCAGCAAGGGTGCAAGCTTTTGTGATAATAGGTACTTTGAACATTCTAGGCAGGAGTATTTGTACTGACATTAGATGTTGTTGTAGAAACCACACTAGAAATAGCTTGAGTTTTAGATGGACCAATAGTAAATGAAACACTATTAAATGTTGATAACTTAAGGAAATCAATCTTTCTCTTCATTTTTGCACTTGAAACTCCCATCTCAATTTTCTTCAACTCTTTTGCAAGAGTTTCATTCTTTCTCCTAGCCTTTTCTAACTCAATGTCATCTTGGGATAATTCTTGACTTAGATCTAGGATAGTTGAAGATCTTTTATCATTTATCTTAATACCTGGTACCTTTTTCTTTCCTTTATCTAGATCTGATTTGGGAATCTGAGAACTTTCCTAACTAGAATATGCTAGCTTTTGGCTATCAGCATGACTCTTAGATTTTTATTTTATAACATGTTCAGATCTTTTATCTAAGACCTCTCTTAGAACATGACCCTAAACACTAGGCTTGACATTTTCTTGAGTGAATGTTTTGAGTGTTGCCAATTTTCATAATAGACCATCCCTTTCTATTACAACCCTAATGTATTTAGATTCCTTTTCTTTTTCTCTCTTCCTTATCAAAATTATTTGTTCTTGGAGCTCCTTTCTTAGTGTGTCTATATCTCCAAAAACTTCTTCAGGATCTGGAAAAGTTATCTAGATCTAGAAGTATCATCTAAATCAATTAGGTTTACATTACCTTGCTCCTGAATTGACTCATAACCATAAGGAAATTTTGTTATGAGACCAAGAGGAGGAGGTACACCAATAGCATTGTCACTTTGGTGACTTCTACTTCTACTCCGACCTCTCTTCTTTTCTAAATACTGAATCTAAGAAACCTCATTTCTCTATTGTTGCACCCCTTCTTGAATAGGTGTATCAAATAAGGAATTAAAGAATCCTAAATTATTTGATTTAGAACTCTTAGAAGATGATGTATGAATTTTAGGAACATGATTTAAATGTGACTTACTTGCATTCTTCTTCTTAGGTTTCCATGATGAGGGAGCAGTGCTAATATTTACAATTCTTCTTGTCCCATTTCTCTATGAAGCTCCATGAAGCTCTTCCAACTTCTCTTCAGGATGTACCCTCATGTAACCTCTGGTGTTCTTTTCTTTACTCATAGTGATAAAATGTTTGAAAAACTTGTTAGAAATTTTCAAAAATACATGCATTGGCGTAGAGACCTTAGAGTTGCCACCCAAATCGCTTTGGGATACCAAATAATACACTACTTGGTAATCTTTGAAAGAAATTTATGAACCTTGCTCACAAACAGGAATGTTTTTCTCACAAAAAAGTAAAACACCCTTTACATAGAAAATCATGAGGTGGAAACACCAAACCATGGGCTCAACCGTCAAATCACAGAAACACTATCAAAATTCAATGCAATTTTCCCAAATGGACAACAAGACTGATTGCAACTATGCATTAGTCCCCCATGTAATCACTATTTTGATGGTGACTCAGATGGGTCAATGTAGAAATCAATTATAGTTCAATTCTTTACTAGAGATTATTGACAACTAATCCCCAACAAAGTCATCATTTTGTTGGTTCCCAAAAATGGGTTTACACTGCTACAAGGTAGAAACCAAGTTGATTCCTCAAAATACTTATGGAAAACCACTTCCAACTATCAATATCCTTCACACTTAGACTAACTACAACAAGGATCTGCAAATCCTTCTGCACTTTAGGCTCTACAAGATCCAAGAGGGTGATCCCTTAGCAAATTTGTGATCTTTGTGCCACACTCATGAATTATGCTAAAACAAAGTAGATAATCTCATATACGGGCTCAACAACAGGGAGAATTCTTAAGAATAGTGAATTCTTTAGTGATCCTCGACCTTATCTAGAGTATGAGATAGTAGGACACCTCAAACATACATAAAAACTTTGAAATATGTGTTGATTTTAACAATTTATGACAAACCATAAGTGAAATAGACAATAAATTGATAGCCTAATGACATCTGCAAGCATATATCAGTGCCTTACTCCATTGGGCTCTGAGTTTCTTAAATATCACTGAAACATGATAGAAAGTTATCTAAAAGTTGATTAAATCCTAAACAATACTGCATTACAATATCATTTTATTTGCAATTTCTTACCCAAACTACTTATCAAATCCTAGAACAAGCTTTATCCCTCTGTAATCTCATTCAAGTATTTTAATTAACCCTTTGGATTAAATCATGAAATGAAGAATTACATACATCACAACAATGCAATGAGCAAATGAAACCTTTGATTTGATTTACCTAAAAAAAAAAAATCGTACACAAGAGAGTAAGGATTTGAAATTATATCTGTATTAACTTCAAAAGATATCTTCTATCAAATAACCAAATACATTTCATTTATATGAGAACCCATTTGAAATTTGAAACTAATGACTATCTTTTATTTTTTTCTGCAAAATGACATTACAATTCTCTTCTATTTACTCAGGACTTCTCAAAAGTAGAACATAGTCCTACAGACCAGACCTACATAAGTGACCCTATTTAGAAATTTTGGAACCCTTTCTCATGGCCTTGATTTCCCTTTTATAGAAAACAAGGAAGCAACAAGCTTCATGCCTAGAAACACATATCATCAGAATGATTAAACATACTTGAAGTTTGTTACAAATATATTCCATTCAAGAAAAGTTATAACCAATATCAAAATGTGCAACTGCTTCTCTGATATACATGATGCATTTTACCTCCCTTGTTGTTGTTTTGGTTCAAAATAACCACCACTAGAAGATAAAAACTATTCAACCAAAAAGTTATATCAAACAGTTTATAATCCTTATTCCTCATTCAAATATGTCTTACTCCATCCATTGTATTCTGCATCAGATGGGCATTCATAACTCATGACCTCATCAGATTTTTCTCTGTATGGAGTGTACTTAATGGCTAATTGATGTACCTCTCTTTCAAAAGATTCAAAAAATTCCCTTGTGGCACTTATTTTGTCCATGCTATCCTCTAGTATATCAATGTTCAACCCTTCACAAATTAACTCTACTTGGGTGTTGATGACTCTCCCTACTTCCTCTTTCCAAAATTGTAAAGACTTAACTACCCCATTTTCATCCTCAATATCCAACAAGAGTCTTTCACTCAACTCACTAAAATTTCTCATCAGCTCCCTTATCTTTCTCTCTATATTTTTTGGCAAAATTTGGGCCTCTTGCATTCATTTTACCAACAAATAAGCTAGTTGGAGTGTAGGTGGCCTATTAGCATGATATTTGAAAGACATAGACATTATTCTAAGCTCATTTCCCCTTTGCAAACACCTTGTGAATAAGGAAATTGGCATCTCCTTATCTTTATTAAATTTCTAAATAACATCAAATAATAAAGAATACAAAGAGTGAATGCTATTAAGTCTACTATCAACTTTTTCATCAACATGAGTTAGTAGTGAGCTAACTATCTCCTTTTGTTGACAAGCTGACTTATTTCCTGATTCTTTTAGATTTTTCTCTAATTCAATATTCCTATCCAAGAGCTGGGATTTAGTTGGATCAGTAGATCTAGTGGATTCAGGCTCATCACCACCATATGGTACCAATGATATATTAGGGATATCAACATTTATGCCATGTTGAACTGCTTCTTCTTCATGGGTAATAGGTGAAAAAAAGGATGTTCATGGCACTGATGTCCCTATAAGTGTAGAAGAGGATACTTTGATCCATCCTTGCTCAAGAAGTTGTACTTTGGTTTGTAATTGTACATACCTCTATTGAACTGCATTATAATCATTTAAAATCTTGTCAAAATTTCTCACTAGCTTTGATTTTTCCATGTCTTCCCTATTTACAGACTCATGAGCCAATTTGCTGACATCAACATTCAACTTTGTATCTCCCACACTTAATGTGTCAAATTCTCTTTTTATAATAAGGCCTCCTTTTAAGTTGGGATTTATGTCACTAATGTTAGGCTTTCTAGGTCCTTCCTCTAATGCTCATATTGCTAAGGTTGCATAATCATCTACAAAATCTGATCTTTTTAACACCAACCTTGCTTCTTCCTTTGAGCCTAATTGTTGGCCCTTTGATTTCCTAATTGCATCAAAAGACATTTCATTTTTTATATCCCATTCCAGTAAAATTAAGACTCCATCTTGACTTACAATCATCCTACCCTCATCTGCAGTAATTTTCCTAAACTCTTCCATCATCTCATTCTTAACTTCTTCTCGATTTTCATGCTCAAACCTATCTGGCCTCTGAGATTTTCTCTTGACACTTCTCTTCTTAAATTCTCCTATTTTCATTTTTCATACTAATTGCAGAAAGGCTAGGCTTATCACAAAAGCATCATCCTTAAGAAATTTATCACATGCCTCCTTCCTTGCATCCCTAAAAGCTCTACCCTAAATACCAAAGGGAGTGAGGTCAAACCCCAAACTAGGAGGCACAAGAGGAATACCAATTTGTATCTCTACACTTGTTACTATGAAAGTATCTTTCTCTATTTGTTCTTCAACCTACCTTGAAGGTGAATAGGGCACATGTGGTGGTGAAAGACTTCTATTTGAATCTTCAATATTAATGATCCTGACTCCTTTAAAAGGATTAACTTGAACCTTTGGGGGAGGCTCTGGCTTCATTATCTTTTCACCTTTTCTCCTCACCAACTCTTCACTATCATTGTTACTCTCTTCTTTACCACTTGTTTCTTCTCTTACCCTCTTTTGAGAGGGATCATAAATAGGTCTTTCTTCTACTAGGCCAACTGTTCTTTAAGGTAGAGGATGTCATGGGCCTAGTTATTTCATCCTCATTTGATGAATCAAGGTTGATTCCTCCAGTGTGATGGGCATTGGATATTGTACATCTCTACTTTCAACTTGTCGGCCATGGACTTCTTCAAGTTTGGCCCTCTTCTCCCTTAACGCAAGAATAAATTAATCAAAATTGTTCATAACAAAATCAACTTTAGCATAAAATGGAGTGAATTTTTTTGTTGGATCATAGCTTGGATCCATTTTTTGAACTATAGCCCATAGCTTCCTAAAAGCTATCCATTTCTCTTTTCTCCAATCTTGAGTCATGAAATCAAACTCAGTTCTTATTATATCCTCAAGGAAATTGTGCTCATGGGTAATAGGCCTCCTTTTATTCTTTCCTTGAATATGTTATAAAACCCCTCCAGGTCACTATGTCTGGTTTTGCTAACCCCTAAATGATATGGTGCAAAAAACTTATCGAAATAATCATATCCTCCTTTTAAAACCATAAAATATGGAATGATAGTATAATTAGGAAAAAAAATTCCTTTGCCTCTTCCCTTTAATTCCTTATCATGGATGCACCCTATCTACCACATTACTTTAGAAAAACCCATTCTCAAAGGAACATTAAAAGGCAATACATGTGGCTAACCAAAGAAACCACGAATTCTAATAGCAGTGCTAATATGATAAGGGATGAAATCCCCCCAATTGTGCTCAATCTTCAGAAGTGGCAACCTCTCCTTAGGCCTTACAAAATCATGCAGCTTTGTGAAGATACTTGGTGGGTTTACTATCAATCTTTTCTTTAACCTAGAAGCAAATTTGTTATCAAACCTCACAAAGCTAGCCTCCTATCTATCCTAGGACATATCCATGCTCCAAAGTTGCACTGGAATTTAATTATTGTCACTTTTTCTTCGAAGGTTCATAGTGCCTTCAAAGTAATATGCATTCTGATATAAGAACATGTGCATGAGCAAGGAGTAACAATAGAAATGAGTGCTAGACACTTCATTCTTAACATCTTAGAACCCCTAATGAATCTTCTCTTCAAGGTATGGGGTGAAGTCAAAAATCATTGTATAATTTGGATGTTGAATTTGCATAGACATATACATGAATTCAAGTGGCATAACTGTAATTGGATTGAACCCCAAGACCTGACATAGAGAGAAAAAGGTAGCCTAAAAATAAGGAGCAAAAACACTAAAGGGAAAAGGCTCCTCTGAACTTGGGCCAATGTAGTAGGTTGTTCGTCCTACTTTTGCCAAATGAATTGGAATAAAGCAAGTTCTAATGAGACCTTTCATTCTATAATACTCTACCTTCAATTCATTTTAATCTACTTGTACCAGGTTAGCAGATGGTTCATACAAGTCAAAGATATCTTAGAATTCCTCTCTCTTGATTGTTAGCATAATCTCTCCTTCATTTTCTCTTATAACCCTCGAGATAGGGTCATATTTGTCTACAATAACCTTGAGTAGGTCGACATCCATGAACACATTCTAGACCACTAATTTACCCAAGTCATATTGCCAGACACTTGAGAATGTGGATTGTAAATTCCTCTGTCCATACCATAATTTGAACATATCTATCCCAATAATTGGTACCCTAGCATCCACAAAGTTGTATGCTTTATCAGTCAACCCTTCTACTAGGTTTTTACGATGAATAAATTTTTTCCCTTGGTACTTGTCATTAGCTGAGGACTTTAATTGGTTGAGAAAATCATAAAAAATATTTCTCTTCAAATATTCAGTTTTCCCTGAATGTTTTCATAGGGGAGCCATCTTACCAGACTAGGGTTTCTATCACTTAACCACTAGAGGAAAAAAAACTAGGATTTGACACAAAATCCTCAAGAACAACACAAAATCATGCAAATTCTTATGAAATTCTGAACCCTAGAACAATTCATGATGTTTTCCCTATAATTACTCACACAATTCATACTTCAATCATTTAAGGAACACAAAAGGGGTGTTTAGCAACTTACTTCTTTGTAAATACTAGGTGAACTACAATCCTACACTACAAGAACCCGTCTCAATCTTCTTCAGCTCTGGGGATACCTTCTGAATCACTATGAATCATTTTATGAATTGAAAATAGCATTGAGAATGCTTTTATTATTATTCTAGAATGAAATGTCACTTTCTCATCCACCATTTCTATTAGAATACAATGAACCCAAGAACACTGAGAGGGGGGTGAATCAGTGTTTTGTTGGTAATACAAGATTTTAACCTTTTATAACATACACATATAAACTGGTAAATGAAGAAATATATAACATGAAGTAAATAAACCAGCCACATGAATGAACGCCATAACACACTGAATTTATACATGGAAAACGTCAAAATGGAAAAACCATGGTGGGATTTGTGACCCACAATATCAATTCACTAGCCATATGAAAGATATTACATAGCCTAGGGGCCTGCACATGCAAGGAGGCACACTACTCAACATAAAATATTGTCACTGACTACAAGCTTCTACTAAAATAAAATAGTACTGGTGAACTCACAAAATGCATCTATAATGCCAAAAAGAGTTCCAGTTAAAGCTCTGTTCTATATCAGTTCATAAACCCTGAATCCTTTTACCGATATCTCCTTTCCTTCAAGAAAGCTTTACAAATTATCTACTAATCATAGCATGATATTACATTCACATACAAATGACCTACATACATATTCTTTCACATCACATAGTTCTTCTACCATGTCATATAACTTTTCCTATTATCTCTTCTTCAAAATGACCTAACAGACTGACTTATATACCCCTACAAACAATATGCCTTATGTCGGATTACAATACAAAAGATATTGAATGTCCACCCAATACAATAATTATAAAATAATTTTACAATAAAACCTTTCAAATCTAGACTGGTGTCGACTTCACTAAAATGTTGGATGTCAATGTTGGTGTCGGTGTCAGTATCTACCAGTGTATGCCTCTAAATGCTGGTATATGTCTTTAATAGAATCTTGTTGCCATAAATGACAACATATGATTCCAATGAGTGTCAATTACCAACAATCTCCCCCTTTGGCATTGATGGCAACACTCATGTGAAAAATGGATTCTCTGTCAGTTCAATTGAAAAAAAATGAATCATGCTCCCCCTAAGCTAATTGACCCTATCAACAATATACTTAGCCTATCCTCCCCTTAGGATTACATACATATTTTTCACATAATATATTCCCCCTTTGGCATCAATGACAAAGACCAGTGAAAGAATTGAAATAATAATTACATATTACTTTACGGGAGCTTGACCAATCTCAAAATTTCTAGATAAGATTTCTCTAGCAACTATACATAGGTATCCCAGCTCGTTTTGAATGTTTTAGATATGGATACAAGTCCACTCAATAAATTTGCTAGTGTTTCTTTCTTAGTGACTTCTACTGGTGTGGGCTTTGCAAGCATATATCCATACATTCCCTCTTATGTACACCAAGTGAATCCAATCTTGGACTCACCAAACCTCTAAAACTTCTTGCTCTCTGAATGATCTTGTCCCTTTCCTTTTGAAAAGAAAAAAATTGGTTCTCCAAGGTCAAAATTTGTCCATCAATGGAAGTTGTGAGTGAAGTTAGTCCATCAAAAGAATTAGCAATATTAGCAATCTTTTCATGTAGTTCTTTTAACTTGTGATCTACATTTGTTGTAAGAATTTCTATATTACAACATACCTTGTAGATGTTAGTACATTGTTTCAAAGATTTTTCAATGAGTACAAGTTTCTCTTCAACCTTCCTCTTCTCTATTTCAATAATCTAGTCAAAAGCTTCTTTCTTGGCTAGAGTAAATCTTTCAAGTGCTTTCTTGTCAGAAATATGCTGCAATGATTGAAAGTTTTTAGATATGTGTTATGTCAATATGCTAAGCTTTCCAGAAGGGCTTGCTTTATTTTTGACTGTACAATCAAGAATCAATCTATGCAAAACTGTTATTGATTGATCTATTATTCCTTTGTCTACAGATCCCTCATTCATTAGCTTTTGAGTAGCCATCATCATTAGCTCAGTGGGACTCATCTCTGTGATTGATTTCTTCTCAACTTGAGAAGTGTCAATTACCAAAAGTTTTGCAGGGGAATCAACTATCGGTTTAGTCTCCTTTTCCTTATCTTCCTTATCCTCTATCGGTGAATCTGTTTTCTCCTCCTCTAATACACTAGTAGCTTCACCACTTGGTGCAGTATCTGCTACTACCGGTGGAGTATTATCCACAATATTATATGTAACCTATATATTATCTATATTACCTTTCCCATACTGTACAAATGTAGTCTCTGCCGGTTTAGTCTGTATATTCTTATCAGTTTTGGGTTTAACTATCGGTTCACTCAAAATTTGAACTGAACTTTCCAAAATTCCTTTCCCTCATTCTCATGTTCTCCTAAAAAGTTTTGAAGTAGCCCCAAAGATTCTCATCCTTGTTATTACCAAAACCATATTTCATACAATTTGTGCATTGACCAAGAACTGAATTGTAGTTTTGATTTTCTCTATTTCTACATTGTCTAGCCATATGCCTAAATTTATTGCAAACAAAACATCTACCACTAAATTTGTAAGCATTAGATTGCCTTACTGGTTTCCTCTGGTCTAATGAGTTTTGCATATTGGTTGACTGATCTTCATTTACAGTACCAGAGTTTTCACCTTGTACAAATCCAAGTCCTCTAGAATCTTTACTCTATCTTTGTCTTTTCAATAAATCATCCAACTGTAGAACACTAATCTTGAATTTTTCTTTATACTCACTTGCAGTAGTCAGATAATCTCTTAGAGTTGTTATTTGTCTTTCAAGCTCTTGTTCATTATTTTGGGAGTGTACCAAATCAGTTCTCAATAGATTATTCTTATGAGTCAACCTGCCACATTCATCAAATTTGTTCTTCAAAGATATAACAAGATTTTCTTCCTTCTTCTTTCTGTCCTCAATGTCTTTTGATAACCTCATAGTCAGGTCTTCCATTTCATTCATCACGAGCATGTTTTTTTGACTCAGTTTTTGACATTGTTCCTTAAATGCATTTTTCTCTTCATCATCTTGGTTCTGTAAAAGTTCCTTTCTCTTAGATTGAGTTGATGATAACCTTTCTTGTAGAACAAGGGTGAATTCATTAGCAAAATTCAATTCATCTTGCAATTTTAAGTTCTTCATCCTTTCAGCCTCATAATCCTCAAGAGCTATCTCAAGTTGCTTCTCCATAGCCATGTTCAATGATTCTGATTTTAGGATCTTCCTCAAGCTATTAAACTTCTTGCAAGGTACCAAGCTCTAATACCAATTGTTGGAATATAATGAACCCAAGAACACTGAGAGTGGGGCAGTGAATCAATGTTCTATCGGTAACACAAGATTTTAACCTTTTATAACATACACATATAAACTGGTAAATGAAGAAATATATAACATGAAGTAAATAAACTAGCCACATGAATGAACACCATAACACACTGAATTTATACATGGAAACCCTCAAAGAGAAAAAACCAGGGTGGGATTTATGACTGACAATATTAATTTAATAGCCATATAAAAGATATTGCATAGCATGGGGTCCTGCACATGCAACAAGGCACATTGCTCAACACAAAGGAGTCTCACTAACTACAAGCTTCTACTGAAATAAAATAGTACTGGTGAACTCACAAAATGCATTTGTAATGCCGAAAAGAGTTCTGGTTAAAGATATGTTTTGTACCAGTTCATAAACTTTGAATCCTTCTACCAGTATCTCCTTTCCTCCAAGAATGCTTTACAAACTATCTGTTAGGACTCAAAGGCAACTGAGAGGGGGGGGTCAATCAATTGTCTATTAATTTCAACCCAAATATAACTTAACCAAACTTAATGTCGGTAGATACTTTAACAGTTAATAATTGTACCGGTAAAGTTTAATGCATGAAACAGAAAGACAAATAACATCCACAACATATAACAAAAATATTTGTACATGGAAACCCTGTAAGGGGAAAAACCATGGTGGGAAACCTTACCCACAATCAAATGATACTACTATAGATAGTATGTGTGTACCAATGGGGTCTGCACATGCGAAAAGGCCAATTTCCTAGAGCTCACTACTCAATCACAAAATGGGAGTCACACTGACTACAACTGGATGGTTAAATCTAATGATAATGTACTGCTCAAAATAGCATCTTCATATGCTGGATTCAGTACCAGTTAAGCTCTAATTGTCTTCTTCATACCTTCTTTGAATCTTCAAATGATGTCTGCATGTATAGGTCTATTTATATTTGCATATACCTTATTACAATCCTCTACCACACCTTCTACATAATCTCACAAATGAGATCTTACATATATACCAAAACCTAAGACCAAATCTGTAGGTCAGCTTACAAAGACTATTACAATTAAATCAATTAAAAATGAATCAATATGAGATGCATCATGTCAGCTCAATGCATTTACAATAATAAAAAATCAATAAAACATCTCTATAATGTGCCATGCTGATCTGGAATAGATAACGCTTGTCGGTCCATAACCTAGGCCTATTTGCCAATAACAACAAATATGCAAACTCAATTAGACCAATAACCAAATCACCAAAATCAAGTGTCCAAAAAATATCTTCAACATAACCAAGTAATCTCTAGATGATAATAGATCATCCTCAGTTTCAGTGAATAATATAACGTGTCGGTGAACTAGATATCGGTGACTATGCATAAGTCACTGAACATGCTGGTGAACATAACCAAAGATCTGCAAGTGTTGATAGGTGTTGACAAGTGTTGACATCAATGACAAAACAAGTGCAACACATCCAAAATACCAACAATATCCCCCTTTGGCATTGATGGCACTGATAGGTGTTGACAAGTGTTGGCATTGATAGGTGTTGACAAGTGTTGACATCAATGACAAAACAAGTGCAACACATCCAAAATACCAACAATATCCCCCTTTGGCATTGATGGCAACACAAGATGGAAAAACCATCTAAGTGCCAAAGCAGAAATGCCAAAAACCAAAAACCAACAATCTCCCAAAGAGATCATTATCTAGAAATCAAAATACACATATAGAGAGTAACAATCTCTCCCAAATGAATAATCTCTCCCCAAAAGATAATGTGTTTTTCATAGATATCTCTCCCCCTTTGACATCAAATGCCAATGCAATACTAAAACTAGATAAAACAGTTCATAGAACTTATTACAAAATACCAACTTATCCAATTTATCTAGCTACTCCCCTTGAGAAGTATCTCTCCTCATCAAAGATGGAAAAATATTTCTTTGTTAATTATGTCAGTCTAATGCCATGCTTTAATTTTCTAATTTTCTACCAGTGAGGGTATAACTCCAAGCTACTCTCTAAGATATTCAAAAGTTTCCTTACACAAAGGTTTAGTAAAAATATGTGCAGTATGCTCTTTAGTATTCACATAAACCAATTTCACTTCTTTTGCTTCAACATTCTCTTGATCTTTAGCCAAGGTTTGTGGATTAGGTTGACTTTGAATAGGACCAACATAGCCATTCTTTGTAACATCCCATATGTCTTTTCTAATGCAATTCAGATGTGTCTCTGTTCTGATATTCCATATGCCATAGTTAGTTCCATCATGCTTTAGACTGTCCTTCCTGAAATAGTTAGTTGCCATAGAATCTCCTCAAGCTATTAAACTTCTACAAAAAGAGGACTAAGCTCTGATACCAATTATTAGGACCTGAAGGCAACTCAGAGGGGGGGTGAATCAGTTGTCTATTCATTTCAACCCAAATATAACTTAACCAAACTGAGTGCATAATACCGGTAAACCAAAATTAATGTCAGTAGATAGTTTAACAGTTAATAACAGTACCGGTAATGTTTAATGCATGAAATAAAAAGACAAATAACATCCACAACACATAACATAGATATTTGTACATGGAAACCCTGTAAGGGGAAAAAACATGGTAGGAAACCTTACCCACAATCAGATGATACTATTGCAGATAGTATGTGTGTACAAATGGGGTCTACACATGTAGAAAGACCAACTGCCTAGAGCTCAATGCTCAATCACAAAATGGGAGTCACACTAACTACAATTGGATGGTTAAATCCAATGATAATGTACTGCTCAAAATAGCATCTTCATATGCTGGATTTCAGTACTAGTTAAGCTCTGATTGTCTTCTTCATACCTTCCTTAAATCTTCAAATGATGTTTGCATGTATAGCTCTTCTTATATTTGCATATACCTTATTACAATCCTCTACCACACCTTCTACATAATCTGAAAAATGAGATCTTAAATATATACCAAAACCTAAGACCAAATGTGTAGGTCAGCTTACAAAGAATATTACAATTAAATCAATTACAAATGAATCAATATGCGATGCATCATGTTGGCTCAATGCATTTACAATAATAATAAATCAAGAAAACATCTCCATAACGTGTCATGTTGATCTGGAATAGATAATGCTTGCTAGTCCATAACCTAGACCTATTTGCCAGTAACAACAAATATGCAAACTCGATTAGACCAATAACCAAATCACCAAAATCAAGTGTCCAAACAATGTCTTCGACATAACCAAGTAATCTATAGATGATAACAGATCATCCTTAGTGCTGATGAACAATATAGCCTACCAGTGAACCAAATATCAATGACTGTGCATAAGTCAATGAACATGCTGATGAACATAACCAAAGATCTCCAAGTGCTGATAGGTATTGGCAAGTGTTGACATCAATGACAAAACTAGTGCAACACATCCAAAATACCAACACTATCTACTAATCATAGCATGATATTACATTCACATACAAATGACCTACATACATATCCTTCACATCACACAATTCTCCTATTATGTCATATACCTTGTCCTATTATCTCTTCTTCAAAATGGCCTAACAGATTGACTTATATACCCTTACAAATAATATGCCTTATGTCGGCTTACAATACAAAATATATTCAATGTCGGCCAAATACAATAATTAAAGAATGATTTTACAATAAAACCTTTCAGATCTAGACTGATGTCGACTGCACTGAAATGTTGGATGCCGGTGTTGGTGTCAGTGCTGGTGATGACCCTGAATACTCAATGTCAGTATCTGCCAATGCATGCCTCCAAATGCCAGTATATGCTTTCAATAGAATCTTGTTGCTATCAATGACAACATATGATTCCAATGAGTGTCAATTGCCAATAATTACTACTCGCGCAAGTGAAAAAATGTCTCAAACTTGCATTTAAAATTATTTTAAAAGTAAATAGTTGATCATCTACCATAATGGTGCATCACACGATTATCTTTAGTCAATCTGAAATTGACCATCATATGTGGCAAGCAGGTCCACCCAAAGTATGACATGGCATAGCCAATGCATCACTTACTTCACCTAGGTCAGCAACCCCACCATTAGCTTTTCCTGGCCCACCTTGGAAATTTGGCATCATCTTGTGATTTCATGGTCCATAATCCCCTTAAATTTCTTGATCACAAGGTTACGAGGGCCATTGGATCGGTTCACCATTTACCTGTTGGCCGCGGCGACCACTTAACACTGGCTGCTAACTCTCAAGCACTTCTTGGATTAGGATTAAAACATCATTGTTTAATTTTACCATGTGTAGATTGATGAACCATTAGTAACTCGGACTTTACCCACTTGGAACTGGCAACATCAAATGTTTGAAAGGTCAAACCGTCGGTTCACCCTACCCACTTAGGAGACATGGCATCATCTTTTAATGTCGCGATACTATCCTCTTTGCACCTTCAACCACAAGGGAGCATAGACTGTCATATCTGCTTGATCGTTAATATAAAGGTTGAAACATTTAAAAGCATTAGACTTAGGAAAATATAAGGTGTTCGCATAAATATTAAAGGGGGCCCAACCATAGGGAAAATTTACATGCAAACTTAGAAAAATATAAAGGGGTTGGCCAAAAGCGACTTAGTGCCAAGGAAAAACAATGACCCTGCCAACAGTAACTGACCCTTGGCTTAAGTGGAAAAAGGTAATGCCAAATTATAATAGGATTAGGATTTTTAACAAATTTTTAATAAAAAATGCATAAAACCCTAAACCCTAAACCCTAAGGGTAGGAACAAAGAACAAAATTAATTCTGAATGACCAGAAAATTGACCAAGGCATGATAATATTTTGCATAGTGATTTTTTGGACTATCACATGGTATTAATGACAAAGTTCTATTATAGGTAATGAGCTTTAGACTTGTCATTGCATCAATGTGAAGAAACAATAACACATATATATAGCCCCATGAGGGTTATAATCATATACCATGACCAATGAGAAAAAGAGCATAGCTTAGTTGATATTACAAAATAGAGAGGTCCTTCTTGATAGCCAAACCATGAAGATGGGGGTCAATTCAGTCATCTTTATAGGTTATGGATTCTCACAAATCCCAAAGGTAGAGTCATTAAAGCATTGTAGTAGCAATAAAAGGACAATGAGAAACCTAATGATAGCTTCCAGTCAAGACAAGGAGGCCCAATGCATCATGAGTAGTTTTGAGATCTAATAAGCCCAACAAAGAAGGAGGCAACAATCCATAACCTCATTAAAGTAGTAAGATAAGGATATGACAACCCTGATTTCTTCATGATATTACTATTTTGATATATAGAGGTAATGTCAAGAAAGAAAACACTAGAGTATGAGGGTTATAATGAAAGACAATCCTTGAATTGGTGTTTATCTATGATGCCCTATTATAGTCAACAATGGTCTATACACTGTCAAAGTAGAGATGATAATAAGAAAGGTGTATGACCATGACTGTATAGCCCCAACAATCCTAAAAGTGTAACAAACAAGATAGAAAGTAATAGTTGCAGTATGACAACCTTCATGGCAAGATACTATATCAATTCTCATATAATCATTGAATTTGTAGTCATTGTGATTGGAGACCTTCAAATATCAATAGTAGTCAAGAGGAGAGCTCAAAGCCCTAGTGCACGTATGATTATAGTGTCATAATATATCAAACCTAGTAATATGTAATAGTCCTAGGTCAAAGGCTAGCTTAGAAAGAATAAGTAAGGTTACAACTAGATCATGTGTTCATAATAGTGTCATTTGTCATAGTTAGCAACATCTCCAAAATATATTGGAGCTACATTACAATGCCCAGGTCGTAGTCTTCTACATGAATGGAGGAAAGATAAGGCAAGGACATCAAAGCATGGTCATCCTCAATAAGATGACAGTCTCAGTTATAGAAAACACAATGAGTTATAGAGAAGTATTGTTAGAAGGTAGCCTTGGATGCAGATCAAGGACAAAGCATGCACAAAGGGAGTAAAGGCTTGGAGAACAATTCCAAGAGAAGCCATTGACAACTAGGGAGAGTTACAATGTCATGTAATTTTGAATATATATGAACCTATAGTGGATGGATCTCATTCAATGAAGTATGAGAAATCTTAATTTATGTAAATACAATGGGTTTTAGATTTTAATTTCAAATTTAAAACCCCCCATCAATGCAAACTTATGGTTCAAAAAGGATAGCCAATATCCCTAATTTTGAGGGAGTCTGAATTGATGGCCAGTAAGGGTTAGTTTGTTGAATTTGATAGATACATTCTTAGTTGCTTGAATCAAATGCCACAATAAATTTTCCATGTAAAAATCAAACCATAAAACAAATGGCCCAAGTTGTACATCAAAATTTGTGTAGCTAATTTTGGAGTTGATAGTGTCAGAGTAAGCAAATTGATAAATCAAAGAGATCTAATGATCAAAATCAGACTTAGAAGTTAACAATTGAATCTTAACCATGTTATCTATGTTGTTTGTTGCATAAGAAATATGTAGAGATACAGGAAAGGAAGGCAAAATTATTAGACACAATGTACCATTGAGAGGGGGTGAATCAGTGGTTCTCAAACTTTTCCCTTTTGCTATCCTATGTGTGTATACCAATTGATATTTCTTACTGAATGCAAACTTACTAGTTAGAAGGGACATTAATCACAAATGCACTCACACATAAAAGGACATCCTATCACACTAGCATATACGAGGAAAGCCCTCGGTGAGAAATGATGTTCGAGTCTACTGCTCCAATCCATCCTCACAATGAATCTCTGATTACAATGTTTAGGGAAACAACCCAGGGAGCACCAACCCCTAATTTATGAACCAACCTAAGGAGCACCAACCCCTGATTTAGGGAACCAACCCAAGAAGCACCAACCCAAGGAGATACAACCCCTGATTTATGACACCAAACTAAGGAGAACCAACCCCTGATTTAGGGCACCAACCCAAAGAGCTATAACCCTTTCACCAAGCTAAAACTTAGTGAATACAAAAACATATTCTGATACTAAAGTTATCTTCTTGTTACAAATGGATTTTGTAACTCTTCTACAAATCTTTCTGTGAGAGATTCTATCCAGTTCACTACCGATTCTACTCTCTACCAGTTCTACTCTTTGTTGGTTCTCTAGATTCTCTTTGCTACATTGTTTCTCTCCACTGGTACTACAATCTTCCAGTTATATGCCTACCTTCTCTATAGTTTCCTTCACTTCTTTTTTGCCAGTATAGTCACTGTTGGTTTTGCACCTCTATTGCCGGTTTAACACTTCAACCTTGTTCTCCCTCACACTTAGTCTCTTATTCTTCTTCTTGATGAGCACTTTACTGATTCCTTCTCACATGCAGAAAAAACCCTTCATCTAGTGACAATACTCTCTCCTTCAGTAGCACCACTCAATGATTTTGGCTTGCATATTTATAACCTAGTTTTCCTACCAAAAGCCAATTCAAATTTGGGCGGTTAGGGTTTCCTCATCAATGTCAAGGCAAACCAAATCCAATCAGATCTTGTCCAATCTAATTGCTTAGATTGATGATTTATAACTCATCAATCAATCCTACCAATGTTTTGCCTTCTTGATCATGCCTTCTATCTTTGGCAACATACTTTTGACTAGTGAGTATATTTCTTGGTCGATCACAAAGATTGGTCTTGTGGATTCCTTCACCTACGTCAATCTCCTCAATCAGTCTAGGTTGGATGTCTATTGTCCTCCCAACCTCAAGCCACAAACCTCTATAGTGTGTCTCGTGAATCTGCCAGTCAACATAAATGTTGACCTATCACCATCTACCTCACCGCTTGACACTTCAATGACTTAACAAATCAACCTCCACATGCATGCCACTTCATCACCACGTGGAAACTATGTCAGTATTCATCTTTTCTTCTACATCTATGTCAGTATGCATGGGATCCCTGACCAACTCCATTATTGGGTTCATCTACTGGTTTACTAACCCTACCAGTTAAACCCTCAAATGATTCTATCATCAACCTTGCACTCCTCTTCTCTTTTGGTGGAACACTCAACTGGTCACTACTCTTGCTAACTTACCTTGTGCACATATTCATTACATGGGAGTCTTCTACATCTACACCTTGTCCATATTATTGGTAGACATACATATCAGTAAACACTCTCTTATCAGCAACTGCTCAGCCTTGCCTTCTTCATCATCGGACTAGACATCATCTCAACTAGTTTAGCAAAGTGACAAACTCATCATGTCTTCTCTATTGATCCAGTGCATAACCCTGATTTCATGCACTTGAGGTATTGCTTTGATTCACCAGTAGATCTAGTGTGAGCCTTTAAACATCTACCTTTGCCTCTCCTTCCTTATCTCACAGAATTATGATGCATATTATACATAATAGGAGATAAGCTCCACTTACCAGTAGAGGTGAGTCCTTGTCATCCACATCTTGCAATGCACTCATGTGGCTTCCCTGTTTGTGCAACATATCATTAAACTAGCACATGTTATCTGGTGTGGGCACATTCACTGTCAATCATCTCTTCACATGGTGACTGCATCTTCATCTGGTGGGAGTATTGTTGTTCTGCATCCACACAACATAACAGTGACCTATACATCCTTTTCCTCTTGTGTTGATGTGATTTAGGTAGTATTCTGCCTCTTCATAACAAATAATAGCTAAAGCACCTTTCTCATCTTGTTTGTACATTGATCATAAGCTTGTCAATTGGCAACTACTCACTATTAGCACAACTCTTACCAATTGACATCCTTTCCTTACCGATACCAGAAACCTATCCATTTCATTCATAAAAGTCAAACACTAACTTATGTACCGATGACTCCAATGGTCATTCCTGTTCTTTACCAGTGACTTGCAACACTAGTTGACATCAATGATTGCATGTCAACAATACTCCCATACCAGTTGTCCTTCTATATCACTTGACATCAATGATAACACAATGCCAACAATCTCCCCCTTTGGCATTGATGTCAACACCTGTAGTATCCGACATATGACATAGTCTTTCTCCTCCTTTGTGTGATCCAAATCTTCCCTTTTGTGTAATCCATGGATTCTCACACGTAGTATGTTGTATACTACTGAATCTTTCTCCCCCTTTGACAAGAATGGAAAAGGGTACTATCAGGATGTCACTCCTCCTTGTATCTACTGGGCATTGATAGAAATATTTCTCCTCCTTTGACTTTACTGGATGCATCTCATCTTTTGATACCACTTGCTACTTCTTCTCAAGTCACAGTACTTGAGATAGAGGACCAAACCATCAACTGACACCAATTGAGCAGGGAAATCTGATACTATTTGTTAAAGTACTCAACTGCAGAAGGGTGTATAAGTGAATACTACTTGCCTGCCAATTAGACTACACACCTCTCATTTGATCCTAAACTCTTTAGAATCAAATGTGATTGTACTATGAATACAGCCAACCAAATGAAATGTACATACCCTTAATCATGAACTTCTCCTGGGTATTCTTACATAAATTTCCATCATCTGCAGTTTAGGCAATTAGTACACTCACAAGTTCAAGCATGTCGACTCAGCACCATAAGAATTGAACTCTCCCTGAGTCACACATCTTAGGTCTATAATGCCTGCGAGGTTCAATATCAAGGCACCAATCACCTCCATATATCGGTTGAGCTATAGAAATGTGATCATCTAATGATCTTTCAGCTCCATTATTTCCACCATGGCATATGACATGATCTTGGATGTACCAAAGGTTAGACACTTAGACACAATGCCATACAATATCATCATCAAGTCATAAATCAAACTTGTTACCCCAAAAAAATGTATGGCTGTATGAACAACAACCGGGCCAACATATGTCATTCAGGTCTTTATCAACACCACCTAAGACATAACTTCTCATTCCATGATACCTGGGCTAGTGCAATGATTTCCGATCTCATTGTCTTACATAACCTACAAGTAACTATTTAGCAATCATACTGCAAACATATTTCACATATCGGTTTCCTATACCGATCCATCATCACTACCGGAGCACCTTCCTATAACTCCTGACATCTTATGTCACTTTATATATGATTCCAATTGTTAATCTTCATCTTTTTACACATGCGGTAGTGATCCAACTCTGATTTGTGGGTGTTTAGCCAGGGCAGCCACTACACACACTTATATTCTCATTTCCATCCTTCATACCAACAATATCTTGTTCTTCCAAGTGCCCTTCTTCATTAAGGGGGTGAATGATCTTAGTCAATATGTTACTCCCCCTGAGGTCTTGCATCTCCTTTAGGCCTTAGGAGATATCACCTATGCATTGAATGCACAGTGCTGGTCCATGGTCTTCTTCCTCCATACCTACTTGGTCTCATTCTTCTTCCCATTTTCAGCCTTGGGAGTAACTCTTACCATCTTCTACTGATGGGTCCTTTCATTTCTAGACTCTACATCACAATTAGAAATGGTTCTATAGTAGCACACAACATCCATCCCAACTTCATGATTGGGGAATCTCTTAACATACCAGTTTGAACATCTTCTTCTCGTCATGTTATTGTGATAGCCTACCAAAACCAGTGGACCTCTAGATCTTGCAGGGACATTTCTCCTTTGGTTCCATGCAGGTCTCTAACTTTCATATTCTCTATATCTACTTTTAAAGAGAGCATAGTTTCTATACTGGCCTCCATATGTCTACAAGTTCCTCTTCCTGCATTCAAACTCTCTATGGCCAATTCCCTTGCAGTTATAACAAACATTATTTGCATAACTGGGAGAGGGAATATGTATGTATCTACTCCAAGATACATTTTTATCATGCGCATGATATCTATAAGATCCTAGATTATTCTTTCTACATCTCTTTCTACATTCTTTTGCCCTATGGCCATGAGCATTACATGCAAAGTAATAACTATAAATGATGGCCTATGATTTACAAAATTATTGTGCCATGAATGGGGAGATCCGACCAATTTAGTATCTCCATTTCTGCATCTTTGAGGATTAATCCTTTGTTGTCCATTCTGTGCAGCCCTTCCTTCTGGTCTCTTCTTCTCCCACACTTTCTTTGTCTTATGGGTGGTAGCATTCATTTGTCCTTTTCCATTAGGAGGTCTTCTTTGTTGTCTTCTCATGTTCTTGCTTTCGATGAAGCTGTCTTCTCCCATCTTCCCTTTTCCTTTGGGATCTATATTGTTCCTCCTTCTTGCAGTACCGGTCTTCATTCTTGTCTATAAGTCTTCACTAGTTGTATTTAGGTCAACTTTCTTCTGGGGAGAATTTATAGCTATGAAGGTCTATCCCTTATTTTCTCCATTTGAGGAGACAAACAAAATGTCATTGGGAGGGACATTCTTGTTGGTGGAGCACTCACCAACACTACTTCCTCATCCTTCACTGTCCTTGACATGTTTTTGCTTTTTCAACATTTTGTCTAAGGTATCACTGCTACCATCAAACTAGATTCTTACCTTGAGCTAATCCTGACATTTCTTAAGGTCATTTTGGAGAATCTCCATTTCTCCAAGTAGTTTTTGATATTCTTCATTTTTTACTTCTAGCCTAGATGCAAGATCTTCACACTGACACTCCTTGGTGCCTCCTTCTTGAGACTTCAACTATGAGATGCATTTCTTAGATTCTTCAAGGAAATTTATCAACTAGTTCTTCTCCATGATAGAAGCATTCTTGAATAACTTGTATTCATTTCTCACTCTACTAAGTTCTTCGAGAGCATTTACATGCTCACCTTCAAGATCAACTTCTTCTTCATCTTCTTCTTCACCTTCACTATCACTACCAAACACATATTGCTAGTAGGAGTGATTTGCATGATCATACTCAGATGTGTGCTTCTAAATCTTCTTATTCTTGAGCCATGAAGAGGTGGGTTCCTTCATCATCATTGTTGCAACTACTAACAAATCTACCTTCATCATCTGTAGATACAAGAGATGCATTTCTCATTCTATCTTCACAAGCCAGTTCTATAGTAGTAGGCTCATTTGCATAGAGATGCTTCAATCTACCCCTTATGCTTTTTGCCAATCTACATATGTCCACCTATGAGGAGACATCATCTGTTAACCCACAAACAATAGCCTTCATAGCTGCTTCATTGCACTGGTTTCTTCTTTCTACAACTGAATCGATGGGAGGACTAACTTTACTAGGGCAACCATTTACATAGACATCCACACATAAAACCCTATAGAGGATAGGTAGACTTCTATTCTACAACTCAAAATGGAATAGTTAGATCCATTAAACACTGGAGCTATGATTGACACTAAACAAACTATTGTGTCCTTAAGCCAAAATCTACCCAAGCTAGAGAAAGCTTACCAACCGAGAACCAAGGGCTCTGATACCAATTGTTAGACAAAATGCACCATTGAGAGGGGGTTGAACTAGTGGTTCTAAAATTTTCCCTTTTTCTATCCTATGTGAGTATATTGATTATAGTTCTTACTAAATGTGAACTTACCAGTTAGAAGGGAGACTAATCACAAATGCACTCACACATAAAAGGACATCCCATAACACCAACATATAGGAGAAAAACCCAAGATGGGAAAAACCTCGGTGATAAATGTTGCTACAGTCTACTACTCCAATCCAGCCTCACAATGAATCTGTCATTACAATATTTAGGGCATCAGCCCAGGTAGCACCAACCCTTGATTTAGGGTACCAACCCAAGGAGCACCAACCCCTAATTTAGATTACCAACCCAAGGATCTACAACCCTTGATTGAGGGCACCAAACCAAGGAGCACTAATCCCCTATTTAGGGCACCAATCCAAGGAGCTACAACCCCTACACCGAGCTAAAACTTAGTAAATATAAAAACATATTTTGATACTAAAGTTATATTCTTGTTACAAAAGGATTTTGTAACTATTCTGCAAATCTCTCTATTGGATCTTCTATCTGGTTTACTATCGGTTCTACTCTCTGCCAATTCTACTCTATACCAATTCTCTCTTCTATCTACTACACTATTGCTCTCCATTGGTACTACACTCTATCAGTTCTATGCCTACCTTCTCTCCAATTTACTTCACTTCTTCTTTGTCGGTATAGTCACTATTAGTTCTACACCTTTTTTGTCGGTTGAACACTTCAACACGGTTCTCCCTCACACTTAGTCTCTTCTTCTTCTTCTTGATTACCACTTGACTAATTCCTTCTCACATGCAGCAACACTCCTTCATCCAATGATAATACTCTCTTCTTTAGCAACACCACTCAATGATTTTGGCATGCATATTTATAACCTTGTTTTCCTGCCAAAAGCCAATTCAAATTCAGGTGGTTAGGGTTTTCTTAGTAACCTCGAGACAAACCAAATCCAATTAGCTTTCATTAGATCTGATTGCCTAGATTGATCAAGTGTATCTCATCAATCAATCCTACCAATCTTGTGCCTTCTTGATCTAGCCTTCTATCTTTGGCCACCTACTTTTGACCTATCAATAGATTTATTAGTCGATCAACAAGATTGGTCTTGTGGTTTCCACCTTCCTCATTCTCCTCAATGATTATGGGCTAGATCTTTGTCATCCTTCTGACCTCGAGCTGCAAACCTCTATACTATATCTTGTGAATCTCATAGTTGACATAAATGTCGACCTATCACCATCTACCTTGCTACCTGACACTTCACCAACTTAACACTTCAACCTGTGCATGCATGCCACTTCATCTCCATGTGGCAGCTGTGACAACTATTGGCATATGCACACTCCAATGAGACATTGTAGGTGATTGAAGGTTTTGTCATTGATAGCAACCTTACAATCCTATGACACCGGTAAGGCATTACACTGGCACCAGTAAGATCAGATTCTACACCAGCACTTAGGCCACTGACATCGACAGTTAAAGGAAGCATACCAGCATAGAGGCCGATAGGATTTTTTGTTATAATATATTTTGTTTAGTATTGTAAAATCTTAATAAGACGACTTGGCAACATTGTAAAATGACTCATATATATAAGAGATCATTGTAGAACATTTGTGGATAGATGGTAGAATGTAATTAGGTGAAATAAGGCAGACCTATTATGCGAATTATAGGTTAAAGGTTTATGTAAGAAATAGAACAAAAATTGGTACTGGATCTAGCATTATAGATGCTATTTTGAAGTAGTACAAGACACTAGATTTATATAATCCATTTTGTAAGTCAATGAGACTTCCATTTTTGTAATAGAGTAGTGAGCTCTAGGTAGTTGGCCTTCCTACATGTGCAGGCCCCTCTTGTAGGAGTAATACTCTTATTGGCGAGTAAGTGAATATTGTGGGTCACAAATCCCACCGAGGTTTTTCCCACACCGGGTTTCCTTGTCAAAATATTGTGTTATGGTGTGTTTTTCATGTGGTTGCTTTTATCTCTCTTTATTGCATTATTTCTTGCTTATTGGTACATTGTTTTAATATGTTCTACATGTTTTAAGTTAAAAAACTCAATATACCAGTTAGATACTGATTCACCCCCCTCTCAGTATCTATGGGAATCCTAACAATTGGTATCAGAGCTTGGTCCTCTATTTTTAGAAGCCTAACACCTTGAGGAAGATCTTGACACTGGTAGAGATGGAAAATATAATGAAGCAACTAGAAGCAACTCTCTCAGACTATGATATAGAAAAATTGAAAAACATCAAACTTGAAGATGATCTAAAGGCAGCTCAAGATATCATTTAGGAACTTCAAGAAAATTTTACCATTGCAAGAAATAAGAGAAGAGAATTATGTGAAAAGATGCAAAATGAAAATGATGAAAAAGAATCACTTAATGATTAGATAAGAAAGCTAAAACAAGAGAACATGACAATGAAGAATGAAATGCAAGACATGACCATGAGATTCTGTAAGGAAATTGAATATAGGAAGAAGAATGAAAAAGAGTTGACCAAAAGACCAAGTGATGCAGCAAATGAGATCACAAGACTTAGCTATGAAAATGACCTATTGAAGACATATCTAATGCATACACAGAATGACTCCAATGAACTGATGAGACAGAAAGAGATCTTAGGAAGAGAACTGGATATTGCAAATCAACACAAAGAAAAATTCAAGAAAAGCTCAAAAGAACTTGGTGACTTGTTGAAGATTCAGAAACCTAATGGTGACACTTGTGGAATTGGCTTTGAGGTAGAAGAAAGCTCTAGTACAACAAACACATAGGATCATAGCAAACTAGTAAGACAACTTACTGCTTATAAATTCAATGGAAAATTCTTTAACTATAATAAGTACAGTCATAGAGAAAATCAATGTAGATCTACAAATTATCAGAACATCAACACACCCACCGGTCAATGTTCAAAATGTAACAAAGTTGATCATAACTCTAAAAATTGCAGAATGAATGTGAGATGTTATGTTTGTGGAAGATTTTGACACCTATCTAATCAATGTAGAACACAAACCAACATAGGTTATGGGAAAGCTATGCAGAAGAATAATGTGACTTGCTATGCATGTAACAAGATTGGGTATATTGCAAAATTCTGTAGAAGTAAAGGATCACCGACAGACAACAAAAGTTCTAGTGTGAAAGGAAAAGAAAAGGTTGAAGAGGTTAAGCAAGAATTCTCAAAACAATGGATTAGAAAGTCAAACCTAAATAATGTTGGAAATAATCCTCCACCGGTAGAACCAATCAACACTCCATCGACAGAATAGAGAAGTACTCCACCGACAGGAAACTCTTCATCAAATTGAAGAAAATTTTCTTGAGGGTTTGGCAATCAAATGAGACATATGCTATTATTT
The DNA here is from genome assembly GCF_030272615.1 of Cryptomeria japonica. Lineage (NCBI taxonomy): Eukaryota > Viridiplantae > Streptophyta > Pinopsida > Cupressales > Cupressaceae > Cryptomeria > Cryptomeria japonica. The sequence continues at coordinate 178,224,116 of NC_081414.1, forward strand.
CCTCGGTTTGTGGTGATAAGTTGAAAATTACTTCTATATTGGTAGACAATGTTAAGTGATTACTTAACCAACATGCATTAAATGTGGCAGATGGCAAATAAACATTATCAATTTATGATTTTGGCTCCATTTCACTTCACCGAGAATTCAAAAGTTTGAAGAGCGTGAAATTTCCAAAGCTAAGGTATTTAGAGAAAAGATGCAAAACACTTCAGCAATCAATCCTTCCTAAGGCAGAAAAAGGTATTTATAATCATGGCATCCTCCTCTGCACCTGAATTCATAGCAAACCCTACTGTAGTCGAGGTAATCAAATGCCCTAGGCCCATATTTCAACTAGTTCCCAAGATAGCTAAGAAGGATGGCAATGTTGGTGCATTTTCCCAAATCCCAAAAGGAGTTGTTTTTACAAAAGATCCTAGAATGTACATCCATTCCAATATAGAGGAATTAGGAGATGAAGAAATCAAAAACATGTACAAAACTGTTATATGTGATAACTTCGAAAATATAAAACCTGAACAAAAAATTGTTGAAACCCTAAGATTCACTGAAATCCTCTGCATTCTAGACTTTCCTAAGGAAGTTAATAGGATAGTGTTGAGCAGGGTGCATGGTGCATTCTTTTGGTTAGATTCAATTCACAAAATTACCAAGGAAGCTATGAAAGCTGTAACAAGGTTACCTTCCACCGGTAACAAACTAGACAAGACAAAGAAGGTCTCAAAAGACCTAGTAACAAAATTAATAGGTGCAACATCTGACAAAAGGTTCTTGAGGGTTAATGATGTAACTAACATAAATGTGAGATTTATTAGCATGATTCTAGGTTACAAAGCAACTCATGCAAATAGACTTAACTCAGTTTCCAGTTTATGCATAAAGAGTGCTTATGACATGGTTAAGGACAATGTGAAAATTGATGTATGTGAATGGCTAAAGGATGAATTGATTGATAATTTAGGAAAAATCAAGAAGGATAAGAAAGGGACTTTTAGATTTGGCAATTTACTTGTATGCTTAATGCTACACATAACCAAATAGGTGCCCAGTATAGGCAACAAGAACTTTGGCTTTGACATACCAGTAGAGAAACAATTATCAGACCTATTCAACAACATGGGTGAAAACAAGGAAAAGAATATTAATGAGTATTTTCAAGCACTAAAGGCTAGGATGAACAAAAGAGTCAGCCTATCATAGAAAATTGTTAACAAATACAAGGATGATATATGCTTTGTGATTAAAAAGGATGAGATATGGATGGAGGCAGTTATCCCAAGAACAATTTAGGTTACTGAGATGGGTTATGAGACCGATGATCACATCATTAAAACTTATGCAAAAGCCCTTTTGGAAGCACCCAAGGAACCCAAGGAAGAAGTATTTGGTAGTGCTAAGACCATTGAAGCCAAATTCAATCTAAGAAGAGAGTGAAGAAAGTTGAAGCAACTGTGAGAAGAGGTTCAAGACAGGCTAAGGCTATCAAAGAAGATGTGCTAAAACAAACTAGTATCATTGAGGATGAGTTAGTAACATTATAGCCTGAAACTCACCTATGACCGGTAGCAACTTCTTCAGAGAATGACATGCCAGCAACATTCAAAAGAGTTGTAAGGAAAAGGGATCCTTGACCGGCATCCACACCCTTTCCTAGAAGAACTAGAAAAAAACAATAGGCAGTGAGGTCTCTGGTCAAGAAGATAACCCCAAAGAAAAAGCTAACACCCAAGAATAAAAGGACTCAATAAAACATTTCCCTAATTGACAAATTGTTGAATGAAATCACAGAGGAAGGAAAAATCAAGAACATAGAAAAGTTATATAATACATTATCAGCAGATGAGAAAGAGCAAGTTGAAAACAGTGTCATTTTACACCTGGATATCTATAAGAAGTTCTTAATGGAAGTGGTAGATGAACTACTAGATGAACTATTCAAAAGACTGGAAGCAAGAAGATAAGTTGTTGTAGAGCTTGATAAGAAAATTAAAGTTGAAAAATTACTTGCTGTTTACCCAGTAAACTCACCAAAGCAAATAGATGACTTAATTGCAAAGGCCAACCGGTCAGTATTCTCTACTGCACACTGGCACATTGCACTAATGGTTGGAAGAGTAAATGAGGTAACAGAGGAAATAGAAAATGCATGGGATATATTCCTTGTTGAGAAGGAAAAATAGGAAGAGTATAGAAACCCTAAACCAATAAAAGTATATCAGAAGGACAAGGACAAGGGAAAAGGAAAGGTTGGTGGACCTCCTAGCATCAAAGTAAAAGATAACTTACTCCCACCGCCTCTGATTACTCCACTAGTAACAACAACTGAAGATCAACTAGCAGATGAGAGTATGGATATAGAGGATACAAATCCTAATCCTGAGGTTTTATACATAGTTGATGTTGATACTCAAAAGGTCAACATTATGATAGACCAAGACACAACCGGTAAGATAGATATGGCTAGTAAGCCATCGGTAACTGACAACATTGATAACATTGAAGGAAAAGTGGAAGATGATAACACAGGGCAACAAGAAGACACTCAAACAAAGACTGAAATAGATCAACAGACAGAGAGACAAGAAGACGAACAGGCTTCGGAATAGAAACAGGTTCATATGGAAACAGTGCCATCAACAATAGGAGAGCAACAAAAACCCTTGCTTAAGGAAATGGAAACAAAGACAGACCTACTAGAGGTCACTACAAGCTTGGTTGCTTCCTCCACTAGTGGAATTTAGAATGTTGGTTCCTCCTCAGTAGGTTACAAATCAACAAATGTAACTGAAGTTCTTTTGGACTCCATCAAGAGGATAACAGATTGTAGTTCACAGGCCTATAGAGCTATAAATGACATAATCCCAATTTTGAAGATGATAGCTCCAAACTGCAATGTAGATAATAAGGACCCTTTGAGCCAACTTGACACTTTGTCTAAATACATCACTGAGAACACAATAATAGTTGAGCAAATAAAGGAAGAGGCATTCAAAGATAGGTTGGAAATTGAAAAACAAAAATTCTTTGAGGATCAAATAAAGAAGTGTACTAGGGAATTTGACACACTTCTACTGGAACTATGCAACTCATTGAAGGAATTTAAAACTCTGTATAGAGACATTTGCAAGACAAACTTTCTAACAGTTGACATAGATAAGAAAATGAGCAAGGTATAAGATGAAATTAATAAACTTGTTGACAATTTTGTTAACTCACCTGATACATTATCAGTTTTTGAACAAAAGATAATAGGTTTTGAGGAAGAATTACTTAAGTTAGAAAGAGAAAAGGAGAGAATAATAATCAAGGCTAAGAATCTGAGACTAAGACTAAGTCCAAGACTGGACTATCTAGCATCCTTGTGGAAGGAAATATCTGAGGCATTAGTACAAGGACAAAAAACATTGGCAAAGCATATGCAGCACCTCACCAGTATATTTCAAAGAACAAAGGCAGCAATAAAAGACACTAAGAAGTTTATGGAAAGCATAAAATTGGTTTTGGTGGATCTTTTTTGAATTGTAACCACCCAGTTACAAGGTTGAGACAAAAAAATACAACTCTATTGACACCTTGACAACCTTTGTCATTCATGCCAAAGGGGGAGTAGTAGTATGAGAAAATAACCAGCAAAAGACTTATCTTCTTAGTGGGAGCTCATATATTTTTGGTACACATTTTTGGAAACAATTTTTGGATTACAAGTTTTGGATACACTTTTGAAATTTTCTCATGAGTGTTGCCATCAATGCCAAAGGGGGAGATTGTTGGCATATGCACACTCCAATGAGACATTGTAGGTGATTGAAGGTTTTGTCATTGATGGCAACCTTACAATCCTATGACACCAGCAAGGCATTACACTGGTACCAGCAAGATCAGAGTCTACACCGACACTCAAACCACCGGCACTGGCAGTGAAAGGAAGCATACTGACACAGAGGCCAACAAGATTTTTTTTATAATATATTTTGTATATTATTGTAAAATCTTTATAAGCCGACTTAGCAACATTGTAAAATGACTCATATATATAAGAGATCATTGTAGAACATTTGTGGATAGATGGTAGAATGTAATTAGGTGAAATAAGGTAGACCTATTAGGCGAGTTATAGGTTAAAGGTTTATGTAAAAATCAGAGTAGAAACTGGTACTGGATCTGGCATTATAGATGCTATTTTGTAAGTCAGTGAGACTTCCATTTTTGTAATTGAGCAATGAGCTCTAGGCACTTGGCCTTCCTACATGTGCCAGCCCCTCTTGTAGTAGTAATATTCTCTTATTGGCTAGTAAGTGAATACTATGGGTCACAAATCCCACCGAGGTTTTTCCCACACTAGGTTTTCTTGTTAAAATATTGTGTTATGGTGTGTTTTTCATGTGGTTGCTTTTATCTTTGTTTATTGCATTATTTCTTGCTTACGGTACACTGTTTTAATATGTTCTACATGTTTTAAGTTAAGAAATTCAATATACCAGTTAGATACTGATTCACCCCCCCTCTCAATATCTATGGGAATCCTAACAAGTGTAACTCATCAATCAATCCTACCAATCTTGTGCCTTCTTGATCAAGCCTTCTATCTTTGGCCACCTACTTTTGACCTATCAGTAGATTTATTGGTCAATCAACAAGATTGGTCTTGTGGTTTCCTTCACCTACCTCAATCTCCTTAATGATTTTGGGTTGGATCTTTGTCATCCTTCTAACCTTGAGTTGCAAACCTCTATAGTGTATCCTATGAATCTTGCAGTCGACATAAATGTCGACCTGTCACCATCTACCTCACCACCTAACACTTCACTGACTTAACACATCAACATGTGCATGCATGTCACTTCATCTCCACATGCCAACTGTGACAACATCCGCCTTAGATTTCATCAGATCTGATTGCCTAGATTGATCAAGTGTAACTCATCAAATCCAATTAGATTTCATCAGATCTGATTGCCTAGATTGATCAAGTGTAACTCATCAATCAATCTTGCTAATCTCGTGCCTTCTTGATCAAGCCTTCTATCTTTGGCCACCTACTTTTGACCTATTAGCAGATTTATTGGTCTTGTGGTTTCCTTCACCTACCTCAATCTCCTCAATGATTTTGGGCTGGATCTTTGTCATCATTCTATAGTGTATCCTCTGAATCTCATAGTTGACATAAATGTCAACCTATCACCACTTGACACTTCACTGACTTAACACATCAACCTGTGCATGCATGCCACTTCATCTCCATGTGCCAACTATGACGACATCCACCTTTGCTTGTACATCTGTGTTAGTATGGATGGGATCACCGACCAACTCCATTATCGGGTTCATCTACTAGTTTACTAACCTTGTTGGTTAAACTCTCAAACTAGTTTTTCATCAACCTTGAACTCCTCTTCTCTTTCGGTGGAACACTCAATCGGTCAGCACTCTTGCTAACCTACCTTGTGCACATCTTCATTATATAGGAGTCTTCTCCATCTGCACCTTGTCCATATTACCGATGGACATACATACTAGTAAACACTCTCTTATCAGCAATTGCTCAGCCTTGCCCTCTTCATCATCAGACCAGACATCATCTCAACTGATTTATCAAAGTGACAAACTCATCATGCCTTTTGTGCTAGTCTAGTGCATATCCCTGATTTCATGCACTTGAGGCATTTGTTTATTCACCAGTAGATCTGGTGTGAGCCTTCAAACTTCCACCTTTACCTCTCCTTCTTTATCTCATAGAATTATGATGCACATTATGCATAATAGAAGATAAGCTAAACTTACCGGTGGAGGTGAGTCCTTGTCATCTGCATCTTGTAATGCACTCATGTGGCTTCCCTATTTGTGCAACATGTATTTAAACTGACACATGTGATCCAGTGTGGGCACATTCACTGTGAGTCATCTCTTCACATGGTGACTACGTCTTCATCTGGTAGGAGTCTCATTTTTCTACATCCACACAACATATCAGTGACCTCTACATCCTTCTCCTCTTGTGTTGATGTGATTTAGGTGTCATTTTTCCTCTTCATCATAGACATTAGCTCAAGCACCTTTCTCATCCTATTTGTACACTAGTCATAAGCTTTCCAGTTGGCAACTACTCACTGTCAGCAAAACTCTTACCAGTTGACATCCTTTCCTTACCTGTGCCAAATAGTACCAATAACCTTTCCATTTCATTCACACAATTCAAACACTTACTTGTGTGCTGGTGGCTTGAGTGGTCATTCCTCTGAATGACATTCTCTTCTTTACCAGTGACCTGCAACACTACTGGACATCAATGACTGCATGTCAACAATACTCCCATATTGTTTGTCCTTCTATACTGGTTGACATCAATGACAAAACAATGCCAATAAGGACATCTTCGACTTCAGATTGTATGCTACTAATGGATGACATGCTAGTTTTGATGTGCTCTCTGAAATATGAGGATTTCTTTATCCTAGAAGGGATCCCAAGAGGCACACTTTTAGGCATAGCCAAATTGAGAGGAAAGCTATTTATTTAGAAGGTTATAGGAGGAGTTTTTTTGTATTTTTCATTATCAAGTAGCATTCATTTCTTAAGGACAAGCTTTATTATGTACCTATAATTGCACATCCATAAATAAAAATTCATTCTACAAGACCAACATAATGCATCTATGAATACAAAATATCATAATCTTTATAAATAATTTGTTATATTAACATTTTTCTACACTGTTCCTTTTAATAAATACTTAGAAAACATTGTGCACCAGATTCTCTTGCTTGAGATTAGTAGTCAATATCTGATAGGACATTTTGGATATATGTACTGCAAAGTGTTTATTTGTATCTACCATGCCATATGTTTTTACATAAACATTAATGATGTAAGTGCTTACCTCTAGGATTAATTACAAAATATTGCTGGCAAGATGTAATAAATCACACAAAAAAATAGCTCAAACAAAAATCAATTTTTTCTAATACAATGTCTAGTGAGCACTACACATTAGTTTATGTTTGATCAGCTATTGTTGCCCTCTTTCTAAAAATTCTAACAAAATAATGTATGTATTGATACCATGTGACATAAGCTAATAAAATATCATTGTGAAATGTCACACACTTACCAGAATCTATCAGAATTGGTCTAGTAGAAAGGGTAGAAGCAACAGTTAGCGCACTAAAAACCAAATAAGTGAAACCCAGTAAGTTATTACTAGTTGGTCCAACTTGAAAGCTCCATGCACTATCAAAACACTCAAAGAATCCATCAATGTTGCAAGTGCAATTACAATTCAAGCATTTAGAATTCTGATATATTTTCCCAAATGATAAATTGGGAAAGGTAAAACAATGATAGAATATTTGATGTATTAAAAAAAACTATGGATAAAATCTACAAAAAGATTAAGCATATCTAGAAGAGCATAACAAATACCTTTCTTCTAGATCAACTCTTTGCATCTAGTTAGATATAAACATTGAATTTGGAAACAAAGTATATTTTGCAGTTTCCTCCATCACTAATGTAGGTATGCTTGAAAATGACTTTGCACATGAACTAAACAATCCCTCATTCATCATTGATTCGCTAGGGAAGTGATAACATGCATGCTCATCATGGCCAAGCCCTAGATATTGTTCCTTATTCTTAGGAGCAATAGTAGGTTGAATGTCAGTCCCTTTATATCCCCCAAGGGAGTGAAATAACAAAATCAATCTTTCTATTGTACATAGTAGCAATCTCAATGTAACAGGATCAATGAGAATTTCAACATCAATTTTGGGAATTGTTTATTAGGTGCACAATCTTCGGCTCCCAGACACTTAAAAAATTATTTGTTAGGGGCACAATGTAATAGAAACAAGGGTAATGTCCCTTTTATGGATTACCTTGTAATTTTCCCTAAGTTCACAAATCTAGAATGAAACAAGGGTAATAAATAGTTAGAGATATAATCTTCACTCAAGAATAAGATGGGATAAGCTTGGTTTCAAAACTTGCAACCAAATTAGACATCAATGTAGATATAACTCATGAAATATATCCAATTCTAGGGCTAAGATATATAAAATCTCAATGATTGCATGGAAGCTCAACCATAATGAGGGTTGTGGTGGGAGATATGATGGGGTGCCCAGAGTATCCTCTACCCTAGGTCCAACAACATGACCTTATCCTTTGTAGCCTTGTGTGATCCTTAACTGATGGTTGTTAACCATCATCATGAGGAAGTGTACCTTGTGAGAGATTTACACCATTCTCCTCCATCATGTCAACCTATCACCTCTTATGATTCATTCACTTCAACAATTATTCAATGTGGAGATAGAAGGGGAGTTGCAATAGAGTGCTTGTAAACTGTCCTCGACCCTAGGCGCAAGGATGAACCTTATCCCTTTTGACCTCATGTATTCCTTAACCATCTTCATGAGGTGGTGTGCCTAGTGAGGTATTCCTCATTGTTCCCCCTTCTTGCATTCCCTTTCCTACCCTAGCATGATCAAATAGAAAATCATATTGATGCTCTACAAAATACACAAATGTTAGACTAAAACTTGTGGTCCTATAACACACAAAAACAACAAGAAACAAGCATAAAATTTATTGTTATTCAACCAAAAACTAATCTAAGCAGGCATATCAAAAGAGACACTAAAAACATGTTTAAATATTTAACTATGGAAACAAATACCACAAGGCATCTCCAAATGCCTTCTAACATGCTCTTAGCTCCTTCTCCTTTGTTTCTCTCCTCTCCAAGTTCCAAATTAGTATGGCTCTCAATAGCTTTTTGCACTATGGATGTCTTATTGAGGTTCAAGATTATAGATGATTATGAAAATTATGCAAATGCAAGTATGAACAAACTAGAAATGAGATTATTATCTAATCTCATGTTGATTTTAATCCAAAAGAGTAAATGTAAATGCTAAATGCTCTCTAAAATTCACTATAGTTTAAATGCATACAAGTTTTTAGGATCTCGTGTATGAAGAAATAGGCTCTATTTATAGGAGAAATGGAGCAATGGGTAATATCAATAAGGGTCAGGATTGAATGATATTCAATCCATGTGAGGGCTTTCAACCCAATCCCAGGATGACAAGTGTCAACATGAGAGAGGTTGAGAGGAGAGGGAATAAGCATTAAATGCTTGACATGACCTGAGAGTTAACTTGGGAGTTAAGGTCAAGGTTTGGTTGAATGAATAAATTCTTTATTCAAGGAATAAAGCTTTTATCCAATGGATAATCTCTTGTGCAAAGGTTAAAGGTATAACCATGGTCAAAACAATAAATGCTGGAGGAGACACATGAGTCACATGAGGGTTGAGTAAGGGTTAAAGTCCTTAACCATGGGTGCAAGTGGAATTAACCATAAATGGTCATGTAAGAGCCATTAGTGGTTTGGAAGACTTTAGAGGTTAATTTGTTGAACACACAAAGCATTTAATACTTTTGAAAGACTTTGAAGTCTTTGAGAAGTGACTCCAAGTTACTTAGGAATGTGACAATAATTAGGGGATGGATTAGGTTAATTAGGAAGGGTTTAGAAGAATCTAGAAAGGGGTTTAGGAGTGCAAGTGGATTTGGTGGGTGAGGGAAAATAGGATTTTAATTAAAATAAAATTAATTTATTTCAATTTGTGGTTGCAACTTGCATTTGTAGGAAAATGCAAGTGGGGGGGGGATAAATGATTTAAATAAATATTTTATTTAGTTTATTTAAAAGAGGAAAGGGGGGTTAAATGAATAAATAGAATTTATTCATTTAATTGATTGTGAATTTAGTTTAATGAATTAATTAAAATAAATTTATTTAATTAATAGGAGAATATTTGAAGATGAATTAATTAAATATTAATTTAATTAACTGATGGCTAGTGGGTTTTTAATCAAATAAATAGCAAATATTCATTTAATTAAAATTGACAAATTTATGTGACTATACATATAATTGCTAATAATATCACTAAATGCATAAACATATATGTTATACTAGCACATTAGAATTCATATCCCCATATCTACATAAAACAGATATAAATATGTCAAATAACTATTTCTAGATATCACAAAGATTAATTAATCACTTCTCAGATCAATCTAATTGTTTCATATAAGGGTTTCTGCTATTCATTGATCTGTAGATTCTATCTTTCAAATCTACTTAACAACATATTGAAGTTTGAGGTAATATATGTATGTCTTTTGTAGTGCTATAATCATATTTGATGCAACTGATAGGTTTATGCCTACTCTACTCCTACCATAGATAGAATGGATGTATTGATTCCTCACATAACTTGTATATATAGCTTTTGAAACACCCTTTCACCCAAAAGGGATGACCTTTCTAAAATGGTTGGCCTTGTTTATTAATTAATTTTATTTTGTTTTGTTTTATCCTTTCCAAAGCAAGTCGGCTATCATGGACAATATAAACCCAATTAGCATCCTTATAAAATCGCCAAGGGAACAGTACAAAATGTCTCAACCCAGGATCAACCCTTAATAAATTAGATAAAATTTGATTTAATTAAATAGGGCACCAAACTTGAGGTCACCCTATTGTGTCTATTCCAGGTTGGCTTTATTATTATTTGCCATTGCCTAGGTTTTAATCATTATATAAGGTTGCGATTCATATCTTTAGTAGGGGCATGACAAAAATCATTGTAATGCATGATTGGACATTGGACATGAAGTGTAAGGGAATATATGACACTTTATTACATTGTAAGATGCATAAGAAGCATCTACGATATTGTAAACAACATAAGAAAATGTCTACGACAATGTGTAAGAAGTTTATTGTCTTTTTTGGACTTAAGCAATTGCTATTTTGTCCTCTAGTGAAATTTGGATAACCAAGTTCATGAGAAAAGCCTTGAAGTTTAGCTTCTTGAAAAAGGCTTGTAACCAGTGTTCCATGGAGATTGTGTCCCCCCAAAAAAACTTGAGTCCTCTGTGGGGGATATTTCTGAGACTTGGGGACTTGGGAAAACATTCTCCCATAGCACCACCAATTCCACCACCTCTGTTGGGGACACCACTGGGTTGCTTTCTATATGGCACATACCTTTATATAATGATTGCAACCTTTAACTTTGTGAAAACTAGTTGACCTTTCACGGGGGCACTCACAAAGATGTTATATTGAATATTTTACCTTGATTTCAGCTGACATCTATTTTTATATCCACTTACATTCAAAAACCATGACTCATGACTCCTACATGAAAACATGTAGATACCCTATACCCTAAATAGGCAATGGACTCCACAAGACATTAGACCTAGTCAAACAATTGAAATCCCCTAATTTCACTTCTATTGCTATCCAGAGATAAACAAAACCCAAAAAGGAAAAAAAATTGCGCAAAAATTGAATGCTAATTTTTTTTGTCTGCTCATATAGTGACAAAGGACTGATTTCATCTACTTTAGAGGCTCAACTACATGATTGTAAAAAATGTGAAAGAAACTAAAAAGCATATTTTTGCAACAAAGATGATTACATGACAAGTCTCCCTATGCAAAAAAATGAAAAATACTAAAGTCATCAAGTGGTCATTAGACTACTTGTAAGGATGATTGTCTCAGAAAGAACCTATTAGGGATAAGTTCTTGCTAAGGGAAAAAGCATGTTGAGAGAAATAGAAAACCTCATCATAAAGCCAACAAAGATTTGAACACAACCAAACAAAACCCCACAAGAAACAATCCTTCTATAGAAGTTCTAAAGCATCCCAATGATCTGTGAGTGCGTAAAGTTTGTAGATTTTGCCATCACACCAAAAGCACATACTGTTGGTTGAGAGGGATCTCATCGTGGATATAGTCGCTATGCCAAAACCCTCCCACACGATAGAGCTGGATAGAACAACGTACCATGTAGGATTCATACCTACTACATAGCACGTCGATAAGCCAAACTTCCGCGGATGAAGGATCTAGGGCTCGAGGGACCCGAACCAATGACCTGCGCTCTGATACCATGTAGATTTTGCCATCGCACCAAAAGCACATACTATTGGTTGAAAGGGATCTCATCATGGATATAGTTGCTACGCCAACACCCTCCCACACGATAGAGACGGATACAACAACATACCATGTAGGATTCATACCTACTACGTACCACATCGATAAGCCAAACTTACACGAATGAAGGATCTAGGGCTCAAGGGACTCGAACCGATGACCTGTGCTCTGATACCATGTAGAATTTTCTAACCTACACAATATGGATCTAGCAAGAAGAGAAAAGCAAAACTTGTAGAAGAAAAATCAGAAGAACAAATGAAAACAATAAAGCCATTTTCATTACCATATTCAAACTTGAATAAATTACAATTGGTTTATAGATCACAGGAGCAAAAATTATGCATTAGATGCATGGAATTTCTAGAGATCAAGAACTGTTTGCATGAAATAGAACTAGAAGATGAAGAGGGAGTTAAAAACAAGAACTCCTTGGTTAGCTTAAACATAAGCAACAATGCAAATCACAATCACCGTAAATCATGGGGAAGACTACATGTTAAGTTGTACTAACATGTAAAATTTTCTAACTTGCACAATATGGATCTAGCAAGAAGAGAAGAGAAAAACTTGAAGAAGAAAAATTAGAAGAACAAATGAAAACAATAAAGCCATTTTCATTACCATATTCAAACTTGAATAAATTACAATTGGTTTATAGATCACAGGAGCATAAATTATGCATTAGATGCATGGAATTTCTAGAGATCAAGAACTGTTTGCATGAAACAAAACTAGAAGATGAAGAGGGAGTTAAAAACAAGAACTCCTTGGTTAGCTTAAACATAAGCAACAATGCAAATCACAATCACCGTAAATCACGGAGAAGACTGCATGTTAAGTTGTGTTAACACACACCCTTAAGTCTAACTAAGGAGAGATATGGGTCTTGGCAACAAAGCTTTATTAAGAACCCAATTACAAAGAAGAAAGGAGAAAACCCAATTGAGAGAAACTCCTGACCATTATTTGAACTGTAGAAGAAAGCTGCAATTATCGATGAAGAAGAACTGCAAATGAATCCACACTGCAATAAGATTGTATCAAAAGCATAGAAACCACTACATGAGTACCCCTGGGATACTTTGAAAATGCAGTTGTACATATTCTGTATTGCTCAAATTGATGAACAAACAGGTACACGGTCTCTGAATACAAAAACTGACCATCTAAAGATAGGAAGATATGAATCTGCAGAAATGTGGTTCAAGCTAAAGAACGGCAAAGATGACCTTCGGTTGGGATGATGCCATTATATATCCATTGCGCAATAATGTCCCACTAGAAAGAAACTCTGGAAGCACTCGAGGATGCTACTCTAGAATCTCATATAGTCATGAACCCTACTAGAAAGAATCTCTAAGAGCAAACAAAGTTGCAACATTGGAATCTCATGTAGACAGGAATTTAGAACAAAAGAACATTTTTGGCTGTCAATTGGAGGAAGAGTGCATAGCAGCTTTAATCTTCTATTTTATTCAAGAAACTTATTGAAAGAAACCTATACTAAATGCATTAAGAAAAACCCCCATATAAACTTTCTAAAGTTCTTTTTTTTTTTTTTATACAAAGCCCCAAATTTTCTAGATCTTTGTCATGTAGTTTGCATTGTTGCTTATGTTTAAGCTAACCAAGGAGTTCTTGTTTTTAACCCCCTCTTCATCTTCTAGTTCTATTTCATGCAAACAGTTCTTGATCTCTAGAAATTCCGTGCATCTAATGCATAATTTCTACTCCTGTGGTCTATAAACCAATTGTAATTTATTCAAGTTTGAATATGGTAATGAAAATGGCTTTATTGTTTTCATTTGTTCTTCTGATTTTTCTTCTGCTAGTTTTTCTCTTCTCTTCTTGCTAGATCTATATTGTGTAGGTTAGAAAATTTTACATGGTATCAAAGCGAGGTTGCTAGGAAGAAAAACCTAAACACTTTTATTTGTAGGCATTGAAGATAGAGTTGTTTTTAGATTGGAATAACCATTGTATTGAAGGTTTTGTTTTTGCATCTTTTTGGAGATATTTTCAAGGAGTGAATGATGTATATGTGTAAGGGTTATAGATGCAGGTATTGTGAAAGCAATCAACATGGGCATGAATGGTGTCCCCATTTCTCACATAATGCCTTTCTACTCTTTTTTGGAAATGCATCAGAATCGCAAGCTACTCCTTCTCAACCTACAAAAATAGTTGATGTACCTTCACCTTCACCTGCGAGTTTGATAGAGATCTTGGCTTCTTCGAATGCTACTTCAGATTCTCTTCAACAGGTTCATTCTTGTCCTCTTGATGAGTGAGATATCATCCTATCAGACATTTATCATTTGTTTGTTGAATCTCTCTTTGATCATGATGACAATTTTGAGGACACTCTTCTCTCTGATGTCAGCTCACATCAAGTTGCATCTTCTTTTGGTTTGGATTCTCTTGTTCTCTCTCAGCCACTCCATGCTACTATCTTGACAAATCATGATTCATATCTAAACAAATCTCACACTTTAGTGGTCACTGTTCTGGAATCTTGTATGGCAGAGTCACAGTTCAGCATCAGATTGGAGAAACATGAGTATTTTTCAAAACCATTCATCTTGATTCCTTCATACATTTCACTTGAGTGGGAATTCAGCAGTGTGACAGCTCAAGGTTTCTATCTTCCAAAAGGAAGAGGCATCATTTCTTGTAAGGGAACCTACTACAACATTCGTTTTGCTACATTTTGTATTGACATTCTTTCTCTTCTTTGTGAAGGCACAACTAGCCACTTTCTGCAAGACCTTCTTTGGTTGCAAGACATTGTAACATAAAGTGTCATGCAGAGTTGGTGTTTATTTTGAGGGGGGGTTTTGTTCCCATTGGGTTTTTCCCCTTTCCTCTTTTCTTTCATATTTTCTATCTCCTTAGTTAGACTTAAGGGGGTTTGTTAGCGTAACATTACCTGCAATTCAACTCTCCATGATTTACGGATAACTGTTGATGCATGCTCCTTACAATAAGCTGTGACTTATGAAAAACTGGTGATTGCATGCTATTTGCATGATTTATGTGCTCTTTGTAATAAGCTAACTAATGTGAATAGCAAGTTAGTCTTCACAATCTCTGAAAACTTTACCATCAGTTCTAAGGTTATTTTTGTATAAATCTGCATATTTTGCAGTTGTAAATTGAACAATGGGTTAATATAGTTTCCTTTCTTAGCTGCTCTGGTTTTCATCTTTTGTGTTATTATATGCAGTTTTGCTTTTATTATTTTCTAGCTAGATCTTGTGCAGATCGTACTATTGGTTGAAAGGGATCTCATCGTGGATATAGTCGCTACGCCAACACCCCCCCCACACGATAGAGCCAGATACAACCACGTACCATGTAGGATTCATACCCACTATGTACCACGTCGATAAGGCAAGCTTACGCGGATGAAGGGTCTAGAGCTCGAGGGACTCGAACTGATGACCTGCACTCTGATACCATGTAGATTTTGCCATCACACCAAAAGCATGTACTGTTGGTTGAAAGGGATCTCATCGTGGATATAGTCACTATGCCAACAAAGTTAGCTACAACAATTATTGGTACACTTCCCCTAATAGGAATCTATAAAGACCCCAACCCAAGTTACAAACAAAAGACAACTAAAAAATACCAAAAACTAACAAAAGGATTGCCTAAACAACCAACAAAGGGAAAAAGTATGCCCAGAGCAACAAAAAGCAACATCATAAAGCCAACAAAGAGTTGAACACAACCAAACAAAAATACCGCATGAACAACCAACAAAGAGACAAAAACAACCAAGAGCAATAGAAAACAATATCATAAAACCAACAAAGATTTGAACACAACCAAACAAAAACCCCACAAACTACAGAACCGTGTAGTCTTTCTATGGAAGTTCTGAAATGCACCAATGCCCATCTCCAACATCATTTTTAACCCTATCATCCCTTTCAAACAAATGGTTGTTCAAACACTTAGCAACAACAATCATAAATTTTGGTTTAATATCACCATTCTGTGCAGGCTACCCTAAACCCTCAAATTAAATGCCATGGGTAATTTCAGATCTTTTGGTGGTTCTCTACAACTGACCACCGAAGAGTCAAGGAAAGGTATACGTATTAGTGATCTCCACTGTAGCCTTGTTGTGAGAAACTAGCAGAAACTTTACTACAAGGCAGAAATCCTAGCATAAAGTCATTAGAGCATCAATATACATATTTACCTCGTGTAGCTCCATCTTCGTCGCAGCTAATTCAAACCCTTCCGAACTAGTGCTCACCGTTATCTTTGATCCCTATTTATCCTCTTGTGCCACCCTCACATTCTTAGGGACGAGGAGCAGTAGCCTCATCACCCCCTCAAAGGAACCGCTCAAACCAGCTTATCACAAAAGCCTGCAACAATAGTTATACAAGAATATAGAGAACCATTATCAACAATACGCTTTTCACCAACTATAATATAAACCAAAATAAGAAGCATGAAATTTTGACAATGGAAGATCTAAAAGAAATCAGTGATTGAACACCCAACGCTAGCAGAATGCATCTTTGATAACATCAACTAGCTTGCGACAAAACATTAAACTAAGGAAACCACAACATAGCAAATGACATACACACCATAGTCTTAACACCAACATGACTATACTTTTAGTTTTGATTTCTTTTTTATTTTTTCTCTCCAATGTTGAAACATGAAATCTTTTGACTTGGTTTTATCTAAGATTCCATGGCTTTTAAGACTTTCATTCAAAATAAAAGAGGAATTTTAATTTGTTAAGACATCTAATACATTAAAAGTATTTAAAATTAAATAGATATTTTTTATCAATTTAAATTTCTAAAACATTCTCAATAAGATTTTGTGCTCATCATAAAATTATTTTGGTTCAAAGAGGAATAAAATGGTAATAGACCTATTTGATAAAAATGAAATGGAGAACTTGGAAAATCACCTGTGATTCTCCATTTAAACAATTAAAATAAAAAAATTACTAGACTCAATAAAAAATTTGTTAAATTCTCTATTGAATCCAACAATTTTTTATTTTATTTGTATAATATATGTGTGTGTGTATTAAGTATGTATGTATGTGTACATACATGTGTGGGTAACTATTGTCCAAGCATAAATATGATGTTAAGTTGTGTATTTTACCCAATGATCAAATTAATCGTTTATTTAGTGATTTTATTTGTGTGACTAATTATTTAGTTGTGAAGGCAAAACCAAGAGCAAATAGTACATTTAATGTTAGAGGCAAGATGAATACATACTCGCAGGCCTTGTCAGGAGATGAAAGCAAATATTCTCTAAATAAACTACTGCCTAGAGATGCAAAAAACTCTTTTTAGAGAACAATTCATTTGCCCTTAATTAGCAGCTCAATATGCTAAAGTGAAAGTTTTTCTATCTTTATTTTTTATTTAAGGCAATAAAAATACTCTTAATTTTTAATTTAAAATAATTTAAATGTTTAAAAAAATAATTATTTTGTCTTTAAAATTTGTCTTAAACCTCCTTTTTATGTAGTAGTGATGAAATGTTATTACTTTTATTCTTATTACATTTTTAATGGAAATAAAAATAAAATATAATATAATACATATGCTAATATAATTATTTATTATTTATAAATAAAATTAATATTTAAAATAATTAATAATTTACAAACAAAAATATTTCAATTAGTCATATTTTAAAAAATATCTATTATAAATCAAAAGTTATGTATAAATGCACATAGAATATAAACTACCCAATTTGAAAGCAATGTTGTTTCATTTTCAATTAAAAGCTAAATAGGGGAAAGTACCTAGTAGTTGAGCATGTTCCAATTCTTGTGATAGAAATTTTTGATTTAATGCCCCATACTTGCTGATTTAATGTCCAACTTTTGTATAACATGTTACCAATTGAGGGATACCTCATGACTAATAGTATAGAGGAGTAGTAGTCATTTATTTAGTCATTTTGATTAATGTGACTAATCATTTAGTTGTGTTTCTTGCCTAATGACCAAATTAGCCATTTCTTTAGTCATTTATAGTTGTGTTTTCTTACTCGATAACCAAATTAGTCATTTATTTAGTCATTTATAGTTGTGTTTTCTTACCCAATGACCAAATTAGTCATTTATAGTTGTGTTGAAAAAATGACTAAAATTTGGTCATTTCTACTTATCGTGACTAAAATTTTTAGTCACCCGGTCATTTATTGGCCATATTTTTACTAGTGTTTGGAGGATACCAGTTCACCCTTAGGCTTCTTGGTTTCCTCTTTAGCCTCCATCTAAGATTTCCTTTCTCTTTATTGCTTTATCGCCTCTCTAGTGAAGCCCATCTAAACTATCACCTCTTTAGCCATCTTTGTCACTTTCCTCTTCTTTGCTGGTTGAGCAAATTTTTCATGAAGCTCCATTTCCTTTTCTTGGAAAGTACAAAATTTGGGTTCTTTTGGATCCACCAATTTACTCAAGAGGTTTTGAGCATATACCTCAAGAGTCTGACCATCCACCTCATATCCCATTGGCAAGATCTAGACTGTCCTTGGATCAACAAGTTCCATATAACATTCATCCTTATCTAGCATGAAGAAAATAGTGTTTTCATATTTATCAACACTCTCTTTGGGGATTCTCACTCTTTCCCTCATCTGACTTTGAAAGAAACAACATGCCCACCAAGGCATCATCAATAGTCATAGACCGACTATCAAACTATGCATTGGTTACCTTTCTTACGTTGTGTTTGAAACCTTTCTCAGATTTGGCTTCTCACTAGTTTGATGTAAATAGGTCACAACATGAATGGCTTCCTTGGTGATTTTATATGGTTTATCAATCTAGATAAATTCATCATGCACACGGCCGAGAACATACCTTATACATTCATCTTCTTCAAACACCAACAAGTGTACAAACTACGTGAAACCCTTTCTCTATAATTTTGCATATTTTGGTTTTGGATTCCTGTCCTTGTCTCTAATATGCCAATTGTAAAGTGCAAGGATTACTTCATTACTGGTTTCCTCAATGTTGCAGTGAATGTAAGCTCTAACATCATCTACATGTAAGATACCATAGAGCACAAACAAGAATGCATTGTTTCGGTCATCCTCCATAGATTTGAATGGGTGCCTCTTGAATTCTGGCCTTGCTCTTTCCGAAACCTTAACTACCAACAGAGTATCAATAGAACAAGATGCCATTCTAGAAATTCTACAGTTAAAAAGAGTTACTCTGTAAATATCTTTTTCTTTGACAAAAGCACAAATACTCTTGTCTGTTCACTTCAAGCCCTTAGAACACCTTGATAATTGGTTTTCCTTTCTCTCCTTCTTAAGTTCTTTTCTCGCAATGTGATAAATGATTCACATTTCTCCATTTTATCTTCTCAAACCCTAATTTTCACTTGACATAAATGCACTAGCAAAGTCCAACTTGATGCCCTGTCTAGCATCAATCAACTCATTGGATGATCAATTCTGAGCATCTCCACTCTACCATGATCAATTATAGGTCTCTCCAAGGGGTTCTACAATATTTTGCATGATGATGCCGCACACTAAGGCTAAGTACTTTAGTTACCGGATGAGGGCTCCGCACTGGATTCAGGTACAAATCCACTAGCTGCTTTAGATTCATGTTTTCTCACCCACATCTTCTCATGCTTGTCTCCGGTCTCCTCTACCTTTGCCTTTTCCTTTCCCTTTTCATATGCTTTGTTCTTATTTACTGGAGCATTCTTCCTTCTGCGGTTCTTTGTAATGTGACCAGGTTTATTTCATGCATGACAAATAACATTACTCTGCATAGATTTGAAGCTCATCTGATTTGGTCTCATCTTGCATTGGTTAGAGATATATCCAAATATCCCGAAAGAATAACATCTCTTATTTTGGAAGCTATTCATTACTGCTCTGCACATATTTGACTGCTGATTGAAATTATTGCATATGAAATACTAACTGGTAAAGGTGGAACCATTGTTTACATTAATCATCATGTTGTTGTTCATCGTTCCATTATTCATCCTACTTCTGCATTGACTTGCCATATGACCAAATTTATTGTAGGTAAAGCATCTACCATTAAACTTATGGGCATTAGGTTGTATTATCAAAGAATTATTTCTCTTTGGATGATTAGGCTTTGCATTTCTTTGACCAAATCTAAAGGAAGGATTCCCCTTTCTCATAACCAAGTCCTCTAGTGTCCTTCCCATGTCTATGAATTTCCAGTATATTATCAAGCCTTACTGAGCTAGCATTGAATTTTTATTTGTATTCATTTGTAGTAGCAAGTTCATCTCTTAGGGCAATAATTTATCTTCCAAGTTCTTGGCCATCATTCCTTGACTGTGTCAACTCTAGCTTCAAGTGATCATTCTCATAGGTCAACCTGTAGCATTCATTTGATATGTCTTTTAATGATTGAGTCAAGATTTTTTTATTCTTCTTCCGATCTTCAATATCCTTAGTCAGTTTTACTACCATGGATTCATTCTTCAATACCACATTCTCTCTGGTAAGATTCTCACATTCCTCAGATTTACTTTGATCTTCAATACTCTTCCCTTGTCTCTCTTTTAGCTTATCCATTAACTCTTTCCTCTTATCTCTTGAAGTATTAACTTGTTCTCTCGAATCCTTAATGAAGTCTTCAGCTGCACTCAAGCTCCTAGGCTCATACATTCTTGGTTAATGCATAGAGATAATTTGTCTAAACAATGGATTTGTTTTATGCTATGTAAAACTATTTGAAGACATTTATTAAAATCATTGTGATAATCAACAAAAATTAGATGGAAATCATTTCAGAAAAATCAAAGTGACACATTTGTTTCTAATGTAAAACAAGTAAATAATATACATCTTAGTCAATTTCATGATATTTGTACAACCCAATTAAGGTACTTATTAATAGCATGCTTCTCTTTTATAACATAGTAGAAATTGAGAATGTTTAAGTTTAGAATAACACATAAATAGTTATATATTTATTTCTATTTACTCTTTAAATAAATTTAGATAATGCATTTATAAGACTAGGACCTTCCTCAATTTTCTTTGATACAATTCTCTTCAAATCTATAATTAGGAGTTGTTCTATAAAAAAAAAAAGTACAAAAAAGGAAGCACTAAACTTACATTTTCCAACATTACCCCATTAGGCGGGGGTCCCATGGTGGGGGGCTTCCTAAAATAGAGAAGGAGCTACTGAGATTTTTTAGGGAAATTTTAAAGCTAGTGGTTTCATGAAATTTGTAGTGTAATCCAACTTAAAAATTTAAGCTCCAAATTTTAAGGCAGCTGGTGGTCTCATGAATATATTTAATAATATGTGTATAATAAAAACAATTCATTTCCTTATTCATTTCCCTCGAAAACTATTTTTATAGAAATTCAATTTAGATTTTTGACAAGTGGCAGATAACATCCCTAAGGTGGTGAGGCAATTTCTAGCCCCACCCCTTTTTCACCCACTCAAATTTGCAACCCTAAAAAGTAGGGGCTTGTATTTTTTTGGAAAACATTCCAAATAATCTCCAACACAAAAAAAATTTGTTCACAAGACCTCCTATTCCTTAAATGTAGAGCTCAAGCACCCCTCGTGGAACCCCGGACTTAATGTGAAGATAATGAAAAATCACACATTCCACTATGATAAACCCAACTCTTATAGTTCATGAAATCAATTCAAATAAAATGTAGCTCTCATCAACCTTTCATTGTTTGTACATAAACGAAGGATACAGAGCCTTTGGCCTTTATTGGACCCCCATTGTTGACAAGACAGTCATTGTAGCTCAAACGCTTGAATAATTTTGGATCTATCTCTACTGCAGAGCTGAACCATCCGCAGGTGAGGTGTACTTGTGCTATCGAGCAGCCTGTGCTGCACAAATTCTGAATTTCTACACTGTATGATGGAACTCCGTTTGGCATGGGGGATTCGGGGCTCTAATTTACTACAATGTCTTCTTTTGCACAACCTGCAAATATATAAATCATAACGATCATATTCCTAACCATAAAATTCTTAATAAGGTGTTCCAAAGATTCAACTTACCCACACCCAACAGCCTAGGGTTTTTATAGCTTGAATTCACACTGTCATTCGTCAGATTGGATAGTGAATCTTCCATTGCTAACAACCCTGCAAATGCCTTATAATGTTAATATGCTTTCCTAGATACAACTGTTTTCTAATAATGTTAATATGAACTTGAAACTGCAAATTGATTCATAAAATGGATACCTCAAACACACATGAAGAGGACAAAGAAGGCGGAGGTACTGATCAAGTGATACGTACTCATTGTTGCTGCAAACGATTTGCAAGTACATAACACCTTGCCTTCAACTGGTATATATAGTTTTGCATATAATTAAGAGGATCAAATTAGTAAAGATCACTTTTAAAACTGTGCTGATTTGTAGATTTTGTGTTTTAAATCAGATACTGTTTTATATGGAAAAAGCGGTCTCTTTATGCCACTTCAGACCTTAACATCATTATTTTCATTGTTAAAGTTGTGTCCTTTACCAACTAATAATAGTAGTTTATGTTATTCAATTTTGAACCTGCATTAACTTCAACTTGATTGAGGAGGAGCTTTTTTTTTTTAAGTAAAAGCAATATTATAAAGAAATTAAGATAAGATTTTCTTGATTATGAAAAAATCATAGAAACTTTCAATTATATTAAAACGTGGAAGGGTTCTACGAACTTTTTTTTATAAATATTATCGCGGGAGTGGGAATTACTATGTATCTATCATTGTACAACATAATAATTAAGAAACATTACTGATACATATGATCCCTTATACTAGGTTCTATATTAAGGATCCAAGGATTCAAAGAAAAGTAGAATTTTGTAAGCATGATGACGTATTGTATTATAGAAAAATACAATATGATAAATTAGAGATAGTCATCAAAGCATGTTAGCGGATTCATTCTACTATAGACAAATGATAGTGATAGCCATATATGCTAGATAAGAACTATAAAAGAATATGAAAAATGGGATAAGGACAAAGATATATGGATGAGATTACAAAAAGCATTGAGAAATGATAAAATAAGGATGATTATATATAGAAGACAAGGATAATTTAAGTTTATAAGTCATAAAAGTATGCATTGAATGTTGTTTGTGGGATACAAAAATTATAAGAGAACATCCTAAAATCTAAAAAGAAAGATCATATTACCATGTACTTGAATAAGTTTCATTATAAAGATCTATTATATGTAATCCTAAGATCTATACAAGATAGGAAACATGCCTATAAAAAAGGATATGTAATCACTATAACTAATTAAAGATCATATAAACTATATACATGATATGATATATTTAAGAGCATGATAAGTCAATTTAAGTAGAAAGGTGATCATAAAATATATACAATATTGTTGAACAAAATGATCAAAGATCACACAATTGAAAGGAACATAAACATAAGGTGATCAATGTGACATATGATAATGATATCATATAAAATGATGAAAAAATAATCCAAGAGATAAAACATGCAATACAAATTCTATGTACTAGAAAATATTGAAGCTAAACAAGATAGCTAATATAACTAACAATAATAAAAATAAAAAATAAATACATAAAAATAAATAACAAGTGCCACATACAAGCGAGTACTTGTCATCGTAGTATTGTACAAAAAATATTTATTTTAATTTTTAATCATTGTTGATTTAAAATTATATTAGAATAATTATATTTATGTAATATTAACTACAACTCTTATTTTAATAAAATAATATAAATTAGCAATTGTTAGGACCCAGAGGCAACTGAGAAGAAGGGGGGGGTGAATCAGTTGTCTAATCATTTTAACCCAAATATAACTTAATCAAACTTGATAGTTAATATATATATCAGGAAATGTATACCAGAAATATATATATATATATATATATATATATATATATATATATATATATATATATATATCAAACTTGATTCACATCGGGTTCACCAGAAATGTATATAAGGAAATTTGGAAATTATCAAAGCAAATAGAGATTAGCTAACCACAGAGCTATATTACAATGAAATAAAATCCTATTACAATCAATAAAAGAATTGAAAACAAGACATTCAAAATAAATGAAAATCCATCATCAATGTCTCTTTCAATTGACCTCCATTGTCCTTCTTTCTCCTTCAAATTATCTTGTTTGTTGATCTCACCTACAAGTGCAAGAGCATAGTATGAAAGCAAGCAAGATGACAAGATGAAAATTGTAGCATAAGGATACTAGAAGCATGGTTGATTGATTTATTGATTGAAGAAATTCATCCAATTTATAGACAAAGTGAAGAGAGGACAAGATTAGCATAAAGAGATTTGAAAGGAAATTCAAATCAAGAATGGCAAAATTATGACAAATGTATGACAATTGCTATGCACGATGTATGACAAATTATGACAAATTGAAATGCCATTCCCATGACAAAACGGAAGAGAGAAAATAGCCTCCATGATTGCAACAAATGGAAGCATAAACATAGGAGAAAATGGGGGAAATGAAATTAGGGGAAATATTAAAAAAAAATTTAAAAAAATAGGAGAAATAGAAATTAGGTATTAGGAGAAATTAGCAAATTAGAAAATTGAGGAAAAGGATGAAATAGAAACTGGGTGAATTAATTAATAGGTTTTCATCCATTAATTAATTCATGAAAGAGACCTAGGACTAAATAAATAGATTTATTTAACCCACAAAGAAGAAGAAAAGGATTAAATGAACAAATCATAAAACCCTAGAAATAAGAGGACAAGGGATTAGGTCAAGACAACAATAAATTAATGTAGGTTTGATCATGATTCTGATTGACAAAGGACCAATGTTGATAAATGATTGAGATTGGTTGACAAAAATCAATGACAAATTGACCAAGATTGATAAAGAGATCAAATTGATAGGTGCCAATTGACGAGGAACAATGACTAATCGATCCAAATTGACATGATTGAAAAGGACAAGGATCGATGATGAATCAATCGCAAAATGACAAGATTGACAAGGACAAGGATTTATGACGAATCGATTGCAAAATGACAAGGCTGACAAGGACAAGGATCGATGATTAATCGATCGCAAAATGACGAGATTGACAAGAGGACAAAACCCTAATTCTATCATCGATTAGGATTGATGATGTCCAAAATGATGATAAATGAGCACACACCATGATGCAATAGGATAAGATCGACGAAAATCATGACTGAAGATTGCTATCGACAAGACCAAATTTGAAAGCGATCAACATGAGGAATGTAGAAGAAGGACCCAATGCTCGCAAATGATAAAGACCAAGTGCACAACATAGAAGAAATGTTAATGCGATGCAAAAACCCTAAAATAAGGCAATGCACAAATGTTAAAGTATGACTCCACAAGCGTTGACCATTTTTAGATCTCTACTTTTTGCCCCTCTTTGAGACAATGCGACTTTAAGCTTTGTTTCAAAGAACAATAATGAAAATGCCCCAGACAATAACAATGACATATGCATGCCCCCTTGAGGAATTGGCCGAAAAAATCCTAAAAAGAGGCCAAGTGATCGATAAGAATGATAGAAGACGATAGGTTCGAATGGACTACCAAGACTGATGGAAGAAATGTTAGTAAGCAGAAATTAGACAGAGGATAGTTAGAGATGAAGGAAAACTTGCTTTCACAAATGCATGTAAGTAGGTGAGAACCTTTATTTATTGTAGCAAAGTGGATGCAGAGCATCATGGCATGGAAGGCTAGAGCTGGAACGCAACCCTTTTTGCAAAAGACAGACACATCGCACACAAGGAATGAGTGAAGCATCCTAGGGTGCATACATCAAGGGTCGAGGTCTATGCGGCATTCACAAAGTGAACGTACTTATCACAAACACCTAATGATATAGTTTCCCCAGTTTGTGAAAAACATTCCACAAACAACAAACACAACAAAAAAGGAAAGGGACCATGAACCATCCTAGTCACTCTAAATCACTCAGTGACATCATTGAGCAACATAGGAACATGATCGAAGCCAAAGATAAATCAGTAAAAAGATAAGACACACAAATTCAACCAAGTCAAACAAACAGTCTGATCATCATTGTCAAAAGTGGAAAACAAGAATGATCATGCTGTCTGGTTTCAGGGAACATGGTACCCCGTTGAAGATAGGACATAGTCTGGTTTTGAGTATACCACACCCTATATAAGACCCATGATAATAGTGACAAGGACAAATGATATTGATGTTGATTGATGGACATGACAATTTTGATCAATTTGAATGCCTGGTTTGATTGAAAAGTTCATCTATTAATGCAAGATTTCATTAAAGCAGAATGTTTGATTAATTGTCATTGGATGTATGCTCAGCGATCTGTCTATGCACAAAGGAGGCCATTTATTGACAAAATGCAAAATGCCAAAGAAATTGTTTTTGGATTTCGATGTTTTGAAATTTTTAGCGTTTTTGAGCTTTTTACAATTTTATTTATTTATTTTTTTTTCCAGGACTTTATTTGACTTTTTATGGATTTTTTCAGGACATTATTTGATTTTTTAGGGATTTTTTTAGGACATTATTTGATTTTTAGAGATTTTTTCAGGACATTATATGATTTTTAGGGATTTTTTATAATTTTGCCCATAGTGTCTAGCAAGGCAAGGAATATGACAGATGAATAAATAGGCTTTCTGAAATGTTGGTGGATAGAGGGAAGACAAAGGCCTTTTATCATGGAGACAATACAGATGCAATTTTCAAGGGCTATTGCGTGATGGGACAAGAGACTGGATATGACAATGTAAAATAGGAACATGGCATGAGGGACATGTCAAGAGGTTTTTGAAACCATGTCTAAATTTTGCTTCCTTATGTTAGATCAAGATCAAGGAATGAAAAAGAGTGTATGGATAGTGATAAGATATGGATAGGATAAGCAAGACCAAGAATGGATAAGCGACATGGACTGAAGGTCAGGGAAGGCTAAGGGATAGGGGCAGAAAGTTGCAATAAGCTAGGGAATATGGATGAAAGGTTATAGTAAGCAAATGGATAAAGACCAAAAGCTATGATGGACTAAAAGCTACAAACAAGATGCATGATGCTCATGAAGATCCTCAGCCTTGTCAAGATCAAAGGTGGAAAGGGAAAATGTACATGAGGGACAATAGGGTAATGGAGGAGTGTGACATGGTATGATAGGATAATGAAGGGCAATAGGATATGAAGGACGAAACCTGTCCCCAAGTGTGGTGTGCAAGAAGTTCATAGATTATGCATGACGCCTGTTTTTCATCATATTACTTGCCCAAGGTGCCTGTTTGCCAGGTTTTCACCAGTGGATGAATTATTTTTGCTTTGCTTTTTTTTTTGTCTTTTTTTTTTCACTTTTATTTTTTTTTATTTTGACTTTTTCAATAGAAGATGGACACATGATAGGGGATGGAAGAAGGACTCAAGCATCTTTTTTTTTTTGTTTTGGATAGTAGCCTTGAAAAAAATGGACCATGACCTTTAAAAGTATGCTCAAAGACGTTGGTAGGATAAGGACATGGAAAATAAGAAGAAACTAAGGCAAAAATTTATGTAAAGGATTGGACCAAAGGGATCGAAGGATGGAAAATATGCATTGGATAATGGATAGGGTATTGGAAGAATTGTGCTTGAGTGGATAGAAATGTTGGCAAGATCAACATTGGCACACACCTTGAGGGGTGATGGACTGATGGAGGAAAAATGTATTTTGGATATTGATATTTTGAGGAAGGAAAGGCTATGGATTTTGGGACATAAGGGCCCAAAATGGATGAAGAAGGTGGTGGAGAAGTAGACTTGAAAGGTTTGGATGGAGGAATAGCAATTTAAGATGTCAATTTTGATGTTTCTTTAGACTTTTGTGCTTCAAGGAGCCACTTAGGGATCCACATGGTTTTCGATTTTTCATGTTTTTTTGGTTCCTTGGAGTGCATTGCTTGCACAAGGGATTTAGGAACACATATATATTTTGACTTTGCTCTATTTTGCTCAGTGGCCCTTTGTGGTCTTTTGGGTATTTCTTTTTCTTTATAGATCATATTGTTCTTTGTTTTGACATGTCGATTATATTGGACATGTTGATCCTTCAATACATGTGGATTGCTAGACTTATGAATTTTATACTTGGCATCCAAATTGCTTGGAGGGGGAAAGGAATGCATGGATGGATATGGATGAAATGGAGTTCTTTTGGATTGATGAAATTTACTCAAGGATGTGTGCCTTTTCTGACCTTGCATAAAGGATGAAGGGATATAAGGACCTAAGATGGATGGAAAGTATGATGGGGAAGGGATATGTTTGGATTTTGATGGAGGGATACCAACATCTTAAGGAATTTCACTGAGGCCATGACCCTTAATATTTTCTTTAACATGAAGGGATTCTTTCTTATGGAGATCTACTCCTTTGCCTTTATGAATATCTTGACTTGTAGGATACTCTTTTCTTTGGGAAGAAGACATGAGTCCATTATGAGGTGATATGGTATGAGAGAAATAATGAGATCCTGAAGTGGATCGGATTGCACCAAAGTGGAAGTACCCATTATGCATGTCGAGGGTTCATGAACATCTTGCACTGACATGGTAGAATCATGAGGGGGATTAGGATCATGAAGGGGACTGGGATTGTGAGGGGGACTAGGATTGTGTGGTGGACATGGATCAATGACAGGATATTCAAGAGATGGAATGGGAGAAATAATGGGATCATCAAAAGAAATGTGATCTTGGAGTGTATATGGAGCATTAAGACAAGGAGATGGAGGAACAAAAGGATCTTGCGGATGATTTAAAGGAATAATTTGATCTTGACAAGGAGGAAGATCATTGGAATCCTCTTTAAAGTTGCTTTGCTCTAGACTTTTAATGGGATCATCATAAAGGATGGAAAGGATATCTTGATCTTTCGTAGGAAATGGAATGCCAATGGGATTTGAAAGGACATTTTTTTCATGAAATGGAAGGGGATCATTTGGAATTGGATGGATTGGGATATATTGATCTTTCTCAGGGAATGGAGTGTCAATAGGACTTTGGATAGGATGGACAAGAATAGGGGAATCATTTCAGTGTCTGGGAACATGGGGTCCTGATCAACAATTGGATGGGATGATAAGATTTTGGGATCTTGATCTTGATCTTTTTTAAGACACATTTCTTCATGCTCTAAATTATCCTCTTGACATGGGGTTGGACTTTGGATATACATGGGGGATTCTAACAAGGAATCAATGTTTTGGCATGAACGAAATGCACTTTGAACATTTGTGATGGATTTTGGCAAGGAATCAATGCTTGAACATGAAGAAGAGGGACTTCGAATGGGGTCCTCTAAAATAGGTAATGGCAATAAAGTGCATGGTGGCATTGGGTCTTGTATTTCTAAAACATGACAAGGATGTGCATCATGAATTGGATTATCTTGGCAATCAATTATGGATAGCCCTTGGATAATTTCATCCTTGGGTGTATTATTTGATGAGGACAATATGGAAGGTTCTTGTGAAACTTCTAAAGGAGTAGGGATAGATGCCACTGGAGAGTCAATTTGTTCATGGGGGGATGAGGCATTGCTAGACATAAGTGTATTGTCTTGATCTTCCTCAAAGAACTCACTTGGTAATTTCCTTAAGATCCTTGCAATAAGGCCACCTTTCTTTCAAGGTTTTGACATAGTTGTATCTGGAATTTGAAATTGTTTTTGGTTTGATGTCATGTTTTGATATTGGACTTGGTTCAATTGTTCTGACATGTTTGAAACTTGTTTTGGTGTGTGCTACAACCTTTGTTTTTGAATGTTTGGTTGTCGTTGTTGACATTGATATTACACCATTAGTTGAACTATTTGTGGACATTGTATAGTTGGTTGGACATATTGTTGAAATTGAACCATTGGTTGTATATGTTGGACCATTGGTTGTGTCTGTTGGATATGTTGTTGATTCGAGATTTGATTGAATGAAATTTGACCAAATGAATTTTGATTTGGGACTTGATTGAAATTTGTGCTTGTTTTTTGAAATTGTTTCATCATCTCTATTTGAGAGATGAGAGCTAATATGTCTGATCGTTCGATAAGAGCTTTTACATCACTTGGCTCAAATTTTGGGTTTGGACCTTGAAATTTTTAAAATGTTTTGGACATTTGGGATCTAATCTTCTCACTATTTTTCACTTTTTGTTCCAAGATCTCTTTTTCTCTAACTAGTTTTTCCTCTAGTTTTTGTATTTGGACTTTTACATCATCATGATAAGTTTGATCCAAGTTCTGAGACATGTAGAGATTGGATTCACATGATTGATTTCTCAATTGTGATGACATGGCTTCGTAAGAAGGTTGAGACCTCATTTCAACAAACATGTCACTATGCAATGCAACTAATAGGATTGACAAATGCAACCTAAAGGATGACAATGCAACTTAATGTTTTTGTTGTTTTTCAAGATTGACAAACTTTTTGGAATGCAAACCTAAAGACTCAACCTTGGGAAGTTGAAGTGAAGTGAAGACCTTAAAGGACAAAAGACCAAATGACAATAGGACAAATTGACAATGTCTCGCCCATATGCTTGGATACTAAGCTAGGTTTGACAAAAATGATATTAATGAAAGGACAAATTTTAGACAAGGTCAAGACTCCCTAACAACAACTTAGGGTATCATCCAAAGTTTTTGATTTTTCAAGTTTGACAAACCAAATTTTTGAGACTAAATGCAAGAAGGCAATGATTATGACAATGACTTAGGATATGACATGAAAATGATCTAAGGATATGATATGATAAGATGAAGCCAAGACAAGATGACAATACAATGATAAGGATATGTGAAGACCAATGACTTAGAATATGCAAAATGCAACCTAGGCAAGACCTAATTTTAGCATGACAAGGATAATGCACGAATGTCACCTAAATGGAAATCTAGCTTGGATATGACAATGAAATGCAAACTTAGGGAAATCATTTTGAACCTAAGTGCAAAATGAGGATGCTTGCAATGCAAAGGACTAAAATGAAGGGAGATGACAATATGTCCTAGGACCTAAGTTGGACTATGCAAAACCTAGCCTAAAGTGACATGAATTTTGAAAGAAAGATATTCAATGTTTTGACAAGCCATGTTCAAATGTTGGATGAATACTTGGACAAATTTGGACTTTTTTTTGGATTTTGTTTTGAATTCAAGGTTGTTGATTTTGAAAACCCAAGTTGATTATGAGCACTTTTGAAAGTTTGTTTTTGATTTAACTTTTGACAATTACAAAAGACAAAATGTTTGTTTGACTTTGACTCAACACAATCAAGCACATTCACAAAAAATCCTATAGCTGGCAAGGGCAATATCTGTTGAATCCTCTAACCATAAAATACAATACTCAGTCGGATAGCTAGACACTTGGTAGCACTAGCTCCCCCTTATAGTGCACTCACTTCTTGGGCATACCAAGCTTTGAGTTCAAGGGACATCACTCCCAAGAACTTGCTATCTCTAACTGAGGAGTACATGAGAGGTGTCTTCGGCATGCGCGTATCACAACACCTAAGCCAACAGATAGAAGGATTTTGGTATATAAAAACAAGAGATTCTAGTAAGGGCATCTATTCGGGTGGGTATTGATCTGGTGAATAAATCATTGCAATACCATTCCAGCACCTATTGTCTACAACTTTCGTTGCATCCACAGTTATTTAGAGTGTTTCAAGAGAGCTTGGATTTAGCTCATCACCACTTTGGGTCATTCCCTCTCACCAATGCCTATGCAAAGTGCCAGGCAAATCAGGAGGCAGGCCTAGTTCTACGGGTTAAAATATGTAATCAAATTAAAAACAAACAAAGCAAGCATGGTTTTCATTAACCTTTAAGAAATGAAATGTGCAACTACTTTAAAAATCCCAAACAAGATATTTTAGTGAGAATATTTGACCACGTCCTGCATAAGATTTGTTAGTAGTTGTATTTTTTTAGTCTTTGTCACACGTAATGCCAAGATGCTGCACAGAGAATCAGTACCAAAGAAAAACCAGAATGCAAGAAACAAAATGAAAACAAAGTAATTTACAAGTAAAAACACTGGTTTCACCTCTATTTTTGGCCTTACACAGGCATAAAATGTCTCAACATAGGCACAGAATGTCTCAACACAGGCACAAAATGCATCAGCACAGGTGCAAATCTCATCAACATAGGCACAAAACTCATAAACATAGGCGCAAAAGTGTCCAGAAAGCTCTGAGTCGCCCTGTTTCTTGAGTTTTTCACTTGCAAATTAGCTCAAAAGCACTCAAAACATGGTTAGGGGGCTAGTTCACATCGGGTTCACTAGAAATGTATATCAGGAAATTTGGAAATCATCAAAGCAAATAGAGATTAGCTAACCACAAAGCTAAATTGCAATGAAATAATATCCTATTACAATCAATAGAAGAATTGAAAACAAGACATTCAAAATAAATAAAAATCCATCACCAATGTCTCTTTCAATTGACCTCCATTGTCCTTCTTTCTCCTTCAAATTATCTTGTTTGTTGATCTCACTTACAAGTGTAAGAGCATAGTATGAAAGCAAGCAAGATGACAAGATGAAAATTGTAGCATAAGGATACTAGAAGTGTGGTTGATTGATTTATTGATTGAAGAAATTCATCCAATCTATAGACAAATTGAAGAGAGGAAAAGATTAGCATAAAGAGATTTGAAAGGAAATCCAAATCAAGAATGGCAAAGTTATGACAAATGTATGACAATTGCTATGCACGATGTATGACAAATTATGACAAGTTGAAATGCCATTCCCATGACAAAAGGGAAGAGAGAAAATAGCCTCCATGATTGCAACAAATGGAAGCATAAACATAGGAGAAAATGGGGGAAATGAAATTAGGGGAAATATTAAAAACAAATAAAAGAAAATAGGAGAAATAGAAATTAGGTATTAGGAGAAATTAGCAAATGAGAAAATTGAGTAAAAGGATGAAATAGAAATTGGGTGAATTAATTAATAGGTTTTCATCCATTAATTAATTCATGAAAGAGACCGAGGACTAAATAAATAGATTTAATTAACCCACAAAGAAGAAGAAAAGGATTAAATGAACAAATCATAAAACCCTAGAAATAAGAGGACAAGGGATTAGGTGAAGACAACAAGAAATTAATGTAGGTTCGATCATGATTCTGATTGACAAAGGACCAATGTTGATAACTGATTGAGATTGGTTAACAAAAATCAATGACAAATTGACCAAGATTGACAAAGAGATCAAATTGATGGGTGCCAATTGATGAGGAACAATAACTAATTGATCCAAATTGACATGATTGAAAAGGATAAGGATCGATGATGAATCAATCACAAAATGACAAGATTGACAAGGACAATGATCGATGACGAATCGATCACAAAATGACAAGGCTGACAAGGACAAGGATCAATGATGAATCGATCACAAAACGATGAGATTGACAAGAGGAAAAAACCCTAATTCTATCATCGATTAGGATTGATGATGTCCAAAATGATGATAAATGAGCATGCACCATGATGCGACAGGATAAGATCGACCAAAATCATGACTGAAGATTGCTATCGACAAGACCAAATTCGAAAGCAATCAACATGAGGAATGTAGAAGAAGGACCCGATGCTTGCAAATAATAAAGACCAAGTTTGCAACATAGAAGAAATGTTAATGTGACGCAAAAACCCTAAAATAAGGCAATGCGCAAATGTTACAGTATGACTCCGCAAGCATTGACCATTTTTAGATGTCTACACTAGTAAACCAAACTTAATGCCAGTGAAGAGATTAATAGTTAGTATCAATACCGGTGAATCTTAATGCATGAAATAGAAAGAGGAACAACATCCACAACACATAACACAAATATTTGTACATGGAAACTCTGTAAGGGGAAAAACCATGGTAGGAAACCTTACCCACAATCGAATGATACTATTGCAGATAGTATGTGTATACAAATGGGGTTTGCACATGCAAAAAGGCTAGCTGCCTAGAGCTCACTGCTCAATCACAAGAATGAGAGTCTCACTGACTACAATTGGATGATCAAATCCAATGATAATGTACTGCTCAAAGTAGCATCTTCAATGCTGGATTCAGTACTAGTTAAGCTCTGATTGTCTTCTTCAAACCTTCCTTGAATCTTCAAATGATGTCTATGTGAGTAGCTTTGCTTATATTCACATATACCAAATATCAGAACCTTACCATACCATATTACATACCATTACATTAATCTCACAAATGAGATCTGACATATATACCAAAACCTAAGACCAAATGTGTAGGTCGGCTCACTAAGAATATTACAATAAAATCAATTACAACAAGTTGAGATGTGATG
Organism: Cryptomeria japonica; assembly: GCF_030272615.1. Lineage (NCBI taxonomy): Eukaryota > Viridiplantae > Streptophyta > Pinopsida > Cupressales > Cupressaceae > Cryptomeria > Cryptomeria japonica. The sequence goes on from NC_081414.1 coordinate 178,258,597, forward strand.
CATCATGTTGGATTAACAAAAATATTAATTGATTAAACCATCTTCATAATGTGCCATGCTGATCTAGAATAGATAATGCTTGTCGGTCCATAACCTAGACCAATTTGTCGGTAACAACAAATATGTCAATCCAATTAGACCAATAACCAAATGATCAAAACCAAGTATCCAAACCATATCTTTGACATAACCAAGTGATCTCTAGATGATAACAAGTCATCCTTAGTGCCGGTGAACAATATAACCTGCTGGTGGATCAAATACTAGTGACTGTGCATAAGTCACTAAACTTGCCGATGAACATAGCCAAATATCTCCAGAAGGATAAGTGTTGATAAGTGTTGTCATCATTGACAAAACCAATGCAACATATCCATAGTATCTACAATCTCCCCCTTTGGCATTGATGGTAACACAAGATGGAAAAACCATCTAAGTGTCAAAGCAGAAATGCCAAAAACCAAAAACCAACAATCTCCAGAATACATCAATACTAGAAATAAAAAATACAAATGCAAAGAGTATGAATCTCTCCCCAAAGGATAATGTTTTAACCTTTTTTCCATAGATATCTCTCCCCCTTTGACATCAAATGCCAAAGAAATACAAATGCCAACTTATCCAACTACTCCCCCTGAGAAGTAGCTCTCTTCCATCAAAGCCAAAAAAAAAGGTTTCTCTGTAAATTATGTCGATTTGATGCCAAGCATCAACTACCTAAGTCTCTATTAGTGAGGGTATAACCCCAAGCTATTCTCTAAGATATTCAAAAGTTTCCTTAGGCAAAAACTTAGTAAAGATGTTTGCAATCTTCTCTCTAGTATTCACATAAACCAATCTCACTTCTTTTGCTTCAACATTCTCTTTTAGAAAATTATATTTGATAGAAACATGTTTAGTTTTAGAGTGAAATACCGGATTCTTAGATATATCAATTGCTACTGAATTATCATAGTAGATGATTATAAGTTCTTTGCATTTTACCTTTATGTCCTTCAACATTTGTTTAATCCATAATACCTAAGTACAATTAGTTGTTGCTGCAACATATTTTCATTTTGCTGTTAATTATGATGTACAACTCTATTTCTTGCTCAACCATGAAATCAATCTACTACCAAGAAATAATTCCCCATCAGTGGTCCTCTTTCTGTCATCTACATATCCTTCCCAATTAGCATGGGTGTAAGTACATAACTCAAAATTTTCATGTTTAGGATACCATAAACCAAGATTTGTTATGCCTTGTAAATACCAGAAAATCCTTTTCACTACTAATTCATGATTTTCTCTAGGATTACTCTGAAATCTTGAAACAATACACTCTGCATTCATTACATCAGGTCTTTTTTGTATCAAATACTATAAACCTCCAATCATAGATTTTTATCTTGTTGGATTAACAAGAGCTAAATCATCCTTCAATGATAGTTTATTAGTTATATTCATAGGAGTACTTACGGGTTTAAAGTTTTCCATAGCAAACTTCTTCAGTAATTCCTTCAAGTACTTTTATTGACATAAGAATATACCTTTATCAGTCTATGAAATCTGTAATCCTAAAAATAATTTTATCTCCCCAATCATAGACATTTCAAATTCTTCCTGCATCTTATTAGAAAAGTCTTTACACAATCCATCTTCTCCTCCAAAAATGATGTCATCAACAAAAACTTCAATAACCAAAATGTCTTCATTAGTCACTTTAGAATATAAGTTGCTATCAGCATTACCTTTAGTGTAACCAAGATTCATAAGATATTTGTCCAATCTAGCATACCAAGCTCTAGGAGCTTGCTTCAATCCATATAAAGCTTTCCTTAATCTACAAACCATATCTTTATCATTTGTTAATGAAAATCCATCAGGTTGTTCAATGTAAACTTCCTCTTCAAGATCACCATTCAAAAATGCACATTTAACATTCATTTGATATACTTTATAGTTCTTGTGTGCTGCAAATGCAAGAAATAATCGGACTGCCTCAATTCTAGCTATCAGTGCAAAGGTTTCATTGTAATCAATTCCCTCTTTCTGTGAATATCTCTTACACACTAATCTTGCTTTGTTTCTGATTACCTTACCATCTTCATTAAGTCTATTTCTAAATACCCATTTGGTTCGAATTACATTTTTATCTTTAGGTTGGGGAACTAATCTCCATGTATTGTTATTTTCAATTTGTTCCAATTCATCTTCCATAGCCGTAATCCAATGTTTATCTTCACATGCCTCAATGAAAGATGTTGGTTCAATTTGAGAAATTAAACATACCTCTTCATTTGCCAGTCTTTGTTGCCATTGCACACTCCAATGAGATATGTAGATGATTGAAGGTATTGTCATTGATGGCAACCTTTCAATCCTATGGCACCGATAGGCACCGGCACCGACAGATTCTACACCAGAAGATAGTTCATCGACAGCAACAAAGATGATTACTAGCACCCCAGCTGACAAGATTTTGATTATTGTATTTTGTATTTAATTGTAATCTCTTTTTGTAAGCTGACAAGGCATATTGTAATAAGACTCATATATAAGTATGAGATCTTGTAGATCATTTGAGATGCGGACATGTGAAGAGTATTGCAGAAATAATGTGTGAATATTAAGGTAGATTTTGGAGTAAGGTTTATGGTTATTGTATGAGCTTAAACTGGTACTAATCCTGGCATAACAAATGTTGAGCTAAAGCAATACATTATATTGGATTTGCATAATCCATTTTGTAAGTCAGTGAGACTCCCTTTTGTAATTGAGCAGTGAGCTCTAGGTATTGGCCTTCTTGCATGTGCAAACCCATATTGTAAGTAATATCCATTCATTGGCCAGTGAGTGAATATTGTGGATCACAAATCCCACTGAGGTTTTTCCACACTGGGTTTCCTCACAAAAAAATCTTGTGTTATGGTCTGCTTTTTATGTTCTGTTTATTGTTCATATTTACTACATTAATTCTTGCTTACCGGTACATTGTTTTGGAATGCAATTTATTTAATAAGGTCAGAAAATCTATAAACTGGTCAAATACCGATTCAGCCCCCCCTCTCAGTATCTTTGGGAATCCTAACAATTGGTATCAGAGCCTGGTCCTCTATTTTAAAAAGCCTAATAGCTTGAGGAAGATTCTGACACTGGTACAGATGGAAAGTTTGAGAAAGCAATTGGAAACAACTCTTTCAGACTATGATTCAAAAAAGTTGAAGAATATCAAAATTGAAGATGATCTAAAGGCTGCACATGAAATCATTCAAGGACATCAGGAGAATCTTACTATTGCTAGAAATAAAAGAAGAGAACTTTGTGAGAAGATACAGAATGATGATGATGAAAAGGAAACTCTTAATGATCTTCTAAGCAACATGAAGCAAGAAAACATGACCTTGAGGAATGAGATGCAAGATATGACTATGAGATTTTTTAAAGACACTGAAGACAGAAAGAAGAATGAAGATGACTTGACTAGAAGAATCAATGATGTTGGAACTGAAAATCTAAGACTTAGTCATGAAAATGATATGTTAAAGATAGATCTGATTCAATTAGAACATGATAAAACTGAACTCATGAGACAGAAGAATTTCTTGGAAAATGAGTTGGCTACTGCAAATCAACATAAAGAGTAATTCAAGAAAATTTCAGAAGAACTCAATAACATACTAAAAAATTAGAAACCTAATGGAGACACTAATGGACTTGGCTTTGAAGTTGGTGAAAGCTCTGGTACTGCAAACAATCATGATCACAGTAAACCGGTAAGACAACCTAATGCCTAAAAATTTAATGGGAAATGATTTAACTGTAACAAGTATGGTCATAGAGCAAATCAATGTAGATCTAGAAACTATCAAAACATTAATGCACCCACCAGTCAATGTTCAAAATGCAACAAAATTGGTCATAAATTAGAAAATTGCAGAATGAATGTAAGATGTTATGTTTGTGGAAGATTTAGACCCTTATCTAATCAATGTAGAACACAAACCGAAAGAGGATATGGAAAGGCTATTCAGAAAAATAATCTGACTTCTTATGCTTGTAACAAGATTGGACATATTGCAAAATTTTGTAGAAGTAAGGCATCACTAACAAATAATATAGCAACCAATTTGAAAGGTAAAGAAAAGGTTGATGAGGTAAAGAAAGAATTTTCAAAACAACGGATTAGAAAGAGAGATCAGAATGTTGATGAGACTATTCCTTCACCGGTATAACAAAGTATCACTCCATCGAAAGGAGATTCTTCATCTAACTGAAAAGAAACCTTTTTAGGTGTATGGCAACTAATTGAAAATCATGCTAGTTTACCCTCGATTGATGGTAAGAAGATGAATTTCTTCTTTACTAGAAGATGTGTTAAGTTTCACTTAACTAGCAGGCATTTATTGTGGTAGTTGAAGGAAAAGACATTATAAAGAAAGTGTTTTTCACTCTTTTTCACTCAACAAGAATTCAAATTTCCTAAGAGCACGAAAAACCCGAGAGAAGGCATCCACAGCTAGAAGTGAAGCAAAATATTTTAAGCATCCAAACCTAGAGGCAGATTAAGGTATTTATCAATGGCTTCCTCCTCTACTCACAAATTCATTACAAACCCTACTATTTGATGAATAATGATGAATTAGTTAGTACCAAACCAGTACTAAGAGGGGGGGGGGGGTGAATCAGTATAGACAAAAACTTTCGCTGAACCAGTTTGACTACAAAGACTATACTCAATAGGTAAACAGTAACACTGGTCTAAATCAAGGCACTAGTGGTAAAAGATAGTGAGAGTATGAAAGACATAAACCGGTAAACACTTAGATCTCTACACAATCTAATATCTCATTTCCACTTCACCCGTATGCTTAAACAAGTAATATATCATCATAAATATAATGACTGCTAGTTCAACATGCTTTACAACTTGATAGAGAATATTAAAGCGTCACATGAAAAGAATCACACATGACACAATGATTTTTCACGTGGAAACCCAACTGGGAAAAAACATGGTGGGGATGAATACCCACAAGCTATTCTTTGAACTCTTTTGAAGTTTGCTCTATTAGGAGCCTAGTCCGGTTAAAGGCTTTTACAATAGGTTCTGCTAGGAACCAATCCTGCTAGGGATCACCCGGTTAAGGGATGGCTAAATACTCAGTTAAAGGTTAGAACCCTATTAAAGGTTACCTTGCAAAAAGATTTGAAGAACTCATTAAATTGACTCACTCTCTTAAAGGATTTACATAAAAGCCTATTAACGCTACCCGGTCAAGGGATTTTCAAACTGTTGAAATGGTTAGAAGTCAATAGGTAATACATTGATCTGATAACAACACTCAATGCCAAGGCAAATCCACTTTAGCTCCTTTTCTTTTGTAATCACACTCTGTAGGTATCACCACACTTATCCGGTTTGGCAAGAATCAAGTATCACTCACTAGGATACACACAAAACATTTGCCAACAACTTCAAAATGAAAGACATCATCGACCTTATAGGAAACAGATAGGTCGGTAGCATAAACCCTAAACCCTAAACATTTAGGGTTTACAATTCAATTGGTTCAATCCTAACCATTAATCATACTGCATTGAATGCAATAGTCTTGAACAGACCTCAAGACATTCTCCAATGTTCATTCTTTTCTACTTCAGGAGGTTGATGACCCATCACACTTTCTCCACCATTTATAGATACTTCGCACATTCCTGAGGTAGATAAGATCAATATCCATGCAAGATCCTCAAGGAAATCCTTCACGCGCACAAGGCTGGCATGGAAACACTATCTGATCTTTATTACAATGCTAACTCATCACACAATGTCATCGGTTGAGTCACATAGGCTTGGAATGCATCAACTAGAAACACTGAAGTTGAGACTACCAACCGGTAGTCATTCCAAGTGAAACCCCGGTACAAAACTTCCCATATACTGGTTCTCATTTCAACATACGGCTTCACTATTTCACATATACTAGTTCACAATATTATACCAGTTCTCGCATATATCGGTTTTCTTACTTCAATATACCAATTCATAAAATATCATCATGTCATCAAGTTCTCCACATATGCCAACAATCTCCCCCTTTGGCATTGATGGCAATATACAAAGATATCTCTCTACTTCATATCTTCTCCCCAATACTATAGATATCTTCTCTGCTCCACATCTTCTCCCCCTTTGACAATAATGCCAAAGTGAAGGCACAAACAACTATGTTCCACTGTGCTTCTCCCCCTAAGGAGTAGCATCCTTATACACACCAATCATGAAAAATATTTATTAATGCAATACCTGACTAATATGGAGCACATACTTTTAGTTTTCCTCTTGAAGGGGAAACACCCCTAATTCACCTCTTAGATAGGTAAATGTAGCCTTTGGTAGAGGCTTGGTGAATATGTCTGCTAACTACTCCTTACTGGAAACATGTTCCAATAGAACTTCTTTGTTCTGAACCTTCTCCCTCAAGAAATGATACTTGAGCTTGAAGTGCTTGGTTCTAGCATGTAAAACCGAATTCTTGGAGATATTAATTACACTTGTGTTGTCACAAAATATACTTACCAGTTCAGATACAGGAACTTTGAAGCCATTTAATACATGCTTCATCCAAATTTTCTGGGTGTAGTTCATAAATGCTACAACAAATTCCTTTTCTGCTATAGACTAAGAGATACAACTGTACTTCTTGCTCATCCATGAGACTAGTCTACCACCAAGAAAGAATGCACCACAAGTTGTGCTCTTCCAGTCGTCCACATTACCATCCCAATCAACATCTATAAACACTTTTAGGTTGAAATCATTATTGTATGGATACCATAATCCATAGTCAATAGTTCCCTTCAAATATCCAAGAATCTGCTTGACTGCTACCAAGTGGGATTCTCTTGGACTTTTTTGGAACCGTGCAGTAATGCCTATTGCATGTGCAATGTTCGGTCTACTATGTACTACATAGTGCAACTTACCAATCATTGATCGGTATTCCTTCTCATTCACCAATGCTGAGTCATCCTCTTTTGATGATTTACAATTAGTTACCATTGGTGTACCAACTGGTTTTCTATCTTCCATGCCAAAGGTCTTCAAAACCTCTTTGACATACTTGGATTGAGTGATAAAGATACCATCTTTCATTTGTTGAATCTTTAATCCAATGAAGAACTTAATCTCCCCTATAAGTGAAATCTCAAATTCCTTCTTCATCTCATCTGCAAAATCATGACTCATCTTGTCAGCTCCACCAAAAATTATGTCATCAACAAATACTTCATAGATCAGAATCTGATCTCCTTCTGACTTTAGATAGATTTTGCTATCTTCACTTGTTCTTTCAAATCCAATCTTCACAAGATGGGAGTGTAAGTGTTCATACCATGCTCTAAGTGCTTGCTTCAATCCATACAAGGCTTTATATAGCCTACACACCATGTCACTATCTTCTAATAGGGAAAACCCATTTGTTTGCTCTATATACACCTCCTCTTCAAGTATTCCATTTAGAAATGTATATTTTACATCCATTTGATATACTTTGAATCCCTTGAAGGCTGCAAATGCAAGAAGCGTATGAACTCCTTCCAATCTAGCTACTGGAGAAAAGGTTTCTCCATATTCTTCTCCTTCTTCTTGAGCATATCCCTTACACACCAGTTTGGCTTTGTTTCTTACCATTGTGCCATCTTCATTTAGCTTATTTTTGAAAAACCCATTTGGTGCAAATGACATTGTTATGCTCAAGTTGGGGTACCAAAGACCATGTACCATTCTTTTCTATTTGGTCAAGTTCTTCTTCCATTGCCATGATCCAATCTTCATCGTTATGTGCCTCTTTAAATGTTTTAGGCTCAAATTCAAAGATCATGCAAGAATTTTCTTTGACCTTTCTTCTTGTAAGAATTCCTACATCCTTGTCTCCTATGATTTGCTTTGGATCATGATTAAGCTTTACATACCTAGGAATGATCTTAGTTGTTTCTTCTTGCTTTTATTCTTCATTCTCATCTTCATCAGCATCAACATCTACTAGTGTAGGATCACTATTACTTGTACTAGGTTGTTTTGCAACTAGTTCCTAGAAGGTTACAACCAATTCATTTACCACTCGCTGACTACCAGTTTCCTTAGGTTTCTCAAAGGTTTCATCAACTCTAACATTAATACTTTCAACAATTCTCTGAGTCCTATTGTTGAAACACTTGAGAGCTTTACTCTTGGTGGAATATCCTAGGAATATTCCTTCATCACATTATGCATCAAACTTTCTCTTATGTTCACTCCTCTTGATATAACATTTTCTACCCAACACTCTAAAGTAGCTTACTATAGGAGTCTTACCAATCCAATACTCATAAGGTGTTTTATCCTTACCTTTTTTGATGAGTACCCAGTTCATAGTGTAGACTATAGTGCTAACTGCTTCCCTCTAGAAGGTGTGAGCAACCTTCCCTTGAATCAACATCATTTTGGCTACTTCAACTACAATCCAATTGTTCCTCTCTACTAGGCCATTCTACTATGGAGTTTGGGGGTTAGATAGTTGCCTCTTGATGTCATTCTCTTCACAGTACTTGTTGAATTTACCAAAAGTGAATTCTCCTCCATGATCAGTTCTTAGACACTTAATCCTCTTACCACTTTCCTTTTTGACTACTGCTTTGAAAGCTTTGAACTTTCCAAAAGCTTCAGACTTATCTTTCAATAATGTGACCCACATCATTCTTGAACAGTCATCAGTGAGAATCATAAAGTACCTATCTCCCTACACACTCCTAGTTTTCATAGGACCACAAAAATCAGTATGCACAAGATCAAGTAAATTGTCTATAGTGAAAGGTTTACCTTTGAAGGTTGAGGAAGACATTTTCCCCAGTTGACACTCTCTGCACAAAGGATTCTCTAGTTTTCTCAGCACAAGAAAATCCTCTAACTGCCTTGATCTTACTAGCCTTCACAATATTATCAAAGTTTACATGGCAGAGTCTCCTATGCCATATACAACTATCATCAAACTTAGCCATTAGACATGTACTGATATTTGTATTCCACTGAAATAAGTTACCTCTGGCCTAGATACCGATGGCCATCAGTTCACCACTCTTTCCTTTTATTTTACACACTCCATCTTTGAATTCTAGAGTGAGTCCATTGTCATTCTGCTAGGAAACACTCAAAAGATTGTGCCTAAGACCTTCTACCTAATACACATTATCAGCACTACTTTTTCCATTTAGAGAGATGTACCATCTACCTTTTACCATACATGGTGCATCATTACCAAATCGGACCACACCACCATCATACTCTTCTAGAGACAAAAAATTACTCAGGTCACCAGTCATGTGGTGAGAACAACCACTGTCAATAATCCACTCATTAGAATTATCAAAGTGGGAGACAAGAGCCTTCTTGTTTGACACATCTTCCTTAACTGCTACAAACACAATGTCTTTACTTTCTTTATCTTTTGATTCCTCATCAGTGACACCTTCATCAACTGCTACAAAATAGTTTCTCCTATTTCTTCCTTTGAACTTCTCGAACTTCTCTGATTTGTCCTTATTATCACCACTAGGATAGTTTACATCAATGTGTCCTATCCTATTGCAAGAAAAGCATTTCAAAGGGAGCTTAGCTTTGTATTTACCAGTTCCCTTAGGAAGTCTCTTGGCAAGAAGAGCTTTAAATTCAATAAGGATCTCCTCATCATCCATTTCTCTACTTTGTCTTGGTCACAATTGGTACTAGCTTCTTTTCCCTTTCTAGATGGTGCAGCAGATGCTCTAAAGGCTGATTCAGTTTTCTGAATATTGCCATCATAATTGTTTAGCTCATATGTGGTCAACTTAGCAATGATGGAGTCTAGGGATACCTTTGTCTTGTCTATAGACCTCAACTCCTGAATAGTAGCAACCCTTATTGCATAGACTGATAATAAGGATCTCAAGACATTGCTAACAATAGTGGAATCATCTATTTTACCTCGTGCACTCTTGATGTCTCCAACAATAGTTTTGATTCTTATTCCATATTGTTGAATGGTCTCTCCTTCAACCATCCACATGTCTTCAAAATTTCCCCTAAGGCTCTCTTCCTTAGCTTGTTTCACATGCTCATCACCGCCATAGATATTCTCTAGAGCATCCCATACTTCTTTGGGATTATCTTTATCATGAACATCAATAAACTCAATGTTAGATAGACTGCCAATTAGGGCTTCCATGACTTGCCCATTCTCCCAAATCTCTCTTTTTTGATCATCGGTGAGAGTACCGGTAGGAATAACATAAGCATTCTCAACATAGCTCTAGTGTTGAGCATGCATGCTTCTAATGTAGATCTTCATTGTGTCCTTCCATATCTTAAAGTTATCTCTATTGAACTTTGGACCCTCCCTCTTCATCATTAGAGTAGCATCTTTTCCTCAAGCGGTTAAGCTTATAACATAAAGGACCTGGAGGATTCTCTGATACAAATTGATGAATAATGATGAATCTTCTAGTACCACACCGGTACTAAGAGGGGGGCGGTGAATCAATACAGACAAAAACTTTCCCTAAACCAGTTTGACTTCAATGACTATACTCAATAGGTAGACAGTAACACCAGTCTAAATCAAGGCACTACTGGTAAAACATAGTGAGAGTATGAAAGACATAAACTAGTAAACACTTAGATCTCTACACAATCTAATATCTCATTTCCACTTCACCCGTATGCTTAAATAAGTAATATATCATCATAAATATAATGACTGCCGGTTCAACATGCTTTACCACTTGACAAAGAATATTAAAGTGTCACATGAAAAGCATCACAAATGACACACTGATTTTTCATGTGGAAACCCAACTGGGGAAAACCACGGTGGAGATGAATACCCACAAGCTATTCTTTGAACTCTTTTGAAGTCTGTTAGGAGCCTAGTCTAGTTAAAGACTTTTATAATAGGTTCTGCTAGGAACTGATCTTGCTAGGTATCACCCGATTAAGGGATGGCTAAATACCCAATTAAAGGTTAGAACCATGTTAAAGGTTACCTCTCAAGAGGATTTGAAGAACTCATTGAATTGAGTCACCTTGTTAAAGGATTTATACAAAATCTTGTTAAAGCTACCCGGTTAAGGGATTTTCCAACTACTGAAATGGTTATAAGTCAACAGGTAATACACTAATCTGATAACATCACTCAATGCCATGGTAGATCCACTTTAGCTCCTTTTCTTCTCCAATCACTCTCTATAGCTATCACCACACTTATCTGGTTTGGTAAGAATCAAGTATCACTCACTGGGATACACACATAACATTTGCCAACAACTTCAAAATGGAAAACATCATCAACCTTATAGGAAACAGATAGGTTGGTAGCATAAACCCTAAACCCTAAACATTTAGGTTTTACAATTCAATCGGTTGAATCCTGATTGTTAATCATACTACATTGAGTGCAAGAGTCTTGAACAGATCTCAAGATGTTCTCCAATGTTCAATCTTTGCCTCTTCAGGAGGTTGATAACCCATCACGCGTTCTCCACCATTTATAGAGACTTCGTGCATTCTTGAGGTAGATAAGATCAATCTCCATGCAATATCCTCAAGGAAATCCTTCACCCGCATAAGGTTGACATGGCAACACTATCCGATCTTTATTAAAATGCCAACTCATCACATGATGTGATTGGTTGAATCACACAAGCTTGGAATACATCAACTAGAAACCTTGAAGTTAAGACTACCAACCAGTAGTCATGCCAAGTGAAACCCCGATACAAAAATTCCCATATACCTATTCTCATCTCAACATATCACTTTACTATTTCACATATACCGGTTTGATTACTTCAATATATTGGTTCATACTTTAGCATATTGACATCAATGACAACATACAATATCATCATGTCATCAAGTTCTATACATATGCTAACACTATTATTAAAGTGGTTAAACGCCCTAGGCCCATATTCAAGATCATACCTGAAGTAGAGAAATAGGATGATACCCTAGGTGCATTCTCTAAAATCCCTAAAGGAGTTGCATATGTAGAAGATCCTAGGATATACATACATTTTCATATTGAGGAACTAGGTGCTAATGAAATCATGAATATGTATAAGACTGTCATTTGTGATGAGAATGGTGTTGTGAAACTAGAACATAAGATCATAGAAACTATAGGTTATGTGGAAATACTTCATATTTCAGATTCCCCTAAGGAAGTTGTGAGGATTTTACTTAGTAGAGTTCATGGAGAATTCATTTGGCTTGATTCTATCCATAAGATCACTAGAGAAGTAGTAAAGGTAGTGACTGGCTTACTTTCCACTAGTAGTAGGCCTGACAAAACTAAGAAAGTTTCAAATAACATTGTGATGACATTAACTAGTGCAACCCATGACAGCAGATCGTTGAGAGTTAATGATGTAAAAGACATAAATGTCAGATTCATTAGCATGATACTAAGATACAAAACTACACATGCTAATAGACCGAACTCAGTTTCTACTTTACATATCAAGAGTTCTTATGATATGGTGACTAGTATTGCTAAGATAGATATATGTGAATGGTGGAAGGATGAATTGATTGATAATCTGAAGAAAATTAAAGGTGATAAGAAAGGTACTTTCAGATTTGGTAATCTAGTTGTGTGCCTATTGATATATATTACAAAGGAAGTTCCTAGTATAGGTAGGAAAGAATTTGGTTTTGACATACTGGTAGGTAAACAACTATTGGATATCTTTACTGACATGGGAATTGATAGGGAAAATAATATAATTGAATATTTCCAAGCATTTAAGGCTAGAATGAAAACAAGGGAAAGGCTATCTCAGAACATTGTTGACAAATATCATAAAGAAATTTGTTTTGTTATTAAGAAAGATGAAATTTGGATGGAGGTAGTGGTTCCTAGAACTGTTTGGGTAATAAAAATGGGTTATGAGGTTGATGTAAACATACTTGAGACATATGCCAAAGCCTTACTTGAAGCCCCTAGAGAACCTGAAGAGAAAATATTTGGTAGTGCTGAAACCATTGAAAGCAAAGTACAAACACTTAAACAAAGGAAGAAAAGAGAGCAATATATCAGGAAAGCAACTAACAAGTGAAAGAGATCAAGGAAAATGTATTGAATATCATTGGTATTAAGGAAAGTGACTTGGAAGGGTTACAACCAAAAGCTCACCTCTCACTAGTTGGAACTTCATCTGATAATGAAATACTAGCTGAGTTTAAGAGAGTAGAAAGGAAAATAAAACCTTCACCAGTACCCTCTCCTGCACCAAAGAAAACAAGAAAGAAACAATAGGCAATAAGGCCTCCAGCAAAGAAAATGATAGCAAGGAAGAAGAATGAAAAATAGGTTATCCCTCATCTTGACAATCTTTTGAATGAAATCACAGATGATGAAAACTTGTGTTACTAAATTGTATGATACTCTTACAAATGAGGAAAAGGAAAACATAGAAAATAGTATCATTCTACACCAAGATATCTATAAAAAAAAATTGATAGAGGCTATAGATGATTTGCCCAATGACTTGTATAGACGACTTGATGCCAATAGACTAGCTATTATGGAATTGGATAAGAAAATAAAAGTTGAAAAGCTACTTGTTGTACACCCTGTTAAATTAGTAGAAGAAATTGTTGAGTTAATAAGTGAAGTTAACAGGATAGTATTTTCCAGTGGTCACCATCATGTATCTTTAATGGTAGGAAGAGTTAATGAAATCACTGAAGAGACAATAGATAAATGGGATATCTTCTTTGTGGAGAAAGAGAAGGAAGAACTCAATAGACCAAAAAATTTCAAGGTTTGTCAAGAGGATAAGGACAAAGGTAAAGGCAAGGTAGGTGGACTACCCAAAGGGGGAGATTATTGGCATTGCACACTCCAATGAGAATTATAGATGATTGAAGGTGTTTTCATTGATGGCAACCTTGCAATCCTATGGCATCGGTAGGCACCAACACCAACAGACTCTCCACTGGTAGATATTTCACCAACAATGACAAAGATGATTATCGACACCCTACCCAGCAGGATTTTCATTATTGTATTTTGTATTTAATTGTAATATATTTTTGTAAGTCGACAAGGTGTATTGTAAAAAGACTCATATATAAGTATGAGATCTTGTAGATCATTTGAGATGCGAACATGGGAAGATTATTGCAGAAGTAATGTGCAAATATTAAGGAAGATTTTGGAGTAAGGTTTATGGTTATTGTATGAGCTTAAACCAGTACTAAACCTAGTATAGTAGATGTTGAACTAAAGAAGTACATTATATTGGATTTGCATAATCCATTTTGTGAGTCAGTGAGACTTTCTTTTGTAATTGAGCAGTGATCTCTAGGCAGTTGGCCTTCCTGCATGTGCAGGCCTCTATTGTAAGTAATATCCATTCATTGGCCAGTGAGTGAATATTGTGGGTCACAAATCCCACTGAAGTTTTTCCCACACCGGGTTTCCTCTCTAAAAATCTTGTGTTATGGTGTGCTTTCTATTTTGTGTTTATTTTTCATATTTATTGCATTAATTCTTGCTTATTGGTACATTGTTTTGGAATGCAATTTATTTAATAAGGTCAAAAAATATGTAAACCAGTTAGATACTGATTCACCCCCCCTCTTAGTATCTTTGGGAATCCTAAAAATCTTCCTCTAGTCATAACTCCTTGATATTTGTTCCCAATTATCCGCCTTTCAAAGTGATTAAATCTTACATACCTGGGTGTGTTCACTTGCTGTTGTTCTTCAGTCACTGTGGAATTCTCTGATGATGGTGGTGTGACTGGATCAACATTCTATACTGGTGCACTCTGTATAGGTTTATTTGTGATTATTTCAACTACTGGTTCAGAATCCATAGACCTTGAATTTCTTCTAAAGTGTTAATCTATCTTCACATTTGTACTCTCAATGATTTTCTGCAATCTTTTATTAAAACATCTATATGCTTTTCTCTTAGATGAATAACCAAGAAATATTCCTTCATCACTTCTAGGATCAAATTTAGCAATATACTCATCTCTCTTAATGTAACATTTGCTTCCAAATATTCTAAAGTAGTTAAGAGTAGGAATATTACCAAACCATAGTTCATAGGGTGTCTTACTGATTTCACCTTTGATGTGAACTCTATTGAAAGTGTAAATTGATGTATTCACTACTTCTCTCCAATATAGATGAGGTAGATTTGCTTCAGATATCATGCTTCTAGCTACATCCAAAATAGTTATATTCTTCCTTTCCACAACTCCATTTTGCTGAGGTGTCTGGGGCGCTGAAATTTGTCTTCTAATTCCATTCACTTCCAAAATGTATTGAACTCCTTAGATCTAAATTCACCTCCTTGATCTGATCTTAAACATTTGATTTTCTTGCCGGTTTCATTCTCTACAAGTGCCTTGAATAATATTAATTTCCCAAAAGCTTTTGATTTATCCCTGAGAAAAGTAACCCAACACATTCTATAATAATCATCAATGATTAGCATAATGTATCTATCTCCCTGTAGACTTCTTGTTCTTGCCAGACCACATAAGTCAATATGAATTAAATCAAGAACATCATTGGTTTTCTCAGAAATACTCTTAAAATTTTTTCTAACTTGCTTTCCCATTTGATATTCTTTACATACCGGATTATGAGGTTTTACAATCTTAGGTAAATCCCTTACTACCTTAGATGAACTAATCTTTACAATGCAATCAAAATTCACATGACAGAGTCTTTTATCCCATAAACAACTTTCATCAATATGTGCAATCAAGCATGTCTTTTCATTGTTATTCAAATGAAAGATATTACCTCTAGTTTGATTACCGGTTGCAATTTCCAAACCAGTTCTATTCAGGATTTTGCATTTACCATTCTTAAATTGTAACTGAAATCCTTTTTCAACTAATTGACCAGCACTCAAAAGATTATGCTTCAATCCTTCAACATAATAAACATTGTCAGTATTGTTCTTACCATCAAAGGATATAGTGCCTTTTCCTTTGATCAAACAAGATTTGTCATCTCCAAATCTCACTAGACCTCCATTGTATTCCTGAAAAGATAAGAATTTATTGTTATCACTAGTCATATAATGTGAACATCCAGAATCAACAACCCATTCATCCTTCTCTTCAATTTTAGTAGCCAGAGCCTATTCTACTAGTGGAATAGTAGGTGCTAATTGATCTTCTATTATTGCGACAAAATCTCATCCATTGTCTCCTGGTTCTTCATTAGAACCATCAGTAACTCCTTCATCAACATAGTAACATTATTTGTCTCTATTTTTCTTAAAT
The DNA here is from genome assembly GCF_030272615.1 of Cryptomeria japonica. Lineage (NCBI taxonomy): Eukaryota > Viridiplantae > Streptophyta > Pinopsida > Cupressales > Cupressaceae > Cryptomeria > Cryptomeria japonica. The sequence continues at coordinate 178,274,914 of NC_081414.1, forward strand.
CTATATCTCTGATATTCAAGGTTAGGTTTATATGTTCTTTTAGCTTCTTCTCTCAATCTTGCATGTCTATCCAGACATCTAGATGCCATATGACCAATTTTATTGTAGTTAAAACATTTAAACGGTGCTTTACCTTCGTACTTATTTCCAATAGGACCTTTAGGCATTTTCCTTGCAAATAGTGCTTCAAGTTCTTCCAGTTTTCCATTCTCTTGCATAAAGTGCTTTCCAATCAGATTTATCAGCTGATGATGAAGATGTTGTAGATGATGATGCTTTGAAAGCTAAATCTGTCTTAATTGTAGCAACAAGACCAAATTCCTTAAGCTCAAATGCTAAAAGTTTTCCATCCAATGAATCTCTAGATACTGATGTATTAGGCATTGTTATTAACTCATTAATAGTAGTTACTTTCATTTTGTATGTCGGTGGCAATGCTCTTAAAACTTTAGAAACAATTTCATCTTCACTTAAGGAACCTCCACAACATTGTATTCCCAAAATAATTTCATCTTCACTTAAGGAACCTCCACAACATTGTATTCCCAAAACAGTTTCATTAACCTTTTCCATAAAAGAAAAAATTCTTTCATCTTCTTCCATTTTCAAATTTTCATACTTGACCTGGAAGCATTCCAGTTTTGCAATTTTGACAGTGGAATCACCTTCGTTCAATGTCTCCAATTTATCCCAAATAGCTTTAGCAGTTGATTGGTCTGATAATCCCATGATTTGTTGATCTGACGAGGCACTCAAAAGTGCTTCTCTTGCTTTGCAATCATTCTCTTGATCCTTAGCAAATGTAGGTGGATTAGGTTGATCTTGTGTAGGACCAATACAACCATTCTATGTAACATCCCATATGTCTTTCCCAATGCAATTCAGATGTGTCTCCATTCTGATCTTCTGTATACCATAGTTAGTTCCATCATGTTTTAGACTATCATTCTTGAAATAGTTAGTTGCCATAGAATTTCCTCAAGTTGTTAAACTTCCACAAATAGAGGACCAAGCTCTAATACCAATTGTTAGGACCTAGAGGCAACTGAGAGGGGGGGTGAACCAGTTGTCTAATAATTCCAACCCAAATATAACTTAATCAAACTTGATACTTAATACCAGTAAACCAAACTTAATGTCGGTAAATAGATTAATAGTTAATATCAATACTAGTGAATCTTAATGCATGAAACAAAAAGAGAAACAACATCCACAACACATAACATAGAGTTTTGTATGTGGAAAACCTATAAGGGGAAAAACCACGATGGGAAACCTTACCCACAATCGAATGATACTAGTGTAGATAATATGTGTATACAAATGGGGTCTGCACATGCAGAAATGCCAGCTGCCTAGATCTCATTGCTCAATCACAAGAATGGGCATCTCACTGACTACAACTGGATGATTAAATCCAATGATAATGTACTGCTCAAGGTAGCATCTTCAATGCTGGATTCAATACTGGTTAAGCTCTGATTATCTTCTTCAAACCATCCTTGACTCTTCAAATGATGTCTGCATGAGTAGCTCTACTTATATTTGCATATATTGAATATCATAACCTTAGCATACCCTATTACATACCATTACATTAATCTCACAAATGAGATCTTACATTCTATACCAAAACCTAAGACCAAATGTGTAGGTCTTCTCACTATGAATATTACAATAAAATCAATTACAAAAAGTCAAGATGCAATGCATCATGTCGGTTAAAAAACAATATTAATTGATAAAACCATCTTCATAACATGTCGTGCTGATCTAGAATAGATAACCTGTGCCGCTCCATAACCTAGACCAATTTGTCGGTAACAACAAATATGTCAACCCAATTAGATCAATAACCAAATCATCAAAACCAAGTGTCCAAACCATGTCTTTGACATAACCAAGTGATCTCTAGATGATAACAAGTCATTCCAAGTGTCAGTGAACAATATAGCCTGCTAGTGAATCAAATACCGATGACTGTGCATAAGTCATTGAACTTGTCGGTGAACATAACCAAAGATCTCCAGAAGGATAAGTGTTGATAAGTGTTTTCATAAATGACAAAACCTATGCAACATATCCATAATACCAACAACAATTTCACTTTGGTGTGCAATGGGTATGTTGAAGAGGTGTGGAAGGTCAATTGGGGAAAATTTGGTCTATTGTTTAAATATATTTGTGTAGTTCATGAGGTCAATTTGTGGCCATGATGTTTTCTTTACAAAAAAGGACTTAATTGAAGGGTGATAGCTTAAAATCTACTATGCATCCACTTACAAGGACTCAATCATAACTAAAATGAAACCTTTAAATTGAGAAGATAAAAAAAAATTATTATAAACATGCGCATGTTATGTTTGCAATATGGTGAGCATGCTAGAGAGGAGATTAAAAGAGGAGGAGGTAAAAAAAGATGGAGCAAGGGAGAGGGGGAGATAAATATAGAAAGAGAGGAGATGGAGAGGAAGAGACAAAAGAGGAAGAGATAGAGAGATATATAAAGGAAGAGGGAGCATATATATATATATATATATATATATATATATATATATATATATATATATATATATATATATATATAAATCTCTAGCTCTATCTCACCATATATATATATATATATATATATATATATATATATATATATATATATGGTGAGATAGAGCTAGAGATTTAGAGATATAGAGAGGGGGGAAGATGGAGAGAGATAGATAAATGAAAAAATAAAGATGGAGAGAGGGTGAGAGAAATAAGGGAGATAGATATATATTGGAATAGAAAGAGAGAGATTGATGCAGCCATAACCGGTAAAAACTCTCAAAAGAGTCAACTGACTTATGTAGCAAGAGAGACACAATGAAAGAAGCAAGCAAATATAACAAATTCACATAAACAGATAATATTAAAACCTTATAACTTCTAGCAATCATCTGGCAATCATCCAATTATCATCAAAGAACATTTGGTAATTAATCAGTTACATGCAGGCTTCAAGATAAATACAATCCAACTGGGACTCTAAGAAATAACTAGATCATAACATGCGAATTTCAATCCTTATTCTTAGTTCTACTTCCTCTACCCCCTACAAATGAATACATGATAACATACTTATACCCACCAGAACACTTTTGGGTTGGCCTCATAAGATTACATCCACCAATGTAGGAAAATGAAATGTGTAATTAGGTCAGCCCTAAGAATTAAGAAATGTTTTCAAAAAATAACAGCCAAGTGATGTGGTTCAGGGGGGAGGTTGGGCACATGCAAAAGAACATCAGACAAGACCCAAGATGGATCCACATGCCAAGAACTGCATCGATAAGGAAGGAAAACCAACCGGTAAGCACAAGAACTATCCCAAAACATAGAAACACTCAACTAGAAGTGATAATTGACCAGAAGAGAACCCAAATTAACAAGAAATCTTGAAGCAAGAAAACAAAACCTTCTAGAAATCAAAAAGATCTTCCATGACAAACAAGCAACTGCCATTAAATACCAGTAATAATACATAAAACTACACAAAGAACTAAATAAGAAAAAAATTGAAAGGAAATATTTCTGGTTGATGCAAGATTTCTCATCGACTGGGGATGCTCCCGCATTAGACAACATAGGTAGAAAAAGATGTTCCATGAGAGGCAACTCATGAACATCTAAAAGGATTCAGAATGAAGATCCCATGCTCATTTCTGATCCAAATATCTTCTTTATCTACCAACCTCTGTTTTAACTCTTTCGCTGCCTCAACCAACTTCTCTAACCTTTGCCTCCCTTTATTTCCCTTTCTTTGCTTCAGATCTGCACATTGTCTCTATGTTTGCAACTTTGGTTTGGTTCTACCACAAGACTTCATCTGGTATGTCACCATAAGCTCTCTATGGATCGGTTCCATCTATCCATCAGGCTCAACTATTAGATCCTTCTACAAACCCATGTCACCCTCCAGTATAACCTTTGCAACTAGTTCTATCTGATGTTTCTTCAAACCCTCTAATATAACCTCTGCCACTAGTTTCCTGGTATTGCTACTTCTCTCAGGACTGAGATTCTTCACCTCCTTTTTCTCTTTCAAAGAAATCAATGTGAAATTTTGTCCATCCTTTTTCAAAAGTAACTAGGTTTCTTCTACAGTCATAAATAGCCCCTCTATTATACTACCAAGGTTTTCCCAACAAGATATTACAAACACTCATAGACACAACATCACATTAAACTTCATCTCTGAAAGGCCCAATATTGAAACTCACCAAACACTACTCCTTTATCTCTATCTTTTGATCATCTTGTAACCAACTTACCTCATAAGGACAAGGATGATTAAGGCTCTTCAACCCAAGCTTCACAACTATCTCCTTAGATACTAAATTATCAGTACTTCCACTATCTACAATGACCTTACAACACTTACCACTTGACTTGCACACAGTCTGGAAAAGAATCTTCCTTTGAGTAGATCCGGTATCCTTTCTTCTGAACATAAGGGTTTCTTCTTGCTCTGGTATACAATTAGTTCTAGTACCATCCGGTTCTTCACTTTCCATACAACTTCTTGCCATCCCTTGCTTACATTCATAGAATCTATGTTCGATTTCTCCACACTTGAAACATTTGAAAGGAAATTCTCTATTGATATTGCTACTACCTTTCCTTGGTGTCTTCTGTTTTGGTTCTTTACTCCACCTAGGTTTTGAATCCTCTTCTTCAACCGGTTTCTTCATACTATCACTCATCTTGAGTTTCTCCTTTCCCTTATTTGGTTGTCTTCTCCTCATCTTCTCCTTAGCCTTCAAAGCATACTGGTAAGCTTCTTCAATTGTGGAAACCTTCAACATACTCATCTCATCTTGAATGTTAAAAGCAAGTACATTGATGTACCTTGCCACCTTTTCTCTGCCCATCTCTTTATGTCTAGATCTAATCACCACCTTGTAGAATTCCTCAGTATATTCCTTCCCAAAAATGTTTCTCTATTTCAGGTTCTGCAACTTCTTGAACAGCTCCAATTCATAGTCTCCTAGTATGAACTTGGCCTTCAATCTTGCAACTATCTATCTCCACTGGGTGATCTTCAATTCACCATTCTGCACTCTATATTTTTGGAATTATTTCCACCATAAGGCAACATGCCCTTTCAACTTGGCTTGTGCCAACCAGACTCTCTGTGGGTCCTTGACATCCTCAAATTCAAAGTAGTCCTCTAACTCTCTGATCCAATTGATAAGATCCTCTGGGTTTAGCATTCTAGAATAGTTGGAAACCTCAACTTTATGAACTTTACTTGCTTGCACCACTTCTCTTAGGAGTCTTTCCTCTCTTTCATCTTATGGTCCCTTAGGTTCCTCAATCTTTTCACCGACTTCCTCATATTCATCCTCAAAATTAGGGTTTCTCCATAAACTAGCCAAAGCATTTTGGATTTCATTCCTTACTCCACTCTTGAAGTCTTCCATCATATGCTCTATCCTTCAGGGGTTTGTCCTCCTTGGTGGCATCTCTCCTTCCACTCTAGTGAATTGCCTTTAATCGATGATCTGACAGTCAGTTTCAATTGCCTCCCCTTGGTGATCTATTGAACACATGTGCATCTTGCCTCCAATCAGCAATCCATCCACCCCAAGGAATGCCTCAATGTTTGCAAACGATTCTTCCACCAGCCAGTCCATAACCAACTCTGATACCACTTGATACAATCATAACTAGTAAAAACCCTCAAAAGAGTCAACCATCTTATGCAAAAAGAGAGAAACAACAAAAGCATCAAGAAAATGTATTAAATTCATATAAACTAATCAAATTGAAACCTTGGAACTTCTGGCAATCATCAGATTATCATCAAAGAATATCCAGTAATTAACTGGTTACATGTAGGCTTCAAGGCAAATACAATCCAACAAGGACTCTAAGAACCAACCAAATCACAACATGCAAATATCAATCCTTATTCTTAGGTCAACTTCCTCTACCCCGTACAAATGAATACATGATAACATATTTATACCCACAAGAACACTTCCGAGTCATCCTCATAAGATTACATCCATGAATGCAAGAAAATGAAATGTGTAATTAGGTTGGCCTTAACAATTAAGAAATCTTTCTGAAAAATAACAACCAAGTGATGTGGTTCAAGGGGAAGGTTGGCCACACACCAAATAATATCAGATGATACCGAAGATGGATCCACACACCAAGAATCATGTCGGTAAGGAAAGAAAACCAACTGGTAAGCACAAGAATTGTCCCAGAACATAGAAATAGTCAACCGGAAGTGACAATTGATTGGAAAAGAACCCAAATGAATAGGAAATCTGAAATCAAGCACATGAAACCATCTAAATACTGAAAATAAGATCTACCATGAGGAACAAGCAACTACTGGTACATACTGGTAAGAATACAAAAAATAGCACAAAGAACTAAACAAGAACAAAATTGAAAGGAAATACTTTTGGTTGATTCAAGATTGCTCATCAACCGTGGATGCTCCTTCATCAGAGATATAGAGATATATAGGAAGAAAAAGGGAGAGGTAGAGATAAAGAGATAGATAGGGGGTAGGGATGGAATGAGGGAGGGACAAATGGGGAAAAATAGAGAGGAGGGTAAGATGGAGATAGAGATTGGCCCAAAGAGAGACAGTGGGGGGTATTGATATAGATATCTTGGAAAATATAGATATATAGCTCAAGAAAAGTGAGAGAGATAGAGATATATGTATAAAAAGAGATTTATAGACTAGCTAGAGAGAGATGGAGATATATAGAAAAAGACATATTGTGCAAGAGATATATATTGAATGAGAGAGAGAGGGAGAGGGAGAGGGAGGCAAGTGAGAGAAAGGAGCTAACAAAGACAATGACTAGAGATAAATCATTAGAATTTAGAGAGAGGGAGAGAGTTAAATATGGATAGAGAGAGAGAGTATATACATTATAGAGAGAATAAGTAGAGAGATATAAAAAGAGGGAGTAATGGGGTGATAGAAAAAGATAAGATATAAAGAAAGAGAGAGAAGAGATGTACAGGGATAAAAGGAGATATATATAGGGATAGAAAGGATCTAGAAAGTAAACATAATTTGTAAAATATTAAGGGGGTAAGAAAGAGGAAGAGATGGAAGGGGGGAGAGAGAGACACACACACATATTTAGAGAATAGAAGGGAGATATAAAAAAGGGTGAAAGAGATAGGTTTAAATCTTGGAGGAGAGCAGAGAGTGAGATAGAGAGATGGGGGAGAGAAGAGGAGAGGGGGAGTGATATGTAGAGAGATAGGTATAGAGATTGAGGAAGATAAAGAGAGTAAAATAGAGAGAGAGTGGTTAGTGATTACTAAAATTTAATTATGAGAATTTATAAGATCTAAAGCTTGGGGAGAGAGAAGAGAGTGAGATAGAGAGAGGTGAAGGGCGGAGGAGAGGTATAGGAAAATAGATAGGTCTAGAGCCTAGGGGAGGAAAAGAGCATGAGATAGAGAGCTAGCAAGTGAATGATGATATAAGCCCACTGATTACCAAAATTTGTCTATCTGAAAAATTATAAGATCTCAAAAAATATAGAATTTGCACCTATCCAGATTTTTAAAAAATTATATATTATTGTAGTGTACTTTATTCTTTACATTTTTTTTTCATTTTCGATTATTTAAGTGCAAGCTATGCTTCACGCATGAACATGTACCTGATTTTTAGGATGTGCCCATTTCAAAAGATCATAAAAAAAATACTCAACAAAATATTTCAGAAAAATACACCTTCTAGTGTTCACTCTTAGCTATCTTTTTACCAAAGGATTTTTAAAAATACTAAATCTAACAAAGACTTTTTTGATGCACATGCCAGACACTATGTTATGTTGTTCAGAAAAAATCAGGAATTGTTTTTCATGCATGAAGGATTTGACCCCTTTAGTTTTTTCCAATATTACAAAAATTAGTAGTTTGGAAACTAGATAGAGATTTCTACAATATTTGTTCTTTGAGTATCTTCATATTTTTAGTGGACGAGTCTAGAAAAAAAGGTGTCCACTTATACCTCTCTTTTTGCACTTACCCTACATGGATTATAATTTAAGTAACATAACTTCTTACATTAAAAATTAACTTATAGTATCATATCCTATGAATGGACAATGTGCCATAAAACATTAATTTTTTTTACGTAATCACAACATCATAAAGTTTATACCACAACTACTCATGAATGTAGACATTAGAATAATCATCAAAACCATATCCATAATTGCACTAATCATTATATTAACACCCACACACACATCTAAACATCACATAGTCTTAATAAGATGTCTATCAAACCCAAAAATCATTAACTTAGTTAATCAAGCAAAGAAATATGTCCAACCATGTATAGCATGATCATAGTCTAAAAATCACATAGAACAATCAAATGATATCAAAATAGACTAGGGTCCATAAATATAACGGTGGGTCTCATAGATGTTTTGACTATGATTACTTGCATTAATAATGAAAATTTTGGTCCTATAAATCTTTCTTTTTATTTATTTGACGTATGTTATAGGGTAACTACTATGACAAATGAATTTTGCTTTTATTATTGAAACTAGGTGAAAATATTTTGATACTAATTAATTGATTAATTAATTGTGAAAATCTTGGTAGTTACCATTAGAGTGAAGGAATAATATTAATTGAATAATAGAAAATATATTCTTTAGCATTATTGATATTCCATTATTGAATAATAAAAAATTTATTCTCTAATATTCAGTTAATATTACATAGATTGAATAAACTAACTTTAAAAATAAAAAGATTACCAAATACACTCACTATAATTATATCTTGGTTATAATTATAGTTAGAATTAGGTTTATAATTCAATTAGGGTTAGATCTATCTTCTATTAGCTTAGTGTTAGAGTTTAATTAGGAGTAGGGTTCAATTAGTATTTAATTAAAGTTATAAAAGAAATTTTTGAGTCATGGTTAAATTATGGTTATAGTTCAAACATGGTTAGGGTAAGGCTAAGGTATAAAGTTAATTTGAAGCAAGGGTTAAGGATCAACTAAGCTTATAGGCAAAACTTGTGATTTAGATTTAGGGTGAAATTATTGTTAGGGATTCAAAGTGGTTAGGAACACAATTCAATAAGGATTATAGTTATAGTTGGAATTAATGAAATGGATTTTATTAGAGTTAAAATAGGGTTAAGGTAAGGGTTAATATTATTGTTCAACTTAGGTTAGGCATTAGTATGTGTTAAATTTAGGATATAACTTAATTTATAACTAGTATAGATATCATCTACATAAATACTTAGAGATATCAATTGAAACTATTTTATCTACCTTAAAATTATTTGATTTTAATTTAAACTATATTTATTGCATACAAAAGAATTTAAATTTTATTGTATCTATATTGTTTATTTTTTACCTAATACAAAATTTTTATTTAATAATTGACATAGAATTTTTTATATTTAAATTCTAAACTTCTTATCATTATTCAAAAAAATCATTAAAAATAAAAATTTCTTAAATATATTTTTTAATTGAATTTTTCTATTATATACTAATAGTTTTAAAAAGAATATTTTCCTATAATTATGAAATTTTAATTTTTTTTTAAATATCTTTGTTTTTGTTTAATATTTATATATCTATCTAAAACATAATTTTGTTGAGGATATATATTGTTTTATATGATATTTATGTTTAGAATATTATTTTTATATAAATAATATTAACATTTTGACATGTGAATGGTTGTCTGTAGCATCATAAATTGTACATCCTTAACTAGGTGGCACAATTCCACGCTTAGGTTAGCACCCACCTTAGTGTGTTTGTATTTTTGCATTTTAAATTCCTTGTAAGAATTTAATTAATTATTTTAATTAAATCTAAAGTCTTCTTTTATCTCTCCACACATCATAAAATTGGGCCCTTTACCCTAAGTTTGCCCCTCTTTGTTTCATTCTTTCAATCAATTGATTCACCAAAAGCCCTAATTATGTCTTATTTCAACCTTCAAGGCCCGATTTCTCATATCTAAACACCTTGAATCTTTACATACTCCTGGAATTTACTTTACAATCACAATATCTTGCTTGTCGGAAAGTTTGGAAAAAAGGTTGGTCAGACCAAGAGGCTACCTCTTCGTTCTGACTTTTTCACCCTAAATTTTGGGAGCATGTTGTGGCGGTATTTTAGTGTTTAAATCTAGATACTATTTTAAATGGAAAAAGAGGTCTCTACCACTTCACACCTTAACATCATTATTTTCATATCTATAAATTAAAAAATTGTTAAAGTTGTGTCATTTGCCAACTAATAACATAAAAAATAGAGGTTTATGTTATTCAATTTTTAACCTACATTAACTGCAACTTGATTAAGGAGGAGCTAGTTTTGAAAGTAAAAGCAATATTATCAAGAAATTAACATAAGATTTTTTCCATTATGAAAAAATCATAGAAACTTTCAATAATTTTCTTAAATCATTCTATTTTTTAATACTATTTTGAAAATTATAATTTTTTTTATTCATTTTAATATATATATATATAAATAATTAATAAATTTTAATCATAAATTAATTTTTATCTTATTTAGTAGATAAAACTTCATTCTAATATTTATATTATAAAATTTATAATTATTAATTGTTATTTTATTAAGTTATAATCATAGTTGATATTTTTTTTTTTTTTGATTGATAAAAGGCCAAAGCCAAAGAATTTTATTAATTGAAAAATAGTTACAATTACACCTTCATTCAGTGTGGGCACTGGTAGGAAAGAATGGAGGAAAGAAAACCTCTAGTCTAGCCCAGATCCTGTAAGGATCAGAAGAAAAATGAAAGTTAAGTTACAATAATGGGGATGATAATGATTCCCTATCCAGGGTAGTCTAAGTTACAATAATGGGGATGGTAGTGGTTCCCTGTGAGGATAGTATTGAAGACGCTTGAGAAAATCCCTTCTATAAATTAGAGTAGCAACCCTCTAATTTCTTGGGGCAACCCTTCTTTATGTAAGCATCATCCCTATCTTTACCTAAAATAACAAGGTTAGGCATGTCCTACACCCTAAGTTGTACAAACACTCTTGATATTTCCCACCATAATGCTAGAAAAAGAAAAGCAAACACAGATTAGCTTCTAATCTAAAATTCACAGTTGATCATATCTACAGGATGGTCACCCTATTAACATAAAAACATAAAAACTCAAGATATTAGCCTCACAAAATTTCCAAAAAGCATAACGAATGGTCATTGCTCAAGACCCATCATAGAAGATTAATGGATAAGCTAACTATACAATCAACAAGAAGACTCCCATAACAAGTACTACCTAGATACCATGATGGACTACCATCCATCATAGGTTTCAGTTCAAATAGAGATCCCTCCATGCCCTAATTGTATATCATGGGAAAGCTTAAGAAAAATGAAAAACTATCTAAGTGAGCCTAGTCCTAAAGAGCTAATACTAGAAATAACTAGGAAGAAACTAAAATTGAAAGATCAACATTTTTGTATATATATAAGCATATATAAATATGGATATATAGTTGTATATCTATATATATTCAAAATATATAAATCTATATAATGGTAGTAAAAGGCAATTAAAGCTTGAAGTTCACAGAGATAGTTTTAGCAAAGCATACATATTTATGAGACATCTTATCAAAGATCTTTAAGCTAAGTAAAAACATCCAAATGTAATTGGTCTGTTACTTCTGAAAACATAAAAGGAGTTCCTCGAAAACAAAAGCATACCACCACAAAGATCAAACTACACAAAAGGAACCCAAGATGCAAAAACCTAGAAGCATGCCATCCAGAAGGAGCTTCAACCTTTCTTGTCTGGTCTATGAGGAGGCTTGGAGCTAGAGCTCTCTGGTTTTGTTGCTAAAGGGCCAACAGGGGAGTGTGGGATTGGCACATTATCAGGGATAATCATGATATTATTCACCTCTAGATAGTTAATCAACCATTTATCATGAGGAGGTTTCTTAACTTGAAGAATCCATGAGAGGAAAAGGAGGTTTCTGCTTCTAACAGGATGAAGAGCTTCGAAGGCCACAGGTTGTCAATTAACAAAATGGGGTAGCAAGGAATTGTGTTATTTATTCTAATAAGAATATCATAATCTTGAGGTTTGGGAGCCGTGAGTTCCTCACCTATGTTGATCACCACCCTTTCTAATTTGTCCAAGATGTCTTTAATGAAGACCTTCTTGCATAGTTTCATCACAATATCCCTATCTTTCTCAAAATGCATTGCAAGGGCTAAAAACATTGCTACAATGTCAGGGTTCACTGTGGTCCGGTCCTCATTCATGATGAAGTCATTCCCTAGGAATTTCATTACAGCTCCAGAGATCAAAGGGTTTTGTTGGACGAGAAATCCCTTCATTCTTTCTTCCTTGATCTTTCCCACAAAGGCCATCTAGCATTTCAACCCAAGAATCCTGAGAGGGGTATCCATTGTAGCTCAACTGAAAAATGACAAGGAATACCAACTTGGTGTTCTAAATAGAACTTGCACTTTTAATGCTTCATAATGAGAAACTTCATAATGAGTTGATACAATGCAAGGAAAGCAATCTCTGAGGATCATGTTCATAATTACCACTACCTTAAGCCATCAAGCTAAGGGTACTTCATCTATCAAATTACTAAGTGAACGTCACCTCGGCTTTGCAAGGAGCGGTCAAGAAGATTTGATCGAGAAAGAGAGCTGACATATGATTTCCAACCATAACATCTCATACGTCTACTAGGCTAGCTAAATATAGGGGTTCATTTAGGAGAAATAGAGAAGAGGATAGTTGGGTAAGTTTTAGTTCTAGTAGAAGGCAATATCTACATGAATAATAATACCTATATATCCATGACCACATATATCAGAGTTGCGAGATATGCAAGCACGTTTATATACCTATTTTTATTTATGTATGGTATTGCCTCCTTCTAGTCTTAAAACTTATCCATACAGAGGAACAAGACTATATAAGGCTTGAAGAAAGGCTAAATTCAAGAGAACTCAAGTAAATAAGAGTAAATGAGACTTGCGGAAAAATATATATATACCTATATATATGCATCTATATCTATACATATATATGCATATGCATCTATATATATGCGAGTAAATATGCATATATATATATATATATATATATATATATATATATATATTTAAAAATATGTTTCTAAATATATATAAATATGTATATAAAGACATATATACCTACAAATATATATAAGTATGTATATAAATATAAGAATATATGAGTATATATATGGATAAAAATATATATATATATTTTATACAGATGTATACATAAGAATATATATGTATCCATATATATATATATATATATATATATATATATATATATATATATATATATATATATATATATATATATATATATATATATATATATATATATATATATATATATATATATATATATATATATATATATATATATATATATCAATAGAATATTAATACATCAGAAGAGAATGTGAATGCTTATCTATCCAAGTTAATTCCTATAAAAGACCCTAGACTGCAAGCGAATGAGTGTGTGTGTGTGTGTGTCCTTATATATATATATATATATGTATATACATATATATATACATGTATATATCTATATATACATATATGTATATATATATGTGTATATATATACATATATATATATGTATATATATATATATGTATATATATATATGTATATATCTATATATGTATATATATATGTATATATGTATATATATGTCTATATATGTATATATATACATATGTATATATGTATATATATATGTATATATATATGTATATATACATAGATATATATATACATATACATATATACATATATATATACATATATATATGTATATATATATATACATATATACATATATATATATATATATATCTATATATATATATATGTATATATGTCTGCATATATATATATATATATTGGGAGGAGAGACATGCTGATAAATTCTTGGGCTAGAAAACAAAAGAAGGGGTGGCCTTAGGGAGGCTTAGAGAGGATTTTGATGCCATTCGCTCTCATGTTGGCCAGCTCATCCACTCTTTTATTGCCTTCCCTATAAATATGATTGACTGTAAATCTATCAAAACCTTTGCATAAGTCAATAGCCTTTGATAGAAAAGTGTTTAGTCTCTAGTTAGGCATGGTGCCTTGCTTTAGAGCATTGACAATTATAGCCGAATCTCCCTCAATATCCAAAATTTTAACTCCTAATTTCCTACACAAGTGCAGACCCTCCACCAGGGCCATTAATTCCACCCAATTGGTGGTTTTGATGCCAACTGGGGAGGCAAGGGTGGTGATTTATTTGCATTCCCAATTACGAATAAAGCATCCTACACCTGCTTGCCCCAGATTGCCATAGGATAACCCATCAAAGTTTAAATTCACACATCCTTCGCTTGGGGGTTGCCATCTGCATTCAACTCTTGATCAAAGACTTGCAACAAGACCATCCCCTACAAAGGGAGGAAAAGATAAGTGCTCCCAACATTTTTTCATCTTTTCATACCCAGTAGGTTATAGAGGCATTCTTCATTGTGCCAGATGAAAATTGGTTATTCATGAGCTTAGTGGTAGCCAACTCAATTCTATTAATGATTCTATGAACCTCTAGTTTTTCATTCTTAAAGAGACATCTATTTCTTTCCTCCCATAGTTCCCACATTATGGAAGATGGGAGAGATATCCATAAACCCTCATAGAGATAGCCTCACCTAAGGAGAGGCCAAGCTTTGAGCATACTAGAGATGGTGTTGGGGAAGGCCATAGAACACTCAAGTTTTTTGGTGAACCAGACCCAACATTGGGAAGCAAAAGGGAAATTGAGGAGGACATGATTGGTGTCTTCTTCATCTACCTCATAAAGAGGACATCTACTAGGTCCCTCATACCCCATTCTCCTAAATTTTTCCGCAGTTAGGAGGTTGTTCTGAATCGCAAGCCAGGAGAAGATAACAGCCTTAGGCAGGCAGTATCTATCCCAACAAAGTTTCAAGGGAAGCTCAGACATAGGCCTTATATACACTTTGGAGATATGAGAGTACCCATCCTTGGAGTTATAATCCCCTCTTAAGTAACCATCCCATATGAGCTTGTCCTCATGATGACCTAAGGCTATGTTCCTTGTCCTGAGAATTGCCATAAGTTTACATTTATCCCCTTTTAGGATATCCTCATCTTCCCTCTCAATCCACTGCCATCCAGCCCCTTCCACTAAAGGGGAGATATAGTTTTTTAACAGGGGTCCTCTATGTGATTCAAGGAGGTTACGGGTGGCACCAAAGTCATAGATATTTTCAATTGCCTTATACACACCCCATGAATGAGACCAAAAAAGGGCTTTATCCCTGGACCCCAGGTTCCAAGTAAGTTTGTCTAAAATAATACTCCTATAATCCAGCATGAAATTCCATAAGCAGGACCCTTTGGGATGATTGGTTTCTCTGAATATTTGGATAGGATTCCCTTCATTAAGGTATTTATGGTGCAACAACCTTGCCCATTTGAGGTGGGGAGTTCTAAACATTCTCCAGACCAACTTGGCACCTAGGGTTCTTCCCTGATCATGGAGGTTTTTAATGCCAACTCCTCCTTCTTTAGGTTTGCATATCTTGTCCCAAGATATGAGTGATGTTTTTTGGTTATCATTAGCACCTTGCCAAAAGAAAGTTCTGAGATGCTTGTTGAGGTCGGCTAGTTTGGAAGAAGATAGATGTTGACAAGAGAGCCGGTAAATGGGCATAGCTGACAAAACCAATCTAACCAAGGTTGCCCTATGTGTAGATGCAAGCCATTTTCCTTTCTAGGTGTTAATCCTAGACTTGATTTTATTCACCAAGTTGTCCCACAATTTTGAAGATCTCCTTCCCTTGTTGAGGGGAATGCCTAGATATTTACAAGGAAGGGTACCTTGATTGATCTCCAGGATATTGCTGATCTCCATTCCAAATGAGGGGTCTATGTTGAACATGAAAACTGTCCATTTTTTCAGATTCATCTCTTGAACCAAAGCTAACATATAGGAATTAAGGATTTCTTTAAAGGAACTTGCTTCCCTTGTACTTCCTTGACCAAAAAGCATCATTTTGTCAACAAATTGTTGGTGGGTGAAGGAGGGGAGGCCATTGGTAATGGGGATTTCTTGGATCCCACCCTCCTCTTTAGCCTTAGAGATGGATCTTCCTAGGGCTTCTACCATGATGATGAAGAGGAAGGGGGACATAGGATCTCCTTTCTTGAGCCCTCTCAAGCTATTGAAGAAACCTTCTGGAGAACCATTAACCATAACATAGAATTTAGGGGTGGAGATACACTCAAAAATTAGGTTGATCCAGGATTTGGAAAATCCAAATTCCTCCAAGCATTTACATAGAAAGCGCCAGTCAACTTTGTCATACACTTTACTTATATCTAATTTGACTAGCATGCTTGGGGCACTATTGATCTAGACCAAATGAATATCTTCTTGGGCTATAATTACTCCATCATAGATTGATCTATCCGCTACAAAACCAATTTTTTCTTCACTAATGGTAATGGTGAGAAGATTCTAAAGTCTGGCTACTAAGGTTTTGGTTAGGAGTTTATAAAGAGTGTTCCAAAGGGCTATAGGTCTAAAGTCATTGAAGCTATCAGGTTTCTCTTTTTGGGGTATGAGAGTGAGGATGGTATTGTTGATCTCTTTGAGAATCTTACCTGAGTTCCTAACACCTTCTAAAGCTTCCATGATCTCTGTCCCAATAAAACCCTAGTATTTTTGGAAAAAGCTAGTGGGGAAGCCATCTGGACTTGGTGCCTTATCCAGATTCATCTTCATTTGGATAGATTTAACCTCCTCCTCAGAGAATTTCTTTAACAGGCCTTTATTGTGGTTGTCGTTAATGAGTTTTGGGAGATTCTTGATAATATTGAGTTGGCCTCTTAGGTTGGACCCCTCAATATTGTTTAAGATTTTATTAAAGAACCTTACTACCTCAGAGGCAACATCATCCAATTCAGACAAGATGGAGCCTTGGAAATTCTTTATACTGGAAATTCGATTAACCCATCTCCTCTACTTGGTACTATTGTGGAAAAACTTGGTATTCCTATCCCCATCACTCAACCAAGTCTCCCTAGATTTTTATCTCCGGAAGATCTCTTCATTTGACAGTATCTTTTCATACTCAGAGAGTAGTGCTTTTTCCTTAAGGAAGAGATGTTCATCCATCCCCTTCTCTAGAACCTCAGTGTTTACATTCTTAAGGTCATTTTCTATTAAGAGTTTTTTTATCAAAAATATTTCCAAAATTTATCCTATTCCACTCTAAGAGCTTCCTTTTGATAAGATTTAACTTTCTTGGAACAATAAATATTTTTGATCTCGAGAACACAGAGCCTCTCCACCAATTTTCAATTAGGTTTAAAATGTTGTCATCTATGAACCACATGCTCTCAAATTTGAAGGGGTAGTTTCTAGGGGAGTGGTCTGATAATAAGTTTAGTTGGAGTGGGAAGTGTTCAGATCCTGATAAAGGGAGAGGCTCTACTTCCATGGTATAATTAAGTTCCGAGATCCCCCCATGGATAAAGAACCTATCTAATTTCTTAGCAATGTTACATAAACCTATTCTTCTATTGTTATAGGTAAAGGCATTCTCTGTCATCTGGATTTCCAATAGGGAATTCCTATTGATCCAATGATTGAAATCTATAGCCGTTGGAGGGAGTTTTTGACTGCCTCCTCTTTTGTCTTCTACCTTAGTGATGGCATTGAAATCTCCAGCAATGATACATACATCATTTGGTAAACTTCTAAGGAAAGCCTCAAGTTCCATCCACACCCGAGCGTTATCCCTATTCTGGATAGGACCATAAACGTTAATCAATTTGAATCTTAGGTTATTTTTATAGCTTGCTACTGCTCCTCCTATCCAATTTTTCTTAATCTCTAGAGGTGTAAACAAGATAAATGAAGAGTCCTAGATTATAGCTAAGCCCCCTGAGGCCCCTATAGTGGGGGAATGCTTCAGCTGTCTGATGCCTAGTTTTTTCTCAAAAAGGCCAATCTCAGAGGAGTTCATTTTAGTTTATTGGATTAAAATTATGTCTGGTTTTAAATCAAAGATGCAACACTTTAAGATGCACTTTTTGTTAGGGGAATTCAAACCCCTAACATTCCATGTTATGATTTTAATGGCTCTATGGGGAGGAACTTCCCCTCCCTTGCATTAAAAAGAGTAGAAATTTTAGACTGATCCCTTTCTTCCCCATCCTTTGATCTTACTTCAACAAGGGATCTCCTACCTCTTCTCTTACTGAGTTTTGCACAGTTAGGAGAATCTTTAGTTCAAAGATGTGAATGCCTAGAGTGTTTGGATTATCATTTTGTAAATTATCTAATGCTATAAAGAGTTCCTCTGTTTCTAAGTCGACTCTAGCAATATCCACTAGATTTTTGATATAGAGATCCCTTTGTCTTTCCAATTCCTCAGCATCATAGATTTCATCAACAAGTTGATCCATCAGGTCATTTACTACTTCTTCCCCTACAAAATTGGAAATGATGTTAATTTCCTTAGCCACTCGATCACTCTCAAATTCTACAATTGTATCAAAACCATCCTTCAGAGGTGGAGGGTGATCCTCTGCCCCCTCAAAGGCCTCAACACTTGAGACTTGAGAGATTGGTTGACCCTACAAGGATGCCACTCCTTGTACCAAGGAGAAACTATCCTTCTACACTGATTGCATAGAGGAGGTTAGTTTCATGAGAGGGGGAGACCTCAAGGGACTCAGCCTCTTTGGAGGGATGGGAGAAGTAGATGATGAAATATTTGCAAGTCCAAGTTGACCCTTTTGAGGGGGCAACTCATTGATTTTGCCTTCTTCCAAGTCTCGATCCCTAAGCAATGAGTAGGGGAGAAGGGAGTGAGAGGTATTGATAGGGGATCTTTTTGGATGGGAATGAGGACATAGGATCTCTAAAGTTTTCGGGGTGAGATGATTAGGGTTAATTTTAGCCTTATTGCCTTCAAAAGTAAAACCCTCTCCTACCACAAACCTGAATGAGGCACCATCACACTTGAGAAACGATCCAGGGGGAGGCTTCTCATAGGGGATCTTCCTTGGAATAATGTCTTTGAAAGAGCCATTATAAAAGGGTAATTGTAGGGTTAAACTACAATTATCACATTTGAGTGTAATGGGCTCTAAAGATTTAACGTTTATATTCATTTTAATGATAAGAAGCTAGTTAAAGAAGCGAAGGGCTCATTTTTTAACTTCTACAAATTTACCAATTTTATTGCTTATTATTCTTAAAAATCATTATTTCACAATTCTACAGGAAATTTATCAAGTGAAATTTCTCTATTAACCATGCAAGAATTTAATTGAGATGGTAGAAAGAAGGGTTGCCCTTCCCAACAATCAAACCTGAAACCCTTGAATGTTAATATGTCCCCATTTAGAAAACTATTTCTCAAACCTTGATTACCACATTCAATAGGAAGGAAATTATCAAGAAGGATGTCAATTTTTACCTGGTTATTGAAAGAAGAGAACAACTAGATAGCAATCAGTACTAACAAGATCCCCCAACCTTTCCATTGAGAAAAGATCATATGCTCATTGCAATGCATTTGATACCTGGCCTGAGTTTGGGAATCAATTTCAATGACTAGCCTGTTTGAAGTTGCTGGAGGATTTGAAGGTAAATCCATCTTCAAATGCTTTTCTTCCTTAGAATTTTGATGATTCATGATAGAATGGTGACCTAGGGTTTCCAAACCCTTTGATAATTTATCCAAGGAATTTTGTGTAGGAAAAGTATAGCAAGAAGAGGAGCTTTTTTGGATGGTTAGGTTTTACAAAACCCTCCTCTTGGCAATGGTTGGAATTCCAATTGTGGCAATTTGGTTGCCCTAATGCCCTTTTATTTTTGTGACTTACCATATGCTAGTCCTGATCCCAACCCTTGCAGGGAAGAGGGGGAGCCCTAACCGTTTCAATCAGAGAATATTTTGTTTTTGGAAAGAAGGCCTCTTTTTCATGGGTCCATGATATGGACATAACAAGATGCTCAGTCCAAGAGTTGTTTTCCAAAACAGAGAAGCAATTAGCAAAGCCCTTGTGAATTCCTCACGGCAGATATGAATGCTAGAAAATGGTTGTCGATGCTTTGCATTGATTTTTTGCACGCAGAGCCATATTTTTCACCCTAAGTATTCCACATATCTTATGGGCTTTAATTTATATAAATACAATTGATATTACATTAGTATAATTAAAATAATATAATTTCAAAATAACAACAATTTAAAATTAAAGTAATTAATTTTTTTTTTAGTTTTTATTATAATACTATACTACTTGTCATACTCACAACTATTGGCACTTGTAGACACCTAAAAAAGTCATATTTATGATCATACTAATTATTCATGTTGTTGATTAAATAGTTCTATAATTATTTAATTGACACAATTACCAGTCTTCCCAATTAAACTAATCCATATTTTATCACACTCATCACTAATTATTTTTCCTTAATTATTTATTAGTTAATTATTCCACTTTAACATTAATTAGATAATCTTTATTATTTAATTAATTATAATCTCCACTCTTTAATTAAATAATATTTTATTATTTAATAAAATTGTTCAATTTCAATCTTCTGATAATTGAATATTTTATTCAATTAGCTAATTATGACTTTGGAATGTAAATGAATATCCTTTATTTGATTTTCCAAATCATTAATTGTTATTACTTATCAAATTGCCATTAGTTTTTATATCCAAAGTCATACTATATACTCTATTCGGTTAACACTACCGAATCATGTAGTTGGTAAACATAGAGAAGTTGGTTTGCATAGTTTAGTTAGTTATAGAAGAAACTAGTTACAGAGCCCAGTATGCACTGAGCTGTCTACTGAGTACCATTATATGTCTACCGAGCAGTAAAGATAATACACCGAGTTGATATACATTGAGTGTAATGTGTTACCAGATTCATTGAACCTGGACACACATATGAAAACATGTTACAATATCAAGGAACATAGAACCATTATAACATTGGAAATTGCACTTAAAGATTGTGTATGATTTTGAGATCATCTAACCAATGAAATATTTTGAATAGTTATTCATTTGAGGAATCATGTTTGTAAGATCGAAGTAATGAATCAGATCACCAACATAAGAGATCTATTTATATAACATGAATTCAAGGTTAGAAATATAGTGTATAAGAGAGACAAGGATATACACAAGTGTATGAAGGAACACATGTGCAATGCATGAGAAAGCACTAAGTGTTATGACTATTATAGAGACACAGAGGTCACCGAGAAAGTTTTCAGAGAACAATTAAAGAACAGAGTAAACAGAAGGGTTTACCGAGTTACTATATGGATTGCCGAGGTATGCTATAGGCAAGGTAATATCATTATTGAGCACATAGAATCTGCTATAACAGTTTTCAGATGTAAAGTTGTAGATAGTTGTAAAGATTTTATTGAACATTTTTTAAGTTGTAAGAGAAACCTTTAACAGGGTAAAAGACTCTAAACAAGTCTATAAATTGTAAAGCCTCTAACTAGGTGTAGCATTTAGATTAATTGTTGTAAAATCCTTTAGCAAGGTAGATCTAACAGATCTTGATACTCCTAATAGGGTAAGCTATCAGAAATAGCTAAATTTGTAGCTCTAACCGAGCACCCTTTATTATTACAGTAGTGAAGTTGTGGGTGCCATCCCCACCCCAGTTTTTCTCTCTAACCAATAGTTTCTGCGTAACCAAAACATATGTGTTATGGAGTGAATCATGTATGATTGTTATTTATTTGTTTTAGCTTTATGTTATGTTACAACAGTTTTTGGTTTATGCATAATAGTAAAGATATTGTTGTTAAAAGGATTTGAAGTACTGATTCACCCCTCCCCTCTCAGTACATTAGCTTTCCATATTGGGCCTAAAAATTGGTATCAGAGCTTGAATCTTGGAAAAGAGTTTAACTGCCTAAAGAGAAATATCTTATCTATGGAAGGCTATAAACAATCTCAGAGGATTGTGTATCTGCAAGTAGAGCTAGACCATGCTAATCAAGTGATTGCAGACATGCAAAGGCAAATGCAAAAATCTCTGAAAGTGAGAAGAAGACTATCTCATGATTTGTAGGACTCTCAAGAGTTAGTGGAACAAATTGAGACATCATCTGAGAACAGTATGTCTAAAGAGACTGAAGAAATGATTGGAGAATTGAAAGAAAAGAACAAAGCACTGGCTAATCAACTAAAAGCAATGAAAAGAGAACATGAACATTTCAACACATAGATGACTGGAAATCTTGATGCATTGAGGAAAACCGAGGATAAAGTAAGAGATCTAGAAAGAGAGAAACAACAACTTGAAACTTTAGTATCTATTAAGAATGATGAAATCATAAGGTTGACTGGGATTCAACAAAATATGACATATCAACTAGGTTATGCACATCATGAAGCAAATCTGGAAGATGATGAGAATCAAGCATTGAAACTTGAAGTATCAAGGTTGACCAATGAACTTGAAACATAAAAGAAATCCAAAGAAGCACTGAAGAAGAGTTATGAAGCATCAAAGATGTTGAATGAGAAACTGAATACAAGAAGACCCAACAAAGATGTGGGACTCAGTTACAAAGGAAAAGACTTTACTGAGAAGGGAATCCATACTACCAAGGGAGGAGAATCATCAAAGAAAGTAGGAATCAAGAAGAAGATTAGAAGAAAGAAACCTATTTGCAACTACTATGGAAATCAATGTCATACTGCCAACATGTGCCAAATCAGAAAAGGTAAGCAATCGAATGTCACTAAGTCCAATGGTTATTTTTACAACTGCAATAAATATGGTCACACATTTAACCAATGTAGGACAAAGTCTGTTAACAATTATCAGAAGGCAAAATTCAAAGGGTTTTGTAAAAACTGCAATAGATATGCACATAGTACCAAGAAGTGTTGGTTTAAGCAAAAGAACTACATGTGGTCTGCACACCGAGATAACACAAGAGGTTACCAAACTTACATAGATCCTTACCGACAATATGCACCAGTACCATGGGATTACAATACAAGGATATGGTGTGAATGTTGTGGAAGATATGGACATATAAGTGCCAACTATTTTATAAGGTTTGGAATGAACAACCGAAGATCATGGAGAAATCCTGGTATGGCATGTTTTCATTGTCACAAAGTTAGACACTTGGCTGGAGATTGTAGAGATCAACCTAGAAAAGACATTGAGCAAATAAAAGAAAAATTACAAATGATTTGGAAAAAGAAGGAAATTGTGCCAAATGAAGAATGCACCTTACCTATCGAGTTAGGTGCACCTATTCCAAATTAATCAATAAAGGTATGAAGGGACTACATTCTCTCAAAGGTTAAATCTTAAACATTTCCTATTATTTTATGTACTTAATTCAAAATTTGCATAGTTAAGATGTATTAGTAAGTTTGAAATTCTATCAATGTCTTTTATAGCACTATACAAGAAGCCTATCAAGTTGGTAAATGAAGGAAATTTGGTTACTTGGCTAAAGCACAAAAAGGAAAGAAAGTTTAAGTGGAACTAAGTGCATTTAATGTTTTGACCTAACCTACACGAAGCCCGATAAGGTATATTGTGTACTTAAAAGCATTTTCGCAGTCATTTTTACTCACCAAGTTTTCAAGAGAGCAGAGCAGAATGAATCAAGGCGATCAAACCTCCTACAAAGAAAAATTTAATGTATTTACATCAATCTCAATGCATTGTTAAGCTGGTTTACCGATCTTATCAAATTGTTATTATCTACTAAGTGTGAAGCATCTATCATTTGAAAACTATCAAACCCTAAGGTTCCTTTGTCATTTTTTTTTTGAAATCTTAAAATGGCACCAAAAATCCAAGATCCCATTGTTGTCAAGAATGTAGAGAAGCCCTCACTGAAATACTCTTTGACTCCCAAAGTTGCATCTGAGCCGGATGACAAAACTGCCTTTTCACTCATCCCAGATCGAGTCTTGTTAGTCGAGGATGTGAGATTCTTCAACAAATGTCATATTGAAGAACTCAGACATGTTGAAATCAAAGACACATATGATGAATTATGCACTAATGGTAAATTGGATAGCAAGTTTGAGCATATCAAGATCAAGGGATTAACTGAAGCCCTAACCTATCCCCGTGTGTTCAAACCCCAATGGGTCAAGTTTGTTCTGAGCAGAGTTCATGATGATTTTATGTGCCTAGAAGAGAAACCAGTTAAGATCACTAAGGAAATCATTCACGTGATCATTGGTTATCCTATTTATGATCATGCTCGAGCTAAAAAGATGATATCACAAAAGGAATTGATCAGTTTAACCAGAGTGGAATCAAATTACAAAGGACTGAAATTGAACAATGTCACTAATGCAGAACTTAAGTTTGCCATTAGAGTTATTGGTTACTGTTTCTTCCAATCAGGAAGGGAAAATAGTGTACCCTATGCAACAATTGACCTAGCTTATAAAATTGTGAAAAAGGGAATGAAAATTGACTTATGTGAAGTGTTATTGAAGAACCTGTTTGAGAATCTGAACACAATAAGGAAGCCAAAGAAGAATAACTCAGAAAATACATTAAAGTTTGGTTCACTTCTTGTATGTATGTTTTTCTACTTTGAAAAATTCTTTCCATCAGTCGGTAAAGTTGTTTGGGAACTACATCGACCAATCACCCATCAGATCAATGACCTAATCAAGAAGCTAGGTGATAATTTCAATGATATAATGGATGATTATTTCAGCAAGTTTCAAGATAAGATGCACAATAGGTACCAAATTCCACCCCAGTTAGTGGAGAAATACAAAGATGAGATATGTTTTGAAGTTAATACCGATTACTATCATGTGAATGTTGTGGAACTGAGAACTCAATCTTTGCCACCTATGGGTTACAAGATTGACTTTGACATCACACAATAGCAAATCGATGCATTTCTTACATTACCAAGGCATGCTACTAAGCTAAGGTATGGAACCTATGAAGAAGTGAAGGAAAAGGTTTAAATGAGCATTGTAGTACCCAAAGCTACAAGAAAGGCAACAAAGATGATAAAGGCTTTAATAGAGAAATTCAGAGAAAATTCTTCCTCCACACCTATCAAAGGAACTCTTGCCATCACCTAAGAGAAATTAGAAGCCCAAGAGGCATCTATAACACTAAGCACCAAATTGCCTAAGGGAAAAGTGTTGAAAAGAAAGAAACTGGACACTTCAAAGGCCCTACCGACTCCCCCAACAAAGCAACCTAATACAAGAGCATCTGTAGAATCACCAAGTAAGAAACAAAAGAATGTTACTGTTCCAAAAGTAATTAAGACCTACAAGAAATCTACTCGGAGACTCATTTTGTCAAAAGAGTCTAGTGATACTGAATCTGAAAATGCAAGCAAATTTCAAATTGTCAAGAGCAAGAAGGTAGATGTACATAGTGTTGAAATTTTTTGTACTAATCTAAAGGAATATGGTGGATTTGGTGGATTCAGATATGTCAAATATGAATCTAGATTTGCTAGTGAAAAGAGACAAATAGAAGAAGCTATCATTTGCACACTTCTTAAATTCTAAGTGGTCCCATTATAAATTGCTAATTCTATTCCTAAAGAATTATATGCACATATTGATAATAGGTGGCAATATGCCTTGGACTCAAAAAACTAGATCAGAGAAAGAAGTCTTGTACATCTCTTTCCTGACATGTCGGTAGATGAGATCAATGATCATCTGAAAAACTGCCAGACACAATTTACAGTCAAACAAAAGGCCTTGAAACTGATGAATGGCCTATATATTGAAGTGGAGAAGGAAACAAAAGAGAAATGGTAGGAAATCTTTCGAAGAAAGGATGCCGGTGAATAGGCTGAAATTGAAATAGTTGATGTCATTGAGCAAGATCCTGATGTCACTAAGCAAGACCCTGTTGACACCATTCAAATAGATGAAGATATCATGGATGTAGAGGCACCGAAACAGGAGAGGATAGAAGCCAATGCTTATGCAAAACTTGTATCTAGTGAATCTATTTGAGAACAAGTTTAGCCTTATCCCCCAGTCAATCAACCTATCTCAATCGAAGCCCCTCAGGATACAACACAAGGCATCGAAGGTCACAATTCTATAGCCAGAGAAGGTACTACTCTAGAACAGACCTCACAAGCACCTTCGAGCACTGAAAATGTTGCAGCTGAGACACCCAGTACCGAGACACCAAAGGACACTGCAGAGGCTACAAAAACCAACCAAAGTGTTGCCTCTACTAAGCAAACTACCGAGGGTCAGCAAGCCTCCCTAGCTATTGTCTTGGTCCAACCGGCCAAAGGTAAAGAAAAGATGCTGAAAAAGCATAGTTTCAAAGTTGATTTGTCTAAACCAATAGTGTTGCCCAATGTAGATATATCAAAATTAAAGGGACAAGCACTCATTGATTTTGGTGTACTATGCAAAGCTAAGGCAGAACAAGAAAAATAGATGGCCATACAAAAGAAGAATAAAGTACTTCAGAAGGTTAAGACACTACTATCAGATATGCTACCTACAACTATAGTGTCAATTGATGCAGCCATCCATATTCAACTGGATGAACTCCTTAATCAAATAGAAACATTTGGAGTTGATGCATCTGAGTATTTGAGCAAGCTAAAAGACAAGGAGCTCACTGCAAAAATGATAGAAGAGGTACAAAAAGATATAGCTATTGGCAAAGTCAAACTTGTCAAATTCATTGCTGGGTTGTCCCCTCAACTCAAGCATACTCTTTATTTATTTCAGAAACTCTGTACATTTTATGTATTCATTAAGGATATTAAGAATAAAACTGATGCAATTGAGAAAGAGATCACCAATCTCTCAAATAAGTTGACCCCAGAGCCTAATTCAGTTCAGAATTTTTATACCAAGCTTCAATAGCTCATGGCTCAATAATTGGAACTAAGAAATGAAGAACACAAGATCAAGATGGACATAATGACACTTTAGACATTATTCCCTCCTCATCTTTCACCCATCCAAGAATAGATTAATCAAGCCACACACCTATCTACTACACAAGAGGGAAGCACTTTAGATGGCTTAATATCATTATTGGCTAATATTCAAGTGCATAATTCTTTAATGGACAGTGTAAAGGATGCACTCTCTACCACACTCACCGAAGCCAAGATAAAGTATAAATCTGCTTTTGATCAATTTCCACCTCCAAATGGTAACTAAATTTTGATGTTTGTCAAAAAGGGGGAGTGTATAGTATTCAAAGTATCAAACAATAGGAGTATAGTATATAGGGGGAGTATACCGAGCAGAGTGAGCAGTATACTGAGCAGTGAATAGAACAGTAAGCACAAAAACAGAGCAACACACTGATCATTGATCACTGAGCATACATAATCAGAAGTTTTGAACAATATATTGATAAGGGGAGTATAAAAAAATATACTATTTCATTGACTAATGTACATACTATCAGTTTAGTCAAATTTTGTAAAGTATATAGATTTTTGTGTTATGACTTTGAAACTAGTTTTGTCAGAAATCTCAACTAATGTCAAAAGGGGAGATTGTTACTACTTATCAAATTGCCATTAGTTTTTATATTTAAAGTCATACTATATACTCTAGTCGGTTAACACTACCAAATCATGTAGTTGGTAAACATAGAGAAGTCAGTTTGCATAGTTTAGTCAGTTATAGAAGAAAGTAGTCAGAGAGCCCAATATGCATTGAGCTGTCTACCAAGTACCATTCTATGTCTACCGAGCAGTAAAGATAATGCACCAAGTTGATATACACCGAGTGAAATGTGTTACCAAATTAATTGAACCTAGACACACATATGAAAATGTGTTACAAGATCGAGGAACATAGAACCGTTATAACATTGGAAATTGCACTTAAAGATTGTGTATGATTTTGAGATCATCTAACCAATGAAATATTTTGAATAGTTATTCATTTGAGGAATCATGTTTGTAAGATCGAAGCAATGAATCAGATCACCAACATAAGAGATCTATTTATATAACATGAATTCAAGGTTAGAAATATAGTGTATAAGAGAGACAAGGATATACACAAGTGTATGAAGGAACATATGTGCAATGCATGAGAAAGCACTAAGTGTTATGACTATTACAGAGACACAGAGGTCACCGAGAAAGTTTTCAGAGAACAATTAAAGAACAGAGTAAACAGAAGGGTTTACCGAGTTACTATATGGATTGCCGAGGTATGCTATAGGCAAGGTAATATCATTATTGAGCACATAGAATCTGCTATAACATTTTTCAGATGTAAAGTTGCAGATAGTTGTAAAGATTTTTTTGAACATTTTTTAAGTTGTAAGAGAAACCTTTAATAGGGTAAAAGACTCTAAACAAGTCTATAAATTGTAAAGCCTCTAACCAGGTGCAGCATTTAGATTAAGTGTTGTAAAATCCTTTAGCAAGGTAGATCTAATAGATCTTGATACTCCTAATAGGATAAGCTATCAGAAATAGCTAAATTTGTAGCTCTAACCGAGCACCCTTTATTATTGCAGTAGTGAAGTTGTGGGTACCATCCCCACCGCAGTTTTTCTCTCTAACCAAGAGTTTCTGCATAACCAAAATATATGTGTTATGGAGTGAATCATGTATGATTGTTATTTATTTGTTTTAGCTCTATGTTATGTTACAATATTTTTTGGTTTATGCATAACAATAAAGATATTGTTGTTAAAAGGATTTGAAGTACTGATTCACCCCTCCCCTCTCAGTACATTAGCTTTCCATATTGGGCCTAACATTAATTCCTCCACACTTTAGAAAATGACAACTTTCTAGTCATAAATATCTTTGATTTTTGAAATTTATAATTTCTCAATAATCTTAATTATAAAGTCAAAATTGATATATTAATGCTCAAAATTTTACTTTTCATAGTTTCCTATTTCTTCTTCACTCTTCCCTGAATAGCAACTTTGTTGTGCATATAATCTCAACTATCTTATCAATCAAAAATCTTTCGAATCTCGATAGTTCATCCTCCTCTTCCTAAATCTATAAATTAAGCATTCAATCCTCACAAATTTAGATTCACTATTCTTCAAAATAATCGTGTCACACTTATGCAAGATTTCCAACATGATACTAGGGCCACACGACATGACTATGCAGAAGAAGCAATGGAAGTCATGAATGATATTAATGAAGGAGGTTTAGATTATATTGTTTATTCCTTTTGTTTATTTTCTTGTTCTGTATTTCATTGTAATTACGAAATCGCTTAGTTAGATTAGAGTATTTGGTTATTTTCTCATTTTAAATTTAGCTAATATGTATAACTTGCCTATGAAACAATAATTATTTATAGTAGAATATAAAGCATTCCCCCCTCACTTTAACATAATAAAATAGATGCAAACAAATATTAAATGATTAACCTAGATTATTATAAATAAATAACAAATAATAAAAAATAGTAATGTATGTTATATGATTTGTAACTAGCATTAACTTAAACTTCATTGAGGGGGAACTATTTTGAGAAAGTAAAAGATTAGATTTTGTTCATTATGAAAAAATGATAGAAAGTTTCAATTATAATAAAATGTGGAAGGGTTCTATAAACATTTTTTAAGTGGGACTTACTATGTATCTATCATTGTAAAAGATAAATATTAAGCAACTTTAGTGATACATATGACCCTTTTAAATACATTCTATATTAAGGACCCAAGGAGTCAAAGGAAAGAAAATTTTTGTAAGCATGATAATGTATTGTATTATAGAAAAATACAACATGATAAGATAGATATATTCATGAAAGAATGCTAAAGCACTCTCCCTACTATAGACAAACAATAAGGATAGTCATATATGCTAGATATAAAATATAGAAGAATATGAAAAAAAAAAGAATAGAGGTATATGGATAAGATTACAAAAAATATTGAGAAATAATAAACAAGGATGAGTATATAGGGAAGATGGGATAATTTAAATTTATAAGCCATAAATGTATGTATTGAATGTTCCTTTTGGGGTACACAAATTATAGGAAAACATCCTAAAATGTAAAAAGAAAGATCATATTACCATGGACACAAATAGGTCTCATCATAAGGATCATAATTTGTAATTTTAAGATCTATACATAATGAGAAACTTGCCTATAAAACAAGGATATATAGTCACTATAACCAGTTAAAGATTATATAAGATATATGCATGATATGATATATTTAAGAGAATGATAGGTTAATTTAAGTAGAAAGGTGATCATAAAATGTAAATAATGTTGTTGAAGAAAATGATCAATCAAAACTATAATAAGATCACATAACCTAGAGAAACATATACATAAGGTGATCAATGTGACATATGATAACAGTATCATATAAAAAGGTGAAACGTTAAACCAAGAGATAACAAACGAAATACAAATTTTATGTAATAGAAAATGTTGAAGCTAAAAAAAATAAAATAATATAACCAACAAGAGTAAAAATAATAGAGATATACATAATGTAATAAATAATAAGATCCTCTATGTACAAAAAAAGGATTAAAAGACACAACAAACATGCCATGAGAAATATAATTCTAACATGTAAGAACAAATATAGGCACAAAAAAACATATGAATAAACTATCTCATTCTTCATTATATCATGGAAAATAATAGAGATCATCAATATCCAAATAGGTAACATCATCCTTTCAATGACATTATTTTGTTTTCAATTACATTAGTTGCATCTGGATTGAATTTTTTTTCTTTTTGAATAATTAATTCCATTAAGTAGAACTACGAGAATTTTCCTACAAACCCAAATTTTAATATTTGGTAGTTGTTGGATATGTTGATTTTGCATCTAATGAACCATCAAATTTTTCTTTAGAATCAATGATGGATGTCCTTACATGTAAGGCTTATTTTTTTTTTAAAATGTCATTTTTTTATTTGGTAGAAGAAATGATGATATTTAATAGCTTTATTTCTTCACATATTTAATTTTATAATTCTTTTTATTCTTCTAATATCCTTGATCAATCTAGTCTGAAGATATTTCTCACACTTGTATGGTAGATCCTTAAGAGTTGGGATATAAGTACCTAATGCATAGTAAATAAGTTACTCTATAATAGGATAATATGGATCTCATGATTTTTTTACAAAGTAGAAGTTGACATTGAAATAATATTATGTTTATCTACAAAGAGTTATTCTCAAGTACAAAACGTCAATTGTGGAAGAGCTACATCTATAATTTCTTCTTTACCCATGTATCTTGTACCCTTAATAGGAACATGACCCAATCAATTCTCAAAGAAATAGCATTATCATTTTTTTATTCCAACCAATATATTATCTCACCAAAAAATAATTTTAAATTATAGAAAACCTTCTAAACACTATACCATGAATATTTTTGTTCAAACAATTTTTTAAAAACTCTTAGCAAGTGCAAATAATATTTTAAGGATCAATTGATTTTTCAATATTTATGAATCATTTATTGTTATGATTTGGAATCATTTATTCATGAATTATTTTTTTCTCTTAACAATTCTTTCATTATTTCATCATCTTTCTACATCTATATTGACATATGTAAATCTCAAGTTAACAAACCAACATGTGGATAGTACAATGAAAAACACATAAGAACAAGGAATTATATGGCATAGATATGTTGTTCCTTAAATGTGTAACTTGCATATGTAACATAGAAAGCCATTAAATTTGAATCATCAATCCATTAGTTATGTGTCCTAATGTATAAAAAATTTACCTTTAATTACTTAAGAGATAAGAGTTAGGTCACTACCTATATTGTATTTGATACATGGTGCCTATAAGGATACAATAAATAATATGATCACGATTCAGCCCACAACATAAAATAGACCATAGTGATAATTTAATTCAAATATATTCATCTCAAAATATCATCATAAGGGTAGGATATTACGAAGATGAAACTCTTGATTAATTATTATTCACACAAGCCTCTATATTTTATGTGTATGAGAGTCATAATATTAATAAGCCATAATATATTCATCAACAACTATTTTCTCAATAGGAATCTGGTTAGAAGATGTAGAAGAAGAATATGATGGTCTATATTTAGGTGCATTAAATATCAAATCAACTTGACCTCAATATTATTTAAGTGAATTCACATTCTTTTAATAGAAGATAAACTATTAATGTGAATACTCATTCTTTTAGATAGGATAGGTTGTGTGTAATATCTACTATGAATAAGCTTTCTAAGTTTTTATTTCGTGCATGGGGTTGCATGCTTATATCCTAGATAGAAGTTGCTATTCTAGATGGCTCATCATCTTGCTATATGTTTGTGCATCTTTGAAATGTGAGGAAAAGTGACCGTTATGCTAGAATAAATGTAACATAAGGTATCAATTCCTATCATAACATTATAACACAAATAAGCTTAGCTACTATTTGTAAAGGAGAGATAGGCACTAAGATTTTATTCCTTTTCTATGAAATATTGTGATAGTGAGGTGTGGGTAGGTAAAATATTTTACTATTGATAAAATGAACAAATTTTATATAATATAATAAGTGGAGCATGGGAAACATAAATAGAAAGACATATTTGGAATGAGGACATAAGAAAGAACCTAACAGTGAACTCTAAAAATGACTATACTAGACAAGAGTGTTGGGTGTACATGTTTTGAGGTTATAAAGACTCAAAAGATAGCCAAAAATGGAATCAATAATTTCTATAAGTCTATCTCTCAAACAAATGAGTCAAAATATCTTGATATAGTTGGTAGGTTCCTTAGTCCTAAGGCTTTAATTTGTCTAAGATGTGAGATTGTTTGTTGATTTCTACTTTGCTTTTCTATAAAATTATCTCTTTGAAATTTATCCCTATATAAACACAAAACATGAAAAAATGGTTGTTTAATATAGGGGCTTACTACAATAATTAGATATGATGTGTGTCCTGACAAGGATAGATGTTTAACAAATGGAAAATGCTAAAATGCCAATATATTACCATAAAGTCTTGATATCATAATCATGAAGTCCTACAACATGTTACTACATACACATAACTTGACATAATTGATCATAACTATTTTAGTGGATTTAAACTCTTGAATCCTTCAATCATCAAATTAAAATTTCTCTGTTTATTTGTTGTTTGAATGTCTATATGCTTGTTTACCCTTTCAATATGCTTGATTATATTTCTAGAACATGGGAAAGGGAGTTGTATTTATATGTAACTTACTTTTTCAAAATAACTTTTTGGGATGATCTAATAAAGAAAGGTTGCATCATGAAAATTGCACTTCGATTACAAGTTAATCCCTCAAAATATGAGTCCATATTAATGGGATGTGCCCTATTCTAACAAAAAGGCCTAAGAATAGGGGAAATAACCTAGTTTTCAACTATGATCATGAAATCTAGCACATACACATATAATTAGTCACACATGAAAAATGACATGTAAACCTGGAATGAAATTGTTAAGGTTAACAAGTTATGATGCTACATTTTGCCCCTACAATGGAGAAGTTAAAAACTTACATCCATACACATGATAAAGTATAGAGAAGCTAAATATTATTTCATCTAAACATTGAAGAGACAAGATGACTCCAAACTTAGAATAGAAATAGTGCCCAAAAGATAAAAAAATAATACCACAGCAAAAGCATAGTTATGAAAAAGGCCAATTTAAAGAAAATAGAAGAACGAATCTATACATATTGAAGAATGTCACAATAAGGTTGGTCCCTTTACATCATTATGCCAATAAAGTGTTGAAGTGTCATCCAAATAAAACTTAATAAATAAAATACACACCAAGTAGAACACCGTAGGAGAAAAAATTACATGCAAGCAAACACAAAAAGGAAAAAGGTATTGTAGATATGAGCTAGTCTATAGTAAATCATCTACCTCCAATCTTCCTCATCATGAACATATGGAAAAAAATATTCTAAGGAGCTACAATTAGTGTAGTACAAGGAGACATATCTGTAGAGCCTTTTAATTTCAATTGAGATTGGAATGTTAATTCACAACTCAAGGATGATTTTCTTGACTCATTAATCTATCGTGGCTTAAATGAATTTATTTATTCTATCAACTAGGGGATATACAACTTGAACTGGTGTAGAACTATATATGCACTACAAGTTTATCACTGGCTATTACCCTGTAGAAATTCAAGGAAATAACTTTAAAGTAAATTGATTGAAAATAAAAACTAGAGAGTACTATAACATAAATGAAATACTAAACAATGAATCTTTACAGGGAAACACTAAAAATTATACTACATGATCTAAATGTGTTTGATAAAATAAATTTAATCTATTGATGTTCCAACTAAGATGTTGCAGGAAAGTAAACAATAACAAATGAATTGTGTACTCGATTAAGAAAACTTATTCCAAGAAATGAAGCAAACTTTAATCTAATTATATTAACAACTATTTTGGAAGAAACAAAAGGTGGACCTAGTCTTCTCATCATGTCTGCAACAACTC
This sequence comes from Cryptomeria japonica, assembly GCF_030272615.1. Taxonomy (NCBI): domain Eukaryota; kingdom Viridiplantae; phylum Streptophyta; class Pinopsida; order Cupressales; family Cupressaceae; genus Cryptomeria; species Cryptomeria japonica. The sequence goes on from NC_081414.1 coordinate 178,309,595, forward strand.
TTCCTACCCATGGAACAATTTAAAAAACTGATGATGGTTCTTCTCGAGCTAAACCCTTGGCCTTTGTCACTCTTGTTGCAGATCTTGGTGGCAATGCCACTAGTGTGGGAAGCTTGCTTGTCTCCTCCCATGTGGGTGAAGCTGCGAATAATGTTTCATCCCACCCTTGTACCTTTATCGTTGGAAGTCCACAGGGTGTGCAACTTCCTATAAAGTTGCCAAATTTAACCATCGGTAAGCCTCCAAGGTCATGACATGGGAGTCAATCATTTGGTGGTGGGTGTAAAGACATAAATTAATCTATAAGACATAATATACTCTTTATTCATAAATAAACTCATAGGTCAATTAAGAAGTCTATTTCATAGATAATATAAAGAAATATCAATAAGTTGATAAAACAACCCTAGATATCAAAGAGTTAAATACAATTATCATGTAAAAAGAAAGGTGCAAATTTCTCTCTCTCTCTCTCTCTCTATATATATATATATATATATCTTTATTCCCTACTTTGGCTTTCATATTGCCTTAAGTAATATACAAATCGAAAGAAGGTGAGATACATCTGTCGATCTCCATTCTGAGTCGCTTCCTTTCAGTCCTTTAAATGAAGATGAGAACAAGATTCAGGCATTTTTTCCACCCAACCTTGAAGCTTATGCTTCCCTGGAATTCTTGGTCAATCAAGAATACCTGACCTTGCACGAACTATTTTAACCAAAGAATTTGAAAGACAAGAGGGAATCTAGTGCATGCCTAGATGATACAAGGATTTTTATTTTTATAATTCTTTTAAGAAACAAGCATTATCATGCAAGGATATGGTAGGGAGCATAAAATAAATAATTCCATCTGTTTCTATGGATAATTCAATTCATTACTCAGCTGAGTATAATGCCATGCATAACAAAAATAATTAGTTGAAAAAAGCAACTATTCTCTCTAAGATTCCATATTCAGCACCCGTCCTGGAAGGTAACTTTCTATACACAAGCCTATCCCTAGCTTGGTTCCCACAAATAAGAATAGATTTTAAGAATACAATCTTTTTACTAATTGAAATAACATCATCCCTATTACTTTCGCATAATAAACAATATTTCATCTCTTTCACCTAATTGAATACAATCTTTCGTAATTTGAAAAGCAATATAATTCCATCCACAATTTTTGAATAGATACAAAGTAAAAAGGTGTATCACAAGTATGATTTTCTTTCATATAAAGGAATAAAGTATGAGCACGCATTCTTTAATTGAAAGTCTAACCTAATCCCTTTGACAATAATCACTATCTTTAGAGAATAAAATTAACTATCTTAACTACTTCAATATATATTCCACCTAAAGATTTATTTCTTCATCTATTCAAGGAATAAAAACACATATTCAATTAAAATATGGGATATCATAAAAGAAATTTAATACTACATACAAAGATTTAACTCTCTAACTTCCTTATTGCAAATATAACCAAAATAAAATAAGATTCTGACCTCTTTATGCTTGAAACTGGTTGGAAAGAACTCTGTCGTGCCTCCTCTAAATGGATCTACATCTTCCTTGATGGCTCAAAATTCTCTCATTGATCCCTTATTCTTCTTCTATCTTTGTTCTAAAACAACTCTCTCTCTCTCTCTGCAATTCAAACTTAATATCTTCCTAGCTGCTCCTCTATTATTTTCTATCTTTTTCCTCCTCTCCCATGTGTGTTTTCCTATCAATCCTATGCCTATATTTATTCTTAATTCCCCCTATAATATCTCCTAAGTTTGGGGCTTGGTTATGGTTATCAAATTAAAGTCTTTTTCTGCATTTCGATAGGTCTCTAGCTTAACTATCTCATGTTTTCATAGTGCTATCAGTTGAACTATATCTCTAGTCTATATGTCTTGGAGAGATGGAAGTTTTATTTACATCTTTTTTAGTTGTGGAAGATGAGTCGACTTCTTCTCACCATGGATCGTGGAGTTTGTAGTTGCCTAATGTCTGCATCTCTAACTCTATGGCACCACATCGAACTATTCTCTGTTGATGGTAGATGAAGTGGTTACATTACTATTGACTTCCTCTGCTAACCCATTGGGTAGCATGCAACATTGGATTCTACTACAAACACTTAAGTGTTTGTTATGTTTATGATTATCACCATCATTGCCAAGTCTTTGCTTTGATTATCCACGTCGATGGATTTTGACCTGCCAACTCATAGTCCATCGACTTGCCAAGTCCCAATCCATGTTTACTGATAGTCATAGTGCTAGGTCGGCCACCTTCATCGGCTTTTTACTAACGTGCGACACAGTCTCTGACTTAAGTTTAAGTCTAAAACCCACCACCTTTGCATTATAAAGTTAATTTAAATAAAAAAATATTATGTTAAACAAAATACACATCGCATTTGAAAAAAGAAAACCTAATTAAGACTTTTAAGATGTTTAATAAATTAACAATATAAATATATGCATATATATATATATATATATGTATGTATATATATATGTATGTATATATATATATATGTATGTATATATATATATATATGTATGTATATATATCTACATATATATATATATACATATATATATACATACATATATATATATGTATGTATATATATATGTATATATATATATATATGTAGATATATATACATACATATACATATATATACATACATATATATATACATACATATATATATATGTATGTATATATATCTACATATATATACATACAATATATATATATGTGTGTGTGTGTGTGTGTATATATATATATATGTATATATATATATATAACACTCGATTTATTCATAGAAAGGTAAAAATAAAAACATGATAATATATATATTCATGCATAATTATAAATCTATCATTTCAAATTGACAAGATTAATTACTTTCAAAATATAACTTAACTTATAAACAATCATCAAATTTTTATGCATGTGAAATCCATACAATCATCTAATCGATGAGACCATAATACTTATTTCTCAATGAACAAAATAATCAACTTCATACCATTGAAATCATGTTGACATAAAGTTCACATTCTAAATCAGATTTAATAAAAAATTTAACTCGCTAATTAATTAACCCTAATTTTTCAACTATTGAACATTTTCAAATATGCAATCAATATAATAGCTAATTTTTAATCATATTATTTCAATTTAATAGAAACATTGATGAAATCACAATTCAAACAATGATGCCTTGACAAAGTCATATTTGCACAAACAATTTTCTATTGTAGTGTGTGAGATTCCCTTAGTCTACTAAAGCCATAAATTAAAAACAACTCTACCTGAGTCATGTTATCACCTTCAACTTCGTTCACCTGTCCCTGCATCACTTGCACTCAATAATTCATTAGCATTGATGATCCCCAATTAAGATAATACTAGTTATCGAATTACATATTGCATGAATAAAATGTATACATCATTTCCTTACAACTGAATTATCATAAAAATGAATTCTCATATCTTTTTCAATTTCAATGCATAAATAAAAACCTACATTATATCTCTTAAATACACATTATCAAAAATATGGTTTGTGACAGATTGCAAATGCCATTTTCATTAATATGAAAGAAGACACAAAAGAGAAAATTGATTAAAATGTTTTTGTTTTGTCCAAACATGGTGTGACATATCGGTTTAGGGTTTTTTGGCCCAACCTCCCTCAGCTGCATGTCTGGATCTCTGAACATTGGGAGCCTTTTATTACTGGTGAAGGTCATATTTTCCTTATGACTAAGGGGTTCTTTATGCGAAGTTTGATTTTGCTCAGGATATAGATAAAATCTTATGTGATTGTTATTTTAGTTGGGAGGACATATTTTTTTTGATGATTAAGCCTTAGCACTTTGATTTCAAGCCTTCTTCTGAAATGTTTAATAAGATCTTGATTTGGGTTCTTTGAAATTTTTTCATGGTGGATGATGAATCATCTGATATTTTTGACTTCACCTTTACCCGCATTCTGGTTGAAATGATTGTTTCAAAGGGGCTACTTGCTAAGATTTTACTCAAATCTCCTAAGGGTTATTAGGTTTAATCTTTGGACTATGAAGGGATTCCCTTCTGATATAGAAGATGTTTTAGAACAAGTCATGTGGTTGCACAATGTGGATTTGAGAAAAAGGATATGTAAGCTACATGGTGGAAATGTGTTTCTCAATTACATTATATGATTGAAAAGAAATTTAAGAAACATAGGAGATTTTCTCAGGTGGTTGCAATGTACTCATAGGGTCTTGGGGCATCCTCTCTAAAGGTCACAATTGGTGGGGTTGCTGAAGTTGTGAAAGATTATCATGTTGAAACCCCTAAAGAGAGAGAGATTGGGCATTAGGATAAAATTTCTAGTGATAGTATCTTGACCATCAAATCTAGTGGCTTTTCTGATAATGCCCGGTCTCTTGGGAGGAAAACAAATGACTATGATTGTAGAGAATCTTTTTGTAGGCAATCATTTCCAAGATAATGGTGGTATTTTTATAGCATGGCATGGTATGACAGTGCAAGTGGATGAGGGTTGGAATTCTGTTAAGGGTAAGAAAGCTAAGTCCTTTAAGCCTTCTTTTGACATGACTCTCTCTAACAAGAGTATCTTTAAATGTAAATCTTGATGGTTCCTGGTTGGGGGTTGGTTTTAGACTGGCTTTTGGCTGTTCTTTTTGTAGCTTTTGTTTTAGGTTGTTGGAGCCTAACTTTTTTAAACCAATGTTTTTGGCTATGGGTAACATTTTTCCCCATGGTTTTCTAGTGCTTTCAATTTATTTTTGTTAAGACAACATTCTAGTTGTGGGTTCCAGATCCATTTAAAATCTACTTGTAAAGGGTTTCGGGTCCCTTTAAAACCTAGTTTTGCCTTAATAAAAAACTACAATAGTTTTGTACCTCAAGTGTGTCCCCTTGGGTACATACTCAATCACAAATTCACAAAATTAAGTTTAACTCATATTTATGAATCATTCTTCATTGATGATGATCTTCATAAAAGGAAGCACAACTAACAACATCGGGATAACAAAATCACTATCTTTCTGAGGTGAAATGGTTGCCTTACTTATATAAATTCCCTGTGACTACTAAATCTCGATCACAATATCTAAGGAGAGATTAATTAACAAAAAAATTAGCACAAGCTAACTAAGAGTCCTATTAGGACTGCAACTCCTAACACCTATCCAATCGCATAAATATCTATTACATGGGATCCCACAAGCAATTTAATGATACATGTTTAGCTAGTTAAATTCATAATGAAAGAGTTCCATGTGTAAGTGCTTCTTTTGAATAGTCCAATTTGTTTGAACTACCATTTGACCAAATCAATACTTATTTTGTAATGGCTATGATAGGTATGTCTGAGTCTTGGTATAAAGGAAAATCTTCAGGCCTTTTTTATATTCTATCATTACCTTTTTCTTACTTAAGGCTGAGGGTTCCACTCCATTGGTGAGGCCATTTTGTTCCCTAAGCATTAAGTCATGTTAGACCAGTCTATGACAGGATTTTCCTAAATCGCATAAAATTTTCCTATAGTCAGTCTCCTATTTAATATTTGTACCCATGCTTATATTTTACTAAGCTCATAATTCCTAAATATTTTGGTGGGTTGTTAAAGACAGGATAGATCCAATAGTTCACACTTCCCCATGGTCAAAAGTTCAAGGATATTAAAAACCATGACATCACGAGATGATGCCACATATGTTTGGCAGAAAAGGGTGAACTAGTGGTTTGACTTTTCAAAATGCTTTATGTTACCAGTTTCTAGTGATTAAAATCTGAGCAACTAAAAATAAATATTTATGTGCATGCTTAAAGGAGGTGGTAATGGTTTAATTATAGTCTGAGAAGTGATAGGGAGTTAGCGGCCTTTGCCAAATAACTGATTTAGTTAAGAGGTAAATAGAGAATAGATCCAATTTTTTTTTGTAGTCCTAAGATCAAAGATGTGAGGAACTTATGGACCACAACATCATGAGATGATGGAATGTGTCCAAGGTGAGCTAGGAAAAGCTGATGGTGGGGTCACTAAAGGTGGTGAAGCAAGGTGATGATTTGGATTTGCCATGTCATGCCAGGGGTGGACCCGCATGCCACGTTTGATAGTAACTATCAGATTGAGTGGTTTGGTCCATAAGATTTGCCAACTTGGAGGATGAACGACAACCAAGTTTTAAACTTTTTCAAATGCAAGTTAGGAGCCATTATTTTTCTCACACGAGTAGTAATGGCGGATAAGATATTTGCAATCTTTTCTAGGTAGTAATTAAAGACTTTTAAAAATCTATTCTTCATTTGTAAAAGATTTCATAGCAATCTAGAAGATTTTCCTGCTAATGAAGAAGGTTAAAATGACTCTCTGCAACACAGAATTGCCATCTCTCTAGTGAAAATCAAAACAGTAAGTTTATCTAAGCCCCTTCATGTGTTCTTGAAAAAAATTGATGTTATAAATTGTGCATGAATTTGTAAGAAAATAATTCAATTTGTTCTAGGGTTAGGAGCTAGACAAAGAGTAGTTAAATTTGTTTGAATTACTCTTGTAATTTAAAATCTCGTATTAGCCCTAGTCTTTTCTTCCTCAATTTGAAGTTATAGTATAAAACCCTAGCTGTGAAAGATGGCTCCCTCATGGAAACATTCAGGACAAATGGATTATATGAAAAGAAATCTATATGATGATTTCTTAGATCAATTGAAGCCCTCAACAAATGATAGACAACAAGGGTAGAGATTTGTGATTGGAAAAATCCTAGGGGAAGGATTAACTGATAAAGCATTCCACTTGGTAGATCCTAATATACCGATAACTGGGTTAGAAATGTTCAAATTGTTGTATGGACAAAGGAACTTGCATTCCCCATTATCAAGTCCCTGGCAGTATGATTTGGGCAAGTTGTTACTTCCAGTTGTTTTCATGGACGTCGACCTACTCAAATCTATTACAAACATATATGACCCTATTTCAAAGGTTATTAGGGGAAATGATGGAGAAATTCTATTGACCATCAGAAGGGAAGAGTTCCAAGAGATTTTTGATCTGTTTGAACCATCTTTGAGCCTTGTACAGATAAATTTGAATGAGGAAAAGGCAAAGTATTACAGGATGAGGGAATTCATTAGAAACAATTTCCTTCCAATGCATTTGGCTAGAGCACAGAATACAACATACCATATTGACCCTAGCTTAGAGGAGCCATTCCCAATTGGCACTTTTGCTCCCTACTTTCAGGCTACTTTCTTTTCTCTGTGTCAGATATTGGGTTTTAATCCATTTATAATGATGTTGTCTGATTTTAAGTACATGGCTATACAAATACAACATCCATATTATATAGTAGTCTTTGACTTTGCCCCTTACCTTGAATAAAAGATTCATGGATATTAAGAATGAAGTAGCTGGTGCTAAATTCTCCTGGTATTCTTTACTCATGTATATGTTCTTTTTAGGAATGCAGATTACTTTGAGGGTACCATGAACCTCAAAAGGACAATTGATAACCAGGAGATTCTAGTACAACTCTGGAGCATAGATATGTCTTCAGATGGATAGGAGGCCAACCTTATAAGGTTTGATAGCAATTTTTCTTGTAGGTTGAGGCAAAAGTTGATAGTAAATCTGCAAGGATTCCCAAGGAATTACATGATTTTGTGAGACCCAAAGAGAGGTTACCTCTTGTCAGGATTGAATATAATTGGGGGGATTTAATCCCTTACTCTATAAGTATTGTTATGAGGATTTATAGTTTCTCTAGACAACCACATGTACTATCCTTCAACATTCCTCTAAGAATGGATTTTGCTGAGGTGATGTGGAAAATAGGTTGCACAAAAGATAAAGATTTAAAAGGAAAGGGAAAATGAATGATTTTCCCAGATTACACTATCATCCCTTATTTTGTAATTCTGAAGGGAGGATATGAGCATTTTGATAAATTCTTTGCTCATATCATTTCGAGGTGAGTATAGCTAGACATAGTGATCTCGAGAGGTTCTACAATACTTTTAAAACAAGAATAAAAGGAAGTTTGTTGCCCCATGAGCATAACTTTCCTAAGGATATAATCAGGAATGAATTTAATTCCATGAATTAGGAATGGAGGAAAGAAAAGAGGATAATTTTTAGAAAGTTATGGGCTGCAATCCAAAAGATGGACCCAAAATATGACCCATTAAAGGATTTTTTCCCATTTTGTGCCAAGGTGGATTTTGTTATGAATAATTTCGATGAGGTAAAGAATATTTCAAAGGAGAAGATAGCTAAACTTGAAGAAGTTCATGGCTGACAACAATCAATCTCACAACCTCCTTTGTCTTAGAGAGTAGGTGCCATGGTAAGAAGGAGGCCTATTCTGGAATCTTCTCACAAAAGAGAAAGAGAAGAAATTAGTGATGAAGAGGATAGTAGAAATGATAGTGGAAGGTTAATAAGGAGAAAGGGTAAGAATATGATGAATGCAGAGCCTTCCCCCAAAATAAAAACTAAGCCTTGTCAAGGAATTAGGATCATTCATCTTGAAGATTCAGATAGAAGTCCTTCACCATCAGTTGTATCCTTTTCACTAGTAAGGCATGGTGAAGAACAAATGGAGGAAGACATGTTCATAACAACAAGTGCATAAATGCAATTTGATGGTCCTTCCTTGCCTCATAATTTGGAGTTGGATCTTACTCATTTGGATATCTAGGGGAAAGCCTTTAAAGATGCAAGAAAGGAGGCATGTGATACGTTCCTTGAAGATGATGCTTTTGTGAGAAGCCAAATGTTTCTCTAGCTAGTATCAAAGATGAAGGTTGAGGAGTACAAAAGAAGAAATACTAAGAAGAAGGCCCAAAGGCCAGACAAATCAAATCAAGAGAACTATGAAGAAGTAGAGAATGAGATGAGGGAAGAGTTTATAGAAATCACTATTGATGAGGGTAGGAAGATTATTAGTCAAGCTGGAGTCTTGATCTATTCTGAATGGGATATAGCAGATGCAGTGGCATTTGATACAATCAGGAAGTCAAAGGGTTAGCTTTTCAATTTAGAAGAAGAAGCAAGGTTAGCATTAAAAGGATTAGATTTTTTGGATGATTATGCAACCTTGTCAATTTGGGCAGAAGAGGAAGGACCTCAGAAGCCTAACATTAGTGATTTAAACCTAAATTTGATGGGAAGCCTAATTATTAAAAAAACATCTCACACATCAAGTGTAGAGGCTATAAAGTTAAATGTTGATGTTGCTAAATTAGCACATGAGAGCGCAAAAAGAGAACCTTTAGAGAAGGTAGAGCTGATAAGAAAGTTTGACAAGATTTTCAATGATTATAATGCATCTCAAAAAATGTGTGTGGAGTTGCAAATGAGAGTGCAACTTGAGTAGGGACAAATAAAGTTTTCCTACCCTGCACTTACAGGGCCATCTGAGCCATCAACATCTAGGTCATCACATATGGTCCAGGGAGGAGAAGCAGTTTAGCTTGATACAAGTGTTAGTATCCTAGGTATGTCATTAGTCCCCTATGATGGTGATGATGAGTCTAATACTATAAGATCAACTGAACCAAATTAGTCTCGACTTTTAGAATAGATTGTTGAATTACGAAATAAGTTGAAGGAATCAGGAAATCAATTAGCTAGGCAACAAAAGGATATAGTTAGCTCAGTGCTGACTAATTTAAATGAGAAAGTTGATAGTAGGTTAAATAGTGTCCATGCCTTATATTCTTTGTTTTTCAATGCTATTCAAAAATTTAGTGATGATAAAGAAGTGGCAGTTCCTTTGTTTACAAAATGGTTTCAAAGAGGAAATATGCTCATAATGATGTCTGTGGCCTCTAAATTTCATACCAAGAGACCACATGAACTCCAACCAACATATTTGTTGGTAAAATCAATCCAGCAAGCCAAAATTTTACCAGTGAATATAGAAAGAAAGGTAAGGGAATTGGTGAAGAGTTTAAGTGAATTGGAACAAACTCTTTTGCCAGATATTGAAGATAAAGAAGGAGTGGTAAAGCCTTTACATTTTTGGAAGGAAGAGGTAGAAAGAATCATCAGTACTCAGGTAGAAATGATATGTGAAGGGCTAAATATGGATATGTTGGAGGATAGCATCAATAAAATGTTGGTATTTTGGATGTGTTGCACTGGTTTTGTCATTGATGTCAACACTTGAGGACACCTATTAGCACTTGGAGATCTTTGGTTATGTTCACCAGCATGTTCAGTGACTTATGCATAGTCACCAGTATTTGGTTCATCGACAGGTTATATTATTCACCGGCACTAAGGATGATTTGTTATCATCTGGAGATTACTTGGTTATGTCGAAGACATTATTTGGACACTATGTTTTAGTGTTTTGGTCATTGATCTAATCTGGTTTGCATATTTGTTGTTACTGGCAAATAGGTCTAGGTTATGGACCGACAAGCATTATCTATTCTAGATTAGTATGACATGCTATGAAGATGATTTATTATTATTGTAAATGCATTGAGCCAACATCATGCATCACATATAGATTCATTTTTAATTGATTTAATTGTAATATTCTTTGTAAGTCAGCCTACACATTTGGTCTTAGGTTTTGGTATATATGTAAGATCTCATTTGTGAGATTGAATGAGGACATAGAAGATGTGGTAAGAGGATTGTAATAAGGTATATATGAATATAAGCAAAGTTATACATGCAAAAATCATTTGAAGATTCAAGGAAGGTTATGGAGAAGGCAATCAAAGCTTAACCAGTACTGAATCCAGCATATGAAGATGCTATTTTGTGCAATACATTATCATTGGATTTAATCATCCAATTGTAGTTAGTGTGACTCCCATTTTGTGATTGAGCAATGAGCTCTAGGTAGTTGGCCTTTCTGCATGTGCAGACCCCATATTGTACACATATACTATCTGCAGTAGTATCATCTGATTGTGGGTAAGGTTTCCCACCATGGTTTTCCCCTTACAGGGTTTCCACGTACAAATCTTTGTGTTGTGTGTTGTGGATGTTATTTGTCTCTCTGTTTCATGCATTAAAGTTTACTGGTATTGCAATTAACTATTAAGCTATCAACCGACATAAAGCTTGGTTTATCGGTATTATGCACTAAGTTTGGTTAAGTTATATTTGGGTTGAAATTAATAGACAACTTATTCACCCCCCCTCTCAATCGGCTTCGTGTCCTATCATAAAATAATTGCTACAAGACTATTTTTTGAAACTTTTGAAAGAGAGGCAAACCAAGTAGTCGTTAATTATATTCCATATAGGGCAAAAGATGTTGAAGTCATGAGTTTTGTTTGGCCATCTGATGAGGACTATAATGCATGGAGTAGCATGTATTTGAATTATGAATAAAGATTATAAACAATTTGCATAATTATTTTTGTCTTCTAGTGGCAGATATTTTTGCACCTTTTTAACATAAATTATGGTAATTTTGATCATAAGTTTTAAAGAAGGCAGTTGCATACTTTGATCATGCGTGAGTAAATTCGAGGATGAATTTTGGTATAACAGAATGCAGTCATGTGTAATCATTCTAAGATGACAAGTGTCTCCTCTAGCCTGAATCTTGTTTGCTCCATTATTTTTTTTTTATAAAAGGGAATTCAGGGCTATGAGATGGGGTTTAGATTTTTAGTCCCTTGAGCATTCCTAATTTCAGTTTCCAAATAGCAAAGTCTACATGAAACAAAAGATTGTAAAAGGCTATTTTATAGAGAAAAAAATAGAAAGAGTCTTGTGTCTATAATTTTGTAGGTTCTTGAAGGAGTTTTGTATAAATTGTATTCTTACAGATACAGTCAAATTATTCAATAGATATATAATTCAAACCCACTTCTCTCTAGTGTGTTGTTCTATCATGTTTTGAATGCATATTATCAAGGATTTTATCATTCATTGCACTGTTGTGGTGTATGCATCTTTTGTTCATGCTTTGGTCTAAGGGGCTAATTAAATGCTTGAATAAAACTGCAGAGTGATAGGGATAATTGCAAGGATTTTTGATAAGTAGTTCGGGATTGGAATTGTAAATGTGATGTATTGTAAGGCAATATTATCTTAGGTTATATGTTGTTAGATAAATTTTGTCAGAAATTTAGTTTAGTGCAGTATGAATTCATGTACCCAATGGAGTAAGTCACTGACCATACCTAGCTGAATGCCTTTATATTGATTTTCTATTTGGAATCACTGCTGGTTTTCTATAACTTGTTGAATATCAGAATATTTTCATTTTGCGTGAATGTTGTCATGTGTTTTAATTATCTCATTCTCTAAACCGGTTCAGGATCACTGATAAATCTGTCATTCCTAAGCATTCTCCCCTTTTGTTGAGTCCTTATATGAGATTGTCTAATTTGTTTCATGTATACTTTGTGAGTGTGGTGTAGAAATCACAAATTGGCATGGGGATCACCCTCCCTAGTTTTGCAAAGCCTAAAGTGTTGAAGGATCTCACATCCTTGTTATTGTTGTTCCAAGTCTGAAGAATATTAACTGTTGGAAGAGGTTTTCCATAGATATTTTAGAAGAAAACAACTTGGTCTTTGCCTTGTGTCAATGTAAACCCATTTTTGGGCACCAATAGGCTGCAACAACTAGAACATTGAATAGTAACAGGGAAAAAAAACTCAAGTCCAAAGGAAAGGCTGTAAAATTTGTTAGCATATATAACATCAAATAATCATAGCAACTAACCATTTTGATCACATCATGCACATATATATTATATTTGAGTTATCATCACCACACATAAAAGAATTCTTAAACAAAGTCTTAACATAACCACAAACAAATTTATGACCGATGTTTATGGAAATTAGCAATAAAACTTAGTAAAAGCCTATATTGGATAGTGAATATTCCATTACTAACAACCTTGTAAATGTGTTATAATGTTAATATGCTTTCCCAGATACAACTATTCTCTAATAATGCTAATATGAACTTGAAACTACAAATTGATTCATAAAATGGATACCTGAAACACATATGAAGAGGACAAAGAAGGTGGAGGCACTGATCAAGTGATACATCCTCATTGTTGCTATAAACATTTTGCAAGTATATAACACCTTGCCTTCAACTAGTATATATAGTTTTGTATATAATTAAGAGGATCAAATTAGTAAAGATCGCTTAAAAATCTATGCTGATTTCCAGATTTTGTGTTTTAAATCAGATACTATTTTATGTGGAAAAAGCGTTATCAACCACTTCACACCTTAACATCATTATTTTCATATATATAAATTAAAAATTTATTAAAGTTGTGTCCTTTTCCAACTAATAACATCAAATTTATAGTAGTTTATGTTATTCAATTATGAACCTACATTAACTTCAACTTGATTGAGGAGGAGCTATTTTATGAAAGTAAAAGAAATATTATATAGAAATTAAGATAAGATTTTCTTCATTATGAAAAAATCATAGAAACTTTCAATTATATTAAAATGTGGAAGGGTTCTATGAACTTTTTTTTGATAGATATTATTATGGGAGTGGGAATTACTATGTATCTATCATTGTACAACATAACTATTAAGGAACATTAGTGATACATATGATCCCTTATACTAGGTTCTATATTAAGGATCGAAGGATTCAAAGAAAAGGAGAATTTTGTAAGCATGATTACATATTGTATTATAGAAAAATAAAACATGATAAGTTAGAGATAGTCATCAAAGCACGTTAGCAGATTCATCCTACTATAGACAAATGACAATGATAGCCATATATGATAGATATGAACTATAAAAGAATATGAAAAAAGGGATAAGGATAGAGATATATGGAGGATATTACAAAAAGCATTGAGAAATGATAAAATAAGGATGATTATATATGGAAGACAAGGATAATTTAAGTTTATAAGTCATAAAAGTGATGGTATGATGAAAGAATAAGGATCCGATCAACTACTAAGAGGGGAGGGTGAATCAGTAGATAGAAATATTTATATACTTTCACCAAACTCAAAATCAACCTCTCAAGACAAATTCTAAACTGACTAGTTTCAACTGTGAACTTCAAATGCAATAATACATACAAGATAAATCAGTTGACTGTTATAATAGATTAACAGTAAAAACAACTTGAAACTCACATAACCTTTTATCTTGACCATTCAAATACTTCACTGACATCAGTTAAATCATATTTTAGTTTGCTGCTAGTTGTCATAACATATCAAAGTTGATTTAGCAATTAAGAAATTCAACAATAAACATAACCACAAAAGAATTCACCACTTGACACAATATTTTTGATGTGGAAACCCAAATTGGGAAAACCACGGTGGGGATGAATACCCACAATTATTCTGAACTCTTCTAAAGTTCACCTTGTTAGGAGCCTAGCTTGTTAAAGCTTTACAAAAAGTCTTGTTAAGAATAGATCCTATTAGGGACCACTCGGTTAAGGGATTGACACACTAATACATTTAGCTTAAAATTTTGACGGAGAAGGTATATTGTGATCAAACTTGATTTTTTTTGAAAAAATGCCTTATTTCGTCAGAATTCTAATGATAATTCAACATTTGGTTTCGACGTAGAAGGAATTGGCAATGACATTAGGGTTTTTTTAGAAAAAGTGCTTATGTTTGTCAAAATTTTGACGACTGCGTGCATTACCTAAAAAAAAAGAAAAGACCAAGTCATTTCATAAATCCTGCCTATCATTCATCCCAATATCATTGATCGGTGCCTTTCTGTGAAGGAAGAAGCATTTGAGCTAGCAAAGGCAAAGGCAGAGTCAAGGGTTGGTGGTCGGTGTGGAGGGGAAGTGCCTTAGTCTCATGCCTGTATCTAAGCTCTGGTCTATCCACTCTGCGTCTAGTAAGTCCCCAACTATTTGGTTGCTTTTTAGTATGATGTTTGGAGTGTATGGTCTATAATGCTATCTATAGCACTATAGCTCCCTCCTCTAGCTGGAGTGAGATGACACTAGCAACTAAAGTTGAATGAGCTTTTATGCTGGTGCTTCTGCCTTAGCTACTGTGCTTTCTTCTTCTGCTTTTGGATATATTCTATATGATGCCACCTATGATGCTATTGGTTATGGATATGCTACTGGTGTTACTGCTCTGTAGTGAACCTATGGGTTTAATCATGGGGGGAAGATCATTGGTCACTTCCCAAGGAACTGCCCCAAGTAGAGTTGGAACTAAGATTGCTGGAAGCTCTGGAGATTTACCACCTTGTCAAATTACAAGGTTGCCCTCATTTCAATCCCTTCCATTATTTTATTCACATGAATCATATTGTTCCCTTATTTTGAGCTTTGTATGAAAATAGTGATCATAAACTGAAAAATATTGGCATGGCATGGATGGTGTGTCATTGTGATGCACAGTTTATCTGATAGTTTTGTATGCACTTATTTGGTTTTGCTTGGTGAGGCCAACTTTAATGCAGTAAAAACAATGCTTTGATCACATTCTTGAATATTTATAAATCGAGTCACACTTGAATGTTACCTATAATTGTTATGCTACAACTTAATCACATGTCTAGTGGAGTAATAGATGACCTTATTTTGCTAGATGGATTTGGCAATTGGGTCATACTGTTGTGAGTGTCTCCCATTACCATTCCACTATAACCTTTTAGACCACAACTATTGGATGCATATGGGACAACTCACTACTTAAATTTTAAATCAAAATACTTCCACGGCCAAGGGTTTAAACTTTAAACCTTTACTTATACTATTGCTGTCCATAACTGAGAAAAAACTATGAAAGACTAGATGAGCTGTTGTTTCTCAATTTATATGGATATATATGTGTTGGTGTTTCCTACTGGTTCTTAGATGTTCCCTAAAGAATAGTCATATCTTCATTATTTTACTAATTTGAAAGAAATTAGGAAAGGTCTAGTACCAGCTTGTAGAGTCACTATAAAAGTTTTAAGAGAAGATTGTGATTTACCTTCCTCTAAATGTGTTACTAGTATAGGGAGATCCTTTGTCCTCTACTTCCTTGATCTTCTTGAGACCTATTCATTCTTATAGTATGTAGTTCAGTTAATTCATATATCATACTAAAAACCCCATCTTCATTATTTTCATCATTGATCTTTGAGAATAGATTCAAAAAAGTCATATTGTTTATAGAGATATATGTCTTCTTCTACTACACCCTCCATGATATTGCATTAGTCATGTAGACTAATTTAACAATTATGTTCTTACAAGTGCAATTTGAAGTGATGTGGCAAAGCTTGTTGCAAGTATAGTAGATTATAGTTTTGGATCAAGGCTTGGGATACTTGCAGTTGCAAAGGTAAGTGTGTTCGGAGCATGAAAATGATGATGATTAAAGGATCACTTACAAAAAAATGAGTTTGTATTTTTTGTGAGAGTAATGCTTGTGAGTAAAGGGATAGCAACCAAAGGGGCCAGTTTAAGGAAAGTAAGGATCACGAGACTTGTTTTATTGCTTAGTAAAATTTTGAATATATTTGTTCTGATTGATGAAATGAATTATTTCAATTTGAGCCATATCAATGAGATGAATCAAAGAACAAGTAGCTATAATTGTTGGTGTAATAAGGATATTACCTAGCTACTTCCACTATTAGGTCATTTTTATGCCTTATCATTTAAGTTTACTTAAGGTATACATAGGATACTTATCACTTTATGTCTCATATCATAAGATTAAGATACTTTCATAATCTTATGATATCCTACATGTCTCATCTTGACCTATATAATCAAGGGGTTCTATTTATAATCTCATTCATTCATATTGTAAACTTGCATTCATTGATAGGAATATAGTTTATTTGTGTCATATTGATCTTCTCATTTTGTTGTGCTTTCCATTAGACCTCTAGATCTTGGGTGGCTATCTCCATAGTCAAATCTTAAAATATTTACCTTTCTAGATTCTATAAAAGAAATGGTTTTATCAAGAATATCATATGGAATAGCTTCTAAATATTTGCATTTGATAACAATATTGTTAGAGCATTTTTCTTTATAGGAAAATAATCTAAACTAGACTTTTTTTTCAAGCTAAGACAAAACAAAGTAAGGTAGTACAATAATCACTTTCTCTAAGTTGAGATTTTTTGGCAAAATTTTCCAAAAAAATACATAAACATACTTTCTCACTATCTTCCCCTCCATATAACCCCTTGGATCAAATAAGGGTATAATTCTGAATGCTCTCAAGTTATACATAGTAATATCTTTGTCACATTGTTTTAAGTTTCATATCTCATGGCAATGGTTACTCTTGTCATATGATTGCTATTGTGTAGATGGGTCCTTGAGCCCTGGTTTAATCCCATTTTTTTATCTATATCAAAGATATTCTTGGCATCCTCACTCAATGGTGACCAAGCTCTCCCTACCCAAATTAACCTATCTCTAAATTTGGAAAATGGGTGCAGAAGTTTGAGTATGAGTACTCTTCGGTTATTTGTCATGCTTGTTAAGGATTGAATGAAACAAACTCTTGTTTATGGATCACCTTCTTAGCCTCCTATGGAAGTCATTCTTTGTGTGGTCTACCCTATTTTGCTTGGGAGATTTAGTTCTTCCTTTGCAAATCAACATACCCTATTTTGGTTTCCCAAATATTTACTAAATAACTTTGAAGATAAATTGGGAAGAGAATCCATCATATAGATATTTCTTTTCAACAGCCTTAGAGGACATTGTTTTGTCTATCATTTATTATAATAGCTAATACCCAATTTTTTTATAAGATAACAAGCAAAACCTCCTCTTCACAAACTATGTTTTCCTTAATAATCCAAAAACGAAAAAAGGAACCAACATAAAAATTACTTACTCCCTACCATGAAGGAAAAAGAACATACAATTTAAAGATAGATGTACCAAAAGGAAAGAAATATCACCTCAAAATCTATCTTGAACTTATACATTGAATCTATACACACAAGAATCCCCTTAATAACTCTCTCACAACTTTCAATGCTAGAAGAATGAGTGTTTTCACAAGACTTTCATACTAAGATATTTATATCAAGATTCACTTGCATAGTTTTAGAGTCAAGCTGACCCATTCTCACGAGTAGTTTACATGAACCCCTCATAAGAATGGATCAATTAGTACTCATTTCATCAAAGTGATGCTCATAGTATTAATGAAAAATTGTATTATTGTTCCAAATTTTGTGGATATTTAGGAGACACAAATAAAATATAAATGTAATCATTCCATATTTTTGTAGGAGATATTGGAATGAGACTAATAGGAAGAGTAGTAAACATGAGTCACAATGAACACTTTAGAATAAATCTAAACATTGTAAGGAAGAGTAGCTTGGAAAAATAGAAGTGTAATTTATTTTCCAATATGCAAGATTATTACTTGGGAAAGAATCTTGAAAGAGGATTGAAAAGATTCCTTGAGCTAACATTGTCTCACTTATCCAAAATTATGACGAAGGATTCATTAATGAAATGGTCATTAACAAGATGGAGAGAATAATAATTACGTAGAGATAGATTTCACATGCTACTAGGTGACTAGATTGGAGAGAAACTAGAGGCAAATAATTTAGCTTGGCCATGAAAGAAAGTCTTAGAATAGATGCCAACCTTGGTGAATGGAATGAAAATCCCAAACAATTAATGAGTGGTGAGACAAGTAGAGGCATCTATAAATTTTGTTTTGAATATATATAGAATAAAGAAAAAATGGGACTAAAACCAAGGGAAATTCACATGGAAAGGATATGATGAAAATTAAAATAAATAGTTTGAAGATAATATTAGTTACCTAAAGGATATTCCACTTGATTATTTGGTATATCATAACTATTTTGACAAATTTTGAAACCATTAGAGGTACCTTTTACTTCTATAGATGAGGCATTCATTCATGTTGAAGTTGTGATAGCTTATTTGCCTCTTTATAGACAACAAATTATCCATACTAATTATCATATACACTTGTAACCTCCATCCCAAACCACCTATTTCACTCTTCTTCTTTTGTGTACCTCTTTTATTCTTCCATTACCTCTTCGCTTACCTAAATTCAATACAAAACATAGTGTATGTGGCATCAAAAAATTTCCATATTTGATTAATATTATCCACAACATATTGAAAAGACAAATACCACACTTACTGTGTCATCAACCAAAAATAATTTACTTACATATTCAAAGAGTTCAATAATGGAGAAACATCCATGCGGTGCTCTACACGTCCTTGAAGGTTCAAGAAATATTTATCCTCTATTGGTCCGAACTTTAAATCACTTTCCATGCATGAAAATAATTGCAACCATACAAAATTTCCCACCCAATGGATTCTCTCAAACTAGTTTATTATCTTAACATAGGGTCAAGGAAAAGTGGGCCAAAATAGGAATCCAAGTGTCTTAAAAGCCTTCAAGACCATAGTGGTGAGGATTGAATTTCTTTCTTTAGTGGTATCTTTCTGTAGATTAATTAGTTGGGGATTGTATTAGGACCTTTTCTTGATTAAAAAAAATATATAAAGATTACATCCCTAAATATTGCATTCATAATAGAATAAATTTCTGCAATATTGAGACTATATTAATAATAGATTTATAGTGATGAATAAAGAATTATTTAAGATTATAAAAAAATTGATGTTTTCTTTCTCCCAACCATCATTGGATATTGGGTGATCTTTGAGGCATTATGTCAAATAGTTCATGTGCCTTATCTAAGCTTACATATTTTGCATGCATGTGTACCTGGGAAGTTGCACTACAACATCTATACTCACTAATCACATTTGGTTGGAAGTTTCTAAATCCATTTCAAACACATCTTGTGCATATCCTACAATCTATGCTAACGGTGATTGTCTTTAATGGCTTCATTGTGTGCATAATTGATTGGCTCTTCACTCCTAAGACCTTCAAAAGTCTTTAATGGCTTCATTGAGTCCTTTTGTCTTCCAAATTCACCTACACCAACTTGAATTCTTCTTCAATGCTTGATTGCCTGTTCACTTGGAATTGAATTGATTTTATAACTAAGAGATCACTTGATTTTATATGTCTTGAAAGCATTTTATCCCGATGGCTTTAAATCAAATTACTTTCTCTTCTATCTGGTATTGGTGGAGTAGATCCTTTTATGATATGTAAGTTGAGAATATTTTATGAAAGGTCCCTAAATGAATACACTTTAAATTGATTTTAATATACCTTGAAGTGTGCAATATGGAAGGTTTGTATTCTTAATCTCTTGCCCATTTCTTAATTTAAAAGATGATATCTTTATTAAATATCTTTATTAACTTGATTTCTCCTTCAATTCTTGATGAATGCTTGATTTCATGTTCACTTGGAATTGAATTGATTTTATAATTAAGAGAAGACTTGAATTGTAGGTAAACCCCTTTAAATGACAGGGTAGGCTTCCTTTTATACCTAATATATGTCTTGAAAGCATTTTATTCTGATGGCTTTAAATTAAAGTACTTTCTCTTCTATCTGGTATTGGTGGAGTAGAGGTTGCATTAAATCATCCTAGGATACATATTTCCATAGATACAACACAAGTTAAATGTATCCCAGGTTGATGCAAAGAAACCTCTACTTTAGAGATCACCAAAAAATAGAGAAAGAACTTTAATTTAATGCCATCAGGATAGAAGTCTTTAATCAAGATAGATAAAATTTGAGTTTGATTGTCCTCATTTACTTCGCCAAATTCTTCACACCTAACTCCTGAATCAATTTCCTACTCACAAGAATTTTACTACGTCTCAAATATAGGGAAACAGAAGGCTTTAAATAGTAAACTTGAACATGCAACTAAATCCATTGACTAACCAGAAGAACAAAATTAAGAAATGGTTTGATCATCTGAGATATGTTGTAGACTTGCAACTCACCAGCTAAGTTTTTGTGGGTAAGAATTTTTTTTGTTTGGTTATGGTTGTGGTGTTTATAGGGAGACATTTACAAATTTATATCTATTTTCACTATTTAATGGTTTATGGGTTTGTAATGGTAATTTAATGTCCTTTCATATTTTTGTATATATTCTTTATAATAGCCTATTATATTGATTTGTTCTATTATGCATAATGGTGTGGGTTAGATGGCTTTGCTGTTGGTGCATGAAAGCATTGAACGAGTTCTACTTTTAAAAATTACATGAAACATTTTTAATTTATTTGATTCAGTGTTATCTGCAAAAAATGATTATCAATGATGTTTCCTTTCTCCAAGAATTGTCTAGGATCTTTCCATCAGATAATATGTAACATCGAATGACTAAATCTTTTCATTACAAATGTTTATTTTATTTAATTATTATTTGAGCGTGAATTAAAATTTATATCTGTACAGAAGTAGAACATACAAGTTCAAGAGTCATGTGCAAGCAAATTTTCTAAAAGAAAGCAAGTAGGCATTATCTTGAATGACATGGAAACAAGCTCATCAGCTGCCTAGAAGAGAGCAATTGGAGAATGGCAGAGGAAAGTGTTTAAGGGTGATAAATAGATAGGTAGTATGCAATACAAACAAACAATTTCTAGAGTGTCTGATGTGACGTCTCTAATTTATGTCCAGAGGGTCTAACTAGTTTTGGAGTTCCTACAAAACCTATTGGGCCACGCTTGGAGGAAATCAATGTGTTCATGCAAGGAGAACCTTTTTTCTATTATGAGAATGATACTTTTTCACTGAGGGATATTTGGAAGTCAATATCCAAAAATTTCTATAGCGTGGAACAAGAGTTGGCGGACTTAAAGTATAATTGTCAGCTTTCAGAAGACCAAGAGGTTATGTACACAATCTCCCAATAGAAGAGTGATTTCAAGAATTATGTCTCCCCCCCATGACTATTTAGGAAGCACTTCCTCAAATAGAGGACTATTGGCCTCCACGGGATCAAAGAAAAAAATTAAAGCATAGACTCTAGACAATGTGGTGGTGTCCTTCATGGAGAACTCTACACTATAATTTAAAATTCATAGGGAAACTACAAGATAGTGAAGAGAAATACAATCTTGAAAAGTGGGAAGAATGGATCTTGGTTTGGGTGGGGCCAAGTTAGGTGGCTCCTCTAGAGGTTGATGAGATAGAAATCATATTAGGATTTGAAAAAGATCACACTCATGGAACTTCATGTGCAAGTGATCGATTGTGGTGTTTGGGTAATGCATTCCAAATAGATACAGTTGCATGCCATCAAGACATCACCCATTTGGATTGCAATTGTATCTATTTGGAATGCATTACCCAAACACCACAATCAATCACTCGCACACGAAGTTCCACAAGTGTGATCTTTTTCAAATCCTAATATGATTTCTATCTCATCAACCTCTAGAGGAGCCACCTAACTTGGCCGCACCCAAACCAAGATCCATTCTTCCCACTTTTCAAGATTGTATTTCTCTTCACTATCTTATAGTTTCCCTCATGAATTTTCAATTATAGTGTAGAGTTCTTCATGGAGGACACCACCACATCGTCTAGAGTCTATGCTTTAATTTTTTTCTTTGATCCTATAGAGGCCAATAGTCCTTTGTTTGAGGAAGTGCTTCCTGAATAGTCATGGGGGGGAGAGGTAATTCTTGTGGTCACTCTTCTATTGGGAGATTGTGTACATAACCTCTTGGTCTTCTGAAAGCTAACAATTATAGTTCGAGTCTGCCAACTCTTGTTCCACACTATAGAAATTTTTTGATATTGACTTCCAAATATCCCTAGGTGCAAAAGTATCATTCTCATAACAGAAAAAATGTGCTCCTTGCATGAACACATTAATTTCCTCCAAGCATGGCCCAATAGGTTTCACTGGAACTCCAAAACTAGTTAGACCCTCTAGACATAAATTAGAGACATCACATCAGACACTCCAGACATTGTTTGTTTGTATTGCATACTATCTATCTATTTATCACCCTTAAACACTTTCCTCTGCCATTCTCCAATTGCTCTCTTCTAGGTAGCTGATGAGCTTGTTTCCATGTAATTCAAGATAATGCTTGCTTGCTTTCTTTTAAGAAATTTGCATGCAAGAGACTCTTGAACTTGTATGTTCTGCTTCCATATAGATAATAATTAAATAAAATAAGCATTTGTAATGAAAAGATTTAGTCATTCAATGTTTCATATTATCTAATGGAAAGATCCTAGACAATTCTTGGAGAGAGGAAACATCATTGAAAATCATTTTTCTCAAATAACACTGAATCAAATAAATTAAATATGTTTCATGTAATTTTTAAAAGTAGAACTCGTTCAATGCTTTCATGCACCGACGGCAAAACCGTTAAACCCACATCATCTCTCATCATCGGAATTCTGACAACCACTAATGAAATGCCCGACAAGGATGTTGTGCATCCGACGGCACTCCTCTATCAAAATTTTATACTTTGGTGTTAGAATTCCAACAACAGCCCAAGATGGCGACGATATTCATTCGTGGAATGAGCATGCATGGTGGTTGTTGGAAAGGTTGGAGGTAATGTTGAAATTGTGACGACCACAGGGATAGTTGGAACTTCCGACACAAAGCTTTTGACAGCCTTTTTTCTCGGTAGTACGACAAAATGTGGTCAAAATTCTGACGATTTTCCATCGAAATCTTGACCCAAATGTACTAGTGACAATAATGCCCTATTAAAAGAAATACCTTGTTAGGAGTAACTTCAATAGAGGATTTAGAATTAGAGGATTTGAATAAAGAATCTTGTGAGAGCTTACCCAGTTAGGGGATTTAATTGTTGTAATTGTTAGAAAACAATAGGGGTTTGTTGATCTATTTGAATAGCACTACACTTGCTTGCTCAGATCCTTTTCATGCTCCTATCTATCATTATACATATTGCAAATATATTATCAGGTTCAACAACCACTCTCTCACTCTCAACTACAAGTTTTCCAACTCTCAAACAAAAACAACTCATCGACCTTATAAATAAATCATTAGGTCAGTAACACATCACAAAACTAAACATCTCATAGAGATTACAAACAAATCGGTTCAAGTATGCCCATTTGATTACATAGAAAATAGCATAAAAATCAATGCACATCACTCAAGATATCCTTGCCTTCTCCTTGATCACCACTTCATCGAACTTTGTAACTCATCACATGGTTTGCATCACATGCAATGAATTTTCTCATTCCCAAGACAAAAACTGTTGTCTCTATGCACCAAGAAACATTTAAAACATTCCTCATTCAACATGCATATGTGTCATAATCTACTTCAACTTGATCGGTTAGGGTTTGGACATCTTCTACAGGTAGGGTCACCGGTTTCAATACAAACTCTCCTACTAGTTGCATTGCCCTTTGCTAGCTCTTCCTACTAGTTGCATGACAACATTATTACATCATAACATAGCACATCATTATAACATTATAACCAGTTAATTGACATAAATGACAACATAACATATCATTAATGCAATCTTCAAACAAATGCCAACAATCTCCCCCTTTGGCATTGATGGCAATACAAATACCAAAACCCTTGATTGTGATTTTGTGTATAGGAATCATGGTTTAAATTTTACTACAATCATTCAATACTCCTATAATCTTGTAGTTCTTCTCCCCCTTTAACAATAATGCTAGAGTGAAAGTAAAACATGCAATGTCAATCTTCATTGTTCAGCATCATCAACCTACAATGTGATGCCCCCCTGTGGAATAGCTTCCACTCTACACCAATCCAGCTGTAAAATTCTACAAGTAGCTCCAGGAATGATGTATTCCTACATCATGCTCAACTGATCTCACGAAGGGGTAAAACCCCTAGATGACCTCTAAGATACTCAAAAGTAGTCTTAGGCAGAGGTTTGGTAAAGATATCTGCAAGCTACTCCTTGGTAGAAACATGCTCCAATATCACATCTTTACTCTGCACTTTTTCTCTCAAGAAATGATACTTCAATTCAACATGCTTGGTACTAGCATGCATCACTGGGTTCTTTGAAATATTTATGGTACTGGGGTTGTCACATAAGATCTTTACCGATTCTGAAAAACTTCATCTTTAACCCCTCCAAAATGTGTTTCATCTAGATATCCTAGGTATAGTTCATATAAGTTGCAACATACTCAACTTCAGCAGTAGACTAAGATATGCAACTCTACATCTTGCTACTCCAAGATACAAGCCTTCCTCCAAGAAAGAAAGCTCCATAGATTATGCTTTTTCTATCATCAACATTACCTGCCCAATCTGCAACTATATACACCTTCAAATCAAAATTACCTACATATGGATACCATAAACCATAGTCAATAGTACCTTTCAAATATCTGAATATTCTCTTGGTTGCTATCAGGTGTGTATCTTTGGATTCTTCTGAAATCTTGCACCATGAGTTATATCCGGTCTGCTATGAACAACATAGTGCAACTTCCCTATCATTGACCTGCACTCTTTTTCATCAACAAATTTAGCTTCATCTTCCTTAGACAGTTTACAACCTATAATCATTGGTGTCCTAGCTGGTTTATAGTCACTCATACCAAATGTCTTTAACACCTCTTTCACATACTTAGATTGTGTGATAAAAATACCACTCTTCATCTACTGAGTTTGCAAGCCTATGAAATTTTTTATCTCCCACTACAGACATTTCAAACTCATTTTTCATTTCATTTGGAAAGTCATTTCTCATGTCATCATTTCCTCCAAATATGATATCATCTACAAGTACTTCACTCACTAGTATCTTATCTCCTTCAGATTGAGATATGTGTTGTTGTCTTCACTGGTTCTCTGAAAGACTATCTTCATCAAGTGTGAATGTAGCCTCCCATACCATTCTCTTGGTGCTTGCTTCAAACCATATAGTGCTTTGTTCTGTTTAAATACCATATCTTTATCATCAGTCAAAGCATAACCATCTGGCTACTCAATGTATACTTCTTATTCCAGTATCCCATTTAGAAATGCTGACTTCACATCCATCTGATATAATTTTAATCCCTTAAGTGTTGAAAAAGCAAGTAAAGTCTTGACACCTTCAAGTCTAGCAACTGGTGCAAAAGTCTCACCATAGTCTTCTCCTTCTTCCTATGCATAACCTTTGCAAACCAATCTAGCCTTGTTTCAGATTACTACTCCATCTTCATTTAGTTTGTTTCTGAACACCCATTTAGTACCTATCACATTCTTATTTACCAATCTAGGTACTAGGGTCCATGTGTTGTTCTTCTCAATTTGATTAAGATCCTTCTCCATAGCTTTGATCCAATGATCAGCACCAAATTCTTCCTTAGCAGTTCTAGTCTCAATAGTGGAGATCATGCAAAACTTCTCTCTAATTTTTCTTCTAGTTAGCACTCTAGCATCTTTATCTCCAATAATCTAGTTAGAATTATGATTGAGTCTCACATACCTCAGAATAAAATGATCATTATCTTCAAGTTCTTCATTATCATTATTAGATTTTGATTCTACCTGTTCCAGTAAAACTAACACCACAACATTCTCTTTACCAGTTTCAGGTTTCACCAGTTCTGGCTCCAAAAACAAAATGCAAGGATCTTCTTCCTTTTTCTCCACACTAGTTTCCCTTGAGACTTGAGGATTCTCATCCACTCAAACATCAACACTTTCAATGATTCTCTGAGTTTAGTTGTTGCTCCTCTCTGCAATACCATTTTTCTGTGGTGTCCTTGGTGTAAAAGCTGCCTTTTGATGCCATTTTCTTCACAATATCTAGTGAATTCCTCAGAAGTAAATTCACCACCTTGATCCATCCTCAAACACTTTATCTTCATGCCACTTTCCTTCTTTACTAAGGCCTTGAAATCCTTGAACTTACCAAAATATTCTGACTTATCCTTTAAAAATTTGATCCACATCATCCTTGAACAATCATTAGTGAAGATCCTAAAATGTCTATCACCTTAAATACTTTTAATCCTTATGGGTCCACAGAGATTTGTATGAACCAGATCTAACAAATGTTCTATTGAATAGGACTTTCTCTTGAAAGTTTAGGTTGTCATCTTTCCCAGCTAACATTCCTTACATAGAGCATTAACCAGTTTTTCCAACTGAGGCAAACCTCTCACTAACCTGGACTTACTAAACTTAACAATGTTATTAAAGTTTATATGAAAAATCTCCTATGCCAAAGCCAACTATCATCTATCTTAGAAATTAAATAGTTGTTGACTTTAGGATTCAGGTGAAACACGTTACCTTTAGTGTGCTTGTCAGTTGCAATTAGTTCACCTTTGTTCCCATAGATTTTGCACATACCATTCTTAAACTCAAATGGATAACCTTTGTCATTGAGTTTTGCAACACTCAAAAGATTGTACTTTAATCCTTTAACCCAGTAGACATCATCTGCACTTCTCTTTCCATTAAGAGAAATAGTTGCCTTACCTTTTACCATGTAGGGTGAGTCATTACTGAATCTCACAACTCCTCCATCAAATTCCTTCAAGGAAATAAATTTGCTCTGGTCACCGGTCATGTGGTGTGAACAACCTTTATTAATGATCCAATCACTACAACTATCCATGCAAAACACTAATGCCTTTTGATTTGATCTCTCCTCTTTGATAAAAACAAATACAACATCCTCATTCGCATCACCCACATATTCCTCATCAATGATATCACCATCAATTACAATAAGATAATCTCTTTTGCATTTTAGTTTTATACTTCTTGAACTTCTCACACTTATGCTCATTGTCAATATTAGGATAGTTAGCTGCAATGTGTCCAATCTTGTTACAAGCAAAACATTTCAAAGGCAATTTAACTTTATACTACCGGTACCTCTTGGCAACCACTTAGCCAATAATGCTTCAAGCTCAACTACACTATCTTCATCATCAACATCTCTATTAGATCTAGATTCATAACTATGACTAACATCTCTACTTTTCCTCATAGATGGGTTAGAAACTGAAGCTCTAAATGTAGACTTAGATTTATGAGGACTATCATCATAACCATTTAATTCAAAAGCAGTAAGCTTACCAATGATGGAATCCAAAGTTACCTTAGTTTTATCAATTGAATTTAGCTCCTGAATGGCTATAACTTGGATAGCATAGATCAGTAGCAAGGTTCTCAACACCTTGCTAATCATTGTGGCATATTCAAATTTACCACTAGCACTCTTGATCTCACTGACTATCTCTTTTATCCTCTACCCATACTATTGGATATTTTCACCTTCAACCATCCACATGTCATCGAATTTTCCTCTTAGACTCTCCTCTTTGGCAATCTTCACATGCTCATCATCATTGTAGATTTCTTCAAGTTTCTTCCATACCTCAGAAGCAATCTCTAGACCATGGGTATCAACATATTATCTATCAGACAAAGAACTGATAATAGCCTCTAGTGCTTGATTGTTTTATTGTTTCTCTTCTTTTGATCATAAATCATAGTCCCACTAGGTGCAACATAATGAGTAACAACATGTTCCCAATATTGACTTCCAAGACTTCTGATATAAATTTTCATTCTATCACTCCATATCCTATAGTTCTCTCTATTAAACTTTGGGCCTTCCGTCTTCATCATATTCAACAAGATATTTACCTAAAGCTATAAAGCTTAGACCCTAGAGGACCTGAAATGATTTGATACCAATTGATGGTATGATGAAAGAATAAGGATCTGGTCAACTACTGAGAGGGGTGGGGGGTGAATCAGTAGATAGAAAACTTTATATACTTTCACCAAACTCAAAATCAACCTCTCAAGACAAATTCTAAACTGACTGGTTTCAACACTGAACTTCAAATGCAATGATATAGATAAGACAAACTAGTTGACTACTATAGTAGATGAAAAATCAAAACAACTTGAAACTCACATAACATTTTGTCCTGACCATTCAAATACTCTATTGACATTAGTTAAATCATATTTTAGTTTTTTTCCCATTGTCATAAAATATCAAAGTGGATTTAGCACTTAAGTAATTCAACAATAAACATAACTGCAAAAGCTTTCACCACTTGACATGATATTTTTGACATGGAAACCCAAATGGGAAAAACCACAGCGGGGATGAATACCCACAAGTATTATGAGCTCTTCTAAAGTTTGCCCTGTTAAGAGCCTAGCTTGTTAAAGCTTTACAAAAAGTCTTGTTAAGAACAAATCCTGTTAGGGACCACCCGGTTAAGGAATTGACTATAACGCCCTATTAAAAGCAATACCTTGTTAGGAGTAACCTCAGTAGAGGATTTAGAATCCAATCTAATGGATCACCTGGTTAGAGGATTTGAATAAAGAATCTTGTTAGAGCTTACTCGGTTAGGAAATTTATCTACTATAATTGTTAGAAAACAATAGGGGTTTGTTGATCTATTTGAATAGCACTATACTTGCTTGTTCAAAAACTACAAATACATTATCAAGTTTGGCAACCACTCTCTCACTCTCAACTACAATTTTGCCAACACTAAAACAAAAACAACTCATCGACCTTATATATAAATCATCAGGTCGGTAACACATCACAAACCTAAACATTTCATAGAGATTACAAATAAATCGGTTCAAGTATGACCATTGGATTACATCGCAAATAACATAGAAATCAACGCACATCACTCAAGATATACTTGACCTCTCCTTGATCACCACTTCATCAAACTCTGTAACTCATCACATGGTTTGCATCACATGCAATGAACTTACTCATTCTCAGGACAAAAACCATTGTCTCTACACACCAAGAAACATTTAAAACATTCCTCATTCAACATGCATACATGTCATAATATTTGTCATTTACCATTTCATCATAATCTACTTCAAATTGATTGGTTGGGGTTTGGACATCTTCTATAGGTAGGGTTATCGGTTCAACTCTCCATAAGTAATACCGATTTCAATACAAACTCTCCTACCGACTGCATTGCCCTTTGCTAGCTCTTCCTACTGTATGCATGGCAATATTATTATAAAATCATAACATAGCACATCATTATAACATCATAATTGGTTAATTGACATCATTGAAAACATAACATATCATTGATGCAATCTTCAAGAAAATGCCAACAAAAAGTATGCCTTGAATGTTGTTTCTGGGATACTAAAATTATAGGAGAACATCCTAAAATCTAAAAAGAAAGATCATAGTACCATGTACATGAATAAGTCTCATCCTAAAGATCGATTATATGTAATTGTAAGATCTATACATGATAACAAACATGCCTATAAAAAAATGATATGCAATCACTGTAACTAATTAAAGATCATATAAGCTATATACATGATATCATTTATTTAAGAGCATGATAAGTCAATATAAGTAGAAAGGTGATCATAAAATGTATACAATTATGTTGAAGGAAATGATCAAAAATCACACAATTTAAAGGAACATACACATAAGGTGATCAATGTGACATATGATAATGATATCATATGAAAACGTGAAAAAATAAACCAAGAGATAAAACATGCAATACAAATTTTGTTACTAGAAAATACTGAAGCTAAACAACATAGATAATATAACTAACAATAAATAACAAGTTCCACGTAGTGGAGATTACTTGTCATCATAGTATTGTACTAAAAATATTTGTTTTAATTTTTAATCATTATAGTTTTGAATCATTGTTGATTTAAAATTATATTAGAATAATTAAATTTATGTAATATTAACTACAACTTATTTTAATAAAATAAATTATAAAATAGCAATTGCACTTTGGTGTGCAATGGGTATGCTCAAGAGGTGTGGAAGGTCAATTGGGGAAAATTTGGTCTATTTTTTGGATATATTTGTGTAGTTCATGAGGTCAATTTGTGGTCATGATGTAGTTTGTGCAACAAAGGACTTAATTGAAGGGTGACAGCTTAAAATCTACTATGCATCCACTTACAAGAACTCAATCATAACTAAAATGAAACCTTTGTATTGAGAAGATAGTAAAATCTTATTAGAAACATTCTCATGTTGTGTTTGTGTTGGCATTATTAACATTAAGTTGTCATTGATGTCAACTGGTTTGGCAAGGTCACCAGTATAAGAAGAGTAAGACATATGATGGCAATGCACATGTAAGTGAGAAAGCAAAAGGCAGACTATTGATACACATATATTGTGTCATCTGCCGGTAAAGAAAGCCTACCATTAAGACACAAACTAGGATGAAGGTTGGTTGTTTGTTTGTGATGAAGAGGGTGAATGGTAAAAGAATCACAACAACACCCAGTGAGAAGAACAGAGAGGATGGCATGAAGGCATATTGGTAGGCAAGATGAAGTATCAAGAGGATTTATTGTTGATAAAGAAGATGTTTTTTGGTTATACTAGTAAGGTGAACTGAGTCGATAGTCAACCTTGGTCAACAAATAATGTCAAACTAACATAGAAATCCAAGCAAAGGTGGATGTTGACAAATATGACAGCTGGATGCCAAGTGGTGATATTGTATGGGTCTATGGAGTGTGCATCGATGTAACAAGTCAACAAATAGGTTGAATTTTATTAAGAACCTACAAGTCACAGAGGATGCTAGAGGATTGCAGCTTGAGGAAGGCAAGCTGGCAAGCAATTGAACTAAACTTGGAAGAAGATTTGATCTTCGTACCTATTTGCTGAAGGAAACAACTGAGCCATTAATTGCATATGATAGAGAAAAGCAGAAAAGCATGTTACAGGCCTCTAGATTTAGAAAACCTACATTGGAATGTGAAGCTTTACTTGTGCTAATTGATGTCATAAAAATAATATCCTTGGAAAAGTAGATCAAATCAAATCTGATTTTGATAGAGTTGGAGAAGGAAAAACCTAACACGACTTTGTTTGAATATAATTTTTGGTGGGAATCCAATATTATAAATATGTGAGCTTGAGGTAGAAATGAATGATGCTTTATGTGAAGAAAGAGAGTGAGAAGAGCTTGAGCATAGAGAAGGATCATCTTCCTTAGAATTTATTCTAAGAAAGTTGTAGAGTGAGTTAGAAAGAAAACCAGTGAGAGGGTTTAACTAGTAGAGATAGAGTACTGGTAAACTGTTGTAGGTCTGACAGTTGAGCTAACAAGTGAGGCATGATCGGTCAAGAAGGCATCCAGGTGTGACTAAGTTTGGTGTGAGCCTAAGAGAGAAGAAAAAAAGACTGTTAACCAGCAGAAATCTATTTGATCAAGTGTTGCATAACTCATTTACAACCAAAAGCTATAATTTTTTCAAAATTGTATTCCAATATAAATCACCAAATCGGAGCTTGGTGTAGGAGATGGTGCTCCTTGGGTTGGTGTCCTAAATATTTTGTAATTCATTGTTTCACTTGTGAGGTTCGATTGGAGCAGTAGTCTCGAGAAGCATTTCTCACCGAGGTTTTTCCCATATTGGGCTTTCCTCATACATCTAGTGTTGTGGGTTGCATTTGTGTGTTGGTATCTTTTGGTATTGTCATCTGTCTTATCGGTTAGATTGGTCAGTGCTTAAGATAGTAACCAACATTTTAAGTTTATTTTAAAAAGGAAAAGCATTCAGGAACAACTGATTCACCCCCCTCTCAGTGGTACATTTTGTTCAAGAATTGGTATCAGAGCATAGGGTCCCTATTGATTAAACCTTGGGTAGATTCTAGTCTTGGAACACAATGGCAAGAAATGAGTCTACCTCCTCAAAAGATCCCATGTTTGATGGGTCTAACTATACCTTATGGAGTAGAAGAATCGAGACATGTATTTCCTCCCTTGGTTTTGATGTGTGGATGTTTATCAAAAATGGGTATACTGTCCCTACTGTTCCTCCCACTGATCTGGATGCCAAGAAGGAATATGTGAAAAATGTAAAGGCTAAACATGCTATCTTGAGTGAGTTGTCGAATAATGAGTTTGTTGAAGTCATGCATTATGCATCCACCAAGGAGATGGGACAAAATGCAGAGGTTATTTAAAGGAGATGTAAAACTCAAAGAGGCCAAGATGCAAACACTAAGGGGCCAACATGAAGGCATCATGATGAAGGATGAAGAAAAGATTGTAGATTACCTTCATAGATTTGATGAAACTATGAACACCATCAGAGGACTTGGAGAAGAAATTGTAGATGAGATTCTTGTCAAAAAGGTACTTAGATCTCTCACACCTAAGTATGATACTAAGGTGTCGGTCATATAAGAAGCCAATGATATGAAGACCTTCACAATGGATGAGCTATTTGGCTCACTAACAACATATGAAATGAGAACAATCAGTGATACATCCTCAAGGAAATAGGTAGCATTCAATTCCACCAATAAGGACAAAGAACTGGTTTCTCATAAAGGATCCAATGAAGACTAATGCAGAGGTAAGAAACTTTGTCAAAAATCTCAAAAGAGGATCTGACAAGTATAAAGGAAAGCTACCACTCAAATGTTTCAACTATGGTAAAGTTGGACACTTTTTTGCAAAATGTCCTTATAATGAGCCTGGTGGAGATGAGTTAAGAGGCTTTAGCGGATCTCTTGGTAAAGATAAAGAAAGAAATGTCTACTGGCAAGGAAGAAGAGGCTACCCAAAGAAGAACAACCTATATACTATTGAGGATGATGCCATAGATGAAGAAAGTGTATCAAAAGATGACTACCATAAGAATGACAAAGAAGTTAATCTCTTTATGGCACTTGATGAACCAGTTGGTGAATATGAGGAAGAAGAAGACATTGAGGCTAAAGTGGATCTAGAAGGTGAGCTTATAAGTGCTCTTGAAGAGTTGAGTAAAAAAAGAATAGAACTCAAGAAGTTTAAGATAACTATAGTAGATGAACAAGGTCTCTTGATGAAATCCTTGGATGAGCCCAATCAAGTTATATCTTACTTGAAACTGCAGATGGAAGAAGCCAAGAGGATATGTAAAGTTACATCCTCTGATTTGATAAAAAAGGAAAAAGAGCATCAAGATTTGGAAGCAGAAATAGTGAAGCTCAGAAAGGAGCTTGAAGACAGTAAGGAAGAGATAAAAGTGAGAAGAAAATATGAAGGCAGCACCAAAGCCTTATACAAGATGTTAAGCAAATAGAAGCAATCCAAAGAAACCAGTGGATTAGGGTTTAAAGAAGGTAAAATTTCAAACAACAAAGACACATCTAGTAAGGAGATACAATTCACTTCTTCCAATGAAGGTAAAGAGAAGAAGATGTTCACAATAACCAAGCATACTAGGAAGAAGACACGTGCAGATGCTATTAGAAATTGCCACAAAAATTGATATACACAATCAATGAACTAGAGGCAACACTCAATATACCGACATGCGGATCGAAGGAGAAATGCAAGAGTTGACCATGAAGGATTCACTAGAGTTAGCAACATGAAAGGAAGACCCCCGGTGAAGCAGTTATTTGCAAGACCAAGGTAACCTAACTGGCATGTTCCAAACTTTAATGGTTATTGTTACCGGTGTAACAAATTTAGGCATAGAATAGCTGATTGTAGATTAACCAATAAGTCCACTATGAGTTATAAAATTAAAAATCCTTTTAATGCACTCTCGGATATGAATGGTGTCTCTTATCAGTGCAATAGATTTGGTCATAGAAGTTTTGAATGTAGGAAGAATAAACCAACGTACTACAATAATTTTAAAGATTCATCTTTAAATAAAATTGTGAAATGCTATAACTGTCAAGACTTTGGACATATAGCAAACTTTTGTAAAAATAGGAAGATCAAGCAAAAGAAGACATAACCTGATCAAGAACCCATAGTTGAACTGGAGCACAAAATAACAGCTGACAAGAAGAAGGAAACCAAACTGGTATGGGTTGAGAAAGGAAAATTCAAGGAAGAATTAAGTCTGAGAGTGCAAACTACCTTACATGATGAAAGGAAAAATCTATGGGTTGTAGATAGTGGTTGATCCAACCAAATGACTAATGATAAAAATAAATCTATCAAGCTTGAAGACTAGAATGGTGGTTTAGTAACATTTAGAGATAAGTCATCCATCAAAATAAAGGGAAAAGGTACTCTAAATATTGGTGGAAAATTGAAGGCACATGATGTATGTTATGTGGAAGACGTAAAAAAAAATCTGTTGAGTGTAAGTCAGATGTGTGACAAAGGTTATAAATTCATCTTTGACTTTACCACCTTCCAGATAAAGAAAGAGAGTATTGGTTAGGTTGTAGTAGAAGGAAAGAGAACATATGGGAATGTTTACAATCTAAAGGAATGTTATGAGTCCTAATGCATGGTGGGATAGGTTGATGAAATATAGTTGTGGCATCAAAGATTAGGCCACATAAACTTTGATAACTTAGTTGCAGTAAGCAAAAAGGGGTGTGTAAGAAATATTCCACCCATCATCAAACCGGTAAGAACATTTTGTGATGAATGTGTGAAAGGGAAGGAAACTAAGGTGAGATTTAGGACAAAAGAGAACAATACCTAAAGACCACTTGAAATTATACATATAGATCTATGTGGTACAATGAGGACAAGAGCTCTTCCCGGTGAAAGATATTTTATGCTCTTTATTGATGATTATTCAAGAATGACATGGGTCATTTTCCTACAAGACAAATCACAAGCATTTGATAGATTCAAAATCTTTAGGAAGGTGGTAGAGAAGGAAAGTGGTTGCAAGCTAAAATGTCTAAGATCAGACTGAGGTGGAGAGTTCACATCAAATAAGTTTGAAGATTATTGTAAAGGACATGGAATTAGAAGGCAATACACAGCCCCTAGGACACCAGAACAAAATGGTGTGGTAGAAAGGAAGAACATGACAATCAAGGGGATGGCCAAAACCATGTTAAATGAGGCCAGTCTATTAAATACATATTGGAAGGAAGTTTTTCATACTACTACATATACTTTGAACTAGGGTCAATTAAGAACAAACAACAAAATGATACCTTATGAGTTGTGGTATGATCAGAAACCTTCAATCAAATACTTCAAGGTATTTGGAAATAATTTTTTTATCAAGAGAGATATGGATGGTCTAGGTGTTTTTGACTCTAGGAGTGATGAATAAATATTCCTTGGTTACTCATCTAAGAACAAGGCCTACAAATGCTACAACAAAATACTAAGAAGAGTCATTGAGAGTGTGCGTGTAAGAGTTGATGAGGATATGCCCAAAGGAAGTCAATAACAAGTAAATTGGTATGATGATTATGGTGATGAAGGTGTAGAAGATCAGTCAGACAATAAACTGGAAGAAGCATCGAAGAAGGCTCCCAAATTGTATGTGTAGTTGAATCACTTGGGATAGTAGATTCTAGGAAATAAGAGTGATGGTGTCCAAACTAGAAGAATACTTGCCCAAAATTGTGAACAAATCAAATTTTGCCTCATGGCTGAAGTAGAACCTAAAACATTCAATGAGGCCATCAAAAGATAGGAATGGATGGATGCCATGGAAGAAAAACTATAACTGATTGAAAAAAACATGACTTGGGAATTAGTACCTTGACTGAAAGACAAGAACATCATTGGCACTAAATGGGTCTACTTGAATAAGATGAATGAAGAAGGAAAAATATTTGACATAAAGCTATACTTGTGTGCAAATGATACTCTCAAGTAGAGGGCATTAACTTTGAAGAAAATTTTGCACTGGTAGCTATATTAGAAGCAATTAGAATGTTTCTAGCCTTTTCTTCCTATAAGGGTTATAAAGTATATTGGATGGATGTAAAATATTCCTTCCTAAATGGAAATTTGGAAAAAGAGGTGTACATTAAGCAACTAGAAGGGTTTTTTCTACATGATGATGAAACCTTTGTGTGCCGGTTGAAGAAGGCCATATATGGTTTAAAGAAAGCTCCTAGAGCATGGTATTCAAGATTAGATCAATAATAGAAGGAGCAAGGATTCAAAAAGGGGAGTGCTGACATCAATTTATACATAAAGAAAGATGGAAACCACATGATCATTTTGGTTGTGTATGTAGATGACATTATTTTTGGAGGCAACTAGGACACCCTTTGCAAAGAATTTGCTAATCAAATGCAGTCAGAGTTTGAGATGTCAATCCTTAGTGGATTGACATACTTCCTTCGTTTGCACATATTACAACAAAATAAGGGAATCTTTATCTCACAAACCAAGTATGCAAAGGATATGTTGAAGAAATTTCAAATGAAGGATTGCAAACTGGTAAGTACCCCCATGGTGACTGGAAGAAAATTAAGCAAGAATGATGAATCACTGGTGGTAGATCAGACATTCTATAGATCCATGATAGGTAGTCTATTGTATCTAACTACTTCTAGAATAGATATAGTATAGGCAGTGTGCATGGTGGCAGGATTTCAAGCTACACCAAAGCTGTCACAAATGAATGTTGTAAGAAGAATCTTTAGGTACCTATAAGGAACACTCAATTATGGATTGTGGTACCCTAAAAAAGGGAATTTCATCTTGGAAGAATACATTGATGTTGTTTGGGTAGGTTGCCTCGATTACCGAAAGAACACAAGTGGTGGTGCATTCTTCCAAGGTGGTTAGTTGGTCTCATGGATTTGCAAGAAGAAGGATTTAGTCTCCCTATCAATTGTTGAAGCAAAATACATTGTTGCAGATACATGTTTCTCTCAGGTGCTTTGGATGAAGCAAACCCTCAAGGACATACAGGTGGACACTACTAATCCTATTCTCATCCGGTGTGATAATTCAAGTTCCATCAACATATCAAAGAATTCAGTGATGCATTCCAAGACAAAGCATATAGCCACCAAGTATCATTTCCTTAGAGAGAAGGTTGAAGGACAGGAAGTAAAGATGGACTATGTCCCTACTGGAGAACAAGTAGCAGACATTTTCACCAAACCATTGTTGGTAAGAACTTTTGATTACTTAAGATAGAAGTTGGGAGTTGTGTCACCTACCTTATGCACTTGAGATATGAAGGATTTCTATGGTTCAAGGGGAGTTCATTATTAGATAGTTCACATAACCAGAAAACAACTAAGAGGGGGGTGGTGAATTAGTTGTCATAGAATACCAGAAGCATTAGCAATTTAAACTTTAATACTAGAACCCAAAATAATAATACCATAATAACACTTAATCCTATTAAGTATAAACAATAATCACAAAATAAAATCCATTCACACAACACCACGATTTGTACTTGGAAAACCCGGGAAAGGGAAAAACCATAGTGGGAAGCCTACCCACAGTCAGATAATACTTTTGCAGTATGTGAATTACAATGAAGGGGTCTACACTTGTAGGAAGTCCAATAGCCTAGAGCACACTATTCATAACAAAAGAAGTCTCATTAACTACATACAAATCAACCCGAAGAAGTATTGAACTGCAAAAGATAGCATCTCCTATGCCAGAGTATAGTTTTGGTTAAGCTCAATATCAGAGGACTAAATACTCATACACAAACCCAATTCTATTTCCAATGATCAATCAAATACTTTGTCTAAATGATATTACATTATTCACACATTACAATCCTTGACCATGATCTCTTACATTAAGCATGATGATCTACAATGAGATCTTACATCTATATATACAAACCCTCCACCATAAATAACTAGGTCGGTCACTAGACAATAAACCAATTACATAATTACAAACCATGTCATCCTTAGACAAAACAAATAATATCCAACACATAAGACATCCGAGAAACACATCAATAGGTCCTATCCACATGTTTCATTAATGTCGGTCCATAACCTAGATCAACCGGGACCAAGTATAGGCCCACACACTTCAACAATGATCTCTGAATGCCAAGTCTCAAACATGATTGACAACATCCTGATGTTGGCAATATGGATGAATTGATTATATGTTGCATTAATGTTTTGTCATTTATTTCAACACTAGATGTTATGGTTTTGGTTACCGGCAGATAGGTTTTGGTTACTAGTAGAATATCTAGTGTTACCAATAGAAGAGACTATCTGTTCGACACCTTCGGTATGTTTGGATCAATGGAGTATGTTTGGTTTTATGTGTTACATGATTTTGGACCATGTTTTGGTCACTTGGTAATTGAATGCTATCATACACTCTTGTAAACCCTTACCAACATTGGTTTAAGGTTTAACTGACCGAGCTTTCACTAAGAAATCTTGACAGAATGCTTAAGTGGTGTTGGTGCGGGTTCTAGATGGATTTCATGATGCTGAAGCTATTCTTTGATCATGCCTCAACTATTTGAAGACATTTCTTTGGCATGGTGGACCCAGATTAGGTCTGGTGCCTATCTAGGTTATGGACCGATATCATGTTAACGTGTTCATTACACATTACCGAGATAATTTATGGATTGGTTATTAATGTTTTAGTCTTAAGCCAACATGGAATATCATTTTAATATGGATGTATGTAATGATCTTATTGTAATATCTTTTAGGTGGCTGACCTAATTGGTTTAGGCCCTAGGGTTGGTATAAAATGATGTAAGATCTCATTATAGATCTTGGGGAATGTGGGTCATGGTCTTGGAATGCAATATCATATGTGAAGGAGACTTGGTTGATCATAGGTGATCGAATTGTGATTAAGGAATAGGTCAAAGGCCTCTGATATTGAGCTTAAGCAAGATTGTAATTAGGCATGGTAGAAGCTATCTTTGTAAGTTCATTATTCTAGATTGTTGTCCATTTAGCTAACACTTCAAATCCACCGACAACTATTTTCAGAAGAGAAATCCCTAAGCTTGATGGAAGAAATTATGAAATATGGAAAATTTGAATGGAGACTCATCTTAGATGTCTCGGCAAGGATATTTGGGAGATCACTGAGAAAGGATACACACCTCATGATCTGGCAACTAGCAATCCTGCTCCAACAGACTTGGACAAGAGTATTGAAAATGATTGCAGAGCTAGAGAAGCCCTCTTGTGTGCACTTACTAATCAAAAAATTATGGGATTGATTGATAAATCATCGGCAAAGGTTATGTGGGATAAATTAAAAACTTTGAATGAAGGTGATCCTATTGTCAAAATTGCTAAACTTGATCATTACTAGGTAAGATATGAGAACTTGAAGATGGAAGATAATGAAAGAATTGTTGTGTTTATGGAAAGAGTAAATGAGATTGTTATGGGAATTAAAAGTTGTGGAGGATATCTGAGTGAACATGAGATAGTTTCCAAAGTCTTTAGAGCCCTTCCTCTAGCTTACAAGATGAGGGAAACTGCAATTAATAAGCTGAGAAAAATGGCAAACACTTCAGTTAATAGAGACATTCTGATTGGGAAATTATCTTCTTTTGAGCTTGAAGTATTTGGATCTTCTAGAGCTGTAAAGTCTAAACCTATTTTTCATGCATCATCATCTACCAGCAAAATTGATTGGAAATCCTTATATGCAAAACAATTGGAAGATATGAGGAAAGATGATGAATAATTTGAGCAACTTGAAGCTTTATTTGTAGAAGAGTACCTAAAGGACCAACATGAAGTAAGTATGAAGGAAAAGAACATTTTAAATGTTTTGCATGTAATAAGATTGGTCATTTTGCATCTAGATGTCATGAAAGGAATGCAAGATTTGAGGAAAGAGTTAAGAAATCATTTAAGCCTAACTAGAACAGATATAGATTCAAGAAAAGTAAACAATGCTACATAACAAATGAGGAAGGAGTAAGTGATGACTCTGGGGATGAACCAACAAAAGACTCTTCTAGTGGATTCGACAATGGAAAAGAATGGGTGTTCTATGCTTTAAAGGAAGATGAACCAAAATTAGCTATCATGAATGAAGAAAAGAACCTAGCAGCAAAAGTTGAAAACAAGAATGAAAGGGTAATTAATAGTGGATGCTCACATCATATGACTAAAGATAAAAGAAAATTTATGTCCCTACAAGAATACAATGGTGGTCAAGTCAAATCTGGAGATGACAAAGCATATATGATCAAAGGTAGAGGTCTTATTTCTTTAGATGGCAAGCATAATACTGATAATGTCTATTATATAGAAGATTTAAAGTATAATATTTTAAGTGTTGGTCAATTGGTGGCCAAGGGTTTCCAACTTCAGTTTATAGATGGAAAATGCAAGATCATTAACAAAATTGGTTTGGAGATTGTAACTGGTATTCACACTAGAGGTAATATCTTTCACTTGAACATTGGTAATAAGACATGTTTGATTGATCATATTGATGAGAGTTGGCTATGGCATAAGAGGTTGTGTCATGTTAAATTTGATTGTATTGTTAAGATAAGTTTAACTAAGGTAGTTAGAGATATACGTAAGATTACAAAGCCTCATAATCTAGTATGTAAGGAATGTCAATTGGGAAAGAAAGTTAGAACTTATTTTAAGATACATGATAAATCTAATGACATACTTGATTTGATTCACACTGACTTATGTGGTCCTACAAGGACTAGAATCTTTCAAGGTGATAGGTATTTCATGCTGATTATTGATGACTATTCTAGAACAATGTGGGTGACTTTTCTAAGGGAGAAGTATGAGGCCTTTGAGAAATTCAAGATATTTAAAGAAAAGGTTGAAACAAAAACTAGATTAAAAATCAAATGTCTAAGATCGGATCAAGGTGGTGAGTTCACTTCTCATGAATTTAATAGTTATTGTGAGATAGAATTAGGAGACAATTATCTACACCTCGAACTCCTTAGCAGAATGGAGTAGTGGAAATAAAGAACAAAACCATTTTGGATACAACAATATCTATGATGATGGAAGCCAAATTGCCTCACATCTATTAGAGAGAAGAAGTGAGTACAACAGTCTACACATTCAATAGGGTTCACATCAAAGGTGAAACTGGTAAGACCCCTTATGAATTATGGTTTGGACATACACCTATTGTTAAATATTTCAGAATTTGTGGAAGTAAATGCTATATCAAAAGGGATGATTCAATTGGAAAGCTTGATCCTAGATGTGATGAAGGGATATTTCTTGGTTATTCAATTCAAAGCAAAGCATACAGATGTTATAAAAAAGATTGCAGAAAATTGTGGAGAGTGCTAATGTAAAAGTGGATGAACAATACAGAAATCAATCTATATCATATGATAGAGAAATGGTAGTAGAAATGATCATAACTAAACTGGCAATGCCTCAACTGGTATAGGAAACTAAGAAGGTTACACAGGCACAATAAAAAAATTCAACTGTGACTGATGATCAGAGCAGTGAACCTAAAGTTTAGAAGAAATTAAGGTATGTAAGATTAAATCATTCTGAAGATCAAATCATTGGAGATAGGAACAAGGGAGTTATGGCATGAAGAAGACTAGAAAATGAAGAGGTATGTGTTATTTTTCAAATTGAACCATCTGTTATTGAAGCTTGTAAAGACAAATATTGGTTAAAGGCTATGGAAGATGAATTAGATCAAATAGAGAAGAATGAGACGTAGACTTTAGTTCTCGGACTAAAAATAAGAATGTT
The DNA here is from genome assembly GCF_030272615.1 of Cryptomeria japonica. Taxonomy (NCBI): domain Eukaryota; kingdom Viridiplantae; phylum Streptophyta; class Pinopsida; order Cupressales; family Cupressaceae; genus Cryptomeria; species Cryptomeria japonica. The sequence goes on from NC_081414.1 coordinate 178,351,958, forward strand.
ATTGGAACTAAATGGGTTTTTAGGAATAAAATGAATGAGGATGGTAAATTTGTAATAAAAAAGGCTAGATTGGTTTATAAAGGATATGCTCAAATGAAAGGAATTGATTATGGTGAGACACTTGCACCTATAGCTAGAATTGAAGCTGTTAGACTATTTCTTGCCTATGCAGTAAGTATTGTTTCAAGATATCAAAGTAATCCTAAAGAAAATCATGAATGTGCAATAAAGAGGATATTCCAGTATTTATGATGAACAAATGAATATGGCTTATGGTATTCTAGAGATGATGATTTCACTATATGTGCATATACTGACTCGGATTGGGTAGGAGATACTGATGATAGGAAGAGCACTTCTGGTGGAGCTTTCTTTCTTGGAAAGAATTTGGTTTCATGGATTAGCAAAAAATAGACATGCATTTCTTTATCTCTTACATAAGCTGAATATGTTGCAGCAAAAACTAATTGCACTCGAGTCTTGTGGATGAAGCAAATGTTGAAGGATATCAAGGTAAATTCTAGTGAACCTGTAGTTATCTAGTGTGATAACTCTGCAGCTATTGACATGACTAAGAATCCAGTATTTCACTCTAAGACTAAGCATATTTTAATAAAGTATAACTTCCTGAAGGACAATGTAGAAGGAAAGGAAGTCAAACTGGTTTATGTGAACATTAAAGAGCAGATTGCAGATATATTCACTAAACCATTGTCTAAGGAATCATTTAAGTATTTAAGAGACAGGTTAGTGGTTTTTTCCCCTCTAGCAGAGACTTGATTGATGCACTTTGTCGTCAGTCTAACATGCATTATCAGAGATACTATTCATTTCAGCACTGATGAGTGGTGCTACTACTTAGGGGGAGTAGTCAACTTTGAGATTCAAAGGTTTATATTCTTACTTTGATATTTTTGTCAAATTTCTGGCATTGATCTCAAAGGGGGAGGGATAGTGATGTGAAAAATAAATCTAGAACTTTACAAGGGGAGTGTTATTTGGTTGTCTTCCACAGGGGGAGACTTGTTTAGCATTTCTCAGTACTTAGATATTTTTCACATCTAGGGTTTCCATCAATGCCAAAGGGGGAGATTGTTGGCAATATGGATGAATTGATGATGTGTTGCATTGATGTTTTGTCATTGATGTCAACACTAGCTGTTATGGTTTTGGTTACTAGTAGGCAGGTTTTGGTTACCAACAAAAGATCTAGTGTTACCAACAGAAGAGACTATCTGTTGGACAGTTCCGGCATGTTTGGATCGATGGAGTATGTTTGGTTTTATGTGTTACATTCTTCTGGAGCATATTTTGGTTAGTTGGTAATGACTTGGTAATCAGATGCTATCATACATTCTTGTAAACCCTTACAGACATTGGTTTAAGGTTTAACCGACAAAGCTTTCACTAAGAAATCTTGATAGAATGCTTAAGTGGTGTTGGTGTAGCTTCTAGATGGATTTAAAGATGCTAAAGATGTTATTTGATCATGCCTCAACTATTTGAAGACATTGCTTCGGTGTGGTGGACCTAGATTAGGTCTGGTGCCTATCTAGGTTATGGATTGGTATCATGTTAATGTGTTCTCTACACGTTAATGGGATAATTTATGGATTGGTTATTGTTGTTTTTCTCTTAAGCCAACATGGCATATCATTGTAATATGGATGTATGTAATGATCTTATTGTAATATCTTTTAGGTGACTGACCTAATTGGTTTAGGCCCTAGGGTTGGTATAAAATGATGTAAGATCTCATTGTAGATCATGAGGAATGTGTTTCATGGTCTTGGAATGCAATATCATATGCAAAGGAGACTGAGTCTCTCATAGGTGATTGAATTGGGATTAAGGAAGAGGTCAAAGGCCTCTAGTATTGAGCTTAACTGATACTATAATCAGCCATGGTATATGCTATCTCTAATAGTTCATTATTCTAGATTGTTGTCCATTTATCTTGAGATGGTTGTTGCCTCTCTGTAGTAAGTGAGACTCTCTTATAATTAGTAGTACACTCTAGGCAGTGTGCCTTCTTGCATGTACAAGCCCTTCATTGTATCACATACTATCTGTAGAAGTATCATCTGACTACAGGTAGGCTTCCCACCATGGTTTTTCCCTTTCCCAGTTTTCCATGTACAAATCATGGTGTTATGTGGTATGGTTGCAATGTGTTGATTATTTGTTTCATTGCTAAGTTTTATTGCTTACCAGTATCCATTTTTTCTATTCCGGTACTTAATGTTTGTGTGATATGGTTAATATTTGTTAAGTAGTTTAATTGATATAATCCATCAACAACTAATTCACCCCCTCCTCTCAGTTGTTCACCGGTTATCCTAACACCCGGAACTCTATCAGAAGCTGCAACAACACTGCTTAAGGAATTTATCAAAGATCTCCACAAAAAGCTCTGCTGGTGAAACCCTCGTCGGAACAAGAAACCAAGCCTCTAAGCAAGTAGGATAGCATCCAGTTACTAGACCAAAACTAAATGACCAAATATGAATATAACCATCATGATAAAATCAATTCCATCATAAGATTATACCGGAGCTTATCGGATCATGCCAGATCCAAGTTAACCAGAAACCACTTAACCTATAGGGACCAGAAGGGTTTCGGTAAAGCATCTAACAAATAGTGTTGATATCAATGAAAAAACATCAATGCAACACATAATCAATTCCACCAAATGGTCAACAATCTCCCCCTTTAAGATTGATGGCAACATTAGATGTGAAAAACATCTAAGTACCAAGAAATGCCAAACAAGTCTACCCCTATGGAAGACACACAATATTCTCCCATAGATAATTCTAAATATCAATATCTCTCCCCCTTTGACATTTATCTTTAACTTGTTCACATAAATATCATTTCCCCTTTGACATCAATGCCATAAATTTGAAAGAAATATCAAAGCAAAAAATATAAGCCTCTGAATCTCAAAGCTAACTACTCCCCCTGAGCAGTAGCATCCCACATTAGTGCCAAAATGAATAGTGTTTTTGATAATGCATGTCAGATTGATTGCAAACCACATCAATCAAGTCTCTGCCAAAGGGGCATAAACCCCCAATCTGTCTCTCAGGTGGTCAAATGATCCCTTGGATAAAGGTTTAGTGAAAATATCTATAATCTTCTCATTAGTTTTCACATAAACCAGTTTAGCTTCATTTGCTTCCACCTTCTCCTTTAAAAATTTATACTTGATAGGTTCTTTGTCTTAGAATGAAATACTAGATTCTTTGATATATCAATAGCAACATTGTTATCACACTAAATAACTATCGGTGAATCACAATCCACCTTTATATCCTTCAACATTTTCTTCATCCATAAAACTTGTGTATAGTTAGTAGCACCATTAACATACTCAGTTTCATCAGTAGATAGAGAAGTACATGACTGTTTCTTGTTGATCCATGAAACCAACTACTTTCCAAGAAAGAAAGCTCAATCAGAAGTACTTTTTCTTTCATCAACATCTCCATCCCAATCAGCATTTGTATATATACATGAGGTGATGTTATCATCCTTAGGGTACCATAAGCCATATTCTAATGTACATTGCAAGTATCTAAAAATCCTTTTCACTGCCATCTGATGATTTTCTCTAGGATCACTCTAAAATATTGAAATAATACGAACAACATTCATAATGTCAGGTCTAGTCTGAGTCAAATAAAGTAGACCTCCAATCATAGATTTGTATCGTGTAGGATTTACCAGTGCAGAAACATCTTATCTTGTCAATTTCTCACTTGTAACCATAGGTGTACTTACTGGTTTAGAATCTCCCATACCAAATTTCTTCAACAATTCCTTATCATATTTAGTTTGATAGATAAAAATGCTTTTATCAATCTGAGTAATCTGTAAACCTAAGAAAAATTTCATCTCACCAATCATAGACATCTCAAATTCTTTCTCCATATTCTTAGAAAATTTTGAGCATAATTTATCTTCACCTCCAAAAATAATGTCATCAACAAATAATTCAACAATCCATATATCATCATCAATGATTTTACAATTTAAATTACTGTTAGCACTTCCCTTAGTAAAACCAAGCTTCAAAAGATATTTATTGAACCTTGCATACCAAGCTCTAGATGCTTGTTTCAATCCATATAAAGCTTTCCTTAACCTGCAAACCATATTAGTATCATCTGATAGTGAAAAACCATCAGGTTTCTCAATATAAACTTCCTCATCAAGATCCACATTCAAGAATGCACATTTAACATCCATCTACTAGACTTTGTAGTTTTTCTAAGCAACATAGGCAAGAAATAATCTCGTAGCTTCAATCCTAGCTACCAGTGCAAAGATTTCTCCTTAATCAATTCCTTCCTTCTGAGAATATCCTTTACAAACCAATCTAGCCTTATTCCTTATTAATTGACTATCCTCATTCAATTTATTCCTAAAGACCCATTTAGTTCCAATGACATTTTTATTTGTAGGCCGGGGAACCAAAGTCCATGTGTTATTTTTCTCAATCTGATCTAATCCTTCTTCAATAGCTTTTAACCAATGTTCATCTTTACATGCCTTAATTAATGATGCCAGTTCAACTTGTAAAATTAAACATACCTCTTTAGTTTCGATTCTTCTTGTCATCACTCCATGGCTCTTATGTACAGTGATTTGATCTTCATAATGATTCAATCTCACATACCAAGGAGTCATCTGACTCTATGTTCTCTTCCCTGTTCTTAAGTTACTAAATAATTTTTTGATGTTGCCAAAGTAACTAGTTCAGCTCTCTGATTTAGTAAAGGTGCTAGCAGTTCAGATATGATCATTTCCATTATCCGTTCCTTCTCATAAACTCTGATTTGATTTTTTCTCAGCTCATCTACTTTGACATCAGCACTCTCCACAATTCTCTGCAATCTCTTGTTATAACATCTATATGCTTTTCTTTCATTAGAATAACCAAGAAATATGCCTTCATCACATCTAGGATCAAATTTCCCAATAGTATCATCTCTCCTAATATAACACTTACTACCAAAAATTTTGAAATACTTAACTATAGGTGTATTGCCAAACCATAATTCATAAGGTGTCTTAGCAATTTCTCTTTTGATATGTACTCTATTGAATGTGTAAACCATTGTACTGATTGCTTCTCTCCACTAGATATGAGGTAGATTAGATTCCATCATCATTATTCTAGTAGCATCCAATATAGTTATGTTCTTCCTTTCCACAACTCCAATCTGTTGAGGTGTCTGGGGAGTAGAAAATTGTCTTCTTATACCATGCTTGTCACAAAATTTATTAAACTCACTGGATGTGAATTATCCACCATGATCTGATCTCAAACATTTAATCTTCAATCCTATCTCAGTTTCCACTTTAGCCTTAAAGATTTTAAACTTTTCAAATACTTTAGATTTTTCTCTCAAAAAAGTAACCCACATCATTCTAGAATAATCATCAATGATTAGCATGAGATATCTATCACCATGAAAATTTTTAACTCTAGTAGGGACACACAAATAAAATGAATAAGATCAAGAACATCATTTGATTTACCTTGTATACTTCTAAAGGAGGTTTTGACCTGTTTACCCATTTGACATTCTTTACATATCGGATTATAGGTCTTCATAATCTTAGGTATATCCCAAACTACCTTAGTTGAACTAATCTTCACAATGCAATCAAAATTCACATGACACATCCTTTTATGCCATAACCAACTCTCATCAATCCTTGTAATCAAACATGTCTCACTAGAGTTCAAATAAAATATATTACCTTTTGTCAATGTACTGATTGCAATCTCCAAGCCAGATCTATTAATGATTTTGCATTTTCCATCCTTGAACTGTAATTGAAATCTCTTGTCTCCTAATTGTCCTACACTCAAAAGATTATGCTTCAAACATTCAACATAATAAACATTGTCAATATTGTTCTTACCATCCAATGATATAGTTCCTTTTCCTTTGATCATACATTCCTTGTCATCTCCAAATCTAACTAGTCCACCATCAAATTCTTGCAAAGATAGAAACTTCCCTTTATCTCTAGTCATATGATGTGAACAACCACTGCCAATCACCCGTTCATCCTTGTCCTCAATTTTAGTAGCAAGTTCCTTCTCTTTTGGTACATTCTCTTCTAGTGCTAGATCATCTTCCTTGACTTCCAAGAATACCCGTTCTTTCACATTGTCAGATCTACTAGCAGAGTCTTCTGCCAATTCATCATCTGATTCAGTAATGCCTTCCTCATCCTCTATGTAGCATGATTTGTCTCTATTTTTCTTGAATCTATATTTCTTCTGATATCCAAGGTTAGGCTTAGATGATCTTTTAACTCTTTCTTCAAATCTTGAATTCCTTTCAGGACATCTAGATTTAAAATGACCAATCTTATTACATGAAAAACATTTAAAAGGTTCTTTTCTTTCATACTTACTTCCTACCAGTGCTTTCGGTACTCTTCTAGAAAATAGTGCTTCAAGTTGCTAAAACTCATCATCTTCTCTCTTCATATCTTCTAACTCTTTTGCATATAAATCATTCTAGTATTACTTACCAGTTGGAGATGTAGATGCATGAAAAGCAAGTTAAGTTTTCACAGCTCCACAAGGTCCAAATTCCTCAAGCTCAAAAGAAGATAGTTTCCCAACCAAGGTATCTCTGTTGACAGATGTATTATCCATTGTTCTCAATTCATTGATAGTAGTAGCCTTCATTTTGTAAGCCGGTGGTAGGACTCTCAATACTTTAGAAACAATTTCATCATCGCTCAAAGTTCCACCATAGCATTGAATTCCCATAACAATCTCATTTAGCCTTTCCATCAATGTAGTAATCCTTTCATCTTCTTCCATCTTGAGGTTCTCATATCTCACCCGGTAACCATCAAGTTTTGCAATCTTCACTATAGGGTCACCTTCATTAAGAGTCTCCAACTTGTCCCATATAGCCTTTCCAGATGATTTATCAGTTAATCCTATTGTTTGTTGATCAGAAAGTGCACACAAGAGGGCTTCTCTTGCTCTACAATTATTCTCAAGCTCCTTGTCCAGGTTTGTCATAGGAGGATTTCTAGATCTTGAATTATAGGGTGTGACACCATTCTGTGTGATCTCCCAAATCTCCTTCCAAAACATTTCAGATGAGTCTCCATCTGAATCTTTCATACCATGTAATTTGTTCCATCAAGCCTCGGTATATCCCTTCTAAAGATAGCTCCAAAATAATTAGATGAAATTGAACTATTAGTCACCATAGGATCTTCCTCAAGCTGTTAAGATTTCTGTAGAGAGGAGAAAATCTCTGATACCAATTGTTAGATAGTTCAGATAATTGGAAGACAACTGAGAGGGGGGGTGAATAAGTTGTCATAGATTACCAGAAGTATTAGCAATTTAAAATTTAATACTAGAACCCAAAATAATAATACTGAAATATAAGTTAATCCAATTAAGCATAAACAATAACTAAAAAATAAAAGCCATTCACACAACACCAATATTTATATGTGGAAAACCTAATAAAGGGAAAAACCATGGTGGGAAGCCTACCCACAATCAGATAATATTTCTGTAGTAAGTATGTGAATTAAAATGAAGGGGCCTACACTTGCATGAAGGCCAACAACCTAGAGAAAATTTATCATCACAAAAGGAGTCTCATTAACTACATACAAATCTAGACTACAATCTGAAGAAGTGTTGAACTGCTAAAGATAGCATCTCCTATACCATAGTACAGTTCTGGTTAAGCTCAATACCGAATGACTAAATCTCATACATAAACCCAATTCGATCTCCAATGACCGATCAACTCCTTTGCCTAAATGATATTAAATTATTCATACATTACAATCCTTGACCATGACCTCTTACATTAACCATGATGATCTACAATTAGATCTTACATCTATATATACAAACCCTCGACCATAAACAATTAGGTTGGCCACCAGACAATAAACTAATTACATAATTACAAACCATGGCGGCCTTAGACCAAACAAATAATATCCAACACATAAGATATCCTGGAAATACATCATTAAGTCTTATCCACACAATTCATTAATGTCGGTCCATAACCTAGATCTACCAGGACCAAGTATAGGTCCACATACTTCAACAATGATCACCAAATGCCAAGTCTCGAACATGATCACCAACAACATCTTGAAACTCTATCAGAAGTTGCACCAACACTACTTAAGTAATTCATTAAAGATCTCCACAAAAAGATCTGCTAGTGAAACCCTCATCGGAACTACAAACCAAGCTTCTAAGAAAGCAAGATAGCATCCAATTACTAGAGAAAAACCAAATAACTAGATATGAATATAAGCATCATGAGAAAACCAGTTCCATCATTAGATTATGCTAGAGCCTATTGGATCATGTTGGATCCAAGTTGACCAGAAACCACTTAACCTATCGGGACCAGAAGGGTGCCGGTAAAGAATCCAACAAATAGTGTTGACATCAATGACAAAACATCAATACAAAACATAATCAATTCCACCAAATGGCCAATATTCATAGTGGCATCTATAACTCTTGAATCAGATCTCAGTACTAGCTGAAATCACTAGTAGCATCATAAGGGGGAGTTCACAGTACCATTTGTCATTATGTTAATGGGGGAGAAATCTGAAGTACGAAGTGTCTTGCAATAAGTTGACATCAATGCCAAAGGGGGAGATTGTTGTCATTATTGCCATTAAGTTGTCATTTGGTTTGGCAAGGTCACCAGTAAGTAAGAAATGGTGACTACTATAAGAAGAGAAAGAAATATGATGGCAATGCACATGTGAGTGAGCAGACAGAAGGAAGGTTACTAATACACATAAATTGTGTCATTTTCCAGTAAAGCACACTTACTGGTAAGGCACAAACTAGGATGAAGTTTGGTTGTTTGTTTGTGATGAAGAGGCAGAATATTAAAAGATTCACAACAACACCTGATGAGCAGAACAAAGAGGATGGAATGAAGACATACTCGTAGGCAAGATGAAGTATTAATAGGATTTGCTTTCGATAAACAGGATGTTTGTTGGTTATAACAGTAAGGTGAACTAAGCCGATAGTCAATCTTGGTCAACAAAGAATGTCAAACCGACTTGGAAATCCAAGCAGAGGTGGATGTTGACAAACATGACAGGTGGATGCCAGGTGGTGATACTGTATAGGTCAGTGGAGTGTGCATCGATGTAACAAGTCAGCAAGCAGGTTGACTTTTATGAAGAACCCACAAGTCACAGAGGATGCCAGAGGATTGCAGCACAAGGAAGTCAAGCTGGCAAGTCACTAAGCTAAACATGCAATAATATTTGATCTTCGTACCCATTTGTTGAAGGAAATAGCTAAGCCATTAATGGCGTATGATAGAGAAAATTTGAAAAGCATGGTGATGGCCTCTTGATTAAAAAACACACATTGGAATGTGAATCTTTGTTGGTGTTGATCGATGTCATGAAGATCATATCCCTGGAAAAGCAGATCAAATCAAATCTTATTTGGATCAAGTTAGAGAATGCAACACCTAACACGACATTATTTGAATATAGTTTTTGGCAGAAATCCAACATTAAAAATATGTGAGCTTGAGATAGAAATGAATGATACTTGATGTGAAGAAGGAGACTAAAAAGAGCTTGAGCACAGAGAAGGATCATCTTCCTTAAAATTTAATCTAAGAAAGTTGCAGAGTGAGTTAGCAAGAAAAGTAGTGAGGTATTGTGGGTTGCATTTGCGTATTGGTCTCTTTTGGTATCCTCATTTGTCTTACCAGTTTGACTGGTTAGTGCTTAGAATAATAACCTACATTCTAAGTTTGTTTTAAAAAGGAAAAGAATTCAGGAACAACTGATTCACCCCCCTAATAGTGGTATATTGTGTTCAATAGTTTGCAATATGGTGAGCATGTGAGAGAGGAGATTAAAAGATGGGGGGAAAAAAGATGGAGAAAGGGAGAGGGGGAGATAAAGATAGAAAGAGAGGAGATGGAGAGGAAGAGACAAAAGAGGAAGAGATGGAGAGACATATAAAGGAAGAGGGAGAGTATATATAGAGATAGAGAGTTAGAGATATAGAGAGAAAGGAAGAGGGAGAGAGATGGATAAATGAACAAATAAAGATGGAGAGAGAGTGAGATAAATAGGGGAGATACATATATATTAGAATAGAAAGAGAGAGATATAGAGATATATAGGAAGAAAAAGGGAGAGGCAGAGATAAAGAGATAGATAGGGGTAGGGATGGAATGAGGGAGGGACAGATGAGGAGAAATAGAGAGGAGGATAAGATAAAGACAAGGATTGTCCCAAAGAGAGAGAGTGGGGGGTATTGATATATATATCTTGGAAAATATAGATAGATAGAGAGGGACAAGGAGAGAGATAGAGATATATGTATAAAAAGAGATTTATAGACTAGCTAGAGAGAGATGGATATATATAGAAAAAGATATATTGTGGAAGAGATATATATTGAATGAGAGAGAGAGGGAGAGGGAGGCAAGTGAGAGAAAGGAGCTAACAAAGATAGGTAATAGAGATAAATCTTTAGAATTTAGAGAGAGGGAGAGAGTTATATATGGAGAGAGAGAGAGAGAGAGAGAGAGAGAGTATATACATTATAGAGAGTAGAAGTAGAGAGATATAAAAAGAGGGAGTGATGGGGAGATAGGGAAGATAAGATATAAATAGAGTCATAAGAGATAAATAGGGATAGAAAGAGATAGATATAGGGATAGAAAGAATCTAAAAAGTAAATATAATTTGTAAAATATTAAGGGGGTAAGAAATAGGAATAGATGGAAGGGGGAGAGATAGAGAGAGAGAGAGAGAGATAGAGAGAGAGAGAGAGAGAGAGAGAGAGAGAGAGAGAGAGAGAGAGAGAGAGAGAGAGCTTAGTGATATTTAATTATGATAAATTATAAGTTCTAAAGATTGGGGAGAGAGAAGAGAGTGAGATAGAGAGAGGTGAAGGGAGGAGGAGAGAGATAGGAAAATAGATAGGTCTAGAGCTTAGGGGATGCACAAAGCGTGAGATAGAGAGCTAGTAATTGAATGATGATATAAGCCCATTGTTTACAGAAATTTGACTGTATGAAAAATTACAAGATCTCCTAAAATCTAGATTGCACCTATCCAAATTTTTTAAAAATTATATATTATTGTAGTGCACTTGATTCTTTACAAAAAAAAGTTTCATTTTCGATTATTTTAGTGCAAGTTATGCTTCATGCACGAATAGGTACTTGATTTTTTAGGATGTGCCCATTTCGAAAGATCGTAAAAAAAATTACTCAAAAAAAAAATTCAGAAAAATACACAACTTCTAGTGCTCACTCTTAGCTATCTTTTTACCAAAGGGTTTTTCAAAATACTAAATCTAACAATGACTTTTTTTATGCACATGCGAAACACTCTATTATGTTTTTAAAAAAAAAATAGGAATTGTTTTTTGTGCGTGAAGGATTTGACCCCATTAATATTATCCAATATGAAAAAAAATAGCAGTTTAGAAACTAGATTCAGAGTACTCCAATCTTTGTTGTTTGAGTATCTTCATATTTTCAGTGGACGAGTCTCAAATCACTCCTCCAAGTTCAGGTTTAACTAATTTCAGAAAAAAAATGTGTCCACTTATAGCCCGCTTTTTGCACACCATCTTGGTGCACTCACCCTACATAGCTTATAATATAAGTAATAGAACTTCTTACATTATCAATTAACTTATAGTATCCTATTCTATGAATGGACAATGTTCCATACAACATTAATTCTTCTTACATAATCACAACATCATAAAATTTATACCACAAGTACTTATGAATGTAGACTTTAGAATAATCATCAAAACCATATCCATAATTGCACCTATCATTATATTAACACCCACACACACAACTAAACATCACATAGTATCAATAAGATGTCTATCAAACCCAAAAATCATGAACTTAGTTAATCAAGCAAATAAATATGTCCAACCATGTATAGCATGATCATAGTCTAAAAATAACATAGAACAATCAAATGATATCAAAATAGCTCAGGGTCCATAAATACAATGGTGGGTCTCATATATGTTTTAATTATGATTACTTGCATTAATAGAAAATTTTGGTCCTATAAATCTTTCTTTTTTTTAATTTGACGTATGTTATAGGGTAACTACCATCACAAATGAATTTTGCTTTTATTATTGAAACTAGGTGAAAATATTTTGATACTAATTAATTGATTACTTAATTCTGAAAATCTTGTTAGTTACCATTAGAGTGAAGGAATAATATTAATTGAATAATAAAAAACATATTCTCTAGCATTATTGAAATTCCAATATTGAATAAAAAAATGTATTCTCTAATATTCAATTAAGATTACACAGATTGAATGAACTAACTTAAAAACTAAAAAGATTACCAAATACATTCATTATAATTATATCTTGGTTATAATTATAGTTAGGGTTAGGATTATAATTTAGTTAGGGTTAGACCCATCTTCAATTAGCTTAGTGTTAGAGTTTAATTAGGAGTAGGGTTTGATTAGGGTTAGGAATATGATTCAATTAGCATTTCATTAAAGTTATAAAAGGAATTTTTGAGTTATGGTTAAATTATGGTTATAGTTCAAACATGGTTAGGGGTAAGCCTAAGGTATAAAGTTAATTTGAAGTAAGGGTTAAGGATCAACTAAGCTTATAGGCAAAACTTTTGATTTAAAGTTAGCGTGAAATTATTGTTAGGGATTCAAAGTGGTTAGGAATACAATTCAATAAGGATTGGAGTTATAAATGGAATTAATGACATGACTTTTATTAGAGTTAAATTAGGGTTAAGGTAAGGGTTAATATTAGTGTTCAAATTAGGTTAGGCATGATTATGTGTTAAATTTAGGATTAAATTAATTTTATACTAGTACAGATATCATCTAAAGAAATACTTAGAGATATCAATTGAAACTATTTTATCCACCTTAAAATTATTTTATTTAAATTTAAACTATATTTACTCCATACAAAAGATTCAATTTTATTGTATCTATATTGTTTATTTTATACCTAATGCAATTTTTTTATTTGATAATTGACATCTAATTTTTTATATTTAAATTCTAAACTTCTTATCATTATTTTAAAAAAATATTAAAAATAAAAAAATTTAAAATATATTTTTTAATTGAATTAGCTATTTTGTATTAATAATTTTAAAAAGAATATTTACGTGTAATTATGAAATTTAATATATTTTTTTAAAATATCTTTGTTTTTGTTTTATATTTATATATCTATCTAAAACATAATTTTGTTGAGGATATATTTTGTTTTATATGATATTTATTTTTAGAATATTATGTTTATATTAAATATTAATATTTTGACATGTGAATGGTTGATGGTTGTCTGTAGCATCGTAAATTGTACATCCTTAATTGGATGGTACAATTCCACACTTAGGTTAGCACTTGCCTTAGTGTGTTTGTATTTTTGCATTTTAAACTCCTTGTAAGCATTTAATTAATTGTTTTAATTAAATCTAATGTCTTCTTTTATCTGTCTACACATCATAAAATTGGGCCCTTTACCCTAAGTGTGACCCTTTTTATTTCATTCTTTCAATTATTTAATTCACCAAAATCCCTAATTATGTCTTATTTAAACCTTCAAGGCTCGATTTCCTATATCTAAACACCTTGAATCTTTACATACTCCTGGATTTGACTTTAGAATCACGATATCTTGCTTGCCCAAAAATTTGGAAAAAAGGTTGGTTAGACCAAGAGGCTTCCTCTTGGTCTCGATTTTTTCTTCTCAAATTTTGAGAGAATGTTTTGGTGGTTTTTTAATGTTTAAATCTAGAGAATTACAAAATTATATTGATTCTAGGTCGACATATGATTAAAAACAAAGTTAGGGTTTCATACATATACCCTTTCCATTCCTCATTTGAGGGATCCATCTACAAGCAATTGAAGGAGCCACTTTTGAAGTGAAAGGGGAGGTTATGTGAAGTACTCAATAAAAAAAAAGGCATTTATCAAGTCTACATCAACTATTTTCATCATCAATAGGAGCTTTGAAGACATTCAAGAATAATAGGAGATCATCGATTATTGATTGGCTTGTACCTCTCCCTTGGGGTTTGGTATGGTTTCATGTTATTTTTATGTTTTTGTCTAAGCTTCATAACATTAATTTCTAGATTCACATTCATTCTTTAGATCCTTTATTGCATTTTAGATTTGAAGAATTTACATATACCTTTACACTAATCTAGGGTTTACTCTCTAAAGCATAGGGTGGAACTCTAGATTTTCTTTCTTGTTCATTTAGGATAATGCACATGCACAAGATTCTTGTATACACATTTTCAGTATATTATCTAGTTTTTGTGGAGGTGGAAATAACTAAATCAAGGGGTTTGACTGTGGCAAAACCCTATATAGCCACATAGACACCATTTTTCAAGTTGGAGGTGGAGGTACAAAAATCCGACGAATGCATGACATTAGGAACTGATAAATTACATAGGTTTAGGTTGAGTCTCAGAAGAAGAGCTCAGTTTTCATAGACCAAAGCATGGCTCCCTAGTCCAAGACCAAGGCGTGGTGCCCAAGTCCTCTGGTTTTTTTAGATTCTTTTGGAAATTCAACAAATCAGAGTCTCAGACAACAATTTCTAGAAGTACAACAAGGTGGAGTATTAGGGACCTAGATGTGGCGCCCTAGCCCTGCATAGTCAGCATCAAATTTCAGTGATAGGTGGACATTTGAATTCCCCTTCCTTCTCTATATTCAATATCTTAGTTTTAGATCTGTAAATTTCAATATTTTCAATTTAAATTCACATCTTTGTTTATCTGCTAGCATAGTTGATCATTTCATTTCTTTTTGCACATCTCCTCTTCGTAGCAGCAAAGGAATAGAAACATTAAAGATAGTCCTTGACTCTCTCTTGTGAGAAGTAGTCAAAGTGAATCATCTCCTTAGGCTCTTTCATATTCCAATGTATGGAAGAAACTGTGGTTAGGTCCTAAACTACCCAATCCCATTTTTCCTCATCACATTCTCAAATTTAAGCTAAAAGGTAAAAGTTAACATTAACACACTCATACCATTTTGCTCCACCCATGCTGGCATTGTAGAATGTCTCTCAACATTAATTAACTTTCAATTAATATTATAGATAGGGTTCAAATAAGATTACAACTTAGTTAGGGTTAGGATTCAATTAAAGTTACGGTTACAAAATTATTAATCTCTTATGTTTGCTAATTGTTTGCAAAGAAGCATACTGAATTGCTATTACAAATTAAAATGGAAATCCTCCTACTATGTGGAACATGTTTAGTTATGTATCATGTCAATTTATCAGTTCTGCAAATGATTTATAGCTTAACTTAGGTTAACCATTAAAGTTTTATATCATTCCTTTTCACATACATGTTCATATTCATGAAATAAAAGTTAAAAGTAATATTTTTTTATATATTACAAGTTTTTCCTTTGTTATATTCCATCATTTGTTTCATTTAATTTGTTTGATTGATATGTTAAATTTAATTTTAGTTGTTTCTAAAAATTAAAATTATGTAAATCTACACATTTTATATATATATATTTGCATTGGTCTATACAATTCAATATAATGACAACCTACCTCTCAATACACATGAAAGATTGCGAAAATTTAAATAGCACTAAAATCAAATTGAAGCATATTAAGAGAAATGTGTACATACTAAGCCAATAATCAAAATTAAATTCTATACAAATGAAAAATTTAAAGAGCACTAAAATTTTGTTGAACCATATTAAACAAATTGTGTTCATACTAAGCCAACAATCAGAATTAAATTCTATATAACTGGAAAATTTAAAGAGCTCTAAAGTTATGTTGAAGTGGGGTTTTCATGAGGATAGCATTGTGCGTGGTAGTGGTTTTAGCTAGGCACAAGAGGCCTTAGTCGTGTTCTCTAATTTGGTGGCTTCGTTTCGTTCTGGTGCTTCGGGGTGGAGGATTCTGCGCTGCGTGGTGTAGCGGTCAAGGTCGGCCTGGCTAGGGTGTGGTGGAGATTGCACTGGCTGGGAGGTGTGATTTTCTGCTTTGTTCTTGTCTGACTTTGTGTTGGTCTTTGTGCAGAGGGGTGGCGCTATAGTTTTGGTGTATGCGTGTCTTGGGGGTTCGGATTTTTGGAAGATAGGGTTTCTTGCTATTGGGTGGCCTTGCATGGCTGTTGCAGGCGGTCCTTTGGGAGATTCGATTGGCTCTTTCAAGGATGTCGTGTTAGCTCAATCAGCTAATCGTTTAATGCATGAAAATCCAATTTTTTATATGTCTCAATTTGCAATGGGCGAATCATCTTCTCAAGGAGGGGTTTTCAAACCTTCAAAAGTAAATGGATGCCTTGGCAAGAGCGATGACAGACCTATTCTTATGATCTAACGAAAAGTCCTTGAGGAGGACATCAACTCCTTGTATAATCATGCCTTAATATGTAAGTTCATGGGGCTCCGACTGTCTCTAAGCTTTTTGGAATTGTGGGCTCGACATACTTGGAACATAAAAGGAGAAATGGAGGTGTTGTTGGTGGCTAATAGCTATTTTATGGTGATCTTTTCATGCATGTTAGACAAAAATAGGGCATTACAAGGGGGGCCCTATCTCTATAATCAAGTGGGTCTTTTCATTAAGCCATGGAATGCTGGATTTAATCCTTCTGAGGAGCTTCCATCAAGGCTTCTAGTGTGGGCCAAGCTTTCTTGGCTCTCCTAGAATTTTGGAGAAATGATTTTTTCAATTTAGTCATGACACAACTTGGCAAGCATGTTGGTCATTCAAGACAAACCATGGACAAAAAGGTAACCACCTATGCCGGTGTACTTGTTGAACTTGATTTAAGTAAGCCTTTGCATGATTCTATGGAAATCCGTCTAGGATCCTACTCTTGGATCCAACAATTAGATTATAAAACCCTTCCTTTCCATTCTCGAATTTGGCATGAATATGGGCATTTGTAGTGAATGTGTCCCAAAACCAACCATGAAGGGATTACAAACAATGGATCCTCATGACCATTACCTAAGTAAGATAAAAGGAAAACACCGGTTACAAAAGATAAAGAAGGTTTAATTTTAACCAAAGTAGGAAATAGGGAAAGAGGTCAGAAGAGAACTCTTAAGGATAGACAAAGTGATAAGGTTTTTAATAGATTTTATGCTTTAGAAGACCTAGAAAATTTTGATGATACACTTGTAGGTATGCCTACCAATTAAAATATTCAGGATATGAATGAAATTAATACTGAGAAGGTTATTTCTCCTAGTGGAGGCACCCAAGATGCAAGTCATGATGTCCAAATGGATTCAGACACCCTTTTGTTGAATTCAAGTGAGTTGGATGCTAATGGTAGAAAAGTTGCTCCTACTCCTTCAAGTGTTATTAGCTTAGCAATTAATGTGACTAAAGATTGTATAGAGGTCATTTAAGGAAGAGGAACCTTTGTTCCTTTGGGGCTCCAACAAAAGACTATGAAAAAGATCCTACTGATAAGCACCGTGTCACTACAAAGGGGAGGAAGAATGATCAAGAAAAGGTGACACTTATAGGGGAGACTTTGGTGGAGTTTGGTGCTATGAAGACTTTAGATTCCCATTTCTGGCCTTCTAAAAAATGATTGTCCTCTCATGGAATGTTAAGGGATTAAATAGCATCCCTAGCCAAAAGGCTATACGAGATTTGATCAAATCTGATTATCCTGATGTGGTGTTCATACAAGAAACTAAATTATTGGTTGATGGTATGCTGAATAAGGTTCCTAGAATTTGGACTCGAATTCAATGTCACTACATGAGAGCTATGGATAATTTAGGTGTAATGGTTTGCCTCTGTGATCCATAGATGTTAAGGCCTATTCAGTGGATTTCTTCTAGGTAATCTATGTCCATGCTTACTATGAGTTATGAATCTAGTGAAAATTTACTCTTGACTAAAGTTTATGTCCAACTAATTTGGCTGAAAAATCAATGCTTTGGTCTCATATTAGATATGTCACATCTCTTGCCCCCCTTTTCCCTTGGATTTTGGCAGGAGATTTTGATGCAATCTCTAGTCTATAGGAAAAAGGTGTGGTAATGCTCGGCTTGATTCTTCTATAGGTCTCCTAAGGGATTATATTGAACTTCTAAGGGTTTTGGAGGTTAAGTCGGCTAATGGGATCTTCACTTGGAATAAAATAAGATGTAGTGAGGAGGCAATTGTTCAGAGGTTGGACATATTCTTGGTCTCTTTCTATTGGATAGGTGATAACAAATTATTAATTATGATATTTTTGACTAGAAAGGGTTAGGTCATTGGCCAATTAAATTTACTACTTGGGTCTTTTAGGCTTCTAAAAATCCTTGTTTCAAGTTTCAGCTTATGTGGCTTTGTGATTACTCACTCCAAGACCTTATGGTTGTGCTATGGCAGGAGGGGAGGATTGCCTATGATACTACTATGTACTCTTTTGTCAAACAACTTCAATATGTCAAGTATAGGATTAAAAGGTGGAACAAGTTTTGTGTTGGAATTTTTTTTTGTGGCTAAGATTCAAGATCAATCTCAAGTGCATGGTATAAATTGACAAATTAGAGATCAAGGCCTTTTAGAGGCTTTGTATAAAGAAGAGTTAGTTCTTGTAAAAGAGTTGGAGGAGCAGGAGGTGCGGGAGGAAATCTATTGGAAACAAAATTCTTGTATTGATTAGCTCCAAGAAGGTGATAGAAATTTATAAAAAATTTATAGTTCTATGAAGGATAGGAGGTGTGGTAATTCTATCACTTCTCTCATTCCATTAAGGGTTCCCTTCTGTCTTCCTATAAAGACTTTTCTCAGGAGGCCATTAGATTCTTTAAGCCCTATTTCTTGAAAATTCTCTGCCTGCTATTGGGGAAGATGAGTTAGTGCTAAGTTGCATTCCCTGTATTATTAGTGTTGAGATGAACATGAAAATTTGTAGGCCCATCACTCAGAAATAAGTTGAAAGAGTGGTCTTTTGAATGAAGAAATGAAAAGAACCTGGTCCAAATGGGTTTCCTATTGAATTTTATCCAGAATTTTGGGAGGTGGTCAAAGATGATCTAATGGAGGTGGTATAGGAATCTTCTAGAAACAAGAAGATGTTAAGGGCTTTGAATGCAATATTTATTTCTCTCATTCCTAAAAAGGAAGGGGCCAATTATCTTTATTCCATTTGTCTCATTTCTCTTTGTAATGTGATATATAAAATTGTCACCAAGTTTATTGCTGAAAGGCTTTATCGATGACTTGCTAACCTGATTTTCGAAGAGCAGGGTGGCTTAGTGGCTGGGAGGAAAATTCTAGATGGAGTTATTATAAAATTGTAAGTTATAAATTCTATGGCTAATTCCAAGGATAAGGCAATGTTTAGTAAGCTAGATATGGCTAAGGCCTATTACAAGGTCAATTGGAATTTTCTTCATAAAGTGCTTGCAACTTTTTACTTTGATAGTCAGTTGATTAACTGGGTTATGAGTTGCATTACCACCCTTTCTTTTCTAATCTTATCAATGGCAAACCTACAAACCTCTTCAAAGCTTCTCAAAGTTTAAGGCAGGGTGATTCTCTTTCATCATACGTATTCATTTTAATGGTTGAAGGAATAGGAAGATTTATTAAATCTCAAGTTAGGTGAGGATTGATTTAAGGTTGGAATTGGGGCTATGGTCTTCCTTCCTCCTCTCATCTATAGCCTATGGACAATACAACTTTTATGGGTGTTGCTACAATTTTGGGGGAAACAAATCTTAGGTAGGCCTTAGATATTTATTTGGTAGCCCGAGGACAAGAAAGTAATGAAATAAGTCTTTTATCTTGTTTTTTAAAACTCCTCTCTCTGTTCAGTTAAGTATTGCGAGCATTTTAAGGTTTCACGTTGGTACTCTTTCTTTTGTTTATCTTGGGATCCCTCTTTCTGCTCCCCCTTTGCCTAAAATATTTTGGCAAGAGATCTTGGATAAGCTTTGTAAGAAGGTTTGTCAATGGTCTCACATATGGATCTCAAATTTTGGGCATGTGACTCTCTTGAAAACTATTATTCAAGCTCTTCCCATTAATAGATGTTTTATGCAAAGAGCCGTAGCTAGCTTCATTCAGGAATCCAATGCTCTTTGTAGAGATTTTTTATGGATCGGTAATCTTCTGTTGGCGAAGTGGAGTTTGGTTAAGCATGATTCTTCTTGGAGATCTATTCAATATTTGAGATTTCAATTACACAAAACAGAAATGAATGGTCGAGTCTGGGCTGGTCAACTCTTTTGGAGATGGTGTACCCAATAGGATCAGTTCTGGGCTAAGCTTCTCAATTCAAAGTAGTTGGGGGGAGTGGATAGTAGGGATGTGCCACAGTATAGATTGTCAGGTAGTGGATCCATGATATGGAATATGCTAAAAAAAGAGGCACAAGTTTTTAAGAAAGGATTGTTTTGGATCTATAATAAAGGAGTTGATTCTTTATTTTTCTATGGCTATTGAGATGGATTCCCCCCAATTCTAACTCTATTTTTGCATTTGTAGTCTATGTAGGATATTTTTTGTGAAGTTGGCTGGAGTAAACTAGAATACATTAAAGCCACTCAAATCTTAGGACATGGGGCAATGGGTAGGTGGAGGGATCCTCAAGAATGGCCCCTTGGTGGGTCAATTGAGGATCATGAGGAACTTGTGAGGATTTTGAAAGCCAGACTTTGTAGCTCACTCAAGGATCAAGATGTCCTTGCTTGGTGTCCTGATCCAAGGGGTAAATTTTTAATGGCCTCAGGCTATAAGGAGCTTGAAAATTTGACTTTTGTGAAGGAAATTGTTCCTTGGTGGAAAAAGGTTTGGAATCAGTTCTCTTGGCCCAAGTGTAATTTCTTCTGATGGCTAGTCATGCAGAATAGATGTTTAACTTGGGAAAACCTTTGTAAAAGAGGACTTGTGGGGCCTTCAGTGTGTTTCTTGTAACAATAATAAGGAGAGAGGTCCTCATATATTCTTCCATTGTGCCTTTTCTAAGGATACTCAACAGTTTTAGTGGGGAGCTTGGAAGCATGCTTGTGTTCATGATAATTCACTATTGGAGTTCCAGAATAGTCTTGGTAGGCCCTTGGATAAAACCTCCTTCCTTTAGGTTGCTTGGGATCTTGGCCCTTCCTTTATCATCTACAATTTATGGCTAGATCGAAATCATAGGATTTTGCAGTATAAGAGGATGTTTGTGCAACAAGTATGGAAGAGAATAATTAATATGCTACACAAAACTTTGATGGAAAAATGTGATCTTCCTATTGATGTGGAGCTAGAATATTTGTTTATTATAAGGAATTTGAATCTTTTGGGAGGGTGTAATAAGGATTCAGTGGTTGGAAGTAGTCTTCAAGTGAGGAGTTGACAAGTCAAAAAGAAATTTCAGCACAATGGTAAGTGGTCTCCTCCTCCCTTGGGAGTTTTGAAGATTAATACTGATGGCTCTTAGAGAGGAAACCTGGGACATGCAGGTATTGGAGGTATTGGTAGGGATAGTTTTGGGAATGTGATCTTCCTATTCTCTATTTATAAGGGATATAATACTAATAACTCTATGGAGGTTTTGACAGTTCTTTTTTCTCTTGAGCAAGGTTGTTCTCTTGGCTGGAGGAAGATTATTTATAAATCTAATTCCTAGATTGTTATGGACGCGCTGAACACGAAGAATCTAGATAGTGTGGATTGGCATCTGGCAGTGGTGGGCAAGAAAAAAATGAGTATATGGACTCTTTGGAGTCTATAGTCTTTTGTTACATTCCTTAAGAATGGGATAAGGCAACTGATGGTTTTGCAAAGTGGGCTTCTGAGAGAATGGGTGACTAGAACATTGGGAGTAGAGGTGAGCTATCGTAGGATTGCGTGATTTCTTTAGATATTTTTTTTGAAGATGATATGATAGTCTAGTTGGGACTCTTTTGGGTCCCCTTTGGTCTTGGTTTTGTATCGTTCTTTTTTATTCCATAAATTTTCACCCCTTTTTCAAAAAAAAACAAAAACCTATGTTGAAGTATATTAAATAAAATCTATTCAACTGAGCCAATAGTAAAAAGAAAATTCTATACAAATGTAAAATTAAAATAGCACTAAAATTATGTTGAAGCATATTAAACAAAATCTGTTCATACTAAGCCAATAAACAAAATTAAATTCAATAATAAGAATTGAATTCTATACAAATGTAAATTATCATTATGGTAAAGAAAATTGTATTTTCAAAGGCACATAATTTTTTTCATACAAAATGATAAGGAAATAAAATAAAACAACTTAAAAAACAATCTACAAAGAAAATAGTACATGACTATTTTTAGAATTTGAAAAAAATAAATTGAAAACAATGTAGAAAGAAAGCAGTTTTCAAAGGCACATAAGCTCTTCATACAAGATGATAAGGAAAGAAAAATAAATTTGAAAACAATCTACAATGAAAATAATACGTGGACTATTTTTCAAATCTGAAAAAAATTTTAAAAAAATGCTAACCTAGAAAGAAAACTTTTTAGAATTTGAAATAAATAAATAAATCTAGGAAGAAAACAATACATGGACTTTTTTAAGAATTTGTTTCATACAAGATTTAAGAAAAGCAAGAAAAAAAACCTTTAAAAACAATCTTCAAAGAAAAATAGGGCATAGAGTGTTTTTAGAATTGCTTTATAAATGTTTTTAATAGTGTTTTAGAATCTGCTTTATAAATGTTTTTCTCATAAGCTCATAGGTAGTATAGCATAACAAAAAAATACATGGGTAATGTTAAAGGATTTCTTTGAGGGTTTAAATCAAATATTCGGGCTATATTATTTTACACTATGTGACTTGTAGAAGGAAATTCTATAATCTTACCCCCTCTTTCACTTATGAGATTTGTGATCTTGGCTACAATCTTTCTTATCTACTTTTATGTTACAACTCAACTTGGAACCCTTAATTACACAATCCTCTTCACATATTAGTCGGTCCACTTTCGATGAAAGGAGTCCCTATTTCTAGGATGTTCCATCATATTTATGATCATCCATAACATATTAACATCTGCTATTTTAGATTCATTGATATAACCTTCAAAATCTATCTTGATCCATCTTCTTTCTTAACATCTATATTCCTAGGCTCATACATTCTTGGTTAATGCATGGAGATAATTTATCTAAACAATGGATTTGTTTTGTGCTATGTGCTACTATTTAAAGACATTTATTAAAATCATTGTGATAATGAACATAAATTAGATGGAAACGATCTCAAAAAAATCAAAGTGACACATTTGTATCTCATGTAAAAAATATACATCTTAGTCAATTCCATGATATTTGTACAACCCAATTAAGGTACTTATTAATAGTATGTTTCTCTTTTATGACATAGTAGAACTCGAGAAAGTTTAAATTTACAGTAGCACATAAATAGTTATGTATTTTTTTTTATTTACTCTTCAAATAAATTGAGATAATACATTTATGGGACTAGGACCTTCCTAATTTTCTCTTGTACAATTATCTTTAAATCAATAATTAGGAGTTGTTTTAACAAAAAAAAAGCACTAAACTTAGATTTTCCAACATTACCCCCTTAGTGTGAAGATAGTGAAAAATCAAACTTTCCACTATCATAAACCCAACTCTTATGATTAATGAAATCAATTCAAACAAAATGTATCTCTCATCAACCTCTCATTTTTCTCACATAGATTTACCCCAAACCTAGACACAAATACATCATGTAGTTTAATAGATTACCACTAACCTTTTCAACATCCATGAACTACATTACACTAGTGTTTTTGTTTACTACGATATCTTACACTATAAGGTTATGTGAGAAAATAAAAAATGTAAGAATATCAATGGCTACTGCTTTTTATTATTTTCACTTGATCTCTAACTAAAATGAACAATTCCATTGATAATAGATATACAATATTTATGTCATATTAAATCCATGATGTGAAATATTGAGTTATTAATAATATAGAATGTAGAAACATACACCACAATAGAAAATGAAATATCACCGAAGTTGATAATTGGCTTTCTCATTGGTAATTGATGAGACAACAAAGTATGTGAAATATTTAAAACACCAATTATTCATAGTTATGAGAAGGTAGGTCATCACCATTGGCATAACCTTTTCAATGTATTTATTCTACCTTATAATAGAATTTTGATCTAGTTTATCATCTAGTAGACCTTGTTCCCTCTTCTTCAAGCGAAAGTCCTACTACAGTATAATAGAAGCATTTTATTTTTAATTTTGATGGGAATAACTTGAATTTGGGCTTCCTTTTCTTGAATGTGAGCTTGTTTCAAAATTTAGAGTGTTCATTGTAGTTGAGCAAATTAGGTAATACTCCAAGACTAATATTTACATTGCATAGTTGTAAAAATATAGTAGACATCAAATTAGAGAAATTTATGCATGTAGAAAGCAATAGAAATGAAATCTGTTAACTAGTAATTCTATTTAGTATATGGCCCACAGTTTTCTGAATGTGTGCAAGAAAACAATTTGCAAGTACATAACACCTTGCCTTCAACTCGTATATATAGTTTTGCATATAATTAAGAGGATCAAATTAGTAAAGATCACTTTAAAAACTATGCTAATTTGCAGATTTTGTATTTTAAATTAGATACTGTTTTATATGGAAAAAGTGGTCTCTCTATACCACTTCACACCTTAGCATCATTATATTTCATTGTTAAAGTTGTGTCCTTTGCCAACTAATAACATCAATTTTATAGCAGTTTATGTTATTCAATTTTGAACCTGCATTAACTTCAACTTGATTGAGGAGGAGCTATTTTTTGAAAGTAAAAGCAATATTATAAAGAAATTAAGATAAGGTTTTCTTCATTATGAAAAAATCATAGAAAATTTCAATTATATTAAAATGTGGAAGGGTTCTATGAACATGTTTTTGATATAAATTATTATGGGAGTGGGAATTACTGTATATCTATCATTGTACAACATAACTATTAAGGTACATTAGTGATACATATGATAATATAACTAACAATTTAATAAAGATAAGAAATAAATTCTTAACAATAAATAACAAGTGCCACGTAGTGGTGAGTACTTGTCATCGTAGTATTGTACTTAAAATATATGTTTTAATTTTTAATCACTATAGTTTTGAATCATTGTCGATTTAAAATTATATTAGAATAATTATATTTATGTAATTTTAACTAGAACTCTTATTTTAATAAAACAACATAAATTAGCAATTCCACTTTGGTGTGCAATGGGTATACTAAAGAGGTGTGGAAGGTCAATTGGGGAAAATTTGGTCTATGTTTTGGATATATTTATGTAGTTCATGAGGTTAATTTATGGTGATGATGTTGTTTGTACAACAAAGGACTTAATTGAAGGGTGATAGCTTAAAATCTACTACACATCCACTTACAAGGACTCAATCATCATTGAAATGAAACCTTTGAATTGAGAAGATAATCAATTTTATTAGAAACATGCTCATGTTATGTTTACAATATGGTGAGGATGTGAGAGAGCAGATTAAAAGAGGAGGAGGGGAAAAGAGATGGAGCAAGGGAGAGGGGGAGATAAAGATAGAAAGAGAGGAGATGGAGAGGAATAGACAAAGGAGGAAGAGATATAGAGATATATAAAGGAAGAGGGAGATTATATATATGGTGATATAGAGCTAGAGAGTTAGAGATATAGAGAGAGGGGAAGAGGGAGAGAGGTATATAATTGAACAAATAAAGATTATTTTTTAAATCAGTCTATTTTTAATACTATTTTGAAAATCATAATTTATTTTTTTAACCATTTTAATATATAAAAAAAAATTTAATAAATTTTTATCATAAATTTTTTTTTCCTTATTTAGTAGATAAAACTTCACTCTAATATTTATATTATGAAATTTTATAATTATTAAATTGTTATTTTATTATGTTAGAATTATAGTTAATATTACATAAGTATAACTAAAATAATATAATTTTAAAATAACAACAATTTAAAATTATAGTAAGTAAGATTTTTTTTAATTATAATACTATAGTACTTGCCATACTCCCACTATTGGCTCTTGTAGATACCTAAAAATGTCACATTTCTTGTCATACTAATTATTCCTCTTGTTGATTAAATAGTTCTTTAATTATTTAATTGACTTAATTACCTTTCTTCCCAATTAACCTAATCCACATTTTCACATTGATTACTAATTATTCTTCCTTATTTAATCATCAATTAATTATTCCCCTTTAACATTAATTGGATAATCTTTATTATTTAATTAATTTTAATCTCCATGCTTTAATTAAATAATCTTTTATTATTTAATTAAATTGTTCAATTTTAATTTTTTGATAATTGAATATTTTATTCAATTGGCTAATTATGACTTCGAAATGTAAATGAATATCCTTTATTTAATTTTCCAATTCATTATTCCTCCACACTTTAGAAAATGACAACTTTTCAGTCATAAATATCTTTGATTTTTAAAATTTGTAATATCTCAATAATCTTAATTATAAATTCAAAATTGAGATATTAATCCTCAAAAATTTTCTTTTCATAGTTTCCTCTTTCTTCTTCACTCTTCCCTAAATGGAAACTTTCTTGTGCTTGTAA
This sequence comes from Cryptomeria japonica, assembly GCF_030272615.1. Lineage (NCBI taxonomy): Eukaryota > Viridiplantae > Streptophyta > Pinopsida > Cupressales > Cupressaceae > Cryptomeria > Cryptomeria japonica. The sequence goes on from NC_081414.1 coordinate 178,378,659, forward strand.
TATCCACCATCTTATCAATAAAAAAGCTTTTGAATCTTTATCGTTCATCCTCCTCTTCCTGAATCTATAAATTGACCATCCAATCCTCACGAATTTAGAATCAATATTCTTCAAAATAATCATGTCACACTTATGCAAGATTCCCAACGTGATACTAGGGTCAATTCCCAATGTGATACTAGGGCCACACAACATGATTGTACATAAGAAGCAATGGAAGTCGTCAATGATATTAATAAAGGGGGTTTAGAATATATTGTTTATTCCATTTGTTGATTTGCTTGTTCTTTATTTCATTGTCATTACAAAATTGCTTAGCTAGATTAGAGTATTTGGTGATTTGCTCATTTTAAATCTAGCTAATATGTGTAACTTGCCTGTGAAAAAACAATTGTTTATGATAACACATAACACATTCCCCCCTCACTTACACATAATAAAATAGATGCAAACAAATATCAAATGATTAACCTTAATTCTTATAAATTACAAAAACAAAAAAACAAAAAATAGTAATGTATGTTATACAATTTGGAACTAGCATTAACTTCAACTTGATTGAGGAGGAACTATTTTGAGAAAGTAAAATCAATTATAAAGAAACTAAGATAATATTTTATTCATTATGCAAAAATGATAGAAAGTTTCAATCATAATAAAATGTGGAAGGGTTCTATAAATATTTTTTAAGTGGGACTTACTATGTATCTATCATTGTACAAGATAACTATTAAGAAATGTTTATTAGTGATACATATGACCCCTTTAAACACATTCTATATTAAGGACCCAAGGAGTCAAAGGAAAGGATAATTTTGTAAGCATGACAACATATTGTATTATATAAAAATACAATATGATAAGCTAGACATAGTCATCAAAGCATGTTAAAGGACTCACCCTACAATAGACAAACAATAAGGATAGTCATATATGCTAGATATGAAATATAAAAGAATATGAAAAAAAAGATAAGAATAGAGGTATATGAATACGATTACAAAAAACATTTATAAAAAATAAACAAGGATGAGTATATAGGGAAGATAGGATAATTTAAGTTTATAAATCATAAATGTATGTATTTAATGTTGTTTGTGGGGTACACAAATTATAGGAGAACATCCTAAAATGTAAAAAGAAAGATCATATCACCATGTACACAAATAAGTTTCATCATAAGGATCGTAATTTTTAATCTTAAGATCTATAGATAATGAGAAACTTGCATATACAACAAGGATATCTAGACACTATAACAAGTTAAAGATCATATAAGATATATACATGATGTGATATATTTAATTAGAAAGGTGATCATAAAATGTAAATAATGTTGTTGAGGAAAATGATCAGTCAAAACTATAATAATATCACATAACCTAGAGAAACATACGCATAAGGTGATCAATGTGACATATGATAATAGTATCATATAAAAAGGGTGAAAAGTTAAACCAAGAGATAAAACACGCAATACAATATGTAGTAGAAAATATTGATGCTAAAAAACATAATTAATAAAAAGAATAGAGATATAATGTAATAAATAATAACGTCGTCTATGTACAAAAAAAGGATAAAAAGACACAACAAGCATGATATGAGAAATATAATTCTCACATGTAAGAACAAATATAAGGGAAAAAGCATATGAATAAACTATCCCATTATTCAATCTATCATGGAAAATAATAGAGATCATCAATATCCAGAAAGGTAACATCATTGTTTTCAATGACATTATTTTTCGTTTTCAATCACATTAGTTGCTTCTTGATTGAAATTTATTCTTTTTGAATAATTAATTCCATTAAGTAGAACTACAAGAATTTTCCTACAAACCCAAATTTTAATCTTTGGAATTTGTTGGATATTTTGATTTCACATCTAATGAACCATCAAATTTTTCTTTGGAATCAATGATGTATGTCCTTAAACATGAAAGACTTGTTTTTTAGAAAAATATCACTTTTTTATTTGATAGAAGAAATGACAATATTTAATATCTTGATTGCTTCACATATTTAATTTTATAATTCCTTTTTTTATTATAATATCCTTGATGAATCTAGTATGAATATATTTCTCACACTTGTATGGTAGATCCTTAAGAGTTGGGATATAAGCACCTAGTGTATAGTGAATAAGTTAATCTATAATAGGATTATATGAATCTCATGAATTTGATTATGGGGAAAGTAGGTTTTGAAAGGAACCTGAATCCCTTTACATAACATCCTTAAGAGAAAAAAGCATTAAGTAACAAGAAAAGATAGATTGCGAAAAAACTAGCACAGTCATGGGCATAAATCAGCAAAATAGCCCAACAAAACCAACCAAGTCCAACTAAAACATAAATGAAACAAAAAACAAATTACTTCATGTTTTTTAGGGCATTAGCCAAATTTCCGCTAATCCCTTGCAAATATTTGATATTATCTCTAAGCTTAGAGATATCCTTGGAAGAGGCCGCAACAACTTTCTTCATGCTTTCCCTTGTTCTTTTTGCTGTACCACCAGGAGCACTTTCCACTATTCCTCCCTCAATAGTATCCTCATCCATCTAAACATCCACTACAGGTTTGTGGGTGCTGGAACCTTCAAAAAACTTGGCAATATCCTCTAAACTCTTAGTAACTAAGGTAAGGATGTCTGGGATCATCATCAAAAAGTTTTTCATAGCTATTTTTCCTTCCTCAACATTACCAATCTGAGCTTCCAGCTTCTCCAATTTTTCCTCCATTCCTTTTTTCCACTGTTCTTGGTTTATTTTGGCTTTCTTCACTTTTTCTTCCTTTTGTTTCTCAAATTTTTCCATCTTCTTGATTCCTTCATAAACCTACCTGTCAAAACCCATGCAAGCCTCGGTTTGGGTTTTGTGTTTGTCCAAAATAATCCCATCTCCATCTTTATCTTGACACTTGCTCGAATTCTCCTTGTCCTTCTCATGCTCAGTTTCCTTGTCCTTTTCCTGCTTAATTTCCATTTCCTTTTCCTCATTAACCTTGACTTGCACTTCTAGTGGCTGACTATTAACAATTCTTATGCTCATATTATGGGTCAAACTATTTTGATCGGATACTTCCTCAACTCCTCCTTCCTCTTTTCTCACTTCCTCTTCCTTCTAGCTCTCCTCTCCATCAGACTCATCATTCTCCATCTCACTTCCATCTTTACCAATGTCCTTAGATTCAATCTCTATATTCTTCTGATTACACTTATCCTCTTGAATTTTTCCAAAGTACCTTTTTTACCTTTTTGGCTCTGAGTACCCTCTTCCTTGCTAGACTTGCCTTCCTCCATCTTCCTCTTACCTTTCCCTAGAGATGCCAACAATCTCTTGTTTTCTTGGATAGATGAGATCTTGCAATGCTCATAAATGAGAAAAATAAGGCTGTTATGAATCACAGGTGAGGCAGGGTTCCTTCTATGTTTATTTAGAGACTACAACAAAAACCTAAAGAGGTAATAAGACAAAGATATCCTCTTCTCATGTCTAAAATGATTTAAAAGCACAAAATGGTATGTGTGGACCATGGTAAAATGACCCTCCACAGTAATATATTCCATGATGACATTCAAGATTAATCGTAAGATCCCTCTTTCCCCATGAATCTATCCTTTTTGATAAGATCTTTAATATTAAAATCCATATTAACTTCCCCATTCCAAATACATTGGGCTTCAGACATAATACCTAGGTTTGCTAACCCATTCACAACCCTATTTTTTCTCTATAGGCATTGCTCTATAATAATAAATTTAAAACTATTTCTCTAGCTCTAAAAATAATATTTTCTATAGTCCATGAAGGCTCAATTTCTCCCTTAACGCATTTAATTATGTTAAGAGAATCTTCTTCCAACCATAGATTATCATGATTAAGATATTTTGCAATAATCAAAGTGTTCAACGCCATAGCAACTTCAACATAATGAGTAGTCTGATTACTGAAGGGGCTAGCAACTGCCACAATGCAACTTCTAGTAAAATTCCTGACAATTCCCCCATAATCAGCTTTCCCTGAATTCCCCTTAGATGCCCCATTAAAGTTGGCCTTAATCCATCCCTGGGAAGGAAAGCACCATACAAGACCATCTCGTCCCTTATCCACACTGATTTTGTTATTGGATAAATTCCATCTTTCATTAAAGTCTTCTTTAGCAGCTAAACCATGATCACTTCCATTTAAACATTCAAAAATCCCTCTATAGATTTTATGCACCACCACTTGAGGGTTAGCACATTTTTCCCTAAAAATCCTATTGTTTCACTCCTTCCAAATGTTTCATATAACATTAGGGAGAGTTAGTTTCCAAAGCTCAACATTCTTAGAATTGGATGTAGGACAAAACCATTGCTACCAAAATTGCTCCAAAGAATTCAGGAAATCCAAACACAATGTTCACCTACTGAAAATTATATTCTAGATTTGGTAGAGGATATGACAAGCAGACTCCTCCTCCCTACAACAAATAAAGCACCTGTTAGGCAAAAAAAGTCCATGTTTGTGGAGATTATCAAGAGTTAACACCTTATTTTGGATAAAATCCAAAAGAAGATATTAATTTTGGGCATCAATTTATTTATCCAAACTTAGCACACAAAGGGAACTCATCTGACACTTTATTGTGGATAGAAACTGTAGAAGACACATAATATTTCCCATCCGAAATTTCCTTCCAAATCATAGAATCCTCAATGTTCTCCCTAAAAAAATTAGAAGAAAGTAGAATCTCTAGACTTTTTAATCCCATACAATGCTGACCGAACTCAATCCATTTCCCATTTATCTAGTAGTTTCTAACAAAGCCTTCATACCTTCTTTTGAACTAGTCTTTCCATTCCTTAAAGATAGGAATTTCCTCCAGTGGTTTATCCATAAGCCATCTATCCTCCCAAAATGTAATAATTCTCCCATTCCCCAATTTCCACATTCTTCCAGCTGCTACCCAATCTTTAGTTGTTTGAACTGCATTCCAAATAGCAGAACCTTCAACCAAAAAAGTATTTTGCATAAATTCTTCCTCAGAAGGTTGGATGTAAAGATATTTCTTTTTCTAGATTAAATTCCATTCTCTTTCCTCCCTTTTCATTCTCCAGATTTGTTTAGCTAACAAAGCATTATTCATAATAGTATTATTTCTTAATCCTAAGCCCCCATACTTCTTAGGAGTACAAATATTATTCCATGAAATAAGGGGGATTCTATTTTTATCTTCCACTCCCAACCATAAGAATTTTTTTTGAATTATTTCAATTTCCTCCGCAAACTTTCTATGGATTTTAAATAGACTGAGGGCATAGATTGACAAATTTTGAAGGGTAGCTTTGAGCAATGACACCTTACCCGCTTGGCTAAGGAGGGCTCCTTTCCACCCATCCAACTTGGTATTGAATCTATCAACTAGCTTCATCCACAAATTCTCTGAAGGCTTCAAAAATAGAGGGAGATCCAAATAGGTTAAAGGGAACTCAACAATTTTGTAACCAAGGATTCTTTCAATCCTTCTTTGTCTATCCTCAGGGGTATTGATAAAGAACAAAGAACTCTTCTCCCAATTTAAGTTTTGACCCAATGCAGTTTCATAGGAATCCATAACACTCTTCATGTTTCTTGCTTCCCTAAAGGTAGCTTCTTCCATTGTGATTGAATCATCAACAAATTGTTCATGAGTACAGGTTATATTGGAAGATGAAGGTTTAATGCCTTTGAGTTTACCTTCTTCTACATTTACCTTAATAAATCTACCCAAAATTTCAGCGAAAATAGTAAACAAGATTGGAGAGATGGAAACCCCCTGTCTTAGGCCTCTAGAACTTTTAAAGAAACTTGAAGGGGATCCATTAATAATAATTGCAGAGGTAGAAGTACCGGTCAACTAAGAACAAAGCCTAATCACCTTATCCCCAAACCCAAAAGCTTTGATAATTCTAAAAAGGAATTTCCAATTCACTCTATAATAAGCCTTAGACATATCCAGCTTAAGAAAAACATCCTATTTTTTTGCAGTAGTTAAAGAATGAATATTCTCATGAACAGAAATAATAGAATCCATAATTTGTCTTCCAAGGACAAAATCATTCTTTTGAGCCAAAATAATGTGGGGAAGGATATCCAACATTCTAGAAGTAAGAACCTTAGATATAATCTTGTAAACCAAATTGCAAAGACTGATAGGTCTGAACTTATTAAGAGAATCAACTCCAGAGATCTTAGGAATAAGAACAATAAAGGTAGCATTGAGTTCTTTTAAAATCCTCCTCGAACCAAAGAATTCTTTAACTCTATTATAGATATCAGTCTCCACAATATGCACAAAGTTCTGGAAAAAAAAAACTGGCAATCCATTCAGACTAGGAGATTTATCTCCGTTAAAAGAGAACAAATCCTTTTTGATTTCCTGATTTGAGGGGATCTGAGATAGATTTTTGTTATCAACCTCCTTTAAAATAGGAGGGATAGCTTGAATAAGAAGGTCTTGATTACTAATATCCAACTCATCCCCCCCTCCTAACAGATTGCTAAAAAAATCCATAGCTTCCTTTCTTATTTCATTTTCATCCAATAAAATCCCCCTATTGCAAGATAATCTGGAGATTCTATTAGCCGCCCTATGCTTAAGAGCAGTCAAGTGAAAAAACCTACTATTTTTGTCACCTTCCTTTAGATACAACACTCTTGATCTTTGTCTCCCAAAGGTTTCTTCATTAGAGATAATTTCATGGTATTTAGACAACAACCCATTTTTCAGCCTTTGTCAAATCCTCAAAAAGCCCTTCCTCTTGGATTTTCTCTTGAACATCTTTTAAATCAATCTTAATTTGATCTTTACTTTTAAATATATCTCCAAAAGTCTCTTTGCTCCATATCTTGACTTTAGCTTTTAAAATGTTAAGCTTTTTAGCAACTTTGAATAAGGTCATTCCCTCAATCTCCGAGTTCCACCATTCAACAACACAAACTTCCATTGAGTTGGCAGTGAAAGAAATAGGGTAATGATCAGATCCAATCTTAATGATTGATGCCAAATAATAATTATATTTAGATATCCAATTAGGAGAAATAAGGGATCTATCAAGCCTTACTTGAATGAGATCAGATCCAGTTCTCCTATTGGTCCAGGTGTAATTAATCCCTTGAAGACCCACATCCATCAAACCTTGATCATTAATAAAATCCATAAGATCTTATCTACCCTCCATTTGCAAAGGGAGGCCCCCCATATTTTTATCCTCTTTTACAGGAGTATTGAAATATCCCATGATCATCCAACTTTTTTTAGCAAAACTTAATCCATCTTTAGCCAGCCTCCTCCAAAAGTTTGTTCTTCCAGCTTTAGAATTAGGTGCATAGACATTAGTGATAACCCATTCAAACTTATCTTTAATATGCTCGAGCAAGACTGAGGTCCTATTGACCCCTGAAGCAATTTCCTTACCTATAATAGTATTCTAATTCCAAAAGATAGTTGTACTGACTAAGGCTCCATCTAAACTGGTTCCTATTTCCCCATTACTTTCGAATATTCTAATCCTTTCCACTTTATCCTTACAAATCTTAGTTTCCTGTATAAGTACTACATCTGGTTTATTATCTCTAACTATATTATGCAACACATCTTGCTTATGGGGGGAATTCAACCCTCTAATATTCCATGAGATTATCTTCATACTTTAACTAGGGTTAAGGATGACTCAATGGAGCTCTATGTTCCATCAGCAATGATTCTTCTAACTTTCCTGTTCCCTCTAATTCTTTAAGGAAGGTCTCCCTTTCTTTTTTCTCTGACTTCCAACATCTGCCCCTTTCTTATTCTTACTTCTAGTTGAGATACCTACATTGTGTCCTCCATTATTTGACTTGCCTTCTTTAGTACTGAAAATCCTAAGATTTCCCTCAAGAACCACGATTTCCAAACTTTTAGGAGGATTTTTACATTGGGAATTCAGGATCATATTTCCATTCTACTTCGGACTTCCATTGGTTAATAATAACAAAGGCTCAGTATCCAAGATATTACAGTCCTGTGCTTCATTAAAGTCTTCCTCATTTTCTTTATTACTAGATGAAGTTGAAGCATCATCATAGGAACTCTCATCAACTTTACCCTGGATGATAGGACCAACCTTCTGATCCTCTAATTTAGATTTTTTAACCTTTTCTTCCATCCCACACTCTTCCTCCTTGTTGCTTTCTCTATAATTGTTAGAACAGTCACAAACAGATTTTTCAATGTTACTATTCCCACCCTTCTTTTCCTCATTTTCCATCTCGGTCACTTCCTTCTCAGGAACAACCTCTAAAGGTAGTCCATCACTATTCCCTTTCATTTGCCATTTCTATTTCAGGTTGCTATCATTTTTACTAATCTTACTCTTCTTAAGCGGGCAAGATTTCACCCAATGACCTAACTTTTTACAATAAAACAAACAAATAGGAGAGTTTCATATTCAATCACTTGGGTCCATTTCCCTAATTTAAATAGGATCTCAATAGATTGAGGCATATCCATCATTTTATTAACATTTACACAAATACAAACAAAAACCAACCTTGATTTAGTTGCTGTCATCGGGTCGATTGATAGAAGATCTCCAAATGATCTCACGATCCCTTTAAAGACTTCCTCTTTCCAGAATTCCAGTGGAAGGCTAGGAAGATGCATCCACACAAGCACTGATACAAAAAAGGACTCATTTAGTGGGAGGTTAGGAGCCCATTTATGTAAAGACAAGTTTGACTTGTCGAACATCCATGGCCCTTCACAAAGTGCTTTATTCTTATCTTGTTCATTATTAAAGGTAATGGAAAAAAAACCCCTAGGAAAAGCTGTCACATCCACTTGACCTTTAAGAATCCATTTCCTCCTTATGAAATTCCATACAAGATCAATGTTAGGTCTAAAACTAGCAAACCTTCCCACTAAGGTCATAGCTAAGCTAGACACAGTGAAATCAACCAGCTTATCTAGAATAGAAATAGCAAAAACCCCTATTGTTGGATCAGAGATTTTTTAACTTCCAGAAGACCAGATTTCACTAGAGGCTTGACTCCAAAAAGAGAAGACCATGTCTTTTCTTTTCCAATATCATGTGGGTCCCCATTTTAGGAATCTTTATCTTCCACTGATTTGACTATCGTCTTGTCCCCCTCGGTACCCTAAGAAGCCAGGGGACCAGGATGATTGCCAGCTCCACCCATAGGAAGACTGCCATCCTCATGAATTCTGCCATCCCCAGATTTGAAATTTGAATTTCTTTCTAATTGCTCTGCTTGCCGCTCCTTCGCCATGACACATGAGTAAAAAACATCATTTGTGGAATAGCTACATCTATAATTTCTTTTTTACCCATGTATCTTGTACCCTCACTAGGAACATGGCATGATCAATTCTCAAAGCAAGAACATTATCATTTTTTTATTCCAACAAATATATTATCTCACCACAAATTAATTTTAAATTATAGAAAACCTTCTAAGAACTATACCATGAAGAATTTTTTAAAATAATTTTTAAAAAAGTCATACCAAGTGTAGATAATATTATAAGGATCAATTGATGTTTTAATATTTATGAATCATTCGTTGTTATGATTTGACCTCATTTATTCATGAATTATTTTTTTTAATTAACAATTCTTTCTTTATTTAATCATCTTTCTACATATATATTGACATATGTAAACCTCAAGTTAATGAACCAACATGTGGATAGTACAATCAAATATATATAAGAACAAGGAACTTTATGGCATGGATATGTAGTTGCTTAAATGTGTAACTTGCATATGTAACATAGAAAACCATTAAATTTGAATCAATAATCCATTAGTTATATGTGTCCTAATGTATAAAATTTTACCTTTAATTACTTAAAAGCTAAGAGTTACCACTACCTATATTGTATTTGAGAAATGGTTCCTATAAGGACAAAATAAATAATATGATCATGATTTATCCCACAACATGAAATAGACCTTAATGATAATTTAATTTAAATATATTCATATCAAAATATCATCATAAGGGTTGGAGATTATGAAGATGAAACTCTTGATTAAATATTATGCACACAAGCCTCTATATTTTATGTGTATGAGAATCATAATATTAATAATCCATAATATATTTATCAACAACTATTTTATCCATAGGAATATTGTTATAAGATGTAGAAGAATAATATGATGGTCTATATTTATGTGCACTTCGATTACAAGTTCATCCCTCAAAATCTAGGTCCATATTGATGGGATGTGCTCTATTCTAACAAAAAGGCCTAAGAATAGAGGAAATAACCTAGCTTTCCATTATGGTAATCAAATTGACCACATAAACATATAATCAGTATCACATAAAAAAATGAGATGTAAACCTAGAGTGAAATTGTTAAGGTTACCAAGCTATGATGCTACATTTCTCCCCCACAATAGAGAAGTTTAAAATTTTTATCCATACACATGATAAATTATAGAGAAGCTAAATATCATTTCATCTGAACATTGAAGATACAAGATGACTCCAAACTTAGAATAGAAATAATACCCAAAAGATTAAAAAAATGGACCACAACAAAAGCATAGTTATGAAAAAGGCCAATTTAGAACAAATAGAAGAAGGAATGTATACATATTGAATAATTTAATAACCAGGTTGGTCCCTTTACATCATTATGACAACAAAGTGCTAAAGTGTCATCCAAATAAAACTAAATAAATAAAATACACACCAAGTAGAACACCGTAGGAGAAAACATTACATGCAAGCAAACACAAAAAGGCAAAAGGTATTGTAGATATGAGCTAGTCTATAGTAAATTGTCCACCTCCAATCTTCCTCATCATGAACAGGTGGAAAGAAATATTCTAAGGAGCTACAATAACAAATATTCTAAGGAAAGTATACAATAACAAATGAATTGTGTACTCAACTAAGAAAACTTATTCCAAAAAATGAAGCAACATTTAATCTAATTATATTAACAACTATTTTTGAAGAAAAAAAAGGTGGACCTGGCCTTCCCATCATGTCTGCAATGGCTCTTCCTTCCCATACAATGATTTCAAAAACTAATGATGGTGCTTCTCAAGCTAAACCCTTAGCCTCTATCACTCCTATTATGGATATTGGTGGCAATGTCACTACTGTGGGAAGCTTGCATGTCTCCTCCCATGTGGGTGAAGCTACAAATAATGTTTCATCCCACCCCTATGCCCTTATCATTGGAAAAACACAAGGTGTGCGGCTTCTTGGAAAGTTGCCAAATGTCATCATTGGTACGACTATTGGGCTAAGATAGATTGGTTAGGCTCTAAGGTCATGACATGGGAGTTGGTGGTCACTCCTTTCCCATTGCAAATGCCATTTCCAATAACCTGAAAGAAGAGATGGAAAACAAAATTAATCAGAATGTTTATGTTTTGTCCAAACATGGTGTGAGATGTCGGTTTAGGGTTTTTTTGGCCCAACCTCCCTCAGCTACTTTTCTAGATCTCTTAACATTATGAGCCTCTTATTACTAGTAAAGTTCATATTTTCCCCATAGATAAGGGGTTCTTTATTACAAAGTTTCATTATGCTCATGATAGAAATAAAATCTACTATGATCATTATTTTAGTTGGGAGGACAGATTTTTGTTGATGATTAATCCTTCGCACTTCGATTTCAACCCTTCTTCTAAAATGTTTAATAAGATCCTGATTTGGGTTCGGATTCCTAATCTCCCTCTTCATTTATGGGTTGAACCTCTTTTAGAAGAAGTGGGTGAAGCCCTTGGAGATTTTTTGATGGTAGATGATGAATCATCTGGTATATTTCACTCCACCTTTTTCTGCATTATGGTTGAAATGGATTTTTCAAAGGCGCTACTTGGTAAGATTTTACTCAAATCTTCTAAGGGTTGTTGGGTTCAATCTTTGGACTATGAAGGAATTACCTTCCGGTATAGTAGATATTTTAAAACAGGTCATGTGGCAACACAATGTTGATTTGAGAAAAAGGATATGTAAGCTACGTGGTGGAAAGGTGCTTTTCAATAACATTATACGGTTGAGAAGAAATCTAAGCAACATAGAAGTTTTTCTCAGGTGGATGAAATGGACTCATAGAGTCTTGGGACATCCTCTCTAAAGGTCACAATTGGTGGGGTTGTTGAAGTTGTGAAAGATTATCATGTTGAAACCCCTAAAGAGAGAGAAATTGGACATTAAGATAACATTTCTAGTGATAGCATCTCAACCATCAAATATGTTGGCTTTTCTGATAATATCATGCCTATTGGGAGGAAAAGAAATGACTCTATGATTGTAGAGAATCCTTTTGCAGGCAATCATTCACAATATAATGGTGGTCATTTGCTAGCATGGTATGCCAGTGCAAGTGGATGAGGGTTGGATTTCCATTAAGGGTAAGAAAGCTAAGTCCTCGAGGCCTTCTTTTGACATGACTCTCTCCCACAAGAGTAACTCTTAAGTGTAAATATTGATGGTTCTTGTTTGGGGGTTGGTTTTAGGCTAGATTTTAGCTATTCTTTTTGTAGCTTTTGTTTCAGGCTATGGGAGCCTAGTTTTAAAACCCCTATTTTTGGCTATGGGAGACATTTTTACCCATGTTTGTCTGGTGCTTTCAATTTATTTTTGTTAAGACAATGTTCTAGTTGAGGGTTCCAGATCCATTTAAAATATGGTTGTAAAGGGTTTCAGGTCCCTTCAAAACATGTTTTTGTCTTAATCAAAAACTATAGTAGTGTTTCATGTCAAGTGAGTCCCCTTGGGTACATACGCAATCACAAATTCACAAAATTAAGTTCAACTCAGAAATGAATCATTCTTCATTGATGATGGTCTTCATAAAAAGAAACACAACTCACAAACATGAGGATAACAAAATTGCTTACCATCTTAGGTGAAATAGTTTCCTTATTTATATAAATTCCCTATAACTAGTACATCTCGATCACAATATCTAAGGAGAGATTAATTAGTAAAGAAAGGAGCACAAACTAACTAAGAGTCCTATTAGGAATGCAACTTCTAACACCTATCCTATCCCATAAATATCCATTACATGGGATCCAACAAACAATTTATGGATACATGTTTAGGTAGTTAAATTCACAATGAAAGAGGTAATTGTGTAACTACTTCTTTCTGAATAGTCCAATTTTTTTTAGCTGCCATTTGACCAAATCAATATTTATTTCATAATGGCTGCAAGAACTAGAACATTAAATGGTAACAAGATAAATCAACTCAAGTCCAAAGGAAAGGCTACAAAGTTTGTTAGCATATATAACATCAAATAATCATAGAAACTAACCATTTTAATCACATCATGCACATATATATTATATTAATGTTATCATCACCACACATAAAAGAATTCTTAAACAAAGTCTTAACATAACCACTTTCTGGTATGTCTCAATTTGTAACGGGCAAATCTTCTTCTCAAGGAGGGGTTTTAAGACCTTCAAAAGTAAATGGATTCCTCGCTAAGAGCAATGACAAACCTATTCTTATGATCCAACCAAAAGTCGTATAAGGAAGACATCAACTACTCATCTAATCATGCCTTAATATGTAAGTTCATGGGGCTCCAACTGTCTCTACCCTTTTTGGAATTGTGGGCTCAACATACTTGGAACCTAAAAGGAGAAAAATGGAGGTGTTGTTAGTGGCTAATAGCTATTTTATGATGATCTTTTCATGCATGTTAGACAAAAATAGGGCATTTGAAGGGAGTCCCTATCTCTATAATCAAGTGGGTCTTTTTATTAAGCCATTGCATGCTAGATTTAATCCTTTTGAGGAGCTTCCATTAAAGCTTCTGGTGTGGGTAAGGCTTTCTTAGTTCCCCTGGAATTTTGGAGATATGATATTTTCAATTTAGTCACGACACAACTTGGAAAGCATGTTGGCCATTTGAGACAAACCATGGACAAAAAGGTAATCACCTATGCCCACATATGTGTTGAACTTGATTTATGTAACCTTTGCATGATTCTATAGAAATCCATCTAGGATTCTACTCTTGGATCCAACAATTAGCTTATGAAACCATTCCTTTCCATTGTCAAATTTGGCATGAATATGAGCATTTGTAGTGAATGTGTCCAAAAACCAACCATGTAGGAATTACAAAAAATGGATCCTCATGACAATTACCTAAGTAGGCTAAAGGTAAAACAACAGTTACAAAAGATAAATAATGTTTTATTAGAGCCAAAGCAAGAAGTAGGGGAAGAGGTCAAAATTGAACCATTAAGGATAGACAAAGTGATGAGGTTTTTTATAGATTTGATGCTTTAGAAGACTTGAAAAATTTTTATAATGCACTTGTAGGTATGCTTACTAATTCAAATATTTAGGTTATGGATCAAATTAATAATGAGAATGTTATTACTCCTAATGGAGGCACCCAAGATGCAAGTCATGATGTCCAAATGGATTCAGACATCCTTTTGTTGAATTTAGGTGAGATCACTAGTACATTTGGGCCTAATTTCCGATAGCTAATTGTCGTATTTACAACCACCAAACATTGGACTTTCGACCAACTTTACCATCAAAAACTCATCATCGGGCTTCTCGATGATGCCATTTGCGTTGGTTATCTGATGATGTAATGAACTCATCTGATGGTAGCCATATTTGCAACCCTCACCACAAATATCAGGGGATTTTCGTCGGATTTCCGATGGATGTTATAATTGCTCCTCAATGACTGTCTGACATGGAAGTGACGTCCGATATACAACATCCTTGCTAGACATTTCATTAGTTGTCATCAGAACTCCGATGGCGAGATATGATGTGGGTCAAATGGCTTTGTTGTTAGCGAATGAAAGCATTGAATGAGATCTATTTTTAAAAATTGCATTAAACATTTATTATTTATTTGATTTAGTTTTATTTGCAAAAAATGATTATCAATGATGTTTCCTTTCTCCAAGAGTTGTCTAGGATCTTTCCGTCACATAATATGTAACATCGAATGACTAAATATTTTCTTTACAAATGCTTATTTTATTTAATTATTATCTGAGAGTGAATTAAAATTTATATCTATACGGAAGCAAAAAATACAAGCTTTAGAGTCATGTGCAAGAAAATTTCCTAAAAAAAAGCAAGCAGGCATTATCTTGAATGACATGGAAATAAGCTCAGCAGTTGCCTAGAAGAGAGAAATTGGAGAAAAGTAGAGGAAAGTGTTAAAGGGTGATAAATAGATAGAGAGTATGCAATACAAACAAACAATGTCTGGAGTGTCTAATGTGGCGTCTCTAATTTATGTCTGGAGGGACTAACTAGTTTTGGAGTTCCTACAAAACCTATTGGGCCACGCTTCAGAGGAAATCAATGTGTTCATGCAAGGAGCACCTTTTTTCTATTATGAGAGTGATGTTTTTGCACTGAAGGATATTTGGAAGTCAATATCCAAAAATTTCTACAGTGTGGAACTAGAGTTGGTGGACTTGAAGTAATTTTCAGCTTTTAGAAGACCAAGAGGTTATGTACACAATCTCCCAATAGAAGGGAAATTTCAAGCATTACCTCTCCCCCCCATGACTATTCAAGAAGAACTTCCTCAAATGAAGGACTATTGGCCTCCATGGGATCAATGAAAAAAGTTGAAGCATAGACTCTAGATGATGTGGTGGTGTCCTTCGTGAAGAACTCTCCACTATAATTGAAAATTCACAAGGGAAAATGCAAGATAGTGAAGAGAAATACAATCTTGAAAAGTGGGAAGAATGGATCTTGGTTTGGGTGGGGCCAAGTTAGGTTGCTCCTCTAGAGGTTGACGAGATAGAAATCATATTAGGATTTGAAAAGGATCACACTTGTGGAACTTCATGTGCGAGTGATCGATTGTGGTGTTTGGGTAATGCATTCCAAATAGATATAGTTGCATGCCATTAGGATAGAAGTATTTAATCAAGACATTACCCATTTGGAATGCAACTGTATCTATTTGGAATGCATTACCCAAACACCGCAATCGATCACATGCACATGAAGTTCCATGAGTGTGATCTTTTTCAAATCCTAATATGATTTCTATCTCATCAACCTCTAGAGGAGCCACCTAACTTAGACCCACCCAAACCAAGGTCCATTCTTCTCACTTTTCAAGATTGTATTTCTCTTGACTATCTTGCAGTTTCCCTCGTGAATTTTCAATTATAGTGTAGAGTTCTTCACGGAGGACACCACCACATCATCTAGAGTCTATGCTTCAATTTTTTTCTTTGATCCCATGGAGGCCAATAGTCCTTTTTCTGAGGAAGTGCTTCCTGAATAGTCATGGGGGGGAGAGGTAATGCTTGAAATCGCCCTTCTATTGGGAGATTGTGTACATAACCTCTTGGTCTTCTAAAAGCTAAAAATTACTTTGAGTCCACCACTCTTGTTCCACACTATCAAATATTTTGAATATTGACTTCCAAATATCCCTTGATGCAAAAGCATCATTCTCATAATAGAAAAAAGGTGCTCCTTTCATGAACACATTGATTTGCTCCAAGTGTGGCCCAATAGGTTTTGCAGGAACTCCAAAACCAGTTAGTCCCTCTAGACATAAATTAGAGACGTCACATCACACACTCTAGACATTGTTTATTTGTATTGCATACTCTCTATCTATTTATCACCCTTAAACACTTTCCTCTGCCATTGTCCAATTGCTCTCTTTTAGGTAGCTGATGAGCTTGTTTCCATGTCATTCAAGATAATGCCTACTTGCTTTCTTTTAGGAAATCTGCTTGCACATGACTCTTCATCTTGTATGTTTTGCTTCTGTACAGATATACATTTTAATTCATGCTCAGATAATAATTAAATAAAATAAGAATTTGTAATGAAAATATTTAGTCATTCGATGTTACATATTATCTAATGGAAAGATCATAGACAATTCTTGGAGAAAGGAAACATCATTGATAATCAGTTTTTGCAAATAACACTTAATCAAATAAATTACAAATGTTTGATGTAATTTTTAAAAGTAGAACTCGTTCAATGCTTTCATGCACCGATAGCAAAGCCGTCTGACCCAAACCATTATCCATAATAGAATAAATCAATATAATAGGCTATTATAAAGAATATCTACAAAAATATGAAAGAACAATAAATTACCATTACAAACCCATAAACCATTAAATAGTGAAAATACATGTAAATTTGTAAATGTCTCCCTATAAACACCACAACCATAACCAAAACAAAAAAAAATCTTACCTGTAAACACTAAGTAGCTGGTGAGTTGCAAGTCTACAACATCTCTCAAATGATCAAACTATTTCTTAATTTTGTTTTTCTTATTAGTCAATGGATTTAGTTGCATGTAGAAGTTTTCTATTTGAAGCCTTTCCTTTCCCTATATTTGACACTTAATAAAATTCTTGTGAGTACGAAATTGATTCAGGAGTTATGTGTGAAGAATTTGGCAAAGTAAATGATGACAATCAAACTCAAATTTTATATGTTTTGAAATCCTTTTATCCTGATGGAATTAAATTAAAGTTCTTTATCTATTTTTTGGTGATCTCTGGAGTAGAGGTTGCTTTGCATCGACCTAGGATACATTTAACTTGTGTTGTATCTATGGAAATATTTATCCTAGGATGATGCAATGCAACCTCTACTCCACCAATACTAGATAGAAGAGAAAGTACTTTAATTTAAAGCCATCAGGATAAAATGCTTTGGAGACATATATTAGGTATAAAAGGAAGCCTACCCTATCACTTGAAGGGGTTTACCTACAATTCAAGTGATCTCTTAATTATAAAATCAATTCAATTCCAAGTGAACAGGCAATCAAGTATTCATCAAGAATTGAAGGAGAAATCAAGTTAATAAATATATTTAATAGAGGAGATATTAAATAAAGATATCATCTTTTAAATTAAGAAATGGGTAGGAGATTAAGAATACAAACCTTCCATATTGCACACTTCAAGGTATATTAAAATCAATTTAAAGTGTATTCATTTAGGGACCTTTCATAAAATATTCTCAACTTACACATCATAAAAGAATCTTAAAATATTCATTGTTTATAATGATAAGAATTTGGTTGTTCCATAAACCTTCCTTTACTATTTTAAAAATATCATCAACCAAAATATTGTGCAGCAGTAGTATGGAGTGCATTTCATGTATTTTATGCCTAAATATTTCATCATACCACTTTCTTTTCAAAGGTGACTGGTCGATTACGGTGTTTGGGTAATGCATTCCAAATAGATCTAGTTGCATACCATTTATTTGTCTTGATTAAAGACTTTTATCCTGATGGCATTAAATTAAAGTTCTTTCTCTATTTTCTGGTGATCTCTGGAGTAGAGGTTTCTTTGCATCGACCTGGGATACATTTAACTTGTGTTGTATCTACAGAAATATGTATCCCAGGATGATACAATGCAACCTTTGCTCCACTAATACCAGATAGAAGAGAAAGTAATTTAATTTAAAGCCATCAAGATAAAATGCTTTCAAGACATATATTAGGTATAAAAGGAAGCCTACCCTATCATTTGAAGGGGTCTACCTACAATTCAAGTGATCTCTTAATTATAAAATCAATTCAATTCCAAGTAAATAGACAATCAAGCATTGAAGGAGAATTCAAGTTGGTGTAGGTGCATTTGGAAGACCAAAGGACTCAATGAAGCCATTAAAGACTTTTGAAGGTCTTAGGAGTGAAGAGCCAATCAATTATGATGTCTTAAGGGGGCAATTTTAAACAACACACACTAAGCTTTGATTGCTTAAGTGTGCTATGGGCCCATTCCTTTCCTTGACATCCCTTCCTGTCTGTTTTCGTTAAAAAGACAATCACCATTAGCATTTGAATTCAAATAGTGTTCCCTTTTTTTACTGCATAGAACAAAGCAAATGGCATAAGAAACTCTCATGTACCTTGTAGCTATCATAGAATACCTCCCCGAGGAGATATTCTCATGTCCTTTCCTTCTTTATGCTATCGATGAAATACATAAGCGTCCTCACAATGCAGTCAATGCAACGAATAGATTTCCATTTCGATCAGTTTTATTTGCCAACATACTCTCTACCTGTGCCAAAATGGGAGCTTTGGAATAGAGTATGGGCTTCCATCAAAGAAGAAGGTAAGGGTAATTAATATCACATGCTTACAGTTGGAAATTCTCTGTTTCACATCTTTGGAAAATGTGGAAGTATAGACATGAAAGTGCATGAACTATTTGGTGAGATGTATCAAACAAACACGATCTAATGGAATGCTATGATTGTAGGATATGTACAAAATGTGTTTGAAATGGATTTAGAAACTTCCAACCAAATGTGATTAGTGAGTATAGATGTTGTAGTGCAACTGCCGAGGTACACATGCATGCAAAATGTGTAAGCTTAGATAAGGTACATGAACTATTTGATATAATGCCTCAAAGATCACCCAATATCCAATGATGATTGGGAGAAAGAAAACATCAAATTTTTGAGAATCTTAAATATTTCTTTATTCATCACTATAAATATATTATGAATTTAGTCTCAATATTGCAGAAATTTATTCTATTATGAATGCAATATTTAAGGATGTAATCTTTATATCTATTTTTTAATTAGGAAAAGGTCCTAATAGAATCCCCAACTAATTAATCTAGAGAAAGATACCACTAAAGAAAAAATTCAATCCTCACCACTATGGTCTTGAAGGCTTTTAAGAAACTTGGATTCCTATTTTGGCCTACTTTTCCTTGACCCTATGTTAAGATAGTAAACTAGTTTGAGAGAATCTATTGGGTGGAAAATTGTGTATGGTTGCAATTATTTTCATGCATGGAAAGTGATTTAAAGTTTGGATCAATAGAGGATAAGTATTTCATGAACCTTCGAGGACATGTGTAGAGCATTGCATGGATGTTTCTCCATTATTGAACTCTTTGAATATGTAAGTAAATTATTTTTGGTTGATGACACAGTAAGTGTGGTATTTGTCTTTTCGATATGTTGTGGTTAATATTAATCAAATATGGAACTTTTTTGATGCTATATACACTATGTTTTGGATTGAATTTAGGTAAGAAAAGAGGTAATGGAAGAATAAAAGAGGTACACAAAGGAAGAAGAGTGAAATAGGTGGTTTGGGATGGAGGTTACAAGTTTACATGATAATTCGTATGGATAATTTGTTGTCTACAAAGAGGCAAATAAGCTATCACAACTTCAACATGAATGAATGCCTCATCTATAGAAGCAAAAGGTACCTCTAATGGTTTCAAAATTTGTCAAAATAGTTATGATATACCAAATAATCAAGTGGAATATCCTTTAGGTAACTAATATTATCTTCAAACTATTTATTTTGATTTTCATCATATATGGACCTAATTGCCCCACCTTTAGGACATAACTATAGGAGATAATTTATTACATTTAAAAGTCTATCATAAATAAATTAATTATACATGCTATGTGAATGTTTACTATCAAAAATTGATTTTAATTCATTTATCTACATGAATACACTTTTTATTTATTAGCTCTAGGAATGGAGCACTCACATGGGCAAACAAAATGCTAGGTTTGAGATAAATAGTTAAGAAATTGGATATATTTTTTTATATTTTCCAGATGGCTTGAGTATAATGATAATATAATTTTTAAAATAGGTTTATATCACTTTCCTTTGACTTGGTCATGGAAGATCATCTAAACCCTGAATGCACCTTCATCTTTAAAAACATGTAGTTTAAGGTCAATCATTCATATCTATCTTATCAAACATTAGAGGAGTGAGCTTCTAAAAGTAAGAATTACCAAGATGCGTGGTCTAGTAAAATTTTTGTAGTCCGAAATATCCACAAAATTTGGAACAATAATACAATTTTTTAATAATATTTAATTGTAAAAGAAATGATTAAAATGGAACTAAACACTCTAAATAAATTAATCAGGGTTAAAGGGATAAACTAGGATCAATTCGTGAAGGCAAGATTTGTTATCTCAAAATTAATAGATTCATGCAAGAAAAGAAATATTAAATCTAGAGATAAAATTCTTGAAAAATTTAGCTAGCTAAAAGTGAAAGAATGTTGTCAAGCTCTCATTTTCACACAGACTGGAAGAATGTTGGCAATGTTTGTAGAGGGTGTATATGGTAAAAAGTGGAAACAACAATATTGAAAGACTAAATGAATTCAACAACAAAACCCTAGCCTAACAACAACAAAGATCCACCATAACATATGAAGATTACCTAAGACAATGCAAATCAAATGAAATCACAAAGATTATACCATCACATGTCCAATAGGGTTTGGATCTCCATTCTTCCTATCTCCATTGATCTTGCTTGATATATTTGCTCTCAGATTTTATTTGTGCACAAGAGCTCAATAAAGAATGGAAATATGGTTGCAAGTAGGATCGCATATGAAAGTACAAAGGTGTAGTGTAGTCAATTGATCAAGTAGTTAGTGTGTAGGGGAAAAAGCGAGACTAGGTTAATCATACCCTAATCCTACCTTTTGACACACATTGTGGAATATGAAAGAGCCTAGAGATATCACACAATTGGCTACTTCTTTTGGTGAAAGAGAGAGCCACGGGATATCTATTAGGATTCCTATTCCCTTGTTGAAATTGTAAGATCAAGTAATGCAAGTTCAAACCCTAATCCCAAAATGCAAGTATGAACTAATAACAGGATTGCAAAATTGAGATTAAATAATGAACAGCTGTAAGTACAAGGATGAAATAAGAATGCAGATATGTACCCGGAGTCAAAATCGGACTGAAAATGTTCGGGATGGCGGCGCAGGCGCCACTGTCCTGAAAAACTGCACCGGAAACCACTGTTCTGCACTCTGAAACACTGTCGGGAAACTGTCCGCAAGCTGTCTGTCCGGAGGACCAGGGTGCCCAGCGCCTCTGTCCCAGGGACCAGGGCGCCCAGTGCCCCTGTCCTGGTAGGACCAGGGCACCTAGCACCCCTGTCCCAGTCTTCTGCTCTGCAACTTCACACAAGGTGCTGTCTCGACCTTCTCTCTCCGGATCTGTATCCCGCGGTGTCGTCCGAATCTCGAAACCTGCAATAATATCTGAAAAGGGGAAGGGGCGGCTATATAGGGTTTTGCCTTAGTCAAACCCCCGCTTTGGTGATTTCCACCTCCATGAATAGCCAAGTTGTTTTGTAAAATGTATTGTGTGTGCAGACCTAGTGTGTGTGCAAGGTCCTAAAATGCAAGAAAGAAAACTAGAGCAACCTAGAAAGTAAACCCTAATTGCTTGTAAATGATAATGCAAATGCTCTAAATTGAGATGCAATGTGATCTAAAGCATGAATAAATGATATATTGAAGCTTATGTAAAGACATGAAAACAATACGAAATCATACCCAACCCTCAAGGGAGGAGTACAAGCCAATCTTCAGTCGGTAATGTCCTATTGTTCTTCAATGTCTTCCAAGCCCTAAGTGGATGAATGAATTTGATAGATGCCTGATAGAATGATGTTGAATGTTGTTGAAGTCCTCAAAGATCTTCTCTTTTGCTACATATGAAGTTCTTGGAAACAAAAATCGGATCCTTTCAAATGAAGAAAGAGAGCTCTTATGTATGAAACCCTAGATTGTAAATTCGTATTTTGGCCAACCTAGAGATTGAATATCCCACCAATTTCTTGGGGTTAAGCTTTATTTTATGATTGGATCGTGCTCCTAAAATTTTGGGAAAAATGTCCGGGACCATGTGCACCGGGCGCCACGGTCCTGACAACTTTTCACCAAATTTTCAGGGCCGTCGGATATGATGATTTTAGAGAGAATCCCGAAGTTATAGGTGATTTCGAGATGTTTTGACCCCGAAACCAAGCCCCGAAGTTTGAAATAGGACTTAATTAGGGTTTTTGATTAAGTGATGTATTGGAGGAATAAAATGCAAAGGGCACACTTTAGTGAAAGGGCCCAACTTTATGATGTAGAGAATGATGAAATAGGACCTTAGACCTAATTAATTTGATTAATTAAGTGCTTAAGGAGAAATGCAATGCAAAATGCAAAATGCACTAAGGTGGGTGCTAAACTAGGTGTGAAATTGTACCACCCTAGTGAGTGCGTACAATTTACGATGCTACGTTTAGCCCCCACTTTAGCGGTCATATGAGTACTACATGCATATGCAAGCTAAAGTACAGAAAAGTAAACATCATTTGAAAAAGGATATATGCATAAGTTGTCGGACGAAGCCCCCAGCGGTATCTGCAGTACAGAGTTAGGAACCGCACCCTACAAAACAAACGTTAGATCACAAAATCACCTAATGCTTACTAAGGAAAGTGATGAAATCTGTGAGTAACTATATGCCCCCCCTGTTTCGACTTGCTTATTAGGGAGGTGAAACAGGGTAGCATGTTTACTTGCGACAAATTGTGTAAGACAGTATTGATGAGGGGTGTTCACTAAATAGGCTTCATCAGAGCACTTTTTGGAACATCCCGAGAGTAGGAGAAGGAAAATACAATTCCAATGCAACAAACGGCTCAAAAATCACATCTCCCAAACTCAAGTTATGATAAAATGAATGATAGAGGAAAAATTAGGGTTTCAAAGAGTAAGAATAAACAAACGAGAGTATATACTTCGAAAGTGACACTTGTATTCGTCAATTTGTTGATTTCAGGATACTATTCAGTGCAGTGGAGCCCACCTAGCCATCATCATGCCTTCACGATGACTTGAGCGTCCCATGAGGATCGAGATCCTACGCCAGGCCGTGATCGACGACGAGCCACTGGACGAGGTGAGTTGACTGAACGTTTGACTGTTGATTTTTTGCATGTTTGACTTTTCCGTGATCGTATGCGGACCTTGAAGGATGACCGGGGCCCACCCAGGGCACATTGGTCCCTGTGGGGCACCCTGGTCCCCCCAGGATGCCATGGTCCCTGCAGGGCACCATGGTCCCTGACAGGGTGCCATGGTCCCCTCAAGGCGCCATGGTCCCTGACAGGGCGCCATGGTCCCTCTCAGGGTGCCATGGTCCCCAATCAGGGCCTGGCGAGAGGTTTCAAGGCTAGCATATGATGTCCGACGGTTTGCATTTGCGATTTTGATGATCGAGTACTGATTACGGTCATGTTTTCATTTTGTAGGGTCTCCCGTACATGAGAGAGCATATAGCGGGACATATTCTTCACACTTTGCGAGATCAGATTCTGTGGCTGACTCAGTCAGAGAGAGACACCCTATCGATTGTGGGATTGTGGTACATGATTCTCATGCCGCCCATTCAATTTCATCCTGCGATGCTGATGGCACTGATGGAGTGATGGGATCCTGACACATGCACTTTTCACCTTCCGGTAGGAGAGCTGATGGTCACACTTGAGGATGTGTACCATATACTTCGTCTTCCCATCAGAGGAGCGACAGTTACATACATGACCGATCGGTCAGCGGAGGATCATCAGAGAGAGCAGATGTACTGCATAGGGAGAGTCATGCCGAGCAAGACGAGAGGTTGCATCATGGTCAGCTGGCTCTTACATCCTATAGGGGAGGTACCACTGCTGAGACACCTTATGATAGCCATCATAGCACTAGTCGTCTACCCTAATGGGTGAGGGACACACATGCATGGGGGCCTCACATGGTGTATCAGAGTGATGGAGAGACACAGGAGAGTTTATGCATGGGGTCGGAGTATGCTTGCACATCTCTATCACGACCTTGAGGAGTATGTATTCAAACAGGGTTGCAGTTTGATGTCATGCACACTTCTACAGGTGTGGATTTTAGAGCATTTCACATGCACCAGGTCCATCGGCTTTCCACTAAGTACAGCGAGCGAGCGACCTAGGGTGTTCGCTTATCCACTTACCAGCGAGTGGAGATTTGGAGATTTGTTGTATTGGAGAGTGATTTTTGATAGACTGACAGCCGAGATGATAGTGTGGAGACCTTACCTACTGATGCACAGATGGGATGGTATGGAGAGACAGTTAGCATATCTACAGAGGAATCGCCTACTGCAAGGATGATATGCACACATCATAGTCCCATTGTACTTTGACCGAGTACGGAGGCAGTTCGGGCTAGAGCAGTGTGTTCCAGCCGATGTGCTCATCTATACTCGACACTCACAGGTCCTTCCCAGACCTGGAGCAGTAGCGAGACCAACGGTAGATGATATCGAGACGACAGACTTAGAGGGATCTGATCAGGATGTAGTCACTGATTATTCTGCAGAGCCTGGAGCACAGTGCAGATATGTTTCATGGTTCATGAGATCATATCCAGGTCCTATCTTTCCACCAGATCATCTGACAGGCTATCCAAGCCCATGGAGACATGGAGACCATGGCGAGGATGAGGGATCCAGGTCAGAGGATCCAGAGGAGGGAGAGGGTCATGAGGAGGCGGGAGATCCTGATCCACCTACAGGTGATCAACCCAGTGACGAGAAGGACGAGGAGGAGGATGCAGATAGAGAGGAGGATGAGGAGGATGCAGGTGATGATGTGGATGAGGACAAAGATGACGAGGAGGATGACGAGGAGGAGGATAGAGATGATGAGGAGGAGTCGGATGCAGCTCCCCACCATTCAGGAGATGATACCATAGCTCTGGATCCACCTCTTATTCCCCAACAGGGGGAACATGAGGCGATACGGAGACCTGTCCCTAGTACTGTCCAGCCTACACCCATCGTAGATAGAGTATGCGAGCGAGGGGAGCCTAGCAGTTCCCAGTCATAGATGCTACCATATCATGATCCCTACTGGCGCAAGGGAGATCCAGGTATAGTAGGCTTATTTTGATTGATTAATGTTTTGATGATATAGAATGGTACTAACAAAAATCTATTCTACTGCCACAGCTAATGTGCAGGAATGGCGTTCCTTGATTCAGCAGGCAATGATAGACATTTCCATGATAGCACAGATCCCCAGTTCCTCACAGATTGCCTATAGGCCTTAGGGGAACGCGGGTCAGCATGAGGATTTGTTTTTCCCATTCCGAGTACAGGTAGATATATGGAGGGAGAGAGAGAGAGAGTCCTATCAAAGGACCTTCAGCAGGCGCGGCAGAGAGAGAGAGTCCTATCAGAGGACCTCCAGCAGGCGCGGTGAAATCTAGCAGCGGCTCAGACTGATGCTACCACCTATCATGCGATCCTTATGGATAGGGATCGTAGGAGTTCCTCTCGGAGTCACTCATAATCTGTATCACGCTACACACCCATGGGTCCACCTTCACAGCCAGACTAGGAGGGAGCATCCAGTCGACACTCTCCAGCCACTAGCCCTAGGGATAGGAGATGATTGTATGATGTAAAAGAGAGGTCACATTTTGGATATACAGTGACCTAGATTTGTATACGATCCACACATATATATGTATATATACATGCTTCTCTTTTGTCTCAAATGTGTTATCTTTAATGCCTAAAACAATGTATATTTTGTTTTGATTAAATCTAATACATTTGGTAAATGTACATGTATGTTCAAAATTTAATTTCCATGTGATTGATTTCTCTATTCTCCATGATTAAATTGATACATGTGTGACTTAATTAAAATATGTAATCAAGTACAACATTGATGATAGGGAAGAAATATGTATTAAGTCTAAGAATCATATAACTAATGTGATTTAATTTTTGAACTTAAACACAACATGATACGATTCTACTTAACACATAACGACACTATATAATATGCTAGCATAAGGGAAATGTAAACCTTTTACAATTTACATTAATGAATTCAAGACAAACTATAAAGGAAGAAGACACGCTTGTCAGGAATGAAGCAATATAGATTAAACATCGTAACATTTAATTCTACTTTGCTTTAATTAAGAAACACTAACATATTATCCAATGTCGAAGAATTGAAAAGAAGATAGATAAGAAATGAAGAATTAAGCATAATATCTACACAAGTGCATATCATTGATAGGTTCTTTAAGAGGTGTACCGTCTACATCCGCTATTTTGTAAGCACCTAATCCATAATCCTCAATAACGATATATGGTATCCCAAATCGAGAAATGATGTTCTCTAGAAGAAATTGACAAATCACTTTAGCAGTAGTAGAGCGAAGGGGAATAGCTTCTACCCACTTCATAAAGTAATCTATTGCGGTTATAATGAAGGTGTGTCCTTGAGATGAAGGAGGAGAAATTTTTCCAATAAGATCCAAACCCCATGTGGAGAAAGGCCAAGAAGATACTTGGGAACGAAGTTCTTGGGCAGGAGCATGAATCAGATTATTGTGTTGTTGACATTGATGACATTTCTTAACAAATGAAAAGGAATCCTTCTGCATAGTTTGCCAATAGTATCCCATATGAAGCAACCTATGAACCAGGGATTTGCCCCCAAAATGCCCCCCATAGGCACCTGAATGTGCCTCTTCAAGAGCAACAGGGATTTCCATCTTGTTAAGACAACGAAGGAGAAGACCATCATAACCCCTTCGATAAAGGACATTAGAAAGGATGATATATCTAGCAGACAACTTGTGGATTCTAGCCCTAGTGTTCCTATTAGCAAAATTAGGAAAGGTACCATCAGTCAAATATCTTACGATATGCGAGAACCATTCATCTGAATCTACAAAGTCACGACATGTTACCAAGCTAGAATCATCTTCAATAGCTGGAGAAATAAGATTGTGAATAATGAAATTAAGATCGACCATAGGGTCCTCTAAAGATACTAGAGAAGCCACACATGCCATTGCATCCACATGTCGATTATCTTTTTGAGGAACGGGTTCCATGGTATGAGAATCAAAATTTTGTAATAAAGAGATAGCAAGGTCTTTATATTGTGATAATTTGTCTTGTTTTGCTTGATACATTCCTGTTACTTGTCTTATAATCAATTGCGAATCTCCATAGATATATATGTGTTTTATGTTCAGAGCCAAGGCTGCTTTTATTCCTACTATAAGAGCCTCATACTTAGCAATATTATTAGTACACAGGAAATTTAGATGATATGATAAGGGAATAGGTTTCTTTGTAGGAGAAACTAGAACAACACCTGCCCCCGATCCCGTATGACACTTAGAGCCATCAAAGTATAACTCCCAAGTTTCATCTTTCTCTATAGAAAGAATAAAGTCATCAGGAAAGGACTCGGGGTTAGGGAAGGAAAAAGGTGAAGGGGCCTCAACTAAGTGATCGGTCAATGCTTGTCCTTTAATTGCTCTTTGTGAAACAAATTTAAGGTCAAATTTAGTTAACATCATAACCCACTTAGCTAGACGTCCTGATAAATCAGTTTTAGAGAAAAGATGCTTCAAAGGATCAAATTTTACCATGACGTGGACTTCTGAATTTAAAAGATAATGTCTCAATTTCTGAGTCACAAACACCACGGCTAAGCATTGTCTTTCTATCGCAGAATATCAGGTCTCATAATCGAGTAAGGTACAACTTATGTAATAAACCGGACATTCCTTACCATCTTTATCATGTTGTGCTAACAATGCTACGAGAGCATGAGAAGAAGCAACTGTATATAGAAGGAAGGGTTTAGAAGGTTCGGCAGGTTGAAGAATAGGAGGACTAGCCAAATACACTTTTAAATCTTCAAATGCTTGCTGATAATCCTCATTCCATTGAAAAGTGATATCCTTTTTAAGAAGTTGAGTAAAAGGAAAGGTACGATCCGCAAGTTGAGACACAAACCTACGAATAGCTTGAATCTTTCCTTGTAAGCTTTTAAGTTAAGAGACATTTCGAGGAGGTGGCATGTTAACAATAGCATCTATTTTCTTAGTGTCCACCTCAATCCCATGATGTGAAAATATGAACCCTAATAGTTTTCCACTATCCACACCAAAAACACATTTTCGGGGATTCAGGGGCATGTCATATTTACGAATTCTTTCAAAGATTTGACGGAGGATTTTAACATGATCCATGCGAAAAAAAGATTTAGCTAGGATATCATCAACATAATCCTCTAAAATTTTATGCATATAATCATGAAAGATAAGGGTCATCGCTCGTTGATAAGTTGCACCAGCATTTTTAAGTCCAAAAGGCATCATTATCCAACAAAATGTACCCCAAGGAGTATCCATCTTAACATCAGTGGTGTCACTTATGAGAAGATTACTTTGTTGAGGAGTATCCTTTAACTGAGGGAATTCTTTCACAATCTTATCATTATCAATTTCTTTTCCAAAATAGGCTTCAGTATTCAAACAATAAGGGAGTCCCCTATTGTGATGATAATGAGGAAGAGTGTCATAGGCTCCCAAGAACTCAGCTAAAGCATCGTCGATAGGGAAGATATCCAAACCATAATCACCTGAAGAATCCTCATCAATATACTCAGGGTGTTGTATTGATAAAGATGCAGAGATAGCATTAACACTAATGCATGGTCTTTTAGAAGCTTTAGTACGTCTGCAGGGATTATAGCCAAGTCCAAAGGCATAATGTTGAAAATTAGTCTCTAGAGGAACTCTTATCCCTTGTTCATTAGCACCACAACCTTTTCCATGATACCCATGCTTAGCAAAAATGCGAAAACCACGACCATAATGATCAGCCATTTCAGGAAGAGAAGGTGGTTTTTCATAAGACAAAGAATCAAACTCTTCATAATTATAGAT
The DNA here is from genome assembly GCF_030272615.1 of Cryptomeria japonica. Classification (NCBI taxonomy): domain Eukaryota; kingdom Viridiplantae; phylum Streptophyta; class Pinopsida; order Cupressales; family Cupressaceae; genus Cryptomeria; species Cryptomeria japonica. Next base: position 178,408,305 of record NC_081414.1, read on the forward strand.
GTGAGGAGAAGAAGTTTGAGAAGCGGCCACAAAATTATTACTCATAGATTCAGGTAAGGTTGATTGATTTTTAGTTTCTTCTTTCTTTTCAACTTTGTGATTTCCAGCTTCTTCCTTCTTTTCAACTTTAATTTCTCTAGAAGGAATCTTATATTCACCTACAAAGGTACGGTTAAAATCAAGAGATCCCCAATCATCTTCTGCGAGAACCTTCTCAGGATCAAAATCCTTTTTATGTGTAGTGTCAAGTCGACAAGGATCTTCTTCAAGAGTTCTAGACTCATCCAAAGGATTTTGATCATCGGAGAGCGAAGACTCATCGATAGGTTTCTTGTTTAAAGAGTCATCACTAGATGAGGATGGCTTAGAAGAATCTCCTTTGGAATTAGATGTTTGTAGACAAGCTTGAAAATTAGTATCACCTATCAAAGTATATGTCTTATTGTTATAAACGAATTTAACTTGTCTATGTAATGTAGAGGGGACAGCTTGCATGCTGTGAATCCAAGGCCTCCCTAATAACAAGTTGTATGTTAAATTTCCCGGCATAACATGGATAGGAGTAGGCAAAGTAACAGGTCCCACTATGAGAGGTAAGGTGATGATACCCAATGAAGTCTTAGCCACATTGTCAAAGCCACGAATGGGATGAGAGTCAGGCTCAATAAGAGATGTATCCCCATTCATCTTATGTAATAGATTAATGCTACACACATTAAGGCCAGAGCCATTATCTACTAGTGTTCGTCTTATAGCAGTGTCTTTCATGACAACCACAATCATCAAGGGATCATATTGTTGTTGAATTTCACTTGTAGGCAACTCATCTTGGGTAAACACAATTTGAGCTTTAGGATTCATCACAGAGTTAACAAAAGATGCTATATTACTAGATGTATTTGGTGGAGGAACATTCAAATCTTTCAAGGAATCCTGTAACATTCCATGATGAGTGGAAGAAGTTTGAATCAAATCCCAAAGGGATATCTTAGCAGGGGTAGCTTTAAGTTGTTCTATGAGATCATATTCCTTACCCATAACTTGCGAGATACGGGGAGCTTGAGGAAGAATTGGTTGAGGATTAGGAAGAGAGACTAGAATAACAGGAGGAGGATTAGGTTGCCTATTATTTCTGGTATGATAAGTATGGGCAACCGCATGATAACTCTCTCTAGTTATTTGCTTAGCATAATTGTAAGGACTTATAGGTTTTCTTCCTTGTACAGTGATGATTGGTTTATTCAAGGTACGAAAGGAATCATGATCATACCTCCCTTGGACAGTAAGGAGAGGAGTTTTAGGAATTTGAAAGGTGGGAGAAGGATAAGCACCTGGACTTCAAAGAGAGGCTTGTTATATTCATTCAAATTTATCATGTTAACCAATTTAGAGGTCTTGTTTTTGTTTATAGGTTTCGACAAAGCCACAAAGTCATCAAGAGCATCATCCAACAAAGCATGATCATATCGGTTAAAAGGTTTGTCTTTTGATTCAAAAGGAGACATCTCCTCATAGAGGGGATTATTGAAAACAACCATGTTACTAGATGTAAAGCAGAAAAATCGCGATCAAACCCTAGTTGCTCTCCCCTCTTCCAACTCCGAGGAGAGAGAAGGGAGGTTCGCTAGGATTCGATGGTTTTTCACTTAAGGGGGAGACTTTACATTCAAAAGAGGGGTTGAAACTCATAAGATCCAATCCCACACAATGTAAGATTAGATGCTAAATGAATTTCAAGGGTTAGGAAAGCAAGGCTACCCTATTTTGTAAAGAAAGTTGTTTAAGAAAATTAAGCTAGGAATGCATAGAAAGTCATAAAGATTCGCTTATAAACTGAGTTCGGGTTATAGGATGAAGCTGCGGACCTGGAATTAGCAGTAAAATGTCGATACGGTGCTGTCCTACAAATTTGAGCAAAAGTCGTCGAGACGATGGCGCCCGGCACCATGGTCCTCCGAAAAATCCGCGAAACGAAGTGGGATCTGTTCGTCTCTACACAAGGATTCCAGATCTTCAATCTCAGCCACGTACCTGCAACCTACACACAGAAAAGCGAAGATGATTGGGGGGTTAGGGATTAGGGGTTTGCCTTTAGGTCAAACCCCAGTTTTGGAATTAACCAAGAAATGAGCAAGTGCTGTAAATGTAAATGACTCTAATGTAAAACAAGTACAAATACCTTGTTCTAAGGATGTTTGTATCCTTATGTGCGAAGGTTTAGATGTTCTTGTTTGTTGTATGTGGTAGTAGCATGTAGTAAGTGATCTCCTCTTCAATGGTTGAATCCTTGTCTTGAATGCAACACTTAGCCTTGAATGGAGACTTGAAATGATCAATTGCTTGAATGCTTGAATGCTTGAGTATAGTTTCCACGCTTTTTCCGTCATGTATGTGTTATCTCCCCATATGAGAGAGGAAAATGTAGTTTATATACTTGTCAATTAGGGTTAATAGACTGACTTTCCCGACCTTAGGCCAACCAGGAAATATAATTTCCAAATTGCAAACAAAAAGACCCGCAATCTCCTTAGGAGACCGGGCCCAAAATAGGACCCAGGGACCAGGGCGCTGGGCGCCCTGGTCCTGAGGGACCAGGGCACTGGGCGCTTTGATCCCACCTCCCGGGACAGCAGGGTGCAAGGAGGTTCAGGCCAGGGTACTTGAAAAATGTAGTTTTTGGTGTCGTGAGCAAGTTTCGGGGTCTCCATTCAGGTTGCGTGTTGCGTCGCCATTGTGAAGACCGAAATGCAGTCGAAATTGCAAGTGTCGCAATTTTAGGACGCTACATTTAGCCCCCACTTTAGCGGGAGTATGTGTGCTCATACTTCCAGTAAAGTACAAGGAAACAACATTGAAAGACTTTTACCACGTCAAGGAGGCAAGATACACCAAGCCCCCAGTGGACTAAGGATCTTACGACTTCAATTGACAAAGTAAAAGGGAAGATCATGAGGGAGAACCATGACTGTCAGTAGTAAGGTTCCCTCACTATGAGTCATGCAAGAGAAAATACCAAAAATTTTCAAGGCAAAGCTAAGTTCGTCAAGAAATTTTCAAGTATCGTGAAAGGATAGATAGAGTGTATGCCCCCCTACATTAAAGCGATCACACATGCCTCAACGGGGGTTATTGTTTTAACGTAGTGATACACATAAGAAATGAGAAGGGAAAGGAGCACGTTATCGCCAAGATTTAGCCCCCAAGTGTGAGATAAACCCTAGGATAATAGACACAAAACACAAAGCATGAGGTGACTTTGCTTTCCTCGGGGTCAGTATGCTGTATGATAAGTCATGTATATATATATCATATGTATGTATGCATAATTGTTCTTCATTCCCCAATCAAGGAAGGTCACCTAGAAGAAGGGAACACATGTGTCTTTTGAGTCAACATGAGAGAGACCAAAGAGATCTTAGTGCTTTGCATCATCCTCAAGTAGAAAACACTAAGGATGACAAATAGAAGAATGGTGATAACATATAGAAGAAGTAACAAAAGAGAGGGGGAGAGAATCTACTATGCTAATGTAACTAGTCTAGCATGTCATCTACCCCCCGATCTTGCTGATCAATGTTTCGGGAAGGCAGGGAACATGCTAGAGGAGGAACATCCAACACAGCAGATGGAGCTATCACAAGATCCAAACAAGGGCTATGTTCATTTTCCAAGCCACGTTGTTCTTGTCTAGGAGCTAGGATAAGTGCTTTAGAAAATTCATTAGATAAATGGTTATCAACATCAACAAGTTCATATTCACTATCAGAAGCAAACAGAGTAACATTTTCATCATGAATAACATTTTCATCTATATCATCATCAAGGTTTATAAAAATAGGATCTTTAACTCACACAGGATCAAGACCAGCATGCATCTTATGTTTAGGAGATTTAGGCTCAATATCCGGCTGAGGAGAAAATGGAATAATGCTTGTTGAAGGTGTTTTTGGAGATTGTAAATTTTGAGAAGCAGTTGCTTGAGCCCTAAGATGACGTTTTCATCGGCGTTCACGTGCAGAACGATTTCGTCTAGTCTTAGTAGGAAGTGAAGAAGATTGAGGAGGAGGAATGTTCTCATCCTTATCACTTGGGTGTTTAGGTTGTGGTCTCTTAGGCTGGATAATAGGAGAAGAGGAAGGTCTCTTCTCTCTATACAAAGAAGGAGGAGGAACTGCTCCATATAAAGGAGGAATTTTTGGTTTAGGAAGAAGACCAAGTCCATCATGACAAGGAGGGATAGGTCTACTTTTAGAAGATTTATCAGACATAGACATAGTTACATCCATAGGGACGGGTTGGGAATCTTCTTGAGGAAAGACATTAGTTTTATCTTTCAAAGGAAGAATTTCCTTCTCAAGAACAATAGGAATGTCAAGTTTAGGTGTTCTAGGTTCACTTAGAGATAGGATCATATCTGTTTTCCACTTTTGATAAGATTTGAAAAGATGATCACTTCACGGAGGAAGAGACTGAAATTGTTTAGGCCACAAGTAATCAATAGGAATGCTAGAAGTTCTTTCAGCTGGTTTAAAGAGACTATGATTGACAGTAACAACTTCACCATTATGGGGAAATTTCAAACACTTATGTATAGGAGAAGCAATAGCTTTCATGGAAGATAGCCAAGGATAGCCAAGCTTCACACGAAATTGTTCGGATGAAGGAATAATAGTAAAGTTCACATCAAGGGATTTGTTATGGACCTCAATGGGCAATGTAATAGAACCAATTGTCGGAGAAGAAAATGCATCAAATAATTTCACAACCACATCTGTTTTGTCATAAATCACTTGATTCAATTGCAAAGTAAAAAGAAATTCTTCAGTAATAACATTAACCATGCACGAAGGGTCAATAAGCACTCCACGGCAAGGTGTATTCTTGACTTTTGCAACTATGTATAAAGGACCATCAGGTGCTCTAATGGTTTCACTAGAATCAAATGTGATGGAAGGTTCTTTAGGGATTTCTTGCTGCTCTACAAAGTTAATCACATTCGGAGTCATAGACACAAGACCATCAGATGAGAGAGAGGAATCATTAGCCTCAATCGCATTAGAAGTATGAGAAGTATGAGAAGGTAATGGATCAGTAAAAATCTGAAGATTTTGGTTAGGAGGAGCTACAGATGTGTTGCCTTTATCATTCACTCCAGAAACAGAAATAGTATTGTTATCAATCAAATCTTGAATTTTACCCTTTAAAGAAAAACATTTTTCAGTATCATGCCCAGGCTGACGATGAAAATGACAAAAAGCTTTATGATCAAAATAAGGTGAAGTAATCTTTGCGGGATCAATTTGTCTTACAGGAGGAAGAGTAAGCACATTTTGTTCCAATAATTTATTCATAATACCATGCAATGATTCATTCAAAGGAGTATACTTTCTTTCTTTCTTGAAAAATTTAGAAATAGGAGGCACACCTGATGCTGCATTCACATTGTTGTTGATGATGTTTTCATTGAATTTGATGGAATCTCTGTTCAGTTTAATCTTCCCAAATGGTTGTTGACTGCTATCACCCTTATTACTCGGAGCCATAGGATGTGATTGTTCCATTTGACTCACAGTCAGTTGATAATTGTGAAGAGTGGCACACAACTGTTGGAAAGAAGTAAACTCAGAAAATAGAAGTTTGTCTCGAATATCTTTTTGCAAATTAGAAATAAAGATTCTTTGAATATCATTATCAGGCACTGGAAAAGAAATGTGAGCATACAAATGCTTATATCTACCAATGAAATCAGTCACTTTTTCTTTAACACCTTGTTTACAATGCATTAAATCAATCAAAGTAACTTTTGGACTTATATTGTTTTGAAATTGTTGAATGAAAGCATTTGCAAGTTGTTCAAAAGAAGTAATAGAATAAGAAGGCAACGAGCAATACCATTGTAGGGCTTTGTCTCTTAATGTTCTAGTGAATAGTTTCGCAAGCAACCTTGGGTCATAAGCAAAATCAGTACAAATTGTTTGAAAAGTCTTAACATGTGTTAGAGGATCACCTTTACCATTATAGAGCTCCAAATGCGGGATTTCAACATGTTTAGGAGGGATAGCTCGAACAATGTCAAGGGAAAGTGGGCTCGCAACATCAAATGTGGGCACACTAAACTTAGATTGATTCATAGAGGCAATTTGTTGCTGTAAAGAAGAGACAGTTTGTGCAAGATTATTAATGGTAGCTTCAGTCGAAGAGTTCATATTAGGTGTGTTAGAGTGAGATGGAGGTGTTATGTTATTGAAAGAAGGTAGAGAGTAAGGTGGTGGGACCCTATGATAGTCAACCATAGGGGATGACTGGATAGGAAGAACACTACAAGGAGGAATAGAATGGTTAAATGAATTTCCCCCTTGCATCATGTTCATTTGTGAAGATGTAATGGGAACACTCATTGAAGGAATGTATGAAGAAGTTGGATTAAATGAAGGAAGAGGATTAATTGAAGAAGAGGGATTGCCCTCATGACTGGTAATCACAGGAGGAATATCTTGTATAGAAGTAGCCATGATGTTTGATGTAAAGGTAGGTATGCTAGCAATAGAAGTGGTCAAAGGAATAGAATGATTGACTTGTGTAGGAGGTTGTCTATAACCTAAAGTTTCAACACAACTCTTCATAGGCATCATGGTCAAATTCACAATGTGTGAAATACCGCGCAAGATATCAATTCCATTCTTATCACTTTGAAGCAGGCGTTTTAGACCCTTAATTAAAGGAAGAGCTTGACTATCGGGATACTCATGAGACATCCATTGGTGAAAATCATCAAATTGGTTATCCAATTTCGAAAGTTGTTCAACAGAAACCTCATGGAGAGCTTCTTCATCATTAGGAGGATTAGAGGAATTTCCCATGTCCTCGTTAAAAAGGCTACTCAAATTAGGTTCCATCTCCTCAGTAGTTAAACCTCGAAAAGACTTAATTCTACGGCTTCGTCTAACGGGAATAGTGTAAGTAGGGCTAATTGTTGTAAAACTCATGCACTAGAGAGAGAGAAAAGATTTTGATTTTAGAGGTAGCAATTTTCAGTAAAATCAGCCAATCTTCCAGATTTAAGCTGTTAAATGCAATCATGACAGTCTCCCGAAATTTTGGAAAAAATGTTCGGGACCGTGGCGCTCGGAGTGCAACACGTTCCTTGCAACTTTTTTCGAAATTTGCAGGGATGAAAGGTATGATGATTTTAAAGCTAATCTGAAAAAATTGAGGGATTTTACGATCTGTAGATAGGCCAAATTAAAGTTGCAATCTCAAAATTGAACCCTACCAAGATTGTCGAAAAATGCAAAATTTTGAATTTTGAAAGAGAGAGGGAAACTGAAATTTTGAATTTTATGATTTTAGAGGGAATGTCAAAAGCAATGCAAGTTTTGAAATTTAAAAATTGACTCAATTTCACGCAAAATTCAATTTTGAAAGCGGAAATCAAAGTTGTTGTAATTAAGCACTTAATTTCAAAAGTCACAAAATGTAAGAATTTGAATAAAGCACTGAAATTTTGAATGAATGCAAATACACTTTTCAGGCTTATGACAGTAAGAACACAGTTTTGACACAAAATTTCAATTTTGATAATTTTTGAATGATTAGGAGCCCTAGACCAAGCAATCACAAGACCAACTTTGATTGTAATTTTGAGAGTGTTATAATTGATAAAAGTAGCCAAAATTCTGGATTTTAGCAGAAAAATACAGTAAGATCTCGCTCCAAAAATTTTGGAAAAAATGTCGGGGACGATGGCGCTCGGAGTGCAACACGGTCCTCGCAACTTTTTTCCAAATTTTCAGGGATGAAAGATATTGTGATTTTATTGCAGGATCCAAAGTTACAACTGATTTGGAGATGTTTTGATCGGTCAAATTGTCAGACAAAGGTTGAATCAAGAGGGTTTCAAAAATTAGGGTTTTGACATTTAACCACTTAATTTTCAAAATTAAAGCACAGATATGAATTGATAATTTGTAATAGAAAAGAAGATCTGAAGCAAGCATTAACAATTAAATATTTCACAAGTTCAATGTTCAAAAAGAAAATTTAGGGTTTTTATGCAATCACCTCTAAAATTTTGCAAAAGATCAAACATGCAAATGTAATCAATTTTTTCAAATCTAAGCATTAAAAATCAGAAAGGATGTTCACGTCGGGTTCACCAAAATGTAAAGCGGAAAAATCGTGATCGAACCCTAGTTGCTCTCCCCTCTTCCAACTCCGAGGAGAGGGAAGGGAGGTTCGCTAGGATTCGATGGTTTTTCACTTAAGGGAGAGACTTTACATTGAAAAGAGGGGTTGAATCTCATAAGATCCAATCCCACACAATGTAAGATTGGATACTAAATGAATTTCAAGGGTTAGGAAAGCAAGGCTACCCTCTTTTGTAAAGAATGTTGTTTAAGGAAATTAAGCTAGGAATGCATAGAAAGTCATAAAGATTCGCTTATAAACTGAGTTCGGGTTATAGGATGAAGCTGAGGACTTGGAATTAGCAGTAAAATGTCGATACGGCACTGTCCTACAAATTTGAGCAAAAGTCATCGGGACGATGGCGCCCGATGCCACGGTCCTCCGAAAAATCCGTGAAATGAAGTGGGATCTATTCGTCTCTACACAAGGATTCCAGATCTTCAATCTCAGCCGCGTACCTGCAACCTACACACAGAAAAGCGAAGACGATTGGGGGGTTAGGGATTAGGGGTTTGCCTTTAGGTCAAACCCCGGTTTTGGAATTAACCAAGAAATGAGCAAGTGTTGTAAATGTAAATGACTGTAATGTAAAACAAGTACTAATACCTTGTTCTAAGGATGTTTGTATCCTTATGTGCGAAGGTTTAGATGTTGTTGTTTGTTGTATGTGGTAGTAGCATGTAGTAAGTGATCTCCTCTTCAATGGTTGAATCCTTGTCTTGAATGCAACACTTAGCCTTGAATGGAGACTTGAAATGATCAATTGCTTGAATGCTTGAATGCTTGAGTATAGTTTCCACGCTTTTTCCGTCATGTATGTGTTATCTCCCCATATGAGAGAGGAAAATGTAGTTTATATACTTATCAATTAGGGTTAATAGACTGATTTTCCCGACCTTAGGCTGACCAGGAAATATAATTTCCAAATTGTAAACAAAAAGACCTGCAATCTCCTTAGGAGACCGGGCCCAAAATAGGACCCAGGGACCAGGGCACCACCTCCCAGGACAGCAGGGTGCAAGGAGGTTCAGACCAGGGTGCTTGAAAAATGCAGTTTTTGGTGTCGTGAGAAAGTTTCAGGGTCTCCATTCAGGTTGCGTGTTGCGTCGCCATCATGAAGACCGAAATGCAATCGAAATTGCAAGTGTCACAATTTTAGGACGCTACACTAGATTCAGGGGAAGAGTGGATACGAATGTATCCTTGAGAGGAATCATTCGACTTATCTTTCTCATCACACCTAAATGGCATAGTAACAAGGTTTATGAGTTTTTGGTAAAATGAAGATTTAGCATCCTTAGGGTTTAAAAACTCATCTAAAGCTTCATCCAATTCATCTTGGCTATACTCATAATAATCATCAAAAGCATGAACATTTCGCAAATAAAAATCTGACATTTTGAAAAGATTGTATAAAATTTAAACACACAATGCAAAGAAACACACTTTTTTTTCTTTTTCTTTTTCTTTTTTAATGAAAAATGAAATGAAAACACACTAAATCTAGATCTAGATCTAACAAATGCAATGCAAGAGGAAGCAATGATAGATTCACGTCGGGTTCACCAAAATGTGTAGGGGAAAAAGTGAGACTAGGTTAATCATACCCTAATCCTACCTTTTGACACACATTGCGAAATACGAAAGAGCCTAGAGATATCGCACAATTGGCTACTTCTTTTGGTGAAAGAGAGAGCCACGGGATATCTATTAGGATTCCTATTCCCTTGTTGAAATTGTAAGATCAAGTAATTCAAGTTCAAACCCTAATCCCAAAATGCAAGTATAAACTAATAACAGGATTGCAGAATTGAGATTAAACAATGAACAGTTGTAAGTACAAGGATGAAATAAGAATGCAGATATGTACCCGGAGTCAAAATCGGACTGAAAATGTTCAAGATGGGGGCGCGGGCGCCACTGTCCTGAAAACTGCACCGGAAACCACTGTTCTGCACTCTGAAACACTATCGGGAAATTGTCTGCAAGTTGTCTGTCCGGAGGACCAGGGTGCCCAACGCCTCTGTCCCAGGGACCAGGGCACCCAGTGCCCTTGTCCTGGCAGGACCAGGGTGCCCAGCGCCCCTATCCTAGTCTTCTGCTCTGCAACTTCACACAGGGTGCTGTCTCGACCTTCTCTCTCCGGATCTGTATCCCGCGGCGTCATCCGAATCCCGAAACCTGCAATAATATCTGAAAAGGGGAAGGGGCGGCTATATAGGGTTTTGCCTTAGTCAAACCCCCACTTCAGTGATTTCCACCTCCACGAATAGCCAAGTTGTTTTGTAAAATGTATTGTGTGTGCAGACCTAGTGTGTGTGCAAGGTCCTAAAATGCAAGAAAGCAAACTAGAGCAACCTAGAAATTAAACCCTAATTGCTTGTAAATGATAATGTAAATGCTCTAAATCAAGATGCAATGTGATCTAAAGCATGAATAAATGATATATTGAAGCTTATGTAAAGACATGAAAACAATACAAAATCATACCCAACCCTCAAGGGAGGAGTACAAGCCAATCTTTAGTCGGTAATCTCCTATTGTTCTTCAATGTCTTCCAAGCCCTAAGTGGATGAATGAATTTGATAGATGCCTGATAGAATGATGTTGAATGTTGTTGAAGTCCTCAAAGATCTGCTCTTTCGCTGCATATGTAGTTCCTGGAAACAAAAATTGGATCCTTTCAAATGAAGAAAGAGAGCTCTTATGTATGAAACCCTAGATCATAAATTCATATTTTGGCCAACCTAGAGATTGAATATCCCACCAATTTCTTAGGGTTAATCTTTATTTTATGATTGGATCGTGCTCCTAAAATTTCAGGAAAAATGTCTAGGACCATGTGCACCGGGCGCCACGGTCCTGACAACTTTTCACAAAATTTTCAGGGCCATCGGATATGATGATTTTAGAGAGAATCCCGAAGTTACAGGTGATTTAGAGATGTTTTGACCCCGAAACCAAGCCCCCAAGTTCGAAATAGGACTTAATTAGGGTTTTTGATTAAGTGATGTATTGGAGGAATAAAATGCGAAGGGCGCGCTTTAGTGAAAGGGCCCAACTTTATGATGTAGAGAATGATGAAATAGGACCTTAGACCTAATTAATTTGATTAATTATGTGCTTAAGGAGAAATGCAATGCAAAATGCAAAATGCACTAAGGCGGGTGCTAAACTAGGTGTGAAATTGTACCACCCTAGCGAGTGCGTACAATTTATGATGCTACAGTTAGCATGATTCATTAGATTGCTTATGGTTTGATAATGAAGGAAGCATCTCCTTATATAGAAGACACTATATGAAATGGAGGGATAAGATTGAGAGGTGTAAAAGATAAATGGTCAGCTATGATTAGAGGGTAGGTAGTTTAGGAATTAAGAGATGAATGACATGTGTCATAGGTAGAAAAGGTTAATGAATTAATTAAATAAATAAAGATTTATTTAATTAATAAATAAGTGGGATCAATTAAATAAATAAGATATTTATTTAATTTAGGAAAAAGGATAATTTAAATAAATAAATGTATTTATTTAAATGAGAAATAAGGCTAGAAGAGGATAAATGAATTAATTAAATAAATAAAGATATTTATTTAATTAGACATGACAATTTTAGGTGTCTATAGAGGGTAAAGGCTGTTGGTCATTATAGGGTCCAACTTTATACCCAACAATCAGATTTCATTGGAATTTTGTAAATCCATTTCAACAAACATTGTTTGTGCATATCCTATAATCATAGCATTTCATTAGACCACATTTCTTTGAGGCATCTGACCAAATAGTTCATTTCTTAATTATTAAATCAATTCAATTCCAAGTGAACAAGCAATGAAGCATTCATCAAGAATGAAGGAGAAATCACTATTGAACTTACCCCTATCTCATATAACCCTATGTTGGCTAGGCCCCACAATAATTAGAAGATCCTAATTACTACTATCCTAAACCTTGCATTGACCATCGCAATTTTATAGTGAGTTGAGTTGATTAGTCCATTAGCTAGATTGGGAAAGAGTTTGGTATTGAGTTAGGTGTTGGTCGAAGGTTTAAGGAGGCACACTATCATCATAATTAATGTTAGAGAGTGTTGTGTGAAGAAGAATGGCCACAAAAGGAGTGATTGTCCTAAGTACTTGAGACTATCACAAAAAGTGAGTGTTACAACAGTGAATCTTCCTTTGACCTTTGTGTGTTTCGGAGGGTAAAGACCCATGGTGTTATATGTTGACTAGTTGGGAGGGTAAAGACCCACATATCAACTATCTACTTTGACATTCTAGGATGGTGTCCACCTACTCTAAAACCTTGTGGGCACTCTTTGTCTAATACTAACATATAAATAACATATAGCTCTCATATAACCCTATCTTGGCTAGACCCCACCATAATTAGAAGATCCTAATTACTAAAAACACTAGATTCTCCCCTAAAAGGGTGTTGAGTCATAGAAGGCCTAGCTTGATAGCCCTATAGTCTCTCATAACTAAAATGAGAGACTTTGCCATAGCTGGTTACAAACTTCTCTCATGTCTCTTGTGTCCTTCCATGTACCTCCTTTTCCATAAGAGACTTTGCCATAGCAACCCTAAAGCCATTTGGATTGGACATGTGTAGGAAAACTAAAATTTTGGGCTTTCCAACCCTAATGAAATAATTGACAAGTAACTTGTCTTGAATGTAATATACAAACTACAAGAACTCCAAAAACTAACTCTCATGTTGAGCCACTATGAAACCTTATTATGTAAATTGTGAAACTCATCTATGCATCTCTATCAAAAATATTTTGAAATAGAACACACTTTGAAGCACTCCAAAATGGTATCTAGAGAGGGTTTCCAATGTGAGTTGGTGCATTTATCCTCCCAGTACCACAAGGTGGAATCAAGTCATCTCAAAAATTGCATTGAAAATTATGCCTTTAAGTTGCTCACATATAGATGCAACCCAAAGCATAAGTCCAAGCTAAGTAACTAAGAGTTAACGTCAACCCCATTTGTGGATCTTAAAAATGTAGAGGATTGGAGATGAAGCAACTCTCGAATATGATCCTTTGGCTCATGATATGTGCTTGCTATAGTTTACACTTCTTGTATTTATGCATGATGAGGCTAGGGAATGTGTATTGATCAATATTTTATCTCCTCTATGTGTATTTGCCAAATTCAAGGCGAAATCCTAATAAGCTCCCAAGATGCAAGTATATGCTCCTCTACTACAAGTGGATCCTCATGGCTTGTAATATTTGAGGTCCATACTCAGGCTACTCATCTTGGCAAAAACTCTCAAAGTGATATGACCCTTCCTTCCATTTCCTACACCTTATTTTCTAACCTACACCTTATAACCTTTACCCCACATCCTATCATTATTACCTTCCATCTACCTTTCATATCCCCTATGTTAACCTCCTCCACTTTCCTACATCCTATCCTAAACCTTAACCTCATACATACTTACTTTTACTTCACCTACCTAACCCCATTCCATCCTTCACATCCTTAATTTATCTCCCCCCATTCACTTTCCTACCTTCCAAACCCTTGACATATCCTAACTTACTCTTTCACCATTACATTCTTCATCACTTACCTCCCTATCTTATCATCTTTCACCATTTTATACCACCTTCCTAATGGTACACTTATGCTCCCTTCCAAAACACTAAAAAAAAATAGCACTCGATCACTACACAATGCTCTCATGGTTCTACACTAGGGATATCACCTCAATTTGTACATATTCACCTAAATTTGAGTAGTAGATATCGGAGCATAGAGTAGTGAAGGACAACTATAGTAGTAGTTTCCCACAAGATCACGAGATGGATCTATCACCGAGGTTGTTTTCTTTGTTGCCTCTATCGGACAAAGGGAAGTAGTGAGGAACAACTAACACCTCTCCTTGTAGGGGTTCCCCATTCCAGATGGAGGCTCACCTTCACTGCTTCAGATTCTGGGATAATCTTCATTCAATGTGTTGTGTAGGTTAGGGCCATTGATTTCGATAACTTCACCAGTCATGTCTACAAGAAAAATGATCAATTGATCAATTGTTTATTAACTAAATGGGTGTTGGTCGCTTCTACAATCATGTCTACAAGAATAATGATAAATGGAGAGAGGGGTTATGTCAGGGCCCCTACTATTGTCTGCCCCTACTATTTTATGGTGGAAGAAGATCTATCCCATTTGATTTTTTTCTGGTCAGAGGATCGATCCACAGTTGTTACGCTCCATCCCAGGGAATCCATCCTGGGGAAGAGGGATTGAAGCCGGTCCAAAGGATGGAGGTAGTTCACCCCTGGTTGAAGAAGTTAGCTTCTTGATAGTTCAGTTGAAGGGAGGGAGGCTCTTAGAGAACCCCACTTAATTCAATTTTGTTACCCCATTGGATTGTTCTCCCTCGTTATCAGTCTAAATCCTAAACCCATACACCCCTAACAAAATGCCAAACAACTTACAAATGGGCCCAAAACATGCCCCTATTACATTAAATAATGCCCAGAGTTGAAAATTGCTAACAAAACGCAAAAACAAAAACATAATAAAATTCCTACCATGAAGCTGGAAAGTTTCCCATTGCCTGGTATCTTGGTATAGCTACTTCTATAGCACCACTTCATTCCATGGCTGGTTCCCTGCAGAGGTAGGATTTTGTAATGGTAGAGCTAGGAGGAAGAGGTGGCATGAAGTAATGGTACAGGTTGATTGGACAAAGATGCGGGATTTATGAAATGACTTGGTCTTTTCTTTTTTTTGTGAAGTAATGCATGCGGTTGTCAAAATTTCGATGAACGTGGGCACTTTTTCTAAAAATACTAAAATGTCATTACCAATTCCTTCTCCGTCAAAACCAAATGTTGCATTATTGTCGGAATTCAGATGAAATCGGGCATTTTTTCAAAAAAAAACAAATTTGATCACAATATACCTTCTTCGTCGGAAACCTCCGTCGAAATTTTAGGCCAAATGTATTAGTGGATGGATGTTAATGGTAGTCAAGTTGCTCCTACTTCTTCAAATGTTATTCGCTTAGCAATTAATATGAATAAAGAATCTATAGAGATTATAAAGGAAGAGGAACCTCAGTTGCTCGGGATCCAACAAAAGAATAGGAAAAAGGTCCTACTGATAAGCCCCCCCTCACTAGAAAGGGAAGGAAGAATGATCTAGAAAATGTTAAGCTTATAGGATAGACTTTGGTGGAGTCTAGTACTGTGAAGACTTTAGGCTCCCATTTCTCATCTTCTAAAAAATGATTGTCCTCTAATGGAATGTTAAGGGGTTAAAAGTAGACAAAAGGCTATTCAAGATCTGATCAGATCTGATTCTCCTAATGTGGTGTTCATACAAGAAACTAATTTATCGATGGATAGTATTCTTAATAAAGTTCTTAGAATTTGGGATCGAATTCAATGTCAGTACATCATAGGTATGGATAATTTAGGTGGTATGACTTTCCTCTAGGATCCATAGATGTTAAGGCCTCTTTGGTGGATTTCTTGTAGGTAATCTATGTCCATGCTTGTTGTGAATTATGAATCTACTGAAAATTTACTCTTCACTAATGTTTATGCCCAACTGATTTGGTTGGAAAATTGGTGCTTTGGTCTCATAGTAGATATGTCAGATCTCTTGCCTCTTATTTTCCTTGGATTTTGGCAGAGGATTTCAATGCAATCTCCAGTCTAGAGGAAAAAGGGGTGGTAATGCTCATCTTGATTGTTGTGCAAGTCTCCTAAGGGATTATATAGAGCTTCTAAGGGTTTTGGACACTAAGCCGGCTAATGGGATCTTCACTTGGAAAAATAGGAGATGTGGTGAGGAGGCAATAGTTGAGAGGCTGCACATATTATTGGTCTCTTTCTATTGGATAGGTGATAACAAAATTATTAATTTTGAGATTTGAGACTAGAAAGGGTCAGATCACTAGCCAATTAAATTTACTACTTCGATCTTTCAGGCTTCTAAAAATTCTTCTTTCAAGTTTTATCTAATGTGGCTTTGTGATTCCTCGTGCCAGGACCTTATGGTTCTATGGTGGCAGGAGGGGAAGACTGCCTACAGTACTATAATGTACTCTTTTGTTAAGAAACTTCAATATGTCAAGTATAGGATTAAAAGGTGGAACGAGTCTTATTTTGAAAATATTTTCGTGGATAAGATTCAAGCTCAATCTCGAGTGGATGGTATAAACTGGAAAATTAGAGATCAAGGCCTTTTAGAGGATTTTTACAAAGAAAAAATAGTTCTTGTAAAAGAGTTGGAGGAGTGGGAGTTGCGGGAGTAAATATGTTGGAAACAAAAGTCTTGTATTAATTGGCTCCAAGAAGGTGATAGGAATTTGTAGATTTTTTACAGTTTTATGAATGATAGGTGGTATGGTAATTCTATCACTTCTCTAATTTCCTATGACTGTTACCTTCTCTCTTCCTATAAATATTATTCTCAGGAGGCCATTAGATTCTTTCAAGCCTTATTTAGTGAAAATTCTCCACCTGCTATTGGGGAAGATGAGTTAGTGCTAAGTTACATTCCCTCTTTTATTAGTGTTGAGATTAACATGAAACTTTGTAGGCCCATCACTCTGAAAGAAATTGAAAGAGTGGTATTTGGAATAAAAAAAGGAAAAGCACCTGGTCTACATGGCTTTCCTATTGAATTTTCTCAATAATTTTAGGAGGTGGTCAAACATGATCTGTTTGAGGTGGTATGGCAATCTTATAGAAACAAGCAGATGTTAAGGGCTTTGAATGCTACATTTATTGGTCTCATTCCTAAAAAGGAAGGGGCCAATTCTCTTTAATCCTTGCATCTCATTTATCTTTGTAATTCGATATATAAAATTGTCACAAAGTTGATTGTAGAAAGGCATAAGCCATGGCTCGCTAACATGATTTCAAAAGAGAAGGGTGGTTTAGTTGCTGGGAGGAAAATTCTAGATGGAGTTATTATAGCATCATAAGTTATACATTCTATGACCAATTCCAAGGAGAAGGAATTGTTTAATAAGATGGATATGCCTAAGGCCCATGATAGTGACAATCAAGATTTTCTTTGTAAAGTGCTTGAAATTTTTTAAACTGATAGTCAGTTGATTAAATGGGTTATGAGTTGCATCACCATCCTTTCTTTTCTATTCTTATCAATAGTGAACCTACATACCTCTTTGGAGCTTCTTGAAGTTTAAGGCAAGCTGACTCTCTTTCACCATATGTATTCATTTTAATGGTTGAAGGAATAGGAATATTTATTAAATCTCAAGTAAGGAGAGGATTGATTTAGCGTTGGAATTGGGGCTATGGTCCTCCTCCATTCACTCATCCACAGTTTGTGGATGATACAAATTTTATGGGTGTTGCTAGAATTTTAGAGGCAACAAATTTTAGGAAGACCTTACATATTTATTTGGCAGCCTCGGGACATGAAATTAGTGAAAATAAGTCTTTTTTTTTTTTTTAAAACTCTTGTCTCTATTCAATTAATTATTGTGAGGATTTTAAGGTTTCAATTTGGTACAATTCCTGTTGTTTATCTTGGGATCCATCTTTCTTCTCGCCCTTTGCCTAAAATATTTTGGCAGGATATCTTGGATAAGGTTTTTAAGAAAGTTTCTCATTGGTCTCATAGATGGATCTCAACTTTTGGGCATGTGATCTCTTGAAAACTATTATTCAAGCTCTTCCAATTGATATATTTTTTATACAAAGTGCACCAACTAGCTTCATTAAGGAATTTGATGCTCTTTGTACACAGTTTTTTGTGGAGCGGTAATATTACGTAAAACAAAAATGAATGGCTGAGTCTTGGCTGATAGGCTCTTTTGGAGATGGTCTATGCAACAGGATCGATTCTAGGCTAAGCTTCTCAATTGAAAGTATTTGGGGGAGTGGATAGTAGGGATGTGCCATGGTATAGCTTGTCAGGTAGTGGATCCACGATATGGAAGGGTATGTGCAGGATCATGGTGGGCCAAACAGGCTCTTAAGTGGCAATGAAAATTAGAAAATAGAGTTAGGAAATTTGAAGTAAAAATTTGAATAAGTTATCAATAGTATTTCAAAATTATGTAAGAATAGAATATGTAGGAAATTGAATGTAGTTTCTAAGCTACTAGTTTGTTTTTAAAAAAAATAAATCTATTTAACAAAAAATTGAAATGTCAATGTAGTAGTACTAAAATTTTAGGAAAAAGGTAAGAAGCATGTGTTTGTCTGACCACCCTAATCACAGTCAAATCATAATAATTTTTTATAAGATTTTAGATACAAGTAGAAGACTCATGTCTAGATGTGACACATATTTTTTTATATTTTTATTTGAAATAAATAATTAATTATGATTTTTTTATAATAGCTTTTTAAAAATATAAAAAACTTGTATGTCTGACCACCATAACTTGGTCAAAACTTTATGAAATTTAAGTTTTTCTTTTTTAATCCTATAGTATATGAAACATAGAATGTGACGCATTTTTCAGATTCAAAATTTGTGATACCATTTGAATGTTACAAATATTTTTCAATCAGCCTATCATCAAAAATTTAGGTAGAATATTGCCACCTTTTGGTGCCTCATGATCCTGCATAGACCCAGAATATGATAAAAAGAGGGGCACACGTTGTTAAGCAATGATTTTTTTGGATCTATAATAAAGGAGTTGATGCTTTATTTTGGTATGACTCATGAGATTGATTCCCCCCAATTCTAACTCTATTTTTGTATTTGCAGTCTATATGGGATAATTTATGTGAAGTTTGTTAGAGTAAAGTTGAATAGTTTAAAGCCACTCAAGTCTTAGGACATGAGGTAGTGGGTAGGTGGAAAGATCCTCAGGAATGTCCCCTTGGTGGGTCAATTGGGGATCATGAGGAACTTGCCAATATTTTTAATGTAGGGCTTTGCAGCTTGCTAAAGGATAAAGATGTCCTTTCTTGGGGTCTTGATCCAAGGGGTAAATTTTTAATGGCTTCAGGCTACAAGTAGGTTGAAAAATTAAATCTTTGGAAGGAATTTGTTCCTTGGTGGGAAAAGGTTTGGAATCAATTCTCTTGGCCCAAGTGTAAATTCTTCTTGTGGCTAGTCATGTAGAATAGATGTTTAGCTTTGGAGAACCTTTGTAAAAGAGGACTTGAGGGGCCTTCGGTGTGTTTCTTGTAATAGTAATGAGGAGAGTACTCATCTATTCTTCTATTGTACATTTTCTAAAGATAATTTACATTTTTGGTGGGGATCTTGGAAGCATGTTTGTGTTCATGTCAATTCTCTATTGGAGTTCCAGAATACTCTTGGTAGGCCCCCAGCTAAAACCTCCTTCCTTCAGATTGCTTGGGATCTTGGGCCTTCCTTTATCATCTACAAGTTATGGCTAGAATTTAATCATAGGATTTTCGAGTATAAGAGGATGTTTGTGCAACAAGTATGGCAGAGAGTAATTAATATGCTAGAGGAAACTTTTGGGGAAAAATGTGATCTTTCTATTAATGTGGAGCTAGAATATTTGTCTATTATAAGGAATTTAAATATTTTGTGAGGGTATAATAAGGATTCAGTGGTTGGAAGTAGTCTTCAAGTGAGGAGTTGACAAGTCCAAAAGAAGTTTCAGTGCAATGGTAAATGGTCTCCTCCTTCCTTGGGAGTTTTGAAGATAAATACTGATGGCTCTTAGAGAGGAAACCTAGGACATGTAGGAATTGGAGGTATTGGAGGCGTTTGTAGTAAATGTGTCAAAAAACTAACCATGTAGGGATTACAAATAATGGATCCTCATGACCATTACCTCAGTAGGATAAAGGTAAAACATAAGTTACAAAAGATAAAGAAGGTTTTATTTCAGCCAAAGCAAGAATTAGGGGAAGAGGTCAGAATAGAACCCTTAAGGACAAACAAAGTGATGAGGTTTTTAATAGATTTGACACTATAGAAGACCTGGAAAATTTTTATAATGCACTTGCAGGTATGCTTACTGGTTCAAATATTCATTTTATGGATCAAATTAATAATGAGAAGGTTATTATTTCTGATGGAGGCACCCAAGATGCAAGTTATGATGTCCAAATAGATTCAGACACCCTTTTGTTGAATTCAGGTGAGCTGGATGTTAATGGTAGTCAAGTTGCTCCTACTTCTTCAAGTGTCATTAGGTTAGTAATTAATACAAATAAAGACTCTATAGAGATCATTAAAGGAAGAGGAACCTTAGCTGTTGGGGATCCAACAAAAGACTAGGAAAAAGGTCCTACTTATAAGCCCTCCCTTACTACAAAGGCAAGGAAGAATGATCAAGGAAAGGTTAAGCTTATAGGATAGACTTTGGTGGAGTCTAGTACTGTGAAGACCTTAGACTCCCATTTCTCACCTTCTAAAAAATGATTGTCCTCTAATGGAATGTTAAGGGGTTACAAGTAGACAAAAGGCTATTCGAGATTTGATCAGTTCTAATTCTCCTGATGTGGTGTTCATACAAGAAATTAATTTATCAGTTGATGGTATGCTTAATAAGGTTCCTAGAATTTGGGCTCAAATTCAATGTTAGTACATCATAGGTATGGATAATTCAGGTGGTATGGCTTTCCTCTAGGACCTATAGATGTTAAGTTCTCTAGTCGATTTCTTGTAGCTAATCTATGTCCATGCTTGTTGTGAATTATGACTTTAGTGAAAATTTACTCTTCGCTAATGTTTATGCCCAACTAATTTGGATGGAAAATATGTGCTTTGGTTTCATATTAGATATGTCAGATCTCTAGCCCCCCATTTCCCTTGGATTTTGGTAGGGGATTTCAATGCAATCTCTAGTCTGGAGGAAAAAGGGGTGGTAATGCTCGGCTTGATTGTTCTGCAAGTTTCCTAAGGGATTATATTGAGCTTTTAATGGTTTAGGATGTTAAGATGGCTGATGGGAACTTCACTTGGAATAATAGGAGATGTGATGAGGAGGCAATAATTGAGAGGCTGGACATATTCTTGGTCTCTTTCTATTGGATAGGTGATAACACAATTATTAATTCTAAGATTTGAGACTAGAAAGGGTCAGATCACTGGCCAATTAAATTTACTACTTGGGTCTTTCAGGCTTCTAAAAATTCTTCTTTCAATTTTTAGCTTATGTGGCTTTGTCATTCCTCTCTCTAGGATCTTGTGGTTGTGTGGTGGTAGGAGGGAAGGACTGCCTACGGTACTATGATGTACTCTTTTGTCAAGCAACTTTAATATGTCAAGTATAGGATTAAAGGGTGGAATGAGTCTTGTTTTGAAAATATTTTTGTGGATAAGATTCAAGCTCAGTCTCAAGTGGATGGTATAAACTAGAAAATTATAGATCACAACCTTTTATAGGATTTCTATAAAGAAGAGTTAGTTATTGTAAAAGAATTGGAGAAGTGGGAGCTACGGGAGTAAATTTGTTGGAAACAAAAGTCTCATATTGATTGGCTCCAAGAAGGTGATAGGAATTTGTAGATTTTTTACAGTTCTATGAATGATAGGTGGTGTGGTAATTATATCACTTCTCTCATTTCCTTTGATGGTTACCTTCTCTCTTCCTATAAAGACTTTTCTCAAGAGGCCATTAGATTCTTTCAAGCCCTATTTAGTGAAAATTTTCCACCTGTTGTTGGTGAAGATGAGTTAGTGCTAAGTTGCATTCCTTCTATTATTAGTGTTGAGATTAACATGAAACTTTATAGACCCATCACTTGGAAAGAAGTTGAAAGAGTGGTATTTGGAATGGAGAAAGGAAAAACACCTGGTCTAGATGGCTTTCCTATTGAATTTTCTCAATAATTTTGGGAAGTTGTCAAACATGATGTGTTTGAGGTGGTACAAGAATCTTATAGAAACAAGAAGATGTTAAGGGATGTTAAATGCCACATTTATTACTCTCATTCCTAAAAGGGAAGGGGCCAATTCTATTTATTCCTTTTGTCTCACTTCTCTTTGTAATGTGATATATAAAATTGTCACAAAGTTGATTGCTAAAAGGCTTAAGCCATGGCTTGCTAACCTGATTTCAAAAGAGAGGGGTGGTTTATTGGCTAGGAGGAAAATTCTAGATGCAGTTATTATAACAATATATATTATACATTCTATGGCTAATTCCAAGGAGAAGGCAATGTTTAGTAAGATGGATATGAATAGGGCCCATGAAAGGGACAATCAAAATTTTCTTTGTAAAGTGCTTGCAACTTTTTAAACTGATAGTTAGTTGATTATTTGGGTTATGAGAGGAACCACCATCCTTTCTTTTCTTTTCTTATCAATGGTGAACCTACATACCTCTTCAGAGCTTCTCAAAGTTTAAGGCAGGGTGACTCTTTCACCATACGTATTCATTTTAATGGTCAAAGGAATAGGAATATTTATTAAATTCCAAGTTAGGCGAGGATTGATTCAACATTGGAATTGTGGCTATGGTATTCTTCCCTTCACTCATCTACAATTTGTGGATGATATAACTTTTATGGGTGTTGCTAAAATTTTAGAGGAAACAAATCTTAGGAAGGCCTTGCATATTTATTTGGCAGCCTCGAGACAAGAAATTAATGAAAAAAGGTCTTTTATCTTCTTTTTTAAAAATCTTTTCTCTATAAAGTTAAGCATTGTGAGGATTTCAAGGTTTCATTTTGGTACAATTCCTGTTGTTTATCTTGGGATCCCTCTTTTTGCTTGCCCTTTGCCTAAAATATCTTGCAAGATATCTTGGATAAGGCAAGATGTCATTGGTCTCACAGATGGATCTCAACTTTTGGGCATGTGAATCTCTTGAAAACTATTAATCAATCTCTTCCCATTGATAGATTTGCAAAGTGCACCAACTATCTTCATTAACAAATTTGATGCTCCTTGTACATAGTTTTTTGTGGATCGGTTATCTTTTATCATTTTTCAAAGTGGAGTTTGGTTAAAAAAGATTCTTCTTGGAGACATATTCAATATTTAACCTTTTGATTATGTAAAATAGAAATGAATGGCCAGGTCTTGGCTGGTAGGCTCTTTTGGAGATGTTATATGCAACAGGAGAAATTATGGGCAAATCTTCTCAATTGAAAGTATTTGGGGGGAGTGGATAGTAGGAATGTGGCATGGTATAGGTTGTGACGCAGTGGATCAATGATATGGAATATGCTAAAAAAAGGGGCACAAGTTGTTAAGAAATAATTGTTTTGGATCTGTAATAAAGGAGTCAATTTTTTATTTTTGTATGACTCTTGAGATGGATTCCCCCCAATTCTAGCTCTATTTTTGCATTTGCAGTCTATATAGGAGAGTTTTTGTGAATTTTGTTGGAGTAAAGTGGAATAATTTAAAGCCACTTAAATCATAGGACATGGGGTAGTGGGTAGGTGGAAAGATCCTCAGGAATGGTCCGTTGGTGGGTTAGCTGGGGATCATGAGGAACTTGCCAAGATTTTGAATGTAGGACTTTGTAGCTCATTGAAGGATCAAGATGTCCTTTCTTGGGGTCTTGATCCAAGGGGTAAATTTTTAATGGCCTCGGGCTACAAGGAGCTTGAAAATTTGACTTTTGGGAAGGAAGTTGTTCCTTGGTGGTAAAAGGTTTGGAATCAATTCTCTTGGCCCAAGTGTAATTTCTTCTTGTGGCTGGTCATGCAGAATAGATGTTTAACTTCAGAGAACATTTGTAAAAGAGGACTTGAGGGGCCTTCAATGCATTTCTTGTAATAGTAATGAGGAGAGTACTCCTCATCTATTCTTCTATTGTACCTTTTCTAAGTATATTTGGTATTTTTTGTGGGAAGCTTGGAAGCATGTTGGTGTTCATGTCAATTCTCTATTGGAGTTCTAGAAAAGTCTTGGTAGGCCCCTGGCTAAAACCTCCTTCCTTCAGGTTGCTTGGGATCTTGGGCCTTCCTTTATCATCTACAAGTTATGGCTAGAATGAAATCAAAGGATTTAATAGTATAAGAGCATGTTTGTTCAACAAGTATGGTAGAGAGTAATTAATATGTCGGAGGAAACTTTGTGGAAAAAATGTGATCTTTCTATTAATGTGGAGCTAGAATATTTGTCTACTATAAGGAATTTGAATCTTTTGTGATGGTGTACTAAGGATTTAGTGGTTGGAAGTAGTCTTCAATTGAGGAGTTGACAAGTCAATAAGAAGTTTCAATGCAATGGTAAGTGGTCTCTTCCTCCCTTGGGAGTTTTGAAGATTAATACTGATGTTTGTTAGAGAGGAAACCTGGGACATACACGTTTTGGAGGTATTGGCAGGGATAGTTTTGGGAATGTTATCTTCCTAATGTCTATTTATAAGGGATATCATACTAATAACTTTATGGAGGATTTGACAGTTCTTTTCTCTCTCGAGCAAGGTTGTTCTCTTGGTTGGAGCAAGATTAGTTATAAATTTGATTCCTAGATTGTTGTGGACATGCTGAATAAGAACAATCTAGATAGTGTGGATTGGCATATGATAGTGGTGGGCAAAAAAATTTGAATTTTAGGGACTCTTTGGAGTCTGCAGTCTTTTGTAACATTCCTAGAGAATGGAATAAGGAAACTGATGGTTTTGCAAAGTGGGCTTCTGAGAGAATGGATGACTGGAACATTGGGAGCAGAGGTGAGCTATTTTAGGATTGTTTGATTTCTTTAGATAAAATTGTTGATGATGATATGATGTGCTAGTTGGCACTCTTTTCGGTCCTCTTTGGTCTTGGTTTTGTATCATTCTTTTTTATTCAATATATTTTTAGCCCTTTTTCAAAACGAAAAAAAAGCCTATGTTTAAGCATAATAAATAAAATCTATTCAATTGAGCCAATAGTAAAAATTAAACAAAATCTATTCATACTAATACAATAAAAAAATTTTAAATTCAATAATAAGAATTGAATTCTATACAAATGTAAATTATCATTATGGTAAAGAAAACTGCATTTTCAAAGGCACATAATTTGATTCATACAAAATGATAAGGAAATAAAAAAAAAAACTTAAAAAATAATCTACAAAGAAAATAGTGCATGGACTATTTTTAGAATTTGAAAAAAAAAACTTGAAAACAATCTAGAAAGAATATAGTTTTCAAAGGCACATAATCTGGTTCATACAAGATGACAAGGAAAGAAAAAATAAATTGAAAACAATCTACAACAAGATGACAAGGAAAGAAAAAATAAATTGAAAACAATCTACAAAGAAAATAATACATGGACTATTTTTCAAATCTGAAAAAAAAAAAGAAAAGAAAAGAAAAATCTAGAAAGAAAATGTTTTGGAATTTGAGAAGAAATAAAATAAATAATTAAATAAATCTAGGAAGAAAACAATACATGGTCTTTTTTAAAAATTTGTTTCATACAAGACTTAAGAAAAGCAAGAAAAAAAACCTTTAAAAACAATCTCCAAAAAAAAATAACGCATAGAGTGTTTTTAAATCTTCTTTATACGAAATTTGTATGATAATTTGGACATTTCAATGTCTTCTATTTGATATTTAAAAAAAATATAATAGTTGTAGAAAAAATATTTAATTAATAATATAAACAAAAAATTTAAATTAATTAAATTTCTAAATTGATATCAAAAAATCAAATATAGATTCAAATATATTACATATTAATGTTGAATAAGTTAATAATTAATTATGATGAATATCCAAATCTCAAATTTGATATATTATGACAAGTTTTTAATAGTGTTTTAGAATCTGCTTTATAAATGTTTTTCTCATAAGTTCATAGGTAGTATAGCATAACAAAAAAATACATAGGTAATGTTAAAGGATTTCTTTGAGGGTTTAAATCAAATATCCCCTATATTATTCTACACTATGTGACTTGTAGAAGGAAATTCTATAATGTTACCCCCTCTTTCACTTATGAGATTTGAGATCTCGGCTACAATCTTTCTTATCCACTTTTATGTTACAACTCAACTTTGAACCCTTAATTTGACAATCCTCTTCACATATTAGTTGGTCTGCTTTGGATGAAAGGAGTCCCTACTTCTAGGATGTTCCATCATATTTATGGTCATCCATAACACATTAGCATCTGTTGTCTTCGATTCATTGATATAACCTTCAAACTCTATCTTGGTCCATCTTCTTTCTTAACATCTATATTCCTAGGTTCATACATTCTTGGTTAATGAATGGAGATAATTTATCTAAACAGTCAATTTGGTTTATGCTATGTGATACTATTTGAAGACATTTATTAAAATCATTGTGATAATGAACATAAATTAGATGGAAATGATCTCACAAAAATCAAAGTGACACATTTGTATCTAATGTAAAAAATATACATCTTAGTCAATTCCATGATATTTGTACAACCCAATTAAGGTACTTATTAATAGTATGTTTCTCTTTTACGACATAGTAGAACTTGAGAAAGTTTAAATTTAGAGTAGCACATAAATAGTTATGTATTTCTTTTTATTTACTTTTAAAATAAATTGAGATAATACATTCAAGGGACTAGGACCTTCCTAATTTTCTCTTGTACAATTATCTTTAAATCAAAAATTAGGAGTTGTTTTAAGAAAAAAATAAAAAAGTACAAAAAAAAAGCACTAAACTTAGATTTTCCAACATTACCCCCTTAGTGTGAAGAAAGTGAAAAATCACACTTTCCACTATCATAAACCCAACTCTTATGGTTAATGAAATCAATTCAAACAAAATGTAGCTCTTATCAACCTTTCATTTTTTTCACATAGATTTACCCCAAACCTAGACACAAATAGGAACACAATCATTTTTCACATCATGTAGTTTTGTAGATTACCACTAACCTTTTCAACATCCATGAACTACATTACACTAGTGTTTTTGTTTACTACGATATCTTACACTACAAGATTATGTAAGAAAATGAAAAATGTAAGAATATCAAGTCCTACTACATTATAATAGAAGCATTTTGTTTTTCATTTTGATGGGAATAAGTTGAATTTGGTCTTCCTTTTCTTGAATGTGACCTTGCTTTGTTGTCTACATAGAAGACTTGTTTCAAATTTAGAGTGTTCATTGTATTCAAGAAAATTAGAGAATACTCCAAGACTAATATTTACATTGCATAGTTGTAAAAATACACTAGACAACAAATTAGAGAATTTTATGCATGTAGAAAACAATAAAAATGAAATTTGTTAAAAACCTCATGGTTAACTTGTATATGGCCATTGACAGCTATTTAGTGTGGAGTTTAATCATTTAAAAAAACTAGTAATTCTATTTAATGTACAATTTAATGATTTAATTAATCATTTTAGAATTGTATGTTTACGCTGAAGGCGTACCCTTTATGAAGTATTTCAATTCACTCTGCAAATAAATGGTTGTAATTCTACGAGAGACTGTGCAAGACGATCCGAAACATCAACTCCGTTCGAGTTGCCCTCAGCTTTGTCCGAATGGATAAGACCAAGTTCGGTCATCTTTGTCAGTGTGGGAAAGACTAAGGTCATGGGCCCTCCTAATTTTGTGCCATCTTTGTTTCGAGTTTGAATCGCGTCTTCCTCGAAACTAGGCGTTGTTTTTTTTTTCTGATTTCATCTCTTTAAGGCTTCGATGTGCAGGTTTTGTGTTTAAGAAAGTAAAAGAGACAATCTTCTCGATCACTCATGTCGGAAAAATTGCACTGCCATAAATTTGTTGATGTGTTCACACTTTTTTGCTGTGAAGCACTGCAGATTTCATCTCCCATGGGCCAAATTCGATATTAGAGCGGAATATATTTTTCAAGGCCGTGTTTTCTTGCCCAAATTGAACAGGGCCATCTAGGCGAACCGGCTATAACTTGTTCATGACTCCCATTTTAGAACAAGGAGGAAGTATGACAGCGAAGGTGGTAGAGTCTAGGTTTCGACTTGTTGACTGCATTTTCTTGAAAGATTCTAAGCCTTTTCAACTAATCGATTTTCTACATATCTTGCTATCATGGTATTTCATGACAACACATTTCTATGTACGGATATCATCCAGCCTTCATGCATCCTCATGGTAGACAAGATTGAAGAGTGAGGTATTTGAATATCAGAATCTTATTGTATTATTTTATTTCCAGCCATCATGCATTGGTATTTCTCAGAGTTTACATTCTCATCATAGAAATATAGACCTTGCCTCTAAGCAATTCATAGCTTTTCACTACACACACTTCAATATGAAAGCTTATGCTTTCATTATTCTTCTGTTTCTGCTTTCCTTATCCCTTGGTGATGTAGCTCACTGTCTAGCTTCTATGAAGACCTAGTTTGATCTTAATGGTGTGAGCAGTGATACTACTCTTCAAAGTGGCTTGATGGACACAAAAATGAAACCCTTGGAGCAGCTGCTAGACTTCGTAAAGTTTTTCCTCCTGCAAAACATAAGGAGATGAAGAAAGAGGAATGTGCAAATGGTAGTAACATTCATGCATTCAGACATAGTCCTGGAATTGGGCACAAAAACTCTCCTAATAGAAGAGCTTAAGACATTATTGGAGCTCACAAATACCCCAGTACTAGTTGTCAAAGACAATTAATCCCTATCATTGCCTTTATAACAGATATCTTTGAAATATATTAATTTGGCTTGATACTCACCACTAAAGACATGTAGTAAGTGTGTGTAATGCAAGATGTCATTACTTCTCTGTAGCTATACCTTTTGTATTACTCTCTCGTCTCCTTGCGAACCTATGTTAATCGTTACAACGTGCATTTCACACTAAACAATATTATCCCAAACTTTGGGAGATAAAGGAGCAATTTTTTAATATCATTTTAGGTGTAAATAAATGGTGTAGCCAATGAAAAGGACTAGAGCATGGGGTCTACGAAAGAGGAATGCAATGTACCAATATTTTGGGCAGTGAGTTATCACATGTGAGGCCCACACTCAAGAGTGTTATTATTGGGTTTCTAACCAATCTAAGGGCTTATTCATTTAGAAATTACAACAGGTTGTTGGTCAATAACAATTTAAGAAAATAGAGATTGTGTTGCCTTATCATTTAGAAGCGTATTAATTTATAATGATCTTTTAAATGATGAATGGTCTATATATTTTTATATGATATGTATTGTCCACTCTTGACTTGACTTATTTTGGCTAGAGTTGACTTTTATATTATGCTTGATAGACTTATCTAGAATATATTTTGATGATTTGGATGATGATTACTCATGTGCTTCAGTGACTTATGATGAATGTTAGACACTATTGGACATATGCTATCTTGATTATCTATATGGATGTTGGTACTATCATGATTGATCATGTGATTTGATGATATATGTACTCGATGGATTTTATATGCTCACTATGTGATTGATTATTGATAGATTAGAATTATAATGGTTTCGATGATGATTATGATTACGCTAACCCTACTTCATTATTACATATGATTAGATGTTTATGAGATGTTTTTGACTATTGTTTGACTGTCTTTGTGATAGAGATGATTCCACATCACTCATTGCGAGTGGGATGTGTCATCGCGATTCTCTATCACTTACTCATTCTATAAATGTATATATATATATATATATGTGTTGTATTGTCATTTTGTGGTTGTAGGATTTTGCAGGTACCAGACATCGACTCTACCTGGCATCACAGGTCTGAGCGTGTCTTACTTCCAATGGCTTATGTGGTTTGGAGATGGCATGAGTTTCCCCTCACATACTCTAGGTCTAAGTTGTTCATCGTGAGTAGTTAGTATCTTGGCATAATTCGCCATGTCAGTTAGTAAGCTTGGTCTTTTGGGTGTGAGTTCAGTTTATGCCGGCCAATTTACTTGTTTATGTTAAGAGTAATTATGTGGCTCTTGATGTGTAGTTTTATATTTGGTAATGTTTATTTATAAGTATTTAATTTATGAGTTCTGAATATTTAATTATCGGGTATTTATATTTATTTGATAATTAATGTCTATTGATTTTATGATTATTTAATAATTGATGAGCTTCATTGTTGTTTAATATTTATTTAATATTCATGATTTAATCTTTAATGGTATTTGATTATTTAATTAATTATTTGATCTTCTGTGGTTTGATATTTAATTGATATCTTACATTTATTGGGTTCTTTAATTTATTTTATTGTCTTTTGGTTTATTTGATTTTAATCCCCTTTCTGGATTATTTATTTATAGCTTATATTTATTCCATAGTTTGACTTTTATTCCTAAGTGGTGCATGAACACATTAAATAAAATAAAGAAATAAAACAATCCCACTTAGCTAAATAAGAATATTTTATTTACTTTACCTAGCCTTCACTCTCATTGGTTAAATTCAAAATGGGTGAGTAAATTATATTATATGGTGGATTGGTAAAATATATTGCAAAATGGAATATTTTGACTGGCTGAAATTGAGGCTAGGGTTTTGGATTATTGTTGGATTTTATTTTCTTTCCCATGAAGTTTTTTGGGTTGGTTTTTTCTCTTCTCTAGAAATTTTTCAACCAACCTTCTTTCTTGGCTTTGGATTTCCCCTTTCTAGATTTGGCTGGAGCTTGGATTGGATTGGTTGGCTTGTGGGAGCTCTTCTTTAGCTTCATTTTCCATTACTTCAAGTTACAGGTTGGAGTTCTTTTTCTTTGTATTTGTTTTTCAATGGATCCTTTGTGGATGCCATGTGTCTACATTGTTTTGGGTATTGGGTTGAAATACTATTTATTCTATAGTTTTAGTATTGTTGAAAGAAAATATTTGGGAAGGGAACTTTAGTTTTATATAGTTGCTAGGAGATTTATTGGCTTTTCCTGTGCATGGCATTTCATGGCTCTGTGAATTTGGTGTGGAAACCTTGGGTAGATTAATCCTCTCCTGTATGAGATGAGATTGGTCTTCCTTTGTGAGTTGTTTAGTTATGGTTGTCTGGGACTGTCTTCATTTGATGCTTTGTGAGTAGTGGTTCGGTTCATTTTATGCCATGAAGTTATTTCATTTAATCCTTATCTATAGTTGGAGATGTCTTATTGTGTTTATACCCAAGTAATCCTTATTTATGGGCATCTCTTTGCACATGTTTTTCAAGCCTTTTTGTAAAGTCTAGATTTTATTATTTTACCCAAGAAATTGCTGAGTTTTTGGTAAATATTATGCAAAAGCATTGTCCTGTATTGCATTTGCCTTGTTCCTTTCAACAAAAGCACTATCCCTTTTTGCAAAAGCATTGTCCCTTTCGGCAAAAGCATTGTCCCTTTGGTAGAAGCGTTGTCCCTTTTAGCACAAGCGTTGTCCTTTTGACAAAAGTGCTGTCCTATTCGGCAGAAGAGCTATCATTTTCTACAGAAGGGTTGTCCTACTAGGCAAAAGCGCTAACCTGACTGTGTTTTGTATTTTCCTAGTTTTTAGTTAATTTTGAAGTATTGTCCCGAATTGATTTTTGTACCAAAGGCTTTATTTGAGGACTGTTAGTACTTCTAGATTTGGCTTTTATTAGTCTTGTTGTATTTTGATGGTTTTATGTATATTTACTTCTCTACACCATTGTGAGTATTTTAGATTCTCTCCCATGTGGATAGGCCATGGATGATTGAGATATTTTAATGTTATTTTGGACCAGCAAGTGAGTAGGCATTGTTGTGATGTTATTCTTTATTTGATGACAACATTTGATGGCTTGTTATGCCTTTGTTTATTGTTAGTCAAGAGGCTCATTTTGTTATATTGATTTTGTTGTAGCCTTGTTTATGATGTAAGAATATGTGTGGAAGTGGTTCACTGCTTGATTATTGTTTTCATGTATTTATGTGGTTGAGCCTCTTGTGATTTATTGTTGGGTCATGTTAGGAGGAATGGGCTTCCTTGTGATGACCGGGGTTACAAGAGATAGGCTTGCATGAGGTTCCTTGTAAGGATGCATGAAGTCTAGACTGCCAAGGCACATTGGACTTTTTCGTGATCTATAAATAAGTGATAACCTAATAATTGATAGGTTGGGTAGCTAGATTAATTAATAAAATGATAAATTGATTGGTGCCTCGTGACTTAGTCCTAGAGAGGATGTTTTAGGATAAGTATGAGAAGGCCATGAAGATGGTAAGCTAATCTCCCTTAGTCTCTCATAGGTTGATATGGCTCCACATGTTCATCAAGCTAGTGCCTTATGTTATTATTTTATCATGTTATGAGGATGGCATGTGATGACACTCCACTCCTACATGTGTTTCCCTTTATTGATTTATGATTATTCTTATGAGATGCATATATGTCTTAATGAGTTTTATGCCTCTGGGAGTTCATTCTTGTTGTATGTTTGAGTTCTTCCTTGAGAGTCCTTGTGTGGTTAGTCTCCTTGGTTATAGGTGTCAGCTTAGGTTTAGAGTATGTGTTGGGACTTTATGTCATCTCCTAGCATGGAGGGTGGTTCTTTCAGTTCCACATGGTTAGGAGGTTGGTTCTTTTTTAGCCATTGCGATGTTCTCTTGGATTCTTCTTGTGGGGATGTGGATTCTTCTTCATGATGTACTATGGATGTACCTTGTAGTAGATTTATGTAATGGATAAGATGAAATGTATGCAATGTAATATCTTATTATATAGTAGATGGAATCTTTTAGTAGAAATAGCTATGCTCATGACGTATTTAATGTACTAATATTTGTAAGATGAATTGTAGTAGGAAATCAGAATTTAGAGGTATTATATTTGTACCATAGTAGTGATGTGATTTTATGAACCATGGAAATAAAGTGGACTATAGTTGGAATAGAATCGAGTTGCATTATGGATTAGTTGTATTATCTCATGGAATGATTAGAGGCTAGTTAGAATGTTAAATAATCTTGAAGAAGGAATGTTCATGGAGTAATAAATGAATATGTTATAGAATGTTAAATGAATTCAATAAACATGAATGATTCATATAGACACATTGGTAGAAAGAAAACAATGCATATCATGGGAAGTAAGTAATGTTGTAGGTTGTATATCTCATGGTTAAAGAATTAGGATATGATGCATTGTTGAAGGTCAAATATATCTATCATGTGTGTAGTATGTTATGGTGGAAATGCTTTAAGTAATGATGTTAAAGTACCCTAGAGAAAGATTACTGATGTTGTGTTATTTCTGCTTGCATTATTTGATTAAATATCCAATGATGTATGTTCATATTGATTAATTGGTTAATGAATGTAAATAGATGGAGATGTTGTTACTTGCATTAGTTGTTATTAGTTGTTAATTAAGAAAAAAAAATTATCTCCATTTGTATATTATTGTTTAGTTTCTTTAGGGTATTTTGGTGGGCATTACAACTTGGTATCAAAGCCCATGTTCAACACTGGGTACTTTGGTTTCGATTGAGCCCATTGTGCATGTTAGCATTTGGCATGGGGTAGCCCAACAGTTTTATCCCTGCTATTTATTTTCTTGTCATAATTTCCTTAGATGTTTAGCTTATAGTTTCCTTTGCATTTGCCTAGATAAGATGCCTATTAGGGGTAGAGATCGTTGTCATGCTAGTCACATGGGTACTCGTAGGAGCCCTCACCTTGAGGTTTCTGAAGAGTCACGCCATGAGGAACAAGAGCAGGAGCAACCTAGAGATGATTTGATTCCACAATTGGTGAACATGCTTCAGGAGCTTCTTGGTTGCCTAGGACTGAGATAGGAGGAGAACGAGCAGGAGGGATCTCATCATTTAGGGCATTGGGAGAGAGAGCGTTCACATTCTCCTAGGAGGAGAATTGAGGTGCATCAGGAGGTGCTTGCAGCTAGTCACATGAGAGATCTGAATAGGACTCATCCTCCTACTTTTGATGGCTTAGGAAGTGGCATGGAGGCAGAGACATGGTTATTGGACTTAGGAAGGTGTTTTTCTATACATCAGTGCAATAGTAACACCAAGGCGGTGTGTGCAATTTTGCATCTTCATCATTTTGCGATGACATGGTGGCACGTGGGGGAACAAAAATTGCATTTAGACATAGTGATGATATCATGGGAGTTATTCTAGGAGTGGTTTCGTGCTAGATTTCTTTCAGATCATTGGAAGTAGAGGAAGGCCGATGAGTTCCATGATTTGAGACAGTAGAGGATGACTGTGGAGCAGTATGAGTGTAGATTCTTTGAGCTTAGATAGTATGCTGGATATGCAGATGATGAGCCGATATTGATTCAGCACTTCGTGAGAGGTCTTAATCAGCGTATTGGTGGAGAGGTTCAAATGCACAGACCTAAGACCTTGGAGTTAGCCTTGGAGAAGGTGAGACTAGCAGAGGAAAATCTTTCATTACCATCAGGAGGAGTGACTGGAGTACAGATAGTTACTGCACCTGTTATAGGATCTACGGCAAGTGGACCAGAGCAGTAGTTTGCAGGATATGCTAGGAGCCATCCTTCTTTTCGTAGTGGTCAGTGGTTTAAGAAGAGGCTTTCTCAGGGACAGAGCTTAGCTTGAGGTGCCAGATTTCAAGTTGATAGGAGTCACAATCATCAGCATGATAGGAAACCTACTCCTTCTCAACCAGTGCAGAGTTCGCAACCAAGTTCTAGTAGAGGCAGTGTTCAACAGTCAAGTACAACAGCAGGTAGTAGAGTGTTTGTTAGGAGAGATTGCTTTGCATTTGGACAGATAGGTCACATTTTCGTTCATTGTCCTCAGTGTACTTCTCATATTTCAGGGCAGCAGAAGCCACCTACTTCTGAGCCTACAGTTGGAGATTCAGGCAGGTCTCATCTCGTTTTTGCGGTGGTTGATAACTGTTAGGCTAAGCATCAGGCCACCATGTTGAGACATCAAGTGTGATAGGTGGTATCTCTTGTTAATTATTATTTGATTCTAGAGCATCAGACTCTTTTATTTCTCTTTTTCTAGTAGAGCGATGCAGGTTTTCTATGGCAAAGCAGGATGATAGGTGGCAGGTAGAGTTAGCTATGGGGTCCAAAGTGGTAGTAGATTCCCTTGTGCTCAATTGTCCTTTAGTTTTAGGAGATTGCTAGACTTCTGTGGATCTTCATGTTATATCTTTGGGATCTTTTGATGTGGTTCTTGGTATGGATGCTTGAATCTCACCAAGCGCAGATAGATTGTAGAGGTAAGAGAGTGCAGTGGAAGGATGATAGTGGGAAGAGTGTGGAGATTGTAGGTATTCAGAGACCTATCTCTCTTTGCATGATTTCTGCTATGCAGATGAAGAGGTGTGTATGTAAGGGTTGCCAGTTGTTTGTAGTTAGAGTGAAAGATGTGGATGGGGAAGTTAGCTCAGAGGATTTATTGCAGTAGCATCCCATTCTTCAAGAGTTTGCAGATATTTTTCCTAGTGAGATTCTAGGCATGCCCCCTTGATTTCTAAAGCTCCCTATTGGAAGACCACATAGGAGTTGAATGAGTTGAGGGTTCAATTGGAGGAGTTGTTGGTGAAGGGGTTTATTCATCCTAATGTGTCCCCTTGGGGTGTATGCATGTTATTTGTAAAGAAGAAGGATGGATCTCTTTGATTGTGCATTGATTACAGACAGCTTAATAAGGTGACGAGAAAGAACCGATATCCCTTGCCTCAGATAGATGATTTATTTAACTAGATTAAGGATGCTAAAATTTGCTCTAAGATTTATCTTAAGTCTGGGTATCACTAGTTGAGGATTTAGGAGATGGACACTCATCGCATAGCTTTTCGTACTAGATATGATCATTATGAGTTCACAGTTGTACCTTTTGGTCTCACAAATGCACCTTTAATTTTCATGAGCTTGATGAATGGTATATTCAGGTTGTATTTGGATAGATTTGTATTAGTATTTCTCGATGATATTTAGATTTATTCAACATCAATTGAGGAGCATGAGGATCATGTGAGGTAGGTTTCACATTGTCTTAGGGAGAATCAACTATATGCCAATTTGGTGAAGCATGATTTCTTCCAAACAAAGGTGAGGTATCTTGGTCATGTGATTTTAGGAGAGGGTACCATAGTTGATCCATCAAAGATTCAGGTGATTGTCAACTAGCTAGCACCCACTAATGTGGGAGAGGTGCGTAGTTTCATAGGTTTAGCAGGATATTATTGCAGATATGTTCAGGATTTCTCCAGGATAGCGCATCCTATCACTTCTCTTTAGAGAAAAGGGAAGAAGTTTGTTTGGACAGATCAATGTGAGACAACATTTCAAATCCTTAAGGAGCGTTTGACCAGTGCACCTATTTTAGCATTACCAGATCCTTTGGAAAATTTTGTGGTGTGCATGGATGCTTCTTTGGAGGGTCTAGGAGTAGTATTGATGCAGGATGGTCATGTGATTGCATATGAGTTGTGTAAATTTAAGAATCATGAGCAGAATTATCCCACCCATGATCTTCAGCTAGTGGCAGTGGTGCATGCTTTGGTTAGATGGAGGCACTTCCTTCTTGGACATAGATTTGAGTTGCACAGTGATCACCATAGTTTGCAGTATATCTTCATGTTCTTGTGCAAGTACGACTTTGAGATGAGATATATTCAGGGTAAGGAGAATGTGGTAGTAGATGCATTGAGTCGCAGGATGCATGAGATCTCAGCAATTTCTCTTAGTTTGGATTTTAGGAGCCGTATTCTTAGTGCCCTTCCTTCAGATGTATGGTATTGGGAGATTATTGCAGAGGTTTCCGCAGGTAAAGCTCTTGAGGGCAGATATGTAGGTTACTTAGTAGAATTAGATGGACTTCTTAGGCATTTGGTACACATTTATGTTCCACCATCAAATGGTCTTCGAGATTTGATCGTGTTAGAGACACATTGTGCACCTTACTCGGCACATCTAGGTGTCAAGAAGATGCAGGCAGATTTGAGTAAGCTATATCATTGGTCTAGTATGAGGAGAGATATTATAGATTTTGTGGCATGTTGCCTAGAGTGTCAACAAATGAAGGCAAAGCATCAACATCTTGCAGGATTACTACAGTCACATTTGATTCCATGATGGAAATGGGATATTATATATATGGATTTTATAGTTGGATTGCCCATGTCTTCACACCACCATGATGCTATTATGGTCAGTGTAGACAGATTGACCAAAGTAGCATGATTTTCTTCAATCAGGTCTTCGTATACAGCAGTGATAGTGGCTTGAGTTTTCTTGGAAGGAGTTGTGAGGTTGCATGGTATTCCTTGGAGGATCATATCAGATCGTGATCTAGTGTTCACATCAGCATTTTGGACAACTCTTCAGCATGATTTGGGTACATAGTTGAACTTTAGTTCATCTTATCACCCCGAGACAGATGGACAGACAAAAAGGGTGAACTAGGGTCTGGAGGATATGCTAAGGATGTACGTGATGGATCAATAGTCTCGTTGGGAGGATTATCTCTATTTGGTTATGTTTGCATACAATAATGGTTACCATAGTTCCATTGGTATTTCTCCTTATTAGGTGTTATATGGTAGGCCATGTCGCACGCCCTTGAGTTGGGATCGTTTACAAGATAGAGTGTGTATTGGATCAGATATGTTGCAGGATATGGAGGAGCAGGTGGCTCACATTAGAGGGAATTTGTTAGTCGCTCAGGACAGATAGAAGAAATATGCAGATTCCCATCGAGTGGATAGGCAGTTTTCTATTGGTGACAGGGTATTTTGGAGAGTTCTTCCGTGAAAGATTCCGATCCATTATGGGAAAGGCTCTAAGTTGGCACCTCGATTTTTTGGACCTTTCAAGATTTTGGAGCGGATTGGTCCTGTGGCTTATTGCCTTGCCTTGTTGGTGCAGGAGCACTAGGCATGAAGACAACTTGGAGGACACCATGGAAGCATGAAAATGAGGTGTATGGGTCTAATAGACTCAACTATGATGTCTTGAAGCCAATTATGGTATTTTATTGTAATGATCCTAATGTAATGATTAATTGTCCTAATGGACCTAATAAGGCCATAGGACTAAATATAGGATTTCATGGGTATAGAATTGGTAAGGATCTCAAAGGTGTTTAGAACTATTTGATAAATCATTTTGATCCTTTAGAAGTCATTAGGTTGGGGTAGAAGTCCATTTCATATGAGTTTTAAATTCAAAAATTTGAAAATAGTGGCTAGTGTCATTTTGGGGGGAAAAGCTAAAAACTTATTTGTTAAGCATTTTAATCATGAATAACTGATGGATTTTGGTTTGGGAAGTTAGGGGAAGGTATTATAAAACCTTGGAATTTTATTTTGGTGGGGTTGGATGCTATAGTATGGATGTTGTACGGATTTAACAGAAAAAGTGAATAAAACCTTCATTTTCTTGCAATTTCTTATGTTTTGTTGCTTGAAAGTGATTGATCTTTCATGGTATAAGCCTTGGGTAGTCATTAAACATTGTAATAAGTGATTTGGAATGATTTTTGTAGTAGGTTTTTCTCAGATTTTGTCATTTGTACTAACTGTCCTAAAATTTTCTGAGTTGTATCATTGGCATTGAAGGGCCAAAATGCAATTTGGAGCCCTTCTATGGATGTAAGGTCCTATTTCTCATAGAGGAGGCTCTATCTAACATGTATAATATGATCCTAACCAAATAAATTTTAGGAAATGTGGTTTGACAGGTGATCACCGTGAGTTGGATGAAGGAGAAGTGAGTAGGAAGCATAGCAAGCCTATAGAAGCAGAAGATCTACCTTAACAAAGGGGTAGTTTAATGATTGGATATGTCTAATATGGTCTAGGAGAAGGTGTATGAACCTTGATTAAGTTTCAGCAGTGCTGGGAGAGTGGTTAATTAAGAAACCCTTGGTTTTGGCAGCCTATTGGTGAGGGCTTTTGGGTTTGCACATTAAACAAGATCATAGAACCTAAAAAATTGGATTTTCCTTGGTTTGGAGTCATAAAAAACTATTGTTGAGAGTTTAAAGGCTGGGGGATAAGTATTTTATATACTTGCTTTGTAAAAGTGTGGGTTTTTGCATCAAAAATAGTCTGAGTCTTAGGACAGTAAAGGCATGGTCCAAAACAACCATACCTAATTTTGATATGTTGTAGTAAGCCGAAAAGGGTGTTTGAAAAAGTATATTTTTTTTGGAGTTATTTGGGAAAAGTTGGATAAAATGATTTATTTCAGCCTCAAGTGGCCTAATTGGGGCTCTAGGGCTAGTAGTAGACATAGTGGGGTTTAAGAGCATGGTGAAGACTTGAACCTTTGAAACTAGTTGAATCTTATTGGATTGAGTTGGAATAGGTGTTTAAAAACCTTAGGAGTCATTGTGGAGAGTGGATTGAGATTTGCCCTTTTAAAACCATTAAGGTGCCTTTGAAACACTAGGTAACTGCAAGGAGTGTGAAGCATTTGAAAACATATTTTCTTGAAATCACCTAAAACCCCTGACCCTCTACATCACTTGCC
Source organism: Cryptomeria japonica (assembly GCF_030272615.1). Lineage (NCBI taxonomy): Eukaryota > Viridiplantae > Streptophyta > Pinopsida > Cupressales > Cupressaceae > Cryptomeria > Cryptomeria japonica. Next base: position 178,447,780 of record NC_081414.1, read on the forward strand.
ACCTAGCTTGTCCCACATCCATGATGTCTTTCATGTTTTAGTTTTGAGGTTATATCATCCTGATATTTCCCATGTCTTGGATTAGAATTCTTTATAGGTCGAGGACGGTCATCTTTCTATGGAGCCCATGCGCATTCTTCAACACAGAGAGATGTCACTCAGAGGACAAAACATAGAGCAAGTAAGGGTCCAGTGGGATCCAATTGATGATTCTTCAACTACATGGGGGGATGAAGTGTCGATGAGAGAGTTATATCCCTATTTGTTCTCAGGCTTCCAAGAGTAAGCCAAGGCAAAGGGGGGAAGAATGTAGTGTCCACCCTTGATTTGACTTATTTTGGCTAGAGTTGCTTTTTATATTTTTCTTGATAGACTTATCTAGACTATATTTTAATGATTTGGATGATAATTACTCATGTGCTTCAGTGACTTATGATTGATGTTACACACTATTGGAGATATGTTGTCCTCATTATCTATATAGATGTTGGTACTATCATGATTGATCATGTGATTTGATGATATATGTACTTGATGGATTTTATATACTCACTATGTGATGGATTATTGATAGATTATATTTATCATGGTTTCGATGATGATTATGATTACGCTAACGCTACTTCATGATTACATATGATGAGATGTTTATGAGATGTGTTTGACTATTGCTTGACTATCTTTGTGATAGAGACGATTCCACATCGCTCACTGCGAGTGGGATGTGTCATCACGATTCTCTATCACTTGCTTGTTCTATACACTTATATATATATATATATATATATATATATATATTTATTTTATTATCATTTTGTGGTTACAGGATTTTGCAAGTACTAGAAATCAAGTACTTAATTTTGTGGTTAAGTATTTAATTTATGAGTTCTGAATATTTAATTATCTAGTATTTATATTTATTTGATAATTAATGTCTATTGATTTTATGATTATTTAATAATTGATGAGCTTCATTGTTGTTTAATATTTATTTATAATTGTGATTAAATCTTTAATGGTATTTGATTATTTAATTAATTATTTGATCTTCTGTGGTTTGATATTTAATTGATATCTTACATTTATTGGGTTCTTTAATTTATTTTATTATCTTTTGGTTTATTTGATTTTAATCCCCTTTTTGCATTATTTATTTACAGCTTATATTTATTCGATAGTTTGACTTTTGTTCCTAGGTGGAGTGTATGAACACATTAAATTAAATAAAGAAATAAAACAATCCCACTTAGCGAAATAAGAATATTTTATTTATTTTACCTACCCTTCACTCTCATTGGTTAAATTCAAAATGGGTGAGTAAATTATATTATATGGTGGGTTAGTAAAATATATTCCAAAATGGAATATTTTGATTGGCCAAAATTGAGGCTAGGGTTTTGGATTACTGTTGCTTTTTATTTTCTTTCCTGTGAAGTTTTTCAAGTTGGTTTTTGCTCTTCTCTAGAAATTTTTCCAGGAAGGTTCTTTCTTGGCTTTGGATTTCCTCTTTCTGGATTTGGCTGGAGCTTGGATTGGATTGGTTGGCTTGTGGGAGCTCTTCTTCGGCTTCATTTTCCATTACTTCAAGTTGCAAGTTGGATTTATTTTCCTTTGCATTTGTTTTTCAATGGATTCTTTGTGTATGCCATGTGTCTGCATTGTTTTGGGTATTGGGTTGAAATATTATTTATTCTATAGTTTTAGTATTGTTGAAAGGAAATATGAGGGAAGAGAACTTTAGTTTTATATAGTTGCTGAGAGATTTATTGGCTTTTCCTTTGTATGGCATTTTACAGCTCTATGAATTTGCTATGGAAACCTTGGGTTGATTAATCCTCTCTTGTATGAGATGAGATTGGTCTTCCTTTGTGAGTCCTTCAGTTATGGTTATCTGGGACTATCTTCATTTGATGCTCTATGAGTTTTGTAGTGGTCTGGATCATTTTATGTCGTGAAGTTATTTGATTTAATCTTGATCTATAGTTGGAGATATTTGATTGTGTTTATACCCAAGTAATCCTTGTTTCTGGGCATCTCTTTGCACATGTTTTTTGAGTTTTTTTGTAAAGTGTGGATTTTATTATTTTACCCAAGAAATTTTAGAGTTTTTTGTAAATATTATGCAAAAGCATTGTTTCTGCAAAAGTGTTGTCATATTGTGCAAAAGAGTTGTCCTGTATTGCATTTGCACTGTCCCTTTTGGTAAAAGTGTTGTCCCTTTCAACAAAAGCATCGTCCTTTTGGCAGAAATGTTGTCCCTTTCGAAAAAAGCGATGTCCCTTTCAGAAAAAGCGTTATCCATTTGGTAGAAGTGTTGTCCCTTTCAATAGAAGCACTGTCCTTTTTGGCAGAAGTGTTATCCTTTAGGCAAAAGCACTGTCCTGTTCGGCAGAAGTGCTATCCTTTTCTATAGAAGCACTATCCTACTGGGCAAAAGAGCTAACCTGAATGTGTTTTGTATTTTCCTGGTTTTTAGTCAATTTTGAAGTATTTTCTCGAATTCATTTTGTACTAGAGGCTTTATTCGAGGTCTGTTAGTACTTCCAGATTTGGCTTTTATTAGTCTTGGTGTATTTTGATGGTTTTATGTATATTTACTTCTTGTAATGTCCCCACTCTAGCAGATTGACCAAGTATATGTGCGTTAGCCTAGCTCTACATGGTCCCGAGGGCTAACGAAGGGTTTAAAGGGATCCTGGAGTGTTTTGGCCTAGTCATTTCCAGTTTAGGCCAAAACGAAGTTGATTTACTTAGTTTCAGGCATACTTACTATTTTTAGTAAGTCAGTAGGACACAACGGGGGCTAGTTTTGGTGATTGGATTTGATACTCCTTGGCGAGAGCTTTCCGACGAGCTATCACTCACACTATTAGAAGTCCGATTGCTAATATATTTTAATGCCTGAAGTTTTATTAAAGTAACATTTAATTTAATTGTAAAATATTAAAGTGTTACTTTAATATTTATTTTATGGAGATATGTGTAAATCAAAGGGGCAACCAAGGGAGACATAAGTGAATATTTTAATATGTTTTATATTGAACATGTTTTATCCCACATTGCTGGAGTGAGTTGGGTCGCCCCTTAGAGAAAGAATAAAAGGGAGCTTTTGTAGCTTCATTGGGCAGGTGGAATATGAGAAGAATTTGGTGTGTGAGTTGCAGATCCGTTCTTGGCATTAGAGGATGTCTATCCTCTCTTGTGACATTCTAGACGTCATTCCCTTGGGATTTGGCCTTTGGAATCCTTTGGTATCAGCTTCATTTACAGGCAGATTGGGTGCTTTTTTCCAGCTACAAGCAACAGCATTATTTGGTTGCATTTCCAGCTACAGGCCGCGACACTATTCACGTGGGTACTATTCACGCGACACTATTCACGTAGGTACTATTCATGTGGGTACTATTCATGCGGCACTATTCACGTGGCACTATTCACCTGGCACTATTCATGCAGCACTATTCATGTTACTATAGCAGTTGAATTAGAAACTTTGGTTGGAACATTATGTCAAAATGCTGGAGTATTTAGTGAGTTGAAAATAACTTGCTATGTATTTGATTTTGTTAATTCTGGAAATAATATTATAACAGCGGTAGTTCAATTTCCAGCTTGCCTATTATTGTAAATTCTTTTTAGTTCATGTTATGTGGTTTCATACCTGTGCAAAGACTTAAAAACAAAAGAAAAAACATTGAAACATTAAACGGAGGAATAAGGAGTTGGCTGCAAACTGTTTGACTAAATTCCTATCAGCAGTGGGGTTAGTTTTTGGGCATTCTAGGGTGTCCATTACAGTGGTATCAGAGCAGAAGATTCTGCCATCTTGTGGGAAACATTCACCAAAACATATTGCAGAAATAAAACAGGTCCAAAATGTATGATTGAGCATGCGACAGGGGCATTATAATTTTCGCAATACCAGGGCCAGACAAAATAGAAATCCAGATAGTCAGAGTGAGCAGTCTAGTTCATCCATGCAGGTGGACATAGAATCCAGTCATACAAACATAGAGGAAATATTCTTTGATCAGGACAGCAGTATGGGTGACTGAGATGAGAGGAATATCGTTCCAGATCAGGGGGAGGTAATGTTCAGATAGTTATTGGGTACGTTAGAGCAAGGGCAGCGTATGCAACAGGAGCAGAATAAGTGAATGGACATGATGTTGCAGCTTATGGCTAGACAGATGGGCATTAATATTAATCCAGGTGATGCCAACAATGGAAACAATAACAATGGGGGAAACGATAACAATAGGGGCAATGATAATAATGGAGGCTGAGGCAACAACAATGGCCCTAAGAATAACATTAATGGTAATAATGGACATGGCAACAATGGGATTGAGGTGGATAACTTTAGACACATTACACACCCAGCTCAAATAGCGAGCTCGAGACCTCTTCTACCCACCTTTCCACCTAGGGATCCAGTTCAACCAGTGAACGAACCGCAGATTACTGAGTTACAGGGTCAGTTCAGGAGGGACTGGGAGGCCAGTGGACCCGAGTTTCAGGCAGATATTTCCCTTAGAGATTATATGGACTTGAGGATGAGACATATGCCTAGAGCAGGAGGGAGGAATCACAATTTTGAGTTGAGCAAGAAAGTTGGAAAACTTTCCTTGCCTTATTATGATGCTTCAGGGAAGATGACTGCACGAGCTTGGGTGCAGAAGGTTAGATACATACTTACAGCTTAATCCTATGCCTGAGGAAGAGGCTATCAAGTATGTGGCTATGCATTTAGAGAGTGTTGCGCATGAATGGTGGCATCATGGCATGGTGGCTTTGGGCCATAATTAGATTACATCCTATGAGGAATTCACAGAAAGATTGATTGAGAGATTTAACACTAGGGATCCCGAGTTACATTTCAAGGAGCTAGCACAGTTAAAACAGACAGGTTCGGTGGATGCTTACATCGCCGAGTTTCAGCAGTTGTCTGTACTTGTTACTGATATCTCTCCTAGGAGATTGGTGTTGTTATTTTGTGATGGGCTTGCTGATCCATTACGTGGCTGGGTGAAGGGACATGATCCACTCACCTTAGCATAAGCAATTAAAAAGGCATGAGATTTAGCCCCTTCGGTATGCAAAGGAAAATACCATTCAACAGATTCTTCCTACTGCAAGGACAAAGACAAAAAACCATTTCAGAAAGAGTATAACAAACCCAAAGAAGGATCAAAAGGACTAGATAGCGAAACCTTGAATGAACTTCGAAAGAAGAAACTGTGCTTCCAGTGTAGAGAGCCTTGGGACTTATCTCATAAATGCCCTCTCAAGGCTAAGGCAAATCAAATGGAGTATTTTTCAGCAGAGGAGTCAGAGTCAGAGGGGGAGGATCAACACTCCGATTCAGATGAGAGTAGTACTACAGAGAGGAGCAGAACTGCTGAGGATGACAGATCATTGGCACGGTTAACTGGGGCTCAGAAGGCAATCACCTTTAAGGTGAGAGGTACTATCCAGGGACAGAAGGTGATTTCCCTTATTGACACTGGGGCTACGCATAACTTTATTGATACACAGTTGGTAGCCAGGAGAGGCTTACAGATAGAGGAGCATGATGGTTTTAGAGTCATGGTAGTTAATGGCCAAAAGCTATTATGTACTCACAACGTTTCGGATCTTCACATTAGATTTGGAGATGGTTATGAGTTGGAAGATGATTTCTATGTTGTGGACATGGGAGATTACGATGTCATCCTCGATATGACATGGATGGCATCGCTGGTTGAGTTCACTTTCAATCTAGCAAAGTTGGAGATGAGGTTTCAGCATGAGGGTAGGACTGTTGTGCTCAGGGGACTTTTAGATGGGAGTTGCAGGGTAGTGTCTTTGAGGAGAATGGAGAGACTTTTTCGACATAATGACATAGAGTGGGCAACAGAGTGCTTAGTTATGCTAGCTTCACTGGAGCCTCGAGTGAAGAGTCATCCACCAGATATACAGGAGATACTTGACAGGAATGCCAAGGTATTTGGTGATATTCCTCATGAGGTTCCTCCTGATAGGGGTGCAGAGCATGTTATTGAGCTCGAGGAGGGAGCCAAACCAGTGATGATCACTCCCTATCGTCATCCTAAGAAACATAAGGATGAGATAGAGAAGGCAATTAAGGAGTTGTTGGAAATGGGGCACATCAGGCTCAGCAAAAGCCCCTTTGCTTTTGCAATTGTCTTGGTTAAGAAGAAGGATGGAACAATGCGCATGTGCATTGACTACAGGGCCTTGAACAAAAAAAACCATTAAGAATAGGTACCCCATTCCGCGGATAGATGAGCTAATAGATGAGCTACATGGGGCATGTGTCTTCACAAAGATAGATTTGAGATCAGGGTATCATCAAATCAGTATGAGGGCAAAGGACATTGAGAAAATAGCTTTTCGGTGTCACTATGGTCATTTTCAGTTTCTGGTTATGCCATTTGGGCTAACCAATGCTCCTGCTACTTTTCAGAGTTGCATGAATCAGGTGTTTAGGGGGCAATTGAGGAGATACGTTTTGATTTTCTTTGATGATATTTTGGTCTTTAGCAAGACATGGGGGGAGCATTTACAGCATCTTGAGGAGGTGCTATCTATTTTGGAGAGACAGTCCCTGTATGCCAAGGAGTCTAAGTGTGAGTTCGGGATGACAGAGCTTTTGTACCTTGGTCATATTATCAGTGCAAAGGGAGTTCGGGTGGATCCTGAAAAGATGAGAGCTATTGTTGATTGGCTCACACCTACGAACCTTACTCAGCTTAAGGGGTTCTTTGGCTTATGTGGTTTTTATAGGAGATTTGTTAAGGGGTTTTCTCAGACAGCTACTCCCTTGACAGATCTTACTAAGAAGGGGGCCTTCATGTGGATAGAGGCAGCACAGAGGTGTTTTGAGCATTTCAAGTAGGTGATGTCTTCATATCCAATTCTAGCTCTACCAGACTTCACGAAGCCCTTTGAGCTTCATTGTGATGCATCGGGTGATGGGATTGGAGTAGTATTGATGCAGGAGAAGCACCCCATTGCTTTTGAGAGTAGGAAGCTCCGAGGTGTGGAGAGGAGCTATTCTATTTATGATCGTGAGATGCTGGCCATCATGCATGCCTTGGCCAAATTCCGATCCTACTTGGTTGGAGGGAAGTTTGTGATCAAGATGGATCACAATAGCATAAAGTATTTCATAAGCCAGTGAGACTTGAATGACAGGCAGTAGAAGTGGGTCACTAAATTGCAGGCTTATGACTTTGACATTGAGTTTGTCAAAGGGAAGAGGAATGTAGTAGCTGATGCCTTATCCAGAAGACCTCACATTTGTGCTCTTGCAGAGATTACAGGAGATTGAAGGGATAAGATTATAGCAGAGTATGTCAGGGATACTTGGGCGTCTGGTTTGATTTCAGGTACTACGCAGGATGATCGCTATGAGGTGATAGATGGATTGATCAGATTTCAGGACAGAGTTTACTTGATTCCGTCATCACAGTTGAGAGAAGCGATACTTAGGGCATTTCATGGTGCACCTACAACTGGGCATCCGGGGGTCTTCAAGACCTATAGGCAGATCCGAGAGCGATTCTCATGGAGAGGGCTCAAGGATGATGTTCAGAGGTATGTCAGGGAGTGTGCAGTTTGCCAGTAGAATAAGGGAGAGCACATGTTCCCTACAGGTTTACTATAGTCCTTGCCCATCCCAGATAGGAAATGGGAAAGTATTTCAATGGACTTTATCACTGGGTTGCCACAAGTGCAAGGGAGGGATTGCATCTATGTGGTGGTAGACCGCTTAACAAAGTTCACTCACTTCTTTGCTATTCCGTCCACTTACACAGCAGCACAGGTGGCAGATCTTTTCTTCAGAGAGATATTCAGGTTACATGGGCTACCTAGATTCATTGTCAGTGACCGAGATAGTAAATTTATGAGTATTTTCTGGCAAGAGTTGTTTAGGTTGTGTGGCACAGATCTTACACCCAACACTAGTTATCATCCGCAAACAGATGGACAGACGGAGATTGTGAATAAATGGGTGGAGGGATATTTGAGGAACTATGTGACTACACAACAAAGGGCTTGGGTTAGATGGTTGCATATGGGAGAATACTGTTACAACACTACATATCATATGTCCATCAGGATGACACCCTTCATGGCACTTTATGGTTATGAAGCACCAAGCTTCATGGATCTGGTTTTGGGGGACAGAAGGGTGGCCAAAGCCAAAGACTTATTACATGATAGTCAGGATATCCTGAGAGTGCTCAAGGAGAACATACAGCAAGCTCAGAATCAACAAAAGTTGTATGCTGATCAGCATAGGGTAGAGCGTAGTTTCAAGGTAGGAGATATGGTATACTTGAGGCTACAGCCATATAGGCAGTCATCTCTCAAGAGGAGCGGGGCAGAGAAGCTGAAGCCTAGATTTTATGGTCCCTACACGGTGATTCACAGAGTGGGCGAAGTCGCCTATGAGCTTGAGCTTCCAGAGGGCAGTTGAGTACACAATGTATTTCATGTGTCTAGGCTTAAGAAAGCTATTGGTCAGAGTGTAGTACCTTCTACAGATTTACCCCCTTTGGATGAGGAGGGGAAGCTCGTGTTAGTACCCGAGGCTATTCTGGACACCAGAGAGAGGAAACTCAGAAATAGGATAGTGAAGGAGTATTTGGTTAGATGGAGAGACCTGCCGGAGGAAGATGCTACATGGGAGAATGAGCAAGTGATACAGCAGGCTGGACTGAGATTGATTGAGGACAAGCAATTTCAAGGGGGGCGAACTGTAATGTCCCCACTCTAGTAGATTGACCAAGTATATGTGCGTTAGCCTAGCTCTACATGGTCTCGAGGGCTAACGAAGGGTTTAAAGGGATCCTAGAGTGTTTTGGCCTAGTCATTTCCAGTTTGGGCCAAAACGAAGTTGATTTACTTAGTTTCAGGCATACTTACTATTTTTAGTAAGTCAGCAGGACACAACGGGGGCTAGTTTTGGTGATTGGATTTGATACTCCTTGGCGAGAGCTTTCTGACGAGCTATCACTCACGCTATTCAGAGTCCGATTACTAATATATTTTAATGCCTGAAGTTTTATTAAAGTAACATTTAATTTAATTGTGAAATATTAAAGTGTTACTTTAATATTTATTTTATGGAGATATGTGTAAATCAAAGGGGCAACCAAGGGAGACATAAGTGAATATTTTAATATGTTTTATATTGAACATGTTTTATCCCACATTGCTAGAGTGAGTTGGGTCGCCCCTTGGAGAAAGAATAAAAGGGAGCTTTTGTGGCTTCATTGGGCAGGTGGAATATGAGAAGAATTTGGTGTGTGAGTTGCAGATCCGTTCTTGGCATTAGAGGACGTCTATCCTCTCTTGTGACATTCTAGACGTCATTCCCTTGGGGTTTGGCCTTTGGAATCCTTTGCTATCAGCTTCATTTATAGGCAGATTGGGTGCTTTTTTCCAGCTACAAGCAGCAGCATTATTTGGTTGCATTTCCAGCTACAAGCCACGACACTATTCACGCGGGTACTATTCACGCGACACTATTCATGCAGGTACTACTCACGTGGGTACTATTCATGCGACACTATTCACGTGGCACTATTCACCTAGCACTATTCACGCAGCACTATTCACCTGGCACTATTCATGCAGCACTATTCATGTTACTGTAGCAGCTGAATTAGAAACTTTGGTTGGAACATTATGTCAAAATGCTGGAGTATTTAGTGAGTTGAAAATAACCTGCTATGTATTTGATTTTGTTAATTCTGGAAATAATATTATAACAGCAGTAGTTCAATTTCCAGCTTGCCTGTTATTGTAAATTCTTTTTAGTTCATGTTATGTGGTTTCATCCCTGTGCAAAGACTTAAAAACAAAAAAAAACATTGAAACATTAAACGGAGGAAAAAGGAGTTGGCTGCAAACTGTTTGACTAAATTCCTATCAGCAGTGGGGTTAGTTTTTGGGCATTCTAGGGTGTCCAGTACAGTGGTATCAGAGCAGAAGATTCTGCCATCTTGTGGGAAACATTCACCAAAACATATTGCAGAAATAAAACAGGTCCGGAATGTATGATTGAGCATGCGACAGGGGCATTATAATTTTCGCAATACCAGGGCCAGACAAAATACAATGCATGAAGTGTTTTTGAAACAAGCAGATCAACATGCTAGTTATTGCTTAAAACAGAAAACTCAAGCAAAGGCTTATCATCTAATGTAATCTCCATCCCATAATTGATCATTCTAATCAAATCTCACATGCATGGATCATAGTTTCAACACAGACCCTAATTTTCTGAATGCGTGTAAATAGAAATGCAAGCGATACAGTATAGCAAATGTTCCCTCTTTGTTAATGATATGATATTCCATATAAACACCTATATATGCTTACTGCTTCAAATCGATTGTCTGGAATAATTTATACGACATTCAAAGTAATCATACTATATAGCTGTTCCAAAGAGAAACCAAACTGAAAAATACTTATGATAAAATAAGAGACTGATCGTAACATAACTGTTCTCTATACTTTTATTTTATATTCTCAAGGCCATAACCTCTCGCATACAGTATAATGGTTTGCTAGTCATGGGACACATTTCATAGAGGAGACTGCAATGGAATATTTATAAGTTTGTGCATAAACGAAGGATACGGAGCCTCCGGCTTTTATGGGACGCCCATTGTTGACAAGGGAGTCGTTGTAGCTCAAACGCTTAAATAATTTTGGATCTATCTCTACTGCAGTGCTGAACCATCTGCAGGTGACGTGTACTTGTGCTATCGAGCAGCCTGTGCTGCACAAATTCTGAATTTCTACACTGTATGATGGAACTCCGTTTGGCATGGGGGATTCGGGGCTCTGATTCACTACTATGTCTTCTTTTGCACAACCTTGCCCTATTCTCTCCGGAATACCTGCAAATATATAAATCATAACCATCATATTCCTAACCATGAAATTCTTAATAAGGCGTTCCAAAGATTCAACTTACCCACACCCAACAGCCTAGGGTTTTTATAGCTTGAATTCACACTGTCATTCGTCAGATTGGATAGTGAATCTTCCATTGCTAACAACCCTGCATATGCGTTATAATGTTAATATGCTTTCCTAGATACAACTGTTTTCTAATAATGTTAATATGAACTTGAAACTGCAAATTGTTCCATAAAATGGATACCTGAAACACATATGAAGAGGACAAAGAAGGCGGAGGAACTGATCAAGTGATACATACTCATTGTTGCTGCAAACGATTTGCAAGTACATTACACCTTGCTTTAAACTGTTATATATAGTTTTGCATATAATTAAGAGGATCAAATTAGTAAAGATCACTTTAAAAACTGTGCTGATTTGCAGATTTTCTGTTTTAAATCAGATATTGTTTTATATGGAAAAAGCGGTCTCTCTATACCACTTCACATCTTAACATCATTATTTTCATTGTTAAAGTTGTGTCCTTTGTCAACTAATAACATCAAATTTATAGTAGTTTATGTTATTCAATTTTGAACCTGCATTAACTTCAACTTGATTGCGGAGGAGCTATTTTTCGAAAGTAAAAGCAATATTATAAAGAAATTAAGATAAGATTTTCTTCATTATGAAAAAATCATAGAAAATTTCAATTATATTAAAATGTGGAAGGGTTCTACTAACATTTTTTTATTATTATGGGAGTGGGAATTACTGTATATCTAACATTGTACAACATAACTATTAAGGTACATTAGTGATACATATGATCCCTTATACTAGGTTCTATATTAAGGACCTAAGGATTCACAAAAAAGGAGAATTTTCTAAGCATGATGACGTATTGTATTATAGAAAAATACATCATGATAAGTTAGAGATAGTCATCAAAGCATGTTAGCAGATTCATCATATTATAGACAAATGATAATGATATTCATATATGCTAGATACAAACTATAAAACAATATGAAAAAAGGGATAAGGATAGAGATATATGAATGAGATTATAAAAAGCATTGAGAAATGATAAAATAAGGATGGTTATATATGGAAGACAAGGATAATTTAAGTTTATAAGTCATAAAAGTATGCATTGAATGTTGTTTATGGGATACAAAAATTATAGGAGAACATCCTAAAATCTAAAAAGAAAGATCATATTACCATTTACATGAATAAGTCTCATCATAAAGATCAATTATATATAATCGTAAGGTCTATATATGATAAGAAACATGCCTATTAAAAATGGATATGCAATCACTGTGACTAATTAAAGATCATATAAGCTATATACATAATATGATATATTTAAGAGCATGACAAGTCAGTTTAAGTAGAAAGGTGATAATAAAAAGTATACAATGTTGTTGAAGAAAATGATCAAATATCACACAATTTAAAGGAACATACACATAAGGTGATCAATGTGACATATGATAATGATATCATATAAAAAGGTGATAAAATAAACCAAGAGATAAAACTTGCAATACAAATTCTATGTACTAGAAAATGTCAAAGCTAAACAACATAGATAATATAACTAACAATAATAAAGATAAGAAATAAATGCTTAACAATAAATAACAAGTGTCATGTAGTGGCAAGTACTTGTCATCGTAGTATTGTACTAAAAATATTTGTTTTAATTTTTAATCATTATAGTTTCGAATCATTGTCGATTTAAAATTATATTAGAATAATTATATTTATGTAATATTAATTACAAATCTTATTTTAATAAAATGACATAAATTAGCAATTGCACTTTGGTGTGCAATGGGTATGCTGAAGAGGTGTGGAAGGTCAATTGGGGAAAATTTGGTCTATTTTTTGGATATATTTATGTAGTTCATGAGGGCAATTTGTGGCCATGATGTTGTTTGTACAACAAAGGACTTAATTGAAGGGTGATAGCTTAAAATCTACTATGCATTCACTTACAAGGAATCATGATTGAAATGAAACCTTTGAATTGAGAAGATAATCAAATTTTATTAGAAACATGCTCATGTTATGTTTGCAATATGGTGATTATGCGAGAGAGGAGATTAAAAGAGGACGGGGGGAAAAGAGATGGACCAAGGGAGAGGGGGAGATAAAGATAGAAAGAGAGGAGATGGAGAGGAAGAGATAGAGAGATATATAAAGGAAGAGGGAGAGTATATATATATGGTGATATAGAGCTACAAAGTTAGAGACATAGAGAGAGGAGAAGAGGCAAAGAGATAGACAAATGAACAAACATAGATTAATTTTTAAATCATTCTATTTTTTAATACTATTTTGAAATTCATAATTTTCTTTTTAATCATTTTAATATATAAAAAAAAAATTAATAAATTTTTATCATAAATTATTTTTTTCCTTATTTAGTAGATAAAACTTCACTTTAATATTTATATTATGAAATTTTATAATTATTAAATTCTTATTTTATTAAGTTAGAATTATAGTTAATATTACATAAGTATAATTAAAATATTATAATTTCAAACTAACAACAATTTAAAATTATAGTAATTAAGATTTTGTTTTAATTATAATACTATATTAGTTGCCATACTCCCACTATTGGCACTTGTAGACAACTAAAAAAGTCACATTTCTGATCATTCTAATTATTCCTCTTGTTGATTAAATATTTCTTTAATTATTTAATTGACTTAATTACCATTCTTCCCAATTAACCTAATCCACATTTTCACATTCATTACTAATTATTCTTCCTTAATTATTCATCAATTAATTAATTGGATAATCTTTATTATTTAATTAATTGCAATCTCCATGCTTTAATTAAATAATCTTTTATTATTTAATTAAATTGTTCAATTTCAATTTTGTGATAATGGAATCTTTTATTCAATTGGTTAATTATGACTTCGAAATGTAAATGAATATTTTATTTTTTCGATTCATTAATTCCTCCACACTTTAGAAAATGGCAACTTTTCAATCATAAATATCTTTGATTTTTAAAATTTGTAATATCTCAATAATCTTAATTATAAATTCCAAATTGAGATATTAATCCTCAAAAATTTGCTTTTCATAGTTTCCTCTTTTGTCTTCACTCTTCCCCGAATGGAAACTTTGTTGTGCAAGTAATATCAACCGTCTTATCAATCAAAAATCTTTTGAATCTTGACTGTTCATCCTCCTCTTCCTGAATCTATAAATTGAGCATCCTATTGGCATTATGCACTCAGATGAGAATAGTTGATGTTGTCATTAATGGCAACCAACTGGTAGACATGGTTCACAAGTTATACCGGCAGTAGACTTCACCTACCAGCACTGGCAGTTACTTCAAAGGTTATTCACACTGGCATCCAATTACACTGACAACAGATTATACTGGCATCCAGAGCTGACATGAAATTGATATTGTTTATACGAAATGTTTTGTAATGTAATATTATATTTGTATAGCCGACATGATGCATTGTAAAGACTCATATATGTATGAGATCATGTAGGTCATTTTGGAATGTAAGAATGTAATTAGGTAATGAATGTAAGTGGTATATGTTAGCGAATAATTCTATATGTATTTTGATGTAATTATGTTATGAACGAAAGAGCAACAGAGAAGACTAAAGAAAGGTTTATGGCAGAGGTATCTGATAGAGCTTAAACTAGTACTGAATCCAGCATTGCAGATGCTACTTTGAGTAGTACATTGTCATTGGATTTAACCATCCAATTGTAGTCAGTGGACTCCATTTTTTTGTTGACCAGTGAGCTCTAGGCTATTGGCCTTCCTACATGTGCAGGCACCTAGTGTACAAGAAATATTTATTCATATTGGCCAGTGAGTAAATATTATGGGTCATAAATCCCATTAAGGTTTTTCCCCTATCGGGTTTCCTTGTTAAAATATCTATGTTTTTTCCCTATAGTGTTTAGAGTTTATGGTGTGCATTGATGCTTATTCTTTTGTTTCTCCTTACTGCATTATTATTTGTTTACCTGTATATTAATTTGGGTTCTAAAGTTGCAAATAAGTTTAAATCTTTGATCAACTGGTTAGACACTCATTCACCCCCCCCTCTTAGTGTCTTTGGGACTGTCCTGGCATCTAACAATTGGTATCAGAGCCTAGTCCTCTATTTGTAGAAGCCCAACAACTTGAGGAAGATTTTGAAACCAGTACTGATGGAAAGTTTGAGACAATAGTTGAAAGGAGCTCTTGAAGATATTGATGTAGAAAAATTGAAGAATATCAACCTGGAAGATGAACTCAAAACTGCTCGGGAATTCATCAAAGAACTTCAAGAAAACTTGGCGATAGCAAAGAATAAGAGAAAAGAATTGCATGTGCAATTAGAAAATCAAGATGATGAAGAAAAGGAAACTCTTAGAGATATTGTAGAGAAATTGAGACAAGAGAACAGTAACATGAAGAATAAGATGCAAGATTTAACCATGAGACTATGTAAGGATATTGAAGATAGAAAGAGGCATGAAGAAGATTTGGCCAGAAGGCTTAATGAAAGATCAGATGAATCTCCAAGGCTTAGTTATGAAAATGACATGCTTAAAATTTTTTTGATTCACATGCAACATGACAAAGAGGAACTTATGAAACAAGTTAGCACTTTGGAAAGTGAGTTGGTCACTGCAAATGAATACAAAGACAAATTCAAGAATAGTTCAGACAAGCTTGATGATATGCTGGAAAGTCAGAAACCTGATGGAGAAACAATTGGACTTGGTTTTGAACATGGAGAAAGTTCTGGTACTGCAAACAATCATGATCATGGCAAACCAGTAAGGCAACCTAATGATTATAAGTTCAATGGAAAATGTTTTAATTGCAACAAATTTGGTCATATAGAAAATCAGTGCAGATTTAGGAATAATCAAAATACAAACTCATCCACCGCTCAATGTTCCAAATGCAATAAAAATGGTCATAACTCAGATAATTACAGAATGAATGTGAAATACTATGTTTGTGGTAGATTTGGACATTTATCTAATCAATGTAGAACTCAAACTGGTCAAGGTTATGGGAAAGCTATTTAGAGAGACAATGTAACTTGTGTATGCATGTAAAAAGATTGGGCATATTGCAAAATTTTATAGAAGCAATAGTGTACCAGAAAAAAATAAAGGATCTAATGACAAAGGAAAAGAAAAGGTAACTGGAATCAAGCAAGAATTTTCTAAACAATGGATTAGGAAGAGAGATCAGACGAATGATGAATCTGTCTCTGCATCGACAAAACAGGGTAATCCTACACCGGCAAGAGATTCTTCATCTAACTAAGGAACAATCCTTAGGGGTAAGCCAACTAATTGAAAATCATGCATTTACCCTCAGTTGGTGGTTAGAAGTTATAATTCTTCTTTACCGACACACATGTGGAATGTTCACTTCACCGGTGAAGCATTTATTGTGGTTGTAAGATAACTTTTTCATTATAAAGCACTTGAACTTCTCATTTCAATTCACCAAAGAATTCAAGCATTCGAAGGAGAGAAAAATTGAGCAAATGCATTCCAAAGGCGAAGTAGCAAATGTTTTTAAGAGAATTCAAGGATTTCTTAGTTAAAAGGTATTTATCTTATGCAATGGCATCTTCATCTTCTCTTCCCTAATTCGTTGCAAACCCTACTATTGTGGAGAACATAAAATGACCTAGATCTATTTTCAAAATCATTCATAAGATAGAAAAACTGGATGAGTCCACTAGTGCATTTTCAAAAATCCCAAAGGGATTTGCATTTTCTGAAGACCCTAGGGCATACATACATTGCTACATTGAAAGTTTAGGATCTAAAGATTTAAGTAATATGTTCAGGAATGGAATCTCTGACAAACATGGGGTAGTTAAATTGGAACACAAGGTTATTGAACATTTAGGGTTCATTAACATCCTCCATATGCCGAAATTCTCAGATGAAACCATCCACTATGTTCTTAGCAAGGTTCATGGTGAATTTATGTGGTAGAACTAAGTATTTAAGATCACTAAGGAAGATATAAGAGTCGTCACTGGTTTACCCTCCACCGACACTGGGCCTGACAAGAAAAAGAAAATTACAAACAAAGAAGTTATGAGCTTAACTAGAGCTATATATGACAACAGATCACTTAGGGTCAATGATATTGTAGGCACCTAAAAATGGTCAATGCTTGTGGAGTCATACTTTAACATTTGTGCATTGCCTCATTTTATGTTTTTGCATCGCATTAACATTTCTCCTAAGATTCGCACTTGGTCTTTATCATTTGCGAGCATCGAATCATTCTTCTGCATTCTTCAATCATCTCACTTTCGAATATGGTATTGTTGACAACAATCTTCAATCATGATTTTGGTCAAACTTATCCTGTCGCATCAATGTGCATGCTTATTTGTCATCATTTTGGACATCATCAATCCTAATTAGGGTTTTGTCCTCTTTTCAATTTTGTCATCTTGCGATCGATTTTGTCATCGATCGTGGTCATTTTCAATCTTGTCATTTTGCAATCTATTTTGTCATCGATCCTTGTCCTCTTGTCAACTTTGTCATTTTGTGATCAGTTTATCATCAATCATCGTCGTCCTCTCAATCATGTCAATTTGGATCAATTAGTCATTGTTCCTCGTCAATTGGCACATTTGTCAATCAAATCATTTATCACATTGGTCATTTATTAATTCAAAATCGTGATCAAATCAAATCAACATTAATTATCTTTTGTCACGACCTAATTGTCATTCTTGCATTACTAATTCATCTTCTATGGTTTCATGATTTATTCATTTAACCTTGTTTGTCATTTCTTCCTCTAGGATTAATAAATTATTTATTTATCCTAAGTCTTCTCATTGCAATTAAATGTTCATTTAATTGGCTAATTTTCATCTTTTTGTGAATTAATTAATAAATGACAAATTATTAATTAATTTACCTAATTTTCTAATTTCCATCCTTTCTAATTTTCTAATTTTCTAATTTCCTATTTTTCATCATTTCTAATTCATAATTTCCACCTAATTAATTTCTCTCTAGTCTCTCCCTAATTTCTAATTTCCTAATTTTAATTTCCACCTAATTAATTTCTCTCTAGTCTCTCCCTATTTTTGTGCTTCGGTGGAAGCATGAATTTCT
Organism: Cryptomeria japonica; assembly: GCF_030272615.1. Classification (NCBI taxonomy): domain Eukaryota; kingdom Viridiplantae; phylum Streptophyta; class Pinopsida; order Cupressales; family Cupressaceae; genus Cryptomeria; species Cryptomeria japonica. Next base: position 178,465,888 of record NC_081414.1, read on the forward strand.
CATGCGTCATACTCTTGGCATAGCAAGATGTCATAAGGTTCTAGTTCTCTAGCCTTTGCATTGGCAATATGTCATAATTCATGACATAGAAGGTGTCATAACCTTCTTTTTTCCACTCAATTGTGCCATTTTTGAAATCAATTGCTTCTAATATCCATTTCATGCTAATTTGATCTTTTCTCCAATTTGCCTATAAATTGGATGAATTTCTTCAATCCCAATCTAATCACATTATCGAATGAATCACATTATCGAATGAATCACATTATAGAATGAATTAGATTATCGAATTTCTAATCACTTTGTCAAATCAATCATGCTTCAAGTACTCTTGTGCCATTATCTTGTCTACTTGCTTTCATCTCATGTGTGTGCAGTTGAAGGTGAGATCCACAAACAAAGGCTATTTGGAGAGGAAAGAAGGACAATGGAGCTGCATGAAGGAAGCATTCAGATCTACATTTGGTTTGCATAGTCTTTAGTTTTGAATGTTTCATTTTCATGTCTTTATTGAGTGTGTTTAGGATAGATCATTACATTTTAGTTTTTGTGATTGAGCTAGATTAGTTTTGATATATGCTTTGATGATTTCCAGATTCCTATCTACATTAATTGGTGAGCCCGATGTGAAACTAACCCCCTAATCATGGTTTTGAGTGCTTTTGAGTTGATGTGCAGGTCAAAAACCCAACAAACAGGGTAATGTAGGGTTTTCTGGGAACTTTTGTGCCTGTGTAAGACAACTTGCACCTGTGTCATGCATTTTGTGCTTGTGTTAAGGAAATTTTGTGCTTGTGTCATGAATTTTGCACCTATGTCATGAGTTCTGCGCCTATGTAAAGTCCAGAAACAGAGGTAAAAAGGCAGTGTTTTGCTTAAAAATTGGTTTGTTTTGCATTTTGTTTCTGCTTTTTTGGTTTTTGGTACTAATTCTCTATGCAGCACTTTGGCATACACATGGAAAAGACAACAAATGAAACTACTAACATGTTTTATGTAGGTTTGATAGTCAAAGAATAAGCATATCAAACTTCTGACTTGGGTTTTTGTAGGTTGCCTTGGATTACAACTAAACTTTATGTTTGCAATTAATGTTATAGGCATCTAGTATGATTTCTAAATAGGGTGGAATGAATGTCTATTTTCTTTGATTGTTGAGTATTGACATTGGAGTAGGACAGTATGCTCTCATCCTTCTTAGGGTGATCAGAAATCCAGATCTTCGATACCATGCTCATTGTTTTGATTGTGTGTCACCTTTAGAGGGCCTGCCTTCCCGACCATTTGCTTTTGCAAGCAAGTGACAATCGTGAGAAGGGAACGACCCAAAGTGAGTACGGCTAGAATACCTTGGCATTCTAACTCACTATAAACAAATACCTGATGAGCGAAAGCTTTGAAGGGTTACGTAGGAATTGTAGTTACTTGGGAAGTGATGACCCTTGAACTCGTTCTCATATCAACATCTAAGTAGGGCCTCATAGTCTAAATCATGCTTGTGCGACTACATTTGTTTGGTATCTAGGTGGGCTTAATGTCTCAATCATGCTTGCGTGACATCAAGGAGTAACACTTAACATAAATCCTTACCAAACACCTTGTTTTTAGAGGCCAAAAACCCTTCTAGTTGCTTGAGAAGGACAAGTTCGGATACTTGGAAGAGATACTAAGTTTGCCATGGGGAGATTTCCATGGGGACTGATGCTTGGCTGCCCTGAGAAGTGAGTGTCGTAGAGGGGAGCCTGTGGGGTCAAGCATCTATGTAATCTCCTTGAATCCCATAATGAGTCTACCTCTCAAGTACCTACTGTCCTTGCCTACCATAAGAAATGTGTGAATGAGCATGATTGTCTTGAGTCTAAGTTAAAATATCTTGTCTTCTTTGCTTGTCAAAAGTTGAATTGCATCTCATTTCAAAACAAGACAAATTGATTCAAAACAAGTATTAACACAAGAGCATTTCATCCAATAAAGTTTAAAACACCTTCAAACATGGTTATCAAACACTTTTCAAAATCTTGTCTCAACATTCATGTCACTTAGATTTAGGTTCATCCTAGGTTTGCATTTTGCAAGATCATTGTCTAGATTAAGTTTCATCTAATTCATACTCCTTTTCATATCAATAAGGGTCATCCATTTGGATGTGTCCTCTTGCAAGTAGAGTAATACCATTGTCATACATTCATATTTGCATACCCTAGGTCTCTTCATTAAACTTAGGTCATTACCATATCATATTAAGATCACTTGCATAGTAATTGTCCCTTTGCATATAGTTTCAAAACTAGGTTTTGTCATACTTGAGTAATCCAAATCTTTGAACAAATCCTAAGTCATTGTTAAGAAGTCTTGACCTTATCAAACTTTTATCTTTTGTCATTTCATCAAACCTAGCTTAGTATCCAAGCATATAGGGGAGACATTGTCATCTTGTCCTTTTGTCACTTGGTCCTTTTGTCCTTTGAGGTCTAGACATCATTCCAATTTCCTAAGGGTCTCTCTTTTAGATTTGCATTTAAAATTTTGTCAGAATCTTCAAAAACAACCAAAAACATAGATTGCATTCTTGCTATAGATTGCATTTTCATCTATTTAGTCTGCATTTAGTGGCATATCATATATTATCCTTGAAAAAATCCAAAAATATTGCATTTGCATAAGTGACATGCCTGTTGAGACAAGGTCAAAATCCAAGAAGATGGGCGAACCAACGTATCAACCCATGGATAACATAGTAAATTCGCACTTTCAAACTAGTCAAACAGTGCAAGTTGAAGGTTCATCAAACACATCATTACCACCATATGGAATGGTTCAACTTGGACCACCTCCATTATATGAACCAGTATTTGTACCCATGAAACCAGGACATGGGAGTGTTCCACCAACACCAAAAGGAAATGCACCTTTCAATTGGAATCAACCGAACCAGCAACATGACATTCAAACTCAAACATTACATGAGGAACAAACTCTTTCACAAGGATTTGGTTCAGATCAAGGCATTCAACAAGAAAAAAATCCAAATGTCCAACCAGATTCTTCATCAAATTCTGATGCTTCTGATGATGTTGATATGTTCCTTCAAGATCCAAAGTTGACCAAAAAGATGGATAAATTCTTGAACAAGGTCTTTAAGATGTTCCCGCAAAAATATCTTAATATGATGAGTAATGTGGCTTCCTCAAATGAGAAAATTAATGTGCAAAAGCAACAAGGCAGTGAGCTATTAACTTTCTCTTCACATCCAAATGAAAAAAATGTGCAACAGGAACTTCAACCTACCTTGATGAGTAAACGTGCTTCAAAGGCATTGATAGTGACTATTCCTCAAAAGCTGTCACCATTTGAGACAATAAATAATCCATTATTCAACACAACACCTGTAACACAAGATCAAATGAAGACCACACAAACATTGACAATTGTCCCTCAACAAGAAGTGGTTCCTCACATGCATAAAATTGGATCAAAATCCAAGATGCAAGAAAGCTTCATGACTGGAATGCTTGATCTCACCAATGTCCAAAACAATTCTATAATGCAACAAAGCTCTTATGTCTCGTTAAGCTCAATACATTTGCCAAACACTATGGTGACATATCCTTCAATAATGGCAACACAAAGAGCTATGACTAGTGGTTTGCACCAACAACAAATGTTGCAACAATTGAGTAATACAGAAAAGATACAATCAAATGTGCAAACAAACAATGCACAACAACAACCATATCGCATTTGACAACAAATTGCAGTGCCATCTGCCTCATTACAAGTTAATGCAAACTTGCAACCACCACAATGGATTGGACAAACAACACAGCAAGTTAATGCAAGTGCCATATCCCATCTTAGGGAGAAACAACAAAGATCACCTAAACAAAGCTTTTTGCAAATGATGGGATTTACACCGTGATGACAACAATTGGCACAAGGTCAGCAAATTCTGATTTGTCAGCATCAACAACAACATGTGCCTCAATATGTGCTAAGACAAACAAGCTATCATACACCACAACCGCAATTGGCGCCTGTGGAATATCAACAACACCCTCAATTGCAATATCAACCTAGGTTACAAGAAGCACAACAACAAGGTCAATATCAAGGCATGGCACAACCACCACAATAGGAGGTGTACCAAGAACATTATATGCCGAAGACACCAAAGACGACAATTTCAGAGTATCAACAACCGATTGGAAACACGATGTATTGACAAAGAGTACCCACCAGGATTAATGATGAACCTCCAAAATCTGATACGATTGCACAACAACTTGAGAAATTACAACGACAAGTTGATGCATTGGAAACCAAAGGAACAAAGAAGCTGTATACAGATCAAGATTTATGTCCTAATCCATTTGACAAGAGCTTATAGATGCCTCCCTTCCCGAAACATTTTGAGGCACCTAATTTTGAGAAATATAAAGTGAATGGCAATCCAAAAGATCACATTCGAGCATTTTTCATGGCATGTACTAAAGTGAGTTATGAAGAAACATATTTAATGCACCTATTTGCATGAAGTCTCACGGGACAAGCCATGGATTGGTATTCGCATCTGCCAAGAAATATAAAGACTTGGTCGGAACTGGCCCAAAAGTTTATATCTCACTTTGCATTCAACATCGATAGTGACGTGACCATGTTAGATTTATGCAACACTAAGAAAAAGCAAGCCGAACCATTGGTGACTTTCCTGCAATGATGGCAAAGCTTGTATAGTCATTCTTCCCTAGATATACCTGAAGAACAACAAGTGAATCTGTTTATCCAAAATCTAGTCCCAAAAATGATGTATGAACTCAAATTGAAAAGTCCCAGTACTATTGAGAAACTAATTAAGAAAGCGATAAACATTGAAACTACTCTTGTAGCCAAGGCAATTATTAAGCTTAATAAAGACAGTGACAACATGAACAGTTCAGGGGACAGAAATAGATTTTGGTATAAAAACAAAAATGTCACTAATGATGGAGTTGTTGATGCAAGAGCGGTGAATGCAAATCAACCCCTGTTCACAATCAAGAAATTGAGTGCTCCTAATATGTCAACTATGGAACAAAATCAAACACCAATGAGAAATATTACTCAATAGCCGCAATACCAACAACATGCTCAACAATACACTCAACAATACAATCAACAACAAGGTCAGCAACCAAACCAGCAACGCAAACCTTTCCGATCTAGAGATGGACCTCCTCAACAATTTATGCCATTGGGAGAGCCTATTGAATCAGTAATGAAACAATTAATACAAGCAAAATTTATTAAGCTACCAGATATCAAGGCAGAACCAGTGGTGAAGCCCCATTGGTGGAATGATAATGCCTATTGTGAATACCATCGGTTGAAAGGACATAAAACTGTTTCATGTTTTCAATTGAAACATATCATTCAAGACTTGTTAGACTAAGGAGTCATTGAGATAGATCCACCCAACGTGACTTCTAATACTAATCATACAATTTTTAAAACTCCTTTGCCTGATCATGACAAGGGTAAAGCATCTTCTTCAAACTCTACCCAAACAGCTAATTATGCAAGTACTGGTTATAATAATGTTATCAATTGTTTTCGAGCATCAAATGAATGTGTTGCCACCCTAAGAATAAAGGGACAAGATTCTTCTTGTGTAGTCACCACTCGCCGATCCAAAATAGTCCTAAAAGGAGCTCCTGTAGCTCCTCCCAAACCAACTCTTGCCAGTCAGTATAATCTCTTGAATCATCTAGGAAAGACACCTGCACAAATATAAATCCTTGAGTTGTTGAAAATGTCCCCCATGCATCGTGCAATCTTAGACAAAGCTTTAATTGAGTCTACTATCTCGACAGACATTGATGTTGACCAGTTTCAAGCCCGAATTGGACACCTAGTTGTTTCTCAAAATGTCACCTTTTCTGATAATGATATCTCACCTGATAAGCTCCCTCATAATGATCCTTTACACCTTGAAGTCTTTGTCCATAATTGCAAAATCCAAAGAGTCTTGATAGATGGCGGAGTGGTTCTTAATATTTGTACCTTGAGAGTGGTCATTGGCCTTGGTTATACAGAAAATGGCATTGATGCTTCCAGAAGAATAACCATCAAAGCATATGATGATGTTGAGCGCCCATCAAAAGGGATAATTACATTGCCTATCAGAGTCGGTCCAGTGACAGAAAACACTTTTTTGCAAGTTTTAGACCTCGATCTCCCTTACAATATGATTCTTGGCTGTCCATGGATCCATGCAATGAAAGCAGTGCCATCCACCTATCATCAATGTTTAAAATATCCTTACAATGGAACTGAGATAACAATTCTAGGAGATCCTAATCCATTTCAATTTTGTGCTGCCTTAAAGGATTCTCCTCAGCAACAAGTCCAAGTCAATAGAGAAGCCAAAATAGATAGTTATGTAGATCCTAATGCATTGTTAGATGCTGTCAAAGGAAACTTGAAGATACAGGACCAAGGATGTGGAGAATATTCAATGGATCAAACATTTCTCATCCAGAATTTACCAATATCTCCAAAATCATATGGCAAGCCACATTTGTTGCAAAAGGAACCTAAGGTAGTTATCCAATATCAACCTCCCACTACATTTACAAGATGGGGTGAACTTGACAAAGAAACTTTGGATGATGATGTCATAGATTGGCTTTATAAGGATCCCACTGAGACCCCACCCATCAAGTTGCCGGTGGAACTGTATGACAAAGGATTTACTATGCTACAGAAGAAAGGATATGATGGCTATAGTGGCTTAGGCCCGAACAAGAAGGGAAGGCTCAAACCTGTTATACCCGAGATGCGACCTCCAACTTTAGGGTTAGGTTTTGTACCATTGCAAATTGGGTCCTCATCTACCAAAGTGACCACGTGTGGAAAAGGGCGTAACTCTGATGATGAAATAACACCTGAGGATACCCAACCTAAAACTGATTCCAATGAATGGGAGTGGAGTTCTTTTTCTTCTAGCTCCTATGCCCTTGACAATATTTTCCTTGATCCTGATGATTTGCCTATGGAAGACAAACATGAGATAACTCCCCTTCCTAAAACATGTCCTAATGCTTCGATAGAGTCATTTTGGGACCCAATCTTTGAATCAGATACAAGCAGTTCAGATAGTGATACTATAGATGTTTACATCTTTACCATCTCAGCCCTCTCTCTCCTTAACACCAATGATGACATGCCCCTCGTTTATCCCCAGCTTATCCAACATGACCAACAAGAACCACTCACATTAGATTGTTTTCAAAATGATGAAGCAATTGCAGAATTCCTTGGACTACGGGAAGGTATACCACAAGGTGATCATAAGGCAGGATTCGCTATTGATCTGGATTCTATAGCATATTTTGGGGAGTGAACTCCCTCTTCCATTCATCAAAATGAAAAAAGAAAAGAAAAAGAAAAAAATGAAAAGAATAGGTCTTTGAGTGAAAACCGTAAGGCACTCTCTGATCATACAAAAGTAAAAATAAAAGACATACCTGTGGGTGAAAACCTCTCTGAGGTGCCCAAAGGTGGAAGAGTGGACATACCCTTATCAAGTCAGAACAAATCAACATTGCTTGTAGAAATGATTGAAGAAATCAATTTGGATACACCTAACAACCCTAAGGTCATTCATTTTACTGCCTCTCTATCAAAACAGGAAAAGATAGATTTTGTCAATTTCTTTCTTGAGAAGAAGTTCAGCTTTGCATGGTCCTATGCAGATATGCCGGGCCTTGATCCAGAATTAGTCCTTCATCACTTTCCATTGAAAGAAGATGCCAAGCCCATCAAACAGAAACTTAGAAAGATGCATCCTCAAGTGGCTCTTTTGGTCAAGGTGGAATTGAAAAAATTACTAGATGTGGGCTTTATTAGACCCATTGATTATGCAGACTGGATTTCAAATTTGGTACCAGTTAGCAAAGTAACTAGGGGCATCAGAATCTGTATAGATTTTAGGGATCTTAATAAAGCATGCCTAAAGATTATTTTCCACTACCAAACATAGACATCATCGTTGACATGACTGCTGGATATGAGATGCTCTCGTTGATGGATGGTTTCTCCGGCTATAACTAAATTCGCATTGCTCCTAAAGATCAACATAAGACTGCATTCATGTGTACTTGGGGTACCTACTATTGGAATGTGATGCCCTTTGGTCTTAAAAATGCAGGCGCAACATATCAAAGAGTGATGATGACAATTTTTCATGACTTCATGCATACTTTGATGGAAGACTATGTTGATGACTTATTATGCAAATCTGTCACAAGAGATAGTCATCTAGCCATCCTGGGTCCTATCTTTGACCGAATGGCAACCTACAAGCTTAGACTCAATCCAAAGAAGTGTGTTTTTGGTGTCACCGCTGGCAAATTACTAGGGTATATTGTTTCTCACAGAGGCATTGAAGTCGACCTTGCCAAGGTTAAAGCAGTAATGAATATGCCTCCTTCTAATCTCTGGCAATTAAGAAGTCTACAAGGAAAGCTCTAGCCCATCTGTCGCTTTATAGCTCAATTGGTAGACAAATGTCATCCATTCCAACATCTATTGCATAAAGGAGTTGCATTTAAATGGACTGAGCAATGTCAATCAGCCTTTCAAGCTCTCAAGGACTATTTGTTGTCACCACCTATCCTAATGCCTCCTATAGAAGGAAAACCATTTATATTGTGTATTTTTGCAACCAAAACGGCACTAGGAGTTCTCTTGGCCCAATAGGATGAGAATGGCAAAGAGAGAGCTATTTATTATATCAGCCGGACATTAGTAGGCAATGAGCTGAACTATTCAACTATTAAATGGGCATGCTTAGTAGTGGTCTTTGCAACACAAAAACTCTGGCACTATATGTTAAATCACCAAACATTACTGGTTGCAAAAATTGATCCCTTGAAATACTTGCTTAGTAGAGCAGCTTTGACTAGTCACCTGTCAAAGTGGGTGATGATCCTCAATGAATTTGATATTGAGTACATGGAGTGAAAGGCAATAAAAGGACAAGTCATAGCAGATCAACTTGCAGAGGCTCCTATTTATGATGATCATCCCATGTTGACTAATTTTTTGGATGAATCAGTCTTTTCTCTCACATCTTCTAATGAATGGAAGTTATACTTTGATGGCTCCCATACCAAGTTTGGGTCTGGAGCAGGCATCTTGTTTGTCACCCCTCAAGGTGATGCTATTCCCAAATCCTATAGAATAACTTTTCATTGTACCAATAACATTGTAGAGTATGAAGCACTGGTCACAGGACTCTGAGTAGCCGTCAACTGGAACATCACACATTTACAAGTCTATAAAGATTCTCAATTAGTCATCCGACAAGTGAATGATGACTCTGAAACAAAAGATGAAAAGCTGCTTCCCTATAAGCACATGGTAGATTTGTTCAAGACAAAATTCACAGCTATCCATTTTAGTCAAGTGCCAAGAAAGAAAAACAAGTTGGTAGATGCGATGGCTATGATCGCTTCCATGTTGAATATGCCCCATAATATGGACAAATGTGAATTTTTGGTCGAACAATTGCTTGTCCCTTCTTTTGACATTCTGATAGCAAATGTGATGTGCATTCTTGTTGGTCCTAACTCCCAATGGTACAATGATGTATATCAATATTTGAAATCCCAAACCTTACCACCTAACCATTCCGCTAATCAATGCCGAGCCTTCATCCGACAGACGGCCAAATATGTCATCATTGTCGACACCCTTTACCATCGTTCCTTTGACCATACCCTCCTTAGGTGTTTGGATTCTAACGAAACACAAACGGCTTTACACGAGGTTCACGATGGTATATGTGGGGGCCATTTCAATGGTCTAAGCTTAGCTAAAAAGTTGATTCATGTTGGGCATTATTGGCCCACTCTAGGAAAAAATGTTCACGATTTTGTTAAGAAATGCTACAAATGCCAGATACATGGAAATTATATTCATGCACCAGCCCAAGAGCTTCATTCTATCATATCTCTGTGGCCCTTTTCTCAAAGGGGATTGGATCTCATTGGCAAGATTCACCCGACATCTGGAAATGGACACAAGTTCATCATTACAGCCACAGAGTATTTTACAAAATGGATCGAGGCCATCCCCATGACCTATATCACGGGTGTCCAAATTTCAAAATTCTTGCTGAATTATATCATATGCAGATATGGGGTACCCCTTGCCATAGTCATAGATAATGGTTGACCTTTCAAGAATAAAGATGTCAGGGAACTCTGTGAAAAGTTTCATATCCAACACCATTTCTCTAGTCCATACTATCCACAAGGTAATGGTCAAGCTGAAGCATCAAATAAAACCATTATCAAAATCCTAAAAAAGGTTGTCAATGACGCTGATCGAGATTGGCATGTATAGTTGAATCTAGCACTATGGGCCTATCGCACTTCTATCCACACACCTACCGGTGCAACACCTTATTCCTTGGTGTATGGTGCGGAAGCCATTTTACCCTTGGAAGTGGAGATTCCTTCCTTGCGTGTTTCCTTGCAACATCTAATTAATGATGAGACACAAAGAGTCTCTTGGTTGCATCAGCTTGAGATGTTAGATGAGAAACGTCAAACAGCCCTGACACATTTGCAAGCATATCAAAACCGTCTCCATCGCTCTTACAATAAGAAGGTCAAAGGGCGACACTTCGAAGTGGGAGATCTGGTTTTAAAGGCAAACCGTAAGAATGCACAGTCTACTGAAATCATTAAAGGCAAGTTTGAACCTAATTGGGTTGGGCCTTTCATAGTGACTACAGCCTGTGGCTTAGGGGCATATCAGCTTGCCACTCCAGAAGGTGAACCTTTGTCTGATCCTATAAACAACATGCACCTTCGCAAGTACTGGGCATAATTTTTTATTAGCTTTTCTTCACATATGGTCTTGAAAAAATACAAAAAAAAAAATTTTAAAAACAAGAAAATACAAAAAAATACAAAAAAAGTGAACAAAAATAAAGAAAAAAAAAGAGCAAAAAAAAAAAGTAAAGAAAAATGATTCACCCTCTAGTGAAAACCTGGCAAATAGGTGCTTTGGGCAAGTACCATGGTGAAAAACTGGCAAATAGGCACCATGAGTAATGAGATCATTGCTCCATCATCTGTCATGACTTCTAGCTATGCTTTCTCTTAGCCGGTTTATCATGCCTATCTTTGTCTCGACCCAATGTTTTGTTTCAGGCTGGTTATTGGTCAACATCATTGTCTTGCATACTCTGGTTTCTTGTACATATGTTTCATTCCTAGTCTATATATATGTCTTTCAGATGCATCAGGTATGTTCCCCTTGTCATGATCAATCACTGGAACTTTTAAAAAATTGAAAAATGTCCTAAAATAATCCAAAACAAAAAAAATTGAAAAATGTCCTAAAATAATCCAAAAAAAATTGAAAAAATGTCCTGAAAAAAAAAATCTCTAAAAAAATCAAATAATGTCCTTAAAAAAACCCTAAAAGTCGAAAAGAAAAAGAAAAATAAAAATAAATCCCCTTTGTGCATCGATAGATCGCTGAGCATCCCTCCAACGACACACAATCACACACTGTGCTTTAATGAAATCATGCATTAATGGATGACCTTTTTTTCAATCTGTAGCATCGTAAATTGTACGCGCTTGCTAGGGTGGTACAATTTCACACCTAGTTTAGCACCCGCCTTGGCGCATTTTGCATTTTGCATTGCATTTCCCCTTTAGCACTTAATTAATTAAATTAATTAGGTCTAAGGTCCTATTTTGAAATGTACAAGATAGAGACATAATATGGGACAAGAATAAACTGTATTCTTATCAATAGAAAAATGATCAATAATCAACTGGATTATCATTCTTGTTGTTACATACAATGTAGATGAGCCTGCTTATATAGGCAAGGCTAGGGATATGTATGAGCACACAAACATGACATGTGGCTCAATAAGAAACAAGGGTAGGTAGGAAATAGGTGTGGGTAGGTAGGAGAAATAATATAATATTCCACATGAGGTGGATCACCCACTGAAGGTGGAATTATCACTCCACAATAAGTGGATATGATAGTGTAATAACAAGATCAACACCATAAGAGGTGGAATTTCACACTATCCCAATGTGGCACAAACACCCAAGTGTCTCATATCCAAACTACTATGAAATGCATTATCCTAAGTAAACTTAAGTAAGTGTAATAATATCCATGATGAATAATTAGTTACACCAAGACCCCCCCTTAAGTGCAACTTAGGGGAATGCACTTAAGTCTACAATGCAACTAAGCAATGCAAGATGGGTCCCGGCTACGAGGCCATGTTAGGTACCCATGCACAAATGCAAATGCATGCAAACCGATGAAATGAAATCTCTCACAAAGTGGGGAAAGAGAGAAAAACCCAATGGGAAAAAACCCTCCCCCCAAAAGAGAGATGAAAGCTATACAAGAGAACTCTCATAGAAGTATGTGAGGAAAAGGTCCCCCCCATATGAGAGAAGAAGAGAAGTCAAACTGTGATCATCCCTCAATGAAGAATCTGCACCAATGATAGAAGCTCGATGTATGAAGAAACTGCTCCACGAACGTCGAACAACATTCCTCCCCTTAGGAAGAAACAAAACCAAAGGTGTATCCATGAAGTCTCCCCAATCATGAAGGGAAGATGTATGAAGAAAACTCATGATGAATGGAATCTCTGAAAGCTGCTCAAGTGTCCCCATGTCGATGCTGAAAGATACCCCTTCCAAAGATGGTGAACTACTCCACGCTGCTGAAAAAGGCACTCCAACATCTAGTGAAGATGAATGTAGAACAATATCCAAAGACTCATGTGTCTCCTCAAAGAATAAAGAGACCTCCTCCAACTGCTATACATAAGTATCCACAATCATGCCAACCTCGAAAGAATGATCATGTAGAGAATGAACAAGAGGGTCAGAGTGTGCCCTCGCAACAATCGAAGAAGAATCATCTTCATCAAAGAGAAGATGAATGTCATCAATGATGTCTCCCAAATCTGCAATGTAGGATTCCACAAACAAACCTGCAATGTCTGTCAAGTAATCATCCCATGAATCTGAAGTTGGAAGACAGTGTATATCCTGTTGCACTGAATCACATGAAGGCAAAACTGTCGCACTATCCACATAATCAGGTGCAATAGGTGATGTGATATCAATATGAGAAGATGAAGTACAAGACTCAAGAACAGGGTTACTTGTGAGAATCCCCATGTTCAAGTGTCCAAAGTTCTCCTCAAAATCTGAATCATCACAATAAGTGTGATCATCATGTGTAGAATCATCAAATGTGAAAACATCATCATCAACAAAATCTGAAAAGGAGTATAACCGGGATGCATGATCAACCACCCCAGTTGCAATGATAGCTCTAGTCTCCATGTCTCTAATAAAAACTGAGTCAGGTGTGAACTCCACAACTCTCTTAGTTGCGCCATGTGTGATTTGATAGATAGAAAGGAGATTGTTTGTCAAGTGGGGTACACACAACACATCATTGAAGGAGTTATCCCCAATGTCAATAGATCCTTTCCCAATCACATCCATGTATGTATGATTGCCCATCAAAATCTGTGGCATGGTGCAAGGCTCAAATGTAGAGAACATAGACTGTGAAGATGCCATATGATGAGAAGCCCCTGAATCTAGAAGCCATCTCTCTGAAGTATGATTTGTTGTAGCACATAGAGCTTTTCCTTTTCTTGTTCCAAAAGAGTGAGTTTTTCCACTTGTAGAAGCCATGAATGCTTGCCCTTTTCCTTTTGAATGCGAGGAAGTGGAAGTTGATGAATCATCCTTCTTGTAGACTTTAGGCAAATCAATGTTATGCTTTTTGATGATATGTGTTAGCTCATCAATCTTCTTAGTATGGCAACGATGTTCCTCATGACCAATCTTTTTACAATAAGCACAAGTAGGTCTCTCTCTCTTTGGTGAATTATCTTTCTTGGAAGAAGATGAATCTCCTTGTTGTGGAGAAGATTGTGCTTTTTCTTTAGGCTTTGATTGCCATTTCTTCTTGTTTGAGTTGTCCTTTCCTTGATTTCCTTTGTTTCCTTGATTTGCCACTAATGCTTGAGACTTAGAAGAAGCCTTAAGAATGCCCATGCTTATCAACTTAGTTTGTTCCATCATCAACATTTCATTGAAAGCGTCAAATGTAGGCATTTTGTAGCTTGAACCCATTGTCATCCTATGAGTTTGGAAACTAGAAACAAATGCTGCATATTCTTGTGGAAGCTTGCCTATCAAGTTGAATATCAATTGAGTATCCTTTTTATCAATGCCACAATCTTTGAGTTGTGCCCTCAACTCATTTGCCTTAGTGACATAATCTTGTATAGTATCAAAGTTCTTGGGATCTAACATGGTGAGATCACTATCAATTTGATATCCCCTAATCTCATCAACTTGACCATACAAGTCTTGAAACTTTTGCCAAGCATCCTTGATTAGAGTACATTTCTCAATATGAAAAATGAGATCCTTTGATACATACTTTCTTAAGGTACCAATTGCCATGATACTTTTAGTGAGCCAATCTAAGTGACCAACTGGATCAGCCTTAGGATCAGCTGGAGCAACAATAGTTCCATCAATGTAATGAGTGAGTCCTTTTTCCATAAGTTTACTCCATGCATCAATTTTCCAAGTAGCATAATTATGTGGAGTTAAGAGAGGAAACTTAGAAGAACCCATAGCAGCAAAAAGGAAAGAACACAAGAGCACAAAAGCACAAGAGACACCCCCCAAATTCAATCAATCAAAGTACCCCCCCAAAAGTGATGATTTTGGCACTTTATACTTAGTGCGACTACAATGAGCCACTTGCTAAAACAAGGCAAAGTGGGCTTATGATGCAAATTTTACAACTTCTCAAATGAGATACAAGAGACTTCAATCAATAGTGCAATGAATCTAACTGAGATTCAAGCAAATATACAAGTACCAAGAAAGCCAAAAATGGCCAGGATCTGAAAGTACAATTTCTACTTACAATGACATCAATCTGATAGCACCATGTGAAAGTAGATGAAAAAATACGCACTTTCAAAAAAAACAACACCTAAAAAGGAGGTCGGATGACCCCAAACGAAGCCTCTGAAGTTGCAAAAACTGGGATTACTCAGGGACAGTCACCAAAAACTGAATTTTCTGAAAAATCCTTGCATCAAAATCAAAAAATTCTTTCACCACTGCGGAGAGCACAAAATTCTAGCCCATTTCAAAAAAAATTGCACCCAAAAAGGAGCAAAAATGAGCAAGTTATGGCCATTTGAAGTTGAACTGCAAAATCAAAAATGCAAATGAGAGGGGGTCAAAAAATTTCCAAACCCTGCTGATGTGGTGCTGACGTCAGCAAAACACTGTGTTAAATTTGACGGCCATATGACCGTCGCCAAAACTTCGCCTCTCTGGCTGACTGTGCGTCCGTACTGTACGGATGACCACGTGGATAGCTGACTGGATGTTCCGTACTATACGGATGCTGATGTGGCAGAGGTGACTGGGCGCGATGATGTGTCACTGTATGGCGTACGGAATAGGTTTGCGTGTGCGTACGGTTTTCCACGTGGCAGTACGGATTAACTGCGTGGCAATGTACGGAGGCAATGACGTGTCAGGTGTTCGCGTGGCAGTGAGCGTGGAGGAGGAGCTGTGCTGCTCGGCGGAGCAGCTGAAGGCGGAGGGCACCGACGCTACGCTCGGGCGGCGTGCCGGAGGCTAGAGGAGATGTGGCGGAGAGGTGATCCGGCCCGGGAGTGGGAACGCGGCTCGAGAGGGTGGTCACTTGCAGGGAGGAGCCGCGGAGATGCGGCGCTGGCGGAGCGGCGGAGACGACCGCTCGCGGGAGGAGGTAGCGGGCACGGTCTTCGGCGCTGATGTGGACTCGGTAGAAGGTACAGTCTGCGACAGGTGCTTTCTGTGGAACGGGTACGCGCGGCAATCAATGCGATTGACAGGACATTTGCGGTAGGTACGATCTGCGGACCTGCAAACCTGCATAACAGGTACGTACGGAGCACGGGGGGGGGGGGTCTGCTGACCCCCCAAAAATATTTTGATTTTTTTTTTGCTTTGCTTTTCAAATTTTTTTGATATTTTCGAATTTTTTTTCAATTTTTTTTTGATTTTTTTTCGATTTTTCAAAACATTTCTGAAAAATGAAAAAAGAATTTTTTTTTTTTGAAAAAAATAATGAATATTCGAAAAATCCGTACGATTAGCAAAATTGGGGAAAAAATTTTTCCTCACCAAAATAGGCCAACTTTATAACCAAAATTCATGGAAACGGCCTTCCGGACGCAATGGCGAGGTCGGATCTGGTCTAGGACGCCTCCAAATGATGATGCTCCTCAGATCTGCCTCTTAACGTCACAATAATGCCTTTTCAAGACGAATCAATGAGACTCCAATAGCTCTGATACCATGTTGGATTTTGCCAAGATCAAGAAGTCATTGAAATGTACAAGATAGAGACATAATATGGGACAAGAATAAACTGTATTCTCATCAATAGAAAAATGATCAATAATCAACTGGATTATCATTCTTGTTGTTACATACAATGTAGATGAGCCTGCTTATATAGGCAAGCCTAGGGATATGTATGAGCACACAAACATGACATGTGGCTCAATAAGAAACAAGGGTAGGTAGGAAATAGGTGTGGGTAGGTAGGAGAAATAATATAATATTCCACATGAGGTGGATCACCCACTGAAGGTGGAATTATCACTCCACAATAAGTGGATATGATAGTGTAATAACAAGATCAACACCATAAGAGGTGGAATTTCACACTATCCCAATGTGGCACAAACACCCAAGTGTCTCATATCCAAACTACTATGAAATGAATTATCCTAAGTAAACTTAAGTAAGTGTAATAATATCCATGATGAATAATTATTTACACCAACAGAATCCAAAACAAAAAAAATTGAAAAATGTCCTAAAATAATCCAAAAAAAATTGAAAAAATGTCCTGAAAAAAAAAATCTCTAAAAAAATCAAATAATGTCCTGAAAAAAACCCTAAAAGTCGAAAAGAAAAAGAAAAATAAAAATAAATCCCCTTTGTGCATCGACAGATCGCTGAGCATCCCTCCAACGACACACAATCACACACTGTGCTTTAATGAAATCATGCATTAATGGATGACCTTTTTTTCAATCTGTAGCGTCGTAAATTGTACGCACTTGCTAGGGTGGTACAATTTCACACCTAGTTTAGCACCCGCCTTGGTGCATTTTGCATTTTGCATTGCATTTCCCCTTTAGCACTTAATTAATTAAATTAATTAGGTCTAAGGTCCTATTTTATCATTTCCCACATCATAAAGTTGGGCCCTTTCATTAAAGTGTGCCCTTTTTATTTTATTCCTCCTATACATCATTTAATCAAAAACCCTAATTAGGTCCTATTTCGAACTTGGGGGCTTGATTTCGGGGGTCAAAACATCTCAAAATCACCTGTAACTTCGGGATTCTCTCTAAAATCATCATATCCGATGGCCCTGAAAATTTGGTGAAAAGTTGTCGGGACCATGGCGCCCGGTGCACATGGTCCCGGACATTTTTCCCAAAATTTTAGGAGCGCGATCCAATCATAAAATAAAGCTTAACCCCAAGAAATTGGTGGGATATTCAATCTCTAGGTCGGCCAAAATATGAATTTTCGATCTAGGGTTTCATACATAAGAGCTCTCTTTCTTCATTTGAGAGGAAGGGATTTTTGGTTTTCAGGACCTTCTATGCAGCGAAAGAGCAGATCTTTGAAGACTTCAACAACATTCAACATCCTTCTATCAAGCATCTATCAATTTCATTCATCCATTTAGGGCTTGGAAGACATTGAAGAACAATAGGAGATTACCGACTGAAGATTGGCTTGTACTCCTCCCTTGAGGGTTGGGTATGATTTCATGTTGTTTTCATGTCTTTGCATAAGCTTCAATATATCCTTTATTCATGCTTTAGATCACTTTGCATCTTGATTTAGAGCATTTACATTATCATTTACAAGCAATTAGGGTTTACTTTCTAGGTTGCTCTAGTTTGCTTTCTTGCATTTAAGGACCTTGCACACACACTAGGTCTGCACACACAATACATTTTACAATACAACTTGGCTATTCGTGGAGGTGGAAATCACCGAAGCGGGGGTTTGACTAAGGCAAAACCCTATATAGCCACCCAAACACCTTTTCAGATATAAGTGCAGGTTTCGGGACTCGGACGACGCCGCAGGTTGCAGATCCGAGAGAAACAAACTGAGACCGACCTTCCCACCAAATTTTAGAGCAAAAGACCAGGACAGGGGCGTGGGGTGCCCTGGTCCTGCCAGGACAGGGGCGCTGGGCACCTTGGTCCCTGGGACAGGGGCGCTGGGTGCCCTGGTCCTCCTGACAGACAACATTTTCAGCATTTTTGATAGCTTTTTCCAAAGTGCAAAACAGTAGTTTCCAGAGCAGTTTCAGGGGTAGAATCAGGACAGTGGCGCCCGCGCCCCCGTCCCAAACACTTTTAGTTAGATTTTAACTCTGGGTACGCATTTTCATTCTTGTGTTATCCTTGTGTTTACATCTTTCCATCATTTAAGTTCAATTCTGTAATCTTGTTATTAGCTCATACTTGCACTTTGGGGTTAGGGATTGAACTTGCATCATTTTATCTTTCAAATACAACAAGGGAATAGAAATCCTAATAGGTATCCCATGGCTCTCTCTTCCACAAAAAGAAGTAGCCAATTGTGTGATACCTCTAGGCTCTTTCATATTCCACAAGTGTGTGGTTGAAAGTGAGATTTGGGCATGTTTGCTTAGTGTCACTTTTTCTCCCACACATTCTGGTGAACCCAACGTGAATTCCAATCTTCTCTAATTCTGATTTATGTTTTCAAATTTGAGTGTTTATGCTATTTCAAAATCAAATTTGTATTTACAAGTTTTAATTTCTTGCAAGATTCAAAAATCTAGATGAAATTTTTGCTAAAACCCTAATTTTTCAATTCAAAGTTGAACTTGTGGATAGCTTAATTGGGATCAATAATTTCAAATCTGATTTAGGAACTCATTTGAATCATAAATTTCATTTTCTAAATCTACATTCTAAGTGCTTGCATTGGTTAAAATTAAACATTTCCTTCTATTTTGCATGTGTTATCATTTGAAAGAGGAAAATTGTTGTCATGATGCATTCATTTCATAGATGTGATAATGGGTTAGCTTCCCTTGTTTCAATTTTTCCTTCTCCTAAAAAACCTCCCTCCATCTATAACAACATTTTAGTGCCTAAAAGAGTTGCTAACAATCCCTTTGAGACTCACACATGCTCTAAGGATGAAGACTTTAAGAGTGATCTTGACAATTCTCCTAAAATGTGCCCTTCCTATTTAGCTATCCTAGAGGAAGAGAATGATATCATAAACACCTTTCTTAATGTTACTTCACCTTCCCTCCATGTTGCCTCTCTAAGTGAAAAGGTATTGATGGACATAGACTTATTTTCTCTTAAAGTTGGTCCTTCCAATGGGGGCATGTTAGTGCAACAAGAGGTTATGAACACTTCTTTCAAAGATCTCCTTCCTAAGCATGAATCTTTGGAGAAATATGTTCATGTTCCTCCTAAAAAACACTCCCTTCATGAGGATCATTTTGTGCAAGAAGATGACATTATCCCTACATTTCCTATTGATGGCATTTCCTTTTCTAACAAAATTCCCACTAGAGATGATGAATTAATGATAAATGCTTACCCTTCTCCTAAAGTTGATCTTACCCATAAGCATCCCTTAGAGAAAGAAGATGAAATAATAAGCAATTTCCTTAATTCTCTCTCCCCTAAAGATCATATTGAACATATTTTGAGGAAAGAGGATGATTTTAACACATCTATTGATGCTCTCCCTCCTAAGGATGAGGAATTAATAAACAATGTTATCTCCTCTCCCGAAATTGACAATACTTCAAACATTCCTTTCAACAACCTCACTATTTGGGATGAACCATTAGAAGAAGGTGTAGATTATTCTCTCTCCCTTGATAGTTTCTCACCTTCCTTGAATATCAATTATTCTCCCTCTAAAAATAAAGCATCTCCCTATCCTCAACTTGGTTCTACTCATAAGGAAACCCTAGTTCAAAGCAAGATGGTTAACATCTCTTTCAAAGATCTCCCTCTCAAAAGTGAGACTTTAGAGAGTAATGTTGATCCTTCTCCTAGAGAGTTTATTCCCCATGTAGATCCTTTGATGATAGAGGATGATATGACCTTTCCTAGTATTACTCTCCCTACTAGAACATCAATGCCTACCCCTTGTCTCTCTCCTAAAATTGATTTAATTCGTGATGAGATTTTAGTGCAAGAGAAGACTATCAATAATTCTTCCAACACTTTTGTTCATTCCTCTAAACCATCCTCAATCAATTTGATACATGTAAATGAAACACCTAACAAACCTCTCTTCACTGTCCAAGGTGCTTGTCCTTCTCAAAATTCTCAACCTTTAAATAAGCCTATCTTAGTGGTTCAAGGTGGTTATGCCAATGATTCTTTGTGCACTCCTAAGAAACCTATTATTACTGTGCAAGGAGGTTATTCTACTAAGAGCCCTTATGAGTATGCTAAGTAACTAACTAGAGAGAGTTATCATGCGGTTGCTCATACCTATAACACAAGAAACAATAGGCAACCTAACCCTCCTCCAGTTATGCCAACTTCACTTCCTCCTTCCCAACCTATTCTTCCTCAAGCTCCTCGGATTTCACAAGTTCTTGGTAAGGAATATGATCTCATAGAACAACTTAAAACTACCCCTGCTAAGATATCCCTTTGGAATTTGATCCAAACTTCTTCCGCTCATCATGGAATGTTACAAGATGCCTTGAAAGATTTGAATGTTCCTCCATCGAATACATCTAGTAATATAGCATCTTTAGTTAACTCTGTGATGAATCCTAAAGCTCAAATTGTGTTTACCCAAGATGAGTTGCCTACTAGTGAAATTCAACAACAATATGATCCCTTGATGATTGTGGTTAACATAAATGACACGGCTATAAGACGAACACTAGTAGATAATGGCTCTGGCCTTAATGTATGTAGCATTAATCTATTGCATAAGATGAATGTGGATACATCCCTTATTGAGCCTGAATCTCATCCCATTCGAGGCTTTGATAATGTGGCTAAGTCTTCATTAGGTATTATCACCTTACCCATCACAGTGGGACCTGTTACTTTGCCTACTCCTATCCATGTTATGTCGGGAAATCTAACATACAACTTGTTATTAGGGAGGCCTTGGATTCATAGTATGCAAGCTGTCCCCTCTACATTGCATAGACAAGTTAAATTTATTTATAACAATAAGACATATACCTTGATAGGTGATACTAAACTTCAGGCTTGTTTGCAAACATCTACTTCCAAAGGGAGTTCTTCTAAGCCTTCCTCTTCTAGTGACGACTCTTTAAACAAAATACCTATGGATGAATCATCACCCTCTGATAATCAAAATTCTTGGGATGCGTCTAAAGCTCCTGAAGAAGATCCTTCTCGACTTGAGTCTACACATGAAAAGGCTTTTGATCCTGAGAAGGTTCTCGCAAAAGATGATTGGGGATCTCTTGATTTTAATCCCACCTTTGTAGGTGAGTATAGGGTTCCTTCTAGAGATCTTAAAGGTAAAAAGAAGGAAGAAACTAGAGATCAATCAGTCTTACTTGAACTTATGAGCAATAATTTTGTGGCCGCCTCTCAAACTTCTTCTCCTCACACCTCTAATTATGAAGAGTTTGATTCTTTGTCTTATGAAAAACCACCCTCTCTTCCTGAAATGGCTGATCGTTATGGTCATGGTTTTCGCATTTTTGCTAAGCATGGGTATCATGGAAATGGTTGTGGTGCTCATGAACAAGGGATAAAAGTTCCTCTAGAGACTAATTTTCACAATTATGCCTTTGGACTCGGCTATAATCCCTGCAAACATACCAAAGCATCTAAAAGACCATCTCTCAATGTGAATGCTATATTTAGTAGTGATGATGATCTCACTTCAACTAAATCATCTTCTACTTCTATCATCTCTCATTTCGCTCATAAGGAAATCTTGGCGATGAACAAATCTCTTTATGATTCCCCTCAAATTTCTAAATCCACTTATGAATCTTTATCTCCTATTCATCATAAAGTCCTTTCCTCTAGGGATAAGGCTCTAATATATTACACTCATCCCTCTTCTAAGATTTATTGTGACTTTTCTTCTTCAATTTTTATCACTTGATACATGTTTTTGATCTCACTTATAGTTGAGCATTTAGCATGTCATATTCAAATACCTCATTCAATCCATCATGTCTTTAAATAACATTAATGGCTATTATGTTGCTCATCATTATGTGACATTGGTAGCTCATTTACTGGGGGCTCATTGTCATTCATGATGGTACAATTTCAAGTGCAATCATATTTTTTGAAGCAACATAATAGCCTAATTTTCTTGTTCCTATGGGGACAAGAGTGATTTCATACATATCTTCTTTTTCTTATATCCAAATCTCTTCCTAGAAGATTGTGTAAGTCCTCATTGAGGCAATGATCTTTCCTTATTTTTATCTAAGGATCCACTTTTTCCTATTTCGTGGATGGTGTGAAATTTATTACTTGATGTCATTCCTTGTATGCATTTGTTGTTGTTTGTTCAAGGATTCTCTCTTACAAGAGGTGTAAGTCCTTGACTACAACCTCTTTTGCACTTGGTAAAATACATCCATAATGAATTCACTCTCCCAATTGGGTTAAAAAGAGCGTCATCCTTCATTAAGAATCACTTTCACCTCACAAAAGAAGGAAGTATTGCATTCTTATTCTCTTCTTTGTCTTATTCTAGAAGATGTTATACTTGTCTAAGACAATTCCTCTCGGGGATAGGTGTCTTTTGTACAAAGATCTCTTCTCCTCTAAGGATCTCCTTTACACATACTACAAGATATCCCTTTTTCAACTATCTTATCCTTGCTTAAAGAGTGCAAAACTCTCTTGCTTGGATCTATGACATTGTTGCATTTTTGGGGTATCTTCTTTTGTGATGAAGGTAGGTATCCTTGTTCTACTTTACTTATGACATAAACATTACACTTTTTGAGCAATGGGTCATTTTCGGAACTAGAGCACAGACTCTTAGAGTGAGATGTCACACTTTTTTACTATACATATACAGGTTGTAGCATACTCAGGCATAGACTCCTATGAGGTGCTTCCAACCTCACTTACACACACATGCATGAGGTTGAGTGGAACTAGCGGCATAAGGCTAGACTTTCTCACTCTCCTCCCTTATATGGATCACCTAGACAGACTCTAGGGGCTAGTTTTCCATGTCCTTTTCCCATGGATCACCTAGACAAGATCTAGGGGTGAGAAGTCCATGTTTTCTCTCTCACTATTCTTCTCATGGATCACCAATGTGTGTATTCATGCTTTTCTCCTTTCTTTTCTTCTCTTTGCATTTTGTTTCCATTTACATCCTTCATCTTGTGTTAGAGAACTCTCAAAACCTCACACTCTTTGTTGCGTTGGAATTGAGATTTAGTCCTCTTTCTTACCAAATAATTCTCCATTAGTTTTTGATCTCATATCAAATCTTTTTGTGAGCATTTGTCATTAATATTCTTTAACGATTCGAAGTGGTAAACATGATACCCTGTTTCAACTCACTAAAATTAGCAAGCCGAAATAGGGGGGGGCATATAGCTACCCTCAAATTTTCATCACCTTCCTTAGTAAGCATTAGGTGATTTTGTGATCTAACATGTGGTTTTGTAGGTTGTGGTTCCTAACTGTGTACTACAGATACCGTTGGCGGCTTCGTTCGACAGACTTATGGATATATCCTTTCTCAAATAATGTTTACTTTTCTGTACTTTAGCTTGCATATGCACGTAGTGTTCATATGACCGCTAAAGTGGGGGCTAAATGTAGCGTCGTAAATTGTACGCACTTGCTAGGGTGGTACAATTTCGCACCTAGTTTAGCACCCGCCTTGGCACATTTTGCATTTTGCATTGCATTTCCCCTTTAGCACTTAATTAATTAAATTAATTAGGTCTAAGGTCATATTTTATCATTTCCCACATCATAAAGTTGGGCCCTTTCATTAAAGTGTGCCCTTTTTATTTTATTCCTCCTATACATCATTTAATCAAAAACCCTAATTAGGTCCTATTTCGAACTTGGGGGCTTGATTTCGGGGGTCAAAACATCTCGAAATCACCTGTAACTTCGGGATTCTCTCTAAAATCATCATATCCGACGGCCCTGAAAATTTGGTGAAAAGTTGTCGGGACCATGGCGCCCGGTGCACATGGTCCTGGACATTTTTCCCGAAATTTTAGGAGCGCGATCCAATCATAAAATAAAGCTTAACCCCAAGAAATTTGCGGGATATTCAATCTCTAGGTCGGCCAAAATATGAATTTTCGATCTAGGGTTTCATACATAAGAGCTCTCTTTCTTCATTTGAGAGGAAGGGATTTTTGGTTTTCAGGACCTTCTATGCAATGAAAGAGCAGATCTTTGAAGACTTCAACAACATTCAACATCCTTCTATCAAGCATCTATCAATTTCATTCATCCATTTAGGGCTTGGAAGACATTGAAGAACAATAGGAGGTTACCGACTGAAGATTGGCTTGTACTCCTCCCTTGAGGGTTGGGTATGATTTCATGTTGTTTTCATGTCTTTGCATAAGCTTCAATATATCCTTTATTCATGCTTTAGATCACTTTGCATCTTGATTTAGAGCATTTACATTATCATTTACAAGCAATTAGGGTTTACTTTCTAGGTTGCTCTAGTTTGCTTTCTTCCATTTAAGGACCTTGCACACACACTAGGTCTGCACACACAATACATTTTACAATACAACTTGGCTATTCGTGGAGGTGGAAATCACCGAAGTGGGGGTTTGACTAAGGCAAAACCCTATATATAGCCACCCAAACACCTTTTCAGATATAAGTGCAGGTTTCGGGACTTGGATGACGCCGCAGGTTGCAGATCTGAGAGAAACAAACTGAGACCGACCTTCCCACCAAATTTTAGAGCAAAAGACCAGGACAGGGGCGTGGGGTGCCCTGGTCCTGCTAGGATAGGGGCGTGGGGTGCCCTGGTCCTACCAGGACAGGGGCGCTGGGTGCCCTGGTCCCTGGGACAGGGGCGCTGGGCGCCCTGGTCCTCCTGACAGACAGCATTTTCAGCATTTTTGATAGCTTTTTCCAAAGTGCAAAACAACAGTTTCCAGAGCAGTTTGAGGGGCAAAATTAGGACAGTGGCGCCCACGCCCCCGTCCGGAACACTTTCAGTCATATTTTAACTCCGGGTATGCATTTTCATTCTTGTGTTATCCTTGTGTTTACAGCTTTCCATCATTTAAGTTCAATTCTGTAATCTTGTTATTAGCTCATACTTGCACTTTGGGGTTAGGGATTGAACTTGCATCATTTTATCTTTCAAATACAACAAGGGAATAGAAATCCTAATAGGTATCCCGTGGCTCTCTCTTCCACAAAAAGAAGTAGCCAATTGTGTGATACCTCTAGGCTCTTTCATATTCCACAAGTGTGTGGTTGAAAGTGAGATTTGGGCATGTTTGCTTAGTGTCACTTTTTCTCCCACACACAATCAAATCAAACATTCAAACTGATTAAAATTGTCTTATCAATCAACCATCAACATCGATATCACTCATCCTTGGTATATTATCATGGGTCTTATATAGGGTGTGGTATACTCGAAACCAGACTGTGTCCTATCTTAGATGGGGTACCGTATTCCCTGAAACCAGACAGTATGATCGTCCTATCAGCACTTTCAACTTTTGACAATGAAGATCAAGATGTTTGTTTGACTTTGTGAAATTAGTGAGCCTTATCTTTTTAATTGGCTTCAATCATGTTCCTATGTTGCTCGATGATGTCACTGAGTGATTTAGAGTGACCAGGATGGCTCATGGTCCCTTTCTTTTTTGTTGTGATTGTTGTTTGTCTGCAATGTGTCTGTCTTTTGCAAAAAAGGTTGCATTTCAGCTCTAGCCTTCAATGCCATGATGCTACGCATCCATTTTGCTACATAAAAATAAAGGTTCTCACCTACAAAGTGTACTACTGAAAGCAAGTTTTTCTTCATCTCTAACTGTCCTCTGTCTCATTTCTTCTTACTAACACTTCCTCCATTAGTTCAGATAGTCAGTTTGGTCTAGTGCTTTGATCTCCACACACATATGTTGCATCCTGCATTCATTGGTTAGTACATTTGCATTACATCGAGTATTGTATCAAGCATTTTATCCATTTGATATTATAAATGCATCAAAAATACATAAAAATATATCCATACATGTTCATAAATAGTGCATAAGTCATCCATACATGAAAAATAACTATAAGTCATAACACATTGCATCCCATCATATCGATGCATATCATATCATATATCACAATAATATCGGAATACAAAATCGGACTGTCTATCCTAAGTATGGCCCGCAGGATGACTACATAATATCAAACTACATATGTCATATGTCTGTAATAAAGGAGTACATGCCTCTGTCACTGGGTGCTCACTCTATCCTCCTCATCCCTGTCATGTCTCATGGATGATGATCCTCCTACCCCAAGTCCTGGCTGTGGTGGTCTCATAGGTCCACTCACCCCCATGCTACTCAATGACCTCTGAGAGCATGCCCTACTCTCTATCCTTGATCATGCTCAATATGAAGTTTCTCTCTACTCTATTGGAATGACAACCTCTTATAGTGTCCTCCAATGGCGTATCTCCTCTCTAGTCTCTACTAGCATCTGTGCCATCTCCCGTGCACTGGCATCCCTAATCAACCCAATGAACTCAGTGACTCTCTATTCCTCTCATTGTGCCTGAGCTATTGCTATATCTTGAGCTGCTATGAGTCTGGCTATCTCCGCTCTGAACTAATCCTGCTGTCTCTCCAATGTCACAATGTGATCCTACTAACTCGCTATGGTAGCCCTGCACATCTCCATCTCTTCTATGCTAACTATCTCCAGTTCTATGGGAATATCCTATAATGTCTCCTGACCAGCTGAGTCTGGCTCATCATCGTCATCCTTGTCCTCATCATCCCCCTCATCCTCATCGCTGCCCTCATCCTCCTCCTCCTCATCTCCCTCCTCTTCAGCGAGGGGGAAGTCCTCCTATCTCCTCGGTACTAGAATATCAGGATCAGTCAATGGCACTGGCTATCGTTGTGCAAACCATATCTCATACTCCTTGGTCATCCCGGCATCCATCACATCTGACCTCCAATCCCACTATCTCTGCTATAGCTGTGCAAAGTCAGCATATGCTATGTGTGGCTAAATCATACTCCCCCACTGACTCATCTCTCTGTGTGATTGGGCAAACTATGCCATCCTTCTAGGTACATCGTGC
This sequence comes from Cryptomeria japonica, assembly GCF_030272615.1. NCBI lineage: Eukaryota > Viridiplantae > Streptophyta > Pinopsida > Cupressales > Cupressaceae > Cryptomeria > Cryptomeria japonica. The sequence goes on from NC_081414.1 coordinate 178,493,376, forward strand.
CTCTCTCCAAACTATCGTCTGACTCTCTCTAGCTCAAGTACATCTCAATCACTCTCTGGTGATTCACTAGTCACCCAATCAAGTACCTCTCCTATCTACAATATGGTAGCTCATCATGATCATCTGACTATCCAGGGCAATCAAGATATGGCCTCCCTGTGAACTCTCTCAATCTGTCTAGCTCATGTCACTAGTACAATATGTATCCAAATGGACCCTGTCTCAGTGCTCCCCCATAGCAATACACATATGGTTAGTGTGGTACAACTTGTCTCTCTGTAATCGATCGACATATGGCTATGTGCTCAAATGCCCATACATGAAGCAATGTGACTCCATAGCTCAATGTTTGCACTCCCTGATATGCTATCTGATACAATTGAAAATATAGCATAGCAAGCACACATGGTCCCCATGCGTACACCATCCCCTCTATCACCATCTTCTCTAGCACTCTTCCCCATCCAATAGGGAATCCATGTCCTCATCTATCTCCTTCTAGTAGACATGCTATCACCACTGCTATCACCACATATCATCGGTCATACTCTTAAGCCATGCTCTCCCAGCTGATCTCCCTCTCGACGATGTCCAGATCATCTATGTTGCACTCAAATAGCCTACATAATGTGTCTCTCCCTATCACTGGGTCATACTCTACCATCTCCCCATGTATTGGAATGCGGAGGATGTGCCATACATCCTCTAGTGTCACGGTCGCCTCTCCAGTCGCCAAATGGAATGAGGAGGTCTCCGAATGCCATCGCTCTACCAATGCGGTAAGCAATCCTATGTTTGCCCTAATCTCAGGCATGAATGTGATATAATATATTCCAAGTCCTACTAGGATATCTCTGTCTGTGCTCCTCAGTCTATGTCGTAGCATGAAACAGTCTAGTCGGTTCTCCTGTGTGATCAACGGATACTGTCGACTCTTCATCACAATTGGGGCACATTTTGTCAATATTACGGTTTGTTCCTATGGGCTACATTTCTTTGTTTCATGGCCAAATCAAGGTGTTCTTTATCTATTTTACCCTATCCTACCCTTATCCCCCCTTTTTGGATCATTCGCATGCTGTTTCAAACCCAAATTGAGTCACCAATGCACAATTGTGCCTGTGTCACATAACCTGCACCTGTGTACCCTTACACAAGTGTAGGAGACACTACACAAGCGTAGAATTCACCCTACACAAGTGCAGAACTCAGTTTTTGTAGTTTCTGTGGGCCCTGCAATGTCTCGCAAGCGATCAAAATTCATGAAATTGAAAATATGGGTTTTTGAGATACATACCACTGCTCCTGCATCGTCCGATCATCTGTAAGTATGTACACATTCTCTGAGGTGATCTACCATTGGAATGTTCACCATCTCTCTGCAAGTGTCCTTGTCCAAAGCAACAAATTCTCCTCTTTGGCTAGTGCAAATGAGTTCTTTTCACCCTCTTGGTCTCATTTATAGATCTTTGTCAGTGCATAGATGGATGTGCATCCTCTCCATCTTATGTTGGTCATGGTCTTGTGCACCTTACATTACTTGTCCTTCGTGCATCCAATCTCTGATTCTCAGTCCATTCGATCCTATCATTTTTATCGATCAATTGGCCTCTTTTCTGCATGTTTCCAGCCAATTCCTTGAGGGGGCATGCATATGTAATTGTTATTGTCTGGGGCATTTTCATTATTTTTCTTTGAAACAATGCTTAAAATCACATTGTCTCAAAGAGGGGCAAAATGTAGACACCTAAAAATGGTCAACGCTTGCGGAGTCATACTTTAACATTTGCGCATTGCCTCATTTTAGGTTTTTGCGTCGCATTAACATTTCTCCTATGATTCGCACTTGGTCTTTATCATTTGTGAGCATCGAGTCATTCTTCTGCATTCTTCAATCATCTCACTTTCGAATACGGTCTTGTTGACAACAATCTTCAGTCATGATTTTGGTGAAACTTATCCTATCACATCAATGTGCATGCTTATTTGTCATCATTTTGGACATCGTCAATCCTAATTAGGGTTTTGCCCTCTTTTCAATTTTGTCATCTTGCGATCGATTTTGTCATCAATCATGGTCATTTTCAATCTTGTCATTTTGCAATCTATTTTGTCATCGATCCTTGTCCTCTTGTCAATTTTGACATTTTGCGATCAATTTATCATCAATCGTCGTCGTCCTCTCAATCATGTCAATTTGGATCAATTACTCATTTTTTCTCATCAATTGGTGCATTTGTCAATCAAATCATTTATCACATTGGTCATTTATTAATTCAAAATTGTGATCAAATCAAATCGACATTAATTATCTTTTGTCATGACCTAATTGTCATTCTTGCATTACTAATTCATCTTCTAGGGTTTCATGATTTATTCATTTAACCTTGTTTGTCATTTCTTCCTCTAGGATTAATAAATTATTTATTTATCCTAAGTCTTCTCATTGCAATTAAATGTTCATTTAATTGGCTAATGTTCATCTTTTTGTGAATTAATTAATAAATGACAAATTATTAATTAATTTACCTAATTTTCTAATTTCCTATTTTTCATCATTTCTAATTCCTAATTTCCACCTATTTTCTAATTTCCTAATTTTAATTTCCACCTAATTAATTTCTCTCTAGTCTCTCCCTATTTTTGTGCTTTGGTGGAAGCAAGAATTTCTCATGCGTCATACTCTTGGCATAGCAAGATGTCATAAGGTTCTAGTTCTCTAGCCTTTGCATTGGCAATATGTCATAATTCATGACATAGAAGGTGTCATAACCTTCTTCTTTCCACTCAATTGTGCCATTTTTGAAATCAATTGCTTCTAATATCCATTTCATGCTAATTTGATCTTTTCTCCAATTTGCCTATAAATTGGATGAATTTCTTCAATCCCAATCTAATCACATTATCGAATGAATCAGATTATCGAATTTCTAATCACTTTGTCAAATCAATCACGCTTCGAGTACTCTTGTGCCATTATCTTGTCTACTTGCTTTCATCTCATGTGTGTGCACTTGAAGGTGAGATCCACAAACAAAGGCTATTTGGAGAGGAAAGAAGGACAATGGAGCCGCATGAAGGAAGCATTCAGATCTACATTTGGTTTGCATAGTCTTTAGTTTTGAATGTTTCATTTTCATGGCTTTATTGAGTGTGTTCAGGATAGATCATTGCATTTTAGTTTTCATGATTGAGCTAGATTAGTTTTGATATATGCTTTGATGATTTTCAGATTCCTATTTACAGATATAACATATAACAATGTTAAATTTGCAAGTATGGTCATTGGTTATAGAGTTGCTCATACTAACAGACTAAATTATGTATCTAGATTATGCATACATAGTGCCTATGAGATGATTATGAATAATACTAAAATTGACATTTGCGAATGGTTAAAGGATGAACTACTAGATAATTTGAGGAAGATCAGAGGAGATAAGAAGGGAACCTTTAAATTTGGAAATCTGATTGTGTGTTTAATGCTTTACTTCTGAAAGGAGATTCCTAGTATTGGACATAAGGATTTTGGCTATGATATCTTTGTTGGAAAATAGATAAAGGAAGCAATTGCCAGTATGGGATTTGATAGTGACAAACTGGTAAAAGAGTATTTTAAAGATTTTCAAGCAAAAATGAAATAAAGGGAAAGGATTCCTCAAAGCATTATAGAGAAGTATGATGAAAAAATATGTTTTGTGATTAAAAGAGATGAAATTTGGATGGAGGCAGTTAGACCTAGAACTGTCTAGATAATAGAGATGGGCTGTGAGGTATATTCTCCCATCTTGGATTCATATGCTAAAATACCCCTAGATTCTCCACCGGAACTGACAGAGGAAATATTTTGAAATGCAGACACTATTGAGAAAGGTGTTGAAGTTAAGAAGCAGAGGACGGTAAGAAAGAAATTTATGAAAGATGCTTGAAAATTTGTAAAAGATGTTACAAAGCGATTAATGAGTCTTGGTGGTGTTTCTGCAAGTGTGCAAAAAAGAAAATCATCTAACAACAACCAGTAGCACATATCTTTCTTGTGGCTACTTCATTTGATTTTGACAATGATAGGGTAGCTAAATTCAGGAAAGTGGACAGAAAGAAAAGAAAACCCTCAGTGGCACCTACTCCATCTCCTAAGAAATCAAGAACACTTAGAAACAAACAACGGGTTGTGAGAGAGCCCAGTGGTTAGAAGAAGAAAGTCACTCCAAAGAAGAAATATGAACAAAAGGAACTAGATACTCTTTCACTAAAAGAACTGGTCAATGAAATCACTTAAGATGGTAATCTTAGTAATGTTAATAAATTTAATCATTCTTTCAAGGATTCAAATAAGGATACTATACATGAAAGTATTATTTTGTATTTGGATATATACAAAAAGGTCCTTATTAAGGTTGTAGATGTTCTACCTAATGATCTATACTTAAGACTTGAAGAAAAGAGAATGTTTGTAATGGAGTTAGACAAGAAATTGAAGGTAGAAGCTATTTTAGTTGTGCATCCTGTTAATTCTAAGAAGGAAATTGATGACCTTATATCTAAAGCCAATAGAAATGTTTTTGTGAGTGGTCACCGACAAGTTAGACTTATGGCTAGTAGAGTGAAAGAAATTGCAGATGAAACAACTAATAAATGGGATATATTTTTTGTTGATAAGGAGAATAAAGAAGAGAAAGATAGATAGAAAATTGATAAATCATTCACTAAAGTGTATCAAAAGATAGATAAAGGTAAAGGAAAGATTGGTAGTGTACCTGATATCATGGCTGAGGACAACTTACCACCACTGACACAAGACACCCCTCCAATAATTTTAGAGGCACCGGCACAAACAGATAGTTAGCCTGAAGAAGAGAAGGTAGAGGAAGTAACAAAAGATGACATTAATCTAGAGTAAAATATTCTTTTTACCATGAATGTGGACACTCAGGATTTTAATATTCCACTGGATAAGGAAACTGCAAAGGTAAAGAAAGATGAAGCTACAAATGTTGAGGTCTTTGAGTCACCAGTCAATACTATTGACTCTTATCTTAACACTGAAATACCAACAGAAGCAGAAACTAAAAAAGAAATAGGGCATGAACAAAATATATCTGAATAGAGAGAAAGGAAGGTTGAAAATAAGAATGAGGATAAGAGTGAAGATAAGAAGGAAGAAAAAGTGGACAAGGAAGAAGTAGTTAAGGCAATTGGACAAGTATCTAGAGAAGAAAATAAATTTATTGTACATCCTAGCACTTCTACTATGGATTATAGACCAACAAATGTTACAGATGTACTTTTAGATTCAATAAAGAGGATTACAGAATGCAATGCCTTAGAATTTAAGTCCATTGATGATACTTTACCAAATTTGCAAATGATTGCACTGACATGTAAAGTTGATCATATTGATGGATCTATAAGTAAATCGGACACTTTGTCCAAATTCATTGCTTCTAATATTCAAACTATGGATAAAATAGATGAAGTGATTGTTAAGGAAAGAGTGAACAAGGAGAAAGATGAATTCTTTGATAAGACAATAAAAGACTATACAAGAAAGATTGATTCTTTGTTACCGGCACTAAATTCCACCATTCTATAATACAAAGAGTTATATGAGCAAGCATGTAAGCCTCACCATCTAACCAAGGATATTGATAAGGAAATAAGGAAAACATAGGAGGAAATTGATGATATAGCTGATAATATGATTGGTTCTTTATAACTTAATTCAATTTTTGATCAAGAAATGGAAACCTATGAAGAAAAGATTGAGAAATTAGAAAGGGAGAAAGCAAGGCTAAGAATGAAAACCTGAGAGTTGAAGAACAAGCTTGGTCCTAGATTGGACAACTTATTAACACACTGGAATGAGCTATCTAAAATGACAATTCAAGGAGAAAGATCATTGAAGAAACAAATGCATTATCTCAACGACATGATCCAATAAAGTGAGACCATAATTTCTAACAGTACTAAGTTTTTGCAAAGTCTTAACTTAGCTTTGGCAGACATTTTCTAGATTGTTCATAATCAGCTACATGTTTCTATGTAAATTTTGAATATTTTGTATTCTTTCTGCATCCTTTGTCATTGATGTCAAAGGGGGAGTAGTGGTGTATGAGAAAAATGTACAGAAAAAGATCATTTACTTAGGGGGAGCACACTCAGTTTTTTTGGACTTCAAATTTTGGATAATAGTTTTTGGATTTTTTCTCATGAGTGTTGCCATTAATGCCAAAGGGGGAGATTGTTGGCATTATACACTCAAATGAGAATAGTTGATGTTTTAATTGATGGAAATTAACTGGTAGACATGGTTCACAGGTTAACCAAGTAGTAGACTTCACCTACTCACACCGGCAGTTACTACAAAGTTTATTCAGACCAGATCCAATTATACTGGCAACTGATTATACTAGCATCCAAAGCCAACATGAAATTAATATTATTTATATGAAATGTTTTGTAATGTATTATTATATTTGCATAGCTGGCATGATGCATTTTAAGGACTCATATATGTATGAGATCTTGTAGGTCATTTTTGAATGTAAGAATGTAATTAGCTAATGAATGTAAGCAGTATATGATAGCGAATAACTCTATATACATTTTGATGTAATTATGTTATGAGAGAATAAGCAGTAGAGCAGAGTGAAGCAAGGTTTATGGCAGAGGTATCTGACAAAGCTTAAACCGATATTGAATCCACCATTGCAGATGCTACTTTGAGCATTACATTGTCATTGGATTTAACCATCCAATTGTAGTCAGTGGGAGTCCATTTTTGTGTTGAACAGTGAGCTCTAGGTTGTTGGCCTTCTTGCATGTGTAGGCACCTATTGTACAAGTAATATTTATTCATATTGGCCAGTGAGTAAATATTGTGGGACACAAATCCCATCGAGGTTTTTCCCCTACTAGGTTTCCTCATTAAAATATCTATGTTATGGTGTGCATTGATGCTTATTCTTTTGTTTCTCTTTACTGCATTATTATTTGTTTACCGGTATATTAATTTGGATTATAAAGTTGCAAACAAGTTTAAATCTTTCATCAATCGATTAGACACTGATTCACCCCCCCCCCCTCTGATTGTGTTTGGGATTGTCCTAGCTTCTAACACATCCAATCGTCATGAATTTAGAATCAATATTCTTCAAAATAATCATGTCACACTTCTGAAGATTCCCAATGTGATACTAGGGCCGATTCCCAATGTGATACTAGGGCCAGACAACATGACTATGCAGAAGAAGCAATGGAAGTCATGAATGATATTAATGAAGGGGGTTTAGATTAGATTGTTTATTCCTTTTGTTGATTTTCTTCTTCTTTATTTCATTTTCATTACAAAATTACTTAGCTAGATTATAGTATTTGCTGATTTGCTCATTTTAAATCTAGATAATATGTGTAACTTGCCTATGAAACAACAAATGTTTATTATAACACATAACACATTCCCCCCTCACTTTCACATAATAAAATATATGCAAATAAATATCAAATGATTAACCTAAATTCTTATAAATTAAAAAAAATAATAGTAATGTATGTTATACAATTTGGAACTAGCATTAACTTCAACTTGATTGAGGAGGAACTATTTTCATAGAGTAAAATCAATTATAAACAAACTAAGTTAATATTTTGTTCATTATGCAAAAATGATAGAAAGTTTCAATCATAATAAAATGTGGAAGGGTTCTATTAATATTTTCTAAGTGGGACTTACTATGTATCTATCATTGTACAAGATAACTATTAAGAAATGTTCATTAGTGATACTGTCAGGGGTCCCACAGATACTAAGAGAGGGGGGTGAATCAGTATCTGACCGGTAAGTAGAATTTCTTAACTTAAGATATGCAAAACATAATATAACAATGTACGGGTATGCAAGACATAATGCAATAAATAGAATTAAGTACATCCACAGGAAAAGTACACCATAACACAAGATGTTAATGAAGAAACCCGGTGTGGGAAAAACCTCGGTGGGATTTGTGATGCACAATATTCACTCACTGGCCAATAAGAGAATATTACTTACAATAGGGGCCTGCACATGCAGGAAGGCCAACTACCTAGAGCTCACTGCTCAATGGGAAGTCTCACTAACTTACAATAAGGATTATACAAATCTAATAACTTGTACTACTTTACAATAGCATCTTCAATGCCTGATTCAGTACCAGTTCTTGCTTTGTTCATTACATATACCCTTGACCTATATTTTGCACATTAGGTCTATCTATTATTTTCCTTATACATCTACATCCCTCTTACTAATGTCTATAATGATCTCTTTTATATATAAGAGTCATTTTACACTTTTCCAAGTTGGCTGACAAAAATAAACAAAATATTGTATAACAAAATCCTATCGGCCTCTGTGCTGGTATACTTCTTTTCTTCTGTACTGGTATACTATCTTTTCTTTTGTGCTGATGTAGAGTGTGATCTTTTGATGCTGGTATAATGTCTTTGCTGGTGCGATAGGATTGTAAGGTTGCCATCAATGACAAAACCTTCAATCACATACAATGTCTCATTGGAGTGTGCATATGACAACAATCTCCCCCTTTGGCATTGATGGCAACACTCATGAGAAATTTGTAGTCTAAAAGCTGTTACCAAAGATGTGTGTGCTCCCCTTGAGCATATGATTTTTGTGATTTGAATTTTCTCATCCCACTACTCCCCCTTTCGCATCAATGACAAAGGTTGTCAAGGTGTCAGTAGAGTTTGTAGTTTTAACTATCCATAAATTCATCCTTATAGCTAGGTAGTTATAATATGAAAAAGATCTCCTAAAATCAAGTTTATACCATCCATAAACTTCTTACTATTCTTTATTGTTTTCTAAGTTCTCTTTATTGTACCAGTGAGTTGCTACAAATGCTCTACCGGTGTTTTGCTTCCTTGTATTAATTCCTCAGAAATTTCTTTCCGTGGAGATGCTAGATGGTCCAATCTTGGACATAGTTTAGATCTCAAGTGTTTTGCCTTATTTATTATCCTTTCTTTCTCCTTTTCCAGTTTGAGTAGTTCATCCTCAAAATTTGTTATTTTACCCTCAAAAACTAATAGTGTATTAGGTGAGTTGACAAAGTTGTTTGCAAGTTTATTTATCTCATCCTATACCTTGCTTATTTTCTTGTCAGTATCTACAGTCAAAAAGTTTAATTTACAGGTATCTTTATATAGATTTTTGTATTCTTTCAACAAATTGCATAGTTCCAGTAGAAGTGTGTCCATTTCTCTATTACACTTCTTTATTTCCTCATCAAAGAATTTCTATTTCTCAAGTTCTACCTTATCCTTTATTGACTCTTCCTTTATTTTCTCAATGTTCTCTAAGATATATTTACATAGTGTGTCCAATTGCCCTAAGGAATCTTTGTTATCTATATTACAGTTAGGTGCAATTACCTTCAAAATTGGTATGGAATCATCAATTTCTTTGTAAGCTTGTGAGCTGTAGTCGGTTATTTTCTTGATAGAATCAAGTAATACCTTAGTCACATTTGATTTGTATGCTGATGATGATCCAACAATCTGAGTACCGATGGAAGTTACCATGCTTGTCTTGACCTCTGGTAGGTCAGTTTGTGTTTGCATTTCTTTGAGCACTAGTTTTCCTACTTCACTGGTTGCTGGTGGCACTGTTTCCTTATCAACTTATTCCGATGGCTGTTGTTCCATTTGTGCCTCAGTCTATGACTCTACCTTTTGCTTTTTATCTTCTGCCAATTTTTCTATTTCCCCTGTTACCGGAGGCTCACTAGCCATATCTAACTTATCAATTGAATCTTTATCTACTACTATGTTGATCTCCTAAGTATCAACATTGACAGTATATAGAACTTCAGAATTAGGATTATTATCCTCTACATCCATACTTTTTGTTGTTGGTTGATCTTCAGTAGTTGTTGTTTTCACCGGTGGAGTGTTTAAAGAAGGTGGGGGTAAATTGTCTTTAACTTTGATGCTTGGTGGTCAACCAACTTTACCTTTCCCATTATCTCTATCTTTCTGATATACCTTTATAAGTTTAGGGTTCCTGTACTCTTCTTGTTTTTCTTTCTCAACCAAGAATATATCCCATCCATTTTTAGTTTGCTCTATTACTTCATTAACTCTTCTTGCCATTAGTGAAATGTGTCGGTGTGCAGTAGAGAATACTAACCGGTTTGCTTGAGCAATCAAATCATCAATTTCTTTAGGAGAGTTTACCGGATATACAACAAGTAGCTTCTCAATTTTTATTTTCTTATCCAATTCTATCACTGCTTGTCTTCTTGCCTCAAGTCTTTTGAATAATTCATTAGGAATTTCACTTACTACTTCCATCAAAAATTTCTTGTATATATCCATATGTATTATAACATTGTTCTCAACTTGCTCTTTTTCATCAGCAGTTAGAGTGTCATATATTTTCTCTATATTCTTTAGTTTACCTTCCTCTATGACTTCATTTCACAGTATATCAAGATGAGCCAAATCTTCATTTGTCCTTTTCTTCTCCTTGGGTGTCAGTTTCTTCCTTGGTGTGGCCTTTTTAACCGGAGATCTCACTGCTTGTTGCTTTCTCTTTGTCCTTCTAGGTGAAGGTGTGCTTGCCGGTGAGGGATCTCTTTTCCTTACAACTCTTTTAAAAGTTGCAGGCATATTAGTTTCTTAAGAAGTACCTACCGGTGATAGGTGAGTTTCAGGTTGTAGAGCTGCTAACTCATCCTTTGTTATGCCAGTTTTCTCCAATACATCTTCCTTCATTGCTTTTTCTTATCTGGAACCTTTCCTTACAACTGCCTCAACCTTTTTCACTCTTTTCTTTGATTGTATTTGACTCTCTATGGTTTCTGCACTTCCAAATACTTCTTATTTAGGTTCTCTGGGGGCTTCCAGAAGTGCTTTGGCATATGTTTCAACTATGTGATCTTCTATTTCATATCCCATCTCAGTTACCCAAACTATCCTTGGGATGACTGCTTCCATCTAGATTTCATCTTTCTTGATGACAAAGCATATATCATCTTTGTATTTGTCTACAATCTTCTATGACAATCTTACTATTTTCTTCATTTTATCTTTTAATGCTTGAAAGAAGTCATTGATATTGTTATCCTTGTTCTCACCCATGTTATTGAATAGTTTTGTCAATTGTTTGCCTACCGGTATGTCATATCCAAGTTCTTTGTAACCTATACCACTAACTTGTTTTGTTAAGTGTAGCATTAGGCATACCAACAAATTTCCAAATCTGAAAGTTCCTTTCTTATCCTTCTTGATCTTTCCAAGATTGTCAATTAACTCGTCCTTTAACCATTCACATATGTCAATCTTTGTATTATCTGTTACTATATCATAAGCACTCTTAATGCATAAACTTGAAACTGAATTTAGTCTATTAGCATGAGTTTGCTTTATACCCTAATATCATACTAATGAATCTCACATTGATATCTTTTATATCATTAACCCTTAGAGACCTCTTGTCAAATGTTGCACCAGTTAGGTCTATAACTAGGTCATTGGAAACTTTCTTAGTTTTATCTAGCCTTTTACCGGTGGCTGGTAACCCTGTGACAGCTTTCACAACTTCCTTGGTGATCTTATGGATTGCATCTAACCAGAAAAATTCTCCATGTACCCTGCTTAAAACTATCCTAATCACATCCTTTGGAAATTTAGGAATGCTAAGGATTTCTGTAAATCCTAGGGCTTCAATGATTTTGTGTTCATCCTTTACTTTGTCACTATTATCACATATCATGGTTTTATACATTGTTTTAATTTCCTCATTTCCTAAATCTTCAATGTTGTAATGGATGTACATTCGGGGGTCTTCCGCAAAAACTACTACCTTAGGGATTTGAGAAAAAGCACCTAAGGTATCATCCTTCTTTGCCATCTCGGGAACTAACTGAAATACAGGCCCAGGTCTTTTTATTACTTCAACAATAGTAGGGTTTGTTATGTATTCAATTGTAGAAGTGGTTGCCATGACTAAATACCTTTTACTACCTTGGATGGATGATTGCTTGGAGTGTGTTTGCTTCTTGCTTGAAATGCCTTAGCTTGGAGTCTTCACGCTCTCTAAAAATTTGAAATCTTCGATGAAATGAAATGGAGCCAAAACCTTAACTTTATAATGTCTATTCGCCATCTACCATATTAATTGAATGCCAGTTAAGTATTCACTTAAAATTATTTTGTCAGTAATGAGTAATTTTTCAACTTCTTATCTCTTAACCGAGGGAATAATAGCACATGCATCAGTATATTGCCAAACCCTCAAGGAAATTTCCTTTAATTTGATGAAGAACTTCCTACTGGTGGAGCACTGCTCTATCCTTCTGGTGAAGTAATACTCTATTCTACTGGTGGAGTGATGATTGGTTCTACTAGTGGAGGAGTATTCCCAATATTTAGATCAGCTTTCCTAATCCATTGTTTTGAGAATTCCTGCTTAACCTCTTCAACTTTTTCTTTACCTTTCAAGTTAGTACTTTTGTTGTCTACCAGTGTTCCTTTACTTCTACAAAATTTAGCAATATGTCCAATCTTGTTGCATGCATAACAAGTTACATTATTTTTTTGAATAGCTTTCCCATAACCTATGCTAGTTTGTGTTCTACATTGATTAGATAAATGTCCAAATCTTCCATAAACATAACATCTCACATTCATTCTGCAGTTTTCAGAGTTGTGACCAATTTTGTTGCATTTTGAACATTGACTGGTGAGTGTGTTGATATTCTGACAATTTCTAGATCTACATTCATTTGCTCCATGACCATACTTATTATAGTTAAAGCATTTACCATTGAATTTATAAGCATTGGGTTATCTTACTGGTTTATTGTGATCTTGAGTGTTTGCAGTACGGGAGCTTTCACTAACTTCAAAGCCAATTCCAGAAGTATCACCTTTAGGTTTTTGATTCTTCAGCAAGGTGCCAAGTTCCTCTGAACTTTTCTTGAATTTTTCTTTGTGTTGATTTGCAGTTTCTAGTTCTCTTTCCAAGATTTCTTTTTGTCTCATTAGTTCATTTGAGTCATTCTGAGTATGCATCAGATCTATCTTCAACATGTCATTTTCATAGCTAAGTCTTGTATTTTCATTTGCTGCATCACTTAGTCTTCTGGTCAATTCTTCTTCATTCTTCTTCCTATCCTCAATATCTTTGCAAAATCTCATAGTCATATCCTGCATTTCATTTTTTGTTGTCATGATCTCTTGTTTCAACTTGCTTATCATATCATTAAGTGATTCCTTTTCATCATTCTCATTTTGCAATTTTTCACAAAGTTCTCTTCTCTTATTTCTTGCAATAGTAAAATTTTATTGAAGTGCCTAAATGATATCCTATGCTACCCTTAAGTCATCTTCTATGTTTGATATTTTTCAATTTTTCAACATCATAGTCTGTAGGAGCTCCTTCAAGTTGCTTCATCATATTTTCCATCTTTACCGATGTCAAGATCTTCCTCAAGCTGTTAGGGTTCTAAAAATAGAGGACACAGCTCTGATACTAATTGTTAGGGGTCCTACAGATATTGAGAGGGGGGGGTGAGTCAGTATCTGACCGGTAAGTAGAATTTCTTAACTTAAGATATGCAGAACATAATATAACAGTGTACCGATATGCAAGAAATAATGCAATAAACAGAATTAAGTACATCCACATGAAAAGTACACCATAACACAAGATGTTAATGAGGAAACCTAGTGTGGGAAAAACCTCGGTGGGATTTGTGACCCATAATATTCACTCACTGGCCAATAAGAGAATATTACTTACAATAGGGGCCTGCACATGCAAGAAGGCCAACTACCTAGAGCTCACTGCTCAATGGGAAGTCTCACTGACTTAAAATAAAGATTATACAAATCCAATAACTTGTACTACTTTACAATAGCATCTTTAATGCTTGATTCAGTACCGGTTCTTGCTCTATTCTTTACATATACCTTTGACCTATATTTCACTCATTAGGTCTGCCTAATATTTTCCTTATACATCTACATCTCTCTTACTAATGTCTATAATGATCTCTTTTATATATAAGAGTCATTTTACAATTTCCCAAGTCGTCTTACAAAAATAAACAAAATATTGTATAACAAAATCCTATCAGCCTCTGTGTTGGTATACTTCTTTTCTTCTATGCCGGTATATTGTCTTTTCTTCTATGTTGGTGTAGAGTGTGATTTTCTAATGCCGATATAATGTCTTTGCCGATGCCATAGGATTGTAAGGTTGCCATCAATGACAAAACCTTCAATCACATACAATGTCCCATTGGAGTGTGCATATGCCAACATATACATATGACCCCTTTAAATACATTCTATATTAAGGACCCAAGGAGTCAAAGGAAAGGAAAATTTTGTAAGCATGATAACGTATTGTATTATAGAAAAATATAATATGATAAGCTAGAGATAGTCATCAAAGCATGTTAAAGGACTGACCCTACAATAAACTAACAATGAGGATAGTCATATATGCTAGATATAAAATATAGAAGAATATGAAAAAAAGATAAGAATAAAGGTATATGGATAAGAATACAAAAAAATTTTAGAAAAAATAAACATGGATGAGTATATAAGGAAGATAAGATAATTTAAGTTTATAAACCATAAATGTATATATTGAATGTTGTTTGTGGGGTACAAAAATTATAGGAGAACATCCCAAAATATAGAAAGAAAGATCATATTAACATGTACACAAATAATTTTCATCATAAGGATCGTAGTTTGTAATCTTAAGATCTATACATAATGAGAAACTTGCCTATAAAACAAAGATATGTAGTCACTATAACCAGTTAAAGATCATATAAGATATATACATGATGTGATATATTTAAGAGAATGATAAGTTAATTTAAGTAGAAAGGTGATCATAAATTGTAAATAATATTTTTGAGGAAAAAGATCAATCAAAACTATAATAAGATCACATAACCTAGAGAAACATACACATAAAGTGATCAATGTGACATTTGATAATAGCATTGAACATAAAAAGGTGAAAAGTTAAACCAAGAGATAAAACACACAATACAAATTTTATGTTGTAGAAAATATTGAAGCTAAAAAACATAAATAATATAACCATAAATAGTAAAAATAATAGAGATATATAATGTAATAAATAATAAGATCCTCTATGTACGAAAAAAGGATAACTACTATTAAATGCATGTACCTAAGTAAACTTAAGTAAAGTGTAATAATATCCATGATGAATAATTATTTACGCCAACACCCACCTTAAGTGCAACTTAGGGGAATGCACTTAAGTCTACAATGCAACTAAGCAATGCAAGATGGGTCCCGGCTACTAGGCCATGTTAGGTACCCATGTACAAATGCAAATGCAATCTCCAATAAAGTGAGGAGAGAGAAAAATCCAATGGGAAAAAACCCTCCCCCAAGAGAGAGATGATGAAAGAACACAATGCTCTCAATGATGAATGAGTAGAACAAAACTATGTCCCCCCATAAGAGAGAAGAAGAGACCATGAAGCCCCCCCTCAATGTCGAATCTCCTGCAAAGATGGTCCAATGATGATGACCAAAATACCTCCCCATAAGGAAGAAAGAGAGCGAATGTTGCACCAATAATGTCAAAGTGTGACAAAACTAGGTACCAAGTCAATGATGATGAATCACTTGCTACAACAAAATGAAGATCAGGCATGGAGACAACCTGTTGTGAGCATCATCTAGATACTCAGAAATAGTGGAAATATCAGTACAATCCAAGTCTCATGGGAGCCATTCACAAATGTGTACAATCTAAGTCTCAACTAGAGCCATGCACCAAGTCTCACAAGATATTCCTAATCTACGTGTACAATAGAATTACATCAAATAGTCAACAATGACAAGATACAAAGAAGTGTGGCACTTTATGATAGTGCGAGTACAACATTGCTCAAGAAAGATCATATATCATGATAAAATATTCAAATATGAAAACATGAAAATGATGCCACCAACAAAGAAGCCCTATAGAATACTGCAGATTAAGATGCCTCCAAATGGAATTTCACCAAGAGATACAAATGAACAACTTACCCCCCATAAAAAGATCATGTTGGCACTTACAAATAATATCAAAGTGGACTTCTAATTTCAACTTACAACTTCTCAAAATGAGATCTAAGAGACTTCAACAAATACTACTAGTGATCTAAACTAAGATCCAAGCAAAATGCAAGTACCGAATATGCCAAGAATGGCCAAATACTAAAAGTACAATTTCTATTCAAAATCACTCCAAACAGATGGAAAATTATGAAAGTAGATGAAAAAATATGCACTTTAAAAAAAATGACACTTGAAAAGGAGTTCATATGAGCCCAAACGAAGCCTCCGAAGTTGTAAAAATTAGGATTTCATGATTTCCAAAAACCCTATATCCAAAAATCAGAAAAATCTTGCACCATTGTATAGATCATAAAATTCTACCCCAAAACAAAAACAATTGCTCGAAAAAAGGAGTCTGGATGAGTGAGATATCACTATTTGAAAATTGCCTGCAAAATTATAATTTTTGGAAAATTTCCGTCATAGCTTCAAACTTCAAATGTCTCTAGATTTGGCCTCCAAAGTCCAATTTGGATGAAAAAAATGGCAAAACTAACTTTCTTGCACCTCCTCAATCCAATGGTGACATTAGATTTGACCCATCAAGCTTCAATAATAACTTGCAATAGAAAACTCCAAAATGCAAACCTCAAATAACATCAAATTTCTCTCAATTGGAAAACCAATGACACTCTAATGGCTCTGATACCATGTGAGACATGGACCAAATCTGATACAATGTGATATTTTTCCAAGATCAAGAGCTCAATGAAATGTACAAAATAGAGACACAATATAGGACAAGAATAAACTGTATTCTCATCAATAGAAAATGATCAATAGTTCAAAATTACATACAATGTAAATGAGCTTGCTTATATAGGCAAGGCTTATGGATATGTGAGCACATAAACATGACATGTGGCTCAATAAGAAACAAGGGTAGGTAGAAAATAGGTGTGGGTAGGTAGGAGAAACAATATAATATTCCACATGAGGTGGAATGTAACAACAAGATAAGATCAACACCATAAAAGGTTGAAATTCTCCTACACACACTATCCCAAGGTGGCACAAACACCCAAGTGTCTTGTACCCAAACTAATATTAAATGCATGTACCTAAGTAAACTAAGTAAAGTGTAATAGTATCCATGATGAAAAATTATTTACACCAACAATAATTCTGAAATGTAAGAACAAATATAGGTGAAAAACTATATGAATAAACTATCCTATTCTTAAATCTATTATGGAAAATAATAGAGATCATCAATATCCTGAAAGGTAACATCATCCTTTTCAATGATATTATTTTCATTTTCAATCACATTAGTTGCTTCTTGATTGAAATTTATTCTTTTTGAATAATTAATTCCATTAAGTAGAACTACAAGAATTTTCCTACAAACCCAAATTTTAATTTTTGGTAGTTGTTGGATATATTGATTTCACATCTAATGAATCATCAAATTTTTCTTTGGAATCAATGATGGATGTCCTTAAACATGAAAGACTCATTTTTTAGAAAAATACTATTTTTTTTATTTGGTAGAAGAAATGATGATATTTAATAGCTTGATTGCTTCACATATTTCATTTTATAATTCCTTTTGTTCTTCTAATATCCTTGATGAATCTAGTATGAATATATTTATCACACTTGTATGGTAGATCCTTAAGAGTTGGGATATAAGAACCTAATGCATAGTAAATAAGTTACTCTATAATAGGATTATAGGAATCTCATGGATTTTTTACAAAGTATAAGTTGACTTTGAAATAATATTATGTTTATTTACAAAGAGTTACTCTCTAGTACAAAACATCAATTGTGAAAGAGCTACATCTATAATTTCTTCTTTACCCATATATCTTGTACCCTTACTAGGCACATGACCTGATCAATTCTCAAAGCAAGAACATTATCATTTTTTTATTCCAACCAATATATTATCTCACCAAAAAATAATTTTAAATTATAGAAAACCTTCTAAGAACTATACCATGAAGAATTTTTTCAAATAATTTTTAAAAAAGTCACACCAAGTGCAAATAATATTATAAGGATCAATTGATGTTTCGATATTTATGAATTATTTATTGTTACAATTTGACCTCATTTATTCGTGAATTAATTTTTTTACTTAACAATTCTTTCTTTATTTCATCATCTTTCTACATCTATATTGACATATATAAATCTCAAGTTAACGAACCAACATGTGGATAGTACAATGAAATATATATAAGAACAAGGAATTGCATGGGATATATATGTAGTTCCTCAAATGTGTAACTTGCATATGTAACATAGAAAACCATTAAATTTGAATCAATAATCCATTAGTTATATGTGTCCTAATGTATATAAGTTTCCCTTTAATTACTTAAGAGATAAGAGTTGCCACTACCTATATTGTATTTGATACATGGTTCCTATAAGGATAAAATAGATAATATGATCATGATTTATCCCACAACATGAAATAGACCTTAATGATAATTTAATTCAAATATATTCATCTCAAAATATCATCATAAGGGTAGGAGATTACGAAGATGAAACTCTTGATTAAATATTATGCACACAATCCTCTATATTTTATGTGTATGAGAATCATAATATTAATAATTCATAATATATTCATCAACAACTATTTTATCAATAGCAATCTTGTTATAATATGTAGAAGAATAAAATGATGGTCTATATTTATGCACATTAAAGATCAAAGCATCTTGACCTAAATATTCTTTAAGTGAATTCACATTCCTTTAATAGAAGATAAACTATTAATGTGAATACTCATTATTTAGATAAGATAGATTGTTTGTAATATCTATTATGAAATTTTATTTTTTTCTTTCTTTTGTGCATGGGGTTGCATTCTTATATCCTAGATAGCAGTTTCTATTCTAGATGGCCCATCGTCTTTCTATACATTTGTGCATCTTTGAAATGTGCAGAAAACTGGTTGTTATGCTAGAATAAATGTAAAATAAGGTATCAATTGCTATCATAATATTGTAACACAAATAATCTTATCTACTATTTGCAAAGGAGAGATAAGCACTATGATTTTACTCCATTCCTATGAAATATTATGATAGTGAGGTGTGGGTAGGTAAAATATTTTACTATTGATAAAATAAACAAATTTTATGTATATTAAAATTAGAGCATGAGAAAAATAAATAGCAAGCCATATTTGGAATGTGGACATAGGGAAGAACCTAACAGTGAACTCTAAAACTGACTATACTAGACAAGAGTGTTGGGTGTGCATGTTTGGAGGTTATAAAGAATCAAAAGATAGCCAAAAATGGAATCAATAGTTTCTATAAATATATCTCTTAAACAAATGAGTCAAAATAGATGATATAGTTGGTAGGTTCCTTAGTCCTAAGGCTTTCATCAGTCTAAAATGTGAGATTATTTGTTAATTTCTACTTTTATTTTCTATAAAATCATTTCTTTGAATTCTATCCCTATACACACATAAAATATGAAGAAATGATTGTTTTATATAGGGCCTTACCTAATTCAAACCTCATGTAGTTTTCACAATTCTGCGACTATAGTAATGAGATAGGATGTGTGTCCTAACAACGATAGAGGTTTAGCAAATGGAAAATGCTAAAATTTCAATATATTACCCTAGGTATGAAATCCTATCATATAATATCACATAAAGTCTTGATATCATAATCATGAAGTCCTACAACATGTTACTACGTATACATAAATTGATATAATTGATAATAACTATTTTAGTAGATTTAAAATCTTGAATTCTTGAATCATGAACTTGAAATTTACTTGTTTATTTGTTGTTTGAATGTCTATATTCTTGTTCATCCTTTGAATATGATAGATTATATTTCTAGAACATGCGAAAGGGAGTTGTATTTATATCTAACTTACACCTTTTTCAAAATAACTTTTTGGTATAATCTAATAAAGAAAGGTTGTATTGTGAAAATTGCACTTTGATTACAAGTTCATCCCTCAAAATTTGAGTCCATATTGATGGGATGTGCCCTATTCTAACAAAAAGGCCTAAGAATAGATGAAATAACGTAGCTTTCCATTATGCTCATGAAATCAAGCACATACACATATAATCAGTCACACATAGAAAATGAGATATAAACCTATACTGAAATTGTTAAGGTTAACAAGTTATGATGCTACATTTCTCCCCCACAATAGAGAAGTTTAAAACTTACATACATACACATGATAAATTATAGAGAAGCTAAATATCATTTCATATGAACATTGAAGATACTAGATGACTCCAAACTTAGAATAGAAATAATACCCAAAAAATAAACAAAATGGACCACAACAAAAGCATAGTTATGAAAAAGGCCAATTTACAACAAATAGAAGAAGGAATCTATGCATATTGAATAATGTCATAACAAGGTTGGTCCCTTTACATTGTTATGACAACAAAGTTCTGAAGTGTCATCCAAATAAAACTATATAAATAAAATACACACCAAGTAGAACATCGTAGGAGAAAACATTACATGCAAGAAAACACAAAAAGGCAAAAGGTATTGCAGATATGAGCTAGTCTATAGTAAATTGTCTACCTCCAATCTTCCTCATCATGACCAAATGGAAAGAAATATTCTAAGGAGCTACAATAACAAATATTCTAACGAAAGTAAACAATAACAAATGAATTGTGTACTCAACTAAGAAAAATTATTCTAAGAAATGAAGCAAACTTTAATCTAATTATATTAACAACTATTTTTGAAGAAACAAAAGGTGGACCTAACCTTCCCATCATGTCTACAATGGCTCTTCCTTCCCATACGGTGGTTTCAAAAATTGATGATGGTGCTTCTCGTGCTAAACCCTTAGCCTCTATCACTCCTATTGTGGATCTTGGTGGCAATGCCACTAGTGTGGCAAGCTTGTGTGTCTCCTCCCATGTGGGTGAAGCTGTGAATAATGTTTCATCCCACCCCTATGCCCTTATCATTGGAAAACCACAATGTGTGCGGCTTCTTGGAAAGTTGCCAAATGTCCTCGTTGGTACAACTGTTGGGCTAAGATAGATTGGTGAGGCTCTGAGGTCATGATATGGGAGTCAGTCATTTGGTGGTTGATCCATTCCCATTGCAAATGTCATTTCAATTAATCAGAAAGAAGAGATGGAAGATGAAATTATTAATAATATTTATGTTTTGTCCAAACATGGTGTGACATGTCAGTTTAGGGTTTTTTGGCCCAATCTCCCTCAACTACTTCCTTGGATCTCTGAACATTATGAGCCTCTTATTACTGGTAAAGTTCATATTTTCCCCATGGCTAAGGGGTTCTTTATTGTAAAGTTTGATTATGCTCAGGATAGAAATAAAATCTCCTGTGATCATTATTTTAGTTGAGAGGACAAATTTTTGTTGATGATTAAGCCTTGGCACTTGGATTTCAACCCTTCTTCTGAAATGTTTAATAAGATCTTGATTTGGGTTTAGATTCCTAATCTCTTCCTTCATTTATGGGTTGAACCTCTTTTAGAAGAAGTGGGTAAAGCCCTTGGAGAATTTTTTATGGTGGATGACGAATCACCTGGTATTTTTCACTCCTCCTTTGCCCACATTATGGTTGAAATGAATGTTTCAAAGGGTCTACTTATTGAGATTTTACTCAAATCTTCTAAGTGTTGTTGGGCTCAATCTTTGGACTATGAAGGAATTCCCTTTTGGTATAGAAGATATTTTAAAACAGGTCATGCGACAACACAATGCCAATTTGAGAAAAAGGATATGCAAGCTACGTGGTGGAAATGTGGTTTTCAACAACATTATATGGTTGAGAATAAATCTAAGCAACATAGAAGTTTTTCTTAGGTGGATGAAATGGACTAATAGGGTCTTGGGGAATCCTCTCTAAAGGTCACAATTGGTGGGGTTGTTGATGTTGTGAAAGATTATCATATTGAAACCCCTAAAGAGAGAGAGATTGGGAATTAGGATAAAATTTACAGTGACAAAATCTCGACCATCAAATCTCATGGCTTTTTGGATATTGCCATGCCTATTGGGAGGAAAAGAAATGAATCTATAATAGTAGAGAATCTTTTTACAGGCAATCGTTCCCAATATAATGGTGGTCTTTTGCTAGCATGGAATGGTATGGTAGTGCAAGTGGAAGAGGGTTGGATTTCCGATAAGGGTAAGAAATCTAAGTCCTCCAAGCCTTCTTTTGACATGACTCTCTCCCACAAGAGTAGGTCTAAGTGTAAATATTGATGGTTCTTGTTTGGGGGTTTGTTTTAGACAGGATTTTGGCTATTCTTTTTGTAGCTTTTGTTTTAGGTTGTGGGAGCCTAGTTTTAAAACCCATGTTTTTGGATATGGGAGACATTTTTACCCATGTTTGTCTAGTGCTTTCAATTTATTTTTGTTAAAACAACATTCTAGTTGAGGGTTCCAGATCCATTGAAAATCTGGTTGTAAAGGGTTTCAGGTCCCTTCAAAACCTGGTTTTGTCTTAATCAAAAACTAGAACAGTGTTGCACATCAAGTGAGTCCCCTTAGGTAAATACTCAATCACAAATTCACAAAATTAAGTTCAACTTAGAAATGAATCATTCTTCATTGATGATGATCTTCATAAAAGGAAACACAACTAACAACATGAGGATAACGAAATCGCTAACCATCTTAGGTGAAACGGTTTCCTTATTTATATAAATTCTCTATGACTACTACATCTTGATCACAATATCTAAGGAGAGATTGATTAATTAAAAAAGGAGCACAAAATAACTAAGGGTCCTATTAGGAATGCAACTTCTAACACCTATCCTATCGCATAAATATCCATTACATGGGATCCAACAAACAACTTATTGATACATGTTTAAGTAGTTAAATTCACAATGAAAGAGTTCCATGTGCAAGTGATTCTTTTGAATAGTCCAATTTGTTTTAGCTGCAATTTAACCAAATCAATACTTGTTTTGTAAAGGCTGCAAGAACTGGAACATTGAATGCTAACAAGAAAAATCATCTCAAGTCCAAAGGAAAGGCTGCAAAATTTGTTAGCATATATAACACCAAATAATCATAGCAACTTAACATTTTAATCACATCATGCACATATATATTAGATTAATGTTATCATCACCACACAAAAGAATTGTTAAATAAAGTCTTAACATAACCACTTTTTGGTATGTCTTGATTTGCAATGAGTGAATCTTCTTCTCAAGGAGAGGTTTTAAGACCTTCAAAAGTAAATGGATGCCTTGCTAAGAATGATTATAGACCTATTCCTATGATCCAACCAAAATTCATTCAGGAAGACATCAACTACTCATCTAATCATGCCTTAATATGTAAGTTCATGGGGCTTCGACAGTCTCTACCCTTTTTGGAATTTTGGGCTCGACATACTTGGAACCTAAAAGGAGAAATGGAGGTATTGTTAGTGGCTAATAGTTATTTTATGATGATCTTTTCATACATGTTAGACAAAAATAGGGCATTTGAAGGGGACCCTATCTCTATAATCAAGTGGGTCTTTTTAATAAGCCATTGCATGCTAGATTTAATCCTTCCAAGGAGCTTCCATCAAAGTTTCTAGTGTGGGTATGGCTTTCTTAGTTCCCCTGGAATTTTGGAGAAATGATATTTTTAATTTAGTCATGACACAACTTGGCAAGCATTTTGGCCATTTGAGACAAGCCATGGACAAAAAGGTAATTACCTATGCCCACGTATGTGTTGAACTTGATTTAAGTAAGCCTTTGCATGATTCTATGCAAATCCATCTAGGATTATACTCTTGGATCCAACAATTAGATTATGAAACCCTTACTTTCCATTGTTGAATTTGGCACGAATATGGGCTTTTGTAGTGAATGTGTCCAAAAAACAACCATCTAGGGATTACAAACAATTTATCCTCATTACCATTACCTAAGTAGGATAAAGGTAAAAAACCAGTTACAAAAGATAAAGAAGGTTTTATTTCAGACAAAGTAAGAATTAGGGGAATAGGTCAAAATAGAACCCTTAAGGACAAACAAAGTGATGAGGTTTTTAATAGATTTGATGGTTTACAAGACCTAGAAAATTTTGATAATGCACTTGTAGGTATGCTTACTGATTCAAATATTCAGGTTATGGATCAAATTAATAATGATAAGGTTATTACTCCTAATGGAGGTGCCCTGGATACAAGTCATGATGTCCAAATCGATTTAGACACCCTTTTGTCAAATTCAGGTGAGCTAGATGTTAATGGTAGCAAATTTGCTCCTACTTCTTCAAGTGTTATTATCTTAGAAATTAATATGAATAAAGACTTTATAGAGATCATTAAAGGAGGAGGAACCTCAGCTGCTGCGGATCCAAAAAAAGACTAGGAAAAAGGTCCTACAGATAAGCCCCCCCTCACTACAAAGGGGAGGAAGAATGATTAGGAAAAGGTTAAGCTTATAGGATAGACTTTGGTGGAGTTTAATATTGTGAAGACCTTAGACTCCCATTTATTGCCTTCTAATAAATAATTGTCCTCTGATGGAATGTTAAGGGGTTAAAGATAGACAAAAGGCTATTTTAGATTTGATCAGATCTGATTCTCCTAATGTGGTGTTCATACAAGTAACTAATTTATCAGTTGATGGTATGCTTAATAAGGTTCCTCGAATTTGGGCTTGAATTCAACGTCAGTACATCATAAGTATGGATAATTTAGGTGGTATGGCTTTCCTCTAGGATCCATAGATGTTAAGGCCTCTTCAGTGGATTTCTTGCAGGTAATCTATTTCCATGCTTGCTATGAATTATGAATCTAGTGAAAATTTACTCTTCACTAATGTTTATGCCCAACTGATTTGGTTGGAAAGTTTGTGCTTTTCTCTCATATTAGATATGTTAGATCTCTTGCCCCCCATTTTTCTTGGATTTTGGTAGGGTATTTCAATGCAATCTCCATTCTGGAGGAAGAAGGTGTGGTAATGCTCGGCTTGATTGTTCTGCAAGTCTCGTAAGGGATTATATTGAGCTTCTAAGGGTTTTGGATGTTAAGACAACTGATGGGATCTTCACTTGGAATAATAGTAGATGTGGTGAGGAGGCAATAGTCAAGAGGCTAGACATATTCTTGGTCTCTTTCTATTGGATAGGTGATAACAAAATTATTAATTCTGAGATTTGAGACTAGAAAGGGTCGAATCACTAGCCAATTAAATTAACTACTTGGGTCTTTCAGGCTTCTAAAAATTCTTCTTTCAAGTTTTAGCTTATGTGGCTTTTTGATTCCTCGCTTTAGGACCTTATGGTTGTGTGGTAGTAGGAGGGAAGAATTTCCTATGATACTATGATGTACTCTTTTGTCAAGGAACTTCAATATGTCAAGCATAGGATTAAAAGGTGGAATGAGTCTTGTTTTAAAAATATTTTCATGGATAAGATTCAAGCTCAATCTCAAGTGGATGGTATAAACTGGAAAATTAGAGATCAAGGCCTTTTAGAGGAGTTTTATAAATAAGAGTTAGTTTTTGTAAAAGAGTTGGAGGAGCGGGAGCTGTAGGAGTAAATCTATTCGAAATAAAAGTCTTGTATTGATTGGCTCCAAGAAGGTGATAGGAATTTGTAGATTTTTTATAGTTGTATGAATGATAGCAAGTGTGGTAATTCTATCACTTCTGTCATTTCCTTTAAGGGTTACCTTCTCTCTTCCTATAAAGACTTTTCTCAGGAGGCCATTAGATTCTTTCAAGCCCTATTTAGAGAAAATTCTCCACCTGCTGTTGGGGAAGATGAGTTAGTGGTAAGTAGCATTCCCTCTATTATTAGTGTTAAGATCAACATGAAACTTTCTAGGCACATCACTCTACAAGAACTTGAAGAAGTGGTATTTGGAATGAAGAAAGGAAAAGCACCTGGTCTAGATGGCTTTCCTATTGAATTTTATCAATAATTTTGGGAGGTGGTCAAACATGATCTATTCAAGGTATTATAGGAATCTTATAGAAACAAGAATATGTTAAGGGATTTGAATGCTACATTTATTTCTCTTATTCCTAAAAAGGAAGGGGCCCATTCTCTTTATTCATTTCATCTCATTTCTCTTTGTAATGTGATATATAAAATTGTCATAAAGTTGATTCTTGAAAGGCTTAAGCCATGGCTCGCTAACTGGATTTCAAAAGAGAAGGGTGGTTTAGTGGCTGGGAGACAAATTATAGATGGAGTTATTATAGAAACATAAGTTATACTAGATGGAGCACGAGAAGTGGGAGAATAGAGAGGCGGGACATTTGAATCTAGGGTAGGGTAGGAAACCCTGCGATAGATAGGCAAACTAGGGGGAGAAGAGTAGGGATGACTCTCAGGATAACCCAGACTCCTTTGAGCTGAGTGGAAAGGACCCAATGGATGGGGACCCACAAGAAGGTGACAAGCTGATCAATTCTGATGAAAAAAAGGATGATTCACGTGTTGAAGACACTCCTAGGTAGGAATTGGTGTGAAGGGATAATGGTCGGTCTTGGACTTCTCTATTTGGTGTCAAACCAAGTGGAAAGTCCTTTCTCCGCCCAGTTCATAATATTTCAAACCCAAAAAGGGTAGATTTTCTATTGAAAACCCAGACCCTTTTATTGATCATAACATCAACGTTATGGCAATGACACTAGTTGGAAAAGCTTTGGGTCCCAGGATAAATATTGATATTGTTAGGGCATTTTCTAAATGCAAATGGTCACTTAAAGGTCAAGTGGAGATCACAGCGATGTCAAAAGGGGCGTTGTCTTTGGCCTTCTCCTGCAAGGAAGATATGTCAAGAGTGCTCTGTGATGGTCCTTGGTTGATCAGTAAAGCAACACTAGCTCTACAAAAATGGGTGCCTAAGATGGAACTTCATGAATCATTTTTTGTCTAGGCTCCTATTTGGGTTAGAGTGTCGGGCCTTCCCTTAGAATTCTGCATTGAAGATGTGTTTAAAGGTGTTGCTAGCTCTTTTGGTGACCTCCTCTCAATGGACCCCATAACTACGGCTAGAAGAAGACTTACTTTTGCTAGGATCTATGTCAGGGTTACGCAAGGCATAGATATGCCTTTATCCATTGAAATCAAATCTAGATATGCCAAAAAGAGGGACATAAA
The DNA here is from genome assembly GCF_030272615.1 of Cryptomeria japonica. Lineage (NCBI taxonomy): Eukaryota > Viridiplantae > Streptophyta > Pinopsida > Cupressales > Cupressaceae > Cryptomeria > Cryptomeria japonica. Next base: position 178,520,636 of record NC_081414.1, read on the forward strand.
GTAAGGAAATGCCCTCTTCAATTGGCCAAAGAGAAAAAAAAGAGAACAAAATCAAAGAGGCCCAGAGTGTCATTATCCTTGACATGATAGAGCAACGAATAGATGTTAATGGGGAAAACCTAGAAATACCTTTGAATGATAAAGGTAAAATGGATCAAATAGGTAAAGATGATAGAAATCAACAAGGTACCAATTAGGAGGATCAAAAGAGTGATAACCTGGAAGAAGGAGAGATACAGGTGGTGTTATAGAACAATAAGGAAGTAAATTCAAACCACCTTATAGAAAACACCAATAGAGTAGACCTCAATAATGATTTTGAAGAAGCCCAGAGGTGCTTGATCCTTGGAGGGATCTCATTGTCAGATCACAACAATTTGTAGAAATGGCACAAGACACCATTCAACAATCACCTACGACCTCATTGCTTAATGCTAAGTGGGCAGATGTTGATGATGTTGACCAGATGACAACCACTCAAGAGGAAGATTGCAATACAAATGAAGTTGTAGAGCGAAAGAGAGGGGGCAAAAAAGGGCCTAAATCTACCCCTCAGTCTAACTCAGTCAAGACAAGAAACCAGAACAAAGCTGACATGGGTTTCAACCCATCTCCTCCTAGAAGGAAAAAAGAAAGCCAGATTAGAGATCAAGAGGCCAGCAAGAACATAACGAATGGTACTCAAATGATCATCCATGAGGTATATTCCCTAGTAAGAAAATGAAAATAATCTCATGGAATGTACATGCACTGAATAGTCCACAAAAGAAGGATGTTCTTAGAAATTTAGTTAGAGAACATAAACCAGACATTGTTATTATCCAAGAAACTAAAATGATTAAAGAGAAAGTAGAAAAGATTAAGATTTTTGAGAATGGGGAAGTTTGTGGTGGAAGCTCTGATGGGGCTTCTGGGTGCATAGCTATTTTTTAGAACCTAAAGCGGGTTTTTGGGGAGCTGGTCATGTAGGATAGCAATTTCACTTTTATCAGGTTTCATAACATTGGGGATGGTACCTCTTTACTTCTTACCAATGTTTATGCCCCTTATAATAGATATGGTAGAAGCAATTTATGGAAAAAGATGGAGCCTATTAGGGCCCTCTAGAAGGATGATATGTGAATTATTATGGGGGATTTCAACACCCCCCTCCAAGACAATGTGAAGTTTGGAGGTGTCCCCTCTTAGTTGGATAGTAGAAGGGATCTTTTGAACTTTATCAATAATCATGGCTTGCATGATATTGAGCTCCAAGGAGCCAAGTTTACCTGGTCAAATAGAAGTACATGACATGATCTCATTCAAGTTAGACTTGATAGGGCTCTCATTTATAATGAGTGGTTTAATCATTATCAATGCTCCCTCTCAGCTATCTCTAGAATAGGTTCTGATCATTTCATTGTGATTTTTACTATTGATAACACCATTGTTAAAAGAAATTTCCCATTCAGTTTTGAAAGGATGTGGCCAAATCACCCTAACCTAGCACAAGTCATTGAGATGTGGTGGTCCATTGATGTCAAAGGTACTGCTATGTATAGAGTTGCCAAAAAATTGAGAAATGTGAAGGACAATATTAAAAAATGGAATAAGGAGGTTTTTGGAGATCTTTTCACTGCCAAAACTAAAACTCAACTCAAACTCAAGGAAATGCAGGATAAAATCCAAATTAGAGGATATAATGAAGTTTCAATCAGTCGGGAAAATGATGTGCTAGTGAAGTACCACAAAATTATCAGAAGAGAGAAAGAATTCTAGAAACAAAGGTCCAGATCCCTATGGCTTAAAGAAGGGGATAGAAATACTATATTCTTCTATATGACCATGATAAAACACAAGGTGGCTAACAGAATCTTGAAGCTGAAAATCAGGGGAACTGAATTGAGGAAGGATGATGAGATTGGGAACGAAGCCAGGAACTTCTTTACTTCTCTTCTTGCACCGGACTCTGGTGTGGATGGTGAATCTTAGAATGCCATCCTTGACAATATCCCTCCTACTATTATCAAGGATAAGAACAAGGCCTTGGTCGCCATCCCTTCTAAGGAGGAAGTTAAAAAACATGTCTTTTCTTTTGATGGGAACAAAGCCCTAGCCCTGATGGTTTTCCATTATTCTTCTTCTAAACCTTCTAGGACATCCTCAAAGTTGATGTGGTTAAAGGTGTGTAGGAGTTCTTTGGGGATAGAATGATCTTATAGGAACTTAATGCTACCTTCCTGGTTCTGATACCCAAATGCCCAAGAGAAGATTCTATGGATAAGTTTTGACCGATAAGCTTATGCAACTCTTTTTATAAAATAATCTCTAAGGTGGTTACTAGTAGGTTGTTAAGGATTCTTCCTCTAATCATTTCACCTCAATAGAGTGGATTTGTTCCTGGAAGATAAATCCTTGACTCCATCATTTCTATCCATGAAAACATTCATTTGTTGGTGGATTCAAAAAAACAAGGATTTCTAATGAAGCTGGAGTTGTCTAAAGCCTATGACTGTGTGGACTAGAGGTTCTTGGGTAAGGTGCTGGGTGCTTTTGGATTTGGAGTGAGATTAATTAAAATAATTGACCAACTCATCTTGACCCCTACTTTTTCTTTCATTGTCAATCAGGTGCCTTCAACTTTCTTCAAAACTTCTAGGGGTATCAGGCAGTGAGATCATATATCCCCCACACTCTTCATCATCTTAGCTGAATGTCTTGGTAGATTTAATAGCAACACTATTTCTGTGGGGTTCCTCTATGGTATTTCACCTTCTTCTAGTTTTAGAGCTTGCAATCATCAATAATTTCTTTATGATACCATTCTAATGGGATCATCCCCTATCAAAGAAGCTTCCAATTTGAATAACCTTCTCAACACTTATAGTAAGGCAATAGGTCAAACCATCAATTGGGAGAAAAGATTTGTTTTCCTTTTCAATACCCCAAAAGATAGACAAATCAGAATGGCTCAGATCCTTGGTTGCCAAACTGGTAAGCCTCATGTTGTCTACCTTGGCCTCCCCTTGGGATTGAAACCCTTCGAGTTGTTCTGGAATAGTCTTGTTGATAGATTTAGTAGAAAGATGGTTGGTTTGAAAGAGACCCTTCTTGGTCAAGCTAAAAAAGTCCAACTCTTAAAATCTTCCCTCTAGAGCATTCCAATGCATGCTCTAAGCCTCTTTAAAATCCCTGGCAAATTTGTTGATTCCATTAAGAAACTCCAAAAATCCTTCCTATGTTCAGAGGTGGAGGAGAAGAAGAAAATGGCTCTTATACCTTGGGAAAATGTTTGTAAACCTAAAGAGAAAGGGGGCTTGGGTCTTAGGAATATCAGAACTTTGAACAAAACTCTCTTGGCTAAACAGATTTGCAAAACTTATCAAGGAAAAGGAGAATGGAATGATATCTGGAAGGCTAAGTACTTAAGTAAAGATCCCACCATTGAGTGTTTCCTAGTCTCAGATCACATACCAAGCAGTTTTTTTCACTTGGAATAGTGTTATCCAGGCTAAAGGTATTGCTAGTCTCAACAATGTCTAGGCCATTGGTGATGGTAGGAAGGTGGACTTTTCAGATGATGCTTGGATTGGAAGAGCCCATCTTAATAAGCTATCTTCTCATACACTCATCTAGAATTGCAAGGAGAAGATAGGTACCAGAGTGGTTGATTATTGGAAAGATTAAATATGGGTGGACCTCAGACCTATTGATCCCAAACTCAAGTACGTAAACTTAATGATCAACCATACGGTCTTAAATTCTAGAAGGGAAACCATATGGTGTGGTGTGGGACTTCATCAGGAATTTATTCAGTCTCTTCTATTGTCCTTTTACTGGCACACTCCCAAGACCCTTTTCCATCCTAGGCCAAGGATTGGTACCCATGGTTGACTCCCAAAATCAACATATCTTTGTGCATCCTCTTGCAAAACAAGATTCTTACTACTAACAATTTAAGAAAGAGAGGTTTTTATTTCCCTAAATTTTGCTACCTTTATCTTAATAATGAGGAATCTATGAACCACATCTTTTTACACTATCCTTATACCACTCATATCTGGGGGATGTTTTTTCAAAAGTGGGGACTGAATTGGGTTTTCCAGGAGTAGATGCGGGATTGTATCAGAAGTTGGCATTATTCCACCAATAACATCACCATAAGAAATCTTTGGAAGTTCTCTTTTGCCCATATCCTCTGGGGGATATGGAAAGAGAGAAATAATAGAATATTCCAAAATGATATTAACACCTTTGAAGTGGTATGGGTCAAGATAAAAAATAACTGTGTTAAGAATGTAATGGCTAGGGGAGTGCAAAGTTGTACCAGTAAGGAGGACTTTGATGTTCTCAAAAGATAGAATATCCTAGCCTCTTTGGGCTCTAACATCAACCAAATCAATAGAAGCTTGTGTTGTTTGTCCTTTCCCTTGAATGAGTGGTTCAAGGCCAACTTTGATGGGGCGGAAAAAGGAAATCTAGGTCCAGTCGGTTGCAGCAGTGTCATTTGATATGGGGTTGGCTTTTACATTGGAGCGGTGGCCTATCCCTTAGGAATTCAAACCAATCATATGGAAGAAGCTATGGGTGCACTTCAATATATTAAATTGGCATCTAATTTAGGGGTCAAAATGCTTTGGTTGGAAGGTGACTCTACAAACATTATTAACTACCTTCTCGGTAATCATCAATCTTCATGGACTATCAAGAACATCATTGAGATAGCCATAGATCTAATTCAGGGGTTTAAAAAATGCCACATCACACATGTCTACAGAGAGGCTAACTGGAGTGCTGACTAGGTTGCCAATGTGGTGGTATAGAGTGAGATAATTATTACTGTAGCGTAGAAATTAGGAATCATCACAAGACAAGTAGATCAATCAAAACACTAGACATGACAACATAATCAAAAGAACACTCATTGAAATGAACCTAATTCCAAAGCGCATTCAATAGAGGCACAAAAACAAAGAATTTAAAAGAAAATGTCATGCAAACCATATGCTTCTTCCATGCGGCTCCATTGTTGTTTTTTGCTCTTCAATGGGTTTGTGGATCTCACCTACAAGTGCTCACACAATTGAAAGCAAAAAGCTCAAGAGTACTAGAAACGAAAGTTCGGTAGTTTGATAGAAATTTAGGATTCATGAAGGATTCGAAGCCATTGATTGAAGAAAATTATCCAATTTATAGAGAAATTGGAGAAATGACAAAATTGGCATGATGCAATTCAAATGGAAATTGCAAATCAATATGTCAATTATGACAAATTATGCATTTCCATGCACAATTTGATTGATTGATTATGACACATTTCATGTCAAAATTGATTGATTAATCAATTATGACAATTTCATGACAAATTGAAATGCCACTCCCATTGAATTAGGAGATGAATTAGGAGGGAAAAGGAATTAGAAATTTGAAAATTAGGAAATTGAAATTGATGACAAATTAGGAAATTGGAATTAGAAATTGATGAAAAATAGGATTTAGGAATTAGTGAATTAATTAATAATTTTTCATTTATTAATCAATTCACAAAGAGGAATAATTAGCCAATTAAATAAAGATTTAATTGTAATGAGGAAACTTAGGATTAATAAATAATTTAGTAATCCTAGAGGAAGAAATGGCAAAATTAGGTTAAATGACTAAATCATAAAACCCTAGAAGACGAATTAGAAATGCAAAATGACAATTAGGTCTTGATTGAAGATAATTAATGTCATGATTTTGAATTTGATAAATGACCAATGCGACAAAATGATTTGATTGATAAATGCGCCAATTGACGAGGAACAATGACAAATTGATCCAAATTGACATAATTGAGACAAACAACGATTGATGACAAATCGGTCGCAAGATGACAAGATTGACAAAAGGACAAGAATCGACAACAAAATGGATTGCAAGACGACAAAATTGGAAATGACCACGATCGATGACAAATCGGTCACAAAATGACAAGATTGATAACGACCACGATCGATGACAATTCGATCGCATGATGACAAGATTGAACATGACAACGATCGATGACAAATCGATCGTTAAAATGACAAGATTGAAGGATTGATGATAAATCGACAATATTGAAAAGAGGGCAAAACCCTAATTAGGATTGACAATGTCCAAAATGATAAGATTGATGATAAGATTGATAAGAGAACAATGATTGATGACAAATGAATACGCACATTGATGCGACAGAGTAAAATCGATCAAAATCATGACTGGATAATGTTGTCGACAAGACCAAATTTGAGGACGAGGTGATTGAAGAATGTAGAAGAATGACTCGATGTTCACAAATGATAAAAAACCAAGTGCGTGACATAGGAGAAATGTTAATGCGACGCAAAAACCTAAAATGAGGCAATGCGCAAATGTTAAAGTATGACTTCGCAAGCGTTGACCATTTTTGGGTGTCTACAATTACCTAGAGTGGTGAAGGGGAGCTACAGTGTGTGGCATGTGATATTTTATTTATGAAAGATTGCATGCTAAGCAGGGACAGATTTGATATCACTTCCCAAAGTGTAAGGAGATGTCATGGCAGTAGGCATTGGTTATGTAGGCTAGCAAGAATGAGGTACAACAATCAATGTAGGTTAACTTCACATGCTTTTATGGGCATTTTTATCCCTCTTCAACAATAGTATTAGAAACTCCTATAGTATTCAAACTGGTTATCACTGATAACTCAATGATGAACAGTGAGTACCAAACCAGTACTAAGAGGGGCGGGTGAATCAGCAGAGGCACAAAAACTTTTCCTTAACTAGTTTGACTAAAAATAGTGATCTTGACTACTAATCAATAACACCGGTTTGAATCAGATTACTACCAGTTAAACACAATGTGACTGAGAAAGACATAAACCAGAAACACTTACCTTTCCACACAATCTACTTCCTCATTTTCACTCTATCCTTATGCATAAACAGATAATCTATAGTTAGAAATACAATAATTTACTAGATCAACATGATTCACCACTAAACAGGAAATAACAAAACATCACAGGAAAGAGGCATCACATATGATACACATATTTTTCACGAGGAAACCCAACTGGGAAAAACCACGGTGGGGATGAATACCCACAAGCTATTCTTGAACTTTTAGAAGTCCACTCTGTTAGGAGCCTAGTCTAGTTAAATATTGTTACAACAATAACTGATGGGAACTGATCTTGTTATGGATCACCCAGTTAAGGGATGGCTAGAATACCTTGTTAAGGGTTAAACCCTATTAGAGGTTATCTTGTTAGAGGATTTAATAGACTCAATGGCTTTGAGTCACCCTGTTAAAGGATTTATAACAAGCTGGTTAAAGCTACCATGTTAAGGTATTTTCCGACTATTGAAGTGATTAGAGGTCAACAGGTATTATAATGATCTGGTAATAGAACACAATGCCAATGTAGATCCATTTTAGTTCCTTCCTTCTACACACACGCTGCAGGTATCAATTCTCTTATTTTGGTCTCGCAAGAATCACGTATCTTTGCACTTAGATACACACACAACATTTGCCAACAACCTCGACATGAAACACAACATTGACCTTATAGGAAACAAATAGGTCAGTAGCATAAACCCTAAACCCTAAACATTTAGGTTGAGTGATTCAGTTGGTTCAATCCTAACCATTGAACACTTTGCATTTGAATACAATAGTCTTGAATAGATCTTAAGACATTCTCCATCGTTCGTTCTTCATTGCTTCTTGGAGGTGATAACCCATCATGCGTTCTCCACCACTTGCAGAGACTTCACACATTCCCGAGGTAGATAGCATCAATCTTCTTCATGCAAGATCCTTCACGCACATGAAGCTGACATGGCAAGATGATCTGATCTCCATTACAATGCTAGCTCATCATGCAATGTCATCAGTTGAATCACACAGGCTTAGAAACACTTCAACTGGAAACCCTGAAGCTGAGACTACCAACCGGTAGTCATACCACATTAAACCTTGATAGAAAACATTCCATATATTAGTTCTATTGAACAAACATACCACTTCACTATTTCACATATACCAGTTCTCAACAGCATACTAGTTCACTTTGCTAGTTGCTCATACTAGTTCACTTTGCCAATTGCTTGGCTTCAATATACCGATTCACTCTTCAACATATTATTGGTTCACTTTGCCAGTTGCCCATATCGGTTCACTTTGCTAGTTGCTTAGCTTCAATATACCGATTCACTCTTTAGCATATTGACATGAATGACAACACAATATCATCATGTCATTATACTCTGCACATATGCAAACAATCTCCCCTTTGGCATTAATGGCAATATACAAAGATATCTTTCTTTCTGCACCACATCTTCTTCGCTTCACATCTTCTCCCCCTTTGACAATAATGCCAAAGTGAAGGCACAAGTTTCTCTGTTCCACTAAGCTACTCCCCTTGAGGAGTAGCATCCTTCAACACATCAATCCTGAAAGGATATAGCAAAGTAAGATCTGATTGATGTGGAGAACAAAACTTTATTTTACCTCTTGAAGGGGCAGCACCCTTAATTCACCTCTCAAATAGGTAAATGTAGCCTTCAGTAGAGGCTTGGTGAATATATCTGCTAACTGTTCCTTACTGGAAACATGTTCAAATACCACCTCTTTGTTCTGAACCTTTTCCCTCAAGAAATGATACTTGAGTTCAAATGGCTTAGTTCGAGCATGTAAAACCAGATTCTTGGAGATGTTAATTGTACTTGTATTGTCACAAAATATACTTGTAGCATCGTAAATTGTACGCACTTGCTAGGGTGGTACAATTTCACACCTAGTTTAGCACCCACCTTGGCGCATTTTGCATTTTGCATTGCATTTCCCCTTTAGCACTTAATTAGGTCTAAGGTTCTATTTTTATCATCTCCCATATCATAAAGTTGGGCCCTTTTCATTAAAGTGTGCCCCTTTCATTTTATTCTTCCAATACATCATTTAATCTAAAACCCTAATTAGGTCCTATTTTGAACTTTAAGGCTTGATTTTGGGGGTCAAAACACCTTGAAATCAGTTGTAACTTTGGGATTTTCTCTAAAATTATCATATCTGATGGCCCTAAAAATTTGGTGAAAAGTTGTCGGGACCATGGCACCTGGAGTGCACACGGTCCCAGACATTTTTCTCAAAATTTTAGGAGCACGATCCAATCATAAAATAAATCTTAACCCCAAGAAATTGGCAGGAGATTCAATCTCTATGTCAGCCAAAAGTTGAAATTAAGACCTAGGGTTTCATATATAAGAGCTCTCTTTCTTCATTTGAAAGGATCAGAATTTTTGGTTTCAAGGACCTTCTATGTAGTGAAAGAGCAGATCTTTGAAGACTTCAATAACATTCAACATCCATCCATCAAGCATTTATCAATTTCATTCATCCATTTAGGGCTTTGAAGGCATTGAAGAGCAATAAGGGATCACCGACTGAAGATTGGCTTGTACCCCTCCCTTGGGGTTGGGTATGATTTCATGTTGTTTTCATGTCTTTGCATAAGCCTCATTCTATCATTTGCATTCATGCTTTAGATCACATTGCATCTTTGTTTGGAGCATTTACATTATCATTTACAAGCAATTAGGGTTTACTTTCTAGGTTGCTCTAGTTTGCTTACTTGCATTTTAGGATCTTGCACACACACAAGGTCTACACACACACTACTTTTACAATACAAGTTGGCTATTCGTGGAGGTGGAAATCACCAAAGAAGGGGTTTGACTAAGGCAAAACCCTATATAGCCACCCACCATACCTTTTCAAATATAAGTGTAGATTTCGGGATTTGGACGATGCCGCAAGTTGCAGATCTGGCAGAAGCAGATAGAAACTGAGCTACACACCAAATCCTAGGGCAAAAGACTAGGACAGGGGCGTGGGGCACCCTGGTCCTACCAAGACAGGGGCACTGGGTGCCCTAGTCCCTAAGACAGTGGCGCTAGGCACCCTGGTCCCTCAGTCAGATAGCAAGTCTCAGCATTTTCCGATAGGTTTTCAGGTTGTAAAATAGCAGTTTCAAGAGCAGTATCAGGATAGTGGCACCTGCACCCCCATCCTGAACATTTTCACTTAGATTTTAACTCTGAGTACACATCTGCATTCTTGTCTTGTCCTTGTGTTTACAACTTTCCATTGTTTAATCCCAATTCTGCAATCTTGTTATTAGTTCATACTTGCACTTTGGGGGTAGGAATTGAACTTGCATCATTTCATCTTTCAATTACAACAAAGGAATAGAAACCCTAATAGGTAGCCCATGGCTCTCTCTTCCACAAAAAGAAGTAGCCAAATGTGTGATACCTCTAGGCTCTTTCGTATTCCACAATGTGTGTCAAAAGGTAGGATTAAGGCATGTTAGCATAGTCTCACTTTTTTTTTCCCTACACAATACTTACCAGTTCAAAGACAGGAACTTTGAAGCCATTCAACACATGCTTCATCCAAATAGTTTGGGTGTAGTTCATAAAAGATGCAACATACTGCACTTTTGCTATAGACTGAGAGATAAAAATCTACTTCTTACTCATCCATGAGACTAGTCTACCACCGAGAAAGAATGCACACTAGTTGTGCTCTTCCGATCATCCACATTACCAGCCCAATCAGCATCTGTGAACACTCTTAGGTTGAAATCATCATTGTATGGATACCATAATCCATAGTCAATAGTTCCCTTCAGATATCTAAGAATCCGCTTGACTACTACCAAATGGGTTTCTCTTGGGCTTTTTTGGAACCAAGTGGTAATCCCCACTGCATGTACAATGTCCAGTCTACTATGCACCACATAATGTAACTTACCAATCATTGATTAGTAATCCTTCTCATTTACCAATGCTGAGTCATCCTCTTTTGATAGTTTACAACCGGTCACCATTGGTGTATCAACCAGTTTGCTATCTTCCATGCCAAAGGTCTTCAACACCTCTTTGACATACTTGGACTGAGTAATAAAGATTCCATCTTTCATTTGCTGAATCTGTAGTCCAATGAAGAACTTCATTTGCCCTATGAATGACATTTCAAGCTCCTTTTTCATCTCATTTGCAAAGTCATGACTCATCTTGTCATCTCCACCCAAGATTATGTCATCAAAAAATACTTCATAGATCAGAATTTGATCTCCTTCTAATTTCAAGTAGATATTGCTATCTTCACTTGTTCTTTCAAATCCAATCTTCACAAGATGGGAGTGCAAGTGTTCATACCATACTCTAGGTGCCTGCTTCAGTCTATATAAAGCTTTATGTAGCCTACACACCATGTCACTATCTTCTGATAGGGAAAACCCATTTGGTTGCTCTATATACACCTCCTCTTCAAGTATTCCATTTAGGAATGCGGATTTTACATCCATTTGGTATACCTTGAATCCTTTAAAAGTTGCATATGCAAGAAGCATATAAACTCCTTCCAATCTTGCTACTGGAGCAAAGGTTTCTCCATAGTCTTCCCCTTCTTCTTGGGCATATCCTTTACATACCAGTCTAGCTTTGTTCCTTACCACTGTGCCATCCTCATTCGGCTTATGTTTGAAAACCCATTTGGTTCCAATTTCATTTTTATCCTTTGGTCTGGGTACCAAAGACCATGTACCATTCTTCTCTATCTGGTCAAGTTCCTCTTCCATTGCCTTGATCCAGTCTTCATCTTTATGTGCCTCTTTGAATGATTTAGGCTCAAATTTAGAGATCATACATGAGCTTTCTCTAACCTTTCTTCTAGTAAGAATTCCTGCATCTTTGTCGCCTATGATCTTCTTTGGATCATGATTGAGTTTGACATACCTAGTTATATTCTTAACAGATTCCTCTTGCTTTTTTTCTTCATCCTCATCTTCATCAGCATCAACATCTACCGGTGTAGGAGCACAGTTACTGGTACTGGGTAGATTTGTAACTAGTTCCTAGAAGGTTACTATCGGTTCATCTCCTACGTGCTCTCTACCAGTTTCCTTGGGTTTCTTAGAGTTTTCATCAACCTTAACATTGATGCTTTTAATAATTCTCTAAGTCCTATTGTTGAAACATTTGAGAGATTTACTCTTGGTGGAGTATCCTAAGAATATTCCCTCATCACATTTTGCATTGAATTTTCTCTAATGTTCACTCCTCTTGATATAACATTTGCTACCAAACACTCTAAAGTAACTTACTATTGGTGTCTCACCAGTCCACTACTCTAAGGAGTCTTATTCTTTCCTTTCTTGATGAGTACCTGGTTCATTGTGTAGGCTGCAGTGCTCACTACTTCTCTCCAAAAGGTGTGAGAAACCTTTCCTTGGATCAACATTGTTCTAGCCGCTTCAACCACAGTCTGTTTGTTTGTTTCTACTAAGACATTTTGCTATGGAGTCTGGGGGTAGACAATTGCCTCTTGATGCCATTCTCTTCACAATATTTGTTGAATTCACCAGAAGTGAATTCCCCTCCTTGATCAGTTCTAAGGCATTTGATTCTTCTACCACTTTCCTTTTCTACCAGTGCTCTGAAGGCTTTGAACTTTCCAAAGGCTTCAAATTTATCCTTCAAGAATGTGACCCAAATCATTCTTGAGCAATCATCTGTAAGAATCATAAAATACCTATCTCCCTGCACACTCCTAGTTTTCACAGGACCACACAAATTACAATGCACAAGATCAAGTAAATTGTCCGCAGTGAAAGATTTACCTTTGAAGGTTGAGGAAGACATTTTCCCTAGTTGACACTCTCTACATAGAGGATTTTCTTCTTTGCTCAGTATTGACAGTCCTCTAATTGCCTTGATCTTACTGGCATTCACTATGTTATCAAAGTTTACATGGTAGACTCTCCTATGCCATATCCAGCTATCATCAAACTTAACCATAAGAGATGTACTTATATTTGCATTCAGCGGAAATAAGTTACCTTTGGTCTACATACCGGTGGCCATCAGTTCACCATTCTTTCCTTTGATTTTGCACACTCCATTTTTGAATTCCAAAGTGAGTCCATTGTCATTCAGCTGGGCAACACTCAATAGATTATGTCTAAGACCTTCCACCCAATACACATTGTCAGCACTACTCTTTCCATTTAGAGAGATGGACCCTCTACCTTTGACCATACATGGTGCATCATTACCAAAACAAACCACACCACCATCATACTCTTCCAGAGATATAAACTTGCTTCGGTCACCAGCCATATCGTGAGAACAACCACTATTAATAATCCACTCATTGGAATTATCAAAGTGGGAGACAAGAGCCTTCTTATCTGACACATCTTCTTTGACTGCAACAAACATAATATCTTCATTTTCTTCATCTTCTAATTCCTCATTTGTGACACCTTCATCAACTACTACAAAATAGTTTCTGCGGTTTCCTCCCTTCAATTTCTTGAACCTTTCTAGTTTGTCTTTGTTATCACCATTAGGATAGTTTACAACAATGTGTCCTATCTAGTTATAAGAAAAGCATTTCAAAGGGATCTTACCTCTGTATTTACTGATTCCCTTAGGAAGTCTCTTGGCAAGAAGAGCTTCAAATTTAATTAGGATTTCCTCATCATCCATTTCTCTACTCTATCTTGGTTCTCCGCTGGTGCTTGCTTCTTTTCCTTTTCTAGATGGTGAAACAGATGCTCTAAAAGTTGGTTTAGTCTTCTGAATATTGCCATCAAAGCTATTTAGCTCATAGGTTGTTAATTTTGTAATGATGGAGTTTAGGGATACCTTAGTCTTGTCTATTGACCTCAACTCCTGAATAGCAGCAACCCTTATTGCATAGACCGGTAATAAGGACCTCAAGACTTTGCTAACAACAATAGAATCATTAATTTGGCCTCTCACACTCTTAATATCTCCAACAACAGTTTTGATTCTTATCCCATATTGTTGAATGGCCTCTCCTTCAACCATCTACATGTCTTCAAACTTTCCCCTAAGGATTTCTTCCTTGGCTTGTTTCACATGCTCAGCACCGCCATAGATATTCTCAAGAGTATCCCATACTTCTTTAGGATTTTATGTATCCTGGACATCAATAAACTCAATGTTAGATAAGTTGCTGATTAGGGCTTCCATAACTTGCCCATTCTCCTGGATCTCTCTCTTTTGATCATCGGTGAGAGTACCAACAAGAATAACATAAGCATTCTCAACATAGCTCCAGTGTTGAGCACCCATTCTTCTAATGTATATCTTCATTCTGTCCTTCCATATTTTGAAGTTATCTTTGTTGAACTTTGGACCTTCCCTCTTCATCATTACAATAGGATCTTTCCCTCAAGTGGTTAAGATTACAACCCAGAGGACCTAGAGGGTTCTCTGATACCAATTGATAACTCAATGATGAACAATGAGTACCAAACCGGTACTAAGAGGGGCGGGTGAATCAGTACAGGCACAAAAACTTTCCTCAACTGGTTTGACTGCAAGTAGTGATCTTGACTACCAATCACTAACACCGGTCTAACTTAGATTACTACTAGTTAAACACAATGTGACTAAGAAAGACATAAACTGGAAACACTTATCTTTCCACACAATCTACTTCCTCATTTCTACTCTATCCTTATGCATAAATAGATAATCTATCATCAGAAATACAATAATTTACTAGATTAACATGATTCACCACTAAACAGGAAATAACAAAACATCACAAGAAAGAGGCATCACACATGACACACATATTTTTCATGTGGAAACCCAACTGGGAAAAACCACAGTGGGGATGAATACCCACAAGCTGTTCTTGAACTATTTAGAAGTCTGCTCTATTAGGAGCCTAGTCCAGTTAAAGACTATTACAACAAGTTCTATTAGGAATCGATCCTGTTAGGGATCACTCGGTTAAGGGATGGCTAGAATACCCAGTTATGGGTTAAAACCTATTAGAGGTTACCTTGTTAGAGGATTTTATTGACTCAATGGCTTTGAGTCACCCTATTAAAGGATTTATAGCAAGCTGGTTAAAGCTATCCTATTAAGGAATTTTCCAACTATTGAAGTGATTAGAGATCAACTGGTATTACAATGATTTGGTAATAGCACACAGTACTAATGCAAATCTGCTTTAGTTCCTTCCTTTTGCACACACACTCTACAGGTATCAATTCTCTTATTTTGGTTTGGCAAGAATCATGTATCTCTGCACTTAGATACACACACAACATTTGCCAACAACCTCAACATGAAACAAAACATCAACCTTATAGGAAATAGATAGGTCAGCAGCATAAACCCTAAACCCTAAACATTTAGGTTGACCAATTCAGTTGGTTCAATCCTGACCATTGAACACTTTGCATTTGAATACAACGGTCTTGAATAGATCTCAAGACATTCTCCATCATTCATTCTTCATAGATTCTTGGAGGTGATAACCCATCACACGTTCTCCACCATTGCAGAGACTTCACACATTCCCGAGGTAGATAGGATCAATCTCCTTCATGCAAGACCCTTCATGCTCATGAGGCTGACATGGCAACACAATCTGATCTCCATTACAATGCTAACTCATCATACAATGTCATCGGTTGATTCACACAGGCTTGAAAACACTTCAACTGGAAACCCTGAAGCTTAGACTACCAACCAGTAGTCATACCACATTAAACCTTAATAGAAAACATTCCATATATTGGTTCTCTTGAACAAACATACCACTTCACTGTTTCACATATACCGGTTCTGAACAGCATACCGGTTCACTTTGGCAGTTGCTCATGCTGGTTAAGTTTTCCAATTGTTTGGTTTCAATATACCGGTTCACTCTTCAGCATATTACTAGTTCACTTTGCCAGTTGCTCATACCAGTTCACTTTTCTGGTTTCTTGGCTTCAATATACCGGTTCACTCTTCAACATATTGACATCAATGACAACACAATATAATCATGTCATCATACTTTACACATATGCCAACAATCACATAGAGTCTCTTGAGAAGAAAGGAATTAGGTTGGAGCTGCAGATTATTGATATCAATAGCATCATGGGTGGTAAATGAAAGAGAATGGAGGCTACCATCATTGAGAAATGGAAGAGTCATCCACAGGTCTGGGCTATCCTTCAAGATGCCAAGATGATAGATTTTATGGAAAATATGTAGGAGAAATAACCCAAAATCATGAGAATCTTCAAGAAGGGATGGAATGAAGGAATTTTAACCATTGGAAACAAGAAGGTCAAGGTGACCAAAACTATCATTGTGGAGGCAATGGGTCTTCCGATGGAAGACATTAAGTTTTACAAGGATAGAAAGATTTCAGACATTGTCATGAAGAAATTTCTGAAGAATGAGGAGGAAAGGGCTAGATTGGTGAAGGGCAGCCATACCTACTTTTTACCAAAGGTAATTAAGTTAATTTGGTGAAGGGTTTTACTTGCTATTATGGAGTTTATCATGCTTGATGGTAGATACACTAGGGTTTATAACTACCACTTTGTTTTACTTAGTTATTTTAGGTATAAAGTTAAAATTTATTTTGCCTATTATCTTTTATGTGCCCTTAATGTCTGGATCAAGGATGCAATTTCCAACCCCAGTGTCAACCCTGCAATGCATGAAGGTTCAATGGTGATTCTATATAATCACATCTAGATCACAACTGTCTAGTTGAATATAGTTAAGATTTTTGAATTGGATGAGGATTTTCAGGACTCTGATGAGTAGGCAGGCAATGACTATGATATGGAAGCAGAGATAGAGGATGACCTCAAAATTGCAGGGTCTAGCAAAAGAATTAAAAAAATAGAGCAGGGGAAACAAAAAAAAAGGGTTTTCCAAAAAGAAGCAGAGAGGGGAGGATGATAGCTTGTATGAGGACAAGTATGGGATGGACAATGACATGGACAATAGAAGCGAGGGGGTCCAAATCCTTGTGAGCCTGAAGAAGAAAAAGAAAACTTCTAAAAGTAAGGAGGTGAGCACCAAGGACCGATCACCTCTCAGGACTAATTTAAAGGAGAAGGGCTTGATGGGGGAGGATATGGCAATAAAAGAAGCTCAGAGCTTTGAGGATAGGAAGGTTGGCCTAGAATTTAATCTCAATACTACTAGTGAGAAGAACCAGGAAGAGAATCACTTGGATATTAATCTCTGCATCAATAATGGTACGGAAAGCCTCAAACAAGTGCTCAGCTGGATGCATAAGGAAAATAAGGTATCAAAACTAGGAAAGCCCACGAAGCAGAGAAAATTGAGACATTACAAGCTTTAGGCTTGGGAAAGTTCAATTCCCTTGCAGAATATCTCAGTGAGCTCACCAGAGCAGTTGGTAAGGCTAAGGAGATTATCAATGCAAACTACAATAGCTTTCTTGGCTTGGAAAATAGAGCAGGTGCAACCAAAAAGAGACTTGATGGAATTGAGCACATGCTCAAAAAAAAAGGTGAGAAAAGCCATAAGATTCTGAAGGCTGCCTCGGCCAGCATGAAAGCCCTTATCTGCAAGCTGGAGAACTACCAAGTGGATAAGGTAGTGGTGGGCATTATTGATGTTAAGGATGACACCCCAGATGATAAGGACACAGGGCTTGGGAGAAGAATGAGAGTAAGCACTGAAAGGATGCAAAGCCATAGTAAGGAAATCAAGGATACTAAGCGGGTAGCAGACAATATGGAATAAATGGAGCTAGAAGCGGCAAAAATGCTTCAGAAATTAACCTAATCCTGAGCTTCTATTGATCTTTTTCGATCTATAATATGCATTCTCTTGTTTTCTAGCATTTGGTTTGCCAACTGTCTTTCCTTTGTTTGTTATCTTTTTGTTTAGCTGTGCTGTAATGTTTATCTTGTGATCTTCTGAGTGTACTGGATTTCAGGGGCCCATCAAAACTTGTTTTCCCATATTCAAAAACATAAGTTATACATTCTATGGCTAATTCCAAGGAGAAGGCAATGTTTCGTAAGATGGATATAGCTAAGGCACATGACATGGCCAATTGAGATTTGTAGCGTCGTAAATTGTACGCACTTGCTAGGGTGGTACAATTTCACACCTAGTTTAGCACTCGCCTTGGCGCATTTTGCATTTTGCATTGCATTTCCCCTTTAGCACTTAATTAATTAAATTAATTAGGTCTAAGGTCCTATTTTATCATCTCCCATATCATAAAGTTGGGCCCTTTCATTAAAGTGTGCCCCTTTCATTTTATTCTTCCAATACATCATTTAATCAAAAACCCTAATTAGGTCCTATTTTGAACTTGGGGGCTTGATTTCGGGGGTCAAAACATCTCGAAATCACCTGTAACTTCAGGATTCTCTCTAAAATCATCATATCTGACGGCCCTGAAAATTTAGTGAAAAGTTGTCGGGACCATGGCGCCCGTGCAACATGGTCCCGGACATTTTTCCCAAAATTTTGGGAGCATGATCCAATCATAAAATAAAGCTTAACCCCAAGAAATTGGTGGGACATTCAATCTCTAGGTCGGCCAAAATACGAATTTACAACCTAGGGTTTCATACATAAGAGCTCTCTTTCCTCATTGGAAAGGATGGGATTTTTGGCTTTCAAGGACCTTCTATGCAGCGAAAGAGTAGATCTTTGAAGACTTCAACAACATTCAACATTCCTCTATCAAGCACTTATCAAATTCATTCATCCACTTTGGGCTTGGAAGACATTGAAGAACAATAGGAAATTACCGATTGAAGATTGGCTTGTACTCCTCCCTTGAGGGTTGGGTATGATTTCATGTTGTTTTCATGTCTTTGCATAAGCTTCAATATATCCTTTATTCATGCTTTAGATCACTTTGTATCTTGATTTAGAGCATTTACATTATCATTTACAAGCAATTAGGGTTTACTTTCTAGGTTGCTCTAGTTTGCTTTCTTGCATTTTGGACCTTGCACACACACTAGGTCTGCACACACAATACATTTTACAATACAACTTGGCTATTCGTGGAGGTGGAAATCACCGAAGCGGGGGTTTGACTAAGGCAAAACCCTATATAGCCGCCCAAACACCTTTACAGATATAAGTGCAGGTTTCGGGACTCGGACGACGCCGCAGGTTGCAGATCCAAGAGAAGCAGACTGAGACCGACCTTCCCACCAAATTTCAGAGAAAAAGACCAGGACAGGGGCGTGGGGCGTCTTGGTCCTGCCAGGACAGGGGCGCTGGGCGTCCTGGTCCCTTCTGGGCACCCTGGTCCCTACTGGGCGCCCTGGTCCCTGGGACAGGGGCGCTGGGCGCCCTGGTCCGACAGCATTTTCAGCATTTTTGACAGCTTTTTCCAAAGTGCAAAAACATCAGTTTCTGGAGCAGTTTCAGGGGCAGAATCAGGACAGTGGCACCCGCACCCCCATCCCGAACATTTTCAGTCAGATTTTAACTCCGGGTACGCATTTTCATTCTTGTCTTATCCTTGTGTTTACAGCTTTCCATCATTTAAGTTCAATTCTGCAATCTTGTCATTAGTTCCTACTTGCATTTTGAGGTTAGGGATTGAACTTGCATCATTTGATCTTCCAATTTCAACAAAGGAATAGAAATCCTAATAGATATCCCGTGGCTTTCTCTTTCACAAAAAGAAGTAGCCAATTGTGCGATATCTCTAGGCTCTTTCGTATTCCGTAATGTGTGTCAAAAGGTAGGATTAGGGCATGTTAACCTAGTCTCGCTTTTTCCCCTACACATTTTGGTGAACCCATCGTGAATCTATCATTGCTTCCTCTTGCATTGCATTTGTTAGATGTAGATCTAGATTTAGTGTGTTTTCATTTCATTTTCATTTTTAAAAAAAAAAAAAAAGTGTGTTTCTTTGCATTGTGTGTTTAAATTTTATGCAATTTCAAAATGTTAGATTTTTATTTGCAAGATGATCATATTTGTGATGATTATGAGTTAGATGAAGCTTTAGATGAATTTTTGAAACCTAAATATACCAAACCTTCATTTTACCAAAAACTCATAAACCTTGTTACTATGCCATTTAGATGTGATGAGAAAGATAAGTCAAATGGTTCCTCTCAAGGGTACATTCCTATCAACTCTTCCACTGAATCTAGTAACATGGTTGTGTTCAATAATCCCCTCTATGAGGAAATATCTCCTTTTGAATCAAAAGATAAACCTTTGTGGGATGATGCCCTTGATGCCTTTGTGTCTCCTAAAAAATGCTCCCTTCATGAGGATCCTTGTGTGCAGGAAGATGACATTATCCCTACATTTCCTAGTGATGTCCTTTCCTTTTCCAACAAAATTCCCACTAGAGATGATGAATTAATGATAAATGCTTACCCTTCTCCTAAAGTTTGTCTTACCCATAAGCATCCCTTAGAGAAAGAAGATGAAATAATAAGCAATTTCCTTAATTCTCTCTCCCCTAAAGATCATATTGAACATATTTTGAGGAAAGAGGATGAGTTTAACACATTTATTGATGCTTTCCCTCCTAAGGATGAAGAATTAATAAACAATGTTATCTCCTCTCCCGAAATTGACAATACTTTAAACATTCCTTTCAACAACCTCACTATTTGGGATGAACCATTAGAAGAAGGTATAGATTATTCTCTACCCCTAGCCAAAGGGGATGAAATCAAGATTGGGAACTCCCTTGATAGTTTCTCCCCTTCCTTGAATCTCAATTATTCTCCCTCTAAAAATAAAGCATCTCCCTCTCCTCAACTTGGTTCTACTCATAAGGAAACCCTAGTTCAAAGCAAGATGGTTAACATTTCTTTCAAAGATCTCCCTCTCAAAAGTGAGACTTTAGAGAGTAGTGTTGATCCTTCTCCTAGAGAGTTTATTCCCCATGTAGATCCTTTGATGATAGAGGATGATATGACCTTTCCTCTTCCTACTAGAACATCAATGCTTACCCCTTGTCTCTCTCCTAAAATTGATTTAATCCGTGATAAGATTTTAGTGCAAGAGAAGACTATCAATAATTCTTCCAACACTTTTGTTCATTCCTCTAAACCATCCTCAATCAATTTGATACATGTGAATGAGACACCTAACAAACCTCTCTTCACTGTCCAAGGTGCTTGTCCTTCTCAAAATTCTCAACCTTTAAATAAGCCTATCTTAGTGGTTCAAGGTGGTTATGCTAATGATTCTTTTTGCACTCCTAAGAAACCCATTATTACTGTGCAAGGAGGTTATTCTTCTAAGAGCCCTTATGAGTATGCTAAGGAACTAACTAGAGAGAGTTATCATGCGGTTGCTCATACCTATAACACAAGAAACAATAGGCAACCTAGTCCTCCTCCAGTTATCCCCACTTCACTTCCTCCTTCCCAACCTATTCTTCCTCAAGCGCCTCGTATTTCACAAATGCTTAGTAAGGACTATGATCTCATAGAACAACTTAAAACTACTCTGGCAAAGATATCTCTTTGGGATTTGATACAAACTTCTTCTGCTAATCATGGAATGTTACAAGATGCCTTGAAAGATTTGAATGTTCCTCCACCTAATACATCTAGTAATATAGTGTCTTTGGTTAACTCTGTGATGAATCCTAAAGCTCAAATTGTGTTTACCCAAGATGAGTTGCCTACTAGTGAAATTCAACAACAATATGATCCCTTGATGATTGTGGTTATCATAAATGACACTGCTATAAGACGAACACTGGTAGATAATGGCTCTGGCCTTAATGTGTGTAGCATTAATCTATTGCATAAGATGAATGTGGATACATCCCTTATTGAGCCTGACTCTCATCCCATTCAAGGCTTTGATAATGTGGCTAAGTCTTCATTAGGTATTATCACCTTACCCGTCACAGTGGGACCTGTTACTTTGCCTACTCCTATCCATGTTATGTCAGGAAATTTAACATACAACTTGTTATTAGGGAGACCTTGGATTCACAGTATGCAAGTTGTCCCCTCTACATTGCATAGACAAGTTAAATTCATTTATAACAATAAGACATATACCTTGATAGGCGATACTAATCTTCAGGCTTGTTTGCAAACATCTACTTCCAAAGGGAGTTCTTCTAAGCCTTCCTCTTCTAGTAATGACTCTTTGAACAAGATACCTATGGATAAATCATCACCCTCTAATAATCAAAATTCTTTGGATGAGCCTAAAGCTCCTGAAGAAGATCCTTCTGGACTTGAGTCTACACATGAAAAGGCTTTTGATCCTGAGAAGGTTCTCGCAGAAGATGATTGGGGATCTCTTGATTTTAATTCCACCTTTGTAGGTGAATATAGGGTTCCTCCTAGAGATCTTAAAGGTAAAAAGAAGGAAGAAACTAGAGATCAATCAGTCTTACCTGAATCTATGAGCAATAATTTTGTGGCCGCTTCTCAAACTTCTTCTCCTCACACCTCTAATTATGAAGAGTTTGATTCTTTGTCTTATGAAAAACCACCTTCTCTTCCTGAAATGGCTGATCGTTATGGTCGTGGTTTTCGCATTTTTGCTAAGCATGGGTATCATGGAAATGGTTGTGGCGCTCATGAACAAGGGATAAAAGCTCCTCTAGAGACTAATTTTCACAATTATGCCTTTGGACTTGGCTATAATCCCTGCAAACGCACTAAAGCATCTAAAAGACCATCTCTCAATGTGAATGCTATATTTAGTAGTGATGATGATCTCACTTCAACTAAATCATCTTCTACTTCTATCAACTCTCATTCCCCTCATAAGGAAATCTTGGCGATGAACAAATCTCTTTATGACTCCCTTCAAATTTCTAAATCCACTTATGAATCTTTATCTCCTATTCATCATAAAGTCCTTTCCTCTAGGGGTAAGGCTCTAATAAATTACACTTATCCCTCTTCTAAGAGTTCTTGTGACTTTTCTTCTTCAATTTTATACATGTTTTTGATCTCACTTATAGTTGAGCATTTAGCATGTCATATTCAAATACCTCATTCAATCTATCATGTCTTTAAATAACATTAATGGCTATTATGTTGCTCATCATTATGTGACATTGGTAGCTCATTTACTGGGGGCTCATTGTCATTCATGATGGTACAATGTCAAGTGCAATCATTTTTTTTTTTTTGAAGCAACATAATAGCCTAATTTTCTTGTTCCTATGGGGACAAGAGTGATTTCATATATCTCTTCTTTTGCTTATGTCCAAATCTCTCCCTAGAAGATTGTGTAGGTTGTTCTCATTGAGGCAATGATCTTTCCTTATTTTTATCTAAGGATCCACTTTTTTTCCTATTTCGTGGATGGTGTGAACTTTATTACTTGATGTTATTCCTTGTAGGCATTTGTTGTTTGTTCAAGGATTCTCTCTTACAAGAGGTGTAAGTCCTTGACTACAACCTCTTTTGCACTTGGTAAAATACATCTATAATGAATTCACTCTCCTGATTGCATTAAAAGGAGCATCATCCTTCATTAAGAATCACTTTCACCTCGCAAAAGAAGGAAGTATTGCATTCTTATTCTCTTCTTTGTCTTATTATAGAAGATGTTATATTTGTCTAACTCATGGATCACCAATGTGTGTATTCATGCCTTTTTTTCCTTTCTTTTTCTTCTCTTTGCATTTTGTTTCCATGTACATCCTTCATCTTGTGTTAGAGAACTCTCAAATCCTCACACTCTTTGTTGTGTTGAAATTGAGATTTAGTCCTCTTTCTTACCAAATGATTC
Source organism: Cryptomeria japonica (assembly GCF_030272615.1). Taxonomy (NCBI): domain Eukaryota; kingdom Viridiplantae; phylum Streptophyta; class Pinopsida; order Cupressales; family Cupressaceae; genus Cryptomeria; species Cryptomeria japonica. The sequence continues at coordinate 178,544,227 of NC_081414.1, forward strand.
TCCATTAGTTTTTGATCTCATATCAAATCTTCTTGTGAGCATTTGTCATCAATATTCTTTAACAATTCGAAGTGGTAAACATGATACCCTGTTTCAACTCACTAAAATTAGCAAGCCGAAACAGGGGGGGCATATAGCTACCCTCGAATTTTCATCACCTTCCTTAGTAAGCATTAGGTGATTTTGTGATCTAACGTGTGTTTTGTAGGGTGTGGTTCCTAACTGTGTACTGCAGATACCGCTGGGGGCTTCGTTCGACAGACTTATGGATATATCCTTTTTCAAATAATGTTTACTTTTCTGTACTTTATCTTGCATATGCACGTAGTGTTCATATGACCGCTAAAGTGGGGGCTAAATGTAGCATCGTAAATTGTACGCACTTGCTAGGGTGGTACAATTTCACACCTAGTTTAGCACCCGCCTTGGTGCATTTTGCATTTTGCATTGCATTTCCCCTTTAGCACTTAATTAATTAAATTAATTAGGTCTAAGGTCCTATTTTATCATCTCCCATATCATAAAGTTGGGCCCTTTCATTAAAGTGTGCCCCTTTCATTTTATTCTTCCAATACATCATTTAATCAAAAACCCTAATTAGGTCCTATTTTGAACTTGGGGGCTTGATTTCGGGGGTCAAAACATCTCAAAATCACCTGTAACTTCGGGATTCTCTCTAAAATCATCATATCTGACGGCCCTGAAAATTTGGTGAAAAGATGTCGGGACCATGGCGCCCGTGCAACATGGTCCCGGACATTTTTCCCAAAATTTTGGGAGCATGATCCAATCATAAAATAAAGCTTAACCCCAAGAAATTGGTGGGACATTCAATCTCTAGGTCAGCCAAAATACGAATTTACAACCTAGGGTTTCATACATAAGAGCTCTCTTTCCTCATTGGAAAGGATGGGATTTTTGGCTTTCAAGGACCTTCTATGCAGCGAAAGAGCAGATCTTTGAAGACTTCAACAACATTCAACATTCCTCTATCAAGCACTTATCAAATTCATTCATCCACTTTGGGCTTGGAAGACATTGAAGAACAATAGGAAATTACCGACTGAAGATTGGCTTGTACTCCTCCCTTGAGGGTTGGGTATGATTTCATGTTGTTTTCATGTCTTTGCATAAGCTTCAATATATCCTTTATTCATGCTTTAGATCACTTTGTATCTTGATTTAGAGCATTTACATTATCATTTACAAGCAATTAGGGTTTACTTTCTAGGTTGCTCTAGTTTGCTTTCTTGCATTTTGGACCTTGCACACACACTAGGTCTGCACACACAATACATTTTACAATACAACTTGGCTATTCATGGAGGTGGAAATCATCGAAGTGGGGGTTTGACTAAGGCAAAACCCTATATAGCCACCCAAACACCTTTTCAGATATAATTGCAGGTTTCGGGACTCGGACGACGCCGCAGGTTGCAGATCCGGGAGAAGCAGACTGAGACCGACCTTCCCAACAAATTTCAGAGAAAAAGACCAGGACAGGGGCGTGGGGCGCCCTGGTCCTGCCAGGATAGGGGCGCTGGGTGCCCTGGTCCCTTCTGGGCGCCCTGGTCCCTGGGACAGGGGTGCTGGGCGCCCTGGTCTGATAGCATTTTTAGCATTTTTGACAACTTTTTCCAAAGTGCAAAAACAACAGTTTCTGGAGCAGTTTTAGGTGCAGAATCAGGATAGTGGCGCCTGCGCCCCCATCCCGAACATTTTCAGTCAGATTTTAACTCCGGGTACGCATTTTCATTCTTGTCTTATCCTTGTGTTTACAGCTTTCCATCATTTAAGTTCAATTCTGCAATCTTGTCATTAGTTCCTACTTGCATTTTGAGGTTAGGGATTGAACTTGCATCATTTGATCTTCCAATTTCAACAAAGGAATAGAAATCCTAATAGATATCCCGTGGCTCTCTCTTTCACAAAAAGAAGTAGCCAATTGTGCGATATCTCTAGGCTCTTTCGTATTCCGTAATGTGTGTCAAAAGGTAGGATTAAGGCATGTTAACCTAGTCTCGCTTTTTCCCCTACACAAGATTTTCTTCATAAAGTGCTTGCAACTTTTTAAACTAATAGGCAGTTGATTAACTAGGTTATGAGTTGCATCACCATCCTTTTGTTTATGTTCTTATCAATGGTGAACCTTCAGACCTCTTCAGAGCTTCTCAAAGTTTAAGGTAGGGTGACTCTCTTTCACCATACGTATTGATTTTAATGGTTGAATTAATAGGAATATTTATTAAATCTCAGGTTAGGTGAGCATTGATTTAGCATTGGAATTGGGGCTATGGTCTTCCTCCCTTCACTCATCTACAGTCTGTGGATGATACAAATTTTATGAGTGTTGCTAGAAATTTAGAGGCAAGAAATCTTAGGAAGGCCTTGCATATTTATTTGGCAGCCTTAGGACAAGAAATTAATGAAAATAAGTCTTTTATCTTCTTTTTTAAAAATCTTGTCTCTATTTAGTTAAGTATTGTGAGGATTTGAAGGTTTCAATTTGGTACAATTCCTGTTGTTTATCTTGTGATCCCTCTTTCTGCTTTCCCTTTGCCTAAAATATTTTGACAAGATATCTTGGATAAGGTTTGTAAGAAGGTTTGTCATTGGTCTCATAGATGGATCTCAACTTTTGGGTGTGTGACTCTCTTGAAAACTATTATTCAAGCTCTTCCCATTGATAGATTTTTTATGCAAAGTGCACCAACTAGCTTCATTAAGGAATTTGATGCTCTTTGTACACAGTTTTTTGTGGATTGGTAATCTTCTATCGTTATTCGAACTGGAGTTTGGTTAAATGGAATTATTCTTGGAGACCTATTCAATATTTGACCTTTCGATTACGCAAAATAGAAATGAATGGTCCGGTCTTGGCTGGTAGGCTCTTTTGGAGATGGTGTATGCAACATGATCAATTCTAGGCTAAGCTTTTCAATTTAAAGTATTTGGGGGGAGTGGATAGTAGGGATGTGCCATGGTATAGCTTTTCAGGCAGTGGATCCATGATATGGAATATGCTAAAAAAAGGGGCACAAGTTGCTAAGCAATGATTATTTTGGATCTGTAATAAAGGAGTCGATTCTTTATTTTGGTATGACTATTGAGATGGATTCCCCCCGATTCTAACTCTATTTTTGCATTTGCATCCTATATAGGATAGTTTTTGTGAAGTTTGTTGGAGTAAAGTGGAATAATTTAAAGCCACTCAAATCTTAGGACGTGGGGTAGTGGGTACGTGGAAAGATCCTCAGGAATGGCCCCTTGGTGGGTCAGTTGGGGATCATGAGGAACTTGCTAGGATTTTGTAGCTCACTGAAGGATCAAGATGTCATTGCTTATGGTCTTGATCCAAGGGGTAAATTTTCAATGGCATTAGGATACAAGGAGCTTGAAAAATTGACTTTTGGGAAGGAAGTTGATCCTTAGTGGTAAAAGTTTTGGAATTAGTTCTCTTGGCCCAAGTGTAATTTCTTCTTGTGGCTCATCATGCAGAATAGATGTTTAACTTGGGAGAACCTTTGTAAAAGAGGACTAGAGGGGCCTTTAGTCTGTTTCTTGTAACAGTAATGAGGAGAGTACTCCTCATCTATTCTTCTATTGCCCCTTTTTTAAGTATATTTAGCATTTTTAGTGGGGAGCTTGGAAGCATGTTTGTGTTCATTTCAACTCTCTATTGGAGTTCCAGAATAGTCTTGGTAGGCCCTCGGCTAAAACCTCCTTCCTTTAGGTTGGTTGGGATTTTGGGCCCTTCTTTATCATCTACAAGTTATGGCTAGAATGAAATCATAAGATTCTCCATTATAAGAGGATGTTTGTACAAAAAGTATGGTAGAGAGTAATTAATATGTTGGAGGAAACTTTGTGGGAAAAATGTGATCTTTCTATTAATTTGGAGCTAGAATATTTGTCTATTATAAGGAATTTGAATCTTTTGTGAGGGTGTAATAAGGATTTAGTGGTTGGAAGTAGTGTTCAAGTGAGGAGTTGACAAGTCAAAAAGAAGTTTCAGCACAATGGTAAGTGGTCTCCTCCTCCCTTAGGAGTTTTGAAGATTAATACTAATGGTTGTTAGAGAGGAAACCTGGGACATGTAGGTTTTGGAGGTATTGGTAGGGATAGCTTTGGGAATGTTATCTTCTTATTCTCTATTTATAAGGGATATCATACTAATAACTTTATGGAGGCTTTGACAATTCTTTTTTCTCTCGAGCCAGGTTGTGCTCTTGGCTGGAGCAAGATTAGATATAAATTTGATTCCTAGATTATTGTGGACATGTTGAATAAGAAGAATCTAGATAGTGTGGATTGGCATCTAGCAGTGGTGGGCAGAAATAATTTGAGTTTTAGGGACTCTTTGGAGTCTGTAGTCTTTTGTAACATTGCTAGAGAATGGAATAAGGCAATTGATGGTTTTGCAAAGTGGGCTTCTGAGAGAATGGACGACTCGAACATTGGGAGCAGAGGTGAGCTATCCTAGGATTGTGTGATTTCTTTAGATAAAATTGTTGATGATATGATGTGCTAGTTGGGACTCTTTTGGGTCCCCTTTGGTCTTGGTTTTGTATAGTTCTTTTTTATTCAATATATTTTTACCCGCTTTTCAGAAAAAACAAAAAAACTTATGTTGAAGCATAATAAATAAAATCTATTCAACTGAGCCAATAGTAAAAATTAAATGCTATAAAAATGTAAAATTAAAATAGCACTAAAATTATGTTGAAGCATATTAAATAAAATCTATTCATACTAAGACAATAAACAAAATTAAATTCAATAATAAGAATTGAATTCTATACAAATGTAAATTATCTTTATCGTAAAGAAAATTGCATTTTCAAAGGCACATAATTTGATTCATACAAAATGATAAGGAAAGAAAAAAAACTTAAAAAAATAATTTACAAAGAAAACAGTGCATGGACTATTTTTAGAATTTGAAAAAAAAAACTTGAAAACAATCTAGAAAGAAAACAGTTTTCAAAGGCACATAATCTGCTTCATACAAGATTATAAGGAAGGAAAAAAAAAATTGAAAACAATATGAAAAGAAACTATAACATGGACTATATTTCAAATCTGGAAAGAAAAAAGAAAAGAAAAGAAATAATCTAGAAATAAAAATTTTGTTTCATACAAGACTTAAGAAAAACAAGAAAAAAAACATTTAAAAACAATTGCAAAGAAAAATAACACATAGAATGTTTTTAAATCTTCTTTATATGAAATTTGTATGATAATTTGGACATTTCAATGTCTTCTATTTGATATTTAAAAAAAATATAATAGTTGTACAAAAAATATTTAATTAATAATATAAACAAAATTTTTAAATTAATTAAATTTCTAAATTGATATCAAAAAATCAAATATAGATTGAAATATATTACATATTAATGTTAAATAAGTTAATAATTAATTATGATAAATATCCAAATCTAATATTTGATCTATTATGACAAGTTTTTAATAATGTTTTAGAATCTGCTTTATAAATGCTTTTCTCATAAGTTCATAGGTAGTATAGCATAACAAAAAAATACATGGGTAATGTTAAAGAATTTCTTTGAGGGTTTAAATCAAATATCCGCTATATTATTTTACACTATGTGACTTGTAGAAGGAAATTCTATAATCTTATGAGATTTGTGATCTTGGCTACAGTCTTTCTTATTTACTTTTATGTTACAACTCAACTTTGAGATTTGTGATCTTGACTTCAATCTTGGTCCATCTTCTTTCTTAACATTCTTTGTCCATCTACTATCTTGGTCCATCTATATTCCTAGGCTCATACATTCTTTGTTAATGCATGGAGATATTTATTAAAATCATTTTGATAATGAACAGAAATTAGATGGAAATGATCTCCGGAATACCTGCAAATATATAAATCATAACCATGAAATTCTTAATAAGGCGTTCCAAAGATTCATCTTACCCACACCCAACAGCCTAGGGTTTTTATAGCTTGAATTCACACTGTCATTCGTCAGATTGGATAGTGAATCTTCCATTGCTAACAACCCTGCAAATGCCTTATAATGTTAATATGCTTTCCTAGATACAACTGTTTTCTAATAATGTTAATATGAACTTGAAACTGCAAATTGATTCATAAAATGGATGCCTGAAACACACATGAAGAGGACAAAGAAGGCGGAGGAACTCATTGTTGCTGCAAACGATTTGCAAGTACATAACACCTTGCCTTCAACTGGTATATATAGTTTTGCATATAATTAAGAGGATCAAATTAGTAAAGATCACTTTAAAAACTGTGCTGATTTGCAGATTTTGTGTTTTAAATCAGATATTGTTTTATATGGAAAAATACAACATGATAAGTTAGAGATAGTCATAAAAGCAGGTTAGCGGATTCATCCTACTATAGACAAATGATAATGATACCCATATATGCTAGATACAAACTATGAAAGAATATGAAAAAAGGGATAAGGAAAGAGATATATGGATGAAATTATAAAAAGCATCGAGAAATGATAAAACAAGGATGATTATATATAGAAGACAAGGATAATTTAAGTTTATAAGTTATAAAAGTATGCATTGAATGTTGTTTATGGGATACAAAAATTATAGGAGAACATCTTAAAATCTAAAAAGAAAGATCATATTACCATTTACATGAATAAGTCTCATCATAAAGATCGATTATATGTAATCGTAAGATTTATACATGATAAGAAACATGCCTATAAGAAAAGGATATGCAATCACTGTGACTAATTAAAGATCATATAAGTTATATACATGATATGACATATTTAAGAGGATGATAAGTCCGTTTAAGTAGAAAGGTGATCATAAAACATATACAATGTTGTTGAACAAAATGATCAAAGATCACACAATTTAAAGGAACATACACATAAGGTCATCAATGTGACATATGATAATGATATTATATAAAAAGGTGAAAAAATAAATCAAAAGATAAAGCTTGCAATACAAATTCTATGTACTAGAAAATATTCAAGCTAAACAACATAGATAATATAACTAACAATAATAAAGATAATAAATAAATGCTTAACAATAAATAACAAGTGCCACATAGTGGTGAGTACTTGTCGTCGTAGTATTGTACTAAAAATATTTATTTTAATTTTTAATCATTATAGTTTTGAATCATTGTCGATTTAAAATTATATTAGAATAATTATATTTATGTAATATTAACTACAATTCTTATTTAATAAAACAACATAATTTTTATTTTTTTTAAGCAAAAGTGGCAAGCCATTGATATATATATATTAATAAGAAAACTGATTCAAGAGCTCAATAGGGAAAGAACCAGGAAGAAAACCCTATATCCTTGCTTAGATACAGTGATGAAGAAGGAAGGAGGCTATAAGAAGAAGCGACCCAATCTAGAGAGATAAATAGGGACTGCCCATAGAATGGGTCTCTTAGGGGCCAAAAAGAGGGTAATGGGTTGGGATGAGACCGAAGGAAACCAAAAATAACCAAACCCCTTAACCGGTTACCGTGGCGACTAAGGAGTGTGAATCTGATTGTCTAAGCACTGATGAGCTGTGCCAACCGGTTTCCCATTATGTTGTACTGGTGTGTTGATACCGGTATGATGTCCTTATGACCAGTTCATAAAAAGAGAAGCCTCCAATACCAGTGCTAGTTGACAAACAAAGAAGATGACTCCTCTACTGATTCAATTGCCATTAGATTTTCCATCCAACAAAAAATAGCATATTCTGGGTGGCAAAAAACAAAACCGAAATAGCTTTACTCATTCATGGAGATGTCTTCCTGGGGTTGAATTGCAGAGGCATCGAAAATGGGCAAAAAGGAAGTAGTCCATCTCGTGACTTCATCTTGCGCTGGTACATTGAGGTCTGGAACCCTATCTGTAGTCCGACCCCTTTCCACGGGTTGCGATGTTTGCAAATAGGGGTCAACAATTTCTATTTCTAGGATTTCCATTAGAGCCCCAACTTTAATTTTGACTCTGTGTATAATGTGGTCATCCAATTGTTTAACAAATTGATGCAAGCCCTTCTTCATTCACATGGGGAAAATTTTATCATTCAAGGCATGCTTTATTCGGTCATAGAGTACCATGTAAGAATGGCTAGATTGAATAAAATGACTTGGAAAGAGGCCCGCAAGGAGAGCCGACCCCTGCCATAGATTATATTTTGCTAGGGCTTCATTGGAACAGGGCTGGGGGAAGCACATCTTGTCTTACCAACTTGAAGAATACTAAATCCAGTAGAGGAATAGATTGCAAGAGATCCAGAGCATTTGACAGAAAGGAACAAAGAAGTTGATGAGGATACAGAATCCTTTTGTCTTGCTAGGATAACATCTCCTCACCAATGAAGCCTTTGACAACTCTTCTCAATTGTGGATTGTGTAACAGAAAAAGTTGGTCAAGATCCCTATCATTGATGTGTCCATGAAAAGCCGTCGAAGGTTCTAGAATTTGCACTGAAATCCGGTTGTTCCATGGCATATACTCCCAGTGAATTTTCCTTCATCCTCCACAAGAACTGTTTTCCATATTGTAGAGCACTGTGATACTTCAAAAATTTAAATTTTTTAAAATTTCGACTGAGAATTGTTTGTGTGATTTTTGAAAATTTTCGCTAAGAACTGTGTGTCTAAGAGAAAGATGGTTCCATTTATAAACAAAAATGCAATCTCAAAGTGCAATAAATGATCAGATTTTAGGATCATGTTTGTGATCCTTGCATTAATTTTGTGACCATAATATAGTCGAGGGGATGTATGAAAGGCCTAAGTTTGTTTTACCCCGTGTGAAGTGACGTATTGAGAATCCCCGGGTAGTTTGCACTAAAGTTCCATTCATGCCATCTACAAAATGCATTTAAAAGCATAAATGCAAGTGTCCTATCAGCCTTCTTGTTCACTGGCACCGGTTATGTGCTTGCATGCGAGTATTTAATAGGAAGTAGCTTGTGGTAAGAGTGTTGTACTTTCCTTTTGTACTAATTTGAGCAATTTGGGAAAAGAAGATAGTTTAGAAGGAATTGCAATCTACTCCATGGAAATGCCATCGCAGCCCATGTTTGCTAACAAGTCAGCAATAAAGTTGCCCTCTCTTAGTGTGTGACTAAAAGAGTAGTCTGAAAAAGTGTCGAGAAGATCCAAGGTATGCTTCAGAACATAAGATAGCTACCAGGTCTTAGATATTTTCAAGGTAATTGAGTTGATAATGACTAAAGAATCCCCTTCTATGTGTATGTTGGAGATGCCACACTTCCTTGCTAGTACCAGACCGGTTAGTAAAGCATTTGCTTCTGCCAAGTTATTCGTACCCAAGGGGATGGGTGAAGCTTGGAAAGAATGCATTTTGCCAAAATGATCTCGTATGCAAACTCCAATTCCCAATTTCCCTGGATTTCCACGAGAAGAGCCATCAAAGTTGATCTTAAAAAAATTTGGAGCTGGGCGTGTCCATTTTATGGATGACCTATCTTTCACATGGATTGAAGACGAGTTCAAGGGAATCCTTATTGGAAAAATAATACGATGCCAGGAGGTTGCAATTTCCTTGTCCAACTGGGTAAATGACTGTATGTCCTTGGAATTTGTGAGAGAAGAGTTAATGATTTCACCAATCGAATTTTACAATTTCATCAAAACTTGATCCAGAGTAGACAATGTCTTTCTAAAGATTATTTTGTTCCTCTCCCACCAGATTGCCCAAATAATGTGAGGAGGAGCACATTTCCAAATACCTGAGAAGGTTGATGTAGAGAATAAAAGAGGCTAGGAGTTAAACATATCCCACAGTGATTTTAGAAAGGGCAACACAAGTTGGAGTTTATTCATGATGAAGGACCAACATTGGGAGGTGACAAAACAGTGTAAAAATAAATTATCAACTGATTCTTCCTCTAAGTCACAAAATACACAATTAAAATCTTTTGTTATGCCTAGTTTTACTAATCTCTCTATTGTTAAGATTCCTTTATTCAGTGTTAGCCACACAAAACAACTTGCTTTTGGTAAGACAATGTCATTCCAATAGAAGGAGTATGCCCGACTACTGGCCTTACTGCTGCAAGGCATTGTAACATTCTTTGATTCAATATTGCCCCGATTTTACAATTGCCCAAATTAACACATCATTTCTATTAGATATGATAATTGTTCTATTCAATAAAATACTGGCCAATGAAGAAGCTTGTTGGAGGGGTATTGGGAGAAGAGTAGGGTCTTTCTAGATTATTTTTCCTGAAAATATTTCTACAATAAACACATAGTCACTCAATTTTATACCCCAATGGGCTATGGATGTATCCATAATGTCTGCCATGTTATCCAATTGAGCAATAGGAGGATTCCCACACCATGAGTCTATCCAGAAGTTAGCACTGAGACTATTATTGATTTCCCATGAAACATACTTGTATATTCATTTTCTTGAATCCGTCATGAAGCTCCAAAGAGAAGATCCCTTTGGAGGTTCTAAAAGTGTCAATACTCTTGATGGTTGAGTGATGTCCAAATATTTAGCTTGCATAATCTGACACCATTTGGAGACCGGGTTAGTGTACATTTTCTGAATCAATTTTCATCCAAAGGCCTTGTTGTGGTGCTACAAATTGTGAAGTCCCACTCCCCCTTGTGATTTTTGGCATGACATATTTTCTAGAGAGGTTAAGGGGCTTTTCCTTTCATTTGTCATATTATCGTTCCATAGAAAATCTCTAACGAGTTTCTACAGTTGTTGGATGACGGATGAGGGAGCCTTGGGGACAAACATGTAATAGTTTGGTATTGTTGTTAGCACTGACATGATAAGAAGGATTCTACTTGATAGTGAAAGCCACCTTACTTTCCAAGTTGAGATTTGTGCCTGAATTCTACCTATGACAACAAACCAATAGGACGGTTTGTTTGATCCTATAAAAAAGGGGATGCCAAAGTAGGAGGATGGCAGTTGGTCCATTGAGAAGCCCAAAGTATTGTATATTCTTAGTGATAAGATTGAAGGTGTGTTGAAAATTAAAATCTTAGACTTGGCAGCATTAATTTTCCAACTCGAAGCAGAAGAATAGATATCCAGTGTTTGCTTGATGAGCTTGGCTTCTTTTAGAGAAGACTTACCAAATAGCAATGTGTCATCAACGAAAAGAGAATGAGTTATTGTTATTGAAGTATCTGGAAGGGTGACCCCAAGCCAAAGCCCATTGAGGATTGAAAATTCATGTATCTTCTCAAAGCATCTGCCATGAGAATGAAGAGAAAGGGTGACAGAGGGTCACCTTGTCTTATCCCTTGTGTACCCTGAAAAAACCCTGAAGGATGACAATTTATTAGAATAGAGAAATGTGCGCCTGAGATAGAATTTTTTATCTATTTGCACCATTTGTCTGAGAAACCAAATTTTGATAATACATTGAAGAGGAACTCCCACTTGACCCGGTCATATGCTTTCATCATATCAAGTTTGATAAAAAATAATTCTTGTTGGCTCTCATGGACAGAGTGTAAAACCTTATGCGTGACTAGGGCTCCTTCCATAGTCTTCCTACTCGGGACAAAACCCCCTTGTTTTTGTGAGATGATCCTTGGTATGAGGAAGTGAATTCTAAGGTAAATAACCTTAGTTACAATCTTATATATTGTGTTACAAAGAGAAATGGGTTTGAACAATATTTGTTGCATTAAAACCTTTCAGCATCGCTCCCCTTTTCCTAGATTCTTCCATTACCTCCGAGAGGTCAAAACCAATCACATCCCTGCACTTTTGAAAGAAGAGGGCGATGAACCCATCCAGACCTAGGGGCTTTATTTGGGGAAATGGAAAATACCACTTTGTGGACTTCCTCAAAAGTGAAGGGGGCCAAAAGGGCTTTGTTATCTTGGTCAGAAATTAGAGGTGGAATAGATTGTAGTAGAAGCTCAACATTATCCTTCCAAGAAGGATCTAAATTAGAATGTGGGGGGCTAGGACATTCTCAAAGAACTTTACACCTTGATCTTGGATATCAGCTAAATTCTTAATTAGTTCCCCTGAGTCCTCATGCTTTATTGAGAATATAAAGTTAGATTCTTTCCTTTGTTTTGTGGAGGCATGAAAGAATTTTGTGTTCTTATCTCCTTGTTACATCCAGAGCTCTCTTGATTTCTATCTCCAGTACTCTTCTTCTCTCTTATAGGCCTCTTCCCATTCACTTTGAAGGCCCTTTTGTGTAGAGTGTAGGAGTTGAGCCAAACCATTGGAATCATGTTTTGGTTAACTTCTTCCAGTTGTTGAGAAATGATTTTTTTTTGGGCAAAAACATTCTTAAAAATATTTTTGTTCCATTCCTTAGCCTGGATCTTAATAAAATGAAGTTTCTTAAAAAAATGGAACATCTTCGTTCCTCTACATGTAGGGGCAAATACCCACCATTGTCTTAATAAAACCTGATCAAGCATGGATCATGTAACCTCTCGCATACAGTATGATGGTTTGCTTGTTATTAGACACGTTTCACAGAGGATACTGCAATGAGATATGTATAAGTTTGTGCATAAACGAAGGATATAGAGCCTCTGACCTTTATGGGACGCCCATTGTTGACAAGGCAGTCGTTGTAGCTCAAACGCTTGAATAATTTTGGATCTATCTCTACTGCAGAGCTGAACCATCCGCGGGTGACGTGTACTTGTGCTATCGAGCAACCTTTGCTGCACAAATTCTGAATTTCTACATAGTATGATGGAACTCCGTTTGGCATGGGGGATTCTAATGAAATCTCACATGCATGGATCATAGTTTTCTCAAGGAAATCTCAAGCAAATCTCACATGGGTCATAGTTTTCTCAAGAAAATCTCACATGGATCATTTGCAAGTGCATAACACCTTGCCTTCAACTGGTATATATAGTAAAGATCACTTTAGAAACTGTGTTGACTTGTAGATTTTGTGTTTTAAGTCAGATACTATTTTATATGGAAAAACCGGTCTCTCTATACCACTTCACACGTTAACATCATTATTTTCATTGAAGTTGTGTCCTTTCCCAACTAATAACATCAAATTTATAGTAGTTTATGTTATTCAATTTTGAACCTGCATTAACTTCAACTTGATTGAGGAGGAGCTATTTTTTGAAAGTAAAAGCAATATTATAAAGAAATTAAGATAAGATTTTCTTCATTATGAAAAAATCATTGAAAATTTCAATTCTATTAAAATGTGGAAGGGTTCTACAAACATTTTTTTGATAAATATTATTATGGGAGTGCAAATTATTGTATATCTATCATTGTACAACATAACTATTAAGGTACATTAGTGATGCATATGATCCCTTATACTAGGTTCTATATTAAGGACCTAAGGATTCAAAGAAAAGGAGAATGTTCTAAGCATGATGACATATTGTATTCTAAAAAAATACAACATGATAAGTTAAAGATAGTCATCAAAGGATGTTACTGGATTCATCCTACTATAGACAAATGATAATGATAGCCATATATGCTAGATACGAATTGTAAAAGAATATGAAAAAAGGGATAAGGACAAAGATATATGGATGAGATTACAAAAAACATTGAGAAATGATAAAATAAGGATGATTATATATGGAAGACAAGGATAATTTATCATAAAAGTATGCATTGAATGTTGTTTATCGGATACAAAAATTATAGGAGAACATCCTAAAATCTAAAAAGAAAGATCATATTACTATTTACATGAATAAGTCTCATCATAAAGATCAATTATATGTAATTGTAAGATCTATACATGATAAGAAACGTGCCTATAATAAAAAAAGGATATGCAATCACTGTGACTAATTAAAGATCATGTAAGCTATATACGTGATATGATATATTTAAGAGGATGATAAGTCAGTTTAAGTAGAAAGGTGATCATAAAATGTATACAATGTTGTTGAAGAAAATGATCAAAGATCACACAATTTAAAAAAACATACACATAAGGTGATCAATGTGACATATGATAATGATATCATATAAAAAGGTGAAAAAATAAACCAAGAGATAAAACTTCAAATACAAATTCTATGTACTAAAAATATTGAAGCTAAACAACATAGATAATGTAACTAACAATAATAAAGATAAGAAATAAATGCTTAACAATAAATAACAAGTGCCCCATACTGGTGAGTACTTGTCATCATAGTATTGTACTAAAAATATTGTTTTAATTTTTAATCATTATAGTTTTGAATCATTGTTGATTTAAAATTATATTAGAATAATTTTATTTATGTAATATTAACTACAACTCTTATTTTAATAAAACAACATAAATTAGCAATTGCACTTTGGTGTGCAATGGGTATGCTGAAGAGGTGTGGAAGGTCAATTGGGAAAAATTTGGTGTATTTTTTGGATATATTTATGTAGTTCATCAGGTCAATTTGTGGCCATGATGTTGTTTGTACAACAAAGGACTTAATTGAAGGGTGATAGCTTAAAATGTACTACACATCCAATTACAAGGACTCAATCATGACTGAAATGAAACCTTTGAATTGAGAAGATAATCAAATTTTATTAGAAACATGCTCATGTTATGTTTGCAATATGTTGAGCATGCGAGAGAGGAGATTAAAAGACGAGGAGGGGAAAAGAGATGGAGCAAGGGAGAGGGGGAAACAAAGATAGAAAGAGAGGAGATGGAGAGGAAGAGAAAAAAAGAGAAAGAGATAGATAGATATATAAATGAAGAGGGAGAGTATATATATGGTGATATAGAGCTAGAGAGTTAGAGATATAGAGAGGAGAAGAGAGAGATAGATAGATAAATGAACAAATAAAGATTAATTTTTAAAATATTTTATTTTTTAGTACTATTTTGAAAATCATAATTTTTGTTTTAATCATTTTAATATATAAAAAAAAAATTAATAAATTTTTATCATAAATTAATTTTTTCCTTATTTAGTAGACAAAACTTCACTCTAATATTTATATTATGAAATTTTATAATTATTAAATTATTATTTTATTAAGTTGGAATTATAGTTAATATTACATAAGTATAATTAAAATAACATAATTTTAAAATAACAACAATTTAAAATGATAGTAATTAAGATTTCTTTTAATTATAATACTATAGTACTTGCCATACTCCCACTATTGGCACTTGTAGACACCTAAAAATGTCACATTTCTCATCAAACTAATTATTCCTCTTGTTGATTAAATAATTCTTTAATTATTTAATTGACTTAATTACCATTCTTCCCAATTAACCTAATCCACATTTTCACATTCATTACTAATTATTGTTCCTGAATTATTCATCAATTAATTACTCCCATTTAACATTAATTGGATAGTCTTTATTATTTAATTAATTTTAATCTCCATGCTTTAATTAAATAATCTTTTATTATTTAATTAAATTGTTCAATTTCAATTTTCTAATAATTGAATATTTTATTCAATTGGCTAATTAGGACTTCGAAATGTAAATGAATATCCTTTATTTAATTTTCCAATTCATTATTCGTCCACACTTTAGAAAAGGACAACTTTTCAGTTATAAATATCTTTGATTTTTAAAATTTGTAATATCTCAATAATCTTAGTTATAAATTCAAAATTGAGATATTAATCCTCAAAAATTTTCTTTTCATAGTTTCCTATTTCTTCTTCACTCTTCCCCGAATGGAAACTTTGTTGTGCATGTAATATCAACCATCTTATCAATCAAAATTCTTTTGAATCTCAACCGTTCATCTTCCTCTTCCCCAATCTATAAATTGAGCATCCAGTCCTCGCAAATTTAGAATCAATATTCTTCATAATAATCATGTCACACTTATGAAAGATTCCCAACGTGATACATAATTGTGTAGAAGAAGCAATGGAATTTTTCAATGATATTAATGAAGGGGGTTTAGAATAGATTTTTATTCCTTTTGTTGATTTACTTGTTCTTTATTTCATTGTTATTACAAAACTGCTTAGCTAGATTAGAGTATTTGGTGATTTGCTCATTTTAAATCTAGCTAATATGTGTAACTCGCCAGTGAAACAAAAATTGTTTATAATACCACATAACACATTCCCCCCTCACTTTCGTATAATAAAATAGATGCAAACAAATATCAAATGATTAACCTAAATTCTTATAAATTACAAAAACAAAAAAACAAAAAATAGTAATGTATGTTATACAATTTGGAACTAGCATTAACTTCAACTTGATTGAGGATGAACTATTTTGAGAAAGTAAAATCAATTATAAATAAACAAAGATAATATTTTGTTCATTATGCAAAAATGATAGAAAGTTTCAATCATAATAAAATGTGGAAGGGTTCTATAAATATTTTTTAAGTGGGACTTACTATGTATATATCATTGTACAAGATAACTATTAAGAAATGTTCATTAGGGATACATATGACCCCTTTAAATGCATTCTATATTAAGGACCCAAGGAGTCAAAGGAAAGGAAACGATTGTAAGCATGATAACGTATTGTATTATAGAAAAATACAATATGATAAGCTAGACATAGTCATCAAAGCATGTTAAAGGACTCACCCTACAATAGACAAACAATAAGGATAGTCATTTATGCTAGATATAAAATATAGAAGAATATGAAAAAAAAGATAAGAATAGAGGTATATGAATAAGATTACAAAAAACATTTAGAAAAAATAACCAAGCATGAGTATATAGGGAAGATAGGATAATTTAAGTTTATAAATAATAAATGTATGTATTGAATATTGTTTGTGGGGTACACACATTATAGGAGAACATCCTAAAATATAAAAAGAAAGATCATATTACCATGTACACAAATAAGTTTCATCATAAGGATCGTAATTTGTAATCTTAAGATCTATACATAATGAGAAACTTGCCTATAAAAATAGGATTTCTAGTCACTATAACCAGTTAAAGGTCATATAAGATATATACATGATGTGATATATTTAAGATAATGATAAGTTAGTTTAAGTAGAAAGGTGATCATAAAATGTAAACTATGTTGTTGAGGAAAATTCTCAATCGAAACTATAATAAGATCCCATAACCTAGAGAAACATACACATAAGGTGATCAATTTGACATATGATAATAGTATCATATAAAAAGGTGAAAAGTTAAACCAAGAGATAAAACACGCAATACAAATTTGATGTAGTAGAAAATATTGAAGCTAAAAAACATAAATAATATAACCATAAATATGAAAAATAATAGAGATATATAATGTAATAAATAATAAGATCCTCTATGCACAAAAAAAGGATAAAAAGACACAACAAGCATGATATGAGAAATATAATTTTGACATGTAAGAACAAATATAAGTGAAAAAGCATATTAATAAACTATCCCATTCTTAAATCTATCATGGAAAATAAAAGAGATCATCAATATCCAGAAAGGTAACATCATCCTTTTCAATGACATTATTTTCATTTTCAACCACATTAGTTGCTTCTTGGTTGAAATTTAATCTTTTTGAATAATTAATTCCATTAAGTATAACTCAAGAATTTTCCTATCGACCCAAATTTTAATCTTTGGCATTTGTTGGATATGTTGATTTCACATCTAATGAACCATCAAATTTTTCTATGGAATCAATGATGGATGTCCTTAAACATGAAAGACTTGTTGTTTAGAAAAATATCATTTTTTTTATTTGGTAGAAGAAATGACCATATGTAATATCTTGATTGCTTCACATATTCAATTTTATAATTCCTTTTGTTCTTCTAATATCATTGATGAAGATAGTAAGAATATATTTCTCACACTTGTATGGTAGATCCTTAAGAGTTGTGATATAAGCACCTAATGCATAGTGAATAAGTTACTCTATAATAGGATTATATGAATCTTATGAATTTTTTACAAAGTAGAAGTTGAATTTGAAATAATATTATGTTTATTTACAAAGAGTTATTCTCAAATAAAAAACATCAATTGTGGAAGAGCTACATCTATAATTTCTTCTTTACCCATGTATCTTGTACCCTCGCTAGGCACATGACGTGATCAATTCTCAAAGAAAGAATATTTTCATTTTCTTATTCCAACGAATATACTATCTCATCAAAAAATAATTTTAAATTATAGAAAACCTTCTAAGAACTGTACCATGATGAATTTTTTCAAATAATTTTTAAAAAAGTCATACCAAGTGCAAATAATATTATAAGGATCAATTGATGTTTGAATATTTATGAATCATTTGTTGTTATGATTAGACCTCATGTATTCATGAATTAATTTTTTTAATTAACAATTCTTTCTTTATTTCATCATCAACCAACATGTGGATAGTACAATGAAATAAATATAAGAACAAGGAATTATATGGCATAGATATGTAGTTCCTTAAATGTGTAACTTGCATATGTAACATAGAGAACCATTAAATTTGAATCAATAATCCATTAGTTATATGTGTCCTAATGTATATAAGTTTACCTTTAATTACTTAAGAGCTAAGAGTTACCATTACTTATATTGTATTTGATACATGGTTCCTATAAGGATAAAATAAATAATATGATCATGATTTATCCCACAACATGAAATAGACCTTAATGATAATTTAATTCAAATATATTCATCTCAAAATATCATCATAAGGGTAGGAGATTATGAAGATGAAACTCTTCATTAAATATTATGCACACAAGCCTCTATATTTTATGTGTATGAGAATAATAATATTAATAATCCATAATATATTCATCAACAACTATTTTATCAATAGGAATCTTGTTATGAGATGTAGAAGAATAATATGATGGTCTATATTTATGTGCATTAAAGATCAAAGCAACTTGACCTCAATATTCTCTAAGTGAATTGACATTCCTTTAATAGAAGATAAACTATTAATGTGAATACTCATTATTTTAGATAAGATAGGTTGTTTGTAATATCTACTATGAATAAGCTTTCTAAGTTTTTCTTTCATGCATGGGGTTGCATGCTTATATCCTAGATAGCAGTTTCTATTCTAGATGGCCCATCAACTTTCTATATGTTTGTGCATCTTTGAAATATGTGGAAAAGTGGCCATTATGATAGAATAAATCAACTCCTTTCATAACATTGTAACACAAATAATATTAGCTACTATTTGCAAAGGAGAGATAGGCACTATGATTTTAGTCATTTCCTATGAAATATTATGATAGTGAGGTGTGGGTAGGTAAAATATTTTACTATTGATAAAATGAATAAATTTAATATAATATATTAAAAGTAGAGCACGAGAAACATAAATTTCAAAGCATATTTGGAATGAGGACATAGGGAAGAACCTAACAGTGAACTCTAAAACTGACTATACTAGACAAGAGTATTGAGTGTGCATGTTTGGAGGTTATAAAGAATTAAAAGATAGCCAAAAATGGAATCAATAATTTCTATAAATCTATCTCTTAAACAAATTAGTCAAAATAGCATGATATAGTTGGTAGGTTCCTTAGTCCTAAGGCTTTCATCAGTCTAAAATGTGAGATTGTTTATTGATTTCTACTTTTCTTTTCTATGAAATTATTTCTTTGGATTCTATCCCTAGACACACATAAAACATGAAAAAATGATTGTTTTATATAGGGGCTTACCTAACTCAAATCTCATGTAGTTTCTCACAATTCTATGACTACAATAATGAGATAGGATGGGCGTCTTGACAACGATAGAGGTTTAAAAAATGAAAATGCTAAAATGCCAATATATTACCCTAGGTATGAAATCCTCTCATATAATCTCACCTAAAGGCTTGATATCATAATCATGAAGTCCTACAACATGTTACTACATACACATAAATTGACATAATTGATCATAACTGTTTTAGTAGATTTAAACACTTGAATCCTTGAATCATGAACATGAAATTTACTTGTTTATTTGTTGTTTGAATGTTGATATTCTTTTCCACCCTTTGAATATGCTATATTATATTTCTAGGACATGGGAAAGGGAGTTGTATTTATTTCTAACTTACACCTTTTTCAAAATAACGTTTTGGTATGATCTAATAAAGAAAGGTTCTATTGTGAAAATTACACTTGGATTACAAGTTCATCCCTCAAAATCTAAGTCCATATTGATGGGATGTGCCCTTTTCCAACAAAAAGGCCTAAGAATAGAGGAAATAACCTAGCTTTCCATTATGGTCATGAAATCGAGCACATACACATATAATCAGTCACACATAAAAAATGAGATGTAAACCTAGAGTGAAATTGTTAAGGTTAACAAGTTATGATGCTACATTTCTCCCCTACAATAGAGAAGTTTAAAACTTACATCCATACAAATTATAAATTATAGAGAAGCTAAATATCATTTCATCTGAATGTTGAAGATACAAGATGACTCCAAACTTAGAATAGAAATAGTACCCAAAAGATAAAAAAAAATGGACCACAACAAAAGCATAGTTATGAAAAAGGCCAACTTACAACAAATAGAAGAAGGAATCTAAACATATTGAAGAATGTCATAATAAGGTTGGTCCCTTTACATCGTTATGACAACAAAGTGCTGAAGTTTCATCCAAATAAAACTTAATAAATAAAATACACACCAAGTAGAACGCTGTTGGAGAAAACATTACATGCAAGAAAACACAAAAAGGCAAAAGGTATTGCAGATATGAGCTAGTCTATAGTAAATTGTCTACCTCCAATATTCCTCATCATGAGCAGATGGAAAGAAATATTCTATGGAGCTACAATAACAAATATTCTAACAAAAGTAAACAATAACAAATGAATTGTGTACTTGACTAAGAAAACTTATTCCAAGAAATGAAGCCAACATTAATCTAATTATATTAACAGTTATTTTTGAAGAAACAAAAGGTGGACCTAGCCTTCCCGTCATGTCTGCAATGGCTCTTCCTTCCCATACGGCAGTTTCAAAAACTGATGATGGTGCTTTGTCGAGATAAACCCTCAGCCTCTGTCACTCCTATTGCGGATCTTGGTGGCAATGGCACTGATGTGGGAAGCCTGTGATTCTCCTCCGATGTGGGTGAAGCTGTGAATAATGTTTCATCCTGCCCCTATGCCCTTATTGTTGGAAAACCACAAGGTGTGCCTCTTCTTGGAAAGTTGCCAAATGTTGTCGTTGGTATAGTAGTTGGGCTAAGACAGATTGGTGAGGCTCTGAGGTCACGACATGGGAGTCCGTTGTTTAGTGGTCGGTCCATTCCCATTGCAAATGCCATTTCAATTAATCTAAAAGAAGAGACGAAAGATGAAATTCATCAGAAAGTTTACGTTTTGTCCAAACATGGTGTGACATATCGGTTTAGGGTTTTTTGGGCCAACCTCCCTCAGCTACTTGTCTGGATCTCTAAACATTATGAGCCTCTTATTATTGGTAAATTTTATATTTTCCCCATGGCTAAAGGGTTCTTTATTGCAAAGTTTGTTTATGCTTAGGATATAAATAAAACCTCCCGTGATCATTATTTTAGTTTGGAGGACAGATTTTTGTTGATGATTAAGCCTTGGCACTTCAATTTCAAAAGAGCTACTTGTTGAGATTTTACTCAAATCTTCTAAGAGTTGTTGGGTTCAATCTTTAGACTATGAAGGAATTACCTTCCAGTATAGAAGATATTTTAAAACAGGGATTTGAGAAAAAGGATATGCAAGCTACGTGGTGGAAAGGTGCTTTTCAACAACATTATACGATTGAGAAGAAATCTAAGCAACATAGAAGTTTTTCTTAGGTGGATGAAATGGACTCATAGGGTCTTGGGTCATCCTCTCTAAAGGTCACAATTGGTGGGGTTGTTGAAGTTATGAAAGATTATCATGTTGAAACCCCTAAAGAGAGAGAGATTGGGCATCAGGATAAAAAATTTAGTGATAGCATCTCGACCATCAAATCTGCTGGCATTTCTGATAATGTCAAGGCTTTTGGGAGGAAGAGAAATGACTCTATGATTGTAGAGAATATTTTTGTAGGCAATCGCTCCCAATATAATGGTGGTCTTTTGCTAGCATGGCATGGTATGGCTATGCAAGTGGATGAGGGTTGGATTTCCATTAAGGGTAAGAAAGATAAGTCCTCCAAGCCTTCTTTTGACATAACTCTCTCCCACAAGAGTAGCTCTAAGTGTAAATATTGATGGTTCTTGGTTGGGGGTTGGTTTTAGGCTGGATTTTAGCTATTTGTTTTGTAGCTTTTGTTCTAGGTTGTGGGAGCCTAGTTTTAAAATCCATGCTTTTGGTTATGGGAGACATTTTTACCCATGTTTGTCTGGTGCTTTCAATTTATTTTTGTTAAGACAATGTTCTAGTTGAGGGTTCCAATTCCATTTAAAATATGGTTGTAAAGGGTTTCAGATCCCTTCGAAACCTGGTTTTGTCTTAATCAAAAACTATAGAAGTGTTTCACATCAAGTGAGTCCCCTTAGGTACATACTCAATCACAACTTCACAAAATTAAGTTCAACTCATAAATGAATCATTCTTTATTGATGATGATGTTCATAAAAGGAAACACAACTAACAACATGAGAATAAAAAAATCGCTAACCATATTAGGTGAAACGGTTTCTTTATTTATATAAATTCCCTATAACTACTACATCTCGATCACAATATCTAAGGACAGATTGATTAATAAAAAAAGGAGCAAAAACTGACTAAGAGTCCTATTAGGAATGCAACTTCTAACACCTATCCTATCCCATAAATATTCATTACATGGGATCCAACAAACAATTTATTGATACATGTTTAGGTAGTTCAATTCACAACGAAAGAGTTCCATGTGTAAGTGCTTCTTTTGAAGAGTCCAATTTGTTTTAGCTGCCATTTGACCAAATCAATACTTATTTCATAATGGCTGCAAGAACTAGAACATTACATGGTAACAAGAAAACTCAAGTCAAGTCCAAAGGAAAGGTTGCAAAGTTTTTTAGCATATATAGCATGAAATAATCATAGCAACTAACAATTTTCATCACATCATGCACGTATATATTATATTAATGTTATCATCACCACACATAAAAGAATTCTTAAACAAAGTCTTAACATAACCACTATTTGGTATGTCTCGATTTGCAATGGGAGAATCTTCTTCTCAAGGAGGGGTTTTAAGACCTTCAAAAGTAAATGGATGCCTCGCTAAGAGCGATGACAGACCTATTGTTATGATCCAACCAAAAGTCATTAAGAAAGAGATCAACTACTCATCTAATCATGCTTTAATATGTAAGTTCATGGGGCTCCAACTATGTAGTGCCCCTACCCTAGTCAACTTTGTAAAATTGGTTTGACCTTGGTTGAGTTTTTTATGTGGCATTCTTAAATGGTTGAATTACCATGAGGTAATGTTGTAGTCAGATATTATGATTATTGTGCATACCTATTAATGTGCTTTTGCATTGATTCTTCTATAAGTTTAATTGTTCTCCTAATTCTTGTTATTAATCTCAAGCTAATACCTTCATTATATATATATATATATATATATATATATATATATATATATATATATATATATATATATATATATATATATATATATATATATATATATATGCTTCTATGCCTCTTGGTTGTAGGAGATTGTAAGTATAGTACTGACGAGGCACAAGGTTCATCTTCACCTGGATTTGCAGGGTTGAGTATACCTCTTTCGCCTTTAGAATTTGGGTTAGGTGGTCATAAAACCCTCATTTTACCCTAGTCATGCTCAAGTGAGCATCACCTATGGCCTGTTAGTTTCTCTTTTTCTTTTGGGTTGCGGGTCGTGTATTTGGTTGGCTTTCTTGGGTTGCATGCTTGGCGTATGGTAAAATTGAGTATTTAACCCTAAGTATTTATTTTGATTTAATGTGTTCATCTATGCATTAGTAATTGAGGAATTAAAATAAATAGGTTTCTTTTATGTGATTAATTATTAATTAAAAAGATCGCTCTATTTATGTTTGTAGCAAGTTTAATTTAATGGTTAATTTAAAATCGTGAATTTATTTAGTTTATGCATTTTGAAAAGGAAAGATATAAAGTTATTCAAAATAGAAATAATTTAATCCTTTTTTGCTTTTGGGAATAGAAAAGTTAATTTTAATTATTTAAGAAAATCAATGTTTATTAGAAAAGCAAGTTTAGTTTATATATATTTGATATAGTGTGAAAGATTGATTTTGGGAATTTAATTTAATTAAAATATTTTATCTTCATCAATATTGTGAAATATAAATGTTAGCTTTGTTAATATTGAGAAAATTAAAATTAAATGAGAGAGAAGCATTTTAATTTTAATTAGAAAAGCAAGTTAGATTATTTGAATAGTTGAAAAGAATGATTTTTCTTTTTTATTTCAAAAAGTGTTTAAATTCGAAAATAGGAGACTAAGTCAAATTTCATTCCATTTAACCTAGGTTGGAAAATACTTTTGGGGTTGTTGAATTTTTTTGAAAAAAAATATTTTTTGATGGAAAAAATTGGGGATTTTGGAGGAAAGAAAGGTTTTCTTGAGTTGCAGGTTGGGCTCTCCATCAGATCTTGCCAGGAATGCGAAGAGAGGTAGGATTTTTATTTTCTTTCCTTTGTTGAAAGAAAAAAAAAATGAAAATAAAATTTTTGTTTGTTTTCCTTTGAAGAAATTTCTTGATTGAAATGGAGTTTGGGTTTTAAATCTATGCTTTTTAGTTTAAATTTTGGGAATTTGGTGGATTCATTGTTTGGGAAATGATCTCCATTTTGCTCAATATCTGCTTGTTTGGTTTAGTTTTTCAGAAAAGTATGTGTTTTGGAAAACCAATTTTATTTTGGAAAAATCTTTGAAATGGTGTTATTAGACATTCTGGAAAATATTACATAGACTGTGAATAAATGGAAATTGGGGGTTTTAGTTTATTTTTATTATATTTGGGGTTTTTTGTTTGAAATTATCAAAAAAATGCATATACATGTCTAAGGATTCGAAAATGAAATTTATTTCTTAGAGAATTCTGAGTCTGAGATTGCAGATTTGGGGTTCGTTTATATTTTTTTGGGGGGAGCTATTAAAAAAAAATTATTTAAGTTTGATTTTGGGCATGGGGAGCTTTCGCTCTACCCATGGCCTTGTGGAAATCCATGGCTGTGGTTCCACGTGGTGGAAACCATAGACCGTGGAGTCCACGTTTTGTGGCTCCACATCATCGAGGCCATGACTGTGGTTCCACACTATGGAAACCACAGTCCATGGTTCTCGGCAATGGAGAACACAGCCCGTGGAAACCATGGCTGTGGTAACCACAACCCATGGTAACCACGGTGTGGGGGCCACTATGTGGCAGAATAGTTTGAAACAAAAAAAAGTAAACATATTAAATTTAAAGTATTTTTTAGTTTTTAATTAGTAATTAAATATTATTAATATATATGTATTAATGAAGATTAATATTTATATATTAATTAATATTTATTTGTGAAATATTAAATTATTATTAGTATATATTGTATTAATGGAGATTAATATATATATATATTAAATAATATTTAATTTGAAATTGGGTATTATTAAATTATTAATTGTTTATATTTTATTAGCCAGGGGATTATAAATATACAATGATTAATATTTAATAGGGGTATCAGTTTTAATGAGGGAGTACTTTTTGGAAAAAGATTAAATATTATTTTTAATTGGAAAATTCTTGAAATAAAATATATTTTTGGTAATTTCTAAATAATATGTTATTCAGGGAGATATTATTATTGTCTTTGATTGAAATAGGTCATCTGAGAATCTTAGAAATGGAATACTAAAGTATATAAGTAATTGAAAAAGGAAATGTTTATCACTAGATATTTTGAAAACTTAAATGATATGCTATTGGGAATTATCATAAATTTAATAATGTATCAATTGGAAAATTGGTAAGTTAATGATATCTTCATTTAGTAAGATAAATTGTTTAGTTATAATCTTCCTCGGTATTGTGAAATAGACAAATGGTAATATTACAAGTTTAACTTTTGTATTCACTTTTGTTTAAGTAATGGCAAGGCCTTGATGTGTTTGTTTGGACCTTGATGTTTGTTTGACTTGGGGTACTTGTTTATGTCTTCGGTCTCTAGTTTGGTTGTTGCCTTGTGATGGTGTTATAATTAGTCTTGTCCTTTATGCAGGTGTTGAGTGTTGATTTGTGGATGAACATAATTGGTTAGGTCTCTAGTTAGAGTACTGTCAGGCAAATGGACCTTTGTATTTGCTTTTAATATGTTTAGTTCGATTCATTTCTATGTAGGGATCATTTATGTTTTTATTGACCGAAATGGTCATTTTTATATTGCTTATGTTCGCCTTGATGGTAGGATTGTAAATGATGTGAAACTTATGTACCCTTAAATTATTTAAATGATCAGAGGGGTCTTGTAGTTGAGTAGACTTAGAGATGTAGCCCTTTAGAGGTGAACTCCGATATCAATTTGGTGTTATGTGATGCTTTTGTCCTTATGTTTCATGTTTAGTGTTAGCATGTATGGATTACATTTTGATAGAATGTATAAGTGGATTAGATGAGATTTATTGTAAATGCATGTATGCAGGCATCTCTTAATGCAGTAATATGGATCATGAAAGAGTGTAGTTTTTGAATGGTAGATTGTAATTCTATTATCGTTAATGAAAATAAGTATGCATGAAAGGATCTCTCTAGTTATGACGAAATTATAGTACATTTTGGAACAAGATGCATGGCATGTGTTAACTGTAAAATTGAACATAATGAATGGTTATAAATTATCGGATGAACTTGTCATATTACCTAAATTGTAATTCTAATGGATGAACTCATTTGGTTATTTGCATTCTAACCCTAATAAATGAACTTCATCATAATAGCTATATTTTAACTATAATGGTTGAACTCATTTGGTTATCTTCATATTAACCTTAATAAATGAACTTCATCATAATGGCTATATCTTAACTATAATGGATGAACTCGTTTGGCTATTTGCATTCTAACCTTAATAAATGAACTTCATCATAATAACTATATTTTAACTATAATGGATGAACTCATTTGGTTATCTTCATATTAACCTTAATAAATGAACTTCATCATATTAGCTATATTTTTAACTAAAAGGGATGAACTCATCAACTTAACTATATTTTAACCTTAATGGATGAATTCATATGTTATCTATGTTTTAAATTCAATGGGTAAATTTCCTCATGTTAGCCTCCTCTTCAACCTTAATGGATGAACGCATCCTATTATCTATAATTTTAATTTACTAAACCAATTATATCCATGTTTTAAGTAATAGCATGTAATTATGATAACCTACTTAATTGGATCAAATGTCGAGAGTTGAGTTAGATGTTAAGTTATGTAATCACGTTGGGAAACTCCTTAGGTTTTGTTTAGTCTTCCGTTGTGTTATCTAAGCTATTGATAACTCAATGTATAATCATGTTGTGTTTTTAACTGAAAAAAAAAAAATTGCACTCCATTTGTATGTTTTAGCTTAATCCCTTTGGGGTTTCTTGGCAGGGCATTACATTTAGTATCAGAGCACATGTTGCAAACACTAGGATCTCTGGTTTCACTTGTGCCCATAGATGGTGTGAGGTGTATCTACCTTATGTTGCATGCTTGTCCTCCTTGTTGTATGTGTGTGATTGAGAAGACCATAACATGTGTGTAATTTGTGTGTTCACACCTTGTTTTCACCTTCTTGATGTGGGTGCTTTGGAGTGAATATATGTGCTTTGTCTGCTTATTGAGGTCTTGGTCTATGATTTCTCTTATTCTGAAAGAGATTCGTATGTACCTTCCTTATTAATTGTTGTACTCTATTGACTAATCCATTTGGGTTGGTTAGTGTTGTCTTGAATCTAAAAGTACGAAATGTGCTTGGATAAGGTTATGATCTAGATTAGTGTTGATCGCTTGAAGAACTAGTGTGGTAGATTTTGAATGCTTATTATGTAGGAAATTGAATGATTATCACCCTTCCTCCTCTCTCTCTCTAGAAATTAAAATTCTTGTTCTATGTGTAATCATCCCTTATGTGAGTTTTCTTTTTGCAAGAGAAAGGTTGTGACTCCTTGAACCCTTGTGTGAGCCTTATGATGGTTATGTGTTTTAAATAATAAAAGGACTATGGGTTTGAAAGTTAATATTGGTTATTGGGAGAAAATTATATGTTTACATTAAAGAATTCTCAATGTGTTTCATAGGAGTAACATAACTAAAATTCCATCTTAACTAAGGTGCATTAATATGCGAATAGATGAATTATGTGAAACTGCTTTGTTTGTAAAAGAAGTACCAAAAGGGAACATGTTATAGTAGCTTCAAGAGTGTATTAATGTGTTTCATGAAAGATTGTTTTATGTGCTTCTTTAAACCAGTTTGATTGAGGATCTATTTTAGCAATGCTCCATGGAACTTGCCTTTGGATATATGTAATTACCTTATTATGTTTAGAAAGTGCAAATGAAAGACTTGTTTGATGTGCATTCATTAATATGTATTATTTAGTTGATAGCTCCTCACTTATCTTCTTATCATAGTTTGATTTTCAATGATAGTTTCCAAAGTATGATATGTTTTTGTATTGAATTAAGAATAGTGAGTGTTCTCAAGAGGTCTTGTATTATTGAAGGATTGTCTATCTTGATTTCTTGTTCGGAAAACTAGAACATTTTGTTACAACCATAATAATTGGAAATGTTACGTTAGGCTATTTCGCATCCTCCTGAAACAGTAGAAAAATGAAAACTATGCAATTAAAATGATAAGACTTATAGTGAGAAATTTTAGCTTGTAGTGTGATCTTGTTGATCTTGTGTCTTTGTAGGAAATAGATTGGTAATCAAACTCTCTTTTTCCTCCTCTTTGCCTAGATTATTATATTTTAGTAATGCTACTAAAGAGTGCATTGATTTAAAAAGAGTGTTTATAAAACATGTGAAATTATACTTTTTGCATTTTTGGCTTTTTAATGGAAAGATGAAAGTCTTGAGCTTCATAACAAAATTTTCATAGTTAGTAATGTGGTTGTGAATGCTTAATGGATTTAGAAAAGATAGTAGAATGATGTTATTTCCTTATGTAATGGTGAATTGTTAAGAATTTCAGTACTGGTATCTAGAGTAAACTTTATTCAGTAATTTATGTGGAAAGCATAGGTAAAACCTTTCTTGAGTAGATGATAGCATATTGAAAAGTACTCCCCGTAAATGTGACTAAACCAGTAATGGTGCTATTCTTTGTGTATTGTAAGAAACTCGTGCTTGCTATGTGTTCACATGGGATGGTGAAGTAATCAACCATGGAGGATATGTTTACTTCTGAGTATGGGAAACCATACTATTTATGTGATGTTGCTTATTTGTTTCCTTACTAGGTGCCAACCCATGGGTTGTTGATAAGTCAAGTATGTGAAGGGGTAGTATTACAAGTCACAATTCCTTGAAAAGTATGGAACAGCATATGAGTAATGTTGACACGAAGTGACTTTAGCTTCTCTATTTCGAGGAAAAATATAGTTATGTAATGAAACTGTATTATAGGTGTACTCAATACTTTCCCTTGTGATGAATTGATTTATAAGGTTCATGTGTGCCAGCCTATTCCTACCCTTTATTTAAGCATATTAATGTCAGTTCTTGAGCAGAATGATGGTTTTATTGGAGGATATTTTTTGTTGTCTTCATGAAAGGTATGTTATTTTTCACATGATGTTGCCAATTGTCCAATGTTGGTAGACATGTGGGTGGATCTTAGCCATGTATACCTCTAGCTTATGACGAGTATCGTGAGAGGTACGTCACTATGTAGGGTGTGACCTGCATGTGCCCTTTTTCGTGAGGTACACTACCATGCGGGATACATCCATTGCATGCCCTTTCCACTTGGAGTATTGCCATGTCATGCTGAAACATGATGCGAGATGTAGTAAACATTGTCATGCGGCCTACAGATAGGTTTAGGGTAGAGCCATGCTACGTGACGACATGATGTGGGGTGATGTCAAGGTGCACACTGCCATGCCATGCGGATGTGTGACTAGGCCATACCACATGATGAGCTACTATGATAGCTAGACGGTTGTTCCTTCCTTCCTTCTTGGTGGCTAGATGCTACTCACATAGTGATGTTATGTGCACTTATGATATTTTATTTTTTATTTTTTTTATTTATTTCCTTGTGGGCCAGCAATTTATTTTATTTTGAGCTTGAAGGTTTAGCCACGATCTTGCAATCTTTTTCTTACTTGATTTGGTGTTGCAATTCTGGAATTATTTTCTTGCCTTACTATTAGAATTGATGATTATTATCTTTATTCTTCTATACTTTGGTGGCTAAACTAGTTTACCCTTATTGTTTTCGAATGTTGGTCTTGTGTTGAAATGTGAATTCCTTGCCAAGAAAGTAGGAGATGGTCTTGGTTGAGCGTATACGAGGAAGTAAATGTAGGTAACCTTGAGGATGGGGGTATGTGAGGGTATGAAACAACTAGTATCCACTACCTACCTATGTGTGGTGACTATCTCTTGGAGGCTAACCACCTTACACAACAAGGGATGTTCACGAGGGTCTTGTATGGAAGGTAGCACCACTATGGTGTGCCCTACCACCATCAAGCCCTTGAGTGAGATATTGGATATGTATGACCATATTATTGTTTTGAGATGAGGCATAGAGATGTTGATTGTGCATGTTATCTTTGATCGAGCGTTAGACATGCTCACATGTGGCCTTTTGAGTTGTGCATTCTAGTTATGTGGATGGTTATTATGTGTAATTATGGATTAAATGGTGTTAACTTGTCACTATGTTATGGGACATAGTCATTGGAAAGGTTCTTATATGCCTGGAAAGTGTAAACAATTGAGTTATTTATGTTGCTCTTATTTATTGAAAGTTAACTTGGTTATAGAAAATGATATTTGAAGCTAGTTCTATGTGATAAAGTTGTGAAAAAGATGTATTGGTAAAAGAAATTGATCATGATGGCATGTTTTCTTGTCATGTTTGATAGATGAGTATGGTAATTGTTGTCTATATCTTTTAATGCTTTAATTTGGTGTAATGAAAGGAACAAAATTCTTGTTTCTCTACTATGATTTTGGATAATTCCTATAATATTTTAAAAAGTGTATGGTCTTAGATCTATCTTGCCAATGGATAATGACATTCGTAGAGGATTTAGAAATAATGTTTCAATTGTTGGCAAAATATTTATATGTGAAAATTGATAATTGTTAATTGAGTTTCAGGGCTAATACGCATTGTATGATTTCCACTTAACCTTACAACTTTTGGGAGTAAGTCAGAGCCTAGGGGGGATGATGTAGTGCCCCTAACCTAGTCAGCTTTGTAAAATTGGTTTGAACTTAGTTGACTTTTTTATGTGGCATTCTCAAATGGTTGAATTACCATGAGGTAATGTTGTAGTCAGATATTATGATTATTGTGCATACTTGTTAATGTCCTTTTGCATCGATTCTTATGTAAGTTTAATTGTTCTCCTAATTCTTATTATTAATCTTGAGCTAACACCTTCATTATATATATATATATATATATGCTTGTGTGACTCATGGTTGCAAGAGATTGCAGGTATAGTACCACCAAGGTGCGATGTTCGTCTTCACCTGGATTCGCAGGGTTGAGTATACCTCTTTCACCCTTAGAATTTGGGTGAGGTGGTCATAAAACCCTCATTTTACCCTAGTCATGCTCAAGTGAGTGTCACCTATGGCCCATCAATTTCCCTTTTTCTTTTGGGTTGCGGGTCATATATTTGGTTGGCTTTCTTGGGTTGTGTGCTTGGCATATGGTAAAATTGAGTATTTAACCCTAAGTATTTATTTTGATTTAATGTGTTCATTTGCGTATTAGTAATTGAGGAATTAAAATAAATAGGTTTCTTTTATGTGATTAATTATTAATTAAAAAGATCTCTCTATTTATGTTTATAGCAAGTTTAATTTAATGGTTAATTTAAAATCGTGAATTTATTTAGTTTATGCATTTTGAAAAGGGAAGATTTAATGTTATTCAAAATAGAAATAATGTAATCCCTTTTTCCTTTTTGGAATAGAAAGGTTAATTTTAATTATTTAGGAAAATCAATTTTTATTAGAAAAGCAAGTTTAATTTATATATATTTGATATAGTGTGAAAGATTGATTTTGGGAATTTAATTTAAGTAATAGCATGTAATTAAGATAACCTGCTTAATTGGATCAAATGTCATGAGTTAAGTTAGATGTTAAGTTACGTAATCACATTGGGAAACTTCTATGGTTTTTTTTAGTCTTCCACTATGTTATCTAAGCTATTGATAACTCACTATATAATCATGTTGTGTTTTGAACTCAGAAAAAAATTTGCACTCTATTTGTGTGTTTTGGAATTGAGGGCTCGACATAATTGAAACCTAAAAGGAAAAATGGAGGTGTTGTTAGCGGCTAATAGCTATTTTATGATGATCTTTTCATGCATGTTAGACAAAAATAGGGCATTTGAAGGGGGCCCCTATCTCTATAATGAAGTGGCTCTTTTTATTAAGCCATTGCATGCTAGATTTAATCCTTCTGAGGAGCTTCCATCAAAGCTTCTGGTGTGGGTAAGGCTTTCTTAGTTCCCCTAGAATTTTAGAGAAATGATATTTTCAATTTAGTTGCCACACAACTTGGAAAGCTTGTTGGCCATTTGAGACAAACCATGGACAAAAAGGTAATCACCTATGCCCATGTATGTGTTGAACTTGATTTGAGTAAGCCTTTGCATGATTCTACGAAAAATCCATTTAGGATTCTACTCTTGGATCCAACAATTAGATTATGAAACCCTTCCTTTCCATTGTCGAATTTGGCATGAATATGATCATTCGTAGTGAATGTGTCCAAAAACCAACCATGTAGGGATTACAAACAATGGATCCTCATGTCCATTACCTAAGTAGGATAAAGGTAAAACATCGGTTACAAAAGATAAGGAAGGTTTTATTAGAGCCAAAGCAAGAATTAGGGGAAGAGGTCAAAATAGAACCCTTAAGGACAGACAGAGTGATGAGGTTTTTAATAGATTTGATGCTTTAGAAGATCTGGAAATTTTGATAATGCACTTGTAGGTATGCTTACTGATTCAAATAAATATTTAGGTTATGAATCAAATTAATAATGAGAAGGTTATTACTCCTGATGGAGGCACCCAAGATGCAAGTCATGATGTCCAAATGGATTCAGACATCCTTTTATCGAATTCAAGTGAGTTGGATGTTAATGGTAGTCAGGTTGTTCCTACTTCTTCAAGTGTTATCAGCTTGGCAATTAATATGAATAAAAACTCTATAGAGATAATTAAAGGGAGAGGAACCTCAGCTGTTGCGGATCCAACAAAAGACTAGGAAAAAGGTCCTACTGATAAGCCCCCCCTCACTACAAAGGGGAGGAACAATGATCAGGAAAAGGTGAAGCTTATAGGATAGACTTTGTTGGAGTCTAGTACTTTGAAGACTTTAGACTCCTATTTGTCACCTTCTAAAAAATTATTGTCCTCTAATGGAATGTTAAGGGGTTAAAAGTAGACAAAAGGCTATTCGAGATTTGATTAGATTTGATTCTCCTGATGTGGTGTTCATACAAGAAACTAATTTATCAGTTGATGTTATGCTTAATAAGGTTCCTAGAATTTGGGATCGAATTCAATTTTAGTACATCATAGGTATGGATAATTCAAGTGGTACAACTTTCCTCTGGGATCTATAGATATTAAGGCCTCTTTAGTGGAATTCTTGCAGGCAATCTATGTCCATGCTCACTTCGAATTATGAATCTAATGAAAATTTACTCTTCACTAATGTTTATGCCCAACTGATTTGGTTGGAAAATCGGTGCTTTGGTCTCATATTAGATATGTCAGATCTCTTTCCCCCCACTTTCCTTGGATTTTGGTAGGGGATTTTAATGCAATCTCTAGTCTGGAAGAAAAGGGGGTGGTAATACTCGGTTTGATTGTTCTACAAGTCTCCTAAGGGATTATATTGAGCTTCTAAGGGTTTTGAACATTAAACCGGCTAATGGGATCTTCACTTGGAATAATAGGAGATGTGGTGAGGTGGCAATAGTTGAGAGGCTGAACATATTCTTGGTCTCTTTCTCTTGGATAGGTGATAACAAAATTATTAATTCTAAGATTTGAGACTAGAAAGGGTCAGATCACTAGCCAATTAAATTTACTACTTGGGTCTTTCAGGCTTCTAAAAATTCTTCTTTCAAGTTTTAGCTTATGTGACTTTGTGATTCCTCGTTCTAGGACCTTATGGTTGTGTGGTGGTAGGAGGGCAGGACTACCTACGGTACTACAATGTACTCTTTTGTCAAGCAACTTTAATATGTCAAGTATAGGATTAAAAGGTGGAACGAGTCTTGTTTTGAAAATATTTTCATGGATACGATTCAAGCTCAATCTCGAGTGGATGGTATAAATCAAAAAATTAGAGATGAAAGCCTTTTGGAGGATTTTTATAAAGAAGAGTTAGTTCTTGTAAAAGTGTTGGAGGAGTGCGAGTTGTGGGAGTAAATCTGTTGGAAACAAAATTCTCGTATTGATTGGCTCCAAGAAGGTGATAGGAATTTGAAGATTTTTTATAGTTCTATGAATGATAGGTGGTGTGGTAATTCTATCACTTCTCTCATTTACTATGATGGTTACCTTCTCTTTTCCTATAAAGACTTTTCTGAAGTGGCCATTAGATTCTTTCAATCCATATTTAGCAAAAACTCTCCACCTGCTATTGGGGAAGATGAGTTAGTGCTAAGTTGCATTCCCTCTATTATTATTTTTGAGATGAACATGAAACTTTATAGGCCAATCACTTTGAAAGAAGTTGAAAGAATGGTATTTGGAATGAAAAAAGGAAAAGCACTTGGTCTACATGGCTTTCCTATTGAATTTTCTCAATATTTTTGGGAGGTGATCAAACATGATTTGTTCGAGGTGGTATAGGAATCTTATAGAAACAGGCAAATGTTAAGGGATTTGAATACTATATTTATTTCTCTCATTCCTAAAAAGGAAGTGGCCAATTCTCTTTATTCCTTTCATCTCATTTCTCTTTGTAATGTGATACATAAAATTGTCACAAAGTTGATTGTGGAAAGGCTTAAGCCATGGCTCGCTAACCTGATTTCAAAAGAGAAGGATGGTTTAGTTGCTAAGAGGAAAATTCTAGATGGAGTTATTATAGCAACATAAGTTATACATTCTATGGCTAATTCCAAGGAAGGAAATGTTTAGTAAGATGGATATGGCTAAGGCCCATGTTAGGGACAACCATGATTTTCTTTGTAAAGTGATTGCAGCTTTTTAAACTGATAGTCAGTTGATTAACTGGGTTATGAGTTGCATCACCATCCTTTCTTTTCTATTCTTATCAATGGTTAACCTATAGACCTCTTCAGAGCTTCTCAAAGTTTAAGGCAGGGTGACTCTCTTTCATCATACGTATTCATTTTAATGGTTAACAGAATAGGAATATTTAATAAATCTCAAGTTAGGAGAGGATTGATTTAGTGTTGGAATTGGGGCTATGGTCTTCCTCCCTTCAGTTATCTATAGTTTGTGGATGATACAAATTTTATGGGTGTTGCTAGAATTTTAGAGGCAACAAATCTTACGAAGGCCTTACATATTTATTTAGTAGCCTCGTGACAAGAGATTAATGAAAATAAGTCTTTTATCTTCATTTTTAAAACTCTTGTCTCTATTCAGTTAACTATTGTGAGGATTTTAAGGTTTCAATTTGGTATAGTTCCTATTGTTTATCTTGGGATCCCTCTTTCTACTCATCCTTTCCCTAAAATATTTTGCCAAGATATCTTGGATAAGGTTTTTAAGAAGGTTTGTCATTGGTCTCATAGATGGATCTCAACTTTTGGGCATGTCACTCTCTTGAAAACTATTATTCAAGCGCTTCCAGTTAATAGATTTTAATGCAAAGTGCACCAACTAGCTTCATTAAGGAATTTGATGCTCTTTGTACATAGCTTTTTGTGGAGCGGTAATCTTCTATCATTGTTTGAAGTGGAGTTTGGTTAAATGGGATTCTTCTTGGAGACCTATTCAATATTTGACCTTTCGATTATGTAAAACAGAAATGAATGGTCGGGTCTTGGCTGGTAGGCTCTTTTGGAGATGGTGTATGCAATAGGATCGATTCTAGGCTAAGCTTCTCAACTGAAAGTATTTGGGGGGAATGGATAGCAGGGATGTGCCATAGTATAGCTTGTCAGGCAGTGGATCCATGATATGGAATATGCTAAAAAAGGGGCACAAGTTGTTAATGTTAGAGTAATTGGCTCTTCACTTGATTAATTAAACAATATTTGTTTAATTCTTTAAGTTCCCTATTATCTCTTTTTACACTTAAGCTAACATTAGGTGCATAATAAATAATTCTTTTATTAATTATTATGTGCGAGCCTGGGGTTTTCCCTTTCTAGGGTTTCTTTACCTATTAGAGGTTAATTCTTTTCTTTGTATTATTATTGCATTACACATTTTTAGTGAACATTGAGCTCTCATCTTTTGAGTATATTTTCTATGTTCTTTGTTTTTCAGTTATTTTTCTTCCTTGCTTCTCCTTGTAATAGATTATTTATCTTGCAAAAGATGTTTAGGCTCTTGTGGTGTTGTGTTTCTCAACTCTCACAATTAAGCAATGATTATTTTGGATCTATAATAAAGGAGTCAATTCTTTATTTGGGTATGACTCTTGAGATGGATTCCCCCTGATTCTAAGTCTATTATTGCATTTGCAGTCTATATGGGATAGATTTTGTGAAGTTTGTTAGAGTAAAGTGCAATAGTTTAAAGACACTCAAATCGTAGGACGTGGGGTAGTGGGTAGGTGGAAAGATCCTTAGGAATGGCCTCTTGGTGGGTCAGTTGGGGATAATGAGGAACTTGCCAAGATTTTGAATGCGGGACTTTGTAGCTCGCTAAAGGATCAAGATGTCCTTGCTTTGGGTCCTGATCCAAGGGGTAAATTTTTAAGGGGCTTGAAAAATTAAATTTTTGGAAGGAAGTTATTCCTTGGTGGGAAAAGGTTTGGAATTAGTTTTCTTGGCCCAATTGTAATTTCTTCCCCTGGCTGGTCATGCAGAATAGATGTTTAACTTGGGAGAACCTTTGTAAAAGATGACTTGAGGGGCCTTCAATGTGTTTCTTGTAACAGTAATGAGGAGAGTACTCCTCATCTATTCTTCTATTGCACCTTTTCTAAGGATATTTGGCATTTTTGGTGGGGATCTTGGAAGAATGTTTGTGTTCATGTCAATTCTCTATTGGAGTTCCAGAATAGTCATGGTAGGCCCTCAGCTAAAACCTCCTTCCTTCAGGTTGCTTGGGATATTGGGCCTTCCTTTATCATCTACAAGTTATGGCTAAAATGAAATCATAGGATTTTCTAGTATAAGAGGATGTTTGTGCAACAAGTATGGCAAAGAGTAATTAATATGTTGGAGGAAACTTTCTGGGAAAATGTGATCTATCTATTAATGTGGATCTAGAATATTTGTCTATTATAAGGAATTTGAATCTTTTGTGAGGGTGTAATAAGGAGTCAGTGGTTGGAAGTAGTCTTCAAGTGAGGATTTGACAAGTCAAAAAGAAGTTTCAGTGCAATGGTAAGTGGTCTCCTCCTCCCTTGGGAGTTTTGAAGATAAATACTAATGGCTCTCCGAGAGGAAACCTGAGACATGCAGGTATTGGAGGTATTGGAGGCATTTGTAGTGATTGTGTCCAAAAGCCAACCATGTAGGGATTACAAATAATGGATCCTCATGACCATTACCTAAGTAGGATAAAGGTAGAACACCAGTTACAAAAGATAAAGAAGGTTTTATTTCAGCCAAAGCAAGAATTAGAGGAAGAGGTCAGAATAGAACCCTTAAGGACAGACAAAGTGATGAGGTTTTTAATAGATTTGATGCTTTAGAAGACCTAGAAATTTTTGATAATGCACTTGTAGGTATGCTTACTAATTCAAATATTCAGGTTATGGATTAGATTAATAATGAGAAGGTTATTACTCTTGATGGACGCACCCAGGATGCAAGCCATGATGCCCAAATGGATTCAGACACACTTTTGTTGAATTCAGGTAAGCTAGATGTTAGTGGTAGTCAAGTTGCTCCTACTTTTTCAAGTGTTATTAGCTTAGCAATTAATACAAATAAAGACTCTATAGAAATCATTAAAGGAAGAGGAACCTAAGCTATTGGGGATCCAACAAAAGACTAGGAAAAAGGTCCTACTAATAAGCCCCCCCAACTACAAAGTGGAGGAATAATGATCAAGAAAGGGTTAAGCTTATAGAATAGGCTTTGGTGGAGTCTAGTACTATGAAGACCTTAGACTCCCATTTCTCACCATCTAAAAAATGATTGTTGTCTGATTGAATGTTAAGGGGTTGAAAGTAGACAAAAGGCTATTCGAGATTTGAATAGATTTGATTCTCCTAATGTGGTGTTCATCTAATTCTCCTGATGTGGTGTTTATATAAGAAACTAATTTATCTTTAATAAAGGAGTCAATAATTCAGGTGGTATGGATTTCCTTTGGGATCCATAGATGTTAAGGTTTCTTCAGTGGATTTCTTCCAGGTAATCTATGTCCATGCTTGCTATGAATTATGAATCTAGTAAAAATTTACTCTTCACTAATGTTTATGCCCAACTGATCTGGTTGAAAAATATATGCTTTGGTCTCATATTCGATATGTCAAATCTCTTGCCCCCCATTTTCCTTGGATTTTGGCAGGGGATTTCAATGCAATCTCAAGTCTGGAGGGAAAAGGGGTGGTAATGCTCAGCTTGATTGTTCTACAAGTCTCATAAGGGATTATATTGAGCTTCTAAGGGTTTTGGACGTTACTCTGGCTGATGGGATCTTCACTTGGAATAATATGATATGTGGTGAGGAGGAAATAGTTGAGAGGTTGAACATATTCTTGGTCTCTTTCTATTGGATAAGTGATAAAAAAATTATTAATTCTGAGATTTGAGACTAGAAAGGGTCAGATCACTAGCCAATTAAATTTAGTACTTGGGTCTTTCAAGCTTCTAAAAATTCTTCTTTCATGTTTTTGCTTATGTGGCTTTGTGATTCCTCTCCCTAGGACCTTATGGTTGTGTGGTGGCAGGAGGGAAGGACTGCCTATGGTAATACGATGTACTCTTTTGTCAAGCAACTTCAATATGTCAAGTATAGGATTAAATGGTGGAACGAGTCTTGTTTTGAAAATTTTTTCATGGATAAGATTCAAGCTCAATCTCGAGTGGATGGTATAAACTAGAAAATTATAAATCAAGGCCTTTTAGAGGATTTTTATAAAGAAGAGTTAGTTCTTGAAAAAGAATTGGAGGAGTGGGAGCTACGGGAGTAAATCTATTGGAAACAAAATTCTTGTATTGATTGGCTCCAAGAAGGTGATAGGAATTTGTAGATTTTTTATAGTTCTATGAATGATAGGTGGTGTGGTAATTCTATCATTTCTCTCATTTCCTTTGATGGTTACCTTCTCTCTTCCTATTAGTTCCTTTCTTAGGAGGCCATTGGATTCTTTCAAGCCCTATTTAGTTAAAATTCTCCACTTGCTATTGGTGAAGATGAGTTAGTGTTAAGTTGCATTCCCTCTATTATTAGTGTTGAGATGAATATAAAACTTTTTAGACCCATTACTCTAAAAGAAGTTGAAAGAGTGGTATTTTGAATGAACAAAGGAAAAGCACCTGGTCTAGATGGATTTCCTATTGAATTTTCTCAATAATTTTGGGAGGTGGTCAA
The DNA here is from genome assembly GCF_030272615.1 of Cryptomeria japonica. Classification (NCBI taxonomy): domain Eukaryota; kingdom Viridiplantae; phylum Streptophyta; class Pinopsida; order Cupressales; family Cupressaceae; genus Cryptomeria; species Cryptomeria japonica. Next base: position 178,584,075 of record NC_081414.1, read on the forward strand.
ACATGATCTGTTCGAGGTAGTACAAAAATCTTATAGAAACAAGGAGATATTAAGGGATTTAAATACCACATTTATTGCTCTCATTCCTAAAAAGGAAGGGGCCAATTCTCTTTATTACTTTCATCTCATTTCTCTTTGTAATGTGATATATAAAAGTATCATAAAGTTGATTTCTGAAAGGCTTAAGCCATGGCTCGCTAACTTGATTTGGAAAAAGAAGAGTGGTTTAGTGGCTGCGAGGAAAATTATAGATGGAGTTATTATAGAAACATAAATTATACATTCTATGGCTAATTCCAAGGAGAAGGCAATGTTTAGTAAGATGGATATGGCTAAGGCCCATGACAGGGACAATCAGGATTTTCTTCGTAAAGTGCTTGGAACTTTTTAAGCTCATAGTTAGTTGATTATCTGGGTTATGAGATGCACCACCATCCTTTCTTTTCTATTCTTATCAATGGTGAATCTAAAGACCTCTTCGGAGCTTCTCAAAGTTCAAGGCAAGGCGAATCTCTTTCACCATACGTATTCATTTTAATGGTTGAAGGAATAGGAATATTTATTAAATCTCAAGTTAGGCGAGGATTGATTTAGCATTGGAATTGGGGCTATGGTATTTGTCCCTTCACTCATCTACAATTTCTGAATGATAAAACTTTTATGGGTGTTGCTAGAATTTTAGAGGTAAAAAATCTTAGGAAGGCCTTATATATTTATTTGGCAGCCTTGAGACAAGAAATTAATGAAAATAAGTCTTTTATCTTCCTTTTGAAAAGTCTTGTCTCTATTTAGTTAAGTATTGTGAGGATTTTAGGGTTTCAATTTGGTACAATTCCTGATGTTTATCTTGGTATCGCTCTTTCTACTTGCCCTTTGCCTAAAATATTTTGGTAGGATATCTTGGATAAGGTTTGTAAGAAGGTTTGTCATTCATCTCATCGATGGATCTCAACTTTTGTGCATGTGACTCTCTTGAAAACTATTATTCAAGATCTTCCCATTGATAGATTTTTTATGCAAAGTGCACCAACTAGCTTCATTAAGCAATTTGATGCTCTTTGTACATAGGTTTTTGTGGAGCGGTAATCTTCTATTATCATTCTAAGTGGAGTTTGGTTAAATGGGATTCTTCTTGGAGACCTATTCAATATTTAAGGTTTTAGTTATATAAAACATAAATGAAGGGTCGGGTCTTGGCAAGTAGGCTCTTTTGGAGATGGTGCATGCATGCAAGATCAATTCTGGGCTAAGCTTCTCAATTGATAGTATTTGGGGGGAGTGAATAGTATATCTTGGTAGGCAGTGGATCGATGATATGGAATATGCTTAACAAAAGGGGCACAAATTGTTAAGAAATGATTATTTTTGATCTGTAATAAAGGAGTCCATGCTTTATTTTGGTGTGACTCTTGAGATGAATTCCCCCTAATTCTAACTCTATTTTTGCATTTGTAGTCTATGTGGGATATTCTTGGTGAAGTTTGTTGCAGTAAAGTGGAATACTTTAAAGTCACTCAAATCTTAGGACATGGTGTAGTGGGTAGGTTGAAACATCCTTGAGAATGGCCCCTTGGTGGGTTAGTTGGGGATCATGAGGAACTTGCTGGGATTTTGAATGCAGGACTTTGTAGCTCACTGAAGGATCAAGATGTCCTTGCTTGGGGTCCTGATCCAAGGGGTAAATTTTTAATGGCCTCGAGCTACAAGGAGCTTGAAAAATTGACTTTTGGGAAGGAAGGGCTTTGGAATTAGTTCTCTCAGCTCAAGTGTAATTTCTTCTTGTGGCTGGTCATGCAGAATAGATGTTGAACTTGGGAGAACCTTTGTAAAAGAGGACTTGGGGGGCCTTTAGTTTGTTTCTTGTAACAATAATGAGGAGAGTACTCCTCATTCATTCTTCTATTGCACCTTTTCTCAGGATATTTAGCATTTTTGGTGGGGATCTTTGAAGCATGTTTATGTTCATGTCAATTCTTTATTGGAGTTCCAGAATAGTCTTGGTAGGCCCCCAGCTAAAACCTCCTTCCTTAATGTTACTTGGGATCTTGGGCCTTCCTTTATCATCTACAAGTTATGGCTAGATTGAAATCATAGGAGTTTCCAATATAAGAGGATGTTTGGGCAACAAGTATGGGAGAGAGTAATTGACATGCTGGAGGAAACTTTGTGGGAAAAATATGATCTTTCTATTAATGTGGAGATATAATATTTGTCTATTATAAGGAATTTGACTCTTTTATGAGGTTGTAATAAGGATTCAGTGGTTGGAAGTAGTCTTCAAGTGAGGAGTTGACAAGTCAAAAAGAAGTTTCAATGCAATGGTAAGTGATCTCCTCCTCCCTTGGGAGTTTTGAAGATTAATACTGATGGCTTTTAGAGTGGAAACCTGGGACATGCAGGTTTTGGAGGTATTGGTAGGGATAGTTTTGGGAATGTTATCTTCCTATTCTCTATTTATAAGGGATATCATACTAATATCTTTATGGAGGCTTTGACAGTTCTTTTGTCTCTCGAGCAAGATTGTGCTCTTGGCTGGAGCAAGATTAGTTATAAATTTGATTCCTAGATTCTTGTGGACATGCTGGATAAGAAGAATCTAGATAGTGTAGATTTGTATCTAGTAGTGGTGGGCAGAAAAAATTTGAGTTTTAGGGACTCTTTGGAGTCTATAGTCTTTTTTAACATTCCTAGAGAATGGAATAAGGCAACTGATGGTTTTACAAAGTGGGCTTCCGAGAGAATGGATGACTGGAAAATTGGGAGCAGAGGTGAGCTATCATAGGATTGTGTGATTTCTTTAGATAAAATTGTTGATGATGATATGATGTTCTAGTTGGGACTCTTTTGGGTCCCCTTTTCTCTTGGTTTTGTATCATTCTTTTTTTTAATAATTTTTATCCCTTTTTAAAAAAAACCAAAAAAAAACCTATGTTGAAGCATAATAAATAAAATCTGTTCGACTAAGCCAATAGTAAAAATTAAATTCTATGCAAATGTAAAATTAAAATAGCACTAAAATTATGTTGAAGCATATTAAACAAAATCTATTCATACTTAGACAATAAACAAAATTAAATTCAATAAGAATTGAATTCTATACAAATATAAATTATCATTATGGTAAAGAAAATTGCATTTTCAAAGGCACATAATTTGATTCATACAAAGTGATAAGGAAATAAAAAAAAAACGTAAAAAATAATCTACAAAGAAAACAGTGGATGGACTATTTTTAGAATTTGAAAAAAAAAACTTGAAAACAATTTAGAAATAATTTTTTTTTTCAAAGGCACATAATCTACAAAGAAACTAATACATGGACTATTTTTCAAATCTGAAAAAATAAAAAAAAACAAAAAAAAACATCATCATCATCTAGAAAGAAAACTTTTTAGAATTTGAGAAACAATAAAATAAATAATTAAATAAATCTAGGAAGAAATCAATACATGGACTTCTTTTAGAATTTGTTTCATACAAGACTTAAGAAAAGCAAGAAAAAAAACCTTTAAAAACAATCTTCAAAGAAAAATAATGCATAGAGTGTTTTTAAATCTTCTTTATATGAAATTTGTATGATAATTTGGACATTTCAATGTCTTCTATTTGATATCTAAAAAAAATATAATAGCTGTAAAAACTAGCAATCACACTTTGGTGTGCAATGGGTACGCTGAAAAGGTGTGAAAGGTCAATTATGGAAAACTTTGGTGTATTTTGTAAACATTTGTTTAGTGAAGTTCAATTGATAGGCCATTTAAAAATTCATGTTGTTTGTGCAACTAAGGTCTCAATCAAGAAGTGATAGCTTAAAATGAACTACACATCTAGTTATAGGGATCTAAACATGAGTTAAAAACAAAAGATAAATACAATAAGATATAGATAGAGAGGGAGAGGAAGAGATGGGAAGATAGAGCTAAAGGGATCAAGAGAGAGATAAAGGAGGTAATAGAGAGAAGAAGAGAGAGGATGGAGAGATAGAGATGGGGATGAGTAATAAGGAGTGTGCAAACAAGATGTAGAGAGATAGATAGATAGAGGATAGAGTAATAAAGAGATATAGAAAGAGGGGGTAACATATATATATATATATATATATATATATATATATATATATAGAGAGAGAGAGAGAGAGAGAGAGAGAGAGAGAGAGAGAGAGAAGATAACAAGAGAGAGACTGAGACTAAGACTGACAGAGAGACAGACAAACATACATAGTTATTAGATCTAAAATTATTAATCAAATCAGCACAATATTTTTAAGCTTACATTTAACTTTAAATATATAATAAATTATAATTTTTAAAATTCATAAACATTTATTTTATTTTTTTAATAAGTAAATATCTATAGAGGGGTAGCACCCTTCTGTTAATCAAAAAATGAGAATACAAGGCCTGGTTCAGTGAGAGCGGTAGGGGAAAAGAAAATTCATAAACATTTATTATCTTATACAAATAAATTAAATTTAAAATTATAATAAATTTTAATTTTTAAGATTCATAAATATTTATTACGTAATAGAAATGAATTAAATTTCTAATAAAAAAAAAATCAACAATGACTAATTATAATTTTAGAATAAGGTAAAGACAAAAGTCTAGATTTAAAACTAACTTTCAATTATAATTTATTCTTTTTTGTATGCAAATCATTTCATATTAGAAATTTTAAATGATTAGAAAATTAAATAAAATTAAATATATCAAATACTAAATAATATATATTCTGTAATGCCCCGCCAGGAACCCTAAAGGATAGAAACGAAGATTACTTCTAATTAAAACTACATCACAATATTAATCCAATCATCCATCTAAATTAGGGAAAGTCAATAATGATTAAATAACTCAAATTCGTAAATTGATCTCCAAAAGATAGGTTTAAAGAATTACAACATATATACTTCCAATGATTCATTTATACATAATAAGAAAGATAATTGAAACAGCATATATCCCATGAACTTAAATTACAACATTCCATAAATTACATGGCTTCCATAGAGCAATAAAGTACAAAGGTTACAAGTTGCTGATACAATGACCACACGGGCCTCAAAGGTACAAAATCAAGAACATGAGTGCTACACGAAGCAAGAACCAAGATGCACCAGCGAAACCAATCCTCGCGTGAAGGTAGGAATAAGATATCCGATGGGAAGTGGCACTACCACCCGACCATGTGATCCCATAATGGAACCACCCCACCGTGCTAGGAGATAGCAGAAGACCCTCAAGCAAGCAAGAAAAGTACAACAGTACACATGACTCCACAGTACACAAGTGACTCGACTCACAAAACACTAGCGACCCTAGAGAGAGAGCGTCATCACATGGCTTAAGATGGTTACCCTAGGTAGGTCTCCATAGGTCCCGGCCCCCATCTTGGGTTATCCTGGTAACCTCTCCCGAACCCCCGGCTCCATCTAAGCATCATGCGGACCCTACCATCCTTTCGTGAGGACAAGGTGGTAGGTTTGCCATTCCAGGCCTTCCCAAACACCTTGAGCCTATACAAGCATTCAACCATGTACGGGGTACATTATCTTAATTAAATTAATAACTACCCACCCCCTAATCAAATTATTAGGTTATCACTTAATAGTTGACTTTTGAGGGGTTATCCTGCCATCCACTTCGGGTGCGGCCCCTGCCCGAAAGCCACTCTCTCTACTAGGTCACTAACTGGATAAGACTATCTATGAGAACTCTATGGTGGGGCTGACAACCATAAATTATCCAGACATACACAGGTGAAGGACTCACAGTCACAAACCCAGGGTTGACCATTAGGGACATAACACAGAATAGCTCACTTCCTCAAGGTTTTAACAACAACACCTGACCAAGGGTAAACATCGACAACATAATGACAATTTTAAACATAATGCAACGACCTTAAAACAACTAGACTGCAATTATTAAAACACAAGATCCTACACAAGCAATCTTTCTTTAAGCAGTCAACAGCATAAAATGCTCCCAATAAGGATTTCTTGAATTGAAGACATCGCATCTATTTAACATAAAGAAATGATGAAGTCCCATGTCTAAAAATGTTGAATTGGAACCACATTTACAATTTTAAACCCCTAACCAGTTGATGATGATAAACTTACAATTTCTCAATTTGACTATAACCAAATCAACATTTAAATCAAATTAAACAAATATATACAAGCTAATATAAAATAATTCCAAAATAACACCTATTCGTCGAATACAATCACCATATGGTTATATTACAATACTTGGATAACGGACATTAATATTAAATTTAACCCACTTTCTCGTTTATTCCAAACGTTAATACTAACCTCCATATCATTTTATTTATTTTCACAATACAAGGCAAATAATCCTCATCACTAAATTGAAGAATAATTAATTAATCTTAATAACATTATAAACTAACAATTAACTTAATATTATTATTTAATATTAAATAATAATATATTATTATTTTTGTTTAAATAACAATATATTATCACTTATTATTAAACACAAAATAACACTAAGGATTTTAGTTTTAACCACTAACAAAATTATGCTATTATTTTTCTTTTTTTAAAACAAAAAAAAATATTAAAAAAAACTGCAAACAAGTTAACGTGGGGCCCAAAGCTCCCACGGCAGCATGTGCTGCTATCCCCAAGCTGGGGAATGCAGTGCTTGCTGCATCCTCAGACTTGGGGAAAGCAGCGCTGCTACTAACCCCAGGCTGGGGAAGGTAGCGTGCTGCAGGGAGAGGGGGTGCGTGGGCTGGGTTGAGCCCAGCTCCCCGCCATCGCCCCCAATCCCAACCTCTAAATTTTTTTTGGTTTTTTCAAATTGTTTTGTTTTAATAAAAATTAAATTTCGTTTTAAAAAAAAAAAACATCTGAGACAATAAAGAAAGCTATTAACAGGGATACAGAGGGGAAGACCTCTAAAAAAAATTAACCATTAATCTCCAGCCAATTCCCTTTTTTTTTACAACCATTCAAACAAATAGAATCATTATAAAAAAAATCACTGGTAATAACAATTTTGCCAGCCATGAAACATCTGAGACAAGACAGAGGCAATAAAACTTCACTCAAATCAGCCCAGTTCACTCTTAAAATTAAATTAAATGGGAATAAACTAAATCTGTAATCCCCAATTGGTTTTCTTTGCTCCAAACAAGCATGGGCAAGAGGATTTCACTCATAATCATCATTTTTAAACTGAAAATTACCAGGGAGAGGTATTTTATAAATGCTTGGCAAAATTTTGCCAGCATAACACTACTAACACACAAACAATATTTCCAATTACAAACAGCAAACAAAACCAAGAATTTCTTGCACAAGCAAAAATGAAACAACATAAATTAAGTTATGAAACTACTTGGAGAGAGTTTGAGTTTGAATTTTGATAACAAATTGGTAGAATTCTTCTTCCACAAACCCATGGCAAGCAAAGACTCAACACCCAAAACTCATAAACCAAGCTTTTAAACAATAAATAGAAAATTGGAAGAAAGCAAGGATTTTTTTGTTAAAATAAACAAGGATTCAACCAACCTCTAAGATTTCCAAGAAGGAGTTGTATGCTTTAGTAGGATTCCCAGCTAGTTCAAAACCCAAATCCACCTTTCAAGCAATTTTTTTCCAGAATTTCTTTTTCCTCCTCCAAACAAGCATATCCCCCAAAATCTCCTCCAAGGTAAATTAGTAAGACAATCTTTTAACCTAATTTTCTAGGTTGCAATATTTTCTATTTAAAAAAGCATTAAAATCAAACAATTGACTTTCTTTTTTTTCTTTTTCATATTCCTCAAAAACAAATAAATGAGAATTCCTTTTTTTGAAAATTACATTTTTCATATATAGCAATTAAATCAACTTTTCAACTAAATAGGAAAACAATGAGTTAGCTTTATTTGCATATATTAAAAGCAATTAACTCTATTTATTCTACTTCTTCCGTTGGATCTAAACACAATTACTTTTCCAAAATAAACAACTAAAAGTTAAAATCTAATAAACTAATCAATTAAGCTTGATTCAAGACATAAAGGCATAATAAGGGATAAATCGCTCAAGCCAACAAATAATGACAACTTATACTTTAAATAAATAACCGAACCACTATGGCATGCAAATCGAGGAAAAGCAAAAAGACTCGAATTTCGAACAAAAGGGATGAACGACCGACTGACGACACTCACAAAAATAGACTGAGGTAAGGACTAGGGTCAAAAGCTATCTCCTCCACTCCCATCAGACATATAAGGCATGCTCAGACCTGTGAACCCAGGTGGAGACGATACCCCGTACCTACCCGGTACTTGTACCTGCAATATCCTGCATCATCGAAGCACACATACATGGATATAAATATAGAATACACGGCACGCACACCGATGAAGGAGAATCACGATGTTCCCTGTCTCATCGAAACGAGTGAAGGAAAATCGTCCCCTTGCATCCAATACAATAGCAACCACGCAACATATATATATATATATATATATATATATATATATATATATATATATATATATATATATATATATATATATATATGACACATCGCCTAGATAAAGTAAGATGTCAGTACAAGCAATAATCCATGAAATACTAGAAATCACCAATACTGAAATACTGAAAATAACTCATGCATCCAATATCCAGATAAACATGAAATAATATCAAATACGTCTGCAAAATGTCGAGCAATAAAGTGTCAACTGAATAGTAAACTGCAACACAAAGTTAGTCTAATAAGTCCGATCGAAAAGGGGTACTACATATTCACTAAAAAACATTCTATTTTATTTTAAAAAATCACTTTTAAAAAGAAAATCAATTTAAAATAAAAAAGAATTTATGTATCTAATCTAAAAAAGCATTGCATTTTATCAAATGAAATTGTTTTAAAACAAAAATCAACCACGGATTGTCCAATTGAGCTTGTACAGTTCACATAGGGAACGCCTTCGGCGTAAAAATATTTAATTAATAATATAAACAAATTTTGTAAATTATAAATTAATTAAATTTCTAAATTGATATCAAAAAATCAAATATAGATTCAAATATATTACATATTAATGTTAAATAAGTTAATTATGCTGAAGGCGTTCCCTATGTGAACTTTACAAGCTCAATTGGACGATCCACGGTTGGTATCATCTTAGAGGCTTGCAAGATAATTGAAACGTTTACAACCAGTGGATGTTAAAGCAACATAAATCCCACAAAATTTTATTTAAGTTAGATTTTTGTTTTAAAACAATTTCATTTGATAAAATACAATGCTTTTTTAAATTAGATACATAAATTATTTTTTATTTTAAATTGATTTTCTTGTTAAAAGTTATTTTTTAAAAATAAAATAGAATGTTTTTTAGTGAATATAAATTATTTAGTTCTAAATCTAGATTTTTGTCTTTACCTTATTCTAAAATTATAATTAGTCATTGTCGATTTATTTTTATTATAAATTTAATTCGTTTATATTACATAATAAATATTTATGAATTTTAAAAATTAAAATTTATTATAATTTTAAATTTAATTTATTTGTATTCGATAATAATTGTTTATGAATTTTAGAAATTATAATTCATTATAATTTTAAAGTTAAATATAAGCTTAAAAATATTGTGGTGATTTGATTAATAATTTTAGATCCAATAATACTTAATCTCGCATACAAATGAAATTGTACTTAAAAGTACTTAAAATATTTATTATTAATGCCAAATTTATAATAATCCTAACCATAACCCTTATAATACTTAATTGTGGTTTAATTCTAGCCCAAGGTGCACACATAACCAATTTAAAAAGAAAATCATAATACAGTTAAGTTATTAGAACAATACAATATCTAAAGATTTGATCTAAATAATGCAAGAACATACCCTAACTAACTACATTATGCATCATTTAAGACATGATAAATCTTAAGATTAGGATTTGCATTGTGATTCAATTAATGCTAATGATGTTTGTAATCTATTAATTATATTTTTTAGGTACATGTTTTATTAATATTTTAGACCTAATAAATTTTCTAATTTTCTTTTTATTCAGTTATTTTTCAATTTAAAATATTCATTATTTATTATATAAAAATTTAAATTATTATTTTTATTAATATTTTGATTTTTGTATATTTTGACCTTCCATTTAGTTTATTCTATTTTGATTTTTATTTTAGATTTAAGTTTGAAATTTATTTTTAATTATTTATGTCTTTTTACAAAATTACAAATAATAATTAAAAGTTATTAGAGTTAATTTAATTTATAATTATTTATCTTATTAAAATTCTAATTTATTTTAGAACAGTTATATTTTGAATTTTTCTTTGAATTTATCTCTCCACCTCTCTCTATCTCTTTATTTACCTTCTCCTTCTTCCTATTTGTTTGTCTATCTGTCTATGTGTCTATCTCTCTGTCTGTCTCTGTCTCTCTCTCTCTCATTATCCTATCCTATTCTCACCCTCTCTCCCTTCACTCTCTTTCTCTACCGCTCCCTCTCCCTCTCCCCCCTCTCCCTCTCGTTATCTTATCCTATTCTCTCTCCCTCCTCCCCCTCTCTTGACCCTACACTCTCTCTCTCTCTCTCTCTCTCTCTCTCTCTCTCTCTCTCTCTCTCTCTTCTATTACCCCCTCTTTATATATCTCTTTATTACTCTATCCTCTAGCTATCTATCTCTCTAAATCTTGTTCACACACTTCTTGTTACTACTCCCCATCTCTATCTCAATTTATCTCTCACGCTTTCACACATACTCCTTGTTTCTCCCTCTATATCTCTATCTTTGTCTCTCCTTCCTCTCTCTTCTTCTCTTTATTACCTCCTTTATCCCTCTCTTGATCCCTTTAGCTCTATCTTCCCATCTCTTCCTCTCCCTCTCTATCTATATCTTATTATCTCTATCTTTTGTTTTTAACTCATGTTTGGATCCCTATAACTACATGTGTAGTTCATTTTAAGCTATCACTTCTTGATTCAGACCTTAGTTGCACAAACAACATCAATTTATAAATGGCCTATCAATTGAACTTCACTAAACAAATGTTTGCAAAATACACCAAATTTTTCCCTAATTGGCCTTCCACAACTTTTCGGTGTACCCATTACATACCAAAGTGCGATTGCAAGTAATTAATTATGATAAATATCCAAATCTCAAATTTGATCTATTATGACAAGTTTTTAATAGTGTTTTAGAGTCTGCTTTATAAATATTTTTCTCATAAGTTCATAGGTAGTATAGCATAACAAAAAAATACATGGGTAATGTTAGAGGATTTCTTTGAGGGTTTAAATCAAATATACCCTATATTATTTTACACAATGCGACTTGTAGAAGGAAATTCTGTAATCTTACCCCCTCTTTCACTTATGAGATTTGTGATCTTGGCTACAATCTTTCTTATCTACTTTTTTGTTAGAACTCAACTTATTTGTAATTTTGAGATTGAGTGTAAGTATTATAATTAAAGTTATAGGTAATAAAAAAAGTGTATGTGGTTCAAGAAAATTGTAGAATAGTTATAATAAGTAAATAAATACAAACATTATAGCTAATTTTGTGTATCCACAAATTCAAAATGGTATATTTGATTTTGACAATATTTTTTTAGTTGTCGTTGTATGCAATTTATCTTATTTTGATTATTTTTTTTGTTGTTGTCCTTTTCTACGACTTAACTACTTATAGCTATTGTTGTAGCTCCTGGGTAGTAACGACGCATGTTATGGGATCAATTATGTCCGCAAACATAAAAAAGATGGTCATTTCAAAGTGTTGCTTTATACCTACTTAAATATGCCCCAATAACTAGGCACTATAAACACCTAAAAAAATGCCAATACCTATGCACAAATCCATAGTAGTTGTGCGTTATTGGTACAAATAAAGCTGCATGACTCTTCCAATTAAAGTCCAAAAATTCTAACTATTGTGGGTAAAGTAGGCAGCTATTGGTACATACAAAAATTATTAATGGCTTTTTAGTTATCATTTTTTTGGTTTCATTAACATTAGTAATTGACCTCTTGGGTGAGCAAGGAGTGAATAATAATTGGAACATTGGTGATAATTGATGCTCTTCCCCTAAATATATATGCCTTTTTTTTCAATAATTTAGTGAAGGTAGAATATTATTTTAAAAGATATTAATTATTTTCCTTTATTTTTTTCTCTCTATGTTTTATTTTTATTTTATGGAGAGAGGGAGGGAGACGGAAATGGAGAGGGGCGGATAGAGGGATGGAAGGAGAGTGATAATAACTTGAAAAATAATGACTAATTGCACTCGACAAGTAAATTAGATTTTCAGAACATATAATAACCTCTTAAGATAGATATTATAGGTAAAGAAATAAAGACACATAGAAGACTTGTTTCAAATTTAGAGTGTTCATTGTAGTCAAGCAAATTAGAGAATACTCCAAGAGTAATATTTACATTGCATAGTTGTAAAAATATACTAACAGTAAATTAGAGAATTTTATGTATGTAGAAAGCAATAAAAATGAAATCTGTTAAAAACCTCATGGTTAAGTTGTATATGGCCTATTGACAGCTATTTAGTGTGGAGTTTAATCATTTAAAAAAACTAGTAATTCTATAAATGTACAATTTAATGATTTAAAAAACTAATAGTTTAACTTCTAGCTCAACCTCACAATAAGATAGAAAAAACTATTATGGACTAGATGAATATAAAGAAAATTATGTTGAAGGATATCTCTAATGCCAATCAATTATTTTAGAATTGTATGTTTTTATCAACAAAGAAGTACACATCAAGCTATCTATTTAGCATTCTTTTTCTTATTCAAGCATGGACTGTAAAGGAAAAGCAAAAAAACAAAAAAAACTTAAAAAACAATATTAAAAAACAGCACCTGAACTGTTTTTAGAATCTGTTTCATACAAAGACAGAATTAGAAAAAACAATCTACAGAGAAAACAATGCATGAACTGTTTTTGAAACAAACAGATCAACATGCTAATTATTGCTTAAAACAGAAAACTCAAGCAAAGGCTTATCATCTAATGTAATCTCCATCCCATGATCATTCTAATCAAATCTCACATGCATGGATCATAGTTTTATTTAATATTCTCAAGGCCGTAACCTCTCGCATACAGTATAATGGTTTGCTAGTCATTAGACACATTTCACAGAGGAGACTGCAATGGGATATTTATATGTTTGTGCATAAACGAAGGATACGGAGCCTCCGGCTTTTATGGGACGCCCATTGTTGACAAGGCAGTCGTTGTAGCTCAAACGCTTGAATAATTTTGGATCTATCTCTACTGCAGAGCTGAACCATCCGCAGGTGACGTGTACTTGTGCTATCGAGCAGCCTGTGCTGCACAAATTATGAATTTCTACACTGTATGATGGAACTCCGTTTCGCATGGGGGATTCGGGGCTCTGATTCACTACTATGTCTTCTTTTGCACAACCTTGCCCTATTCTCTCCGGAATACCTGCAAATATATAAATCATAACCATCATATACCTAACCATGAAATTCTTGATAAGGCGTTCCAAAGATTCAACTTACGCACACCCAACAGGCAAGTACATAACACCTTGCCTTCAACTGGTATATATAGTTTTGAATATAATTAAGAGGATCAAATTAGTAAAGATCACTTTAAAAACTGTGCTGATTTGCAGATTTTGTGTTTTAAATCGGATATTGTTTTATATGGAAAAAGCAGTCTGTCTATACCACTTTACACTTTAACATCATTATTTTCATTGTTAAAGTTGTGTCCTTTGCCAACTAATAACATAAAATTTATAGTAATTTATGTTATTCAATTTTGAACCTGCATTAGCTTCAACTTGATTGAGGAGCTATTTTTTTGAAAGTAAAAGCAATATTATAAAGAAATTAAGATAAGATTTTCTTCATTATGAAAAAATCATAGAAACTTTCAATTATATTAAAATGTGGAAGGGTTCTAGAACATTTTTTTGATAATTATTATTATGGGAGTGCGAATTATATATATGTATCATTGTACAACATAACTATTAATGAACATTAGTGATACATATGATCCCTTATACTAGGTTTTATATTAAGGACCCGAGGATTCAAAGAAAAGGAGAATTTTCTAAGCATGATGATGTATTGTATTATAGAAAAAAACAACATGATAAGTTAAAGACAGTCATCAAAGCATGTTAGCGGATTCATCCTACTATACACAAATGATAATGATAGCCATATATGCTAGATACGAACTATAAAAGAATATGAAAAAAGGGATAAGGATAGAGATATATGGATGAGATTATAAAAAGCATTGAGAAATGATAAAATAAGGATGATTATATATGGAAGACAAGGATAATTTAAGTTTATAAGTCATAAAAGTATGCATTGGATGTTCTTTATGGGATACAAAAATTATAGGAGAACATCCTAAAATCTAGAAAAAAATATCATATTACCATTTACATGAATAAGTCTCATCATAAAGATCGATTATATGTAATCGTAAGATCTATACATGATAAGAAACATGCCTATAAAAAAAGGATATGCAATCACTGTGACTAATTAAAGATCATATAAGCAATATACATGATATGTTATATTTAAGAGGATGATAAGTCAGTTTAAGTAGAAAGGTGATCATAAAATGTATACAATGTTGTTGAAGAAAATGATCAAAGACCACACAATTTAAAGGAACATACACATAAGGTGATCAATGTGGCATATGATAATGATATCATATAAAAAGGTGAAAAAATAAACCAAGAGATAAAACTTGCAATGCAAATTCTATGTACTAGAAAATATTGAAGCTAAACAACATAGATAATATAACTAACAATAATAAAGATAAGAAATAAATGCTTAACAATAAATAACAAGTGCCACGTAGTGGCGAGTACTTGTTGTCATAGTATTGTACTAAAAATATTTGTTTTAATTTTTAACCATTATAGTTTTGAATCATTGTTGATTTAAAATTATATTAGAATAATTATATTTCTATAATATTAACTACAACTCTTATTTTAATAAAACAACATAAATTAGTACTTGCACTTTGGTGTACAATGGGTATGCTGAAGAGGTGTGGAAGGTCAATTCGGGAAAATTTGGTCTATTTTTTGGATATATTTATGTAGTTCATGAGGTAAATTTGTGGCCATGATGTTGTTTGTACAACCAAGGACTTAATTGAAGTGTGATAGCTTAAAATCTACTAAGCATCCACATACAAGGATTCAATCATGAATGAAATGAAACCTTTGAATTGAGAAGATAATCAAATTTTAGTAGAAACATGCTCATGTTATGTTTGTAATATGGCGACCATGTGAGAGAGGAGATTAAAAGAGGAGGGGAAAAAAGATGGGGCAAGGGAGAGGGGGAGATAAAGATAGAAAGAGAGGAGATGGAGAGAAAGATATAAAAGAGGAAGAGATAGAGAGATATTTAAAGGAAGAGGGAGAGTATATATATGGTGATATAGAGCTAGAGAGTTAGAGATATAGAGAGAGGGGAAGAGGGAGAGAGATAGATAAATGAAAAAATAAAGATTAATTTTTAAATCATTCTATTTTTAATACTATTTTGAAAATCATAATTTTCTTTTTAATCATTTTAATATATATAAAAAAAATTTAATAAATTTTTATCATAAATTAATTTTTTCCTTATTTAGTAGATAAAACTTCACTCTAATAATTATATTACGAAATTTAATAATTATTAAATTGTTATTTTATTAAGTTAGAATTATAGTTTATATTACATAAGTATAATTAAAATAATATAATTTCTAAATAACAACAATTTTAAATTATAGTAATTAATAAATTTTTTTAATTATAATACTATAGTACTTGCCATACTCCCACTATTGGCACTTGTAGACACCTAAAAATGTCACATTTCTCATCATACTAATTATTCCTCTTGTTGATTAAATAGGTCTTTAATTATTTAATTAACTTAAATACCATTCTTCCAAATTAACCTAATCCACATTTTCACATTCATTACTAATTATTCTTCCTTAGTTATTCATCAATTAATTATTACCTTTTAGCTTTAATTGGATAATATTTATTATTTAATTAATTGCAATCTATATGCTTTAATTAAATAATCTTTTATTATTTAATTAAATTGTTCAATTTCATTTTCGGACAATTCAATATTTTATTCAATTGGTTAATTATGACTTCGAAATGTAAATGAATACCTTTGT
This sequence comes from Cryptomeria japonica, assembly GCF_030272615.1. NCBI lineage: Eukaryota > Viridiplantae > Streptophyta > Pinopsida > Cupressales > Cupressaceae > Cryptomeria > Cryptomeria japonica. The sequence continues at coordinate 178,600,334 of NC_081414.1, forward strand.
TTAATCTTTCAATTCATTAATTCCTCCACACTTTAGAAAATGGCAACTTTTCAGTCATAAATATCTTTGATTTTTAAAATTTGTAGTATCTCAATAATCTTAATTATAAATTCCAAATTTAGATATTAATCCTCAAAAATTTACTTTTCATAGTTTCCTCTTTCTTCTTCACTCTTCCCCGTTTGGAAACTTTGTTGTGCATGTAATATTGAACATCTTATCAATCCAAAATCTTTTGAATCTTGACCATTCATCCTCCTCTTCCTGAATCTATAAATTGAGCATCCTATTGGCATTATATGCTCAGATGAGAATATTTGATGTTGTCATTGATGACAATTGACTGATAGACATGGTTGACAAGTTATACCAGCAGTAGACTTCACCTACCAGCATCGACAGTTACTACAAAGGTTATTCACACTAACATCCAGTTACACTAGGAACATATTATAATAGCATCTAGAGCTGATGTGAAATTAATATTATTTCTATGAAATGTTTTGTAATGTAATATTATATTTGTATAGCCGACATGATGTATTTTGAAGACTTATATATGTATGAGATCTTGTAGGTCATTTTGAAAAGTAAGAATGGAATTAGGTAATGAATGTAAGTGGTATATGTTAGCGAATAACTGTATATGCATTTTGATTTAATTATGTTATGAGCGAATAAGTAGTAGAGCAGAGTGCAACAAGGTTTATGGTGAAGGTATCTAACAGAGCTTAAATCGGTACTGAATCCAACATTGCAGATGCTACTTTGAGTAGTACATTGTTATTGGATTTAACCATCCAATTGCAGTCAGTGGGACTCCATTTTTGTGTTGAGAAGTGAGCTCTAGGTTGTTGGCCTTCCTGCATGTGCAGGAACCTATTGTACAAGTAATATTTATTCATATTGGCTAGTGAGTAAATATTGTGGGTCACAAATCCCACCGAGGTTTTTCCTCTACCGGGTTTCCACATTAAAATATCTGTGTTATGGTGTGGATTGATGCTTATTCTTTTGTTTCTCTTTACTCCATTATTATTTGTTTACCGGTATATTAATTTGGGTTCTAAAATTGCAAACAAGTTTAAATCTTTCATCAACTGGTAAGACACTTATTCATCCCCCCCTCTCAGTGTCTTTGGGACTGTCTAGCATCTAACAATTGGTATCAGAGCCTAGTCCTCTATTTGTAGAAGCCTAATAGCTTGAGGAAGATTCTAAAACCAGTACTAATGGAAAGTTTGAGACAACAGTTGGAAGGATCTCTTGAAGATTTTGATGTAAAAAAATTGAAGAATATCAACCTAGAAGATGAACTCAGAATTGCTCGGGAATTCATCAAAGCACTTCAAGAAAACCTAGTGATAGCAAAGAATATGAGAAAAGGATTACATGTGCAATTGCAAAATCAAGATGATGAAGAAATGGAAACTCTTAGAGATATTGTAGAGAAATTGAGACAAGAGAATAGTAACATGAAGAATGAGATGCAAGATTTAACCATGAGACTATGCAAGGATATTGAAGATAGAAAGAGGAATGAATAAGATTTGGCCTGAAGACTTAATGAAAGATCAGATGAATCTCCAAGGCTTGGTTATGAAAATGACATGCTTAAAACAAATTTTATTCACATGCAACATGACAAAGAGGAACTTATGAGACAAGTTAGCACTTTGGAAAGTGAGTTGGTCACTGCAAATGAATACAAAGAGAAATTCAACAATAGTTCAGACAAGCTTGATGATATGTTGAAAAGTCAAAAACCTGATGGAGAAATAGTTGGACTTGGATTTGAACATGTAGAAAGTTTTGGTACTACAAACAATCATGATCATGGCAAACTAGTAAGACAACCTAATTATTATAAATTCAATGGAAAATGTTTTAATTGCAACAAATTTGGTCATATAGAAAATTAGTGCAGATTTTGGAATAATGAAAATACAAACTCATCCATCGATCAATGTTCCAAATGCAATAAAAATGGTCATAAATCAGATAATTGCAGAATGAATGTGAAATGCTATGTTTGTGGTAGATTTGGACATTTATATAATCAATGCAGAACTCAAACCGGTCAAGGTTATGGAAAAGCTATTCAAAGAAACAATGTAACTTGTTATGTATGTAACAAGATTGGGCATATTGCAAAATTTTATAGAAGCAAGAGTGTACTACCAAACAATAAAGGATATAATGACAAAGACAAAGAAAAGGTAACTGAAATCAAGCAAGAATTTTTTAAACAATGAATTAGGAAGAGAGATCAGAGGAATGACGAATCTGTCTCTGCACTAGTAGAATAGGGTAATCCTGCATCGGCAGGAGATTCTTCATCTAACTAAGGAATAATCCTTAGGAGTAAGGCAACTAATTGAAAATCATGCATTTACCCTCAGTGGTAAGAAGCTATAATTCTTCTTTACTAGCACACATGTGGAATGGTCACTTCATAGGTGAAGCATTTATTGTAGTTGTAAGTTAACTTTTTCACTATAAAGCACTTGAACTTCTCATTTCAATTCACCAAAGCATTCAAGAATTCAAAGGAGAGAAAATTTGAGAAAAGGCATCCCAAAGGTGAAGTAGCAAAGGTTTTTTCAAAGCATTCAAGGATTTCTCAGTTAAAAGGTATTTATCTTATGCAATGGCATTTTCATCTTCTATTCCTAAATTCATTGCAAATGCTTCTATTGTGGATAACATAAAATGCCCTAGACCCATTTTCAAATTCATCCCTAAGATAGCAAAACTGGATGACTCCATTGGTGCATTTTCAAACATCCCAAAGGGAGTTGTGTTTGCTGAAGACCCTAGGGCATACATACATTGCTACATTAAAAGTTTAGGATCTGAAGATTTAAGGAAATGTTCATGAATGTCATCTCTGACAAACATGGGGTAGTTAAACCGGAACACAAGGTTATTGAACATTTAGGGTTAATTAACATCCTCCATATGTCAGAATTCCTAGATGAAACCATCCACTATATTCTTAGTAGGGTTCATGGTGAATTTATGTGGTTAAACTCAGTATTTAAGATCACTAAGGAAGCTATAAGAGCCGTTACTGGTTTACCCTTCACCGACACTAGGTCTGACAAGAAAAAGGAAACTCCAAACAAGAAAGTTATGAGCTTAACCAAAACTACATATGACAATAGATCACTTAAGGTCAATGATATAATAGATAACAATGTTAAATTTGTAGGTATGGTCATTGGTTATAGAGTTGCTCATACTAACAGACTAAATTTTATATCTAGTTTATACATTCATAGTGCCTATGGGACGATCATGAATAATGCTAAAATTGACATCTATGAATGGTTAAAGGATGAACTATTAGATAATTTGAAGAAGATAAAAGGATATAAGAAGGGAACCTTTAAATTTGGAAATCTGATTGTGTGTTTAATGCTTTACTTCTCAAAGGAGACTCCCGGCATTGGACATAAGGATTTTTCCTATGATATCTTTGTTGGAAAACAAATAAAGGAGGCAATTACTAGTATGGGATCTCATAGTGACAAACTGATAAAAGACTATTTGAAATATTTTCAAGAAAAAATGAGATAGAAGGAAAGGATTCCTCAAAGCATTATAGACAATTATGATAAAAAAAATATGTTTTGTGATTAAAAGAGATCAAATTTGGATGGAGGCAATTAGACCTAGAACTATCTGGATAAAAGAGATGGGCTATGAGGTATATTCTCACATCTTGGATTTATATGCTAAAATACTCCTAGATGCTCCACTAGAACTGACAGAGGAAATATTTAGAAATGCATACACTATTGAGAAAGATATTCAAGTTAAGAAGTAGAGGAAGGTAAGAAAGAAATTTTGAAAGATGCTTCAAAATTTGTAAAAGATGTTACAATGGGATTAATGAGTCTTGGTGGTGTTGCTGCAAGTGTGCAAAAAAGAAAATCATCTAACAACAACCGGTAGCACATATCTTTCCTGTGGCTACTTCATCTAATTTGGACAATGATAGGGCAGATGAATTCAAGAGAGTGGATAGAAAGAAAAGAAAACCCTCACTGGCAACTACTCCACCTCCTAAGAATTCAAGAACACTCAGAAAGAAACAACAGGCTATGAGAGAGCCCAATGGTAGAAGAAGAAAGTCACTCCAAAGAAGAAATATGAACAAAAGGAACCAGATGTTCGCAAATGCACAATCCAATGAGAAATCATAGGTGATTGTGTTGGCATTACAGTAGAAAGAAAGATTGTTGGCATTTCAATAAGGATATTGAGAAGGTTGTTGAAGACTATTGATATAACTGAAGAAAGATGATAACTATCTTAATAATATTATTTTGTCATTGATGTCAAGAAATTAATTTTCTGATTCAGTATGATGTTGCCATATCTTAAGAAGTATGTTTTGATGAGTATTAAGAAGTTGGTAAGTGACACCAAAAGAATATGATAGTAAAGGGGAGAAATGAGTTATTCAATGGGCAACTATTACCGAGTTAGACAGTGATGAGATCATGTCGTTTTGATATCCTAAATATGATGTTTAAAACTATACTATGTCACCGAGCAATGAACCTAGTTAGTAAACCCTAAGGAACTTAGTTGGTAAACCCTAAGGTTATCGATATCGGTTAATGAAGGGAGAATGTCTACCGAGTGAAGTTTAGTGTTAACCAAGTAACAACTGAGTTATAGTAGAATGTATTGGATGAATACAAGCATTATTTAATGAAGGATACTAATGAGTTGGAGTTGTTTAAATGATTGGTATGCAGGACAAGAAGTTTGTTAAGGATCTATGGTAATGGAAGATCGACAAGAAGATCTATAGCTCAGATTGAACCTCAATAACCTTGTGCAAGTTCCAAGAAAGGAATGCAAGTCCCTAGGTAAGGTAAAACATTTTCAGATTGAAGGATACATTGAACCTGGTCAAGCATTAAGATCTGCTGGCTAAGATTGATCATGGGAAATGTGATCAAGGAGATTAAGAGGTTAGAATTGTTTATAAATAAGGAATTGTTGATAAACGATGTATGTGGGCAATTGTAAGCATAGTGATGCTATAGTAATATTTACCAAGCATAGAAGCTTGGAGATCTAATTGAAGAATAGATTGAGAAGCCCAGCAAGCCCTACAAGGGACAAGATAAGTCTTATGACAAGATTGTTTTGAGCAAATAAGATTCTTCTTTACAATTTAAGATGTGAAGTTGCAGATATATTTTATTACTGTTGTTTATTTTGTAAGTGACAGAAAATCTCTTTACCAAGTGGACTTAACAGTCTTATTTGTAAATCCTCTAGCAAGGTAACATTCTAAATGAGTGTTTGAAATCCTTTGCCAAGGTCACTTGTAACAAAGTGCAAGATCCTAACAGATCTAAGGGAAATCCCTTAACCAGGTCACATCTAGCAATGTGTTTTTAATCTTTAACAGGATTTTCTTTTAACCGAGCATACTCTAGAAGAGTATATTTCTTAGTGGGTCTGAAATCCCACAGTGGTTTTTCCCTATTTTGGTTTCCACGTTAAATCTGGTGTTATATGTGTTGTGATGTTATATGTTCATGAGTTTCAATGTTTTACAGTTTTCTGGAGTATATGCTATCGAGGCTGAATTTGTTGGATATATTGAAGATTAAGCTTGTATGATTCACCACCCCCCCCCACTCTCATGTTATTGTCTATTGACTTAGAGCTTTACTATTGGCATCTATACTTAACAATTGGTATCAGAGCTTTGGACTCTATGAGGAAAGTTTAAAGGCACTTGAGGCAAAGATCTAAAGATGTATAAAAGGGATGCACCAAAGCTGAACAAGTGAAGTTTCTCAACATGGCAGAAAAGGATCAAGCTGCACTTATCAGGAATTGGAGAATATGCTACATGTTATTTAGAGGATGATTATATTGCACCGAGCACCTACCCGATGATAGTGGAAGAGATAAAGGCAAAGAAAGAGCATACTCAGGCTATGATTGAAATAACATCAACATTGATTGACTTAGAGTTTAATGATCTAGAAGGTTGTAATGATGCGAAGGCAATGTGGTCTAAGCTCATATCTATGTATGGTGGTGATGAACATGTCCAAAGAGCAAAGGTAGATAGTCTAAGAGGACAACTTGAATCCATGAGGATGAATGAATGAGAAAACATAACACAATACAGTACAAGGTTGAAAGAGATTGTCAATCAAATTAAAGGAGCAGGTGGAACTATTGAAGAAAAGGATGTAACAAGTAAGTTATTGAGAACCCTTCTACCAGCTTATGCCATTCGAGTCTCTGTAATTAATGAATTAAGGTCTGTACCAAACATGCCAGATTCTTTGGATGCTACTATTGGTAAGATACATGCATTTGAGTTAAGTAATTTTGATAATAGTGGGTCTTTGGTAAACAAAGTTGAATCTGCATTCAGTTCATTTCATCTTGGTGAATCTAATGATTATAATGATAGAATGAACAAGCACTCTAAAGGAAATCACAGTGGAGCAAGTGAAAGATTTCATAAAAACATGGAAGTACACAAACTGTATGAGGAAATTAGAAAGCAAGAAGAGTTTGAAGCATTATTAGCTAGGAGGTTACCGAGAGGCAAAGGTAAGTATAAAGGGAAGCTACCTTTGAAATGGTTGAATTGTGATAAAATAGGACATATGGCTTTTAACTGTCCTGACAGAGAATCTAGTGAAAAGAGAGATTACCGAGAAGACAAATAGAAAGACAATCACTACAGAGGACACCGAGACTTCAGAAGGAGAGATAGAAAGACATGTCGAGTTGCTGATGAGGAATCCAATGATCATAAATCTAATGAAACTGAAACAAAGGAAGTTGTTTATGTGGCTATTAAAGATGGATCGGATGAAGAAACATATGAAGAAAAATCCCTAATATCTCACATAAATAATAATGATTCTTGGATCATAGACAGTGGATGCTCTCATCACATGATAGGTGATAAACACAAGTTTGTTAAACTAGAAGATTATGATGGAGGTTATTTAAGATTTGGTAATGATGCCCCATGTTCGGTGAAAGGCAAAGGTTCTATCAAACTTCTTGACAATGCTAAATGTAATTATGTATATTGGGTTGAAGGATTGAAATACAATTTGTTGAGTGTAGCACAGCTAAACAATACAGGATACCAAATACAATTTAAGAAGGGAATTGTCAAAGTTCATGACAAACATGGAAAACTAGCTGCTACCGGGACTCAAACAAGAGGTAATACATTTCATCTTGACTCAACTCAAAACAAATGTCTTTATGCTAAAATAGAAGAAACTTGGTTATGGCATAATAGGTTTTGTCATGTTAATTTTGATAATTTGATTAAAATAAGTAAGAAGCATCATGTAAGAAGTCTACTGAGCTTGGAAAAACCTGAGAATGCTATGTGTCAAGGATGCCAGATGGGTAAGATGAAAAGGTCAAGCCTTACAAGTAAGTCCTACACCTCTAAAGGAATTTTAGATCTTGTACACACTAATCTTTGTGGTCCCATGAAAGTTCAGAGTTATTATGGTGATAAATATTTCATATTATTTGTGGATGATTACTCAAGGATGATGTCAGTAATGTTTTTAAAAGAAAAATCAAAAGCTTTTCAAATGTTTAAATGGTACAAGGAAAGAGTTGAAAATGAAACAGGAAGACAATTGAAATGTCTTAGATCTAATAGAGGAGGAGAGTTCACATCTAATGAGTTTAACTTATACTGCAATGATCATGTAATTAAAAAACAAGTATCTACATCGAGAACTCTATAGAAAAATGGGATAGCTGAGAGAAGAAATAGATCTATTGTAGATTGTGCCAGAACCCTAATGATTGAAAAGAAGGTACCTCAAACATTCTGGAGAGAAGCAATAAACACTGCAGTCTACACCCTGAACCGAGTACAACTAAAGAAAGGAACTATGAAGACACCATATGAAATCTGGTATGACAAGAAACCTAGTGTAAGTTAGTTTAAAATATTTGGAAGTAGATTCCATGTTCATAAAGATGATAGAAATGGGAAGTTTAATCAGAAAAGCGAGGAAGGAACATTTCTTGGTTACTCTTCTAGAAGTAAAGTATTCAAATGTCTGATCAAATCATCTAACAAAATAGTGGAAAGTGCAAATGTGAAAATTGATGAATTTGCAAAAAGAAATGATGAAGGAAATTCCAAAGAACTAAAGAACTATGAGGAATTTATGTATGTTCAATCGAGAAGTCATACCGAGAAAGTTGTTGAAGAACCTGAAGATTGTATTCAGTTACTGAGTGATGAAGAAGATCATGCAGAGCCTACCGAGCCTATATTAGCCAAATATGTCAGAAGAAATCATGCATCAAGTCAAATTATAGGAGATAAGGATGATCCAGTAATGACAAAGAACAAACTGAGATAGAACACATGTTTGATATCTGAATTTGAACCGAGAATAGTAAAAGAGGCATTCAATAATGAAGATTGGGTAAATGCTATGATAGAAGAAATTGATCAAATCAAGAAGAATGAAACATGGACATTGGTTCCAAGACCAAAGGACAAAAATATGATCAGTACAAAATGGATTTTCAAAAACAAGCTAAATGAAAAAGGTGAGCTCATTCGAAACAAAGCAAGACTAGTATGCAAAGGTTATGCTCAAGAAGAAGGAATAGATTATGGTGAGACTTTTGCACCTGTGGCTATACTTGAGGGAGTAAGAACATTGTTGGCATATGTTGCTTTCAAGAATTTCAAGGTATATCAGATGGATGTTAAATCTGAATTTTTGAATGGTATACTAGAAGAAGAAGTTTACATTGAACAACCTGAAGGATTTGTTGAAGACAAGAATAAAGATAAGGTATGTAAGCTAAACAAATTTTTATATGGTCTAAAACAAGCACCCAGAGCATGGTATGAAAGACTGCACTCTTACTTAATCAAGATTGGTTTTATAAGAACAAGTGAGAACAACAACATGTATATGAAGAATGATGAGAACAATGGTATATTGCTTTCAGCCATATTTGTTGATGATATTATTTTTTGTGGAAATGATTCTCTATGCACGAACTTTGGAAATGAAATGTGCAAAGAATTTGAGATGTCATTAATCAGTGAAATAAAGTATTTCATAGGTCTACAAATACTGCAAATGAAAAATGAGATTTTCTTTACTCAATCCAAGTATATAAAGGAAATCTTGAAGAAATTTGGAATGGAGGATTCTAAACCGGTAAGTAATCCTATGACTACTAACTGTAAGTTGTCAAAGAATGATGAATCTACATCTGTTGATGAGACACTTTACCGATCTTTGATTGGAAAGTTGTAATATGTTGTTCACAGCAGATCGGATATAGCAGATGCAGTAGGTATAGTTGCAAGATTTTTTGCAAATCCTAAAGAAACCCATATGATAGCAATCAAGAGAATTTTTAGATACCTAAGAGGCACTTAAGATTATGGCTTAGTATATGAAAAGAGGAATGATTTTGATCTAAAAATTTTAACTGATGCTGATTGGCCAAGAAACATTGATGACCAGAAAAGCACAAGTGGTGGAACTTTCTTCTTAGGAAATAGACTAGTGAGTTGGCTTAGCAAGAAACAAGGATGCATTTCTCAGTCAATAGCTAAAGCTGAATATGTCGCTACAACATTGAATTGTACCAACATAGCATGGATCAAACAACTATTGGAAGGTATAAATGAAAAGGTTACCGAGCCAGTAACTATATTTTGTGACAACACTAGTGCCATTAACATTTCAAAGAATCTGGTAATGCACTCTAAGACAAAGCATATCTCTATAAAGTATCATTATCTCAGAGAAGAAGTTCAAGAGAAGAATGTTTTGCTGGACTATATTAGTTCAAAGGAGCAAATTATAGACATCTTCACCAAGCCACTACCAAAAGACACTTTTGAGTATCTCAAAATCAAGTTAGGGGTCCTACCCCTATCTTCTACTCACTGACAGAGTTTGGTGACAGCATCAATTAACTGATTCTATAGAATATTATTTATGGATTGATGTGACGTACTTTAGGAGATTTTCTAAATGTGTGTAGGGAATTATGAATAAAGACAAGCTACTCTGACAGAGTCCTAAATGATACATGTGTAAAATAGTGAGGCAATCACTTCACAGGAGAAGGAACCCTGAATTAGTTTTCTTTTTGGCATTGTTGTCAAAGGGGGAGAAGACTAAAGGGAGAAAATGGAGAAGATAACATAAGACTAATGACTGGGGGAGAAGATTTCAAAACGAAGAAGTTGACACAGCAATCCAAATCAATTGAATCAAATCAAAGTGGTTTTGCCATCAATGTCAAAGGGGGAGATTGTTGGCATTATAGTAGAAAGAAAGATTGTTGGCATTTCAATAAGGATATTGAGAAGGTTGGTGAAGACTATTGATATAACTGAAGAAGGATGATAACTATCTTAATAATATTATTTTGTCATTGATGTCAAGAAATTGATTTTATGATCTAGTATGATGTTTCCATATCTTAAGAAGTATGTTTTGATGAGTATTAAGAAGTTGGTAAGTGACACCGAAAGAATATGATAATAAAGGGGAGAAATGAGTTATTCAATGGGCAACTATTACCGAGTTAAACAATGATGAGATCATGTTGTTTTGATTGTTTTGATATCCTAAATATGATGTTTAAAACTGTACTATGTCATCGAGCAATGAAACTAGTCAGTAAACCCTAAGGTTATCGATATCGGTCAATCAAGACAGAATGTCTACCAAGTGAAGTTCAGTGTTAACTGAGTAACAACCGAGTTATAGCAAAATGTACTGGATGAATACAAGAATTATTTAATGAAGGATACTGATGAGCTGGAGTTGATTAAATGATTGGTATGCCACACATGAAGTTTGTTAAGGATCTATGGCAATGGAAGATCGACGGGAAGATCTATAGCTTAGATTGAACCGCAGTAACCTTGTGCAAGTTCCAAGAAAGGAATGCAAGTCCCTAGGCAAGGTAAAACATTTTCAGATCGAAGGATACATTGAACCTAGTCAAGTATGAAGATTTGATGGCTAAGATTGATCATGGGAAATGTGATCAAGGAGATTAAGTAGTTAGAATTGTTTATAAATAAGGAATTGTTGATAAATAATGTATGCGAGCAATTGTAAGCACAGTGATGCTATAGTGATATTTACTGAGCACAGAAGCTTGGAGATATGGTTGAAGAACATATTGGGAAGCCTAGCAAGCCCTACAATGGACAAGATAAGTCTTATGACAAGATTTTTTTGAGCAAATAAGAATCTTCTTTAGCATTTAAGATGTGAAGTTGCAGATATATTTTATTACTGTTGTTTATTTTGTAGGTGATAGAAAATCTCTTTACCGAGTGGACTTAACGATCTTATTTGTAAATCCTCAAGAAAGGTAACATTCTAAATGAGTGTTTGAAATCCTTTCACAAGGTCACTTCTAACAAAGTGCAAGATCCTAACAGATCTAAGGGAAATCCTTTAACTGGGTCACATCTAGCAATGTGTTTGTAATCTTTAACAGGATTTTCTTTTAACTGAGCATACTATAGAAGAGTATATTTCTTAGTGGGTCTGAAATCCCACAATGGTTTTTCCCTATTTGGGTTTCCATGTTAAATCTGGTGTTATATGTGTTGTGATGTTATATGTTCATGAGTTTCAATGTTTTACAGATTTCTATAGTATATACTACTGAGGTTGAATCTGTTGGATATATTGAAGTTTAAGTTTGTATGATTCACCCCCCCTCTCATCTTATTATCTATTGACTTAGAGCTTTACTATTGGCATCTGTACTTAAAAGATTGAAGGTATTGTCATTGATGACAACCTTACAATCATATGATAGTAGTAGGCACTAACATTGACAGACTCTACACTGGCATATAGTTTACCGGCACTTAAAAGATTGATTACCGGCACCATGGCCAACATAAATTTTGTTTAATTGTATATTGTATTTAATTATAAAATCTTTTTGTAAGCTGACATGGTAGATTGTAATTTGACTCATATAAGTATGAGATCTTGTAGATCATTTAGGTAGTGGATATGGAAGGATTATTGTAGACCTAATGTGTGAATTGTAAGATAGATTTTGGATATGGGTTTATGATTATTGCTGAGCTTAAATTGGTACTGAACATGGCATAGCCGATGCTGATTTGAAGCAGTACATGACATTGGATTTGTATAATCCATTTTTGTAAGTCAGTGAGACTTCATTTGTAACTGAGCAGTGAGCTCTAGGCACTTGGCATTCTTGCATGTGCAAGCCCCTATTGTAACGGTAATATTCTCTTATTGGCCAGTAAGCGAATACTATGGGTCACAAATCCCACCGAGGTTTTTCCCACATCGGGTTTCCTCGTTAAAAATAATATGTTATGGTGTGTCTTTCATGTTATGCTTATTGTTCTTATTTACTACATTAATTTTAGTTTATCGACACACAGTTTTGGAATGCTTTTCATGTTATAAGTTAAGAAATTTCTTTAATCGGTCAGATACTGATTCACCCCCCCCCACTCTCAGTATCTTTCAGAATCCTAACAGTTGGTATCAGAGCTTGGTCCTCTATTTTCAAAAGCCTAACAGCCTAAGGAAGATTCTGACATTGGTAGAGATGGAAAATCTAAGAAAGCAATTGGAAACAACTCTTTCAGACTATTATGCAGAAAAGGTGAAGAATATCAAACTTGAAGATGATCTGAAGGCTACACAAGATATCATTCAAGGACTTTAAGAGAATCTCACTATTGCAAGGAATAAGAGAAGAGAACTTTGTGAAAAGATGCAGAATGATGATGATGAAAAGGAAACTCTTAACGACTTGTTAAACAAACTGAGCAAAGAAAGCAATACAATGAAGAATGAGATGCAGGATATGACTATGATATTTTGTAAAGAGACTAAAACTAGAAAGAAGAATGAAGATGTCTTGGTTAGAAGACTAAATGATGCTGGAAATGAAAACACAAGACTAAGTCATGAAAATGATATGTTAAAGACAAACTTGATGCATACACAAAATGACAGAACTAAACTCATGAGACAGAAAGGAATCTTGAAAAATGAATTGGCTACTACAAATCAACACAAGGAGAAATTCAAGAAAAGTTCAAAGGAACTTGATGACATGTTGAAGAATCAGAAACCTAATGGTGATACAAATGGCCTTGGCTTTGAAGTTGGTGAAAGCTCTGGTACAACAAACAATCATGATCATAGCAAACCGGTAAGACAACCTAATGCTTACAAATTTAATGGGAAATGGTTTAATTGTAACAAGTATGGTCATAAAGAAAATCAGTGTAGATCTAGAAATTATAGAACACTAATCCACCCACCTGTCAATATTCTAAATGCAACAAAGTTGGTCATAATTTAGAAAGTTGCAAAATGAATGTAAGATTTTATATTTTTGGAAGATTTGGACACTTATCTAATCAATGCAGAACACATATCGGCATAGGATATGGGAAGGCTATTTAGAATAAAAATGTGACTTGTTATGCTTGTAACAAGATTGGACATATTGCAAAATTTTATAGAAGTAAGACATCACCGACAAACAACTAAGGACCTAGCCTGAAAGGTAAAGAAAAAGTTGAAGAGGTAAAGAAAGAATTCTCAAAGCAATAGATTAGAAAGTTAGATTAGAATGTTGATGGGAATACTCCTCCACCAGCAAGAGACTCTTCTTCTAACTGAAGAAAAATCCTTTGGGGGTTTGGCAACAAATTGAAAACATGCTAATTTACCCTTGGTTGATGGTGAGAAGTTGAATTACTTCTTTTCCGACAGATGAGTTAAGTTTTGACTTAATCAATGTGTATTAAATGTGGTAGTTGAAGGAAATAACATTATAAAGCAAGTGTTTTGGCTCCTTTTTCATTCACAGAGCATTCAAATCTTCAAAGAAGTGCAAAAATTCTAAGCGAAGGCATCCTTAGTGAAAAGTGAAGTAGTTCATCCAAGCACTCATCCTAAAGGGAGATTGAGGTATTTATAACTATGGCTTCTTCATCTCCACCTGAATTTATTGTGAACCCTACTATGATTGAGTTTATTAAGCACCCTAGGCCCATGTTCAAACTTATTCCTGAAATTGTGAAGAAAGATGACACCCTAGGAGCATTTACCTAAGGGAGTTGTTTATGTAGATGATCATAGAATATACATACATTGTCATATTGAGGAACTAGGAGATGATGAAATCAAGAACATGTATAGGATTGTAATCTATGATGAAAATGGTAATATTAAACCAAAACAAAAGGTAGTGGAAACCCTAGGTTTTGTGGACATTCTTAGTATCCCTGATTTTTCGAAAGATGTCATAAGGATAGTCCTAAGTAGAGTCCATGGTGAATTATTTTGGTTGGATTCCATCCATAAGATCACTAAAGAAGTAGTTAGGGAAATAATAGGCTTAACTTCCATTGGCAGCAGGCCTAACAGAACTAAGAAAGTTTAAAATGATACTGTGATGACCTTAACCGATGCAACATTTGGCAAAAGATCCCTAAGAGTCAATGATGTGAAGGACATCAATGTTAGATTTGTCATGTATGATTCTTGGTTATAAGGCTACACATGCAAATAGATTAAACTCAGTATCCAGCTTATGTATTAAAAGTGCACATGACATGGTGAATGATAATGCAAGAATTGATCTGTGAATGGCTTAAAGATGAATTGATAGAAAACCTGAAGAAAATCAAAGGTGATAAGAAGGGAACTTTTAGATTTGGAAATTTTCTTGTATGCTTAATGCTATACATTACCAAGGAAGCACCCAGTATTGGTAGGAAAGACTTTGGTTTTGATATACCTATAGGAAAGCAACTGTTAGACATATTAAACAACATGGGAGAAGACAAATAAAAAAATATAAATGAACTCTTTCAAGCACTAAAGGCTAGAATGAAGACAAGAATAAGGCTATCTCAAGCAATTGTTGATAAATATCAAAAAGAGATATGCTTTATAATCAATAAAGATGAAATCTAGATGGAGGTAGTTGTCCCTAGGATTATTTGGGTCACCGAGATGGGATATGAGACAGATGATAACATAATTGAGACTTATGCAAAATCCCTCCCTGAAGCACCCAAGGAACCATCTAAGAAAGTGTTTGGAAATGCTAAAACAATTGAAAGTGGCATTCAATCTCAGAAAAGAGTCAAGAAAATAGAATAGATAGTGAAGAAGGGCACTAGATAGGCTAAAGCAATAAAAGAAGATGTATTAAAGAAAACTGGTATTAAGGAAAGTGAACTGGAAGGACTTCAAATGGAAGCACTTCTTTCAACGGTTGCAACTTCTTCTGATAGTGAGATACCAGCTGTATTCAAAAGGGTAGAAAGGAAAAGAAAACCCTCACTGGCACCCTCTCCTACAACCAGAAAGACAAGGCAAAAACAATAGGCACTAAGGCCTCTAGCTAAAAAGATGATACCTAGAAAGACAAAGAAAAAATAGGTTATTCCTCCACTTCACAACCTATTGAATGAAATAACAAATGATGGAAACTTATCAAATGTAAGTAAATTGTATGATACTTTTACAAATAAGGAGAAAGAAAGCATAGAAAATAGTATCATCTTACACCTATATATTTATAAGAAAATTTTGATAGAGGTTGTAGATGATTTTCCTAGTGATCTATATAGGCGGCTTGATGCTAAAAGGTTAGCCAGTACGGAACTAGACAACAAAATCAAGATTGAGAAATTGCTAGCTATTCATCCAATGAAATCAGTTGAGGAAATTGATGAACTGGTCAGTGAAGCAAATAGGACAGTCTTTTCTAGTGGTCACTGACATGTAAGTCTAATGGCAATCAGAGTGAATGAAATCTCTAAAGAAACAACTGATAAATGGGATATCTTCTTTGTAGAGAAAGAAAAACAAGAAGAACTAAAAAGACCAAAATCCTTTAAGGTATACCAAAAGGATAAGGACAAGGACAAGAGAAAAGGAAAAGTAGGTGGACCACCAAATATAAAAGTGACGGACAATTTTCCACCACCTTTAGTTACTCCACCAATACTAACTGATAATTCACCGACTACTAAGAATGTGGAGACTCCACATGAGGATACAAATCCGGAGTCTAAAATTTTGTATACCATGAACATTGACACTCAGGAAGTCAATATTGTGGTAGATAAGGAATCAACTGAGAAGACAGATGTGGCAATAGAGCCAACAACAAGAAATGTTGGAATTGAAAACATTGGAATTGGGGAACAACAAACTGAAGAATCAAATGATCCCCCAGACACTGGAAAGGCAGATGTCCATACTGATGCATCTACTGAGCCACCAACTACAAATATTGAGATTGGGGTTAGTGATACTGTCTATGCAAGCACTAAAAAACCAACACAGACAAAGAAACTGACAGTGAATACCACTGGTAAACCATCAGAAGCACCAGTAGATAACACTAAGAAATAATCAGAAAAACTAACAGTAGATACTATAGTGAAATCATCTAAAGTACAGATAGAGAAAACATCTGAGCAACAGGCTCTTGCTGAGGAAAACACAGAGAAATAGGTAGAGCGATAGGCTTCTTCTCAGGAACCTACTTAGACTGTACCACCGGTTTCATATGAAAAGCCCAAACCTTTGGTAGTGGAAACAAACAGGTCCTTCAAAGAAAGAGGAAAGCAAAGCTATCACTACAACTAGTGGACTACATATTGTAAGGACAGTTGGATAGTCATCTGGTACTTCAATGACTAAATTGAGGCCAACAAATGTAATAGAGGTACTCTTGGATTCAATAAAGAAAATAATGGAGTGTAATGCACAAGCTTACAAGGCTATAGATGACACTTTACCAATTTTGAAAATGATAGCTCCAAAGTGTAACATAGATAATAAAGATTCTTTGAGCCAATTAGACACATTGTCTAAGTATATAACTTGCAACCTAATTACATTGGACTAGATAAATGAAGATACATTCAAAGAGAAAATGAATAGGGAGAAAGAAAAATTCTTTGAGGAAATAGTGAAGAAGAATAAGGAACAAATGGAAACCTTATTACTGGCATTAGGAGAAACAATTTTGGATTTCAAGAAACTATACAAAGATACCTGCAAAACTGATATTTTGATAGAGGACATAGATTCAAAGATCATCAAAGTACAAAAAGAAATCAACAATATTGTTGACAACTTAATAGGAACATCAGATTCATTTTTGGAAGTTGAAAAGAATATTGCAGTTCTTGAGGAGAAAATTGAAAAGTTAGAAAAAGATAAAGAAAAGATAAAGTTGTGGGCAAAGGATTTAAAATGTCAACTAGGACCTAAACTAGATTACCTCATTTCCTTGAGAAAAGAAATTTTTGAGGCTTTGGTTCCAGGACTTAAGACACTGCAAGAGAAAATGCACATACTCACTGGTACAATTCAAAGAATAGAAGTGGCATTAAAGGACAGTGAGAGGTTCAACGATAGTCAAAATTTTGCATTGGTAGGCATCTATCAGGTTGTAACCCACTGGTTACAAGGATCTAGGTAGGAACCACACTCCACTAATAGTGAATGACAACCTTTGTCATTGATGCCAAAGGGGAGTATTGGAGATGAGAAAAATGATCAGAAGAAAGACATCATCAGCTCAGGGGGAGCACACATTTTTGATAACATAGTTTTGGTAAGACATTTTGGCAGATACTTTTTGGACAACATTTTTGGACACTTTTTGGATTTTTCTCATGAGTGTTTTACATCAATTCCAAAGGGGGAGATTGTTGGAAAATGTACACTCCAATGAGAAATTGTAGGTGATTGAAGGTATTGTCATTAATGGAAACCTTAGAATCATATGATACTGGTAGGCACCAGCACCGGAAGACTCTACACTAGCATACAGTTTACCGGCACCTAAAAGATTGATTACCAGCACCATGGTCGACAAGACTTTTGTTTAATTGTATTTTGTATTTAATTGTAAAATCCTTTTGTAACCCAACATGGAAGATTGTAATAAGACTCATATAAGTATGAGATATTGTAGATCATTTAGGTAGTGGATATGGAAGGATTATTGCAGATCTAATGTGTGAATTGTAAGACATATTTTGGATAAGGGTTTATGATTATTGCAAAGTGTAGCACCGTAAAATTGTGACACTTGCAATTTCAACTGCATTTGGGTCTTCATGATGGCGGTGCAATGTTGAACCTGAATGGAGACCCCGAAACCTATTTACGACACCAAAAACTACATCTTTCTACACCTTGGCCTGATCCTCCTTGCACCCTGCTGTCCCGGGAGGTGGGACCATGGCACCCAGTGCCCTAGTCCTTTAGGACCATGGTGCCTAGCACCCTGGTCCCTCAGGACCATGGCACCCAATGCCCTGGACCCTGGCCCTATTTTGGGCCTGGTCTCTTGTTGGGCATTGGGTCTTCAAGTTTCCAATTTGGAAAATAATGCTCCTAGGTCGGCCTAAGGTCAGAAAAATCAATCTTCTAACCCTAATTGACAAGTATATAAACTACATTTCCCCTACTATAAGAGGAGAAAAAACATATGTGTGCAAAAGGTGGAAGTGACATTCAAACATTCAAACATTCAAACATTCAAGAATTCAAGCATTCCTTCAAGAAATTGAGCATTCTAGGTCTCCATTCAAGGCTAGGTATTGCATTCAAGACAAGGATTCAACCATTGAAGAGGAGATCACATACAACATACAACATCATTACACCTTCGCATGTAAGAATACAAACATTCTTACAACAAGGTATTAGTACTTGATTACATTACAAACATTTACATTTATAGCATTCTCATTTCTTGGTTAATTCCAAAACCGAGGTTTGACCTGAAGGAAAACCCTTAATCCTTAACCCCCCAATCATCCTCTCTTTTCTATGTGTAGGTTGCAGGTACGTGGCTATAATTGAAGATCTGGAATCCTTGTGTAGAGACGAACAGATCCCCCTTCATTTCGTGGATTTTTCGGAGGACCGTGTGCACTCCGGGTGCCATCGTCCCATCAACTTTCACTCAAACTTGTAGGACAGCATCATCTCGACATTTTACTACTAATTTTAGGTCCGTAGCCTCATCCCATTTTCCTATCTCCATCTACAAGCGAATCCTTCTTACTTTCACATACACTCCTAGTTCAATCCTTCTATCTACATTCTTTACAAAAGAGGGTATCCTTGCTATCTCAACCCTTGAAACTCATTTAAAATTAAATCTTGCATTGTGTGGGATTGGATCTTGTGAGTTTCAACCCCTCTTTTGAATGTAAAGTCTCTCCTAAGTGAAAACCGTCAATCCTAGTGACCTCCTTTCTCTCTCCTTGGAGTGGGGGAACACCTAGGGTTCGATTTTCCGCTTTACATTTTGGTGAACCCGATGTGAAAATCCTAATTTTTATTATTCATGGTTAGATCTGAAAATTTTTCTTTCTTAATTACATTTTCATGTTTGATCTTTTGCAAATTTTAGAGGTTAATTGCATAAAAACCCTAAATTTTCTTTTTAGTAATTGAGCTTGTGAAATGTTTAATTGTTAATGCTTGTTTCAGATCTACCCTTCTATTGCAAATTGTCAATTCATATTTGTGCTTTAATTTTGAAAATTAAGTGGTTAAGTGTCAAAACCCTAATTTTTAAAACCCTCTTGATTCAACCTTTGACCGATGATTTCACTGATCAAAAGACCTCCAAATCGGCTATAACTTTGGATTCCGCAACAAAATCATAATATCTTTCATCCCTGAAAATTTTGAAAAAATTTGTGAGGACCATGTGCATCCCGAGCGCCACTATCCCTGACATTTTTTCTGAAATTTCGGGAGCTAGATCTTACTATATTTTTCTACTAGAATCCAGAATCTTGGTTGATTTCATCAATTCTAACAATTTCAAAATTAAAGTCAAAGTTGGTCTAGTGATTGCTTGGATTAAGGCTTCTAATCATTCAAAAATTGTTGAAACTGAAATTTTGTCTTAAAATTGTGTTTCTTACTGTCCTAAATCTGAAAAGTGTGTTGGCATTCATTCAAAGTTTTAGTACTTTATTCAAATTTTTTGCAATTTGTGACTTTTGAAATTAAGTGTTTAATTGCAACAACTTTGATTTCCGCTTTCAAAATTGAATTTTGCATGAAATTGAGTTAACTTTTAAATTTCAAAGTTTGCATTGCTTTTAGTATTCCATCTAAAATCATAAAATTCAAAATTTCAGTTTCCCTCTCTTTTTCAAAATTCAAATTTGGCATTTTTCAACAATCTTGGTAGGATTCAATTTTGAGATTGCAACTTTAATTTCGCCTATCTATAGATCGTAAAATCACTCAATTTTTTCAGATTAGCTTTAAAATCATCATACCTTTCATCCCTGAAAATTTCAAAAAAAGTTGCGACGACCGTGTGCACTCCGTTTGCCACGGTCCCTGACATTTTTTCTGAAATTTTGGGAGATTGTCATGATTGCATTTAACAGCTTAACTCTAGGAGATTGGCTGATTTTATTGAAATTTGCTGCCTCTAAATTCAAAAATAAATTCAAAATTCAAGATTTCAATTTTCAAGATAACAATTAAAATTAAGTGCTACCCCCTTGGCCCTAATTTTTCAATTGTGCCTACCTTTCTTGGAAGTTGTGTTTCCCTCTTCTTTCACAAAGTCCAAATTGGATAATCATTATCTCATTGTTCAATTTTGCCAACTTTATTTTCAAAATTCAAAATATTCTCTCTCTCTCTAGTGCATGAGTTTTACAACAATAAGCCCTATTTACACTATTCCTGTTAGACGAAGCCTTAGAATTAAGTCTTTCCAAGGTTTAATTACCGAGGAGATGAAACCTAATTTGAATGGCCTTTTTAACGAGGACACGGGTAATTCCTCTAATCCTATGAATGATGAAGAAGCTCTCCATGAGATTTCTGTAGAACAACTTTCAAAATTGGATTACCAATTTGATGATTTTCAGCAATGGATGTCTCAAGAATACCCCGATAGTCAAGCTCTTTCATTAATTGAGGGTCTAAAATGTATGGTTCAAGTGATAAGAATGGAATTGATATTTTGCATAGTATTGCACACATTGTGGATTTGAATGTGATGCCTATGAAGAGTTGTGCCAAAACTTTAGGTTATACACAACCTCCTACTCAAGTCATTCATTCTATCCCTTTGACAACTTCTATTGCTAGTATACCTACTTTTACATCAAACATAATGACTACTTCAATACAAAACATTCCACCTATTATCACTAGTCATGGGGGCAATCCTTCCTCTTCAATCAACCCTCTTCCTTCATTTAATCCGACTTCTTCATTCATTCCTTCAATGAGTGTCCCTATTACATCTCCACAAATGAACATGACGCAAGGGGGCAATTCATTCAACCATTCCATTCCTCCTTGTAGTGCTCCTTTTTTCCAATCATCTCCTATGACTAACTATCATAGTGTCCCACCACCTTACTCTCAATCAATACCTTCTTTCAATAACATAATACCTCCATCACAATCTAACATGTCTAATATGAACTCCTCGACTGAAGCGACCATTAACAATCTTGCACAAACTGTCTCTTCTTTACAGCAACAAATTGCCTCTATGAATCAATCTAAGTTTAGTGTGCCCACATTTCATGTTGCGAGCCCACTTTCTCTTGACATTATTCGAGCTATCCCCCCTAAGCATGTTGAAATCCCATAGTTGGAGCTTTATAATGGTAAAGGTGATCCTCTAACACATGTTAAGACCTTTCAAACAATATGTACTGATTTTGCTCATGACCAAAGGTTCCTTGCAAAACTGTTTACTAGAACATTAAGAGATAAGGCTCTACAATGGTATTGCTCATTGCCTTCCTATTCTATTACTTCTTTCCAACAACTTGCAAATGCTTTTATTCAACAATTTCAAAACAATATAAGTCCTAAAGTTACTTTGATTGATTTAATGCATTGTAAACAAGGTGTTAAAGAAAAAGTGACTGATTTAATTGGTAGATATAAGCATTTGTGTGCTCAGATTTCTTTTCTAGTACCTGACAATGATATTCAAAGAATCTTTATTTCTAATTTACAAAAAGATATTAGAGAAAAACTTATGTTTTCTGAGTTTACTTCTTTCCAACGGTTGTGTGCAATTCTTCACAATTATCAACTGATTGTGAGTCAAATGAAACAAGCAAATTCTATGGCTCCGAGTGATAAGGGTGATAGTAGTCAACAACCATTTGGGAAGTTTAAACCGAATAGAGGGTTCGTTAAGTTTAATGAAAATATCACCAACAACAATGTGAATGCAGCATCAGGTGTGCCTCCTATTTCTAAGTTTTTCAAGAAAGAAAGAGAGTTTACTCCTTTGAATGAATCATTGCATAGTATTATGAATAAGTTATTGGAACAAAATGTGCTTACTCTCCCTCCTATAAAGCAAATATATCCTACAAAGATTAATTCACCCTGTTTTGATAACAAATCTTTTTGTCAATTTCATTGTCAACCTAGGCATGATACTGAAAAATGTTTTTCTTTAAAGGGTAAAATTCAAGATTTGATTGATAATAATACTATCTCTATTTCAGGTGTGAATGATAAAGGCAACACATCTGTAGCTTTTCCTAACCAAAATGTTAAGATTTTTACTAATCCATTACCTTCTCATACCTCTAATGTGATTGAGACTAATGATTCCTCTTTCTCACCTGATGGTCTTGTGTCTATGACTCTGAATGTGATTAACTTTGTAGAGCAGCAGAAAATCCCTAAAGAACCTTCCATCACATTTGATTCCAGTGAAACTATTAGGGCACCTAATGGTCCTTTATATATAGTTGCAAAAGTCAAGAATACACCTTGTTGTGGAGTGCTTATTGATCCTTCTTGCATGGTTAATGTCATTACTGAAGAATTTCTTTTTACTTTGCAATTGAATCAAGTGATCTATGACAAAACAAATGTGGTTGTGAAATTATTTGATGCATTTTCTTCTCCTGCAATTGGTTCTATTACATTACCTATTGAGGTCCATAACAAATCCCTTGATGTGAGCTTTGCTATTATTCCATCATCTGAACAATTTCGTGTGAAGCTAGGCTATCCTTGGCTATCTTCCATGAAAGCTATTGCTTCTCCTATTCACAAGTGCTTGAAATTTCCCCATAATGGTGAAGTTGTTACTATCAATCATAGTCTCTTTAAACCAGTTGAAAGAACTTCTAGTGTTCCTATTGATTATTTTTGGCCTAAACAATTCCAATCTCTTCCACCATGAAGTGATCATCTTTTCAAATCTTATCAAAAGTGGAAAAAAGATATGATCCTATCTCTAAGTGAACCTCAAACACCCAAACTTGATATTCCTATTGTTCTTGAGAAGGAAATTTTTCCTTTGAAAAATAAACTAATGTCTTTCCTCAAGAAGATTCCCAACCCATTCCTATGGATGTGACTATGTCTATGTCTAATAAACTTTCTAAAAGTAGACCTATACCTCCTCGTTATGATGGACTTGGTCTCCTTCCTAAACCAAATATTCCTCCTTTATATGGAGCAGTTCCTCCTCCTTCCTTGTATAAAGAGAAGAGACCTTCCTCTTCTCCTATTATCCAACCTAAGAGACCACAACCTAAACACCCAAGTGATAAGGATGAGAACATTCCTCCTCCTCAATCTTCTCAACTTCCTACTAAGACTAGACGAAATCATTCTGCACGTGAACACCAATGAAAGTGTCATCTTAGAGCTCATGCAGCTGCTTCTCAAACTTTGCAATCCCCAAAAACACCTTCAGCTGGTATTATTCCATCTTCTCCTCAGCCAAAAATTGAGCCAAAATCTCCTAAGCATAAGATGCATGATGGTTTTGATCCTGTGCGAGTTAAAGATCCTATTTTTATAAATCTTGATGATGATATAGATGAAAATGTTATTCATGATGAAAATGTTACTTCTCTTGCTTCTGATAGTGAATATGAATATGTTGATATTGATAACCATTTATCTAACCAATTTTCTAAAGCACTTATCTTAGCTCCTAGACAAGAACAACGTGGCTTGGAACATGAACATAGCCCTTGTTTGGATCTTCCTCCTCTAGCGTGTTTCTTGCCTTCCCGAAATATTGATCAACAAGATCGGGGGGTGGATGACGTGCTAGACTAGTTCATTAGAACAGCAGATTCTCTCCTCCTCTCTTGATATCTTTTGTTACTTCTTCTATGTGTTATTCTCATTCTTCTATTTGTTTTCCTTAGTGTTGTCTACTTGAGGACGATGCAAAGCATTGAGATCTCCTTTCCCTTCTCATTTCTTATGTGTATCACTACCTTACAGAAATCACCTTCGATGAGGCATGTGCAATCGCTTTAACATAGGGGGCATACACTCCGTCCATATCTCTTCAAGATTCTTAAAAATTTCTTGGCGAACTTAGCTTTGCCTTGAAAATTTTTGGTATTTTTTCTTGCATGACTCATAGTGAGGGGACCTTACTACTGCCAGTCATGGTTCTCCCTCGTGATCTTCCCTTTTACTTTGTCAATCAAAGTCGTAAGATCCTTAGTCCACTGGGGGCTTTGTGTATCTTGCCTCCTTGATGTGGTGAAAGTCTTTCAATGTTGTTTCCTTGTACTTTACCAGAAGTATGCGCGTATGCTTATACTCCCGCTAAAGTGGGGGCTAAATGTAGCATCATAAAATTGCAACACTTGCAATGTCGACTGCATTTGGGCCTTCACAATGGTAATGCAATGTTGAACCTGAATGGAGACCCTGAAACCTGTTTATGACATCAAAAACTGCATCTTTTTGCACCTTGGCCTGATCCTCCTTGCAGCCTGCTATCCTGAGAGGTGGGACCATGGCACCCAGTGCCCTGGTCCTTTAGGACCATGGTGCCTAGTGCCCTGGTCCCTTAGGACCATGGTGCCCAGTGCCCTGGTCCCTGGCCCTATTTTGGGCCCAGTCTCTTGTTGGGCATCGGGTCTTCAAGTTTGCGATTTGGAAAATAATGCTCCTAGGTCGGCCTAAGGTCAGAAAAATCAGTCTTCTAACCCTAATTGACAAGTATATAAACTACATTTCCCCTCCCAGAAGAGGAGAAAAAACATATGTGTGCAAAAGGCGGAAGCGACATTCAAACATTCAAACATTCAAGCATTCAAGCATTCCTTCAAGCAATTGAGCATTCTAGGTCTCCATTCAAGGCTAGCTGTTGCATTCAAGACAAGGATTCAACCACTGAAGAGGAGATCACATACAACATACAACATCATTACACCTTCGCATGTAAGAATACAAACATTCTTACAACAAGGTATCAGTACTTGATTACATTACAAACATTTACATTTACAACATTCTCATTTCTTGGTTAATTCCAAAACCGGGGTTTGACCTGAAGGAAAACCCCTAATCCCTAAACCCCCAATCATCCTCTCTTTTTTGTGTGTAGATTGCAGGTATGCAGCTATAATTGAAGATCTGGAATCCTTGTGCAGAGACGAACAGATCCCCCTTCATTTCGCAGATTTTTCGGAGGACCGTGTGCACTCTAGGCGCCATAGTCCCGTCAAATTTCACTCAAACTTGTAGGACAACATCGTCTTGACATTTTACTGTTAATTTCAGGTCCATAGCTTCATCCCGTGTCCCTATCTCCATCTACAAGTGAATCCTTCTTACTTTCACATACACTCCTAGTTCAATCCTTCTATCTACATTCTTTACAAAAGAGGGTATCCTTGCTGTCTCAACCCTTGAAGCTCGTTTAGAATTCAATCTTGCATTGTGTGGGATTGGATCTTGTGAGTTTCAACCCCTCTTTTGAATGTAAAGTCTCTCCTAAGTGAAAACCGTCAATCCTAGTGACCTCAATTCTCTCTCCTTGGAGTGGGGGTACACCTAGGGTTTGATTTTCCACTTTACACAAAGCTTAAACCAGTACTAAACCTGGCATAGCAGATGCTGATCTAAAGCAGTACATGACATTGGATTTTTATAATCCATTTTGGTAAGTCAGTGAGACTTGATTTGTAATCGAGTAGCGAGCTCTAGGCACTTGGCCTTCCTGCATGTGGAGTCCCCTATTGTAACAGTAATATTCTCTTATTGGTGAGTAAGTGAATATTGTGAGTCACAAATCCCACCGAGGTTTTTCCCATACCAGGTTTCCTTGTTAAAAATATTGTGTTATGGTGCGTCTTTTATGTTCTGCTTATTGTTATTATTTACTGCATTAATTTTATTTTACCAGCACATAGTTTTGGAATACTTTTCATGTTATAAGTTAAGAAAATTCTTTAACCAGTCAGATACTAATTCACCCCCCCTCTCAGTATCTTGGTCAATGAAATCACTCAAGATGGTAATCTTAGTAATGTTAATAAATTTTATCATTCTTTCAAGGATTTAGATAAGGATACTATACAGGAAAGTATTATTTTGTATCTAGATATATACAAAAAGGTCCTTATTGAGGTTGTAGATGTTCTACCTAATGATTTATACTTAAGACTTGAAGCAAAGAGAATATTTGTTATGGAGTTAGACAAGAAATTGAAGGTAGAAGCTCCTTTAGCTATGCATCTTGTTAATTCCAAGTAGGAAATCGATGACCTTATATCTGAAGCCAATAGAATTGATTTTGTGAGTGGTCACCTACAAGTTAGTCTTATGGCCAATAGATTGAAAGAAATTGCAGATGAAACAACTGATAAATGGGATATATTTTTTGTTGAGAAGGAGAAGAAAGAAGAGAAATATAGATAGAAAATTGATAAATCATTCAATAAAGTTTATCAAAAGATAGATAAAGGTAAAGGTAAGATTGGTAGTGTACCTGATATCACAATAAGGACAACTTACTACCACTAACATAGGACACCCCTCCAATAATTTCAGACCCATCGACACAAACAGATAGTTAGCTTGATGAAGAGAAGGTAGAGGATGTAACAAAAGATGACATTAATCTGGAGTCAGATATTTTTTTTACCATGAATGTGGACACTCAAGATTTTAATATTCTATTGGATAAGGAAACTACAGAGGTAAAGAAAAATGAAGCTACAAATGTTGAGGGCTCTGAGTCACTAGTCAAGACTATTGACTCTCAGCTTAACATTGAAATACCGGCAGAAGCAGAAACTAGGAAAGAAACAGGGCATGAACAGAATATATCTGAACAAACAGAAAGTAAGACAGAAAGTAAGGTGTTAAATAAGAATAAGCATAAGAGTGAAGATAAGAAGGAAGAAAAAGTGGATAAGGAAGAAGTGGTTAAGGCAATTGGATAGGTATCTAGAGAAGAAAAGAAAGTTATTGCAAATCCTAGCACTTCTAGTATGGATTATAGACCAATGAATGTTATAGATGTACTTTTAGATTCAATAAAGAGGATTACAGAATGCAATGCCTTAGCATTTAAGGCCATCGATGATAATTTACCAATTTTGCAAATGAATGCATCAACATGTAAGGTTGATCATATTGATGGATCTATAGGTAAATTGGACACTTTGTCCAAATTCATTGCTTCTAATATTCAAACTGTGGATAAAATAAGTGAAGAGATTGGTAAGGAAAGAGTGAATAAGGAGAAAGATGAATTCTTTGATAGGACAATAAAAGACTATACAAGACAGATTGATTCTTTGTTACCATCACTAAATTCCACCATTTTATAATACAAAGAGATGTACAGGGAAGCATGTAAGCCTCACCATCTAACCGATGATATAGATAAGGAAATAAAGAAAACACAGGAGGAAATTTATGACATAGCTAATAATATGATTGGTTCTTCGGAACTTACTTTAGTTTTGCATCAGGAAATGGAAACCTATGAAGAAAAGATTGAGAAATTGGAAAGAGAGAAAGAAAGGATAAGAATGAAAACCCGGGAGTTAAAGAATAAGCTTGGTCCTAGATTGGACAATGTATTAACACACCATAATGAGTTGTCTAAAGCGACTATTCAAGGAGAATGATCACCAGAGAAACAAATGCATTATCTCACTGGCATGATCCGACAAACTGAGACGATAATTTCTAACAGTACTAAATTTTTGCAAAGTCTTAACTTAGTTTTGGAAGACATTTTCTAGATTGTACATAATTAGCTACATGTTTCTAGGTAAATTTTGAGTATTTTGTATTCTTTTCACATCCTTTGTCATTGGTGTCAAAGGGGGAGTAGTGGTATATGATAAAAATGTACAGAAAGAGATCATTTTCTCAGGGAGAGCACACTCAGTTTTTTTTGGACTTCAAATTTTGGATATCAATTTTTGGAGTTTTTCTCATGTGTTGCCATCAATGCCAAAGGGGGAGATTGTTGGCATTATACACTCAGATGAGAATAGTTGATGTTTTCATTGGTGGAAACCAACTGCTAGACATGGTTCACAGGTTATACCGGTAGTAGACTTCACCTACCGGCACTGACAGTTACTACAAAGGTTATTCATACTGGCAACAGATTATACCGGCATCTAGAGATGACATGAAATTAATATTATTTATACAAAATGTTTTGTAATGTAATATTATATTTGTATAGTTGATATGATGCATTGTAAGGACTCATATATGTATGAGATCTTGTAGGTTATTTTGGAATGTAAGAATGTAATTAGGTAATGAATGTAAATGGTATATGTTAGCGAATAATTATATATGCATTTTTATGTAATTATGTTATAAGATAATAAGAAGCAGAGAAGAGCGAAGCAAGGTTTATGGCAGAGGTATCTGACATAACTTAAACCGGTACTGAATCCAGCATTGTAGATGCTACTTTGAGTAGTACATTGTCATTGGATTTAACCATCCAATTGTAATCAGTGGGACTCTATTTTTGTGTTGAGCAGTGAGCTCTAGTCTATTGGCCTTCCTGCATGTGCAGGCACCTATTGTACAAGTAATATTTATTCATATTGGCTAGTGAGTAAATATTGTGGGTCACAAATCCCACCGAGGTTTTTCCCCTACTCGGTTTCCTCATTAAAGTATATTAATTTGGGTTATAAAGTTGCAAACAAGTTTAAATCTTTCATCAACTGGTTAGACACTGATTCACCCCCCCCCTCTTAGTGTCTTTGGGACTGTCCTAGCTTCTAACACATCCAATCCTCATGAATTTAGAATCAATATTCTTCTAAATAATCATGTCACACTTCTGCAAGATTCGCAACTTGATACTAGGGCCAATTCCCAATGCGATACTAGGGCCACACAACATGACTATGCAAAAGAAGTAATGTAAGTCATGAATGATATTAATGAAGGGAGTTTAGATTAGATTGATTATTCCTTTTGTTGATTTGCTTCCTCTTTATTTCATTGTCATTACAAAATTACTTAGCTAGATTAGAGAATTTGGTGATTTGCTCATTTTAAATCTAGCTAATATGTGTAACTTGCCTGTGAAACAACAAATGTTTATAATAACACATAACAAATTCCCCCTTCACTTTTACATAATAAATAGATGCAAACAAATATCAAATAATTAACCTAAATTCTTATAAATTAAAAATACAAAAAAACAAAAAATAGTAATGTATGTTATACAATTTGGAACTAGCATTAACTTCAACTTGATTGAGGAGGAACTATTTTGAGAAAGTAAAATCAATTATAAAGAAACTAAGATAAGATTTTGTTCATTATGCAAAAATAATAGAATTTTTCAATCATAATAAAATGTGCAAGGGTTCTATAAATATTTTCTAAGTGGGACTTACTATGTATCTATCATTGTACAAGATAGCTATTAAGAAATGTTGATTAGTGATACATATGACCCCTTTAAATACATTCTATATTAAGGACCCAAGGAGTCAAAGGAAAGGAAAATTTTGTAAGCATGATAACATATTGTATTATAGAAAAATACAATATGATAAGCTAGAGATAGTCATCAAATCATGATAAAGGACTCACCCTACAATAGACAAACAATAAGGATAATCATATATGTTAGATATTAAATATAGAAGAACATGAAAAAAAGATAAGAATAGGGGTATATGGATAAGATTACCAAAAACATTTAGAAAAAATAAACAAGGATGAGTATATAGGGAAGATAGGATAATTTAAGTTTATAAACCATAAATGTATGTATTGAATGTTGTTTGTGGGGTACACAAATTATAGGAGAACATCCTAAAATGTAAAAAGAAAAATCATATTACCATGTACACAAATAAGTTTCATCATAAATATTGTAATTTGTAATCTTAGGATCTATACATAACGAGAAACTTGCCTATAAAACAAGGATATCTAGTCACTATAACCAGTTAAAGATCATATAAGACATATACATGATGTGATATATTTATTAGAATGATAAGTTAATTTAAGTAGAAAGGTGATCATAAAATGTAAATAATTTTTTTGAGGAAAAAGATATATAAAAATTATAATAAGATCACATAACCTAGAGAAACATACACATAAGGTGATCAATGTGACATCTGATAATAGTATCATATAAAAAGGTTAAAAGTTAAACCAAGAGGTAAAACACACCAAACAAATTTTATTTAGTAGAAAATATTGAATCTAAAAAATAGAAATAATATAACCATAAATAGTAAAAATAATAGAGATATATAATGTAATAAATAATAAGATCCTCTATGTACGAAAAAAGGATAAAAAGACACAACAAGCATGATATGAGAAATATAATTCTGACATGTAAGAACAAATATAAGTTAAAAAGCATATGAATAAATTATCCCATTCTTAAATCTATCATGGAAAATAATAGAGATCATAAATATCCTAAAAGGTAACATCATCCTTTTCAATGACATTATTTTTGTTTTCAATTACATTAGTTGCTTCTTGATTGAAATTTATTCTTTTTGAATAGTTAATTCCATTAAGTAGAACTACAAGAATTTTCCTACAAACCCAAATTTTAATCTTTGGCAATTGTTGGATATGTTGATTTCACCTCTAATGAACCATCGAATTTTTCTTTGGAATCAATGATGGATGTCCTTAAACATGAAAGACTTGTTTTTTAGAAAAATATCATTTTTTTATTTGGTAGAAGAAATGATGATATTTAATAGCTTTATTGCTTCACATATTTCATTTTATAATTCCTTTTGTTCTTCTAATATCCTTGATGAATCTAGTATGAATATATTTCTCACACTTGTATGGTAGATCCTTAAGAGTTGGGATATAAGAACCCAATGCATAGTGAATAAGTTACTCTATAATAGGATTATATGAATCTCATAAATTTTACAAGGTATAAGTTGACTTTGAAATAATATCATGTTTATTTATAAAGAGTTATTCTCAAGTGCAAAACATCAATTGTGGAAGAGCTACATCTATAATTTCTTATTTACCCATGTATCTTGTACCCTTACTAGACACATGACCTGATCAATTCTCAAAGCAAGAACATTATCATTTTTTTATTCCAACCAATATATTATCTCACCAAAAAATAATTTAAAATTATTAAAAACCTTCTAAGAACTATACCATGAAGAATTTATTCAAATAATTTTAAAAAAAGTCACACCAAGTGCAAATAATATTATAAGGACCAATTGATGTTTCAATATTTATGAATCATTTATTGTAATGATTCAGCCTCATTTATTCATGAATTAATTTTTTTACTTAACAATTCTTTCTTTATTTCATTATTTTTCTACATCTATATTGACATATATAAATCTCAAGTTAATGAACCAACATGTGGATAGTACAATGAAATATATATAAGAACATGGAATTATATGACATATATATGTAGTTACTTAAATGTGTAACTTGCATACGTAACATAGAAAACCATTAAATTTGAAACAATAATCCATTAGTTATATGTGTCCTAATGTATACAACTTTACCTTTAATTACTTAAGAGCTAAGAGTTACCACTACCTATATTGTATTTGATACATGGTTCCTTTAAGGATAGAATAAATAATATGATCATGATTTATCCCACAACATGAAATAGACCTTAATGATAATTTAATTCAAATATATTCATCTCAAAATATCATCATAGGGGTAAGAGATTACGAAGATGAAACTCTTGATTAAATATTCTGCACACAACCCTCTATATTTTATGTGTATGAGAATCATAATATATTCATCAACAACTATTTTATCAATAGGAATCTTGTTATAAGATGTAGAAGAATATTATGATGGTCTATATTTATGTGCATTAAAGATCAAAGCAACTTGACCTAAATATTCTTTAAGTGAATTCACATTATTTTAATAGAAGATAAACTATTAATGTGAATACTCATTATTTTAGATAAGATAGGTTGTTTGTAATATCTACTATGAAAAACATTTCTAAGTTTTTCTTTCATGCATGGGGTTGCATGCTTATATCCTAGATAGCAGTTTCTATTCTAGATGGCCAATCATCTTTCTATATGTTTGTGCATCTTTGAAATGTGCAGAAAAGTGGCCATTATGCTAGAATAAATTTAAAATAAGCTATCAATTCCTATCATAACATTTTAACACAAATAATCTTAGCTACTATTTGCAAAGGAGAGATACGCACTCCGATTTTACTCCTTTCCTATGAAATATTGTGATAGTGAGGTGTGGGTAGGTAGAATATTTTACTATTGATAAAATGAACAAATTTCATATAATATATTAAAAGTAGAGCATGAGAAAC
This sequence comes from Cryptomeria japonica, assembly GCF_030272615.1. NCBI lineage: Eukaryota > Viridiplantae > Streptophyta > Pinopsida > Cupressales > Cupressaceae > Cryptomeria > Cryptomeria japonica. The sequence goes on from NC_081414.1 coordinate 178,633,076, forward strand.
ATAAATAGCAAGGCATATTTAGAATGAGGACATAGGGAAGAACCTAACAGTGAACTCTAAAACTGACTATACTAGACAAGAGTGTTTGGTGTGCATGTTTGGAGGTTATAAAGAATCAAAAGATAGCCAAAAACGGAATTAATAATTTCTATAAATCTATCTCTTAAACAAATGAGTCAAAATATTATGATATAGTTGGTAGGTTCCTTAGTCCTAAGGATTTCATCAGTCTAAAATGTGAGATTGTTTATTGATTTCTACTTTGCTTTTCTATAAAATTATTTCTTTGAATTATATCCCTATACGCACATAAAACATGAAAAATGATTGTTTTATATAGAATAATGAGATAGGATGTGCGTCCTGACAACGATAGAGGTTTAACAAATGGAAAATGCTAAAATGCCAATATATTACCCTAGGTATGAAATCCTCTAATATAATCTCACATAAATTCTCGATATCATAATCATGAAGTCCTACAACATGTTACTATGTACACATAACTTGACATAATTGATCATAACTATTTTAGTAGATTTAAACTCTTGAATTCTTGAATCATGAACTTAAAATTTACTTGTTTATTTGTTATTTGAATGTCTATATGTGTGTTCACCCTTTGAATATGATAGATTATATTTCTAGAACGTGGGAAAGGGAGTTGTATTTATATCTAACTTACAGATTTTTCAAAATAACTTTATAGTATGATCTAATAAAGAAAGGTTGTATTGTGAAAATTGCACTTGGATTACAAGTTCATCCCTAAAAATTTGAGTCCATATTGATGGGATGTGCCCTATTTTAACAAAAAGGCCTAAGAATAGAGGAAATAACCTAGCTTTCCATTATGGTCATGAAATCGAGCACATACACATATAATCAATCACACATAGAAAATAAGATGTAAACCTAGAGTGAAATTGTTAAGGTTAACAAGCTATGATGCTACATTTCTCCCCTACAATACAGAAGTTTAAAACTTACATACATACACATGATAAATTATAGAAAAGCTAAATATCATTTCATCTGAACATTGAAGATACAAGATGACTTTAAACTTAGAATAGAAATAGTACCCAAAAGATTGAAAAAAATGGACCACAACAGAAGCATAGTTATGGAAAAGGCCAATTTACAGTAAATAGAAGAAGGAATCTATAAATATTGAAGAATGTCATAACAAGGTTGGTCCCTTTACATTGTTATGACAACAAAGTGCTGAAGTGTCATCCAAATAAAACTATATAAATAAAATACACACCAAGTAGAACACCGTAGGAGAAAACATTACATGCAAGCAAACACAAAAAGGCAAAAGGTATTGCAGATATAAGCTAGTCTAGAGTAAATTGTCTACCTCCAATCTTACTCATCATGAACAGATGGAAAGAAATACTCTAAGGAGCTCCAATAACAAATATTCTAACGAAAGTAAACAATAACAAATGAATTGAGTACTTGACTAAGAAAACTTATTCCAAGAAATGAAGCAAACATTAATCTAATTATATTAACAGTTATTTTTGAAGAAACAAAAGGTGGACCTAGCCTTCCCGTCATGTCTGCAACGGCTCTTCCTTCCCATACGGTGGTTTCAAAAACTGATGATGGTGCTTCTCGAGATAAACCCTCAGCCTCTGTCACACCTATTGCGGATCTTGGTGGTAATGCCACTGGTGTGGGAAGCCTGTGTTTCTCCTCCCATGTGGGTGAAGCTGCGAATAATGTTTCATCCTGCCCCTGTGCCCTTATCGTTGGAAAACCACAAGGTGTGCGGCTTCTTGGAAAGTTGCCAAATGTCGTCGTTGGTACTGTTCTTGGGCTAAGACAGATTGGTGAGGCTCTGAGGTCACAATATATGAGTCGGTCGTTGGTGGTTGGCCCATTCCCGTTGGAAATGCCATTTCCATTAATCTTAAAGAAGACACGGAAGACGAAATTGATCAGAATGTTTATGTTTTGTCCAAACATGGTGTGATATGTCGGTTTAGGGTTTTTTGGCCCAACCTCCCTGAACTACTTGTCTGGATCTCTGAACATTATAAGCCTCTTATTACTGGTAAATTTTTATATTTTCCGCATGGTTAAGGGGTTCTTATTGCAAAGTTTGATTATGCTCAGGATAGAAATAAAATCTCTTGTGATCATTATTTTTGATCATTATTTTAGTTGGGAGGACAATTTTTTGTTGATGATTAAGCCTTGGCACTTCAACTTCAATCCTTCTTTTGAAATGTTTAATAAGATCCTGATTTGGGTTCGGTTTCCTAATCTCCCCCTTCATTTATGGGTTGAACCTCTTTTAGAAGAAGTGGGTGAAGCCCTTGGAGCTTTTTTGATGGTGGATGATGAATCATCTGGTATTTTTCACTCCACTTTTGCCCACATTATGGTTGAAATGGATGTTTCAAAGGGGCTACTTGCTGAGATTTTACTCAAATCTTATAATTGTTGTTGGGTTCAATCTTTGGAGTATGAAAGAATTCCCTTCCATTATAGAAGATATTTTAAAACAGGTCATGTGGAAGCACAATGCTGATTTGAGAAAAAGGATATGCAAGCTACGTGGTAGAAAGGTGCTTTTCAACGACATTATACAGTTGAGAAGAAATCTAAGCAACATAGAAGTTTTTCTTAGGTGGATGAAATGGACTCATAGGGTCTTGGGGAATCCGCTCTAAAGGTCACAATTAGTGGGGTTGCTGAAGTTGTGAAATATTATCATGTTGAAACACCTAAAGAGAGAGAGATTGGGCATTAGGATAAAATTTCTAGTGACAGCATCTCGACCATCAAATGTTGTGGCTTTTCTTATAATGCTATGCCTATTTGGAGGAAAATAAATGGATCTATGATGGTAGAGAATCTTTTTGCAGGAAAGCATTCCAAATATAATGGTGGTCTTTTGCTAGCATGGCATGGTATGGCAGTGCAAGTGGATGAGGGTTGGTTTTAGGCTGGGTTTTGGCTATTCTTTTTGTAGCTTTTATTTTAGGTTGTGGGAGCGTAGTTTTAAAACCCATGTTCTTGGCTATGGGAGACATTTTTACCCATGTTTTTTTGGTGCTTTCAATTTGTTTTTGTTAAGACAATGTTCTAGCTAAGGGTTCTAGATCCATTTAAAATCTAGTTGTAAAGGGTTTCAGGTCCCTTCAAAACCTATTTTTGTCTTAATCAAAAACTATAGCAGTGTTGCATGTCAAGTGAGTCCCCTTGGGTACATAGTCAATCACAAATTCACAAAATTAAGTTCAACTCAGAAATGAATCATTTTTCATTCATGATGATTTTATAAAAGGAAACACAACTAACAACATGAGGATAAAAAAATCTCTAACTATCTTAGGTGAAATGGTTTCCTTATTTATATAAATTCCCTATGACTACTAAATCTCGATCACAATATCTAAGGAGAGATTAATTAATAAAAAAAGGAGCACAAACTGACTAAGAGTCGTATTAGGAATGCAACTTCTAACACCTATCCTATCGCATAAATATCCATTACATGGGATCCAATAAATAATTTTTTTGGTGTAAATAATTATTCATCTTGGTTATTATTACACCTTACTTAAGTTTACTTAGGTACATGCATTTCATTGTAGTTTGGGTATGAGACACTTGGGTGTTTGTGCCACATTGGGATAGTGTGTGTAGGAGAATTTCCACCTTTTGTGGACTTATCTTGTTGTTACACTCCACATTCAGTGGGTGATCCACCTCATGTGGAATATTATATTGTTTCTCCTACTTACCCACACCTATTTCCTACCTACCCTTATTACTTATTGAGCCACATATCATGTTTGTGTGCTCACATATCCCTAGTCTTGCCTATATAAGCAGCCTCATCTACATTGTTTGTATGGGAAAACAATCTATATCTTGTAATGATCCAGTTGATCATATTTTGCATCTTGATAGAATACAGTTTATTCCTATCATCTATTTTATCTCTCTTGTTTGTTCTTTCCATTGCCTCTTGATCTTGGCAAAATCTCACATATTTATTGATACATGTTTAGGTAGTTAAATTCACAATGAAAGAGTTCCATGTGTAAGTGCTTCTTCTAAATAGCCCAATTTATTTTAGCTGCCATTTGACCAAATCAATACTTATTTTGTAATGGCTGCAAGAACTAGAACATTGAATGGTAGCAAGAAAAATCAACTCAAGTCCAAAGGAAAGGCTGCAAAATTTATTAGCATATATAACACCAAATGATCATAGCAACTAACCATTTTCATCACATCATGCACATATATATTATATTAATGTTATCATCACCACACATAAAATAATTCTTAAATAAAGTCTTAACATAACAACATTTTGGTATGTCTCGATTTGCAATGGGTGAAAATTCTTCTCAAGGAGGGGTTTTAAGACCTTAAAAAGTAAATGGATGTCTTGCTAAGAGTGATGATGGACCTATTCTTATGATCCAACTAAAAGTCATTCAGGAAGACATCAACTACTCATCTAATCATGCCTTAATATTTAAGTTCATGGGGCTCTGACTATCTCTACCCTTTTTGGAATTATGGGCTTGACATACTTGGAACCTAAAAGGAGAAATGGAGGTGTTGTTAGCAGCTAATAGCTATTTTATGATGATATTTTCATTAATGTTAGACAAAAATAGGGCATTTGAAGGGGGCCACTATCTCTATAATCAACTAGGTCTTTTTATTAAGCCATTGCATGCTAGATTTAATCCTTCCAAGGAGCTTCCATCAAAGCTTCTGGTGTGGGTAAGGCTTTCTTAGTTCCCCTGGAATTTTGGAGAAATGATATTTTTAATTTAGTTGTGACACAACTTGGCAAGCATGTTGGCCATTTGAGACAAACCATGGACAAAAAGGTAATCACCGATGCCCAGGTATGTGTTGAACCTGATTTAAGTAAGCCTTTGTATAATTCTATGGACATCCATCTAGGATTCTACTCGTGGATCCAAAAATTAGATTATGAAACCCTCCCTTTCCATTGTCGAACTTGGCATGAATATGGGCATTTGTAGTGAATGTGTCCAAAAAATAACAATGTAGGGATTACAAACAATGAATCCTCATTACCATTACCTAAGTAGGATAAAAGTAAAATACTAGTTACAAAAGATAAAGAAGGTTTTATTTTAGCCAAAGAAAGAATTAGGGGAAGAGGTCAAAATAGAACCCTTAAGGACAGATAGAGTGATGAGGTTTTTAATAGATTTGATGCTTTAGAAGACCTGGAAAATTTTGATAATGCACTTGTAGGTATGCTGACTGATTCAAATATTCAGGTTATGTATCAAATTAATAATGAGAAGGTTATTACTCCTGATGGAGGCACCTAGGATCCAAGTCATGATGTCCAAATGGATTCAGACACCCTTTTGTCAAACTCAGGTGAGCTAGACGTTAATGGTAGTAAAGTTGCTTCTACTTCTTGAAGTGTTATTAGCCTAGCAATTAATACAAATAAAGACTCTATAGAGATCATTAAAGGAAGAGGAACCTCAGCTGCTGGGGATCCAATAAAAGACTAGGAAAAAGGTCCTACTGATAAGCCCCCCCTCACTACAAAGGGGAGGAAGGATGATCACGAAAAGGTTAAACTTATAGGATAGACTTTGGTGGAGTCTAATAATGTGAAGACCTTAGACTCCCATTTCTTGCCTTCTAATAAATGATTGTCCTCTAATGGAATGTTAAGGTGTTAAACGTAGACAAAAAGTTATTTGAGATTTGATGAGATTTGATTCTCTTGATGTGGTGTTCATACAAGAAACTATTTTATCAGTTGATGGTATGCTTAATAAGGTTCCTAGAATTTGGGCTCGAATTCAATATCAATACATCATAGGTATGGATAATTCATGTGGTATGGCTTTCCTCTTGGATCCATAGATGTTAAGGCCTCTTTAATGGATTTCTTGCAGGTAATCTATGTCCATGTTTGTTGTGAATTATGAATCTATTGAAAATTTACTCTTCACTAATGTTTATGCCCAACTGATTTGGTTGGAAAATCGGTGCTTTGGTCTCATATTAGATATGTTAGATCTCTTGCCCCTATTTTCCTTGGATTTTGGCAGGGGATGTCAATGCAATCTGTAGTCTGGAGGAAGAAGGGGTGGTAATACTTGGCTTGATTATTCTGCAAGTCACCTAAGGGATTATATTGAGCTTCTAAGGGTTTTGGACAGTAAACTGGCTAATGGGATCTTCACTTGGAATAATAGGAGATGTGGTGAGGAGGAAATAGTTGAGAGGCTAGACATATTCTTGGTCTCTTTCTCTTGGATAGGTGATAACAAAATTATTAATTCTAAGATTTGAGACTAGAAAGGGTCAGATCACTACCCAATTAAATTTACTAGTTGGGTCTTTCAAGCTTCTAAAAATTATTCTTTCAAGTTTTAGCTTATGTGTCTTTGTGATTCTTCACTTTAGGACCTTATGGTTGTGTGGTGGTAGGAGGGAAGGACTTCCTACAGTACTATGATGTAGTCTTTTGTCAAGCAACTTCAATATGTCAAGCATAGGATTAAAAGGTGGAATGAGTCTTGTTTTGAAAATATTTTCGTGGCTAATATTCAAGCTCAATCTCAAGTGGATGGTATAAACTAGAAAATTAGAGATCAAGGCCTTTTAGAGGATTTTTATAAAGAAGAGTTAGTTCTTGTAAAAGAGTTGGAGGAGTGGGAGCTACAGGAGTAAATTTGTTGCAAACAAAAGTCTCGTATTGATTGGCTCCAAGAAGGTGATAGGAATTTGTAGATTTTTTATAGTTCTATGAATGATAGGAGGTGTGGTAATTATATTACTTCTCTCATTTCCTTTGAGGGCTACCTTCCTTCTTCCTATAAAGACTATTTTCTAGAGGCCATTAGATTCTTTCAAGCCCTATTTAGTGAAAATTCTCCACCTGCTATTGGGGAAGATGAATTAGTGGTAAGTTGCATTCCCTCTATTATTAGTGTTGAGATGAACATGAAACTTTATAGGCCCATCACTCTAAAATAAGTTGAAGGAGTGGTATTTGGAATGAAGAAAGGACAAGTACCTGGTCTAGATGGCTTTCCTATTGAATTTTATCAATAATTTTGGGAGGTTGTCAAACATGATCTGTTTGAGGTGGTACAAGAATCTTATACAAACAATAAGATGTTAAGGGCTTTGAATGCTACATTTATTGCTCTCATTCATAAAAAGGAAGGGGCCCATTTTGTTTATTCCTTTCATCTCATTTCTCTTTGTAATGTGATATATAAAATTGTCATGAAGTTGATTCTTGAAACGCTTAAGCCATGGCTTGCTAACCTGATTTCAAAAGAGAAGGGTGGTTTAGTGGCTAGGAGGCAAATTCTACATGGAGTTATTATAGAAACAAAAGTTATACTAGATGAAGCACGAGAAGCGGGAGAAGAGGGAGAATAGAGAGGCAGGACATTTGAATCCAAGGTAGGGTAGGAAACCATGCAATGGATAGGCAAACCAAGGGGAGAAGGGTAAGGAAAACTCTCGGGACAGCCCGGATTCCTCTGAGCGAAGTGGAAAGGACCTAGTGGATGGGGACCCACAAGAAGGTGACAAGCCCATCGATCCTGATGGAAAAAAGGATGATTCACGTGCTGAAGACACTCCTAGGTAGGAATTGTTGTGAAGGGATGGCGGTCGATCTTAGACTTCTCTATTTGGTGTCAAACCGAGTGGAAATTCCTTGCTCCCCCTAGTTCATAATATTTCAAACCCAAAAAAGGGTAGATTTTCTATTGAAATCCTAGACCCTATTATTGATCATAACATCAACCTTATGGCAATGACACTGGTTGGAAAATTTTGGGTCTGAGGACAAATATTGATATTGTTAGGGATTTTGCTAAATGCAAATGGTCGTTTAAAGGTCAAGTGGAGATCATAGCTATGTCAAAAGGGGTGTTGTCTTTGGCCTTCTTTTGCAAAGAAGATATGTCAAGAGTGCTCTGTGATGGTCCTTGGCTGATTGGTAAAGCAATGCTAGCTTTGCAAAAATGGGTGCCTAAGATGGAACTTAATGAACCATTTTTTGTCTAGGCTCGTGTTTGGGTTAGACTAGTGGGTCTTCCCTTAGAATTCTAGGTGGAAGATGTGTTTAAAGGTGTTTCTAGCTCTTTTTGTGAATTCATGTCAATGGACCCCCTAACTACGGCTAGAAGAAGCCTTAGTTTTGCTAGGATCTATGTCGGGTTTACACAAGGCACAGATATGCCTTTATCCATTGAAATCAAATCTTGATTGGGAAAATGGAACCAACTTCTAGAATATGAAAGTCTCCCTTTTGCTTGCTTTCATTGCAAAAAAGAAAGACATATAGCAATGAAATACCATCTTCGGGTGGCCAAAGAGAAAGAAAAGAAAGAAAGGACATTACAATGGAAAGCAAAAAACCCTGTTAAGCAACCAAAGATCTCTGAAAAAGAGAACAAAATTGAAGAGGCCCAGAGTGTCATTATCCCTAACACGATAGAGCAATGAATAAATGTTAATGGGGAAAACCCAGAAATACCTTTGAATGATAAAGGTAAAATGGATCCAACAGGTAAAGATAGTAGAGATCAACAAGATATCAATCAGGAGGATCAAAAGAGTGATAACTTGGAAGAAGGAGAGATACAAGTGGTCTTACATAACAATGAGGAAGTAGATTCAAACCACATTACAGAAAAAACCAACAAAGTAGGCCTCAATAATGATTTTGAAGAAGCCCAAAGGTGCTTGATCCTTGGAGGGATCTTGTTGTTAGGATCGCAACAATCTGTAGAAATGGCACAAGCGACCATTTAGCAATCACCTACAACCTCATTGCTTAATGCTAAGTGGACAGAAGTCAACGATGCTAACCATATGACAACCACTCAAGAGGAAGATTACAATATAAATGAAGTGGCAGAGTGAAAGAGAGGGGGCAAAAAAGTGCCTAAATCTACCCCTCAGGCTAACTCAGTCAAGACAAGAAATTGGAGCAAAGCTGACATGGATTTCAACCCATCTCCTCTTGGAAGGAAAAAAGCAAGCCAGATTAGAGATCAAGAGGCCAGCAAGAACATAGCAGATGGTACTCAAATGACCATCCATGAGGTATGTTCCCTAGTTAGAAAATGAAAATAATCTCATGGAATATACATGGACTGAATAGTCCACATAAACAAGATGTTCTTAGAAATTTAGTTAGAGAACATAAATCGGACATTGCTATTATCCAAGAAACTAAAATCATTAAAGAGAAAGTTGAGAAGATTAGGATTTTTAAGAATGGAGAAGTTTGTGGTGGAAGCTCTGACGGGGCTTGTGGGGGCACAACTATTTTTTTGAACCTAAAGTGGGCTTCTAGGGAGCTGGTCATGCAAGATAGCAATTTGGATTTTATCAGGTTTCATCACATTGGGGATGTTACCTCTTTACTTCTTACCAATATTTATGCCCCTAATAATAGATATGGTAGAAGAAAATTTTGGAAAAAGATGGAGGCTATTAGGGCCCTCTAGAAGGATGATATGTGGATTGTTATGGGGGATTTCAACAGCCCCCTCCAAGATAATGAGAAGTTTGGAGGTGTCCCCTCTCAGTTGGATAGCAGAATGGATCTTTTGAACTTTATTAATAATCATGGCCTCGATGATATTGAGCTCCAAGGAGCCAAGTTTACCTTGTCAAAGAGAAGTACAAGAGATGATCTCATTCAAGTTAGACTTGACAGGGCCATCATTTCTAATGAGTGGTTTAATCATTATCAGTGCTCCCTCTCAGCTATCTCTAGAATAGGTTCTAATAATTTCCCTATGATTTTTACTACTGATAACACCATTGTTGAAAAAAATTACTATTCAGATTTGAAAGGATGTGGCTAGATCACCCTAACCTAGTGCAGATCATTGAGATGTGGTTGTCCATTGATGTCAAAGGTACTTCTATGTATAGAGTTTCCAAAAAATTGAGAAATGTGAAGGACAATATTAAAAAATGGAATAAGGAGGCTTTTGGAGATCTATTCTCAATTGGAACTCAAGGAAATTTAGGATAAAATCCAAATTAGTGGATACAATGAAGTTTCAATCTGTGAGGAAAATGATGTGCTGGTGAAGTACCACAAGATTATCAAAAGAGAGGAAGAATTTTGGAAACAAAGGTCCAGACCCCTATGGCTTAAAGTAGGGGATAGAAAAATTATATTCTTCCATATGACTACGATGAAACACAAGGCGGCTAACAGAATCTTGAAGTTGAAAATCAGGGGAACTGAATTGAGGAAGGATGATGAGATTGGGAAGGAAGCTAAGAACTTCTTTACTTCTCTTGTTTCAGCGGACTCTGGTCTAGATGGTGAATCTTAGAATGGCATCCTTGACAATATCCCTCCTACTATTATCGAGGATTAGAACAAGACCTTGGTAGCCATTCCTTCTGAGGAGGAAGTTAAAAAAGTTTTCTTTTCTTTTAACAGGAACAAAGCCCCGAGCCCGGATGGTTTTTCATTATTCTTCTTCCAAACTTCTAGGACATCCTCAAAGTTGATGTGATTAAAGGTGTGTAGGAGTTCTTTGGGCCTAGAATGATCTTAAAGGAACTAAATGCTACCTTCCTAGTTCTAATATCCAAATGCCCGGGAGAAGATTCTATGGATAAGTTTCGACTGATAAGCTTATGCAACTCTTTTTATAAAATAATCTCTAAGGTGGTTACTAGCTAGTTGTTAAGGATTCTTCCTTTGATCATTTTCCCCCAACAGAGTGGATTTGTCCCTAGTAGACAAATCCTTGACTCCATCACTGCTATCCATGAAAATATTCATTCACTGGTGGATTTGAAAAAACAAGGATTTCTAATGAAGTTGGATTTGTCTAAAGCCTATGACTGTGTGGACTAGATTTTCTTGGGTAAGATGCTGGATGCTTTTGGATTTGGAGTGAGATTCATTAAAATGATTGACCAAATCATCTTGACCCCTGCTTTTTCTTTGATTGTCAATTGGGTGCCTTCCACTTTCTTCAAAACTTCTAGGGCTATTAGGCAGGAGGATCCTATATCCCCCAAACTCTTCATCATCTTGGCTGAATGTTGGGGTAGATTTATCAGCAACACTATTTCTGTGGGGCTCCTCTATGGTATTTCACCTTCTTATGGTTTTAGAGCTTACACTCATCAATAATTTTTTGATGATACCATTATAATGGGATCATCCACTATCAAAGAAGCTTCCAATTTGAAGAACCTTCTCAACACTTATAGTAAGGTAATGGGTCAAACCATCAATTGGGAGAAAAGATTTGTTTTCTTCTTCAATACCCCAGAAGTCAGACAAATTAGAATGGCTTAGATCCTTGGTTGCCAAATTGGTAAGCCTCTTATTGTCTACCTTGGCCTCCCCTTGGGATTGAAACCCTTGGAGTTGTTCTGGAATAGTCTTGTTGATAGATTCAGTAGAAAGATGGCTGGTTGGAAAGGGACCCTTCTTGGTCAAGCTAGAAAAGTCCAACTCTTAAAATCTACCCTCTAGAGCCTTCCAGTGTATGCTCTAAGCCTCTTTAAAACCACTAGCAAATTTGTCGATGCCATTGAGAAAATCTAGAAAGAATTCCTATGGTCAGGGGTGGAGGAGAAGAAGAATATGGCTCTGATACCTTGGAAAAATGTTTGTAAACCTAAAAAGAAGGGGGGTTGGGGCTTGGGTCTTAGGAATATCAGGAATTTGAACAGAACTCTCCTCGCTAAACAAATTTGCAAAACTTATCAGAGAAAAGGAGAATGGAATGATATCTAGAAGGCTAAGCACTTAAGTAAAGCTCCCACCATTAAGGATTTCCTGGTCTCAGATCAGATACCAAGTGATTATTTCACTTGGAATAGTGTTATCTAGGCTAAAGGTATTGCTAGTCTCGACAATGTCTGGGCCATTGGTGATGGCAAGAAGGTCAACTTTTGGGATGATGCTTGGATTGGAAGAGCCCCTCTTAAGAAGCTAACTTCTCATAGACTCATCTAGAATTGCAAGGAGAAGATAGGTATCAGAGTGGTTGATTATTGGAAAGATCAAATATGGGTGGACCTCAGACCTATTGATCCTAAACTCAAGAAGGTAAACTTAATGATCAATCATGCGGTCTTAAATTCTAGAAGGGAAGACCATATGGTGTGGTGTGGGACTTCATCAAAAACTTATTTGGTCTCTTCTGTTGTCCTTTTACTAGCACACTCCCAAGACCCTATTCCACGTTGGTCCAAGGCTTGGTACCTAGGGTTGACTCCCAAAATCAACATAGTTTTGTGGATCCTCTTGCAAATCAAGATTCTTACTACTGACAATTTAAGAAAGAGGGGCTTTTGTGTCCCTAACTTTTGCTACCTTTTTCTTAATAATGAGGAATCTGTGAACCACATATTTTTATACTGTCCTTATACCACTCATATTTGGGGGATGTTTTTTCAAAAGTGGGTGCTGAATTGGGTTTTCCAAGAGGAGATGCAGGATTGTATCAGAAGCTAGCATTATTCACCAATAACATCACCATAAGAAATCTTTGGAAGTTATCATCTTCCCAGATCCTCTAGGGGATACGGAAAGAGAGAAATAATAGAATATTCCAAAATGATATTAACACCTCTTAAGTGACATGGGTCAAGATAAAAAATAATTGTGTTAAGAATGTAATGGCCAGGGAAGTGCAAATTTGTACCACTAAGGAGGACTTTGATATTGTCAAAAGATGGAATATCCCAGCCTCTTTGGGCTCTAACATCAACCAAATCAATAGAAGCTTGTGTTGCTGGTCCTTTCCCCCCAATGAGTGGTTAAAGGCCAACTTTTATGGGGTGGAAAAAGGAAATCCTGGTCCGGTCAGTTTTGGTGGTGTCATCTGAAATGGGGTTGTCTTTTGCACTGGAGTGGTGGCCTATCCCTTAGGAATTCAAACCAATCATATGGCGGAAGCTATGGGTGCACTTCAATCTATTAAATTGGCATCTAATTTAGGGGTCAAAATGATTTGGTTGGAAGGCGAGTCTAAAAAAATTATTAACTACCTTCTCAGTAATCATCAACCTTCGTGGACTATCAAGAACATCATTGAGATAGCCATAGAGTTGATTTAGGGGTTTAAAAAATGCCACATCACACATGTCTATAGAGAGGCTAACCAGAGTGCTGACTGGGCTACCAATGTGGCAGTATGGAGTGAGATAATTATTACCTGGAATGGTGAAGGGAGCTGCCATGTGCGGCACGTGATATTTTAATTTATGAAAGATTGCATGGTAAGAAGGGACATATTCGATATCAGTTCTTGAAGTGTAAGGAGACATCATGGCAGCTGGCATTGGTTCTATAGGCTACCAAGAAGGAGGTACAACAATCATTGTAGGTTAACTTCACATGATTTATGGGCATTTTTATCCCTCTTCAACAATAGCATCAAAAACTACTATAGAGTTCAAACTGGTTATCACAAAGAGTCTCTTGATAAGAAAGGAATCAGGTGGGAGCTGCAGATTATTGATATCAATAGGATGATGAGCGGTAAACGAAAGAGAATGGAGGCTACGACCATTGAGAAATGGAAGAGTCATCCACAGGTCTAGGCTATCCTTCAAGCCACCAAGATGACGGATTTTATGGAAAATATGTGAGAGAAACAACACGAAATCACGAGAATCTTTAAGAAGGGCTGGAATGAAGGGACATTAATTATTGGAAACAGGAAGGTCAAGGTGACCAAAACTATGATTGCAGAGGCAATGGGTCTTCTGATGGATGATGTCAAGTTTTATAGTGACAAGAAGATTTTAGACGTTGCCATGAAGAAATTTCCGAAGAATGAGGAGGAAATGGCTAGAATGGTAAAGAGTAGCCATACCTACTTTTCGCCAAAGGTAATTAAGTTAATTTGGCAAAGGGTTTTGCTTGCTATTAGGGATTTTATCACGCTTGATGGTAGATACACTAGGGTTTATAGCTACCACTTTATTTTACTTAATCATTTTAGGTATAAAGTTAAAATTTCCTTTCCCTATTATCTTTTATGTGCCCTTAATATGGGGATCAAAGATGTAATTTCCAACCCGAGTATCAACCCTACAATGCATGAAGGTTTGATGGTGATTTTGTATAATCACATCAAGATCACGACTGTCCAATTGAATATAGTTGAGATTTCCAAATCAGATGAGGATTTTGATGACTTTGATGAGGAGGAAGGCGATGGATATGATATGGAAGTGTAGACAGAGGACAACCCCCAAATTGATGGGTCTAGCAAAAGAAATAAAAAATAGAGCAAGGGAAACAAAACAAAGGGTTTGCCAAAAAGAAGTAGAGAGGGGACGATGATAGCTAGTATGAGGAGGAGTATGGGATGGACAATGAAATAGAAAATGGAAGTGAGGGGGTCAAAATCCTTTTGAGCCCGAAGTAGAAAAAGAAGACTTCTAAAAGTAAGGAGGCAAGCACCAAGGACTGGTCGCCTCTTAGGACTGATTTAAAGGAGAAGGGCTTGATGGGGGAGGATACAAAAATGAAAGAAGCTCAAAGCTCTGACAATAGGGAAGTTGGCCTAGAAGTTAATCTCAATACTACTAGTGAGAAGAACTAGGAAGAGCATCACTTGGATATTGATCTCTGCATCAATAACGGTATGGAAAGACTTGAACAAGTGCTCAGCTAGATGCATAAGGAAATTGAAGGCATCAAAACCAAGCAAGCCCACAAAGCAGGGAAAATTGAGACATTACAAGCTTTAGGCTCAAGAAAGTTCAATTCCTTATCAGAATGTCTCAATGAGCTCACCAAAGTGATTGGTAATGCAGAGGAGGTTATCAATGTAAACTGTAATAACTTTCTTGGCTTGGAAAATAGAGCAGGTGCAACCAAAAACAAACTTGATGGAATTGAGCACACACTCAAAAAAATAGGTGAGCAAAGCCACAAGATTCTGAAGGCTGCCTCAGCAAGCATGAAAGCCGTTATCTACAAGCTGGAGAACTACCAAAGGGATAAGGTAGTGGTGGGCATTATTGATGTTAAGGATGACACCCCAGATGATAAGGACACAGGGCTTGGGAGAAGACCGAGAGAAAGCACTAAAAGGATGCAAAGCCACAATAAGGAAATCAAGGATATTAAGCGGGTAGTGGAAAATATAAAATATATGGGGCTAGAAGCAATAAAAATGCTTTAGAAATTAACCTAAGCTTGTCTTCTATTAGTCTTTCTTGGTCTATAATCTGTGCTCTCTTGTTTGTTGGCATTTGGTTTGCTAGCTATCTTTTCTTTGTTTGTTGTCTTTTTGTTTAGCTGCGCTGTAATGTTTATCTTTTGATCTTTTGAATGTACTAGGTTGTAGGGGCCCATCAAAACCTATTTTCCCATATTAAAAAACATAAGTTATACATTCTATGGCTAATTCCAAGGAGAAGGAAATGTTTAGTAAGATGGATACGACTAAGGCCCATGATAGGGCCAATTGGGAATTTATTCATAAAGTTCTTGCAACTTTTTAAATTGATAGTCAGTTGATTAAATGGGTTATGAGTTGCATCACCATCCTTTCTTTTCTATTCTTATAAATGGCGAACCTATAGACCTCTTCAAAGCTTCTCGAAGTTTAAGGTAGGGTGACTCTCTTTCACCATACGTTTTCATTTTGATGATTGAATGAATAGGAATATTTATTAAATCTCATGTTAGGTGAGGATTGATTTAGCATTGGAATTGGGGCTATGGTCTTCCTGCCTTCACTCATCTACAGTTTGTGGATGATATAACTTTTATGGGTGTTGCTAGAATTTTAGAGGCAACAAATCTTAAGAAGGCCTTACATATTTATTTGGCAGCCTCGGGACAAGAAATTAATGAAAATAAGTCTTTTATCTTCTTTTTAAAAAAATCTTGTCTCTATTCAGTTAAGCATTGTGAGGATTTGACGGTTTCAATTTTGTACAATTCCTGTTGTTTATCTTGGAATCCCTCTTTCTACTTCCCCTTTGCCTAAAATATTTTGGCAGGATATCTTGGATAAGGTTTGTAAGAAGGTTTGTCATTGGTCTCAAAGATGGATCTCAACTTTTGAGCATGTGACTCTCTTAAAAACTATTATTCAAGCTCTTCCCATTGATAGATTGTTTATTCAAAGTGCACCAAATAGCTTCATTAAGGAATTTGATGCTCTTTGTACATAGTTTTTTGTGGATTGGTAATCTTCTATCATCGTTGGAGGTGGAGTTTGGTTAAATGGGATTCTTCTTGGAGACCTATTCAATATTTGACCTTTCGATTATGCAAAATAGAAATGAATGGTCAGGTCTTGGCTGGTAGGCTCTTTTGGAGATGGTGTATGCAATAGGATCAATTCCGGGCTAAGCTTCTCAACTAAAAGTATTTGGGGGGAGTGGATACTAGGGATGTTCCATGGTATAGCTTGTCAAGCAATGGATCCATGATATAGAATATGCTAAAAAGAGGGGCACAAGTTGTTAAGCAATGATTATTTTGGATCTGTAATAAAGGAGTCGATTCTTTATTTTGGTATGACTCTTGAGATGGATTCCCCTGAATTCTAACTCTATTTTTGCATTTGTAGTCTATATGGGATAGTTTTTGTGAAGTTTGTTGGAGTAAAGTGGAATACTTTAAAGCAACTCAAATCTTAGGACGTGCGGTAGTGGGTAGATTGAAAGATCCTTAGGAATGGCCCCTTCGTGGGTCAGTTGGGGATCATGAGGAACTTGCTAGGATTTTGAATGTAGGACTTTGTGGCTCGCTGAAGGATCAAGATGTCCTTGCTTGGGGTCCTAATCCAAGGGGTAAATTTTTAATGGCCTTGCGCTACAAGGAGCTTGAAAAATTGACTTTTTGGAAGGAAGTTGTTCCTTGGTGGGAAAAGGTTTCAAATCAGTTCTCTTGGCCCAAGTGTAATTCTTGTGGTTGGTCAAGAAGAATAGATGTTTAACTTGGGAGAACCTTTGTAAAAGAGGACTTGAGGGGCCTTTAGTGTGTTTCTTGTAACATTAATGAGGATATTTCTCCTCATCTGTTCTTCTATTGCACCTTTTCTAAGGATATTTAGCATTTTTGGTGAGGAGCTTGGAAGAATCCTTGTGTTCATGTCAATTATCTATTTGAGTTCCAAAATAGTCTTGGTAGGCCCTCAACTAAAACATCCTTTCTTCAGGTTGCTTGGGATCTTGGGCCTTTCTTTATCATCTACAAGTTATGGCTAGTATGAAATCATAGGATTTTCCAATATAAGAGGATGTTTGTGCAACAAGTATGGCAGAGAGTAATTAATATGCTAGAGGAAACTTTGTGGGCAACATGTGATCTTTCTATTAATGTGGAGTTAGAATATTTGTCTATTATAAGGAATCTGAATCTTTTGGGAGGGAGTAATAAGGATTCAGTGGTTGGAAGTAGTCTTCAAGTAAGGAGTTGACAAGTCAAAAAGAAGTTTCAGTGCAATGGTAAGTGGTCTCCTCCTCCCTTGGGAGTTTTGAAGATTAATATTCATGGCTCTTAGAGAGGAAACCTGGGACATTTCTAGATTGTTGTGGACATGCTGAATAAGAAGAATCTAGATAGTGTGGATTGGCATCTGGTAGTGGTGGGCAAAAAAAATTGAGTTTTAGGGACTCTTTGGAGTCTATAGTCTTTTGTTACATTCCTAGAGATTGGAATAAGGGAACTCATGGTTTTGCATAGTGGGCTTCTGAGATAATGGATGACTGAAACATTGGGAGTAGAGGTGAGCTATCATAGGATTGTGTGATTTCTTTAGATAAAATTGTTGATGATGATATGATGTGCTATTTGGGACTCTTTTGGGTCCCCTTTGCTCTTGATTCTATATCGTTCTTTTTTATTCGATATATTTTTAACCCTTTTTCACAAAAAAAAAAAAAACCTATGTTGAAGCATATTAAATGAAATCTATTCAATTGAGCTCTAAGTTGGTTTGAAAATTTTATAAACAGCCTACCTCTAAATGGGCATGCATTTTATCTGCTAAATACTTGCCTAATTGTTCTAAGGAGGCTATCTTCACTACTTCTGTTCTTCCCAAAGGCTCTGTGATCTAGAATTTTATGTCTAAATACAGATCTCTTATTTTTCCAAGTTTGTCTTGGCTTATTCATAATGGTCGTAAGGCTAGATTTTGGGATGAGGTTTGGAATGGCTTCCCTATTATTTCTAGTCTTAGGGACTGATTGTCCCTTATGCCCATCCTTAAATCCTCTTGGGGCATTTTTGTGGCAGATTATTTCTTTGTCGACTCCTCAGGTTCCCTGCCAATGGCAAAGTGGAAATCAATTGCTTCTCAAGACATTAAATTTGCATTTGAGGATGAGCTTAAGAAACATCCATTGCTCTTCTCGGGGAAGGATGATGAGATCATCTGGACTTTTTTAAAATCTGGGGAATATTCGGTTAAACGAGGTTATAATTTTTTATCCTTAGATGTTAAGAAAAAAGTTTTGCCATTTAAACTATTCTGGCATGCTGCCTGCTTGGCCAAAGCAGGGGCTTTTGCTTGGCTGGCTGTTCAGGATAGAATTTTTACTGGTATGAGATTAGATAGGTTGGGTATTACTGTGGTTTTTCCTTGTGTTATGTGTGGAGGGTCTCTTGAATCAGTGGATCATCGATTCCTACATTGTCCCTTTGCTACTCATCGATGGAATTGGCTGTTTAGCAAGTTAAATCATCGATTCCTACGTTGTCCCTTTCTTCTATCAACAAAGAAGTACACATCAAGCTATCTATTTAGCATTATTTTTCTTATTCAAGCATGGACTGTAAAGGAGAAACAAAAAATACAAAAAAACAAAAAACACTTAAAAAACAATATTAAAAAACAGCGCACGAACTGTTTTTAGAATCTGTTTCATACAAAGACAGAATAAGAAAAAACAATCTACAGAGAAAACAATGCATGAAGTGTTTTTGAAACAAACAGATCAACATGCTAGTTATTGCTTAAAACAGAAAACTCAAGCAAAGGCTTATTATCTAATGTAATATCCATCCCATAATTGATCATTCTAATCAAATCTCACATGCATGGATCATAGTTTTATTTAATATTCTCAAGGACGTAACCTCTCGCATACAGTATGATGGTTTGCTAGTCATTAGACACATTTCACAGAGGAGACTGCAATGGGATATTTATAAGTTTGTGCATAAACGAAGGATACGGAGCCTCCGGCTTTTACGGGACGCCCATTGTTGACAAGGCAGTCGTTGTAGCTCAAACGCTTGAATAATTTTGGATCTATCTCTACTGCAGAGCTGAACCATCCGCAGGTGACGTGTACTTGTGCTATCGAGCAGCCTATGCTGCACAAATTCTGAATTTCTACACTGTATGATGGAACTCCGTTTGGTATGGGGGATTCGGGGCTCTGATTCACTACTATGTCTTCTTTTGCACAACCTTGCCCTATTCTCTCCGGAATACCTGCAAATATATAAATCATAACCATCATATTCCTAACCATGATATTCTTGATAAGGCGTTCCAAAGATTCAACTTCCGCACACCCAACAGCCTAGGGTTTTTATAGCTTGAATTCAAACTGTCATTCGTCAGATTGGATAGTGAATCTTCCATTGCTAACAACCCTGCAAATGCGTTATAATGTTAATATGCTTTCCTAGATACAACTGTTTTCTAATAATGTTAATATGAACTTGAAACTGCAAATTGATTCATAAAATGGATACCTGAAACACACATGTAGAGGACAAAGAAGGCGGAGGAACTCATTGTTGCTGCAAACGATTTGCAAGTACATAACACCTTGCCTTCAACTGGTATATATAGTTTTGAATATAATTAAGAGGATCAAATTAGTAAAGATCACTTTAAAAACTGTGCTGATTTCCAGATTTTGTGTTTTAAATCAGATACTGTTTTATATGGAAAAAGCGGTCTGTCTATACCACTTTACACTTTAACATCATTATTTTCATTGTTAAAGTTGTGTCCTTTGCCAACTAATAACATAAAATTTATAAAATTTTATAGTAATTTATGTTATTCAATTTTGAACCTGCATTAGCTTCAACTTGATTGAGGAGGAGCTATTTTTTTGAAAGTAAAAGCAATATTATAAAGAAATTAAGATAAGATTTTCTTCATTATGAAAAAATCATAGAAACTTTCAATTATATGAAAATGTGGAAGGGTTGTAGAACATTTTTTTGATAAATATTATTATGGGAGTGGGAATTATATATATGTATCATTGTACAACATAACTACTAGCAATCGCACTTTAGTTTGCAATGGGTATGCCGATGATATCTTTGATATTGCATTTAAGTTAGTTTTGGACCTTGAACAATGTATGCAATTAACACAGTAATGTTCCTTTTTTTGTACAAATTGTTTTTGCGAACTCTTTTGAATTGAAAGTAACTAATAACACAATGGTGTTATGAATAAGAGAAATTATCGTATTGTAAAATTTGCACCTATAGAGTATGAAAATGAAATATAATTAGAAAGTAAAAAAATTGTACAAATTTTGTTACATGCTTGAATGTTTAAAGGAACTATTTGTTGAATTATTTGGAAGTTGAAAAAGTCTAAATTTAATGCATATGTTATAAAGATACAAAAACAAGTGATTTATTGAACAAACCTAGAGATCTTTTCACTTGTAGTAATAATAGTATAGTATTACGAATAAGTGTTCAATTATCCTTTTATAGAATTTGTACCTATAGAGTATGGAAAAGAGATATAATTAGAATTTGAATATTGTACAACTTTTGTTACATGCTTGTTTGTTTAACATTGATTACCAAATATTTATTGATTTAGTAATTCAAACAAAATTAAAGTATTTGTTGAATAGTTTGCAAGTTTAAAAAGTATGGTTTTAATGTATACATTTTAAAGTTACGGAAACAAGTGCTTGAGTGAACAAACCTAGAGATCTTTTAATTTGTGTTTGTAGAACTAGTATTTGATAATGCTAGCAATCGCTCCTCCTCTTGTTTTCGACAAGAAACATATGGGCGTGAATATCTTTCGAATGTGAAGGTAGGGTCTATGCAAGACTTGTGAGTTTACAAACTCTTGAGATAGTTGTGAATGTCAATCCTTGACGATCAATGTTGTTGGTGTTGATTGTTGCTCATTGGAGTGTGAGCCCCTATGATTTGTGTATATTTAATGCCCATGCCATTTTTAGTCGTATTTGACAGCGAACACCCTGACTCACAGGGGTTATAGAAACATTTTTTGGTTGATTGTGATCCCACATTGGTCTTCTATAATTTTTTAAGAGGACAACAACAAATAATGGAAGTTGAGGTGGTCTTTGTCCATGTCTATATAAAACTGCTTTGACTTTTCCAAGTGCACCATTTACAAGCCCTGTTTCCACCCACAAATTTGAACATAACATAACCTTTTGGCTAATACATAGGAGTATGTTAGATTCAAGTTGTTGTTCTTTTGGATTTGAGCATGTTGATCCCCTAAGTTTCTCTACTATGGATAATGCTACTGGCCTTGTTTTAGATAACAACATATGTTTATTATGTGAAAACACGTTTTCATTCATTGCAAATAGATGTATGGAGGATGAGAAATGAGATTTCTCTTCAGTTGTGAGTGAGGAGCTTGATCATGACATTGGAAGTTGTCAATCTACAATTGTAGGCTTTGCATTTCATAAATTTGAGAGAAGGGCACGAAAACTAATTTGTGTTGGATCGTCTCCAATTTGACAAAATATTTTGTTCAAAGTTATAACTGTTATGAAAGAATGCCATAGTATTCCCCCATAATAATTTTAAGCATACATAGGGATATCTTTGACTAGTGGTAGCTACCCTAAGTCACCAAATAGCATGATTGATCTTCCTCAAAATGGGATATGATTTTGCCTTGGGAATGCTTCACACAATCTGCTGTCAATTTGTTGTAGTAGCTTTGGGCCAATGAAACTCATTTCATCTATTAGAATGTATCGAATGAAGTACATGCTCTCTTGGAATGTTTCTAGCATTTGTCCTTGTAAGGGGGCCATTATTTTTATTCTCAAGGCAGAATGAATTGTTGATGCTTGTATGTTGAATGCTGCGATACCTGTTGGTGCAAGAAGTAGTAGTGGTGATTCACCAATTGGTGATGAACTCATCAATGTGATCTTGATGCTTTTAATCAAGTGAGACTTTTTAATTCCAGTTGTTCCTTGAACAATTATCTTAAGTGGCGGCTGCAAAGTAGTGGCTTGTAGGTGTGAAACAACTATATCATATGCTTTTTTTTGCTCAATAGACAAGTGAAGTTTGGTGTTTTGATTGATACCATAGGGAGCTATTATTTCTTCTTACAAATTTACATATTGGCTGATTTGAGTCTATGAAAGTAGTAGCTGTTATTTCTTCTTGCGTATTTACATGAGCCTCTCCCCAATCATGGTTGAGGTCAAGTCCACGTCGACCAAGCATGTTAATTTCATTAATGTGCATAGAGAGGCCTAGATATAGACTTGATAAGATTTTCAATTCATCAGGTATATCTTCGTGCATGTGGTCCTCCTTAATAGGTGGACTTCTAATATTAGTTTCTTCATCTAGTTGCAGAGGTGTGCACCACACATGCCATGGTTGGTAGTAGCAAGAGAATGTTGCCCATTTTTCCATAGCTTGGTCATCTGATGTAACAATATCATTCTGAATGTTGCCAAATGAATGGTATAGTAGTAGTTCAGTCCAACAAAACGCTTGGAAAGCTTTGTCATCTTTTGTTGGGATGCTTGTGAATCATGGAGATACTCGAACAATGGTTGGTGTGGATTGTTCTTTCCATTGGTTGTGCTTGTGAGATGCTTTGAAGGTCCACTTTTGAGTGACTTGAATAAGTGACAATATTTCTAGATGTGTAGGTCATTCCATGTAAGCATCTGTATAACCTGGGGATGTGGTTGTGGATGTGGGTGAGATTGAAATATGTTGAAAGTTATTTCAGTTTACATTTAAAGAAACAAATGTTCTGCTACATATGGAGAGTGGTAATTTTAATAGAAGGTGGCAAGTCTCTTGAGCACCAATGTATCGATCTACAAGAGTATCAGTAAGCATTTTTTGATAGGTAATTGGGGCACATTTTTTAGGCTCAAAATTGGTTGAAATGTGAGATAGCATAGCATGGTATGTTTCAGATTTTTGTTCGGCTTTTGCTGCATATTTTGCAATATATTTTAGAACTAGATTTATTGAGAGAACAAGTTGGCAATCTACATTGTCCCTCCAAATAGAGAGTATAGATGGGTTGTGAAGATTCAAGTGACAATCATTTCTTGCAGAGTATGTTTAGGTTGGCCATTATCATCATTAGATAGGATTGATTTCTCTTGCATGTTCCAAGGGGCTTTATAACGACAAATAAGAGATGTCCATTTTTTCCTTAGACAATCTTGTAGGGTACACTTTGTTTGGAGTTCTACAGGGTTTGCCAATTCACTATAGTTAGTGGAAGGGTTTGTTGTCATTACCATTCTTGTGTCCATCAAGCAAGGATCATCAATAGGAGATCTGCGAATCATTATGTTTCTTAATTTAATGGTTTTTGGGTTCAATGCAGAGACATATCTATCAATGTAGTCAAGTGCATTTTGTACTGATTGAATGTTATTCCATTATAATTTTTCAAAGATAGGTGCTTCATGGAGCCAAATGAAACCATGGATATGTGCAGATCCTTTGTGTTGCCACTCATACATATGAAAGGAATTTTTAGTGAGTAATATAAGTAACAAGTCTTGTAATACAAGAGTACAATAGTTTAAGAATTATACCTATACCAATAGTCTTTTGCACCAAGGAGTTTTTCCAAGACCTCTTCACGTGTTGTAAATCTGTGGTGCATGTATATTGTAGTAAGGTGTGGGTTTTGAGCTATATTTTATATCCTCCATCTAGAAGCTACATATAGATTTGTGGGTGCATTGGATGGCATGATACTATGCAAGTTCGGCCATTTTGTATTTGCTGCACTCAGGGTGAAGAATAGTGTTGGGCACCAATCTGAATGACCATGTCTGAGAGCTCTCCTCTACATTGTTTCCAGAATGGGCCTCTGCCACAAATTGATGACGTAAATCACATGAGTTGGTCAGCAAGCTTTTCATCAGGCAAGTCCTTTACTCTTTGGCATAGATCATAAATTGTTGTTGGTAGAGAATCATCTATTTGTCTTTGCACAAAAATAGAGGATGTGGGTTGACTTTGATGATGCATTAGTATGTTTAGTATGAAGTATCTAAATTGTGTGTGTTGCCCAAATCTATTATCATGGTATCGTAGAAGATGCAAAGCATATTCTTGTAACTTAACTTCTTTGATGTGTTGTTGTTTGAACATGGCACTTCCTTTTGGAAACAAAGTGGGAAATTCCATTGCAAACAATCCTTCAATGGTGTATTTATTAATGGGGGATGGAGAAATTAGTAGCCAATTTAGAGTAGGAGTTGGTCATCCTTTCCCTAGTTGTAGTAAAGAGTGCACCTCTTCAACCTCTCTAAATGCAGGTGGAATATTTGCCACAAATGAAGATTGTGATTCCATGTTTTCTTGTACATTTATAAGCAGGCATGATTTCTCTTTAATGTCAATTTTTTTTTAAAATAACAATAAGTACATACTTAGAAAATTAGAATTTGGAGTGCATGAAATTTTGCTCAACTGTTAATATTTTGCACACCTTGGTTTTTATCTAGAAGTTCGAGATGTTTCTTGGATTTTATAAAGTCATGGCTAGGTACAGGTGTATGGGTACTTGGATAGTTTGAACTTGATACTGAAGAGGTAAGGATCACAAGAATATTCAAACTATGTTATGATTTTATGCTTATGGTGATTTGTAAGAGTAGATAGTTGGTATTCTAATCTCTTTCAATTGAACCTGTTGTAGGAGCAAGCATAAAAATTTTTTGTAGGGTTTTTTTCAAAGACAATCTCTTTGTTGAATAAATTTTGGGTAATCTTCATCCAATGAGAAAATGGCATGGAGGGGAATAGTGTATAGGCTTTTCTAGGTATGCAAACTCAGGAGCGTAAATTACAAGATAATCTAAAAACGGGATATTACAGTTTCCAGTAAAAATATTAAGGATGAACATTTACAACAATCACTAGTAATCAATGAATGATATACATGCATATCTTTTAACATTTATTAAAATTCAATTAGTTGAAAAATGAAGAAGATTATAGTGAGTGATCAAAATTATTGGAAATAAGAAAAATGCAGGAAAAAAAATAGTAACCAATGCAAAGAAGTAAAAATAGTGAAGAATTAAATAAAATATGGTAAAAACCTATTTCAGAAAGATGCTCTGAGCTCTCTCCTACACCTCTTCTAATGCTTGTTGAAAATCGAACAAATTATAGTTACATGCAAAAGTGGACAACACAAAACTAATTTCTGTAATGAAACATATTATCCAGAGCAACGAAATAATTATCTAAATGGTTCAACGTGGATAATATTGTCTCTTATTTATATAAGAGAATTACATTTTAAGCAGTCCAAAAACCAGAGTGTGTAGCACAAAAAAATGACAAATTGTCATGCAAACTGAAAATAACTATATACAGGAAAAAAAACATGGAATGAAAGCAGTCTAAATTATAAAATAGTTTTTAATCTTGTTTTTACTGTTTTATTCTTGAGATCTAGATTGTTGTTATCCATTGGTAGAACTTTTATTTATTTATTTTATTTTATTTTATAAAATACTCTCACAAAATCATTAAATAGTTTTTGATCTTGTTTTTACTATTTTATTTTTGAGATCAAGATTGTTGTTATCCATTGGTAGAACTTTTATTTATTTATTTTATTTTATTTTATAAAATACTCTCACAAAATTATAAAATAGTTTTTAATCTTGTTTTATAAAATGACAAATTGTGATAGATTGAAAATAACAATATAGAGGGAAAAAAACATGGAATGAAAGCTTGAACTATTATAATTTACTATGATTTATTTCTATTTTTCACTTAAATCTCTATCCACTAGTAAAACTTTTATTTATTTATTTATTGATAAAATACTCACACAAAATTATAATATTATTTTAAAAATGGACCAAAAATCTTTCTCAATCCCAATTGGCCAATGAGGAAAAAAGAATGTTGAGTGATGAGGAAAATAGGATTAATTAAAAAATTTGAATTCAATATAAATCCACTATTAAAAATTTTATTTATTTATTTATAAAATTCTCTCACAAAATTATAATAGTATTTTAAAAATGGATACTTTTCTTTTCTTACAAATAAAATCTTTCTCAATCCCAACTGGCCAATGAGGAAAAAAGAATGTTGAGTGATGAGGAAAACAGTATTATTTTAAATTTGGGAATTTAATATCGATGATCATGACAAGTTTAATCATCTTGCATCATTTTTTAGAAGATGTAAACCATTGATCTTCAAAGTTAACTCAATTACTTCAAATAGGGTACACCTTCGGCGTAATTAAGGAACATCAGTGATATATATGATCCCTTATACTAGGTTTTATATTAAGCAGCTGAGGATTCAAAGCAAATGAGAATTTTCTAAGCATGATGACGTATTGTATTATAGAAAAAAACAACATGATAAGTTAGAGACAACCATCAAAGCATGTTAACAAATTAGTCCTACTATAGACAAATGATAATGATAGCCAAATATGCTAGATACAGACTATAAAAGAATATGATAAAAGGGATAAGGATAGAGATATATGGATGAGATTATAAAAACCATTGAGAAATGATAAAATAAGGATGATTATATATGGAAGACAGGGATAATTTAAGTTTATAAGTCATAAAAGTATGCATTGAATGTTGTTTATGGGATACAAAAATTATAGGAGAACATCCGAAAATCTAAAAAGAAAGATCATATTACCATTTACATGAATAAGTCTCATCATAAAGATTGATTATCTATAATCGTAAGATCTATACATGATAAGAAACATGCCTATAAAAAAATGATATGCAATCACTGTGACTAATTAAAGATCATATAAGCTATATACATGATATGATATATTTAAGAGCATGATAAGTTAGTTTAAGTAGAAAGGTGATCATAAAATGTATACAATTTTGTTGAAGAAACTGATCAAAGATCACACAATTCAAAGGGACATACACATAAGGTGATCAATGTGACATATGATAATGATATCATATAAAAAGGTGAAAAAATAAACCAAGAGATAAAACTTGCAATACAAATTCTATGTACTAGAAAATATTGAAGCTAAGCAACATAGATAATATAACTAACAATAATAAACAATAAGAAAGATAAGAAATAAATGCTTAATAACAAATAACAAGTGCCACATAGTGGCGAGTACTTGTCATCGTAGTATTGTACTAAAAATATTGTTTTAATTTTTAATCATTATAGTTTTGAATCATTGTTAATTTAAAATTATATTAGAATAATTATATTTATCTAATATTAACTACAACTCTTATTTTAATAAAACAACATAAATTAGAAATTGCACTTTGGTGTGCAATGGGTATGCTGAATAGGTATAGAAGGTCAATTGGGAAAAAATTGGTCTATTTTTTGGATATATTTATGTAGTTCATGATGTCAATTTATGGCCATGATGTTGTTTGTACAACAAAGGACTTAACTGAAGGGTGATAGCTTAAAATCTACTATGTATCCACTTAGAAGGACTCAATCATGATTGAAATGAAACCTTTGAATTGAGAAGATACTCAAATTTTATTAGAAACATGCTCATGTTATGTTTGAAATATGGTGAGCATGTGAGAGTGGAGATTAAAAGAGGAGGAGGGGAAAAGAGATGGAGAAAGGGAGAGGGGGAGATAAAGATAGAAAAACAGGAGATGGAGAGGAAGAGACAAAAGAGCTAGAGATAGAGAGATATATAATGGAAGAGGGAGAGTATATATATATGGTGATATAGAGCTGTAGAGTTAGAGATATAGAGAGAGGGGAAGAGGGAGGGAGATAGATAAATGAACAAATAAAGATTAATCTTTAAGTCATTCTATTTTAAAATACTAAAAATTTTTGTTGTAATTTTTAGTCATTATAATTTTGAATAATTGTTGATTTAAAATTATATTAGAATAATTATATTTATATAATATTAACTAGAACTCTTATTTTAATAAAACAACATAAATTAACAATTGCACTTTGGTGTGCAATGGGTATGCTGAGGAGGTGTGGAATGTCAATTTGGGAAAATTTGGTCTATTTTTTGGATATATTTGTGTAGTTCATGAGGTCAATTTGTGGCCATGATATTGTTTGTGTTGGCCATTTAGAGGAATTGATTATGTGTTGCATTAATGTTTTGTCATTGATGTCCACACTAGTTGTTTTGGCTACTTTACCAGGATCCCTTTGGTCCTGGTAGGATGTTTGGTTTTTGGTTGGATTAGATCATGATGATCCGGTATGTTTTGGCTTATGGAACTGGCTTAGATATGCTATTCATGCTACTCAAATTCATGTTCAGGTAGTTGGTTTTGATTTGGTGATCCGATGCTATCCTGAATGCTGGTAAGTTTGGTTTGTTGATCCGATGAGGGTTTCACTGGCAAAGCTTTGATGAAGATCTTTTGATATTATGCATAAGTGGTGTTGGTGCGGCTTCTATTAGAGATTCATGATGCTGATGGTGATCATGTTCAAGACTTGGTTGATTCAAATCATTGCATTTGGTACTAGATCCTTTCTGTATTATCTAGGTTATGGACCGGCTTAATGTTACATGTTGATTGGACTTCTCGATGTGTTTCCGGGATGTCTTATGGGTTGGATATTATTATTTTGGTCTCAAGTCGACATGTTTTGTAACTATGTAATTGGTTTATTGTCTAATGGCCAACCTTATTGTTTGTGGTTGAGGGTTTGTATATATATCATGTAAGATCTCATTGTAGATCATATGTAAGCGATGTAAAAATGTATATGAGTGAATAATGTAATAATCATTCA
Source organism: Cryptomeria japonica (assembly GCF_030272615.1). Taxonomy (NCBI): domain Eukaryota; kingdom Viridiplantae; phylum Streptophyta; class Pinopsida; order Cupressales; family Cupressaceae; genus Cryptomeria; species Cryptomeria japonica. The sequence continues at coordinate 178,662,129 of NC_081414.1, forward strand.
TGTAGAGGATCTGATCGATCATTCGTGATTGATTTGGTTTATGTAAGAGGATTTATTCCTCTGGTATTGAGCTTAACCAAAATTGTACTTAGGCATAGGAGATGCTATCATTTTAGTTCATCCTCTCTTTCAGATTGTAGTCTGGATTTTTATGTAGTCAATGAGACTCCTTTTGTAATGAGTAATGTACTCTAGCTAGTTCGCCTTCTTGAAAGTGCATGCCCCTCATTTGTAATCACATATTTAGTGTAGAAGTATTATTTGACTGTGGGTAGGCTTCCCACCATGGTTTTTCCCTTTACTAGGTTATCCACATACAAATCTTGGTGTCATGTGGATAGTATTTATTCTCTAATTGATGTTTATGCTTAATTGGTATATCTACTATTTCAGTAATTGGTTTATGCATTCTGGTATTGATCATTTGGGTTCCGGTATTAAATTTTTAATTGCTTAAGGTTCTAGTAATCTGGTGACAACTGATTCACCCCCCCCTCTCTATTGTCTTCCAGTTATTTGAACTTGTACCGTCCTGAAATTGTGACACTTGCAATTTCGACTGCATTTCGGTCTTCACGATGGTGATGCAACACGCAACTTGAATGGAGACCCCGAAACCTGATTGCAACACTAAAAACTACATTTTCAAGCACCCTGGCCTGAACCTCCTTTGCACCCTATTGTCCTGGGAGGTGGGACCAGAGCGCCCAGTGCCCTGGTCCTTCAGGACCAGGGCGCCCAGCGCCCTGGTTCCCCAGGACCATGGCGCCTAGTGCCCTGGTCCCTAGTGCCCTGGTCCCTGGTGCCCTGGTCCCTGGCCCTATTTTGGGCCCGGTCTCCTATGGGACTTCGGGTCTTTTTGTTTGCAAATTGGAAAATAAACTTTCTTGGTCGGCCTAAGGTCGGGAAAATCAGTCTATCAGCCCTAATTGATAAGTATATAAACTCCATTTTCCTCTCTCATTTGGCAAGATGGAAAAAGCGTGGAAACGATATTCAAACACTCAAGCATTCAAGCATTCAAACATTCCTTCAAGCAATTGATCATTCTAAGTCTCCATTCAAGGCTAAGTGTTGCATTCAAGACAAGGATTCAACCATTGAAGAGGAGATCACTTACTACATACTACTACAACATACAACAAACAACAACATCTATACCTTCGCACATAAGGATACAAACATCCTTACAACAAGGTATTAGTACTTGTTTTACATTACAGACATTTACATTTACAACACTTCTCATTTCTTGGTTAATTCCAAAACTGGGGTTTGACCTAAAGGCAAACCCCTAATCCCTAACCCCCCAATCGTCTTTGCTTTTCTGTGTGTAGGTTGCAGGTACGCGGCTAAAATTGAAGATTTGGAATCCTTGTGCAGAGACGAACAGATCCCCCTTCATTTCGTGGATTTTTCGGAGGACCGTGTGCACGCCGGGTGCCATTGTCTCGTCAACTTTTGCTCAAATTTGCAGGACAGCGCCGTATCGACATTTTACTGCTAATTCCAGGTCCGCAGCTTCATCCTATATCCCTATCTTAGTTTATAAGCGAATCTTTCTCACTTTCTATGCATTCCTAGCTTAATTCTTCTATCAACATTCTTTACAAAAGAGGGTAGCCTTGTTGTCTTAACCCTTGAAACTCATTTAGCATCCAATCTTGCATTGTGTGGGATTGGATCTTGTGGGTTTCAACCCCTCTTTTGAATGTAAAGTCTCCCTAAGTGAAAACCATCAACCCTAGCAACCTCCCTTCTCTCTCCTCGGAGTTGGAAGAGGGGAGAGCAACTAGGGTTCGATCGATTTTCCACTTTACATTTTGGTGAACCCGACGTGAACATCCTTTCTGATTATTCATGACTAGATCTGAAAATTGGCTTCCTTGATTACATTTCCATGTTTGATCTTTTGCAAATTTTAGAGGTTAATTGCATAAAAACCCTAAATTTTCTTTTTAGTAATTGAACTTGTGAAATGTTTAATTATTAATGCTTGTTTCGGATCTGCCCTTCTATTACAAATTATCAATTCATATTTGTGCTTTAATTCTGAAAATTAAGTGGTTAAGTGTCAAAACCCTAATTTTTGAAACCCTCTTGATTCAATCTTTGTCTGACAATTTCACTGATCAAAACATCTCCAAATCAGCTGTAACTTTGGATTCCGCAATAAAATCACAATATCTTTCATCCCTGAAAATTTGGAAAAAAGTTGCGAGGACCATGTGCACTCCGAGTGCCATCGTCCCCGACATTTTTTCTGAAATTTCGAGAGCAAGATCTTACTGTATTTTCCTGCTAAAATCCAGAATTTTGGCTGATTTTATCAATTCTAACACTTTCAAAATTACAGTCAAAGTTGGTCTTGTGATTGCTTGGTTTAAGGCTTCTAAACATTCAAAAATTGTTAAAATTGAAATTTTGTGTCAAAATTGTGTTCCTACTGTCCTAAATCGGAAAAGTGTGTTTGCATTCATTCAAAATTTTAGTGCTTTATTCAAATTCTTGCAATTTGTGACTTTTTGAAATTAAGTGCTTAATTACAACAACTTTGATTTCCGCTTTCAAAATCGAATTTTGCATAAAATTGAGTCAATTTTTAAAATCCAAAACTTGCATTGCTTTTGACATTCCCTCTAAAATCATAAAATTCAAAATTTTAGTTTCCCTCTCTTTTTCAAAATTCAAATTTTGCATTTTTCGACAATCTTGGTAGTGTTCAATTTTGAGATTGCAACTTTAATTTAGCCTATCTACAGATCGTAAAATCACTCAATTTTTTCAGATTAGCTCTAAAATCATCATAACTTTCATCCTTGCAAATTTCGAAAAAAGTTGCAAGGACCGTGTGCACTCCGAGCGCCACGGTCCCAGACATTTTTTCTGAAATTTCGAGAGACTGTCATGATTGCATTTAACAGCTTAAATCTAGAAGATTGGCTGATTTTACTGAAAATTGCTATCTCTGAATTCAAAATCTTCTCTCTCTTTCTAGTGCATGAGTTTTACAACAATAAGCCCTACTTACACTATTCCTGTTAGAAGAAGCCCTAGAACTAAGTCTTTCCGAGGTTTAATTACCGAGGAGATGGAACCTAATTTGAGTAGCCTTTTTAACGAGGACATGGGTAATTCCTCTAATCCTCCTAATGATGAAGAAGCTCTCCATGAGGTTTCTGTAGAACAACTTTCAAAATTGGATAATCAATTTGAAGATTTTCGACAATGGATGTCTCAAGAATACCCTTATAGTCAAGCTCTTCCTTTAATTGAGGGTCTAAAACATATGCTTCAAAGTGATAAGAATGGAATTGATATTTTGTGTGGTATTGCACACATTGTGGATTCGAATGGGATGCGTATGAAGAGTTGTGCCAAAACTTTAGGTTATACACAACCTCCTACTCAAATCAATCATTCTATTCCTTTGACAACTCCTATTGCTGGCATACCTACCTTTACATCAAACATAATGACCACTTCTATACAAGACATTCCCCCTGTGATCACTAGTCATGGGGGCAATCCTTCCTCTTCAATTAACCCTCTTCCTTCATTCAATCCAACTTCTTCATTCATTCCTTCAATGAGTGTCCCTATTATATCTCTACAAATGAACATGACACAAGGGGGCAATTCATTTAACCATTCCATTCCTCCTTGTAGTGTTCCTCCTGTCCAATCATCTCCTATGACTAACTATCATAGTGTCCTGCCACCTTACTCTTTACCTTCTTTCAATAACATAACACCTCCATCACAATCTAATTCTTCGACTGAAGCGACCATTAACAATCTTGCACAAACTGTCTCTTCTTTACAGCAACAAATTGCCTCTATGAATCAATCTAAGTTTAGTGTGCCCACATTTGATGTTGCGAGCCCACTTTCTCTTGACGTTGTTCGAGCTATCCCTCCTAAACATGTTGAAATCCCGCATTTGGAGCTTTATAATGGTAAAGGTGATTCTCTAACACATGTTAAGACTTTTCAAACAATATGTACTGATTTTGCTTATGACCAAAGGTTGCTTGCAAAACTGTTTACTAGAACATTAAGAGACAAAGCCCTACAATGGTATTTCTCATTGCCTTCTTATTCTATTACTTCTTTTGAACAACTTGCAAATGCTTTCATTCAACAATTTCAAAACAATATAAGTCCTAAAGTTACTTTGATTGATTTAATGCATTGTAAACAAGGTGTTAAAGAAAAAGTGACTGATTTCATTGGTAGATATAAGCATTTGTATGCTCAAATTTCTTTTCCAGTGCCTGACAATGATATTCAAAGAATCTTTATTTCTAATTTACAAAAAGATATTCGAGACAAACTTCTATTTTCTGAGTTTACTTCTTTCCAATAGTTGTGTGCCACTCTTCACAATTATCAATTGACTGTGAGTCAAATGGAACAATCACATCCTATGGCTCCGAGTGATAAGGGTGATAGCAGTCAACAACCATTTGGAAAGTTTAAACCGAATAGAGATTCCATCAAATTCAATGAAAACATCATCAACAACAATGTGAATGCAGCATCAGGTGTGCCTCCTATTTCTAAATTTTTCAAGAAAGAAAGAAAGTATACTCCTTTGAATGAATCATTGCATAGTATTATGAATAAGTTATTGGAACAAAATGTGCTTACTCTTCCTCCTATAAGGCAAATTGATCCTGCAAAGATTACTTCACCTTATTTCGATAACAAAGCTTTTTGTCAATTTCATCGTCAGCCTGGGCATGATACTGAAAAATGTTTTTCTTTAAAGGGTAAAATTCAAGATTTGATTGATAATAATACTATCTCTGTTTCCGGAGTGAATGATAAAGACAATACATCTGTAGCTCCTCCTAACCAAAATCTTCAAATTTTCACTGATCCATTACCTTCTCATACCTCTAATGCAATTGAGGCTAATGATTCCTCTCTCTCATCTGATGGTCTTGTGTCTATGACTCCGAATGTGATTAACTTTGTAGAGCAGCAAGAAAACCCTCAAGAACCTTCCATCACATTTGATTCTAGTGAAACTATCAGGGCACCTGATGGTCCTTTATACATAGTTGCAAAAGTCAAGAATACACCTTGCTGTGGAGTGCTTATTGATCCTTCGTGCATGGTTAATGTTATTACTGAGGAATTTCTTTTTACTTTGCAATTAAATCAAGTGATTTATGACAAAACAGATGTGATCGTGAAATTATTTGATGCATTTTCTTCTCCTGCAATTGGTTCTATTACATTACCTATTGAAGTTCATAAAAAATCCCTTGATGTGAGCTTTGCTATTATCCCTTCATCCGAACAATTTCGTGTGAAGCTTGGCTATCCTTGGCTATCTTCCATGAAAGCTATTGCTTCTCCTATTCATAAGTGTTTAAAATTTCCCCATAATGGTGAAGTTGTTACTATAAATCATAGTCTCTTTAAACCAGCTGAAAGAACTTCTAGTGTTCCTATTGATTACTTTTGGCCTAAACAATTTCAATCCCTTCCTCCATGAAGTGATCATCTTTTCAAATCTTATCAAAAGTGGAAAATAGATATGATCCTATCTCTAAGTGAACCTAGAACACCTAAACTTGATATTCCTATCATTCTTGAGAAGGAAGTTCTTCCTTTGAAAGATAAAACTAATGTCTTTCCTCAAGAAGATTCCCAACCCATCCCTATGGATGTGACTATGTCTATGCCTAATAAACCTTCTAAAAGTAGACCTATACCTCCTTGTCATGATGGACTTGGTCTTCTTCCTAAACCAAAAATTCCTCCTTTATATGGAGTAGTTCCTCCTCCTTCCTTCTATAGAGAGAAGAGACCTTCTTCTTCTCCTATTATCCAGCCTAAGAGACCACAACCTAAACACCCAAGTGATAAGGATGAGAACATTCCTCCTCCTCAATCTTCTCCACTTCCTACTAAGACTAGACAAAATTGTTCTGCACGTGAACACCGATGAAAGCGTCATCTTAGAGCTCAAGCAGCTGCTTCTCAAACTCTACAATCTCCAAAAACACCTTCAACAAGCATTATTCCATTTTCTCCAAAATCTCCTAAACATAAGATGCATGATGATCTTGATCCTGTGCGAGTTAAAGATCCTATTTTTATAAATCTTGATGATGCTATAGATGAAAATGTTATTCATGATGAACATGTTACTCCTCTTGCTTCTGATAGTGAATATGAACTTGTTGATATTGATAACCATTTATCTAACGAATTTTCTAAAGCACTTATCCTAGCTCCTAGACAAGAACAATGTGGCTTGGAACATGAACATAGCCCTTGTTTGGATCTTGTGATAGCTCCATCTGCTATGTTGGATGTTCCTCCTCTAGCGTGTTCCCTGCCTTCCCGAAATATTGATCAGCAAGATCGGGAGGTAGATGACGTGCTAGACTAGTTTCATTAGCATAGCAGATTCTTTCCTCCTCTCTTTTGTTACTTCTTCTATATGTTATTCTCATTCTTCTATTTGTTGTCCTTAGTGTTGTCTACTTGAGGATGATGCAAAACATTGAGATCTCTTTTAGTCTCTCTCATGTTGACTCAAAAGACACGTGTTCCCTTCTTCTAGGTGACCTTCCTTGATTGGGGAATGAAGAACAATTATGCATACATATATATGATATATATAAATGAGCTATCATACAGCATACTGACCCCGAGGAAAGCGAAGTCACCTCGTGCTTTGTGTTTTGTGTCTATTATCCTTGGGTTTATCTCACACTTGGGGGCTAAATCTTTGCGATAACGTGCTCCTTTCCCTTCTCATTTCTTATGTGTATCACTACGTTAAAACAATCACCCCCGTTGAGGCGTGTGTAATCACTTTAACATAGGGGGGCATACACCCTGTCTATCCTTTCAAGATACTTGAAAATTTCTTGGCAAACTTAGCTTTGCCTTGAAAATTTTTGGTATTTCTTTTGCATGACTCATAGTGAGGGAACCTTACTACTGACAGTCATGGTTTTCCCTCGTGATCTTCCCTTTTACTTTGTCAATCGAAGTCGTAAGATCCTTAGTCCACTGGGGGCTTGGTGTGTCTTGCCTCCTTGACGTGGTGAAAGTCTTTCAATGTTGTTTCCTTGTACTTTACCGGAAGTATGAGCATACATACTCCCACTAAAGTGGGGGCTAAATGTAGCATCCTAAAATTGTGAGACTTGCAATTTCAACTGCATTTCGGTCTTCACGATGGTGATGCAACATGCAACTTGAATGGAGACCCCGAAACCTGATTACGACACTAAAAACTGCATTTTCAAGCACCCTGGCCTGAACCTCCTTTGCACCCTGCTATCCCGGGAGGTGGGACCAGATCGCCCAGCGCCCTGGTCCTTCAGGACCAGAGTGCCCAACGCCCTGGTCCTTCAGGACCAGGGTGCCCAGTGCCCTGGACCCCCAGGACCATGGTGCCCAGTGCTCTGGTCCCTGGCCCTATTTTGGACCCGGTCTCCTATGGGACTTCGGGGTCTTTTTGTTTGCAAATTGGAAAATAAACTTTCCTGGTCGGCCTAAGGTCAGGAAAATCAATCTATCAGCCCTAATTGACAAGTATATAAACTCCATTTTCCTCTGTCATTTGGCAAGATGGAAAAAGCATGGAAATGATATTCAAACACTCAAGCATTCAAGAATTCAAACATTCCTTCAAGCAATTGATCATTCTAAGTCTCCACTCAAGGCTAAGTGTTGAATTCAAGACAAGGATTCAACCATTGAAGAGGAGATCACTTACTACATACTACTACAACATACAACAAACAACAACATCTATACCTTCGTACATAAGGATACAAACATCCTTACAACAAGATATTAGTACTTGTTTTACATTACAGACATTTACATTTACAACATTTCTCATTTGTTGGTTAATTCCAAAACCGGGGTTTGACCTAAAGGCAAACCCCTAATCCCTAACCCCCCAATCGTCTTTGCTTTTCTGTGTGTAGGTTGCAGGTACGCGGCTAAAATTGAAGATTTGGAATCCTTGTGCAGAGATGAACAGATCCCCCTTCGTTTCGTGGATTTTTCGGAGGACTGTGTGCACGCCGCGCGCCATCGTCCCATCAACTTTTGCTCAAATTTGCAGGACAATTCCATATCGACATTTTACTGCTAATTCCAGGTCCGCAGCTTCATCCTATATCCCTACCTCAGTTTATAAGTGAATCTTTCTCACTTTCTATGCATTCCTAGCTTAATTCTTCTATCAACATTCTTTACAAAAGAGGGTAGCCTTGCTGTCTTAACCCTTGAAACTCATTTAGCATCCAATCTCGCATTGTGTGGGATTGGATCTTGTGGGTTTCAACCCCTCTTTTGAATGTAAAGTCTCCCTAAGTGAAAACCATCAACCCTAGCAACCTCCCTTCTCTCTCCTCGGAGTTGGAAGAGGGGAGAGCAACTAGGGTTCGATCGATTTTCTGCTTTACAGAACTGAATAAGAGTTTGTGCAACAAATGACTTAATTGAAGGGATGATAACTTAAAATCTAGTAAGTATTGACTTACAAGGACTTAATCATAACTAAAATGAAAGCTTTGAGTTGAAAGGATAATCAAATTTTAGCGGATTAGTCCTACTATAGACAAATTATAATGATAGCCATGTATGCTAGATACAAACTATAAAAGAATATGAAAAAAGGGATAAGGATAAAGATATATAGATGAGATTATAAAAACCATTGAGAAATGATAAAATAGGGATGATTATATATGGAAGACAAGCATAATTTAAGTTTATAACTCATAAAAGTATGCATTGAATGTTGTTTATGGGATACAAAAATTATAGGAGAACATCCTAAAATCTAAAAAGAAAGATCATATTACCATTTACATGAATAAGTCTCATCATAAAGATCAATTATCTGCAATCGTAAGATCTATACATGATAAGAAACATGCCTATAAAAAAATGATATGCAATCATTGTGACTAATTAAAGATAATATAAGCTATATACATGATATGATATATTTAAGAGCATGACAAGTCAGTTTAAGCAGAAAGGTGATCATAAAATGTATACAATGTTGTTGAAGAAAATGATCAAAGATCACACAATTTAAAGGAACATACACATAAGGTGATCAATGTGACATATGATAATGATATCATATAAAAAGGTGAAAAAAAAAACCAAGAGATAAAACATGCAATACAAATTCTATGTACTAGAAAATATTGAAGCTAAGCAACATAGATAATATAACTAACAATAATAAAGATAAGAAATAAATGCTTAATGATAAATAACAAGTGTCACATAGTGGCAAGTACTTGTCATCGTAGTATTGTACTAAAACTATTTGTTTTAATTTTTAATCATTATAATTTTGAATCATTGTTAATTTAAAATTATATTAGAATAATTATATTTATGTAATATTAACTACAACTCTTATTTTAATAAAACAACATAAATTAGCAATTCCACTTTGGTGTGCAATGGGTATGCTGAAGAGGTCTGGAAGGTGAATTGGGGAAAAATTGGTCTATTTTTTGGATATATTTATGTAGTTCATGATGTCAATTTATGGCCATGATGTTGTCTGTACAACAAAGGACTTAATTGAAGGGTGATAGCTTAAAATCTACTATGTATCTACTAAGAAGGACTCAATCATGACTGAAATGAAACCTTTGAATTGAGAAGATAATCAAATTTTATTAGAAACATTCTCATGTTATGTTTGAAATATGGTGAGCATGTGAGAGTGGAGATTAAAAGAGGAGGGGAAAAGAGATGGAGAAAGGGAGAGGGGCATATAAAGATAGAAAGAGAGGAGATGGAGAGGAAGAGACAAAAGAGGAAGAGATAGAGAGATATATAAAGGAAGAGCGAGAGTATATATATATGGTGATATAGAGCTAGAGAGTTAGATATATAGAGAGAGGAGAAGAGGGAGAGAGATAGATAAATGAACAACTAAAGATTAATCTTTAAATAATTCTATTTTTGAATACTAAAAATATTTGTTCTAATTTTTAATCATTATTGTTTTGAATCATTGTTGATTTAAAATTATATTAGAATACTTATATTTATGTAATATTAACTACAACTCTTATTTTAATAAAACAACATAAATTAGCAATTCCACTTTGGTGTACAATGGGTATGCTGAAGAGGCGTGGAATGTCAATTGGGGAAAATTTGTTCTATTTTTTGGATATATTTGTGTAGTTCATGAGGTCAATTTGTGGCCATGATATGCTATTAATGCTACTCAAATTCATGTTCATGCAATTGGTTTTGATTTGGTGATTTGATGCTATCCTGCATGCTGGTAAGTTTGGTTTGTTGATCCGGTGAGGGTTTCACCGCCAAAGATTTGATGAAGATCTTTTGATATTATGCATAAGTGGTGTTGGTGTGGCTTCTATTAGAGATTTAGGATGCTGATGGTGATCATGTTCAAGACTTGGTTGATTTGGATCATTGCATTTGGTACTGGATCCTTTCTGTATTATCTAGGTTATGGACCGTCTTAATGTAACATGTTGATTGGACTTCTCGATGTGTTTCCGAGATGTCTTATGGGTTGGATATTATTTTTTTGGTCTCAGGCCGACATGTTTTGTAATTATGTAATTAGTTTATTGTCTAGTGGCCAACCTTATTGTTTGTGGTTGAGAGTTTGTATATATATCATGTAAGATCTCATTGTAGATCATATGTTAGCGATGTAAGGATGTATATGAGTCACTAGTACATTTGGGTCAAGATTTCAACGGCTAACTGTCAGATTTCTGACCACATTTCGTCGCACTACCAACAAAAATAGTTGTCAAAAACTTTGCATCAGAAGTTCTAAATATCCTCATGGTCATCGCAATTTTGACATTACCACAACCTTTCTGACGACCACCATGCATGCTCATTCCATGAATGAATACCATCGCCATCTCGGGCTGTCGTTAGAATTCCGACACCAAAGTATAAAATTCTGATAGAGGAGTGTCATGGGATGTAAAGCATCCTTGTCGGGCATTTCAGTAGAGGGCATCGGAATTCCAATGATGAGAGATGATGTGGGTCAAACGGATTTGCCGTCGGTACATGAAAGCATTGAATGACTTCTACTTTTAAAAATTACATGAAACATTTTTAATTTATTTGATTCAGTGTTATTTACAAAAAATGATTATCAATGATGTTTCCTTTCTCCAAGAATTGTCTACGACCTTTCTGTCAGATAATATGTAACATTGAATGACTAAATTTTTTCTCTATAATTGCTTATTTAATTTAAGTATTATCTCAGCGTGAATTAAAATTTATATATGTACAAAAGAAAAACATACAAGTTGAAGAGTCTCTTGCATGCAAATTTCCTAAAAGAAAGCAAGCAGACATTATCTTGAATGAAATGGAAACAAGCTCATCTGCTGCCTAGAAGAGAGCAATTGGAGAATGGCAGAGGAAAGAGTTTAATTATTTTCTTTGATCCCATGGAGGCCAATAGTCCTCTATTTGAGGAAGTGCTTCCTGAATAGTCATGGGGGGGAGAGGTAATTCTTGAAATCGCTCTTCTATTGGGAGATTGTGTACATAACCTCTTGGTCTTCTGAAATCTAACAATTATACTTCGAGTCCACCAACTCTTGCTCCACACTATTGAAATTTTTGGATATTGACTTCCAAATATCCCAAGGTGCAAAAGTATCATTCTCATAATAGGAATTAGGTGCTCCTTGCATGAACACATTGATTTCCTCCAAGCGTGGCCCAATAGGTTTTGCAGGAACTCCAAAACTAGTTAGACCCTCTGGACATAAATTAGAGACATCACATCAGACACTTCAAACATTGTTTGTTTGTATTGCATACTATCTATCTATTTATCACCCTTAAACACTTTCCTCTACCATTCTCCAATTGCTCTCTTCTAGGTAGCTGATGAGCTTGTTTCCATGTCATTCAAGATAATGCCTGCTTGCTTTCTTTTAGGAAATTTGTTTGCACATGACTCTTGGACTTGTATGTTCTACTTCCATACTGATATAACTTTTAATTCATGCTGAGATAATAATTAAATAAAATAAGCATTTGTAATGAAAAGATTTAGTCATTCGATGTTACATATTATCTAACAAAAAGGTCATAGACAATTCTTGTAGAAAGGAAACATCATTGATAATCAATTTTTGCAAATAACACTGAATCAAATAAATTAAAAATGTTTCATGTAATTTTTAAAAGTAGAACTCGTTCAATGCTTTCATGCACCGATGGAAAAGTCATCTAACCCACACCATTATGCATAATAGAACAAACCAATATAATAGGCTATTATAAAGAATATATACAAAAATATGAAAGAACATTAAATTACCATTACAAACCCATAAACCATTAAATAGTGAAAATAGATATAAATTTGTAAATGTCTCCCTATAAATACCAAAACCATAACCAAAACAAAAAAATTTCTTACCCGCAAAAACTTAGCTGGTGAGTTGCAAGTCTACAACATCTCTTAGATGATCAAACCATTTCTTAATTTTGTTCTTCTAGTTAGTCAATGGATTTAGTTGCATGTTCAAGTTTACTATTTGAAGCCTTCTATTTCGCTATGTTCGAGACATAATAAAATTCTTGTGAGTAGGAAATTGATTCAGGAGTTATGTGTCAAGAATTTGGCAAAGTAAATGATGACAATCAAACTCAAATTTCATTTCTCTTGATTAATGACTTTTATCTTGATGGCATTAAATTAAAGTTCTTTCTCTATTTTTTGGTGATCTCTAGAGCAGAGGTTGCTTTGCATCGACCTGGGATACATTTAACTTGTGTTGTATCTGCAAAAATATGTATCCTAGGATGATGCAATGCAACCTCTGCTCCACCAATACCAGATAGAAGAGAAAGTACTTTAATTTAAAGCCATCACAATAAAATGCTTTCAAGACATATATTAGGTATAAAAGGAAGCCTACCCTATCTTTTGAAGGGGTTTACCTACAATTCAAGTGATCTATTAATTATAAAATCAATTCAATTCCAAGTGAATGTGCAATCAAGCATTCATCAAGAATTGAAGGAGAAATCAAGTTAATAAAGATATCATCTTTTAAATTAAGAAATGGGCAGGAGATTAAGAATACAAAACTTCCATATTGCACACTTCAAGGTATATTAAAATCAGTTTAAAGTGTATTCATTTAGGGACCTTTCATAAAATATTCTCAACTTACATATCATAAAAGGATCTGCTCCACCAATACCAGATAGAAGAGAAAGTACTTTAATTTAAAGCCATCGGGATAAAATGCTTTCAAGACATATAAAATCAAGTGATCTCTTAGTTATAAAATCAATTCAATTCCAAGTGAATAGGCAATCAAGCATTGAAGGAGAATTCAAGTTGGTGCAGAAGAATTTGGAAGACAAAAGGACTCAATGAAGCCAGTAAAGACTTTTGAAGGTCTTAGGAGTGAAGAGCCAATCAATTATGCACACAATGAAGCCATTAAAGACAATCACCATTAGCATAGATTGCAGGATATGCACAAGATGTGTTTGAAATGGATTTAGAAACTTCCAACCAAATGTGATTAGTGAGTATAGATGTTGTAGTGCAACTGCCTAGGTACACATGCATGCAAAATATGTAAGCTTAGATAAGGCACATGAACTATTTGACATAATGCTTCAAAGATCACCCAATATCCAATGACGGTTGGGAGAAAGAAAAAATCATTTTTTTCATAATCTTAAATATTTCTTTATTCATCACTATAAATCTATTATGAATATAGTGTCAATATTGCAGAAATTTATTCTATTATGAATGCAATATTTAGGGATGTAATCTTTATATATTTTTTTTAATTAGGAAAAGGTCCTAATACAATCCCCAACTAATTAATCTACAGAAAGATACCACTAAAGAAAGAAATTCAATCCTCACCACTATGGTCTTGAAGGCTTTTAAGACACTTGGATTCCTATTTTGGTCCGCTTTTCCTTGACCCTATGTTAAGATAGAAAACTAGTTTGAGAGAATCCATTGGGTGGGAAATTGTGTATGGTTGCAATTATTTTCATGCATGGAAAGTGATTTAAAGTTTGGACCAATAGAGGATAAGTATTTCTTGAACCTTCAAGGACATGTGTAGAGCACCGCATGGATGTTTCTCCATTATTGAACTCTTTGAATATGTAAGTAAATTATTTTTGGTTGATGACACAGTAAGTGTGGTATTTGTCTTTTCAATATGTTGTGGATAATATTAATCAAATATGGAGTTTTTTTGATGCTATATACACTATTTTGGATTGAATTTAGGTAAGCAAAGAGGTAATGGAAGAATAAAAGAGGTACACAAAGGAAGAAGAGTGAAATAGGTGGTTTGGGATGGAGGTTACAAGTATATATGATAATTTGTATGGATAATTTGTTGTCTATAAAGAGGCAAATAAGCTATCACAACTTCAACATGAATGAATGCCTCATCTACAGAAGTAAAAGGTACCTCTAATGGTTTCAAAATTTGTCAAAATAGTTATGATATAGCAAATAATCAAGTGGAATATCCTTTAGGTAACTAATCATATCTTCAAACTATTTATTTTGATTTTCATCATATCCTTTCCATGTGAATTTCCCTTGGTTTTAGTCCCTGTTTTTCTTTATTTTATATATATTCAAAACAAAATTTATAGATGCTTGCCTCTACTTGTCTCACCACTCATTAGTTGTTTGGGATTTTCATTCCATTCACCAAGGTTGGCATCTATTCTAAGACTTTCTATCATGGCCAAGATAAATTATTTGCCTCTAGTTTCTCTCCAATCTAGTCACCTAGTAGCATGTGAAATCTATCTCTTCCTAATTATTATTCTCTCCATCTTGTTAATGACCATTTCATTAATGAATCCTTCCTCAAGATTCTTTCCCAAGTAATAATCTTGCATATTGGAAAATAAATTATGCTTCTATTTTTCCAAGCTACTCTTCCTTATAATGTTTAGATTTATTCTAAAGTGCTCATTGTGACTCATGTTTACTACTCTTCCTATTAGTCTCATTCCAATATCTCCTAAAAAAATATGGAATGATTACATTTATATTTTATTTGTGTCTCCTAAATATCCACAAAATTTGGAACAATAATACAATTTTTCAATAATATTTAATTGTAAAAGAAAGGATTAAAATGGAACTAAACACTCTAAATAAATTAATTAGGGTTAAAGGGATAAACTAGGATCCATCTTCTTACAGTCTAGGCCTTAGAATATATTTTTATTAACACTTCACCTTTTGCCCTTTTTTCAATTCAAGTTAGTTTAGGACAAAAAGCATCATGAGATTGAAATATTAGATGATCAAGTTCCAGCTATTCAAGCATTTGACAATTCAATGTAAGTCCCCTTGTGATACCAGCAATCACATCAACCAGCTATGTTTATCCACACATCATGACCCGACATACCAAAACCTTCGAGTTGTCTCAAGTGATCCTTAAGCAAATCTCCAGCATTTGAGTAACTTTGTTCAAGAGAGGATAAGATACTTTTGGGTATTTTATTCTACGTTCGCATGTGCATAAAAAACACATCAACACCTCCCACTTGTCAATGGATAAGCTAAAGTTGCTCTATAATGAATGGTTTATAAGGCACACCACTTGATGAAGTTTTTGCAAATGGGGTGGCAAGATGAATGGGTTTGATCTTGGGACAATTTACATGGTTAAATGTGCTTGATTTAGAGTAGTATTAGTATGGGTGACCTCCTAGGAATCCCTAATGCTTCACCGCTATGAGCATCACTTTGATGAAATGAGTACTAAGTGATCCATTCTTATGAGGGGTTCATGTAAACTACTCATGAGAATGGGTGATCTTGACTCTAAAACTATGTAAGTGAATTTTGATATAAATATCATAGTATGAAAGTCTTGTGAAAACACTCATTCTTCTAGCATTGAAAGTTGTGAGAGAGTTATTAAGGGGATTCTTGTGTGTATAGATTCAATGTATAAGTTCAAGACAGGTATTGAGGTGATATTTCTTTCTTTTTGGTACATCAATCTTTAAATTGGATGTTCTTTTGCCTTCATGGTAGGGAGTAAGTAATTTTTATGTGGGTTACTTTTTTCATTATTGGATTATTAAGGAAAACATAGTTTGTGAAGAGGAGGTTTTGCTTGTCATCTTATAAAAAAATTGGGTATTAGCTATTATAATAAATGATAGACAAAACAATGTCCTCTAAGGCTGTTGAAAAGAAATATCTATATGATGGATTCTCTTCCCAATTTATCTTCAATGTTATTTAGTAAATATTTGGGAAACCAAAATTGGGTATGTTGATTTGCAAAGGAATAACTAAATACAAAAATTCCCAAAAGAAGATGTGTTAGCTAATTATTTTTACAAAGTGATTATTGTAATACCTTACCTTGTTTTGTCTTAGCTTGAAAAAAAAAGTCTAGTTTAGATTATTTTCCTATAAAGCAAAATGGTCTAACAATATTGTTATCAAATGCAAATATTTAGAAGCTATTCCATATGATATTCTTGATAAAACCATTTCTTTTATAGAATCTAGAAAGGTAAATATTTTAAGATTTGACTATGGAGATGGCCACTCAAGATCTAGAGGTCTAATGGAAAGCACAACAAAATGAGAAGATCAATATGACACGAATAAACTATATTCTTATCAATGAATTCAAGTTTACAATATGAATGAATGAGATTATAAATAGAACCCCCTGATTATATAGGTCATGTAGGACAATAATAATTTGAAATAAATGTCCACCACACATCTGATCTCCTTCAAGATAAGCATTAAAATATGAATTACAGAACCTATCTTCCCTACAATGAGGAAAATACAAATTATCTAAAACTAGAAGATGCAATCAACTTCACTCCAATGGCTTCCTGAAAACCAAAGCATGATCTATCTAGCCATAGTTGGAAATTTTTCATACCATTTAAAATAATGTCTCCCATTACCAACAACAGATTGATCAATGTTGGCCCTCGTTCCCCGCTGTGGCCGTGGCATATGAAGATATGACTACCATATTGATGTGTAAGCTATCGGTAGAGTCTCCCACACCTGGAGGGAAGTTGATCAGCCATCAAATTAGTGACCACTTTTCTTAATGGCTTACACCGAAACAATCTTATCACTTTTAGTTTGTCTGGAAGCAAAATAATTAATGATACCAAGGTGACGCATGTTATGTTCCACTCAACACAAAAAGAATAAAATATTTTCGTGATCTTAACTCTGGTGATAGTTAATTTTTTTAACATGTTATCTATATTAAAGATTATTGGATAATTTTTCTAATTCTTGCTATTTTTGGAGAAGTTTGAAGGGAGGAGATAAAGAGTTAGAAATCTTAGAGAATGAATGAATAAGAAGCCAATTCCATAGATAAAAATTATAATTATCATGGGGAGGGACATTAAAATGATATGCTTCGAGTGGGGAGGTGCATTAAAATGATATGATATGCTTCGAGTGGGAAACTCCTAATGGGAAGTGACATGGATAACGAGACCTCCTGTAATTGTGTGTGGAATTTAGGTTGAGTCAAGGGAAAATAATCTTTGATTGAGCAGGTATTAAAGAAAAGAATCTTTGATTGAATAGAATCATTATCATTTGTTTTTTTTCCAAGTTATTGGACTGCTAGTGATTCAGTTATGTTTATTAGTTATTTCTGTAGCTTCAATTTTGTAATATTTAATTGTTTTATTCAATCTAAAAATAATAATAATTGATATTTACAAAATGCTACTGGTCAATAAAAATCAGATAATATGATTCTTAAACTTCCCTTAGTGGGACGATAAACTAACAAAAAAAAGATACATTTTCAGATCCACTTTGACATACTATGTTAGTGGCCCTTAAATCTCCAAAAGATATAAAAAAGAAATCATAAAATGGAATCCTCCCTTTATTGGCTTTAAAACTGAACTTTGATGGGGTGGCTAGGTATAAACCTAAGATTTTTTATAATGAAGAGATTTTGTGAGCTATTTCAATTTTTTTTATCTATTGGTCTAGAATATGAGGCTAAGTTTTAAGTCTTCTTGAATAGTTTGAATCTCTCGAAAGAGAAGAATCTTGCTAATATAGATGTGAAGTGGACTCTTGAATTTAAATAAATGCTATTAGCACACATAAATTTTTAAATTAGAAAGTTCAAAATATTACATGCTCCATTTGAAATTTTCTAGATAGCTTACACGATGTATGAGTGACTGCCAACTATACCTATGAACAATACATTTTGGAGGTCATTTTGAATGACAAAAAGCATTGGGAGAATCTATAGTTTGTATTTCATTCATATTGTATTCCCTCAGATTGGCCAAGGAGATCCCAAGGTAGGTTTCGGTTAATTATCTTTTCACATTCATGTGGCTGTCATAAGTGTCCATGGCCTTTCTTTTACTCCTACTAAGTTTCAAAGGATGGATGATGATGTAAAAACTTAAACCAAGTGATTTTTGTAATGGATGGTGTTGTAAAGGCCATACGATACATCACTAATCTTTAATGTTTCCAAGGTAAACATTTGTAGGTCCCGGGGACAACTGAGAGGGGGGCGAGGGTGAATCAGTTGTCTAATAAATTCAAACCAAAATCTTGTTAACCAACTTATTGCTTAATACCGGTAAGATAGTTAATTGTGTCGGTGAACAGTATTAATAGGAAATGTTGTACTAGTAGGAATTAATGCATGAAACATAAACATAAAGTCATCCACAACACATGACACAAATATTTGTACGTGGAAACCCTGTAAGGGGAAAAACCATGGTGGGAAACCTTACCCACAATCAGATCATACTACTGTAGATAGTAAGTGTACAAGGAGGGGTTTGCACATGCAAAAAGGCCAACAGCCTAGAGATCACTACTCAAACACAAATGGGAGTCACACTGACTACAGTTGGATGGTTAAATCCAATGAGAATGTACTGCACAAAATAGCATCTTCATATGCTAGATTCAGTACCGGTGTAATGCTGATATGCTTCTACAAAAACCTAACTTCACCTTCAAATGATGTCTTCATGTATATTTCTGCTTGATCTCACATATATCCTTCCTTAAATCTTTTTCGCATTCCACACTTGATCTTACAAATAAGATCTTACATTTATACCATACCCTAAGACCAATTTTAGTAGGTCGGCTCTACAAGATATTACAATAAAAACATTTTACAAATAATACAATATCCGATGCAATAACCAATTGAACATGTTGGCTTAATGCATTTACAATAATAATAAATCATCTCCATAGCGTGCCATGCTAATCTGGAAAAGAAAAACCTGCCAGTGTAACCCTAGATAATCTGGACCTATTTGTCGGTAAAAGCAAATATGCAAGTAAGAATATACCAATGATATTACTTCAAGAAAAAGTGTCCACATGATGTCTTCGACATTACCAAGTGTCTTCCATGTCATTGCAGTTACCGGTGAACATTATATCATGTTGGTTTAACATTATGTCCTGCCGGTTAACCATATACCGATGATTGTTTGAACGGTTTATTGATTGTCAGTGACCATTGCTGGATCTCCAAAGTAGGTGTATTTAGCAGGTGTTGACATCAATGACAAAACCATACCAAAATACCAACAATCTCCCCCTTTGGCATTGATGGCAACACAAGATGGAAAAACCATCAAAGTGCCAAAATAGAAATGCCAAGTACAAAAACCAATTCTCCCCTTGGGAGTAATATGTGTTTATACAAAGATTTATTTACAATACCAATCTCTCCTCAAAAAGATTTTCAATATATTTTCCTATATTTTCCTTAATGTTTTTCCATATATCTCTCCCCCTTTGACATCAAATGCCAAAGTCACAAAAGGTCAAGTTCATACAAAATACCAACCAATTCAATATACCAACTACTCCCCCTGAGAAGTAGCTTACTCATCAAATACCGGAATAAAAGATTTGTCCATTTAATTCTACTAGTTGATGATAATCATCAACTGTCTAAGTCTCTACCGGTGGAGGTAAGACTCTGAAGTAATCTCTGAGATACTCAAAAGTTTCCTTACGCAAAGGTTTTGTAAAAATATCTGCAAGTTGTTCTTTAGTATTCACATAAACCAGTTTTATTTCCTTTTCTTCAACTTTTTCCCTTAGAAAATTTAGTTTGATAGAAACATGTTTTGTTTTAGAATGTAATACTGGATTTTTAGATATATCAATTGCTACAGTGTTATCACAATATATAATAATAGGTTCAACAATTTTTTGTAATCTTGTGTTAAAGCATCTATAAGATTTACTCTTAGATGAATAACCAAGAAATATTCCTTCATCACTTCTAGGATCAAACTTGCCAATATACTCATCTCTTCTAATATAACATTTACTTCCAAAAATTCTGAAATACTTAAGAGTAGGAGTATTACCAAACCATAGTTCATGAGGGGTCTTACTCGTTTCACCTTTGATGTGAACTTTGTTGAATGTATAGACAACAGTGCTTACTGCCTCTCTCTAGTACACATGTGGTAGATTTGCTTCTGATAACATACTTCTTGCTGCATCCAAAATAGTTATATTCTTTCTTTCAACAACTCCATTCTGTTGTGGTGTCTGAGGTGCTGATAACTATCTTTTGATTCCATTAACTTCAGAGAATGTATTAAAATCTCTAGATTTGAATTCACCTCCCTGATTTGATCTTAAACATTTAATTTTCTTACCGGTTTCATTTTCAACCATTGCTTTGAATAGTTTGAACTTCCCAAGTGCCTCTGATTTTTCTCTGAGAAAAGTAACCCAACACATTCTAGAATAATCATCAATAATTAGCATGAAATATCTATCACCTTGTAAACTTTTAGTTCTAGCTGGACCACATAAATCAGTGTGAATTAAATCAAGACCATTATTGGATTTTTCTGGAATACTTTTGAAACTAGCTCTAACCTATTTTCCAAATTGACATTCCTTGCAAATTATATTATGAGGTTTCACAATTTTAGGTAGATCTCTAACTGCCTTAGAAGTACTAATTTTTACCATGCAATCAAAAGTTACATGACATAGTCTTTTATGCCATAGCCAACTTTCATCTATATGTGCAATTAAGCATGCCTTTTCAGTGTTATTCAAATGAAAGATATTTCCTCTAGTCTGATTACCGGTTGCAATTTCCAAACTAGTTCTATTCATGATTTTGCATTTTCCATTTTTAAATTGTAATTGAAAACCTTTCTCAACTAATTGACCAACACTTAAAAGATTATGTTTTAATCCCTCAACATAGTAAACATTGTCAGTGTTATGTTTACCATCAAGAGATATTGAACCCTTACCTTTGATTGAGTAGGCTTTCTCATCTCTGAATCTTACTAAGCCTCCATTGTATTCTTGAAAGTTCAAGAATTTGCCTTTGTCTCTAGTCATGTGATGTGAGCATCCTGAATCAATAATCCATTCATCCTTTGATTCAACTTTAGCTACTAGGGCTTATTCTACCGGTGGGGCAATAGGTACCAGTTGATCTTCTATTATAGCAACAAAGAGCCATCCATTGTCTACTGGATCCTCATCAGAATCATCAGTCACACCTTCATTAGCAATGTAACAAGATTTATCTTTGTTTTTCTTAAATCTATATCTCTGATATTCAGGATTAGGTTTATATGTCCTTCTAGCTTCTTCTCTTAGTCTATCATGTCTATCAGGGCATCTTGAAGCCATATGACCAATCTTATTGCAGTTGAAAAATTTAAAGGGTGCTTTACCTTCATACTTACTTCCAATTGGACCTTTTGGCATTTTTCTTGCAAATAGTGCTTCAAGTTCTTCAAGTTCTTCATTCTCCTTCCTGGTTTCTTCAAGTTCTCTTGCATAAAAGGCTCTCCAGTTTGATTTGTCAAAAGATGGAGTAGAAGATGTTGATGCTTTGAAGGCCAAATCAGTTTTTATAGTAGCAACAGGACCAAATTCCTCAATTTCAAAGGCTAAAAGTTTTCCAATCAATGTATCCCTAGTTACTGATGTATTAGGCATTGTTCTCAACTCATTAATAGCAGTAACCTTCATCTTATATGTCGGTGGCAAACCTCTTAAGATTTTTGAAACAATTTCATCTTCACTCAAGGTTCCTCCACAACATTTGATACCTAAAACAATTTCATTTACTCTTTCCATAAAAGCAGAAATTCTTTCATCTTCTTCCATTTTTAGATATTCATACCTGACTCGGAAGCTTTCAAGTTTTGCAATTTTGACTGTGGAATCCCCTTCATTCAGTGTATCCAAATGATCCCAAATAGATTTTGTAGTAGATCTATCTGATAATCCCATGATTTGTTGATCTGACAATGCGCTCAAAAGTGCTTCTCTTGCTTTGCAATCATTTTCTTCATCTTTAGCTAAGGTAATAGGAGTAGGATAACCAACTATAGCAGTAGTATAACCATTCTAAGTAACTTCCCAGATGTCTTTACCAATGCAATTCAGATGTGTCTCCATTCTGATTTTCCATATTCCATAGTTGGTTCCATCAAGTTTACGACTGTCCTTTCTGAAATAATTAGTAGACATTGGATCTCCTCAAGTTTGTTAAACTTCCACAAAAAGAGAACTAGGCTCTGATACCAATTGTAGGTCCTAGGGACAACTGAGAGGGGGGGGGGGGGTGAATCAGTTGTCTAATAAATTCAAACCAAAATCTTGTTAACCAACTTATTACTTAATACTGATAAGACAATTAATTGTGTCGATGAACAGTATTAACAGGAAATGCTATACTGGTAGGAATTAATGCATGAAACATAAACATAAAGTCATCCACAACACATGACACAAATATTTGTATGTGGAAACCCTATAAGGGGAAAAACCATGGTGGGAAACCTTACCCACAATCAGATGATACTACTATAGATAGTAAGTGTACAAAGAGGGGTCTGAACATGCAGAAAGGCCAACAGCCTAGAGCTCACTGCTCAAACACAAATGGGAGTCACACTGACTATAGTTGGATGGTTAAATCCAATGAGAATGTACTACATAAAATAGCATCTTCATATGCTGGATTTAGTACTTGTGTAATGTTGATATGCTTCTACAAAAACCTAACTTCACCTTCAAATGATGTCTTCATGTATATTTATACTTGATCTCACATATATCCTTCCTTAAATCTTTTTCACATTCCACACTTGATCTTACAAATAAGATCTTACATTTATACCATACCCTAAGACCAATTTTAGTAGGTCGGCTCTACAAGATATCACAATAAAAACATTTTACAAATAATACAATATCCGATGCAATAACCAATTGAACATGTCAGCTTAATGCATTTACAATAATAATAAATCATCTCCATAGCATGCCATCCTGATCTGGAAAAGAAAAACTTGCCGATGTAACCCTAGATAATCTGGACCTATTTGTCGGTAAAAGCAAATATGCAAGTAAGAATATACCAATGATTTTACTTCAAGAAAAAGTGTCCACATGATGTCTTTGACATTACCAAGTGTCTTCCATGTCATTGCAAGTATCAGTGAACATTATATCCTACCGGTTTAACATTATGTACTGCCGGTTAACCATATACCGGTGATTGTTTGAACAGTTTACTGATTGCTAGTGACCATTGTTGGATCTCCAAAGTACGTGTATTTAGCAGGTGTTGACATCAATGACAAAATCATACCAAAATACCAACAATATTTACATGGAGGTGTAGTGTATGAAGAATTTCTTATAACTTTCATTCTTATTGTCATAAAAAAGCATTGTGTAGCTGGCAAACACCTTCATCAAGGAGATGAAAGAGGTAGTTCACAATGAGAAGCCAAAAGGTTGGGTTTCTTGGTGGATATTCGATGTTAATTTTATGTCTTAACCAAGCCACCTTCTAACCATGATTAAATATAAATATAAAAGGTTAAAACAAGACAAATATGATGAGCCCAATCTCATACAAAATTATGTGATTTATATATATATACACATTAAGACATTCCCTTAAAAGGATGAAAAAAGCAAATGAAAAAGAAATCATTTATAGAAATTTCACCATTGCAGAATCAATAAACCAAATGAATCTGAATCACCACATAGCCTCCCAGATTCTCCTTTGCACCACAAAAAATCTGATAAACTAAAGAAGTGATGGCCTAATATTTCAGTCAAGAAGCTATTTCTTCATCTGGTGAAGAAACTTACTATAGTTGTTGAATGAGGATCCTCCTTCATTCACCACATCTCTACTGCTTCTCATCAATTTGGTGATGTGCTTCCTTATCTCTGCACCATCTTCTCCCTCCAGCAACCTGTCAAGGACTCTAACAATCTCCCCCTTCTCTATTATTCCATCCTTATTCGATTCCAGAGGCATGGAGGGAATATACCTTACTTTCTTCTCTTCTTTGGGAGCTCCTTCAATAACACCAAAAACAACCAGTCTAACCAAAATGCAAGAAGGAAAAGAAAAAAATTATGAAGAAGCGTGACTCTATCTTACCATCCTGAGCAAGGGTCCCAAGACAGATGAGCCTCGGAATGAAGTAGCGGATGGCATAGTTGGTGATGAGTGATGTGTGGAAAGCAAAGAGAGGAATCTTATAGAAATCAGCTACCGCCTTTAACCCAAAACATGTCATTGCATCTACTATTATACAAGTGATATTGTGCTCTTCTTCCCTCTCGTTGATCTCCTCAATAAGGCTCTTAATTATAGAAGGTGCCATGTTGTTATCCAATGCTTGCAATAGATTTGGAATGTTGGTGCATTTGTCATCAGGCAGCAAGCTTGTCACACCAATATTGATCTTCCCCGCCATGATTAAACCCATAGGTTCACTACAGAGGCGGGATGAATGAGAGGCGAGATTTTGTAAAGAAGCGGGATTTATGAAATGACTTGGTCTTTTCTTTTTTTTTTAAGTAATGCATGCTATCATCGGAATTTCGACAAACGTGGGCACTTTTTCTAAAAAACCCTAAATATCATTGCATTATCATCAGAATTCCAATGAAATCAGGCATTTTTTCTAAAAAAAGCAAGTTTTATCACAATATACCTTCTCCGTCGGAAACCTTCATCAGAATTTTAGGCTAAATGTATTATTGAGTGAATAATGTAATAATCATTCATGTAGAGGATTTGGTCAATCATTGGTGATTGATTTGGTTTATGTAAGAGGATTTATTCCTCTGGTATTGACCTTAACCAAAATTGTACTTAGGCATAGGAGATGCTATCATTTTAGTTCATCCTCTCTTTCGGATTGTAGTCTTGATTTTTATGGAG
Organism: Cryptomeria japonica; assembly: GCF_030272615.1. Lineage (NCBI taxonomy): Eukaryota > Viridiplantae > Streptophyta > Pinopsida > Cupressales > Cupressaceae > Cryptomeria > Cryptomeria japonica. The sequence goes on from NC_081414.1 coordinate 178,687,469, forward strand.
TCAATGAGACTCCTTTTGTAATGAGTAATGTGCTCTAGCTAGTTTGCCTTCCTAGAAGTGCAAGCCCCTCATTTGTAATCACATACTTAGTGTAGAAGTATTATTTGACTGTGGGTAGGCTTCCCACCATGGTTTTCCCCTTTACTGGGTTTTCCACGTACAAATCTTGGTGTCATGTGGATAGTATTTATTCTTTAATTGATGTTTATGCTTAATTGGTATATCCGCTATTTCGGTAACTGGTTTATGCATTCTGGTATTGATCTTTTGGGTTCTGATATCAAATTTTTAATTGCTTAAGGTTCTAGTAATTTGGTGACAACTGATTCATCCCCCACTCTCTATTGTCTTTTGGTTATTTGAACTGACTAAAAGTTAGTGCAACAAATGACTTAATTGAAGGGATGATATCTTAAAATCTAGTAAGTATTGACTTACAAGGACTCAATCATAACTAAAATGAAAGCTTTGAGTTGAAAAGATAATCAAATTTTATTAGAAACGTGCTCATGTTATGTTTGCAATATGGTGAACATGCGAGAGAGGAGATTAAAAGAGGAGGGAAAAAAAGATGGAGCAAGGGAGAGGGGGAGATAAAGATAGAAAGAGGGGAGATGGAGAGGAAGAGACAAAAGAGGAAGAGATAGAAAGATATATAAAGGAAGAGAGAGAGTATATATATATATATATATATGGTGAGATAGAGCTAGATAGTTAGAGATATAGAGAGAGGGGAAGAGGGAGAGAGATAGATAAATGAACAAATAAAGATTAATTTTTAAATCATTCTATTTTTTAATACTATTTTGAAAATCATATTTAATCATTTTAATATATATAAAAAAAATTTAATAAATTTTAATCATAAATTAATTTTTTCCTTATTTAGTAGATAAAACTTCACTCTAATATTTATATTATGAAATTTAATAATTATTAAATTGTTATTTTATTAAGTTAGAATTATACATAATATTACATAAGTATAAGTAAAATAATATAATTTCAAAATGTCTGAAGGCTTATGTAACATTTTTGGCATGTCTCAAGGTAATCTATTTGAGCATTGGGGGGATGTGGCTTTTGCAGATCCACCTCCACCTGTGGATCCTTTTGGGTTGAAGGTTGATCATACTCTGCAATGGGTCTTTCATCATGGGAAATGGGTAGATATGGTGATTTCGGATCAATACAATCTTTGACCGTATCATCTACAACATAGATTGATGCTGGTTTCCAAGTACTTTCAAGGCTTTTTTTGTGACTAGAGGAGAAATATGCAGTATACAAGTTAGCTTAATAATAATGATAATCATTTGATAATGTGGATTAGACGAGAGCTAGGGAATGGGAGGAATGACAAGAATACAGACAGATCTTGGAAGGATGTGGTACAAAACTCTAACCCTAAGAGGTCAATTGTGTCAGAAATGGCTAATACATCATTTGTGGGTGTGGTTTCTTCACATATGGGCCAACCCAGTTTGGGTTCTCTTCATTCAAACAAGGATGTTATGCCTTTAAAGAATGACAATCCTTTAAACCCTAGGATAAAGGGGAAAAAGGTATGGTTTCTAGTCCCATTAATTGACATAGTTGAGAACCCTTTGGCTAAGAAAGCTCATGATTTACATTCACTTGCAATTATTATCCAGGTATGGGGTTATACTATTAATCTTTCGAAACTGCATCGTAAATTTCATAATAAATATCTTGGGGTCCTTTACTTTCAAGTAATATCTACTAGATCTTTCATTATTGTATTTGATTATGTTGATGCGAGAGCTAGGGCTTTAGAAAATTCTTTTTTCTAGATTGGGAAGAACCTGATTTTTGTTGAAATATGGAAACCCTTATTTGTGCCCTCTTCACCTAACCCTAAAAGGATCCCAATGTGGTTTAAAGTGCCCATATTGCCTTTTGTGTTTGTGGAATCTGATGTTTTAAAATTAGTCGAGGATTCGTTTGGCACTTTTCTCCTTTCTTATTTAGTCTATGAGGATGATAAGTTTCTTGTTAAAATTTATGTTTTGGTTAATGCAAATGATAATTTTCCCAGGATTTGTAACATTAAATCTATTAATGGTATCTAGAATCAGGACATTGTTGAGGATTCCAATGGTTTTGGGAGAGCATCTATTGTTATGGATTCTCCTTTATTTTCAAACCTCAAGAACATTTTTCTTCAGAAACCCATTAGGGATCAACTAGCTGAACATAAGATCTCGGCCAAGGGAGGTGTGAATCTTGAATCCCTCTCTTGTCATGAGATGTAGGACATCCTTATACAGAATGGTCATAAAAAATAAATCAAGAGATAAAACTTGCAATACAAATTCTATGTACTAGAAAATATTGAAGCTAAACAACATAGATAATATAACTAACAATAATAAAGATAATAAATAAATGCCTAACAATAAATAACAAGTGCCACGTAGTGGCAAGTACTTGCCATTGTAGTATTGTACTAAAAATATTTATTTTAAGTTTTAACCATTATAGTTTTAAATCATTGTCGATTTAAAATTATATTAGAATAATTAAATTTATGTAATATTAACTACAACTCTTATTTTAATAAAACAACATAAATTAGTAATTGCACTTTGGTGTGCAATGGGTATGTTGAAAACACATGCAAGATCAATTGGGGAAAATTTGGTCTATTTTTTGGATATATTTATGTAGTTCATGAGGTCAATTTGTGGCCATTTGTTTGTACAACAAAGGACTGAATTGAAGGGTGATAGCTTAAAATATACTACACATCCATTTACAAGGACTCAATCATGACTGAAATGAAACCTTTGAATTGAGAAGATAATCAAATTTTATTAGAAACAGGCTCATGTTATGTTTGCAATATGGTGAGCATGTGAGAGAGGAGATTAAAAGAGGAGGAGGGGAAAAGAGATGGAGCAAGGGAGAGGGGGAGATAAAGATAGAAAGAGAGGAGATGGAGGGGAAGAGACAAAAGAGTAAAAGATAGAGAGATATATAAAGGAAGAGGGAGAGTATATACATATGGTGATATAGAGCTAGAGAGATAGAGATATAGAGAGAGGGGAAGAGAGAGAGAGATAGATAAATGAACAAATAAAGATTAATTTTTAAATCATTCTATTTTTTAATACTATTTTGAAAATCATAATTTTCTATTTAATCATTTTAATATATTAAAAAAAAATTAATAATTTTTTTTATCATCAATTAATTTTTTTATTATTTATTAGATAGAAATTTACTCTAATATTCTAGGTACAGAGCCAATGCTGATATTCCAGGCTTTTTTCTTGCAATATTAATCTACATGGGGACTAGTAAGCAACAAGCAATACTACTAACCCAGATGATGATTAAGCATCGCCTGTTGGGAGAAATAGATGTTGTATTGGACAATATTGATGCCAATCTCAGAATTCCACTTCCCCAAAACTACTACATGTCACTTAGCAACGGAGTGGAGGTAAAAAAGCTTGTGATTGTTAATTCTATAGAATTTGCATCCATCCAAGCAACTTGGCCAGTCATCTCCAGGAACATTGAGCTCCTTTTGAAAGCGGTTGGTATACAAAGTGGTTTCACATCGAATTTGAGGGAAATTTTTCTCTGTGGTGAAGATTTAGCGGTGATTGATGACCTTGGGATCCTTGAGAATGGTGATCTAGTGAATGGAAATGAATGGGGATTTGCACTCCGTGAAGAGTGGTATCCAAATGACTATTGACTCCCTAAAGAGAAGGCAGAATTGATAGCTCATTTGAATTGTGGCCCTGAATGTCCCATTGTCTTAGATACAACCAATGCGCTCGTGCAAGATGCTTCTGATGACTGTCTATGACTCTAGTTGAGTCGAAGAAGTTCAGTCTCTCTTCCTTTTGAGATTGTTTCTTTTTGTCTTATGACCTTTGCATCTTCAAGAGGTCTTTAAGATGTCGGCATTTTGTTGACCTCATCATGTCCTATGTTGATTTCTCTTTTTCATGGATTAGGGCTATGGTAGGGGGTTTTCTTCCTGATTCTTTCCCCCTACTGCACTTATTGAATCAGGCCTTGTATTCTCTTTCTTTTTTAATATAGGGGTGCTACCCCTCTGGAGCTATTTACTTATTGAAAAAAAAAAAAAACTTTACTCTAATATTTATATTATAAAATTTTATAATTATTAAATTGTTATTTTATTAAGTTATAATTATAGTTAATATTACATAAGTATAATTAAAATAATATAATTTCAAAATAACAACAATTTAAAATTATAGTAATTAAGATTTTTTTTAATTATAATACTATAGTACTTACCATACTCCTACTATTGGCACTTGTAGACACCTAAAAATGTCACATTTCTCATCATACTAATTATTCCTCTTGTTGATTAAATAGTTCTTTAATTATTTAATTGACTTAATTATCATTCTTCCCAATTAACCTAATCCACATTTTCACATTCATTACTAATTATTCTTCCTTAATTATTCATCAATTAATTACTCCCCTTTAACATTAATTGGATAATCTTTATTATTTAATTAATTGTAATCTCCATGTTTTAATTAAATAATCTTTTATTATTTAATTAAATTGTTCAATTTCAACTTTCTGATAATTGAATATTTTATTCAATTAGATAATTATGACTTTGAAATGTAAATGGATATCCTTTATTTAATTTTCCAATTCATTAATTCCTCCAGACTTTAGAAAATGGCAACTTTCCAGTCATAAATATCTTTCACTTTTAAAATTTTAATATCTAAATAATCTTAATTATAAATTCAAAATTGAGATATTAATCCTCAAAATATTGCTTTTCATAGTTTCCTCTTTCTTCTTCACTCTTCCCCGAATGTCAACTTTGTTGTGCATGTAATATCGACTGTCGTATCAGTCAAAAATATTTCAAATCTCGACCGTTCATACTCCTCTTCTTGAATAAATGAAAAAAAAAATTTAATAATTTTTTATCATAAATTAATTTTTTTATTATTTAGTAGATAAAAATTTACTCTAATATTCTAGGTACAGAGCCAATGCTGATATTCCAGCCTTTTTTCTTGCAATATTAATCTACATGGGGACTAGTAATCAGCAAGCAATAATGCTAACCCAGATGATGTTTAAGCACTGCCTGTTGGGAGAAATAGATGTTGTATTAGACAATATTGATGCCAATCTCAGAATTCTGCTTCCCCAAAACTACTACATGTCACTTAGCAACAGAGTGGAGGTAAACAAGCTCGTGATTGTTAATTCTTTGGATTTTGCATCCGTCCAAGCAACTTGGCCCGTCATCTCCAAGAACATTGAGCTCCTTTTGAAAGTGGTTGGTATACAAAGTTATTTCACATAGAATTCAAGGGAAATTTTTCTCTATGGTGAACATTTAGTAGTGACTGATGACCTTCAGATCCTTGAGAACGGTGATCTAGTGAATGGAAAGGACTAGAGATTTGGGCTAGGTGAAGAGTGCTACCCAAATGACTATCAACTCCATAAAGAGAAGGCCGAATCGACAGCTCATTTGAATTGTGGCCCTAAATGTCCCATTGTCTTAGATACAACCAATGTGCTTGTGGAAGATGCTTTCGATGACTCTCTGTGACTCCGGTTTAGTCTAAGAACTTTGATCTCTCTGCCTTTTGAGATTGTTTCTTTTTGTCTTATGACCTCTGCATCTTCAAGAGGTCTTTAAGATGTCGGCATTTTGTTGACCTCATCCAGTCCTATGTCGATTTCTCTTTTTCATGGATTAGGGCTATGGTTGGGGGTTTTCTTCCTAATTCTTATCCCCTACCCCACTTATTGAATATGGCCTTATATTCTCTTTCTTTTTTAATACAAGGGTGTTGCCCCTCTACAACTATTTACTTATTGAAAAAACACAAAAACTTTACTCTAATATTTATATTATTAAATTGTTATTTTATTAAGTTATAATTACAGTTAATATTACATAAGTATAATTAAAATAATATAATTTCAAAATAACAACAATTTAAAATTATAGTAATTAAATTTTTTTTTTATTATAATACTATAGTACTTGCCATACTCCCACTATTGGCACTTGTAGACACCTAAAAATGTCACATTTCTCAACATACTAATTATTCCTCTTGTTGATTAAATAGTTCTTTAATTATTTAATTGACTTAATTATCATTCTTCCCAATTAACCTAATCCACATTTTCACATTCATTACTAATTATTCTTCCTTAATTATTGATCAATTAATTATTCCCCTTTAACATTAATTGGATAATCTTTATTATTTAATTAATTGTAATCTCCATGTTTTAATTAAGTAATCTTTTATTATTTAATTAAATTGTTCAATTTCAACTTTCTGATAATTGAATATTTTATTCAATTGGATAATTATGACTTTGAAATGTAAATGGATATCCTTTATTTAATTTTCCAATTCATTAATTCCTCCAGACATTAGAAAATGGCAACTTTCCAGTCATAAATATCTTTCACTTTTAAAATTTTTAATATCTAAATAATCTTAATTATAAATTCAAAATTGAGATATTAATCCTCAAAATATTGCTTTTCATAGTTTCCTCTTTCTTCTTCACTCTTCCTTGAATATCAACTTTGTTGTGCATGTAATATCGCCCGTCTTATCAGTCAAAAGTATTTTGAATCTCGACTGTTCATACTCCTCTTCCTGAATATATAAATTGACCATCCAATCCTCATGAATTTAGAATCAATATTCTACAAAATAATCATGTCACACTTATGCCAGATTCCCAACATAATACTAGGACCAATTCCCAACATGATACTAAGGCCACACAACATGACCAATTCCTTTTGTTCATTTGTTTGTTCTTTATTTCATTGTCTTTACAAAATTGCTTAGCTAGATTAGAGTATTTGGTGATTTGCTCATTTTAAATCTAGCTAATTTGTGTAACATGCCTATGAAACAATGATTGTTTATAATAACACATAACACATTCTCCCCTCACTTTCACACAATAAAATAGATGCAAACAAATATCAAATGATTAACCTAAATTCTTATAAATTAAAATACAAAAGAAACAAAAAAATAGTAATGTATGTTATACAATTTGGAACTAGCACCAACTTCAACTTGATTGAGGAGGAACTATTTTGAGAAAGTAAAATCAATTATAAAGAAACTAAGATAAGATTTTTTTCATTACGAAAAAATGATAGAAAGTCTCAATCATCATAAAATGTGGAAGGGTTCTATAAATATTTTTTAAGTGGGACTTACTATGTATCTATCATTGTACAAGATAACTATTAAGAAATGTTCATTAGTGATACATATGACCCCTTTAAATACATTCTATATTAAGGACCCAAGGAGTCAAAGGAAAGGAAAATTTTGTAAGCATGGTAACGTATTCTATTATAGAAAACTACAATATGATAAGCTAGAGATAGTCATAAATCATGTTAAAGGACTCACCCTACAATAGACAAACAATAAGGATAGTCATATATTCTAGATATAAAATATAGAACAATATGAAAAAAATATAAAAATAGAGGTATATGGATAAGATTACAAAAAACATTTAGAAAAAATAAACAAGGATGATTAAATAGGGAAGATAGGATAATTTAATTTTATAAACCATTAATGTATGTATTGAATTTTGTTTATGGGGTACACAAATTATAGGAGAACATCCTAAAATTTAAAAGGAAAGATCATATTACCATGTACACAAATAAGTTTCATCATAAGGATCGTAATTTGTAATCTTAAGATCTATACATAATGAGAAACTTTCCTATAAAACAAAGATATCTAATCACTATAACCAGTTAAAGATCATGTAAGATATATACATGATGTGATATATTTAAGAGAATGATAAGTTAATTTAAGTAGAAAGGTGATCATAAAATTTAAATAATGTTGTTGAGGAAAATGGTCAATTGAAACCATAATAAGATCACATAACCTATAGAAACATACACATAAGGTGATCAATGTGACGTATGATAATAGTATCATATAAAAAGGTGAAAAGTTAAACCAAGAGATAAAACACGCAATACAAATTTTATGTAGTAGAAAATATTAAAGCTAAAAAACATAAATAATATAACCATAAATAGTAAAAATAAAAGAGATATATAATGTAATAAATAATAAGATCCTCTATGTACAAAAAAAGGATAAAAAGACACAACAAGCATGATATGAGAAATATAATTTTGACATGTAGGAACAAATATAAGTGAAAAATCATATGTATAAACTATCCCATTCTTCAATTTATCATGGAAAATAATAGAGATCATAAATATTGAGAAAGGTAACATCATCCTTTTCAATGACATTATTTTCGTTTTCAATCACATTAGTTGCTTCTTGATTGAAATTTATTCTTTTTGAATAATTAATTCCATTAAGTAGACCTAAGAGAATTTTCCTACAAACCCAAATTTTAATCTTTGGCAGTTGTTGGATATGTTGGTTTCACATCTAATGAACCATCAAATTTTTCTTTGGAATCAATGATGGATGTCCTTAAACATGAAAGACTTGTTATTTAGAAAAATATCATTTTTTTTATTTGGTAGAAGAAATGATGATATTTAATAGCTTGATTGCTTCACATATTTAATTTTATAATTCCTTTTGTTATTCTAATATCCATGATGAATTTAGTATGAATATATATCTCACACTTGTATGGTAGATCCTTAAGAGTTGGGCTATAAGAACCTAATGCATAGTGAATAAGTTACTCTATAATAGGATTATATGAATCTCATGATTTTTTTACAAAGTAGAAGTTGACTTTGAAATAATATTATGTTTATCTACAAAGAGTTATTCTCAAGTACAAAATATCAATTGTGGAAGAGCTACACCTATAATTTCTTCTTTACCCATGTATCTTGTACCCTTACTAGGCACATGACCTGATCAATTCTCAAAGCAAGTTTATTAACATTTTTTTATTTCAACCAATATATTATCTCACCAAAAAATAATTTTAAATTATAGAAAACCTTCTAAGAACTATACCATGAAGAAATTTTTCAAATAATTTAAAAAAAGGTCATACCAAGTGCAAATAATATTATAAGGATCAATTGATGTTTCAATATTTATGAAACATTTATTGTTATGAATTGACCTCATTTATTCATGAATTAATTTTTTTACTTAACAATTCTTTCTTTATTTCATAATCTTGCTACATCTATATTGACATATATAATCTCAAGTTATCGAACCAACATGTGGATAGTAAAATAAAATATATATAAGAACAAGGAATTATATGGCATAGATATTTAGTTCCTAAAATGTGTAACTTGCAAATGTAACATAAAAAACCATTAAATTTGAATAAATAATCCATTAGTTATATGTGTCCTAATGTATAAAAATTTACCTTTAATTACTTAAGAGATAAGAGTTACCACTACCTCTATTGTATTTGATACATGGTACCTATAGAGATAAAATAAATAATATGATCATGATTTATCCCACAACATGAAATAGACCTTAATGATAATTTAATTCAAATATCTTCATCACAAAATATCATCATAAGGGTAGGAGATTAAGAAGATGAAACTCTTGATTAAATATTATGCACACAAGCCTCTATATTTTATGTGTATGAGAATCATAATATTAATAATCTATAATATATTCATCAACAACTATTTTATCAATAGGAATCTTGTTATAAGATTTAGATGAATAATATGATGGTCTATATTTATGTGCATTAAAGATCAAAGAAACTTGACCTCAATATTCTTTAAGTGAATTCACATTCCTTTAATAGAAGATAAACTATTAATGTGAGTACTCATTATTTTAGATAAGATAGGTTGTTTGTAATATCTACTATGAATAGAGTTATAAGTTTTTCTTTCATGCATGGGGTTGTATTCTTATATCCTAGATAGCAGTTTCTATTCTAGATGGCCCATCATCTTTCTATATATTTTTGCGTCTTTAATATGTGCAGAAAAGTGGGCGTTATGCTAGAATAAATGTAAAATAAGGTAAGAATTCCTATCATAAGATTCTAACACAAATAATCTTAGCTACTATTTGCAAAGGAGAGATAGGCACTATGATTTTACTCCTTTTCTATGAAATATTGTGATAGTTGGTAGGTTCCTTAGTCCTTAGGCTTTCATGAGTTTAAAATATTAGATTGTTTGTTGATTTCTACTTTTATTTTCTATAAAATCATTTATTTGAATTGTATCCCTATACACACATAAAACATGAAAAAACATGATTGTTTTATATAGGGGATACCTAACTCAAACCTCATGTAGTTTTCACAAATTTGTGACTACAATAATGAGATAAGATGTGTGCCCTGACAGTGAAAGAGGTTTAACAAATGGAAAATACTAAAATACCAATATATTACCCTACATATGAAATCCTCTCATATAATCTCACATAAAGGCTTGATATCATAATAATGAAGTCCTACAACATGTTACTGCGTACACATAACTTGACATAATTGATTATAACTATTTTAGTAGATTTAAACTCTTTAATTCTTGAATCATGAACTTGGAATTTACTTGTTTATTTGTTTTTTGAATGTTTATATGCTTGTTCACCCTTTGAATATGCTAGATTATATTTCTAGAACATGGGAAAGGGAGTTGTATTTATATGTAACTTACAACTTTTTCAAAATAATTTTTTGGTATGATATAATAAAGAAAGGTTGTATCATGAAAATTGCACTTGGATTACAAGTTCATCCCACAAAATCTGAGTCCATATTGATGGGATGTGCCCTTTTATAACAAAAAGGCCTAATAATAGAGGAAATAACATAGCTTTCCATTATGGTCATGAAATAGAAGAAGGAATCTATACATATTGAAGAATGTCATAACAAGGTTGACCCCTTTACATCATTATACCAACAAAGTGTTGAAGTGTCATCCACATAAAAATAAATAAATAAAATACACACCAAGTAGAACACCATAGGAGAAAACATTACATGCAAGCAAACACAAAAAGGCAAAAGGTATTGCAAATATGAGCTAGTATATAGTAAATTGTCTACCTCCAATCTTCCTCATCATGAACAGATGGAAATAAATATTATAAGGAGCTACAATAACAAATATCCTAAGGAAATTAAACAATAACAAATGAATTGTGTACTTGACTAAGAAAACTTATTTCAAGAAATGAAGCAAACTTTAATCTATTTATATTAACAACTATTTTTGAAGAAACAAAAGGTGGACCTAGCCTTCCCCTCATGCCTGGAATGGCTCTTCCTTCCCATACATCAATTTCAAAAACTGATGATGGTGCTTCTCGAGCTAAACCCTCAGCCTCTATCACTCCTATTGTAGATCTTGGTGGCAATGCCACCAGTGTGGGAAGCTTGCGTGTCTCCTCCCATGTGGGTGAAGCTGCAAATAATGTTTCATCTAGCCCCTGTGCCCTTATCATTGAAAATCCACAAGGTGCACATCTTCCTAGAAAGTTGCCAAATGTCATCATTAGTATGGTTGTTGGGCTAAGATAGATTGGTGAGGCTCCGAGGTCATGACATGGGAGTCGGTCGTTTGGTGGTGGGTTCATTCCCATTGCAAATGTAATTTCCATTAATATGATAGAAGAGATGGAAGACGAAATTGATCAGAATGTTTATGTTTTGTTCAAACATGGCATGACATGTCAGTTTAGGGTTTTTTTGGCCCAACCTCCCTTAGCTACTTGTCTAGATCTCTGAACATTATGAGTCTCTTATTACTGGTAAAGTTCATATTTTCCCCATGGCTAAGGGGTTCTTTATTGCAAAGTTTGATTATGGTCAGGATATAAATAAAATCTCTCATGATCATTATTTTAGTGGGGAGGACATATTTTTGTTGATGATTAAGCCTTGGCACTTTAATTTCAACCCTTCTTCTAAAATGTTTATTAAGATCCCAATTTGGGTTCAGATTCCTAATCTCCCCCTTTATTTATGGATTGAACCTCTTTTAGAAGAACTAGGTGAAGCCCTTGGAGATTTTTTGATGGTGGATGATGAATCATTTGGTATTTTTTACTCCACCCTTGCTCGAATTATGATTTAAATGGGTGTTTCAAAGGGGTTAGTTGCCGATATTTTAGTCAAGTCTTCTAAGGGTTGTTGGTTTCAATCTTTGGACTATGAAGGAATTCCCTTCAGGCATAGAAGATATTTTAAAACAGGTCATGCAATAGCACAATGTCAATTTGAGAAAAATGATATGCATGCTACATGGTGGAAAGGTTATTTTCAACAACATTATATGGTTGAGAAGAAATCTAACAAACATAGAATTTTTTCTCAGGTGGATGAAATGGACTCATAGGGTCTTGGGGCATCCTCTCTAAAGGTCACAATTGGTGGGGTTGTTGAAGTTGTGAAAGATTGTCATGTTGAAACCCCTAAAGAGAGAGAGATTGGGCATCAGGATAAAATTTCTAGTAATAGTATCTTGACCATCAAATCTGGTGGCTTTTTTGATAATGCTATGCCTATTCGGAGGAAAACAAATGACTTTATAATTGTAGAGAATCTTTTTGTGGGCAATCAATCCCAATATAATGGTAGTCTTTTGCTAGCAGGGCATGGTATGGTAGTGCAACTGGACGAGGGTTGGATTTCTATTAAGGGTAAGAAAGCTAAGTCCTCCAAGCCTTCTTTTGACATGACTCTCTCCCACAAGAGTAGCTCTAAGTGTTAATCTTGATGGTTCTTGGTTGGGGGTTGGTTTTAGGCTAGCTTTTGGCTATTCTTTTTGCAGCTTTTGTTTTAGGTTGTGGGAGCCTATTTTTAAAACCCATGTTTTTGGCTATGGGAGACATTTTTACCCATGTTTGTCTGGTGCTTTCAATTTATTTTTGTTAAGACAACATTCTAGTTGAGGGTTCTAGACCCATTTAAAATCAGGTTGTAAAGGGTTTCAGGTCCCTTCAAAACCTAGTTTTGTCTTAATCAAAAATTATAGCAGTGTTGCACATCAAGTGAGTCCCCTTGGGTACATACTCAATCACAAATTAACAAAATTAACTTCAACTTAGAAATCAATCATTCTTCATTGATGATGATCTTCATAAAAGGAAACACAACTAACAACATGAGCATAACAAAATCACTAACCTTCTTAGGTGAAATGGTTTCCTTATTTATATAAATTCCCTATGACTAGTACATCTCGATCACAATATCTAATGAGAGATTGATTAAAATTAAAATAGGAGCACAAACTAACTAAGAGTCCTATTAGCAATGCAACTTCTAACAACTATCCTATCACATAAATATACATTGCATGGGATCGAACAAACAATTTATTTATACATGTTTAGGTAGTTAAATTCACAACGAAAGAGTTCCATGTGTAAGTGCTTCTTCTGCATATTCCAATTTGTTTTAGCTGCCATTTGACCAAATCAATACATATTTTGTAATGGCTGCAAGAACTAGAACATTGAATGTTAACAAGAAAAATCAAGTCAAGTCCAAAGGAAAGGCTACAAAATTTGTTAGCATATATAAAATCATTAATCATAGCAACTAACAATTTTGATCACATCATGGACATATATATTATATTAATGTTATCATTGCCACACATAAAAGAATTCTTTAATAGCCTTAACATAACCACTTTTTGGTATGTCTCAATTTGCAATGAGTGAATCTTCTTCTCAAGGAGGGGTTTTAAGACGTTCAAAAGTAAATGGATACCTTGATAAGAGCAATGAAAGACCTATTCTTATTGTCTAACCAAAAGTCATTGAGGAGGACATCAACTACTCATCCAATCATGCCTTAATATGTAAGTTCATGGGGCTTCGAATGTCTCTACCCTTTTGGGAATTGTGGGCTCAACATACTTGGAACCTAAAAGGAGAAATGGAGGTGTTATTAGCAGCTAATAGCTATTTTATGATGATCTTTTCATGCATGTTAGACAAAAATAGGGCATTTGAAGGGGGCCCCTATCTTTATAATCAAGTGGGTCTTTTTATTAAGCCATTGCATACTAGATTTAATCTTTCCGAGGAGCTTCCATCAAAGCTTCTAGTGTGGGGATATCTTACTTCCCCTAGAAATTTCGAAAAATGATATTTTCAATTTAGTCACGACACAACTTGGCAAGCGTATTGGCCATTTGAGACAAACCATGGACAAAATGGTAATCACTTATGGCCACATATGTGTTGAACTTTGTTTTAAGTAAGCCTTTGCATGATTCTATGAAAATCCATCTAGGATTCTACTCTTGGATCCAACCATTAGATTATGAAACCCTTCCTTTCCATTGTCAAAGTTGGCATGAATATGGGCATTTGTTGTGAATGTGTCCAAAAACCAACCATGTAGGGATTACAAACAATGGATCCTCATGACCATTACCTAAGTAGGATAAAGGTAAAATGTAGGTTACAAAAGATAAAGAAGTTTTTATTTCAGTGAAAGAAAGAATTAGGGGAAGAGGTGAGAAGAGAATCCTTAAGGACAGACATAGTGATGAGGTTTTTTATAGATTTGATGCTTTAATAGACTTGGAAAATTTTGATAATGCACTTGTAGGTATGCCTACTCATTCAAATATTTAGGTTATGAATCAAATTAATAATGAGAAGGTTATTACTCCTGATGGAGGCACCCAGGATGCAAGTCAAGATGTCTAAATGGATTCAGACACCCTTTTGTCGAATTCAGGTGAGATGGATGTTAATGGTAGTAAAGTTGCTCCAATTTCTTCAAGTATTATTTGCCTAGAAATTAATATGAATAAAGACTCTATAGAGGTCATTAAAGGAAGATAAACCTCAACTATTGGGGATCCAACAAAAGACTAGGAAAAAGGTCCTACTGATAAGTCCCCCCTCACTACAAAGGCGAGGAAGAATGATTAGGAAAAGGTTAAGCTTATAGGATAGAATTTGGTGGAGTACAGTATTGTGAAGACCTTAGACTCCCATTTCTCTCCTTCTAAATAATGATTGTCCTCTAATGGAATGTTAAGGGGTTAAATGTAGACAAAAGGCTATTCAAGATTTGATCAGATCTGATTCTTCTAATGTGGTGTTCATACAAGAAACTAATTTATTGGTTGATGGTATGTGGTTTAGGAGCACATCTTCAACAAAAAAATCATGGATCTAATGATGACGATTAATATCTTAGAATCATTGTGAATGTCTTTTATTTGTGAACTTTTCATGTATTCAATAAAGAACCCATCATGTAAACCATTGTCACAAATTAGGCAACTTGATAAGCCAATTTGGACAATTTGGTGTATAAGGGGTAGATTGATGTTTGTTTTGATGTTTGATAGGATTTTAGGGTGTGTAGGTGATTTTTGGTTGATCCAAGTTGTGTGGATCCCAAATTGTTGTGAATTGACAACTTTCCCAAAAAGTGCAACTTTTGCGAGCAAAAGTGCAACTTTTCCACTTTTGGTTGTTGTAAGCCTCTCAACGGCTCGAAACTATTCAAAATTCAATTGGTAACCATTGGAGAAGGCTATATACCTTGTGGACATGATTCCCAAGGTTAGAGCTACTATGGATTGAAATTTGAATGCAATAAAACACAAAAAAACTGAAGTTTTCTGAGAAATTTTTAGTCTGCAGAGGTTGTACATCCTTGTACAGTCTGAGGATTTGATCTTTTGTGAGCAGGGAGAACCCTTCAATTTGCTTACTACAACTCAGAAAACAAGGGTTTGGCTAGGTTTTACCTAAAGATGGCCATATATTGCACTTCCTTTCTCTAGAAGTTCTTTCCTTTGGTGGAATGCAATATTGTCTAGTGTACATTAAATTTTACATGGTTTTTTCAAAGGAAGGCTCAATTGTGGAGAGTATGATACAAAACTATGTAGGCATCTCTATGTGACTACCTTAGACAAAATTAGGACACTCACCCTAAAATCTTATAGCAGTGGATTCTAGGTATGTTACCTTAGAATTAGAGGTTATTTACCATCCCCCACAAGCTCATGAAGTTGGTTTTGCAGTTGGGAATCTAGAAAGGGGTGTTTCTTTGTAAATTAGGCCTGATTGCCCTAATTAGGCTGCTAGGCTTCTAAGGGATTTGGATCTTTAGGTTACAGATATTACCAATCCATTTTGGGGATGAGTGTAACTCCATAAAGGGTATTTCTAATGGTAAATATTTTTCCAAGTTGTGTTGAGTATTTTGGAGTTAAAGGCCAAATACCAGTCTAGGAGGGCTACTAGACTAGGGGGTAGGTTTCCAAAGGAGGTATAGGGCATTGATGTCTAAGTCCAAAATCAATGTTTTAAATAGGTCCCAAATGTAATTAAATTGACCAAATCCAAGGCCCCTAAGACAAAGAGTCATGGTAAGGCATTTTGGGAATGTTGAAGCTATTTACTCATCTTGAGTAAGTGCAAATTTAGAGGGGTGTGAGTAATTCGAACCTTAAGGTGTGGAGTCCTTCTCGTAGGATCCTTGTTACCATTTGGGAAGGGATCAAATTGAACCTTTTGGACATATCCTTAGGTGTAATAAGGCCTCTACATCAAATGGTATCAGATCTTCAGAGTGTACTTTGGACCAGAGAAGAAGACAAGATGTCAGAGGAAGAAGGATCCCAAGATCTCCCATCAAGGATGACCAATACTAAGTTGGTTGTCTTGGTGAAGAAGAAGATGGGAGAGAGAAGAGCAGTCAGGGCTAAGAATCTGGCCTTGAGAGATGAAATGGACAAGTTGAAGGACAAAGTGTAGAGGGGAGAGAGAGACTTTGGAGGAGATGAAGAAGGGGATGAAGAAGAGATCCCTACATAGGAAGAACTAGAGGTTCCTGCAGACTAGAGACCCCTGATGAGTGTCCTCAAGTCCATGGAAATAACAATAATGGATTTGAAGTTGAATTTGCAAATGTTTGCAGGCAAGATAGAACTCGATACAGTGATGGAGTGAATAGACTCATTAGACAATTTCTTTGAGAGTGAAGACATACCAGAGCACCAAAGGGTGAATATGGCCCAATCCAAAATGAAATGGGCTACACTAACTTGGTGTAATTTCATCCAATATGAGACGGTGAAAGAGGGAAAGAGAAAAGTGGCTATTTGGAAGAAGATGATGGCTTTAGTGAAGGAAGCCTATGTTCTAGTGGAGTATAATGTCCAATTGCATAAGAGAAGACAAAACTTGAAGCAGAAGGAGATGGACATGAGTTCCTATACAGAGAAGTTCATGAAGTTGTGTGTGAAGACCAAGGTAAAGGAGAGTGAAGATGAGAAGGTGGCGAGATATCTCAATGGACTAAGATTTGCCATCCAAGAAGATCTAAATCTCCACACCCCAGAGACAGTCCAAAAATGTATTCAGTTGACACTTAAGGTGGAGGAGAAGATAAAGATAAGTAAGGAACAAAATAGTAGAGGAAAAGGGTGACAACAAATAGGGGGAAGAAGCCCTTTCAGGGGCAAAGGAAGTGGTTTTGGATACCAAGGTGGGTCTAGTCAAGAAGGTACCAAAGGAGAGAGTAGTTACAACCAAGGAGGAGGCTACAATCAGAGAGGAAAGTTTAGGGGCATAAGACCATTCTCTAGAGGAAGATCCCAAGGTAGAGGACCTTCTAGATATTACAACTACAACCAAGAAGTGCATGTGGCCAATAGATGTCCGAAGAAGGCTACAAGCTCCATGGGAGAAAGGAGGAGCAATTTGATGGAGGAATCTAATTGCCAAAGTGTGGAAAGTGCAAACACCTATCAAAGTTTTAATTCTCCTGATAGCTATGGCTATCCTGAAAGAGGAGAGGCTCAAATGATGAGGAGAGTAGTGACCACCATGAAGGTACCTAACAAGGAGCCCTCACAAAGAAAGTCTCTTTTCAAAACTACCTACAAGGTAGGAGGAAAAGTATGCAAGGTCATGATAGACTCCGAGTCTACTAAAAATTTTATGTCAATTGAAATGATAGAGAAGCTCAAGTTGATAAGGTTGCAACATCCTTACCCCTACAAGGTCTCATGGCTCACCCAAGGTCAGCAAGAAGTGGTAGAAGAGAAGGCTTGGGTAGAGTTTTAGATTGGATCATACAATGATAGATTGCTATTTGATATAGCCAAGATGGAGGCATGCCATCTCCTATTTGGGAGGCCCTGGTAGTTTGATTTGAAGGCTTATCATGATAGGGTTAGAAACACCTATTCAATCACTAAGGATGGTAAGGTGATATAACTTTTACCCCTGATGGAGAATGAGATGGAACCAAAGGGGAAAGATGCTAAAGTATTATTGGTATAAGGAAAGCAGTTCACTAAGGAGATTGTTGAGAAGGATGCAGTTTGCTATGCCCTCATTCCCAAGTCCAAGGTGACAAAGAAGGAGCAGTTTCTAGAAAGGAAAGAAGAAGGACAGAGGCACATAGACTCTACAGTTAGACTGTTACTTGACAAGTACAAAGCCATCATCTTAGATGGAATGCCAAGATCCCTACCACTATTGAGAGACATAAGTTATTACCTAGATCTGATCCCTAGATCTACCCTACCAAATAAAGCAGCATACAAGCTTACTCCAGACCAGAATGTAGAGATGGTAAGACAAATTGACGAGTTACTATAATTAGGACTAATTGGCAAAAGTCTAAGCCCATGTGCAGTATCGATAGTCATTGCACCCAAGAAGGAGGACACTTGGATGATATGCATAGACTCAAGGGCCATCAACAAGATAACTATAAGGTATAGGTTCCCAATCCCTAGGATAGAGGATTTATTTGATTTCTTGGGGAGTGCAAAATATTTTGACAAAATGGATCTAAAAACTGGATACCATCATATTAGAATAAGGCCAAGGGATGAATGTAAAACAACTTTTAAAAACAATGAGGGGTTACATGAGTGGAAAGTAATGACATTTGAGTTTTCCAACACCCCTAGTACCTTTATGAGGTTGATGAATGAGGTCTTGGTAGAGTTAATAGAAAATTGGTAATAGTATACCTTGATGATATCTTGATCTTTATCCACACAAGGGAAGATAACCTCAAACATATATATATGGTCCTCAAAAAGCTACATGAAGAGAAAGTAATAATAAATTTGGATAAGTGTTTGTTCATGCAGGAGGAGATCATCTACTTGGGCTTTGTAATATCCCAAGGTGAGTTGAAAATGGATCAAGAGAAGGTAAGTGCTATACTATCTTGGCCAACACCTAAAACTATGAATGATGTTTGGAGTTTCCATGGCTTAGCAACTTTTTATAGGAATTTTATAAGGAGATTTAGTTATGTTTGGGCACCAATGCTAGAAACCATAAAGGGAGGACAAAAGTGCAGGTTCAGTTGGACCAATGAGGCAGATGACTCATTTGAGACTTTGAAGAAGAAAGTTGTAGAACAACCAGTCCTTTCCCTACCAGACTTCAACAAGATATTTCAGGTGGAATGTGATGTCAACCACATGGCTATTGGGGCAGTACTCAGTCAGGAAGGAAGGCCAATTGCCTTTTTTAGTGAAAAACTAAATGATGCCAAGAGGAGATACTCATCCTATGATTTGGAGATGTATGGTTTACTCCAGTCATTGAAGAAGTGGAGGTACTATTTACTGCCAAAGGAGTTCATAGTGTTTACTGATAATCAAGCTCTAAGTTTCATACATAGTAAAGAGAAGTTAAACCATAGGCACATGAAGAAGGAGAGACTCCCAAAAGGCAAATACACCAAGCTCATGTAGAGGAAGATTGGACCATGTCATATTTTGAAGAAATGTGGGCTGAATGCTTATGAAATCCAATTTCCACCTGATCTTGAATTGTTACCCATTTTCAATGTGTGTGATCTTAAACCTTACAAAGGCAATGGTAATGAAAAAGAGGAACCAATGCAGGTTGTAGCAGATGATGATATTCCAAAGCATGATCCGCCAAAGTTGAGAAAGGTTCTAGAAATTAGAGTCACAAAGAGGACAAGGAACATGGAATACATAGAGTATTTGGTGGCTTGGCAGGGCAAACCAGGCTCTAAAGTAGTTTGGATGATGAACAAACAAATTTTTAACCATGGTGCAGACCTTCAAACTCTAATCTCAAGTGGGCTTGAGATCTCTTCTCCCAGGGAGTATGGTGTAGGAGCACCTCTTTATAAAAAAATCATGGATCTAATAATGAAGATTAGGATCTTAGGATAATTATGAATGTCTTTTTTTTGTGAACTTTTCATGTATTCAATAAAGACCCCACAATGTAAACCATTATCACAAATTAGGCAACTTGATAAGCCAATTTGGACAATTTGGTGTATAAGGGGTAGATTGATGTTTGTTCTAATGTTTGATAGCATTTTAGGGTGTGTAGGTGATGTTTGGTTGAGCTAAGTTGCGTAGATCCCAAATTGGTGTGAATTGGCAATTTTGTCAAAAAGTGCAACTTTTGAAAATACAACTTTTGCAAGCAAAAGTGTAACCTTTCCACTTTTGGTTTTTGTAAGCCTCTCAATGGCTCCAACCTATTAAAAATTTAGTTTGTAACCATTGGAAAAGGCTATGTACCTTGTGGACATGTTTCCCAAGGTTAGACTTACTGTGGATTGAAATTTGAATGCAATAAAATACTAAAAACTGTGTTTTTCCCAAAAATTTTGAGTTTGCAGAGGTTGTACGTCCTTGTGCAGATTGAATTTGTCAAAATAACTCATAGAGAAGATGGAGGGTTGAATAAAATTTTCTTTGGCAGTGGTCTAAGGATTTGATCTTTTGTGAGTAGGGAGAACCCTTCAATTTGTTGACTGTTACCCAAAAAATAAGGGTTGGACTAGGGTTTTACCTAAAGATGGCCATATCTTGCACTTCCTTCCTCTAGAAGTTATTTCCTTTGGTGGAATGGAATATTGTTTAGTGTACATTAAGGTTTCTATGGGGTTTTGTAGGGAAGGCTCGGTTGTGGAGAGTATGATGCAAAACTAGGTAGGCATCTCTATGTGACTACCTTAGACAAAATTAGGATAGTCACCCTAAAATCTTATAGCAATGGATTCAAGGACTATAACCTTTTAATTAGAGGTTATTTACCATCCTAAACATACTCATGAAGTTTCTTTTTCAATTAGGAATCTAGAAAGGGGTGTTGCTTTGTAAATTAGGCCTAATCGCCTTAATTAGACCTCTAGGTTTCTAAGGGATTCAAACCTTTAGGTTACAGATATTACAAATCCATTTTAGGGATGAGTGTAACTCCATAAAGGGTATCTGGAGTGGTAAATATTTTTCTAGGTTGTGTTCAGTATTTTTTAGTTAAAGGCAAAATACTGGTCTAGGAGGGCTACTAGCCTAGGGGTTAGGTTTCTAAAGGATGTATAGGGCATTGATGCCTAAGTCCAAGATAAATGTTTGGAATAGGTCCTAGATGTAATCAAGGCCCCTAAGTGGAAGAGTAATGGTGAGGCATTTTGGGAATGTTGAAGCTATTTACTCATCTTGAGTAGGTGCCAGTCTAGAGGAGTGTGAGTAGTTACAACCATAAGGTGTGGAGTTCTTCTTGTAGGATCCTTGTTACCATTTGGGAAGGGATCAAATTGAAACTTTTGGACCTATCCTTAGGTGTAAGAAGGCCCTAGAATTTGGGCTTGAATTCAATGTTAGTACATCAGAGGGATGGATAATTCAGGTGGCATGGCTTTCCTCCATGATCCATAGATGTTGATGGTATTTTGGATGTGTTGCACTTGTTTTTTCATTGATGTCAACACTTTTCAACACCTACCAGCACTTGGAGATATTTGGTTATGTTCACCGACATGTTTAGTGACTTATGCACAGTCACTGGTATGTGGTTCACCGGAAGGTTATATTATTCACCGACACTAAGGATGATCTGTTATCATCTAGAGATTACTTGGTTATGTTGAAGACATTGTTTAGACACTTTGTTTTGGTGATTTGGTCATTGGTCTAATCAGGTTTGCATATTTGTTGTTACCAGCAAATAGGTCTAGGTTATGGACCGACAAACATTATCTATTCTAGATTAGCACGACACGTTATGGAGATGATTTGTTATTATTGTAAATGCATTGAACTGACATCATTCATCACATATTGATTCATTTGTAATTGATTTAATTGTAATATTCTTTGTAAGCCGACCTACACATTTGGTCTTAGGTTTTGCTATATATGTAAGATCTTATTTGTGAGATTGAATGAGGAAGAAGAAGTGGTAGAGGATTGTAATAAGGTATATGTGAATATAAGCAGAGCTATACATGCATACATCATTTGAAGATTCAAGGAAGGTTTGGAGAAGGCAATCAAAGCTTGACTGGTATTGAATCCCTAACATGAAGATGCTAATCTGAGCAGTACATTATCATTGGATTTAACCATCCAATTGTAGTCAGTGTGACTCCCATTTTGTATTTGAGCAGCGAGCTCTAGGCAGTTGGCCTTTTTGCATGTGCAGACCCCATTTGTACACACATACTATCTGTAGTAGTATCATCTGATTGTGGGTAAGGTTTCCCACCATAGTTTTTCCCCTTATAGGGTTTCCACATACAAATCTATGTGTTATGTGTTGTGGATATTATTTATCTTTCTGTTTCATGCATTAAATTTTACAAGTATTGCAATTAATTGTTAAACTGTCAACCGACATAAAGTTTGGTTTACTGATATTATGCATTAAGTTTGGTTAAGTTATATTTGGGTTGAAATTAATAGACAATTTATTCACCCCCCCCTCAATTGCCTCTGGGTCCTAACAATTGGTATTAGAGCCTAGTCCTCTTTTTCCAGAAGTGTAACAACTTGAGGAGATTCTATGGCAACTAACTATTTAAGAAAGGACAGTCTGAAGCTTGATGGAACTAACTATGGCATATGGAAGATCATAATGGAGACACATCTGAATTGCATTAGAAAAGACATATGGGATGTTACAAAGAATGGCTATGTTGGTCCTACTTGTAATACCCTAAAAATGGTCATCTAAACCATCGACCCCTAATTTCGACAACATCACTAAGGTCTTAACCAAAGTCAATTAAATCAATCTTGAGCACATTATTAATTATTTAATCATCAAATATCACATGGCACATCAATTACTCAATATTAATTAAATATTTATTTAATTAATTGAATCATTCCAAGAATATCATTCTGATCAATTATCCTATTTTAATTTATTAAATATCCTTGGATATTTAATTAATTAATAAATTTGTCATTTAATCATGCAAAAGGAATTAATTTATTACAAAAGATGAATTAATTACAAAGAAAGAGTTGAATTGAAAATAAAACAAAAAGAATTGAATTGAGAGAGAAATCAAACTTGAGATATTATTTATTTTTCTAATTTTAGAACTTGAAATGAGAAAAGCAATTAATTGAATTATTGAATTATTCTCTAAAATTGGAACTCAAAGCTTTTCAGAAAAAGAAGTTCAGTTGTATTGAAAAGACCTTTTTCTTGAATAAATCAAATATATGCATGGAATTATCTATTTTTATCATATATGCATGGAATTAAGTCATTGTTATTTTCCAATGTAGCTTGAACTTCCTATCTAAATGCATTTCAATTAAGCTATAATTGGAATCTATCTCAAGGTTAACTGAACCTAATTTCTCAATTATTTTCAATTAATCCTAAATTAAGCTTTTTCATCATCTCTCTTGTAATTCCCTATAAATTTAGTCTTCAAATCTCATTCCAATTTACCCTAGAGATTTTTGAGAACATGTTGGAGATTATTATCATACTAATTTTGCTCTGAAGTCATTGAAGATCATTGTGCTTTTTAGATTACTTGCATCCATTATTGCTTGAATTGATTATTACTTGAATTATTCATCCATCTTGCATCCATATAGTTAATATCATATAGATTAAATCCTTTGTCTTGGTGTAGTCTAGTCATTGGTATTGCTTATAAAAATCTAAGAGCAATCTTATACTCGCATCTTTTAGAAGGCAATTAGTTGCTTTGTTATGGTTTTTTACTTATTGATTATTGATTACTAACCATGCATATAATGACTTAATCGAAGTGTTGTGCTTGTAGCTACAAACCACTTTTTCACACACACATATCTGGTGCCCACTGTGGGGCAGGAAACTACATTTTTCGGCCTCCAAGACTGACTGCTTTAATTTTTGTTATTTTACAGATTTCATATTTTTTTATTTTCATCTATACATCTCATACGACATTTCCCACAGGTTGAAATGACAAATTTGAGGTGTTGTACGAACTAGAATCTTGTCTCGTACAATCTAGGATCTTGTATCGTACGAGTTTTTTATATTATTGTATGTCTCTGTGTTTTCTGATTAAAAAGGCAAAATTCATGATTTTGGTTTTTTGATTCAAATTGATTATTTCAATGACTGACCCTAACTATTTATTTGTTTATCTTTGAATTTTTCACAGCCTAATCAAATTTTGTAGAATGCTTGTCAAAGAATATGCTTGTCACACAAAGACAATATGACTACTGATTCATTGTCTTTGCAGGTTGCCTAAGGAGAATCGACTAAACATCGTGTATTCTTTAAATTCATTTTTTAGGAACCTAACTTGCTATCTAGTTAAAGAACAAATATGTATTGTGTGCTTTTAGAAGATTCTGAGAGGTAGGAGAATATGCTCTTGTCTTTTTCTAGACAATCAGAAATCCAAACCCTTCAAGCTTTTTCTTGTTTGAGATTTGTACATCTTTAGTAGGCCTGCCTTCCCGAGGGGTTTAAAAACTCTTAAAGCCATTACAGTCGATGAGAGGGGAATGACCTAAGTGGAAAAGGCTAAACACCAAGTACTCCAACCCACTATAAAATAAACATGATTTGATGAAAATCAAGTCAACAATAGTGCTTTGGGATAGCTCTCCTTCGTACCTTCAGGTATATTAAACCTTGGTTTTCAAGGCTAGGAGACCTCTTAATTGAGTTTATACCCTGACGCGCCGAATAGATCCCTTACTAGTTCCAATTGAAAATTAGAAGCTACCTAATTCATCTTTGAAAGGGGTATAATCTTTGTGCAAGAGAGATAGTAACTCTCCCAAGATACTTTTCATTTCATGCCCCCATTAGCATTTGGAGTCAGATAATACGACATTGAGAATCCATTGCATGAGACTTAGCGGCTATATTCTGATTAGCTATTGGGTGTGTACCTGAGTCTACAAACAAAGGTTTTCTTTCCTCACCAAATTCCTTAGGGTTTTCATGTTGTGATTGGAGTCACTATAACATACTACTTGTTTTATGTGTTTTCATCTGTGAAACAAAAAAAACTGAAATACCAAAAATTGGAGAAGATAAGAAACAACTCAATGAGTCAAAACTCTGTCCATGTCAGAAACTAGTTCATCCTAAGTCAAAACTCTGTCCGTGTCAGAAACTAGTCCATCCTACGTCAAAACTCTGTCTGTGTCAGAAACTAGTCCATCCTAAGTCAAAACTCTATCTATGTCAGAAACTAGTCCATCCTAAGTTGAAACTTTGTCCATGTCAGAAACTAGTCTATCCTAATTCAAAGCTCTGTCCGTGTCAAGATTAGTCCATCCTAAGTTCAAGTTATGTCCAGAACTAGTCTATCTTGGTCAAAAATTAGTCCATCTCAGAATTGGTCATACATGGTTATCATACTCAGCAATTGAAAAAACTCAAAATTTCTAGGCTCTATCTTGTGAATAGTCATACGAGTTTTATAATTTATCATCTTGCACCTAATCTTGTGTCGTACGAGTCATCTGGTTTGTCATCCTAGATATGATCCTATGTCGTACGAGTCTTTTCATCTATCATACCAAGTTAAATCATGTGTCATACAAAATAGGACTGCTCTGAGTATTTTGTCATCCTGCACATACCCATCTGTCATACGGTACAAGGAAACAACTCATATAAAACATAACTATTGTCATCCTGTAACTGCTAAGTTGTCATCCCATTCAGAAAATCCTATTGTATGAGTCTCTAGTTTTGTTAGAACAGAATAGTCAAACTTGCCTAAAAATAGTCTACAGTGAACATAATACTGGTTATCAATTTTCCTAAGCATAAACAGATCAAGATAGTGTACCTCTACCATTTGCGTTGCACGATTTGGTCAATCACCTTTCAGCTAGTTCAATCAACTACCTATGAAACTTAAGTCACTAAGATAACGTTTTACATGGGATAGGTCATTCCTAAAACCAGACCGAATCTTACACTACTCTTAGAATCAACTTAGATATACATCTTATACAGAATAGATCTTTCATGAAACTAGACTGAATCTTAGTTGTTTCTTCCAAACAATACTCTAAATAGAACAACTAGCTCTGAAATTGATCTTGACTTCTGCATCACAAACAACTTTAGGTCACACTAATCCATAAAAATGACTACTCAAACCAGGTTTGCTCGTAAGAAAGAGGCTAAAGGAAAATAATAACCCTTCAAATATCAAGATAATCCATTCTACATGAAGGATCCACTCACTGACATGCCGTCGTCATCAGGTGGACCAATTTTTGATGAGCCTAAATCTCCCACTATACATGAGACATAATATAATGACAAAAATGACCGTAATGTTCCCAAAAATGATAATGATTCCTCATCATCAAGTGAGACTAAGAAAGACATTGAACCTCTAGAAAAAGAAATCCTTGACTGTCAAAAGGACAAAGACTTTAGATAAATGATGAAAGCTATCATGACCCGAGAGAAGGAAGACTATTTCTTAGAACTAGCAAAACAAGGTGCCAAACTTCCTATTGGATATGATGTTCAGACACTCATTACTAAAAAGGAAGACTCACCTATACTCATGGTACACAAACAATTACTAGCCTTATGGATGGAGGTCACAGAATTGAAAAATAAGGACAAGTCCCCAAAACAATGTTCCCTGGAAACAATATGTCCCTTTCCATTTGACAAGAATCTATACATGCCTCCATTTCCTTCACGAGTGAAGATCCCAAAATTTGACAAATATGATGGTACCTCAAATCCTCAAGATCATGTTAGAGAGTTTTGTGCCACCTATATGGAGTTCATGCACGATCAAACGTACCTCATGCACCTTTTCCTGAGGAGTTTAGGGGGTCAAGAAATGGAATGGTTCTCAAGTCTACCCAAAGGAATAAAAATGTTTGAAGAACAAATCCAGCCATTTTTACAACAATATTCATACAACATTTGACATCCTATGACTATGATCAATCTTTGCGATACTAAAAAGAAAACAAGAGAACCTCTTCTTACTTTCCTCCAATGCTAGAGGAAGATGTTCTCTAGGTATCCATGACCTATCCCACACTCTGAGAAAATGGATATATTTGTCAATAACATTGTCCCTAAACTGAAATATAGTATACAAATGCAATTACACCCATCATTTAACAAAATGGTAGATAATTCCATTCGAATGGAAGATGTGCTCATAAAAGAAGGGGGATATAACGCATTGGAAAGAAACACAAATAGGATCTAGCTATAAAGAGAAGAAAAAGTATTGGAAATTTGGCAAAGACAACAACAAGAACATTGTTAATGATGGAGTAGTAGATACTATTAAAACCAACTCAAAACCCACAATATTCAACTTGGCTAGTGGTACACAAGGACTTAAAGTTGCTGAGGTTGCAACAAAAAATCCACCAAAGAATACAAAAAGAATGGTTCAAAGAAAAGCCTTGGCTTTCAAAACCTAAGCATGATTTTACTCCTCTCGAAGAATCATATGAATCCACTTTCAAAACTCTATTGGTAAATAACTTGATAATGCTACCAGATAACTCTAGACCATATGATCCAGTAGTCAAACCAAGATGGTGGAGGAAAAACGAATACTGTGACTTCCATCGGAATAAAGGTCATAACATAAACAATTGCATGAAGCTAAAACATGAGATTCAAGATCTCATAGATGCTAGTAAATTTGTTGTTGGGAATCATCCTACCAATGCTGATCATAAACAATTTAAGGACCCTTTGCCTATTTATGAACAAGGTGATTATTCAAAGACCAAAGGAGGTGCCAAGGTAAATTATACTTATGCTAGTAAGGACAATGTTATCAACATGATTGAGCCTTCCCACTTAGACTATTGCAATGTGATTATAGTTCAAGATAAACCAAATGAATCATGATATGTAAGAGCTCTCACCCATTCTCAAAAGAAAGTCACCCTCCAAGGAGCTAGCTCTTCCAACTCAGCTCAAGCAACATCAAACCCACTAGCCCAATCAAACAAACAAAAAGAATGAACCTTGGACAAATTTAAAAGGTTAACTTCATCATCATCCTCTAGATACAGTGTAGTTGAACAATTAAAAAGGACAAATTCTCAAATCTCAATCTTTGAATTGCTAAAACTCCTATCTACTCACAAAGAAATTCTAGACAAAGCATTGCTCACTACCAATGTTCCAAAAGATTTAGACATTGATCAGTTTTAGTCTATGGTGGGTCATCTGACTTCACCTCACTACCTGACCTTCTCTAAAGAAGATGACAACTCACTAAATCATCCACATAACCAGCCATTGCATATTGAAGCCATGACCCACAAACATAGAGCCAAATGTGTTTTGATAGATGGAGGCACGGGGTTGAATATATGTACTTATAGTTTGCTTACAGAACTAGGATTCTCTAAAAATGTCATTGATCTCGGCAAGAAAATAACAATAAAAGTCTATGATGAGGAAGAGAGGACTTCTAAAGGTCTGGTATCATTACCAATTAGAGTGGGACTGATAGAGAGAGATGTCCTTTTCCAGGTACTTGATATTCCATTGTCATACAATATTTTACTAGGCAGGTCGTGGATTCATGAAATGAAGGTAGTACCATCAACATACCATCAATGCTTAAAGTTTCCTTATAATGGAGTTGAAGTCAATATTCCTATTGATACAAATGTCATCTATAATGCATTGACAAAAGACGCAGATACTTTTGTGCCCCATAATAGGGTAGCCTCTCCAAATGAAGATCTAGAAACACTGATAAAAGACTTAGAAAAGAGATTGAATATTACAAATACCACCATGGATGGCTACAAGATAGAACTGATACTTTCATTAGTTTCTCTCCCTCCATCACCAAAACAGTTGGGCAAGCCATCTGAGGCTATGAGAACACAAACTTCAGCTTTGAATACCATATATGATGGTCTCTTTGTACACTCTTCTACCTCCTTGGCAGATGAAATAGAAGAGGATGCTATTCTTAACTGGCTCTTTAAGGAGGATAGTCAAAAGGAGGAGGTATGACATTGTGAGATTTCCTCAAACCAATATGGTCCTAGATACAAAATGATTCAACACATGGGATACTCAGGTACTAGTCCTCTAGGCAAACAAAAGGAAGGTATTACTAAACCAATTCAGCTACAAACCAAATCCACAAATGATAAGGTTGGACTGGTATACGATCCAAAAAAGACATCAAACCAAAAACATGTTTCTAAGTCTAAGTGGCAGAAAAGAATATCGCCTTCAACATTACAAGAAGTAGACACTCAACAAACAAAAGCAGAGTGTAGAAAAGAGAAAGAGGAATCAATAGTCAAGAAAGAAGAAACAGCCAGTGCTCAAGCTTTGATGGTATCAGCTACAATAATATAGGAAGTTGAGGTCCTAGAAGATATAAGAGATGAAGTAGTAAGGATCAGAGAATTGTTTGCATTACTAAAAGTTCCAGTCATATATACTGGCAAGTAGCAAGTAGATGATTCAGAGATTGATTCAAACAAGTATGAATGGGGTCCTGACCACCTCTCAGACACATCCACTACAAAAACTCTAGAAGAGTCTAGTAGTGTCATAGATGATACTCAAGATATGATGCACATAAAAATAGAGAAGGAAATACAAGAAATTAGACAAAAGAGACAAGCAAATTATGAACAAGGACTGAAGCAAGGAAGAATACCAAAAAGCTTCTCATCTATGTACCCCTATGCTAAAACAAAACAAATCAAGTATAGCACTACACAGGAAGACTTGGAAGCTACAAACCAAGAACTAGTTATCAGTCCAAAAGAAGCTGATGACAGCAAATCATAGAAACAACAAGATCATGTCAACAGGTGTGTCAGATACAAATAACAAATGAACCACAACATGAACGAACTTGCAGCATTTAAGATGTCGGTGTTGATACCATACATATGCTTACTAAATCACCTAAAGAAGACTCAGAAACTTCATCCAATGACTCTGACGATTGTGATGATAGTCTTATTCAAGATGATATCTACTCAACCTCAAATTCTGAATCATCTGATACAAACAATGAAAATTTGTCTACTGATCTTATCGCTGCCAAACCACGATATGAAGTCTAGTCTGGCATAGTGAATGACGTTATAAGTATGTCTATTGGATTAGATCAATTATATATTAACATGAACTTTAATAATCATGATTTGACTCTTCCTAGTCTCGAGACACTTACGCAAGGTATCATTCTCGAACTCAACTTTTTGATCCCCAGCTGTGATAACAATACTATGAATGCTCTTGAACCTATCCAAAATTTATCCTTAGTACAGCCTGAATTGATTGACTGCACATTACAAAACCAGCCGATGAATATACTTACTTTTTCCAATGATTATACATTAGCCTATTATCTCAATGCAGTCAAACCTATAGACTCTTCCACCAATGAATAGAGTGAAAATATGACTGAAGCGGATATCAAGTATCTTAGTCACAAAAAAAAGAAAAAAAAAAGAAAAAGATATGATGGAAAAAACCACATTGTGGTGGTGTCAGAATCTAAAAAAGAGAAAATAAAGGACATACCTAAAGGTGAAAACCTCTCTGAGGCGCCTGAAGGTGAGATACTTGATGTACTGCCAAGTCATTTCTAGGAAAGGTCCTCCATATTGATTGAGCCAACTTAGCCAGTGAACATTGGGAGTCAAGAGACACCCCACATCATTCATGTAGCTCAATCACTATCAACAGAAGAATTGAAGGATTTCACTCATCTATTCAGAGAAAAGAAAATAAAATTTGCATGGACGTACTTTGATATGCTAGGCTTGGATCCTGATCTCATCATGCATCATCTTTCTATCACACCAAGAGTTAAACTAGTCAAGCAAAAACTCTATAAGATGCACCCACATGTGGCACTGCTGGTCAAAGCTGAGCTAGAAAAACTATTAAAAGTTGGATTCATTAGAGCTATAGATTATACCGAATGGATTTCAAACATAGTACCTATGTCAAAGGTATACAAATCTATCCGAGTTTGCATTGACTTCAAAGATCTTAACAAAGTGTGTCCGAAAGATGACTTTCCATTACCAAATATTGATATGATTGTCGATATGACTGTTGGGTACAAGATATACTCACTAATGGATGGATTCTCCGGATATAATCAAATTAAAATAGCTCCTAGAGATCAAGAAAAGACAACTTTCACCTATGCATGGGGAACCTTTTGCTATAATTTCATGCCATTTGGGCTAAAGAATACAGGGGTGACCATCAAAGAGTAGTTACAACTATCTTTCATGACATGATGCATAAGAATATGGAAGACTATGTTGATGACACCCTAGTGAAGACTATGAAGAGATCAACGCATATTCAAGAGCTAGGTCCTATACTAGATAAAATGGAAAATTTCAAACTTAGGTTAAATCCAAATAAGTGTGCATTTGGAGTGACATCTGGTAAACTACTTGGCTATATCATTTCAAAGAAGGGAATTGAGGTTGATCCTAAGAAGGTCCAAGCCATAATGGAAATGTCGCCTTTGAAGAACATCAGTCAAGTGAGAAGTCTACAGGGATGTCTCCAATCCATCATATGCTTCATTTCTCAGCTAGCAGACAAAGCTCAACCTTTCACAAAAGTATCAAGGAAAGGAATAATATACAACTAGGATCAGCAGTGTGAACAACATCTTCAACAGATAAAAGAGTACCTGTCAAATCCACCGATATTGATGCCACTGATTCAGGGTAAACCACTAATTTTATATATATCAACAATTGATTCATCACTAGGAGCACTTCTAGCACAACAGGATGACAATAAAAAGGAATGAGCTATTTATTACATTAGTAGGACATTGGTGTCTTATGAAATGAACTACACCATAATAGAAAAAGAATGCTTGGTGTTAGTCTTTGCATCACAAAAATTGAGACACTACATGCTAGCACATTTAGTCAAGTTGGTGGCCAAAATTGATCCACTCAAGTATCTTCTCAATAAGGTAACACTCACCAGAAGATTAGTAAAATGGGTCATGATCCTTACCAAGATTAACACTGAATATGTCGAACACAAAGCCATAAAAGGATAGGTAATTGTTGATCAACTTGCTGAAGCTTCACTTGAAGACTCTCAACCACTACATATAGAGTTTCTAGATGAATCAATAATGCATCTTATGCAACAACCTTGGAAAATGTTCTTTGATGGTTCCTTTACTCAAAATGGTTTAGGTGCTAGCATATTATTCATTACTCCTGAGAAATATTCAATCCCGAAGTCTTATAAGATTATATTCCCTTACAAAAACAACATTACAGAATATGAAGCTTTGGTGAATGGGATCAAGCTAGCTATTGAATGGAAGGTTGTAGAATTGTATATCTATGGAGATTCTCAACTGGTGGTTAATCAAATCAATGATACATATCAGACTCAAGATGAGAAACTGATACCTTACAAGAGGATGGTGGATGATCTCAAGAAGTACTTTGCTTTTATGTCATTCTAGCAGATTCCTAGATCCATAAATAGAGCAGCAGATGCTATGGCCACCTTGGCATCTACACCTGAGTTACAAGAGTCCAATTTTCACTTTGATTTCCTAGTGGAAGAGTTATATTACCTCACCTATGATTCTCCTAAGACCCAAATAGTTTATTCTATTATTGGACATGACTCATCCTGATACAACCACATATATTCCTATCTATGCGACCAAATTATCCCAAAAAACCTTACTCATAATGAGAAAAGAAACCTAACTCGAAACGCTTCACTGTATGTTATCATAGCTAATGATTTATTTAGACGAGGTTTGGATGGTACATTGTTTAGATGTCTAGAAATTGAAGAATCTAAATGTGCATTGTCAGAAGTCCATGAAGGTATTTGTGGATCTCATTTGAATGGTCTTACTTTAGCTTAGAAACTATTATAGGCTGGCTACTACTAGCCAGACATGGAAAAAGACGCTATCAAATCTGCTAAGACTTGTGACAAATGTTAGCTTCATGGAAATCTCATACATTCCCTGGCAAGGAACCTCATACCATTCATTACACACTGGCCTTTTTAGAAATGGGCCTTTGATCTCATTGGTCAGATATATCTAGCTTTGTTTAACAGACATAAATTCATCATAATTGCCACTGAGTATTTCACCAAGTGGGTAGAGGTAGTTCCACTCATCAAAGCAACCGATAAACAAGTCACCTTGTTCATCCTAAATTATATCATTTGTAGGTATGGGATACCTTCGTCCATCATGACTGATAATGGAGAATAGTTTAAGAATAAAGATTTGGATGAGCTTTGTGAGAAATTCAAAATAAAACAACATTGGTCATTAGTATATTACCCTCAAGGTAATGGACAAGCCAAGGCATCTAACAAAAACTTACTGACTATCTTGCATAGAACAGTGAAAAAATCTGGGAAGGATTGGCATCTGTAGCTCAATCCTGCACTATGGGCTTACAGAACAAGTATTAGAACACCTACTGGGGCTACACCTTTTTCTTTGGTGTATGGGTTTGAAGCAATATTACCTATTGAAGTAGAAATACCATCTCTAAGAGTTTCCTTGAAAGGTCTCATTACTGATGAAGATCATAGAATAATTAGATTGCAAGAACTCGAATTGTTGGATGAGCATTGGTAAGTGGCATTTGATCATCTCATAGTATATCAGAAGAGAATGTCTAGAGGATATAACAAGAAACTTAGACAAAGAGAATTTTAGGTTGGTGACTTAGTCTTGAGAGAAAATCCTAAAAATCAACAGTTTCAAGACAACAAAGGGAAGTTTGAACCCAACTCGCTAGGTCCCTACATTGTTACTACAGTATTCGGCTCTGGTGCCTATCAACTCTCAAACATGGAAAAAGAACAGCTCCATGAATTGATTAACACCAACCACTTGAAGAAATTCTTTGCTTAGTATTCTCTGCTCTAGAAAACTTGTACAGCTGAAAAAGTCCTAAAGAAATCCTAAAAATTGAAAAAAGTCATGAAAGAAAAAGAGAAAAAAAATAGAAAAAGAAAAGAAAAAAAATATATAAAGAGAGAAAATGCCTTGGTGAAAACTTGATAAATAGGCACCTTGGAAAAAAAAAATGAATCTCTGCCAAGTAGGTGAAAACCTGACAAATAGGCGCCTCTTGTACTCAAGTGCTCCATCTATTGGTATTTTGGTATGGTTTTGTCATTGATGTCAACACCTACTAAAACTCTAGCACTTTGGAGATCCAACAACATTCATTAGCAAGCAAGTAACTATTGCATAGTTACTGGCATATGGTACACCAACAGGATATAATGATCACTGGCTCTTGGAATGGCATGGAGGACACTAGGAAATATCAAAGACATCATGTGGACATCTTGTCCTGGAAAATTGGTTATTGGTATATTCATATTTGCATATTTGCTTTTGCTGGCAAATAGGTCCAGGATTATCCATGGTTACACCGGTAGGTTTATCTTTTCCAGATCAGCATGGCAAGCTATGGAGATGATTAATTATTGTTGTAAATGTAATAAGCTGACATGTTCAATCGATTATTGCATCCGATATTCTATTGTTTGTAAAATGATTTTATTGTAATATCTTGTAGAAGTTGACCTACTAAAAATGGTCTTAGGTTATGGTATAAATGTAAGATATTAAATGTAAGATCAAAAGTGGAATGTGAAGAAGATTTTGTCAAGGTATATGTGAGATTAAGCAGAGCTATACACGCAGATATCATTTGAAGTTGAAGCTAAGTTTTTGTGAAAGCATATCAACATTACACTGGTACTGAATCCAGCATATGAAGATGCTATTTTGAGTAGTACATTCTTATTAGATTTAACCATCCAATTGTAGTCAATGTGACTTCCATTTGTGTTTGAGTAGTGAGCTCTAGGCTCTTGGCCTTTCTGGATGTGCAGACCCCATTTATGTACACTTACTATCTACAGTAGTATCATTTGATTGTGGGTAAGGTTTCCCACCATGGTTTTTCCCCTTATAGGGTTTCCACGTACAAATATTGGTGTTATGTGTTGTGGATGACTTTGTCTTTTATTTTCATGCATTAATCTTTACCAGTATTGCATTTATCTATTAAATCTATCCACCAGTATAACAGACTGCCTCACCAGTATTTAGCATTAAATTGTTTAAGTTGTTTTTGGTTTTTTATTATCAGACAACTGATTCACCACCCCCCACTTTGAGTTGTCCTTGAGTCCTCTTTTGCAAAAGTTTAACAACTTGAGGAGATCCAATGTCTACTAACTATTTCAGGAAGGACAGTCCTAAACTTGATGGAACCAACTATGGGATTGTTGGCATTTCAATAAGGATATTGAGAAGGTTGTTGGAGATTATTGCTATAGCTAAAGAAAGATGATAACTGTCTTAATAATATTATTTTGTCATTGATGTCCAGAAATTGATTTTCTGATTCAGTATGATGTTGCCATGTCTTAAAAAGTATATTTTGATGAGTATTAAGAAGTCGGTAAGAGACACTGAAAGAATATGATAATAAAGGGGAGAAATAAGTTATTCAATGGGAAACTATTACCGAGTTAGACAATAATGAGATCATGTTGTTTTGATTGTTTTGATATCCTATATATGTTGTTTAATACTACACTAAGTCACTGAGCAAAGGAACCTAGTCAGTAAACCCTAAGGAACCTAGTCAGTAAACCCTAAGGTTATCGATGTCGGTAAATGAAGACAGAATGTCTACCGAGTGAAGTTTAGTGTTAACCGAGTAACAACGAAGTTATAAAAAATCATATTGGATGAATACAAGCATTATTTAATGAAGGACAATGATGAACTAGAGTTGATTAAATGATTTCTATGCTATGCATGAAGTTTGTTAAGGATCTATAGCAATAGAAGATTGGCAGGAAGATCTACAACTCAGATTGAATCACAATAACCTTGTGCAAGTTCCAAAAAAGGAATACAAGTCCCAAGGCAAGATAAAACATTTTTAGATTGAAAGATACATTGAACCTAGTCAAGTGTGAAGATTTGATGGCTAAGATTGATCATGGGAAATGTGATCAAAGGAGATTAAGCAGTGAGAATTGTTTATAAATAAGGAATTATTGATAAATGATGTATGTGGGAAAATTGTAAGCACAGTGATGCTACAGTAATATTTACTGAGCACAGAAGCTTGGAGATCTGATTGAACAATAGATTGGGAAGCCCAGCAAGCCCTACAAGGGACAAGATAAGTCTTATGACAAGATTGTTTTGAGCAAATAAGAATCTGTTTTAGTATTTTAGATGCAAAGTTGCAGATATATTTTATTACTGTTGTTTATTTTGTAAGTGACAAAAATCTCTTAACCAAGTGGACTTAACAGTCTTATTTGTAAATCCTCTAATAAGGTAACATTCTAAATGAGTGTTTGAAATCCTTTGACAAGGTCACTTCTAAAAAAGTGTAAGATCCTAACAGATCTGAGGGAAATCCCTTAACCGGGTCACATCTAGCAATGTGTTTTTAATCTTTAACAGGATTTGCTTTTAACCGAGCATACTCTAGAAGAGTACATTTCTTAGTGGGTCCAAAATCCCACAGTGGTTTTTCCCTATTTGGGTTTTCACGTTAAATCTAGTGTTATATGTGTTGTGATGATATATGTTCATGAGTTTAAATGTTTTTACAGTTTTCTATAGTATATGGTACCGAGGTTGAATCTGTTGGATATATTGAAGATTAAGTTTGTATGATACACCCCCCCCCCTCTCATCCTATTATCTATTGACTTAGAGTTTTACTATTGGCATCTGTACTTAATAATTGGTATCATAGCTTTGTACTCTAAAAGAAAAGTTTAAAGGAACTTGAGGCAAAGATCCTAAGATGTATAAAAGGGATGCACCAAAGCTGAACAAGTCAAGTTTCTCTACATGGTAGAAAAGGATGAAGCTACACTTATTAGGAATTGGATAATATGCTACATATTATCTAGAAAATGATTAAATTGCACCGAGCACCTACCCAATGACAATGGAAGAGATAAAGACAAAGAAAGAGCATACTCAAGCTATGATTGAAATAACATCGACATTGACTGACTCAGAGTTTAATGACCTAGAAGGCTATAATGATGCAAAGGCAATGTGGACTAATCTTATATCTGTGTATGGTGGTGATGAACATGTCCAAAGAGAAAAGGTAGATAGTCTAAGAAGACAACTTGAATCCATGAGAATGAATGAAGGAGAAAACATAACACAATACAGTACAAGGTTGAAAGAGATTGTCAATCAAATCAAAGGAGCAGGTGGGACTATTGAAGAAAAGGATGTAACAAGTAAGTTATTGATAACCCTATTACCTTCTTATGTTATTCGAGGCTCTGCAATCAATGAATTAAGGTTTGTACCAAACATGCCCATTTCCTTGGATGCTACTATCGGTAAGCTACATGCATTTGAGTTAAGTAATTTTGATAACAGTGGGTCTTTTGTAAACAAAGGTGAATCTGCATTTAGTTCTTTTCATCTTGGTGAATCTAATGATTATAATGATAGAACAAATAAGTACTCTATGAAAGAAATAATAGTGGAGCAAGTGAAAGATTTCATAAAAACATGGAAGAAGTACATAAATTATATGAGAAAAACATAAAGCAAGAAGAGTTTGAAGCACTATTGGCTAGGAGGTTACTAAGAGATAAAGGTAAGTATAAAGGGAAGTTACCTTTGAAATGTTTCAATTGTGATAAAATAGGACATCTAGCTTCTAACTATCCTAATAGAGAATCTAGTGAAAAGAGAGATTACCAAGAAGATAGATAGAAAGATAATCACTATAGAGGACACCAAGACTTCAGAAGGAGAGATAGAAAACCATGCCTAGTTGCTGATGAGGAATCCTATGATGATAAATCTGATGAAACTGAAATAGAGAAAGTTGTTTATGTGGCTATTAAAGATGGATCAGATGAAGAAAGATATGAAGAAAAATCCCTAGTATCTCACATAAACACCAATGATTCGTGCATTATAGATAGTGGATGCTCTCATCACATGATAGGTGATAAACACAAGTTTGTAAAACTTGAAGATTATGATGGATGTTATGTAAGATTTGGTAATGATGCCCCATGTTTGGTGAAAGGTAAAAGATCTATCACACTTCTTCACAATGCTAAATGTAATGATGTATACTGAGTTGAAGGATTGAAATACAATTTGTTAAGTGTAGCACATCTAAACAATACAGGATACCAAATAGAATTTCAGAAAGGAATTGTCAAAGTTCATGACAAACATGGAAAGTTAGCTACTATTGGGACTCAAACAAGAGGTAATACATTTCATCTTGACTCAACTCATAAAAAATGTCTTTATGCTAAAATAGAAGAAACCTAGTTATGGCATAAAAGATTTTGTCATGTAAATTTTGATAATCTAATCAAAATAAGTAAGAAGCATCATGTAAGAAGTCTACTGAGCTTGGAAAAACCTGAGAATGCTATGTGCTGAGGATGTCAGATAGGAAAGATGACAAGATCAAGCTTTACAAGTAATTCCTACACCTCTAAAGGAATTTTACATCTTGTACACACTGATCTTTGTGGTCCCATGAAAGTTCAGAGTTATTATGGTGATAAATATTTCATATTATTTGTGGATGATTACTCAAGGATGATGTCAGTAATGTTTTTAAAAGAAAAATCAAAAGCTTTTCAAATGTTTAAATGGTACAAGGCAAGAGTTGAAAATGAAACAAGAAGATAGTTGAATTGTCTCAAATCAGATAGAGGAGGAGAGTTCACATCTGATGAATTTAACTTATACTACAATGACCATGGAATAAAAAGGCAAGTATCTACACCAAGAACTCCACAAAAAAATGGGATAGCCTAGAGAAGAAATAGATCTATTGTAGATTGTACTAGAACCCTAATGATTGAAAAGAGGGTACCATAAACATTCTGGAGAGAAGGAATAAGCACTGCAGTATACACCCTGAACCATGTACAACTGAAGAAAGGAACTATGAAGACACCATATGAAATTTGGTATGACAAGAAACCTAATGTATGTTACTTTAAAATCTTTGGAAGTAGATGCTATGTTCATAAAGATGATAGAAATGGGAAGTTTGATCAAAAAAGTGAGGAAGGAACATTCCTTGGTTACTCTTCTAGAAGTAAAGCATTCAAATGTCTGATCAAATCATCTAACAAAAAGGGAAAGTGCAAATGTGAAAATTGATGAATTTGTAGAAAGAAATGATGAAGGAAATGCCAAAGAACCAGAGAATTATGAAGAATTTGTATATGTTCAATCAAGAAGTCCTACCAAGAAAATTGTTGAAGAACCTGAAGATTTTATTCAGTTACCGAGTGATGAAGAAGATCATACAGAGTCTACCGAGCCTATATTAGACAAATATGTCAGAAGAAATCATGCATCAAGTCAAATTATAGGAGATAAGGATGATCCAACAATGACAAGGAACAAACTAAGACAGAACACATGTCTGATATCTGAATTTGAACTGAGAATAGTAAAAGAGGCATTTAACAATGAAGATTGGCTAAATGCTATGACAAAAGAGATTGATCAAATTAAGAAGAATGAAACATGGACATTGGTTCTAAGACCAAAGGACAAAAATGTAATTGG
This sequence comes from Cryptomeria japonica, assembly GCF_030272615.1. NCBI lineage: Eukaryota > Viridiplantae > Streptophyta > Pinopsida > Cupressales > Cupressaceae > Cryptomeria > Cryptomeria japonica. Next base: position 178,727,405 of record NC_081414.1, read on the forward strand.
TACCAAATGGATTTTTAGAAAGAAGATAAATGAAAAAGGTGAGGTCATTCGGAACAAAGCAAGACTAGTATGCAAAGGTTATGCTCAAGAAGAAGGAATAGATTATGGTGAGACTTTTGCACTTGTGGCTAGACTTGAGGGAGTAAGAACATTGTTGGCATATGCTGCTTTCAAGAATTTCAAGGTATATCAAATGGATGTCAAATCTGCATTTTTGAATGGTATATTAGAAGAAGAAGTTTACATTGAACAACCTAAAGGATTTGTTGAAGACAAGAATAAAGATCAGGTATGTAAGCTGAACAAAGCTTTATATGGTCTAAAGCAAGCACCTAGAGCATGGTATGAAAGATTGCACTCTTACTTAATCAAGATTGGTTTTATAAGAACAAGTGAGAACAACAACATGTATATGAAGAATGATGAAAACAATGGTATATTGCTTTCAGCCATATTTGTTGATGATATTATTTTTTGTGGAAATGATTCTCACTGCAAGAACTTTGGAAATGAAATGTGCAAATAATTTGAGATGTCATTAATTGGTGAAATAAAGTATTTCATAGGTTTACAAATACTATGAATGAAGAATGAGATTTTCATTACTCAATCTAAGTATATAAAGGAAATCCTGAAGAAATTTGGAATGGAGGATTCTAAATCGGTAAGTACTCTTATGACTACCAACTATAAACTATCAAAGAATGATGAATCTGCATCTACTGATGAGACACTTTACTGATCTATGATTGGAAAGTTGCAAGATGTTGTTCACAGCAAACCGGATATAGCACATGCAGTAGGTATAGTTGCAAGATTTTTTGCAGATCCTAAAGAAACCCAAATGACAACAATCAAGAGAATATTTAGATATCTAAGAGGCACTAAAGATTATGGCCTAGTATATGAAAAGAGGAATGATTTTGATTTGAAAGTTTATATTGATGCTGATTGGGAAGGAAACATTGATGACCAGAAAAGCACAAGTGGTGGAGCTTTCTTCTTAGGAAGCAGACTTGTAAGTTGGCTTAGCAAGAAACAAGGATGCATTTCACAATCAATAGCTGAAGCTAAATATGTCACTGCAGCTAAATATGTCACTACAGCATTGAATTGTACCAACATAGCATGGATCAAACAACTATTGGAAGGTATAAATGAAAAGGTTTCCGAGCTAGTAACTATATTTTGTGACAACATTAGTGCCATTAACATTTCAAAGAATCTGGTAATGCACTCTAAGACAAAACATATCTCTATAAAATATCATTATCTCAGAGAAGAAGTTCAAGAAAAGAATGTTATACTGGATTATATCAGTTCAAAGCAGCAAATTGCAGACATCTTCACCAAGCCACTACCTAACGACACTTTTGAGTATCTTAGAAGCAAGTTAGGGGTCCTACCCCTATCTTCTATTCATGGATAGAGTTCAGTGACATCAATTAAGTGAATCTATGGAATATTATTTGTGGATTGATGCTGATTTATGCACTTTAGGTGATTTTCTAAAGGTGTGTAGGAAATTTTGAATAGAGACCAATTGCTCTAACCAAATTCTAAATGTTACAGTGAGGCATTAACTTCATAGGAGAAGGAACCCTGAATTAGTTTCCTTTTTGGCATTGTTGTCAAAGGGGGAGAAGACTAAATGATGACTAAATGAAGTAAAGGGAGAAGACTACATTGACTAGATGGAAAAGATAATAGAAGTCCACTAAATGGGGGAGAAGACTTCAAAGAAGATTTCAGAGTGAAGAAGTTGATACAACAATCTGAATCAATTGAATCAAATCAAGTTGGTTTTATCAAGTTGATTTTGCCATCAATTCCAAAGGGGGAGATTGTTGGGATTTCAATAGAATGAAAGATTGTTGGCTTTTCAATAAGGATATTGAGAAGCTTGTTGGAGATTATTGATATAACTGAAGAAGGATGATAACTGTTCTAATAATGTTATTTTGTCATTGATGTCAAGAAATTGATTTTCTAATTCAGTATGATGTTGCCATATCTTAAGAAGTATGTTTTGATGAGTATTAAGAAGTCGGTAAGAGACACCGAAAGAATATGATAATAAAGGGGAGAAATAAGTTATTCAATGGGCAACTATTACCAAGTTAGACAATGATGAGATCATGTTGTTTTGATTGTTTTGATATCCTATATATGTTGTTTAATACTGCACTAAGTCACCGAGCAAAGGAACCTAGTTGGTAAACCCTAAGGAACCTAGTCAGTAAACCCTAAGGTTATCGATGTTAGTAAATGAAGGCAGAATGTCTACCGAGTGAAGTTCAATGTTAACCGAGTAACAACCAAGTTATAACAGATCATATTGGATGAATACGAGCATTATTTAATGAAGGACAATGATGAATTAGAGTTGATTAAATGATTGGTATGTTGTGCATGAAGTTTGTTAAGGATCTATGGCAATAGAAGATCGGTAGGAAGATCTATAGCTCAGATTGAACTACAATAACCTTGTGCAAGTTCCAAGAAAGGAATACAAGTCCAAAGGCAAGGTAAAACATTTTCAAATCAAAGAATACATTGAACCTAGTCAAGTGTGAAGATTTGATGGCTAATATTTCTCATGGGAAATGTGATCAGAGGAGATTAAGTGGTGAGAATTGTTTATAAATAAGGAATCATTGATAAACAATGTATGAAGGCAAATTGCAAGCACAATGATGCTACAGTAATATTTACCAAGCACAAAAGCTTGGAAATCTGATTGATGAATAGATTGGGAAGCCTAGCAAGCCCTACAAGGGACAAGATAAGTCTTATGACAAGATTATTTTGAGCAAATAAGAATCTTCTTTAGCATTTCAGATGCAAAGTTGTAGATATATTTTATTACTGTTATTTATTTTGTAAGTGACAGAAATCTCTTAATTGAGTGGACTTAACAGTCTTATTTGTAAATCTCTAATAAGGTGACATTCTAAATGAGTGTTTGAAATCCTTTGACAAGGTCACTTCTAACAAAGTGTAAGATCCTAACAGATCCGAGGGAAAACCCTTAACCATGTCACATCTAGCAATGTGTTTTTAATCTTTAACAGGATTTGCTTTTAACCGAGCATACTCTAGAAGAGTACATTTCTTAGTGGGTCCAAAATCCCACAGTGGTTTTTCCCTATTTGGGTTTCCATGTTAAATTTGGTGTTATATGTGTTGTGATGATATATGTTCATGAGTTTAAATGTTTTATAATTTTGTATAGTATATGTTACCAAGGATGAATCTGTTGGATATATTGAAGATTAAGTTTGTATGATTCAACCCCCCCCTCTCATGCTATTATCTATTTACTTAGAGCTTTAGTATTGGCATATGTACTTAACATGGGATATGGAAGATCAGAATGGAGACTCATCCGAATTGCTTTGGAAAAGACATCTAGGAAGTTACAAAGAATGGCTATACTACTGCCACTACTACTCAGCCTAATCCACCTAACTTAACTAAAGATGAGGAAAATGATTGTAAAGAAAGAAAAGCACTTTTGAGTGCATTAATAGATCAGCAAATCATGGGATTGTCAGATAGATCAACTACTAAAGCTATTTGGGATCATTTGGAAACACTAAATGAAGGAGATTCCACAGTCAAAATTGCAAAACTTGAAAGCTTCCATGTCAGGTATGAAAATCTTAAAATGGAAGAAGATGAAAGAATTTCTGCTTTTATGGAAAGAGTAAATGAAATTGTTTTCGGTATTCAATGTTGTGGAGGAACCTTAAGTGAAGATGAAATTGTTTCAAAATTTGTAAGAGGATTGCCACCGACATTATAAATGAATTAAGAACAGTGCCTAATACATTAGTAACTAAGGATACATTGATTGGAAAACATTTAGCTTTTGAAATTGAGGAATTTGGTCCTGTTGCTACTATAAAGACAGATTTAGCTTTCAAAGAATCAACATCATCTGCATCATCATTTGACAAATCTTATTGGAAAGCCTTTTATGCAAGAGAACTTGAGGAAAGTAGGAAAGAACTTGAAGAACTTGAAGCACTATTTGTAAGAAAAATGCCTAAAGGTCCCGTTGGAAGTAAGTATGAAGGTAAAGCACCCTTTAAATGTTTTAACTGCAATAAGATTGGTCATATGGCTTCAACATGCCCTGATAGATATGCTAGACTAAGAGAAGAAGCTAGAAGGACATACAGGCCTAATCCTGAATATCAGAGATATAGATTTAAGAAGAATAAGGACAAATCTTGTTATGTTGCTGATGAAGGAGTGACTGATGATTTTGATGAAGATTTGATAGACAATGGATGGGTTTTTGTTGCTATAACTGAAGATCAACTGGCACCTGCAGTGCAACCAGTAGAACAGGCCCTATCAACTAAAATTGAAGTAAAGGATGAATGGATCATTGATTCTAGATGCTCAAATCATATGACAGGAGACAAAAGTAAATTCTTGAACTTTCAAGAATATAATAGAGGCTTAGTAAGATTTGGAGATGACAAAGCTTGTCAGATTAAAGGTAAGGGTTCAATATCTCTAGATGGTAAGCATAACCTCGACAATGTCTACTATGTTGAAGGTTTAAAGCATAATCTTTTGAGTGTTGGTCAATTAGTTGTGAAAGGATTTCAGTTACAATATAAGAATGGAAAATGCACAATCATGAATAGAACTGGTTTAGAAATTGCAACAAGTAATCAAACTAGAGGTAATATCCTTCATTTGAATAACAGTGAAAAGACATGCTTAATTGCACATATAGATGAAAGTTGGCTATGGCATAAGAGACTCTATCATGTAAACTTTGATTGCATTGTAAAAATTAGTACAACTAAGGCAGTTAGAGATTTACCTAAAATTGTCAAACCTCACAATACAGTATGTAAGGAATGTCAATTTGGAAAATAGGTTAGAGCTAGTTTCAAAAGTATTCTTGAGAAATCTAATAATGTTCTTGATTTAATTCATATTGATTTATGTGGTCCAGCTAGAACTAAAATCTTACAAGGTGATAGATATTTCATGCTAATCATTGATAACTATTCTAGAATGTGTTGGGTTACTTTTCTTAGAGAAAAATCAGAAGCACTTGGAAAGTTTAAACTGTTCAAAGCAATGGTTGAAAATGAAACCGGTAAAAAAATCATATGTTTAAGATCAAATCAAGGAGGAGAATTCACAACCAGGGAATTTAATGCATTCTATGAAGTGAATGGAATTAAAAGATAGCTATCAATACCTCAGACACCTAAGTAGAATGGAGTTGTTGAAAGGAAAAACAAAACTATCTTGGATGCACCTAGAAGTATGTTATCTGAAGCAAATCTACCACATGTGTATTGGAGAGAAGTAGTAAGTACAGTGGTCTATACATTCAACAAAGTTCACATCAAAGGTGAAATGGGTAAGACCCCTCATGAACTATGGTTTGGTGTTACTCCTACTCTTAAATATTTCAGAATATTTGGAAGAAAATGTTACATTAGAAGAGATGAGTATATTGGAAAATTTGATCCTAGAAGTGATGAAGGAATATTTCTTGGTTATTCATCTAAGAGTAAAGCATATAGATGTTTTAACAAGAGATTGCAGAAAATTGTTGAGAGTACAAATGTAAAGATTGATGAACAATTCAGAGGAACTTCAAGGTATATAGACTCAGAACTGGTAATAGAAATTCTAATAAATGAACCTACACTGAATCCATCGGTACAGAGTGAAGATCCAGTTACACCAATATCATCTAAAAATTCCACCATGACTGAAGAACAACAACAAATAAAGACACCCCGCTATGCAAGATTGAATCATTCTAAAGATTAGATAATTGGAAACAAGTAAAAAAGGAGTTATGACAAGAGGAAGATTGGCAAATGAAGAGGGATGTCTTATTTTTCAAATTGAACCATCATTAATTAATGAGGCATGTGAAGATAAATATTGGACTAAAGCTATGGAAGAAGAATTAAAGGAAATTGAGAAAAATAGCACTTGGACATTAGTTCCCCATCCTAAAGATAAAAATGTAATTGGAACAAAATGGGTATTTAGAAACAAACTTAATGAAGATGGTAAGGTTATTAGAAATAAAGCAAGACTAGTATGTAAGGGATACTCCCAAAAGGAAGGAGTTGACTATAATGAAAACTTTGCAACGGTAGCTAGAATTAAGGTAGTTAGATTGTTTTTGGCCTTTTTAGCACATAAGAACTACAAAGTATTGTAGACACCTAAAAATGGTCAATGCTTGCAGAGTCATACTTTAACATTTGTGCATTGCCTCATTTTAGGTTTTGCGTCGCATTAAAATTTCTCCTATGATTCACACTTGATCTTTATCATTTGCAAGCATCGAGTCATTCTTCTCCATTCTTCAATCATCTCATTCTCAAATTTGGTCTTGTCAACAACAATCTTCAATCATGATTTTGATCAATCTTATCCTATCGCATCAATGTGCATGATCATTTGTCATCATTTTGGACATCGTCAATCCTAATTAGGGTTTTCTCCTCTAATCAATCTTATCATCATGCAATTGATTTGTCGTCAAATCATTGTCCTCTTATCAATCTTATCATTTTGCGATTGATTTGTCATCGATTGTCATCATTTTCAATCTTGTCATCTTGCGATCAATTTTTCATCGATCGTGGTCATTTTTAATCTTGTCATTTATTGATCATTTTCAATCTTGTGATTGATTTGTCATCGATCATCATCGTCCTTCTCAATCATGTCAATTTGGATCAATTAGTCATTGTTCCTCGTCAATTGGCGCCTATGAATTTGGTCTCTTTATCAATCTCGGTTAGTTTGTCAATCAATAAAATCATTTATCACATTGGTCATTTATCAATTCAAAATCATGATCGACATTAATTATCTTCAATCAAGACCTAATTGTCATTCTCTCATTGCTAATTCATCTTCTAGGGTTTCATGATTTAATCATTTAACCTTGTGTGTCATTTCTTCCTCTAGGATTAATAAATTATTTATTTATCCTAAGTCTTCTCCTTGCAATTAAATGTTCATTTAATTGGCTAATTATTCCTCTTTTTGTGAATTAATTAATAAATGACAAATTATTAATTAATTTAACTAATTTCTTAACTCCTATTTTTCATCAATTTCAATTTATTTTTTTTAATTTCCTAATTTCTAATTTCAATTCCCTCCTATTTCATCTCCTAATTCCATCGGAATGACATTTCAATTTGTCATAATTTGTCATAATTGACAATCAATCAATTTTGACATAGAAATTTGTCATAAATTGTCATGAATTATCAATCAATCAAATTTTGCATAGAAGGTGCATAATTTGTCATAATTTGTCATAATTGACATGTTTGATTTGCAATTTCCATTCGAATTGAATCATGCTAATTTGGTCTTTTTCTCCAATTTCTCTATAAATTGGATGAATTCCTTCTATCAAGGCTAATTAATAATCACAGAATCAAATAATCAGATAATCACTTTTTCGAGTCAATCACGCTTCAAGTACTCTTGTGCCAATGTCAATCTTGCTTTCACATTAGGTGTATGCACTTGAAGGTGAGATCCACAAACAAAGGCTATTTGGAGAAGAAAGAAGGAAAATGGAGCCACATGAAGGAGCATTCAAATCATTTGGTTTGCATATGTCTTTAATTTTGAATGTTTTGATTTCATGTCTCTATTGAGTGTGTTTTAGAATAGATCATTGCATTTTAGTTTTTGTAATTGAGCTAGATTAGTTTTTGATATTCTTTGATGATTTCCAAAATCCTAACGTACATTAATTGGTGAACCAGATGTGAACTAACCCCCTAATTATGCTTTTGAGTGCTTTTGAGATGTTTTGCAGGTCAAAAACCCAAGAAATAGGGTAATGCAGGGCATTCTAGGGACTTCTGTGTCTGTGTCAGAAATTATGCACCTATGTTAGGCATTCTGTGCTTGTGTTAAAGACATTCTACACCTGTGTCATGAGTTCTATGCCTATGTCATGAGTTCTGTGCCTATGTAAAGTCCAGAACAAAGGTAAAAAGGCAGTGTTTTGCTTAAAAATTTGTTTTGTTTTTTGCATTTTGCTTTCTGTTTTTTGGTTTTGGTACTAATTATCTATGCAGCATCTTGGCATACACATGGAAAAGACAATAAATGAAACTCCTAACATGTTTTATGCAGAATTGATAGTCAAAGAATAAACACCTCAAACTTCTAACTTGGGTTTTGTAGGTTGCCTTGGAGAAACAACTAAACTTTGTGTTTGCCATTAATGTTATAGGCACCTAGTATGATCTCTAAATAGGTTGGAATGAATCCATGTTTGTTTTGATTGTTGAGTATTGACATTAGAGTAGGAGAGTATGCTCTCATCCTTCTTAGGGTGATCAGAAATCCAGATCTTCAATACCATGCTCATGTTTGTGATTGTGTGTCACCTTTAGAGGGCCTGCCTTCCCGACCATTTGCTTTTGCAAGCAAGTGATAATCATGAGAAGGGAATGACCCAAAGTGAGTATGGCTAGAATACCTTGGCACTCTAACTCACTATAAACAAATACCTGATGAGCGAAAGCTTTGAAGGAAGCGTTACGTGGGAATTGTAGTTACTTGGGAAGTGATGACCCTTGAACTCTTTCTCATATCAACATCTAAGTAGGGCCTCAAGGTCTAAATCGTGCTTGCATGACTACATTTGTTTGGTATCTTGGTGGGCTTAATGTCTCAATCACGCTTGCATGACATCAAGGAGTAACACTTAACAGAAATCCTTACTAAACACCTTGTTTTTAGAGGCCAAAAACCCTTCTAGTTGCTTGAGAAGGACAAGTTTGGATACTTGGAAGAGATACTAAGTTCCCCATGGGGAGATTTCCATGGGGAATGATTCTTGGCTGCCCTAAGAAGTGAGTGTTGTGGAGGGGAGCCCGTGGGGTCAAGCATCCATGTATTCTCCTTGAATCCCATAATGAGTCTACCTCTCAAGTACCTACTATCCTTGCCTACCATAAGAAATGTATCAATGAGCATGATTGTCTTGAGTCTAAGTTAAAATATCTTGTCTTCTTTCCTTGTCAAAAGTTGAATTGCATCTCATTTCAAAACAAGGCAAATTGATTCAAAACAAGATTAAATACAAGAGCATTTCATCCAACAAAGTTCAAAACACCTTCAAACATGGTTGTCAAACATTCTTCAAAATCTTGTCTCAACATTCATGTCACTTAGATTTAGGTTCATCCTAGGTTTTCTTTTTGCAAGATCATTGTCAAGGTTAAGTTTCATCTAAGTCATACTCCTTTGTATACCAATAAGGGTCATCCATTTGCATATGTCCTCTTGCATTAGAGTAATATCATTGTCATACATTTGCATTTGCATACCCTAGGTCCTGTCATTAAGCTTAAGTCATTATCATATCATATTAGGATCATTTGCATAGCAATTGTCCCTTTGCATATAGTGTCAAAGCTAGGTCTTGTCATACTTGAGTAGTCCAAATCTTTGATAAACCTTAAGTCATTGTTAGGAAGTCTAGACCTTATCAAACCTTTTGTCCTTTTGTCATCAATATCATTTCGTCAAACCTAGCTTAGTATCCAAGCATATAGGGGAGACATTGTCATCTTGTCCTTTTGTCACTTGGTCCTTTTGTCCTTTGAGGTCTAGACATCATTTCAATTTCCTAAAGGTCTCTTTTAGATTTGTATTTCAAAAGTTTGTCAAAATCTTGAAAAAACACCAAAAACATAGATTGCATTTTCATCTATTTAGTTTGCATTTAGTGGCATATCCTATATTATCCTTCAAAAATTCAAAAAATAGTGCATTTGCATAAGTGACATGCTTGTTGAGACAAGGTCAAAATCTAAGAAGATGGGCGAACCAACATATCAACCCATGGACAACATAGCAAATTCGTAGTTTCAAACTAGTCAAACAGTGCAAGTTGAAGATTCATCAAACACATCATTACCACCATATGGAATGGTTCAACTTGGACCACCTTCATTATATGAACCAGTGTTTGTACCCATGAAACTAGGACATGGGAGTGTTCCACCAACACCAAAAGGAAATGCACCTTTCAATTGGAATCAACCAAACATGCAACATGACATTCAAACTCCAACATTATATGAAGAACAAACTCTTTCACAAGGATTTGGTTCAGACCAAGGCATTCAACAAGAAACAAATCCAAATGTCCAACCAGATTCTTCATCAGATTCTGATGCTTCTGATGATGTTGATATGTTCCTTCAAGATCCAAATTTAACAAAAAAGATGGATAAATTCTTGAACAAGGTCTTTAAGATGTTCTCGCAAAAATATATTAACATGATGAGTAATGTGGCTTCCTCAAATGAGCAAATTAATGTGCAAATGCAACAAGGCAGTGAGCTGTTAAGTTCCTCTTTGCATCCGAATGAAGAAAATATGCAACAAGAACTTCAACCTACCTTGATGAGTAAACGTACTTCAAAGGCGTTGACAGTGACTATTCCTCAAAAGTCACCATTTGAGACAATAAATAATCCATTATTCAACACAACACCTATAACACAAGATCAAATGAAGACCACACAAATATTGACAATGGTTCCTCAACAAGAAGTGGTTCCTCACATGCATAAAGTTGGATCAAAATCCAAGATGCAAGAAAGCTTCACGACTGGAATGCCTGATATCACCAATGTTCAAAATAATTCCACAATGCAACAAAGTTCTTATGTCCCATTAAGCTCAATATATTTGCCAAACACTATTGTGACATATCCTTCGATAATGGTGACACAAAGAGCTATGGATAGTGGTATGCACCAACAACAAATGTTGCAACAATTGAGTAATACACAAATGGGACAATTGAATATGCAAACAAACAATGCACAACAACAACAATATCACAGTCGACAGCAAATTGCAGTGCCTTCTGCTTCATTACAAATTAATGCAAACTTGCAACCATCACAATATATTGGACAAACAACATAGCAAGTTAATGCAAGTGCCATACCCCATCTTAAGAAGAAACAACAAAAACCACCTAAACAAAGTTTTTTGCAAATGATGGGATTTACACCGCGATGACAACAATTGGCACAAGGTCAGCAAATTTTGATTCGTTAGCATCAACAACAACATGTGCCTCAATATGTGCCAAGACAAACAAGTTATCATACTTCATAACTGCAATTGGTGCCTGTGCAATATCAACAACATCCTCAATTGCAATATCAACCTAGACTACAAGAAGCACAGTAACATGGTCAATATCAAGGCATGGCACAACCACAACAACAAGAGGTGTACCAAGAATAGTATATGCTAGAGACACCTAAGACAGCAATTTCAGAGTATCAACAACCGATCAAAAACATGATGTATCAACAAAGAGTACCGACCAAGATTATTAATGATGAACCTCCAAAATTTGATACAATTGCACAACAACTGGAGAAATTGCAATGACAAGTTGATGCATTAGAAACCAAAGGAACAAAGAAGCTATATACAGATCAAGATTTATGTCCTAATCCATTCGACAAGAGTTTATACATGCCTCCATTCCCTAAGCATTTTGAGGCACCAAATTTTGAGAAATATAAAGGGAATGGCAATCCAAAAGATCACATTCGAGCATTTTTCATGGCATGTACTGAAGTGAGTTATGAAGAAACATATTTAATGCGCTTATTTGCACGAAGTCTCATGGGACAAGCCATGGATTGGTATTCGCATCTGCCAGGAAATATAAAGACTTGGTCAGAACTGGCTCAAAAGTTTATATCTCACTTTGCATTCAACATCGATAGTGACGTGACTATGTCAGATTTATGCAACACCAAGCAAAAGCAAGGTGAACCATTAGTGACTTTCTTGCAATGATGGTGAAGCTTGTATAGTCGTTCTTCCCTAGATATACCTGAAGAACAACAAGTAAATCTGTTTATCCAAAATCTGGTCCCAGAAATGATGTATGAGCTCAAATTGAAAAGTCCCAGTACTATTGAGAAGATCATTAAGAAAGGGATGAACATTGAAACTACTCTTGTAGCTAAGGGAATTATTAAGCTCAATAAAGATAGTGACAACACAAATAATTCAGGGGACCGAAATAGATTTTGGTATAAAAACAAGAATGTCACTAATGATGGTGTTGTTGATGCAAGAGCGGTGAATGCAAATCAACCCCCATTCACAATCAAGAAATTGAGTGTTCCTAATATGTCAATGATGGAACAAAATCAAACACCAATGAGTAATGTTACTCAACAGCCGCAATACCAACAGCATGCTCAACAATATAATCAACAATAAAGTCAGCAACAAAGCCAACAACGCAAACCTTTCCGATCAAGAGATGGACCTCCTTGACAGTTTACGCCATTGGGAGAGCCTATTGAATTAGTAATGAAATAATTAATACAAGCAAAATTTATCAAGCTACCAAATATCAAGGCAGAACTAGCGGTAAAGCTGCATTGGTGGAATGATAATGTATATTGTGAGTACCATCGATCAAAAGGACATAAAACTACGTCATGTTTTCAATTGAAACATATGATTCAAGATTTGTTAGAACAAGGAGTAATTGAGGTAGATCCACCCAACATGACCACTAATACTGATCATACAATTTTCAAAACTCCTTTTCTTGATCATGACAAGGGTAAAGCATCCTCTTCAAACTCTACCCAAATAGCAAATTATGCAAACAGTGGTTATAACAATGTCATTAATTGTTTTTGAGCATCAAATGAGTATGTTTCCACAATACAAATAAAAGAACAAGATCCATCTTGTGCGGTCGCCACTCAACAATCCAAAATAGTCTTGAAAGGAGCTCCCGCAACTCCTCCCAAGCCAACTCATGCAAGTCAGTATAATCTCTTGGATCATCTAGGAAAGACACCTGCACAAATATCCATCCTTGAGTTGTTGAAAATGTCTCCCATGCATCGTGCAGTCCTAGATAAAGCTTTAATTGAGTCCACTATCCTGATAGACATTGATGTTGACCAGTTTCAAGCCCAAATCAGACATTTAGCTATTTCCCAAAATGTTGCATTTTCTAATGATGATATCTCACCTGATAAACTTCCTCATAATGATCCTTTACACCTTGAAGTCTTTGTCCATAATTGTAAAATCCAACGAGACTTGATAGATAGCGGAGCAGGTCTTAATATTTGTACCTTGAGAGTGGTCATTGGCCTTGGTTATATAGAAAATGACATTGATGCTTCCAGAAGAATAACCATCAAAGCATATGATGATGCTAAGCGTCCATCTAAAGGGATAATTACATTGCCTATCAAAGTCGGTCCAGTGATAGAAAACACTTTCTTGCAAGTCTTAGACCTTGATCTCCCTTACAATATGATTCTTGGTCGTCCATGGATCCATGCGATGAAAGAAGTTCCATCCACCTATCATCAATGTTTAAAATATCCCTTCAATGGAACTGAGATAACAATTTCAGGAGATCCTAATCCATTTCAATTTTGTGCTTCCCTAAAGGATTCTCTGCAATAGCAAGTTCCAATCAATAGAGAAGCCAAATCAAATAGCTATGTGGATCCTAATGAATTGTTAGATGCTGTCAAAGGAAAATTGAAGATACAGGACCAAGGATGCAGAGAATATTCAATGGATCAAACATTCCTCATCGGGAATTTACCAATATCTCCAAAATCATATGGAAAACCAAGTTTGTTGCAAAAAGAACCTAAGGTGATTATTCAATATCAGCCTCCCACTACATTTACAAGGTGGGGTGAACTTGACAAAGAAACTTTAGATGATGATGTCATAGACTGGCTTTATAAGGATCCAACCGAGACCCCACCTATCAAATTGCTAATGGAACGGTATGGCAAAGGATTTACTATGCTGCGAAAGAAAGGATATGATGGTTGTAGTGGCTTAGGCCTGGACAAGAAGGGAAGGCTAGAACCTATTATACCCAAGATGCGACCTCCAACTTTAGGGTTAGGTTTTGTACCATTGCGAATTGGATCCTCATCTACCAAAGTGACCACATGTGGAAAAGGGCGTAACTCTGATGATGAAATAACACCTGAGGATACCTGACCTGAAACCAATTCCAATGAATGGGAGTGGAGTTCTTTTTCTTCTAGCTCCTATGCCCTTGACAATATTTTCCTCAACCCTGACAATTTGCCTATGGAAGACAAACATGAAATAACTTCTCTTCCTAAAACATGTCCTCATGCTTAGATAGAGTCATTTTGGGACCCAAGCTCCAAATCAAATTCCAACAGCTCAGACAGTGATACTACGAATGTTTACATCTTTACCATCTCAGTCCTCTTCCTCCTTAAAATCGATGATGACATGCCCCTCATCTATCCCTAGCTTATCCAACATGACCAACAAGAACCACTCACATTGGATTGTTTTCAAAATGATGAAGCAATTGCAGAATTCCTTGGACTACAGGAAGGCATACCACAAGGCGATCATAAGGTAGGATTTGCTATTGATCTGGATTCCATAGCATATTTTGGGGAGTCAACTCCCTCTTCCAGTCATGAAAATAAAAAAGGAAAAGAAAAAGAAAAAAATCAAAAGAATAGGTCTTTAGTGAAAACCGTAAGGCACTCTCTGATCATACAAAAGTAAAAATAAAAGACATACTTGTGGGTGAAAACCTCTCTGAGGCACCCAAAGGTGGAAGAGTGGACATACCCCTATCAAGTCAGGACAAATCAACATTGCTTATGGAAATGACCGAGGAAATCAATTTGGGTACACCTGACAACCCTAAGGTCATTCATTTTGCTGCTTCTCTATCAAAACAGGAAAAGATAGATTTTGTCAATTTCTTTCTTGAGAAGAAGATCAGCTTTGCATGGTCCTATGCAGATATGCCTAGCCTTGATCCAGAATTAGTCCTTCATCACTTGCCATTGAAAGTAGATACCAAGCCCATCAAACAAAAACATAGAAAGATGAATCCCTAGGTGGCTCTTTTGGTCAAAGTGGAACTAAAAAAATTACTGGATGTGGGCTTTATCAGACCCATTGATTATGCAGACTAGATTTCAAATTTAGTACTAGTTAGAAAGGTAACTAGGGGCATTAGAATCTGTATAGATTTTAGGGATCTTAATCAAGCATTCCCTAAAGATGATTTTCCACTACCAAACATAGACATCATAGTTGACATGATTGCTGGATATGAGATGCTCTCGTTGATGGATGGTTTCTCCAGCTCTAACCAAATTCGTATTGCTCCTAAAGATCAACATAAGACAACATTCACCTATGCTTGGGGCACCTATTGTTGGAATGTGATGCCCTTTGGTCCTAAAAATGTAGGTGCAACATATCAAAGAGCAATGACGACAATTTTTCATGACTTCATGCATACTTTGATGGAGGACTATGTTGATGACTTACTATGCAAATATGTCACTAGAGATAGTCATCTAGCCATCCTGGGCCCTAGCTTTGACCGAATGGCAACCTACAAGCTCTGACTTAATCCAAAAAAGTGTGTCTTTGGTGTCACAGCTGGCAAATTATTAGGATACATCATTTCTCACTGAGGCATCGAAGTCGACCCGACCAAGCTTAAAGCAATAATAGATATGCCTCCTCCTTCCAACCTCCGTCAATTAAGAAGTCTGCAAGGTAAACTCCAGGCAATCCACCACTTTATAACTCAGTTGGGAGACAAATGTCATCCATTCCAGCACCTATTACATAAAGGAGTCACTTTTAAATGGGCTAAGCAATGTCAATCAGCTTTTCAAGCTCTCAAGGACTATTTGTTGTCACCACCTATCCTAATGCCTCCTATAGAAGGAAAGCCATTTATATTGTATTACTTTGCAACTGAAATGACACTAGGAGTTCTCTTGGCTCAACAGGATGAGAACAACAAAGAGCGAGCTATTTATTATATTAGCCAGAGATTAGTAGGCTATGAGCTGAACTATTCAACTATTGAACAAGCATGCTTAGCAGTGGTCTTTGCAACACAAAAACTCCGACACTATATGCTAAATCACCAAACATTGCTGGTTGTAAAAATTGATCCCTTAAAATATTTTCTTAGCAGAGCAGCTTTGATGGGTCACCTAGCCAAGTGGGTGATGATCCTCAGTGAATTTGATATCGAGTATATGGAGCGAAAGGCAATAAAAGGACAAGTCATAGCTGATCAACTTGCAGAGGCTCCTATTTATGATGATCATCCGATGTTGACAGATTTTTCGGATGAATCTGTCTTTGCTCTTACATCTTCTAATGAATGGAAGTTATATTTTGATGGGTCCCATACCAAGTTTGAGTCCAAAGTAGGCATCTTGTTTGTCACCCCTCAAGGTGATGCTATTCCCAAGTCTTACAGAATAACTTTCCATTGTACCAATAACATTGCAGAGTATGAAGCACTGGTTATAGGACTCTGAGTAGCGGTCCACTGGAACATCACGCATTTACAAGTCTATGGAGATTCTCAATTAGTCATCCGACAAGTCAATGATGACTATGAAACAAAATATGAAAAACTTATTCCCTATAAGCACATGGTAGATTTCTTCAAGACGAAATTCACAGCTATCCATTTTAGTCAAGTGCCAAGATTGCAAAACAAGTCAGCAGATGCAATGGCTACAATCACTTCCATGTTGAATATGCCTCATAATATGGACAAATGTGAATTTTTGGTTGAACAATTGCTTGTCCCTTCTTTTGACATTCTGACAGCAGATGTGATGTGCGTTCTTATTGGTCCTAACTCCCCATGGTACAATGATATATATCAATATTTGAAATCCCAAACCTTACCACCTAACCTTTCCACTAATCAATGCCGAGCCTTTATCCGATAGATGGCCAAATATGTCATCATTGTCGACACCCTTTACCATCGTTCCTTTGACCATACCCTCCTCAGGTGTTTGGATTCTAATGAAGCACAAATGGCTTTACACAAGGTTCACGATGGTATATACGGGGGCCATTTCAATGGTCTAAGCTTAGCCAAAAAGTTGATTCGTGCTGGGTATTATTGGCCCACTCTGGAAAAAGATGTTCAAGATTTTGTTAAGAAGTGCTACAAGTACCAAATCCATGGAAATTATATTCATGCACCAGCCCAAGATCTACATTCCGTCATATCTCCATGACCCTTTTCTCAGTGGGGATTGGATCTTATTTGCAAGATTCACCCAACATCTGCAAATGGACACAAGTTCATTATTATAGCTATAGAATATTTTACAAAATGGATCGAGGCTATCCCCATGACCTATATCACTGGTGTCCAAATTTCAAAATTCTTGCTGAACTATATCATATGCAGATATGGGGTACCCCTTGCCATAGTCATAGATAATGGTCGACCTTTTAAGAATAAAGATGTCAAAGAACTCTATGAAAAGTTTCATATTCAACACCATTTTTCCAGTCCATACTATCCATAGGGTAATGGTCAAGTTGAAGCATCCAATAAAACCATTATCAAGATCCTAAAAAAAGTTGTCAATGACGCTGGTCGAGATTGGCATGTACAGTTGAATCTAGCACTATGGGCCTATCGAACTTCTATCCGCACACCTACTAGCGCAACACCTTATTCCTTGGTGTATGGTGCAGAAGCTATTTTACCCTTGGAAGTGGAGATTCCTTCCTTGCATGTTTCCTTGCAACATTTGATTAATGATGAGACACACAAAGTCTCCCGGTTGCATCAGCTTGAGATGTTAGATGAGAAACATCAAACAGCCCTAACACATTTGCAAGCATATCAAAACCATCTCCGTCGCTCTTATAATAGAAAGTCAAAGGGTGACACTTCGAAGTGGGAGACCTGGTTTTAAAGGCAAACCCCAAGAATGCATAGTCTACTGACAACATCAAGGGCAAGTTTGAACCCAATTGGGTTGGGCCTTTCATAGTGACTACAGCCTATGGCTCGGGGGCATATCAGCTTGCTACTCTAGAAGGTGAACCTTTGTCCAATCCTATAAATAGCATGCACCTTCGCAAGTACTAGGCATAGTTTTCTAGTGGCACTTCTTCAAGTATGATCTTGAAAAAATACAAAAAAATGAAAAAATCAAGAAAATACAAAAAAAAAATGAAAAAAAAAAGAAAATACAAAAAAAAAAAGAAAAAATAAAGAAAATACAAAAAGATGAAAAAAATACAAAAATACAAAAAAAAAAATGAAAAACAAAGAAAAAAAGAGCAAAAGAGTAAAGAAAAATGATTCGCCCTCTAGTGAAAACCTAGCAAACAGGCACTTTGGGCAACTACCATGGTGAAAACCTAGCAATTAGGTGCCATGAGTAATGAGATCATTGCTCCGTCATCTGTCATGACTTCTAGCTATGCTTTCTCTTGGCCAGTTCATCATGCCTATCTTTGTCTTGACCCAATGTTTTGTTCTAGGCTCGTGATTGGTCAACATCATTGTCTTGCATACTCCAGTTTCTTGTACATATGTTTCGGTCTCAACCTATGTATATGTCCTTTAGGTATGCATTTGGTGCATTCCCCTTCTCATGATCAATCACTGAAAATCATAAAAATCAAATAATGTCCTGAAATAAAATTCAAAAAAATCAAATAATGTCCTGAAAAAATCATTAAAAAATTGAAAAATGTCGTGAAATAAATCAAATAATGTCCTGAAATAAAATTCAAAAAAATCAAATAATGTCCTAAAAAAATCATTAAAAAATTGAAAAGTGTCCTGAAATAATCCAAAAAAAATTGAAAAATGTCCTGCAATAAATCAAATAATGTCCTGAAAAAATCCCTAAAAATCAAATAAAGTCCTGAAAAAAAAATGAACACAAAAAATTTGTAAAACTCAAAAAGCAAAAACAATAAAACAAAAATAAATGATCCCTTTTTGCATAGACAGATTGTTGAGCATACATCCAATGACAATCAATTCAACACTGCGCTTTAATGAAATCATGCGTTAACAGATGAACTTTTTTGATCAAACCAAACATTCAAACTGATCAAAATTGTCATAACAATCAACTTCAAAATCATTTGCCCTTGTTCCTATTATCATGGGTCTTATACAGGGTGTGGTATACTCAAAACCAGACTGTGTCCTATCTTAGATGGGGTACCACATGTCCTGAAACTAGACAGCATGATCATCCTATCAACACTTTCAACTTTTGACAATGAAGATCAAGATGTTTGTTTGACTTGGTTGAGTTTGTGCATCTTATCATTTATTGATTTATCTTCGATCATGTTCCTATGTTGCTCGATGATGTCACTAAGTGATTTAGAGTGACCAAGATGGCTCATGGTCCATTTCTTTTTTTGATTGTGATTGTTGTTTGTCTGCGATGTGTCTATCTTTTGCAAAAAGGGTTGCATTTCAGCTCTGGCCTTCAATGCCATGATGCTACGCATCCATTTTGCTACATAAACACCTACAAAGTGCATTACTAAAAGCAAGTTTTTCTTCATCTCTAACTGTCCTCTGTCTCATTTCTTCTTACTAACATTTCTTCCGTTAGTTTGGATAGTTAGTTCTATCTAGTGCTTTGATCTCCACACCCATATGCTGCATCTTGCATCCATTTGGTTAGTACATTAGCATTACATCGAGTATCATATCAAACATTTTATCCATTTTATATCATAAATGCATCAAAAATACATAAAAATATATCCATACATGTTCATAAATAGTGCATAAGTCATCCATACATGAAAAACAACTATAAGTCATAACACATTGCATCCCATCATATCGATGCATATCATATTATATATCACAATAATATCGGAGTACAAAATTGGTCTGTCTATCCTAAGTATGGCCTGTATGCTGACTACATAATATCAAACTACATAATGTCATTTGTCTATCCTAAGAAGCACGTGCCTCTGTCACTGGGTGCTCCCTTTGTCCTTTTCATCCCCGCAATGTCCCTCAATCAAGCAAAATTCATCTAATTGACAATATGGGTTTTTGAGATACATACCGCTACTCCCACGTCATCCGATCGTCTATAGGTGCGTACATGTTCTTTGAGGTGATCCACCATCTCTCTGCAAATGTCCTTGTCCAGAGCAACAAATTCTCCTCTTTGGCTAGGGCAAATGGGCTCTTTTCACCCTCTTGGTCTCATTTATAGATCTTTTTCAATGCATAGATGGACATGCACCCTCTCGATCTTATATTGGTCACGGTCTTTTGCACCATCCATTGCTTGTCCTTCATGCATCTAATCTCTAATTGTCAGTCTGTTCGATCCTATCATTTTTATCGATCAATTGGCCTCTTTTCTGCATGTTTTCGGCCAATTCCTCGAGGGGGCATGCGTATGTCATTGTCAGTTGTCTGGGGCATTTTCATTATTGTTCTTTGAAACAATGCTTAAAATTGCATTGTCTCAAAGAGGGGCAAAATGTAGACACCTAAAAATGGTCAACACTTGCAGAGTCATACTTTAACATTTGTGCATTGCCTTATTTTAGGTTTTTGCATCGCATTAACATTTCTCCTATGATTCACACTCGATCTTTATCATTTGCAAGCATCGAATCATTCTTTTGCATTCTTCAATCATCTCATTCTCAAATTTGGTCTTGTCGACAACAATCTTTAGTCATGATTTTGATCAATCTTATCCTGTCACATCAATGTGCATGATCATATATCATCATTTTGGACATCGTCAATCCTAATTAGAGTTTTGTCCTCTAATCAATCTTATCATCGTGTGATCGATTTGTCATCAAATCATTGTCCTCTTATCAATCTTGTCATTTTGCAATCGATTTGTCATCGATTGTCATCATTTTCAATCTTGTCATCTTGCGATCGATTTGTCATCGATCGTGGTCATTTTTAATCTTGTCATCTATTGATCATTTTCAATCTTGTGATCAATTTGTCATCGATCATCGTCGTCCTTCTCAATCATGTCAACTTGGATCAATTAGTCATTGTTCCTCATCAATTGGCACCTATCAATTTGGTCTCTTTATCAATCTCAGTTAGTTTGTCAATCAATCAAATCATTTATCGCATTGGTCATTTATCAATTCAAAATCATGATCGACACTAATTATCTTCAATCAAGGCCTAATTGTCATTCTCTCATTGCTAATTCATCTTCTAGGGTTTCATGATTTAATCATTTAACCTTGTGTGTCATTTCTTCCTCTAGGATTAATAAATTATTTATTTATCCTAAGTCTTCTCCTTGCAATTAAATGTTCATTTAATTGGCTAATTATTCCTCTTTTTTGTGAATTAATTAATAAATGACAAATTATTAATTAATTTAACCAATTTCTTAACTCCTATTTTTCATCAATTTCAATTTATTTTTTTTAATTTCCTAATTTCTAATTTCAATTCCCTCCTATTTCATCTCCTAATTCCATGGGAATGACATTTCAATTTGTCATAATTTGTCATAATTGACAATCAATCAATTTTGACATAGAAATTTGTCATAAATTGTCATGAATTATCAATCAATCAAATTTTGCATAGAAGGTGCATAATTTGTCATAATTTGTCATAATTGACATGTTTGATTTGCATTTTCCATTCGAATTGAATCATGCTAATTTGGTCTTTTTCTCCAATTTCTCTATAAATTGGATGAATTCCTTCAATCAAGGCTAATTAATAATCACAGAATCAGATAATCAGATAATCACTTTTTCGAGTCAATCACACTTCAAGTACTCTTGTGGCAATGTCAATCTTGCTTTCACATTAGGTGTATGCACTTGAAGGTGAGATCCAAAAACAAAGGCTATTTGGAGAAGAAAGAAGGACAATGGAGCCGCATGAAGGAGCATTCAAATCGTTTGGTTTGCATATGTCTTTAATTTTGAATGTTTTGATTTCATGTCTCTATTGAGTGTGTTTTAGGATAGATCATTGCATTTTAGTTTTTGTGATTGAGGTAGATTAGTTTTTGATATGCTTTGATGATTTCCGAAATCTTAACCTACAAGTATATCAAATGGATATTAAATGTGAATTTCTAAATGGAGGTCTTGAGGAGGAAGTTTACATTGAGCAATGTGATGGATTTTCTTTAATAGATGAAAAAGATATGGTTTGCAGGTTAAAGAAAGCTTTGTATGGATTGAAGCAAGCTCCAGGAGCTTGGTATGCAAGATTGGATATGTATGTTTTGAAAATTGGTTTTTCTAAAGGTAATGTTGACAGTAACTTATACTATAAAGTAACTAATGATGACATCTTGGCTATAGAAGTTTTTGTTGATGATATAGTATTTGGAGGAGAACATGGATTGTGTAAAGACTTTTCTATCAAAATGCAGCAAGAATTTGAAATGTCTATGATTGGTGAAATAAGATTCTTTTTAGGATTGCATATCTCATAGACTGAAAAAGGTATATTCTTGAGTCAATCAAAATACTTAAGAGAGTTACTTAAGAAATTTGGGATGGAGAACTCTAAACTGGTAAGCACACCTATGACTACAAATTACAAACTATCTTTAAGAGATTAATCTATTCCTATTAATCCAACAAGGTACAAATCTATGATAGGAGGCTTACTATATTTAACACAAATAAGACCTGATATTATGAATGCAGTATGTATTGTTTCAAGATTTCAGAGTAATCCTAGAGAAAATCATGAATTAGCAGTAACAAAGATTTTTCGGTACTTACAAGGCACTACAAATCTTGGATTATGGTATCCTAGTGATGAAAACTTTGACCTATGTGCATACATAGATGCTAATTGGGTAGAAGATGTGGATGACAGAAAAAGCACCACCGATGGAGCATTCTTTCTTGGAAACAGATTAGTTTCTTGGTTGAGTAAGAAACAAAGTTGTACATCTTTATCAATAGCAGAATCAAAATATGTTGCAACAACAACTAACTCTACATAGGTACTTTGGCTTAAACAAATGTTGAAAGATTTAAAGGTAAAATGCAAGGAAACTATAACTATCTATTGTGATAAAATAGCAACAATTGATATATCTAAGAATCTGATACTACATTCTAAAACAAAACATGTTTCTATCAAACTGAATTTTGTAAGGGAAAAAGTTGAAGCAAAAGAAATAAAACTAGTTTATGTAAATACTAAAGAACAACTTGCAGATATTTTCACTAAACCTTTGCCTAAGGAGACATTTGAATATCTTAGAGAATAGCTTGGGGTCATACCCCCACTGGTAGATACTTAGAGAGTTGATGTCTATCATCAACTGACAGAATTGACAGAGATATATTTTTACTCCGGCTTTGATGAGGAAGCTACTTCTTAGGGCGAGTAGTTGTTATATTGAAATTGGTTGGTATTTTGTATGTGAATCTAACAATAGGCATTTTTTTGTTGTAACTTTGGCATTTGATGTCAAAGGGGGAGAGATATCTATGGAAAAACACATGGATTGGTACAGAAAAGCATAAGGTAACTCATATTAATCTCAAGAGGAGAGATTGCTACTTTGAGGAGATTATTGGTTTTTATACTAGGCATTTCTGTTTTGGCACTTTGATTGTTTTTCCATCTTGTGTTTCCATCAATGCCAAAGGCGGAGATTGTTGATATTTTGGTATGGTTTTGTCATTGATGTCAACACCTACTAAAACTCTAGCACTTTGGAGATCCAACAACATTCACCAGCAAGCAAGTAACTATTGCACAGTTACTGGTATATGGTACATTAGTAGGATATAATGATCACTGGCACTTGGAATGGCATGGAAGACACTTGGTAATATTGAAGACATCATGTGGACATCTTTTCCTGGAGAATTGGTTATTGGTATACTCATATTTGCATATTTTCTTTTACTAACAAATAGGTCCAAGGTTATCCAGGGTTACACCGGAAGGTATATCTTTTCTAGATCAGCATGGCAAGCTATGGAGATGATTAATTATTGTTGTAAATGCATTAAGCTGACATGTTCAATTGGTTATTGCAGAGGATATTGTATTGTTTGTAAAATGATTTTATTGTAATATCTTGTAGAAGCTGACCTACTAAAAATGGTCTTAGGTTATGGTATAAATGTAAGATCTTAAATGTAAGATCGAATGTGGAATGCAAAGAAGGTTTTTGTGAAGGTATATGCGAGATTAAGTAGAGCTATACACATAGATATCATTTGAAGGTGAAGCTAGGTTTTTGTGAAAGCATATCAGCATTACATCGGTACTGAATCCAGCATATGAAGATGCTATTTTGAGCAGTACATTCTTATTGGATTTAATCATCCAATTGTAGTCAGTGTGACTCCCATTTGTGTTTGAGCAGTGAGCTCTAGGTGCTTGGCCTTTTTGCATGTGCAGACCCTATTTATGTACACTTACTATCTGTAGTAGTATCATCTGATTATGGGTAAGGTTTCCCACTATGGTTTTTGCCCTTACAAGGTTTCCACATACAAATATTGGTGTTATGTGTTGTGGATGACTTTGTCTTTTATTTTCATGCATTAATCTTTACCAGTATTGCATTTATCTATTAAATCTGTCCACTAGTATAACAAATTGCCTCACCGGTATTTAGCAGTAAATTGTTTAAGTTGTTTTTGGTTTGTAATTATCAGACAACTGATTCACCCCCCCTCTCAATTGTCCCTAGGACCTAACACCAACTATCAATGCAACATTGGCATTCCCACTTTCATGCATCTTTTCTTTCACTTGTACATATTTTTCAGTCACTTTTGTGACATCCTAGTTTGTTGGAACCCTTATGACTTGAAACTGATCAGCGTCCTAGTCTTAGGTTAATCGATTGAGCATATTACATATCCTAAGTAATGTCAACCAAGTCATCTTTCCGTCAGTGAATCATGGTCCTCCACTCCAAGTCAGTCACCTATCTCAAGAAAAACAACATAATGGAAAACAATCACTAAATAGTTTGAGCTATGAATGAAAATTTTCTTTGTGTGTTATCTTTTATATTGGTTTTCGATTATTATCCCTCTGAGTAACTTGAGGAAGTCTATTATGACTAAGAGGAGAAATGATTGGGGGCATAATATTTTCTTTGTTTTCTGCTTGTAGGAATGATCCCGATGATTTGGAAACATATAAATTAGCTGGGTGTCTATGATAAGAGAATTCACATCAAGGTAAAATCGCCTCATATACCTCGACTCTGCTTATTTGTATGCTACAAGGAGGTCCATATCATTACTTTGTTTTTTTTGAGGGAATTTCTTTATGATGCAATTCAGGTCCCTACGAAATATGTCCAAGGATATGAATGAAAAAAGGGTCATTGCAGACAAGATAATGAATATTGCACATTGAAAAAGAAAGGAACTCTAACTTGCCTGTTGTGTTCATTATGCTTAGTGATGAATCTTAAGTATTTTATATCCAGTGACTAGGTTGTATTTTGCACATAGTTTTGAATTTCATTCTACATTTTTGTGAGTTTAGAGTGATTTCGGTATGGTAATAATCTCTTTATCTTTTGTATGAGAGCTGAAAGCATCATCATTTCTTACTCTAAGTGGTCTATTTATCATCATTTATTCGATTGAGTACTTGTGTTTTGAGATGTTTTAGCTACATACATAACATTTAATATAGCTTCATACATTTCATTATTACTCATCTGCATTCACCTTATTGCATAGAAAAATGAAAAAATTGCATTATTCATTACTTAGTTGCACATTCATTTTGCATACAAAAAGAAACAAAAATAGACATCCATAATCATTTGCATTTCATACATTCATATTGAAAAAGAGAAATGCATACATGTAGAATAAAGCATGTAAAAGACGTCTCATAAACGAATCAACACAAGTACGATGAAGTCAAATCGGATCTCGTATATATATATGATGTCAACTATAAGAGTAAAAAATGATGTTGAATGACATATACAAATTCCCATCAGAGAAAGAATCGTATAGGCTACAAAAAAATGGGTGTGTCTATAAAAAAATATATCCGAGCTACAAGAAGAATATTTAGCTCTGAGCCTCTCCCTCATCACCTAGTGGAGGAGGAGGAGCCTGATGACTGGGATCCTGTTGAGGTGCCTAAACTCCCTTAGAATGTGCCATATACTGAGAATAAGGAGTCACTTGCTGTGCTACTGGAACTGCCACCTATATGCTGCAACATAGTAGGCTGCCATGTTGTTCTCATGCAAAATGTCTTGCTGGAGGGTGTCTCACTCTGCTCTCATAACTGCAACTTGACAATCGCACTCTACTCTCAGCTCAAATACCTGCCAATCTCGCTCAACACTCAGCTCCGCAAGCTAATGGTCTCACTCTACCAACTAAGTTTGAACCACTATCAACTATGAGTGTAGCTCTGCAAGATGTACCCTCATCAACCATCCTGTGTTTGTCCCCTACTCTCTCACTGACTCTCCACCTCCATCTCCACCTCCAGTACCACCCTGCTCCTCTCGCCACTATCGGACCTATATCAGAGCTGATCGCTCCTCCTCAATCCCCCCAATCTCACTCCTACTCTCCCAAGGGATCCACACTCACCCCTCTATTGTCTGCCCTTAGCTGGAACCCTGTTGCTACTAGCACTAGGTTCACCACTTGTCCACCTCAGAGCCTCAATTCTTTGTCCCTATCCCTATCTCTAGGCTATCTCAGACCCTATCCTTGTAAATGTGCGGGAGCATCATCCTTGATATCCTCAATGCATGGCGCTTGATCACCCTGATCTATAAACCTAGGAAAAGGATGCTGCTAAAACCAATCTCTATACTGGGGCAATACCTCTGCATCTACTATGTCATCCATGTAATCCCATCTGAGGTGATGTAGACTAGTCAGCTCCTACATGGCCAAGACAAAAGATAACCTTGGAGACCATCCCTACCTCTCCTCATCTGCGTAATGCACATACGTTGTATACTCCTGCGAGATCCCTTGAGGCCGACCATATTGCATCATCACTTGAGAAATGACAAATTGCTCTACAATAGTCTGTGATCTCCCAATAAGTGGGTGTGTAACAAAAAGGTCCCTATAGACTAGCCGCCAGTCATCCCATGACTCCAAACCTCTATACGGTCTCCATACTATGGCTATCAAGTCATCAAGCTACCGTCTCCAAAAATTTGTCTTGCCTAGATGGGGCTGCATAATATAACAAGCATATCTGTATATAATCGGCTTCCTGAGCTCTCTACTATCATCTACTATCAACCAACAAATGGGAAGATGCTCCCAAGCCAAAACCTATAAAATATATACACTTGTGACCATGCTCTGACCATCTCTGTACACGATCTCATGCATCTCTCGATACATGTGAACTAGCAAGCAAGAACCACATCCAATTCTCTGAGGGGTCTCCATCAATCTCATCAACACCCTACCCCAACCACACTGAAAACCCTGCTGCTTGCTATCTGGCATCAAAAAATAGCCTATAAATCCTACTAGAACAAATGTTAGAGGAAACTCCTCACTGTATCTTCTCATCAATATGTCCCAACTAATGGAATGGGTAAAAATGTTAGGATCCCTGAAGACATGCCTCACTACGTGTAGTCCGAGAAGGTGCCTTGAATAATAATCCACCTTATCCCTAGCAAAAGGGATATAGAGGATCCTATATACATACTCGGGAGTGATAGTCAACTCCCCAATCAGTAGTTGAAATGTGTTATGCTCTGAGTGAAAATGCTCTACCAATGCTGTGAGCATTTCGTGATTAACACGGATATCTAGCAAACCAAGAAGATGAGTCAAACCACATAAATCAAATTGAGCTTGCCCAACCTTAGATAAATGTCAAACTAATTCCATAGTAGGAGGATAAACACATTTGAAGAGCACAGGAGGTAATTGAACCTGCAAAAACCCAACAACGAAGCATCAGAAAACATTCCAAATGAGCCTACAAGAGAAGCAAAACATCACACAAATCCAACTAAGTTAAATGCAAAATCAATTTTTCATGTTTAGACCTTAAAAAATTCTCATTGTCTCTCGAATGAAAAAACATAGAGAAGCAACATCTCGTATGAGTCAGGAATAGGTATCGTATGATAAAACAACCCAAAACGATAAAATATTGGACCCCACATGACAAAATGGTCTTTTTACAAACCTATTGTATGATACAAGGGTAGGGCCCAAATGACAATTCTAGTGACCCTAAATGACAAAAGAAAATATGCTAGTTACTTGTACGAGACAGGATCCTATCTCGCATGATAAAACGTGAAACCCGACCCCAAACATGCAAAAAACTTGGAAAATGAACAAAAAAATTCAAAATTGAAAACATAAAAAGGCTTAAGATAGATCACTTACTACTGGCTCATAGTTTTAGGGTCGATTATGTCTTCTCTAGCACTTGAATCAATGTTGATGAGTAGGGACCCCCATTTTCTTTGCAGAAGGCTTTCTAAATTTTCAAACTTGGAGAGTTAAAATGATTTGAAAATGACACTTTTGTCCCATATATAGCCAAAAACCTAATTTTTCAACTTGCTCTGATGGACATGAAAATTGTACCCTTAGCTAATTTGACCATTCTGATTCCATTTTCGTGATTGAAATCAAAATTCGAGATCATTTTGCTAGTCAATTTCACAATTTGGATCACTTAGCGCTCTTTTCACCAAATGCTCATTCTTTCTTCAAATTGCGCTCAACTTCAGTGCTGAATATCAATTTAAATTCTAGACATCAACTCTACAATCAACTTTGCCCTTAATTTCTTATCAATCAATGTTGATTCTTTAAAATTTCCTTAGAATCAATTTTTGCTCAAATAATCAAGTACCCTCGCTATCTTTTGATTTTGTTCCCGAGGGGGCATACTCATGACCTTATGACCTCACATCTTCAAAGTTAAGAAAATTTTCAAATCTTTATCAAAAGTTGAGCAAAAATCTTTTCAACTAAAGAAAATCAATCAAATCTTATTGTTAAAGGGGCATCTCAGCTTTATCACTTCACATCAAGTTGAGATCTCTCAATCATCTGAATCAAATCAATTGCTAGGGGCATATCAGTTTCATCACTTCAAATCAAGTTGATATTTGTCTATCATCTGAATCAATCTCTTAACATTAATCAGTTTCATCGCTTTACATCAAGCTGATTATTCATTTAAACTCAATCAAAAGTTTAAAGAGTATCTTTGATCACACTCAATCTAAGCAGGTATTCAGTATTTGTTTCTTGATGAAGCTGGATAGTTTATTCTTCACTCATCATATCTTGATCAATCAAGTTTAAGATTGATTTTTATCATCACTCACTGCATCTAAGTTCAATCAAGTTCTAGCGCAGTAAGACCCGCTTCTTGATCAATCAAGTTCAAGTTTGGTATCTTTTGTTTTTTTATCGTTCCTAAGTTCAATCAAGTTCAAAATCGTTATCACCTTAATCAGACTTCATTCAACTTTGTCACTTCAAATCAAGCTAAACACCTTGCTCTTCATCTAGTTCATGATTAATCAAGTTCAGAACTAGCATCTCCTAGACATCACACCTTCTTTGAACCAAAGTGCTACTCACACATTAATTCAAAGAGAGGCAAATGTAATACCCTAAAAATGGTCATCTAAACCATGGGCCCCTAATTTCAACAACATCACCAAGGTCCTAACCAAAGGAAATTAAATCAATCTAGAGCACATTATTAATTCTTTAATCATCAAATATCACATGGCAAATCAATTACTCAATATTAATTAAATATTTATTTAATTAATTGAATCATTCCAAGAATATAATTTTGATCAATTATCCTATTTTAATTTATTAAATATCCTTGTATATTTAATTATTTAATAAATTTGCCATTTAATCATGCAAAAGGAATTAATTTATTACAAAAGATGAATTAACTACAAAGCAAGAGTTAAATTGAAAATAAAACAAAAAGAATTGAATTGAGAGAGAAATCAAACTTGAGATATTATTTCTTTTTCTAAATTTAGAACTCGAAATCGGAAAAGCAATTAATTGAATTATTGAATTATTCTCTAAAATGGGAACTC
Organism: Cryptomeria japonica; assembly: GCF_030272615.1. Lineage (NCBI taxonomy): Eukaryota > Viridiplantae > Streptophyta > Pinopsida > Cupressales > Cupressaceae > Cryptomeria > Cryptomeria japonica. The sequence continues at coordinate 178,757,407 of NC_081414.1, forward strand.
AAAGCCTTTCAAAAAAAGAAGTTCAGTTGTATTGAAAATACCTTTTTCTTGAATAAATCAAATATATGCATGAAATTATCTATTTTTATCATATATGCATGGAATTAATTTATTATTATTTTCCAATGCAACTTAAACATCCTATCTAAATACATTTGAGTTAAGCTATAATTGGAATCTATCTCAAGGTTAACTGAACCTGATTTCTCAATTATTTTTAATTAATCCTAAATTAAGCTTTTTCCAGCATCTCTCTTGTATTTCCCTATGAATTCAGTCTTCAACTCTCATTCCAATTTACCCCAAAGATTTTTGAGAACACGCTTGGAGATTATTATCATGCTAATTTCACTCTAGAGTCATTGAAGCTCATTGTGCTTTTTAGATTACTTGCATCCATTATTTCTTGAATTGATTATTGCTTGAATTATTCATCCATCTTGCATCGATATAGTTAATATCATATAGATTAAATCCTTCGTCTTGGTGTAGTCTAGTCACTGGTATTGCTTATAAAAATCTGAGAGCAATCTTATACTCGCATCTTTCAAAAGGCATTTAGTCACATTGTTACTTTTTTTTACTTATTGATTATTGATTACTAACCATGCATATAATGACTTAATTGAAGTGTTGTGATTGCAGCTACAGACCACTTTTTCACACACACACTACTCAAAGTCAACCTAATCCACCAACCTTGGCTAAAGATAAGGAGAATGATTGCAAAGCAAGAGAAGCACTTTTGAGTGCATTGTCAGATCAGCAAATCATGCACTAATACATTTGGGGTCAAATTTCGACGGAGGTTTCCGACAGACAAGGAGCATTGTGTGGAAATTTGATTTTTTTTTTTAAATGCCCATGTTTGTCGGAATTCCGACGACCTTAGGCATTTTATTAAAAAAAAAAAACACAATGCATTTTCATTTTGAAAGCAAACCAAAGCAAGCGGTGACCATCTTGCCTTCCTGCCCCCCCCGTCGGAGCGATCTCTACACAAGCAAGGTAAGGTTTTTTTGCAATCAAAGGAACTCTTTGTTTTTCAATGAAGGGCAACTAATTTTTTTTTGCAATGAAGGGCAACTGGTGTTTTTTTGCAAATTATTCCATTTTGTGCATATCCTGTGATCTTAGAATTCCATGAAATAACATCTCTTTGAGGTATTCGATCATAAAGTTCACATGTCATATGTATGCTACCCCATTTTGCGATTTTTGTTATTGGAGCATTTGCAACTAATTTTTGAGAAAAAATGCCCTTCGATTATGCTTTGATGGATGTCCATACCTTGTTCCAAATCTCCTATTTTGGCACACGTAGGGAGGATGCTGGCAAATGTTGCATTGAGATAAACATGACTGTATTTCATGAGGATTTGAACTCAAAGCATTGGCACTATCACTTATGGCTATATTAGCTTTTTAAGAAACTTTCATAGTGCACTTCACCTATCCTAATAATGGACTATCATGAGATTCTTAAGAATGGAAATACTCCAAACATTCATGCCCTCTATGTTGTCATTATGGTTTTCAATCATTGTGACTACATGCTTTTCAAGGACCAATTAGTGTTCTTTTTTCATTGTTCTATTGTGCTTCTCAAGCTACACCAACATAGTTTTTTTTAATGGCTTTGTTTTGATAGTGATTTCTCCATGGCTTCCATTGTCTTTTTCTTGGCACATTCAATGCATTGTCATCTATCACTACTATTTATTGTCCTTTTTACATTTATTGAGGTTGTTCTCATACATGTCATTCACTTTGTCTATGAGTATATCTCAACCAATTCACTGTTGTAAGTAGAAATAAAAGATTAGTCTCATCTCTTTTACTATTTTAGACCTTCATAGTAATCTTTGCAATATATCATTTCCTTCCAATTATATGGAATAATGATTTTCTTTTTATGGAATGTGATGAAGGCTTGAGTGTGTCTTCTTGAACTCACTTATTATTAGCTCCTCTATGATTACCTTAGATCTTTGTGGCTAAGAATTGTTCTTGATGAACTTATGCTCTTTATTGATTTCTTTTACTACCATTATATTATCCTGAAAAAGGCTTGTTCAATGCTCCCTTAGCATGCATGTGCTCTCTTTGTATTGATCTAGGGCTACTTATTAATGTATCTATGGATTTCCCTTATTCACTATGTTGTGACAATCATTTGCAGATTTGGGACTATCATCTTTCATAGTTTGATGTCTTTAAGATGTGGGTACATTGCTTGACAAGAAAAGCTCAAGCATTTGTGAAGTTCAAAGAGTTTAAACCCCTTATTGAATGGTCATCCAGTTGTTCTCTAAATGCAAAATGCTCAAGTAAATGAGAAATTCAATCAAAATGGTTTATCCGCAACTAAAAGAAAATAACTAACCACTACATATATGCATCAACAAAATAGTGTTGTATAGAGACCTAATCATGCCTTCATGGATATGTAGATCAAGTTCCTACATTTTGGACAAAAGAAATTCACACAATAATATATTTGTTGAACACACCCACCACAAAGATTTGGTTATGCAATAATATATTTGTTGTTAACTTTATCATGGAGGATTTGGTTATGCTTGTTACAATCAAGGTTTGACCAAACTAATTCTTAAATATACAAATGAAGAGTGTGGTTGGTTGGTGACTAATTACTCTTTTTAACACCATTTACAAGATCATATCTAAATCAAGTGTCTCAAGAATTAAGCTACTACTAAGAAGATAGTTTGCCTAAAGCAAATGGGTTTCTTGGGTGGCTATTTATTGTAGATAACTTAGTTCCTTCATGAGAATCAATCAATTTGGAACATGTATAACTCACATTTGTGACATGTCACTAATGCAATTCCTTAGTACTTGTTTGAGTACTATCTCCTCTATTGTTTTCTATCCACTTTTGTGTCTTTCTTAGAACAAATAATAGATTAATGAGAAGGTGTAAAAGGTGGATTCATGTTAGATTCTCCCAAGGATGGATGGACTATACACTTGAAAGGTAGATGATTAAGGATGATGACAAGGTGAATTTTCCTCAGAATGGTAGGGTTGATTTTCCTAAGAACAAGTAGATTCATGTAAACTAGAGGATACAAATTTGGACAAAATAATGGAAGGAGACTAAAACTAGATAGATTCACCTAAATGGGAGTGTAGTCATCTAAGGATAGGAAAAACTCACCATTTGCATAAGAAAGATGGATCTGATAAATGATTTATGTGAAATAGATTCACCTAAGAGAAAGTAGATTCACCTAAGGATAGGTGGATTTTCCTAAAGATGAAGGGATAAGACTTAACAAAAAGAGGACTTAGGATGATGACAAGGAGGATTCATTTAAGGATATTGCATATTCACCTAAGGGATAGTGTATTCTCCCAAGAATATGGAAAAATTATTGATTGGTGGAATGACATACTAGATCAAGGAATGATACAAGGGTAGATTCACCTAAATATAAGGTAAATTCAGCTAAAAGGGTACCCATGAGATTGTGGTACTCAGTACCTATCTATGGATGGTGTATTTGGATACAAGTATGATAAAACCATGCTTGTTTATGATGAAACAAAGTCTAGATCTCTATTATAGGTCCAACATAATCTCTATTATTTGAGACACCATTTTATTAGCATATCCAATTAGGGTAATTTATGGGTTTAATTATGGATCATGTTGTCTATTTCCATGCACTATTGAACTTATTTGGATGTATTGTGATTATTTTAATTTTGAAGTTATAAATAAATTATGTGTGTACCTTAAAAAGGGTAACTCCAATTGATGTTTGGGCAGTTTATTTGAAAACTAATGGTGATTATTGCCCTATGTTATGCAATGGAGTTATTTTTACACTAAATAATTAACTAGAAAAATGAATTTGTATTGTTGTACAAGTATGATGAAACCATGCTTGTGTGTTTACATGTTTGTGCATCCTATTGAGAACCAACCTTGTTGTTGAGGAACTCAATAAATGTGGTATTAAGTAGAAGAATGGAAAACTCAAGAAGCTATGGTGACATATTGTGGTATTAGTAGGGATTAGCTCTATTGACCACACCTTTCAAAGATAGTATCCCCTAGCTCTCCTCATAGAATGGACCATTGGATGGCTCATAGTGGTATTCTATCCTACATTTATCTTGATGGCATTGCCAATAGTTGGTATGTGGTTCTTGGTACGGGTTTCCTCTTACCCTATTATCTTATTTATATCTTTGTTCCAACATGTGGAGATTGATTTTTGTCATTCTATGATGATTTTCATGTTTGCATGTGTTTTGACATTATGCAAATAGATATGATGTCACACCATACTTATGTTTTGATATAGTGTAGGTGATGGTTACATGTTGTTGATGGTAGCGATTTGGGTTCAAAGACACAATTCCACACACACACACAAATATTTGATGATGCATTTTATATTATTCCTTCTTAGTGGCAATTGGTGTTGGAAGATTTGCACACATGTAGAGAGGAACTCATGTTAGATACAATAGGTTGTGTTTGGTAACATATGAATGTGCCTCATGATTTATACATATAGCTTTGGTGTGTGACATGCATGCACATTTTTCCATAAGACACATTGCTATGTGGCATGTGCCCTATGCATGTCTTCTTTGTGAGGCATGTTGCTATCTGCAATGTGGCCCTAGGCATGTCTTCTCTATGAGGTGTATTGCCATGATATGTTAGGATTTGTAGTGTGCAGGCCACAAATGCATGCATGAGGGACTATTATTATAGTCATGTTTTTTGGGCATGTAGCCTAGGCATGTCTTCTCCATTACGTACATGGCCATGCCATGTGGGAGTTTTTGTATTCGTGCCACAAATGCACACATGAGGGACTATTATTGGAGTCATGATGAATCTTCACTCTATTTAGCCACAATTTCTACTCGTATAGTTATGTAATGTGCACTTTTAAGGATTGTGAAGTTTCCTTCAATTATTGATGATCTCTCATCTTTGTTGCATGGGCCAAAAAAATTATTTTATCTTGTTTGAATTAGTTTAATCACTATTGTGAGTTTTCTCTATTGTGTAGTTATTGTGGCTATGTTTGATTTGCTATTGGAATTGAACACATTTATTTGACTTATTATTGGTACTATTTTTTCTTTCTTTCAATATTTATCATCTTTGGTAGTTTAGTGAAACTCTTGCTATTTTTAAATGTTGCCTTCTTTATTGTGATGTGATTCCTCACCAAGATCGATGTAGATAACCTTGGATGAGTGTATATAAGGAATCAAACATTGGGAAAATTTGAGGATAGGGGTAAGTGTTTGTTGTATGGGTAGCTACAATCCACTTGTACATTCTTAGTGATTATTGATGGCTATGTCTTGGAGGCTAATCCCATTAAAAAAACAAGGGGGAAGTCATACATAATCATATGGATCCTCCCTATTTGTGTGTGGATTCAAGACCATCATTTCATATGGTTCTTGGTTACTTTGTGAGACCATGGCATCCTCTTAGACCAATATGTGAGACTTGTATTGTTATCCCTACAATGTGGATGAATAAGTGTATGTTAAAATAAATGCTTTACATTCCATATAGTTGCATATGAGTTGTTCACATTATCAGATCATGATTTAGAATATGTGAATTCTTTTATGCAAGAGAAGTCAAATGATTGATTATGAAAATGTGTTATACATTGAAGCATAATCTATAAGATGTTCTCTTCAAGAAAAAATATTTATTCTTTAATAGTGAAATGTTGACAAAATGGGGTCCTAGACTTGGAAAGTAAACTACAAACTTATACATTCACTATTTCAAAACATTTTATTGGGGAATAGTCAATATGGTTCAATTTAATTCGTCTAGGAGAGACCAGCAATATGATTAATTGTTCCATTTTGATGTGGTTGGATATGATTAGATATAATTTCATTGAAGATGTAAGAACTAAGTAAAATTATTCAAAATTGACAAGATTAAGCATAAACAGGCAAATAATAAAGCAAAAAGCTAACATAGAGGTACATATTTTGAAATAAGACTCTAAAATGAACCTAATCAGTTACCTATAGGGAAAATGAGCTTAGAGATAATCTACCTATATGGAAAGTGGTTAAATTCTACCTCTAAGTGGCTCATCTTGAGCATTGTCGGTATATGGGCATTGATGGCATATTATATATAGTTCTATCATTTTTGTGCATGCAAAATTAACAAGGCAAAATAGTATTAGTGGGATCATGATCTCATAAAAATGGTTTTGTCTTTGCATTTATGATAGCACATTAATTAGTTCCTTTCTCTTCTTTTTCATCCTTTTGGAAAGAGAATTGGAAATTGTTAGGAACGAACATCTTCCTAGGTGATTTGTTAAAATACAATGGGGAACTCAATCAAATTTTAATTCACTTCGTTTTAAGTTATTATCACAATTCATTGAATTATACTTACAAAAGGCTTATATTTCCAAGGTAAAATATTAGTATCTCTCTTGGGTGATATTAGATAGCAGGGTCTCTTGGCTTAGACAAAATCACCCTCTCATTGTATTCAAAGTAGATGTGTAGCAAAGCTAGATGCATCAATCATTAAATCATAAACAAACACAAGCTCAAAAATTGTGTTACCAAGTACGCTTGGAACCTAGCCTATAAGTAACTAGTTCATACTAGATATTGTTTGGGTATGGTATTCAATTCTATTAGAATCTACAAAATAAATATTAACCTAGAAATTAATGTAAGTGATAACATTTTTAAAATTGTTAAATATAAATGATAATAAAATCAAAATAGCATAACATAGTTGATTTCATAAGAGAGAAAATGAAAAAGTTCACAATATCTCCACTTGATATCCAAGATTTTTAATCGATGAGGATGAAGATGAGGATGAGATAGAAAACCAAAAGACAAGGAATTGTTTATCCAAGTTTCCAAATTTTTGAGGATAAGGAAAAAATCGTAATCCTATGAAAGAAGGAGAATGTGCAAGTCATTATCTCAAGTTAAAAGAAATTACTTAAGTAAACTAAAAAAACAAATGCAATATCATACTTACAATAAAACATATCCACTTGGTGAATAAAATGGTACATTGGCACACCCCCTTAAGTGCAATTGAGGTAAGAAGAAATGGGTCACAAGGTTAGGTATCCATGTTAAATATGAAATAACCCCAAACTATAAAGAGAGTGTACCCTCTCGAAGTAGAGACTAGAAAATCCATAGGACAAAACTCCATCCCAAGTGACATATGTGAAGGATAATATAGACCCACCCCATCCCCTAAAGTTGGTGCCTCCACAAAGAAGAGAGAAAAGCAATACAAAATGTTGAATGGTGAATGTTGTAGTAGGTTCATTTGCAACAAATGATGCACCTTCCTTTCACAATATGGAAATATTGAGTTGTCAAATTGTTGAATTCCCATTCAAGTGGAATGTAGAAAGGAATTTAGATGTATGGTTTTTGAAGTGACTCATGTGTCTTGATGTTGATGTTAAGTTGTGATTGTTCCATAGAAGATTTAGGGACTACAATCATTGAAGTGTGAGACCTTAATTAATGTGAAATAGAATGTGTCATGTTGCATGATATGGTGGGGATAGAACAAGTGAATTTACAATGGGAGATGATGTAACTCGATGGGCATTGTCATCAATGAGAAGACAAATATTCTCAATTGTTTCATCAATATTTGAAAGGTGAGAGTCCACAGATAGATGTGAAATGTTTAAGTAGGCCTCCCAATGAAGTGGATCTCATAGACACAAATAATCCTATATAGAGAATCATTGAGAGCCCTTGAAGAAGCAAATTTGAACTTCAATGAAGCAATACATGATGGAGGAACATCTTTCAAGAGGAAATCAAAGTCATTATGGTGTCATCTAGATCTGAAATGTGGTCTACTTTTCAAAAAAGTAAAGATGCTTGATAGGAATGTGTCCTAGTGGGGTGAATCTAGAAGACATATAATCCTATTGCAAAGAATCATGGAAAGTTCTAGAAGAAGCAACTTTTAATTCTGAAGTAGCAACATGTATAAGAGATGTTCTCATTTGTAGATGGAGTATCAAGAGGAGGATCACTAGTCCATGGACCATGTCACTGTTGTTAAATACCTATGCTTTTGTTCATAGTCACTTGGTGTAGGAATGAATTCAATGAGATAGGGTAGGAGATCCTACATAATGTTATTTTTCACTATCCCTTGTTTCGAATACAAATGGTTCTCTAAATTTATCTTGACAATAGAATGTCAGAATTTAATACCATAATCCATGATGAAAACTACCAAAAATGGAAATTTATCTTAGTTCGCAATTATAAAATGCTTTTGTATAGGCCTCTTGAAGATTAAGTACATCAAATTGAGACTTTATAAATTGAGTGTATGTATTAGCAATCTCCCAAATTGTTCAATGGTCTCCAAACCTTGTCAATTTTTTATTTTTATTTTAACTCAAATATGTATGGTATAGGCATATCATTGGTTGTGTGATTTTTTTTTCCTTAAATGCTTCTATGACCAAAGGAGACAAGTTTTAGATGAAAATGGGGTCTTATGGGCCTTTTTGACACAATGGTAGGTTCTTTAGACTTGAAAATGCCCCAAAAACTAGTCGATTGCCTTAAGTTACAAACAAATCCTTGTTTGTGAGCATGCTTCTTGATCTCCAATTTTCATGGAATGAAAGATAATATTGAATTTCTCAAGCCTTTTGGTTGCTTCAAAACCACTGAAAAAAAGCTACTTTGATCATTGAAATGTTGTAGTGACTTGGATAAAAAAAGAAAACTAAGTCTAAACTTTAGAAGTTAGTTTTTTCTTGTCAAATTGTTTTCAATTTTCAAATAATCCAAGGATGCAAGAGGAGTATATTTTGTTATGACAAGATAAAAAAAAACTTAGAATCTTTTGAAACCATTGAAACATGGGGACCCCTTCCCCCCCTCCAAAATCCCAATTTTTTCAGGATGCAATACTTAGGGAAAACATCCCCTTGATGCACCACTTAAGGATGTCCTAGGGACTCCAAGGAGTCTCTTGACCATCTTGAGGATTCCTATGAGTCTCCCATGGCCCCCAATTAGAAACTCCAATTCTAAACAAAAATGGTGAAATTATTGTGAAAATGTCATCTATATTGAAGGTTTGGCAATGCCCCCTAACCTTGATGGGGGCTCTGCCCCAAACCCTCCACAAGGGGCACTACCCATTGACCCCAAACCTCTACCCACCATTCTTATTGTTAATGCAATCGTTTCCATTTTTTTTATGTTGACTAGTTTAAACACTTAGTATGCCAAAGTTTCATCTGCAATTCTTATACTTATTCTTAGTTTGTTCCCAAAGTTACAAAACTCTACCACCATTGTTAATGTTCAAATCTCAATGCAATCATTGACATATTTTTAATGTTTACTATAAAATTTACATAGTGTGGCAAATTTTTATTTACAGTTGTTATACTTATTCTATACACATCCTTTTATAATGATTTTTTTAAGTTGTATATATACTTGCATCCCACCCTGCCCCCTTCGTCATCCCCCTGTCATCCCCAAATTTAAGCCCTTGGTATGTTAAGATATGAAAGCTCACAATAGTTTCATTTGATATGTTAATCAAGGAAAAACCTACAATATATAGCTTCCAAGATTCCAAATCCATGAGGATCATGAAGAGGTAGAAAACCAAAAAAAGAAATTGCTTATCCAAGTTTCCAAATTTGTGACAAGGAAAAAGTAGAATCTCAATCAAAGAAGGAGAATGTGCAACTCATTATCTTATTCTACCTAAGTAAAAATATTACCTAATTAAGCTTTTTAATAGTGAAATTTCACACTTAGGATAAAACATATCCAAGGTAAATAAAATATTGCATTGATAGGCTTCTTTGGTTGCTCTAAAAGTGGTGCCTTATGAATTATGTTCTTGGATACTAAAGTTTCCAAATTCTGGGCACTCTTGATAGCTTCTCGTAGAGATTGTGATTCGAAGGCTTTAACCAAACCTTTCAATGGTTTATATTGATGTGTTTTTTATGCACTATGCAACACAAAATAAAATACTAAGTATTCTATCCTCTCTTGAACAAAATCCTCCCAAGTGCTAAACTATGTGATCAAATGGGATGACTCCAAGATTCCAATAGTCAGGTCTTGACTTTATATTGTAGATAGAGTCAATTATTGTGATGTGATATCTATTGGAATCACAAGGGGGACTTACGTTTCTTGGGTCAAGACCTATCCATTCTCATGTTTCATGATTGATTTACACTCCATGATTTAGGTCATCCTTGAGAAACATCTCGACTTAGCCAAATTTTGTTTTTTGTACCCTAATTCTTTAATTTTGACCCCTTACTAGCATTGCCTTAGGTTTTATTGGAATTCTTTCTTCTCTAGCATGGGCACATTTCTAGGGTTCATTCACACAAATTGCTCTTGATGAGCAAGCTAGTATCATGACCATGACTTAAACAAAATTTTAACTTAGTCAAATTATCTCCTCCAAACTTCTACGGGTTCATCACCTTCATTCTTCATCATTTGGATGTCTTTTGTCATTGGAAGGTAATTCTTGACCACCATACCTCAATCTTGACCTATGCTACCCTAAAACCCTAGAACCTAGTCATGTTTACAATTGAGATCTTGGTGACTTGATCACTTAATATAGCTTAATCATGTAGGTCTCATCTAACTTCGACTCCAACACTTAAGAAAATCAACCCTAGCAACCAAGTACTTTGGGAAATATCTTGCAGCTTGACAACATGGGTAATGATGGAGGAATGGAAGGTGAAACCTATAGAGGTGAGAGAGAGAGATAGGGTGAGAGGAAGAGATAATGACTTGGATAGGGTAGAGAAAGAGAAGTAGAGAGGGAGACAAGAAGAGAGGGATGGAGAAAGAGACCTAGAGAGGGTAGAGAGAAGAGAGATAGTAGAGAGGGATATAGAAGAGAGATAGAAGAGAGATACCAATGTCAATCTTTTACTAAATTTTTTTTTTCTAAAAAATCAGCCTATCGTCGGAATTCCAACTCCAAAGTGTAAAATTCTGATAGAGGAGTGTCATCGGATGCACAACATCCTCGTGAAAACTCTCCTAGAGGCTATCATAGGAGAGTTCCAATGAGGATGATGTGCATTTGATGACACAACTCTATCAGAATTTTACCCTTTGGAGTTGGAATTCTGACGATAGGCGGAGATCGCGATGGTATTCTTTTGGGGTATGAGCATCCATAGTGGCTGTTGAAAAGGTTGGAGGTGATGTCAGAATTGCAATGACCAAAAGGATAGTCAGAACTTCTGACACAAAGTTTTTGATGGCTTTTTTTGTTGGTAGTGCGACAAAATTGTGTTGGAATTTCGATGATTTGCCGTCGAAATTTTGACCCAAATGTACTAGTGATGGGATTATAAGACCGATCTACTACTAAAGATATTTTGGACAAATTGGAGACATTGAATTAAGCTGATACCATAGTCAAAATTGCAAAACTAGAATGCTTCCAAGTCATGTTTGAAAATCTAAAAAATGGAAGAAGATGAAAGGATTTCTAGTTTTATGAAAAGAGTAAATGAAATTGTTTTGGGTATACAATATTGTGGAGGATCCTTAAGTGAAGATGAAACTTTTTCTAAAGTTTTAAGAGAATTTCCACCAGCATATAAAATGAAAGTAATTATTATTAATTAATTGAGAACAATGCCTAATGCATCAATATCTAGAGATACTTTGGTTGGAAAACTTTCAACTTTTGAACTTGAGGAATTTGGTCCTGTTGCTACAATTAAGATAGATTTAGCTTTTAAGCCATCATCATCATCTGCAACAACATCATCATCCAAAAAATTTGATTGGAAAGCACTCTATGCTAGAGAACTTGAAGAAATCAGAAGAGAGAATGAATAACTTGAAGAGCTTGCAACACTATTTGCAAGGAAAATGCCTAAAAGTCCTATTGGAAGTAAGTATGAAGGTAAAGCACCATTTAAATGTTTTAACTATAATAAAATTGGTCATGTGGCATCTAGGTGTCCTGATAAGCATGCAAGATTGAAAGAGGAAGATAAAAGAACATATAAAACTAACCCTGAATATTAGAGATATAGATTTAAGAAGAATAGAGACAAATCATGTTATTATGTTGATGAAGGAGTAACTAATGATTCTCATGAGGAACTTGTAGACAATGGATGAGATTTTGTTGCAATAACAAACGATCAACCAACACCTACTATTCAACCAATAGAGTAGGCCCTGGTAGCTAAAATTGAAGAAAAGGATGAATGGATCATTGATTCTGGATGTTCACATCATATGACTAATGATAAAAGTAAATTCTTAAATTTTCAGGAATACAATGGAGGTCTAGTAAGATTTGGGGATGATAAATCTTGTTTGATTAAAGGAAAAGGAACTATATCTTTTGATGGTAAGCACAATGCTGATATTGTTTACTATATTAAAGGTTTGAAGCATAATATTTTGAGTGTTTGTCAATTAGTTGAACAAGGATTTCAATTACAGTTCAAGAATGCTAAATGCAAAATCATGAACAAAACTGGTTTGGAAATTGCAACCAGTAATCAGACTAGAGGTAATATATTTCATTTGAATAACAATGAGAAAGCATGCTTGATTACACATATTGATGAAAGTTGGTTATGGAATAAGAGACTTTGTCATTAAATTTTGATTGCATTGTGAAAATCAGTACAACTAAGGCAACAAGGGATTTACCTAAGATTGTTAAACCTCACAATCTAGTATGTAATGAATCTCAATTTGGAAAGCAAGTTAGAACAACTTTTAAGAGTATTCTAGAGAAATCTAATAATGTTCTTGACTTAATTCATTCTAATTTATGTGGTCGAGCAAGAACTAGAAGTTTACAAGGAGATAGATATTTTATGCTAATCATTGATGATTATTCTAGAATGTGTTGGGTTACTTTTCTTAGGGAGAAATTAGAAGCTTTTGAGAAGTTCAAATTATTCAAAGTGATGGTAGAAAATGAAACTAGTAATTAAATGAAATGTTTGAGATCAGATCAAGGAGGTGAATTCACATCTAAGGAATTTAATACATTTTGTGAAGTGAATGGAATCAGAAGACATTTATTAGCACCTTGGACACCCTAGCAGAATGGAGTTGTGGAAAGGAAGAACATAAGTATTTTGGATGTAGCTAGAAGTATGATATCAGAAGAAAATCTACATCATGTATATTAGAGAGAAGAAGTGAATACAATGGTTTATACATTCAACAGAGTTCACATCAAAGGTGAAACCAGTAAGACCCCTCATGAACTATGGTTTAGTAATACTCCTACTCTTAAATATTTTAAAATATTTGGAAGCAAATGTTATATTAGGAGAGATGATTATATTGGAAAATTTGATCCTAGAAGTAATCAAGGAATATTTCTTGGTTATTCATCTAAGAGCAAGCCATATAGATGTTTTAATAAGAGATTGTAGAAAATTGTTGAAAGTGAAAATGTGAAGATTGATGAATAGTTTAGAGGTAATACAAGGTCAATGGACTTTGAACCGACAATAGAGATAATCACAAATGAACCTACAATGAGTAAACCAATATAGAATGTTGATCCAGTCACACCGACATCATCTGAGAATTCCACAATGACTGAAGAACAAGAGCTAGTAAATAGACCCAGGTATATAAGATTCAACCATTCTAAAAGTCAAATAATTGGGAACAAGTATCAAGGAGTTATGACAAGAGGAAGACTAGAAAATGAAGAGGTATATCTAATTTCTCAAATTGAACCAGCATCAGTTATTCAGGCATGTGAAGATAAACATTGTATTAAAGCTATGGAAGATGAATTGGAACAAATTGAAAATAATAACACATGGAGATTGGTTCCCCGACCTAAAAAAAAAAATGTAATTGGAACTAAATGGGTATTCAGAAATAAACTTAATGAAGATGGTAAGGTAATCAGAAACAAAGCAAGATTAGTGTGTAAGGGATATTCTCAAAAGGAAGGAATTGATTACAATGAAACCTTTGCACTGGTAGCTAGAATTGAGGCAGTTGGACTATTCTTAGCTTTTGCAGCACACAAGAATTATAAAGCATATCAAATGGATGTTAAATGCGCATTTCTAAATGGTGATCTTGAAGAGGAAGTTTACATTGAACAACTTGATGGATTTTCTTTGATAGATGACAAAGATATGGTTTGCAGGTTAAAGAAAGCTCCTAGAGCTTGGTATGCTAGACTGGACAAATATCTTTTGAAGCTTGGATAAACTAAAGGTAATGCTGACATTAACTTATATAACAAAGTGACTAATGATGGCATCTTGGTTATTGAAGTTTTTGTTGATATCATTTTTGGAGGAGAAGATGGATTGTGTAAAGACTTTTCTAATAATATGCAGGAAGAATTTGAAGTGTCTGTGATTGGGGAGATAAAATTCTTTTTAGGATTACAAATTTCATAGACTGATAAAGGTATATTCATAAATCAATCAAAGTACTTGAAGGAATTACTTAAGAAATTTGGCATGGAAAAATCTAAACTAGTAAGTACACCTATGACTACAACTGATAAACTATCTTTGAAGGATGAATCAACACCTGTTAATCTGACAAGGTACAAGCCTATGATTGGAGGTTTACTGTATTTCACAAAAACAAGACCTGATATTATGAATGTAGTATGTATTGTTTAAATATTTCACAGTAATCCTAAAGAAAATCATGAATCAACAATGAAAAGGATTTTCCAGTATCTACAAGGCACAACAAATCTTGGTTTATGGTATCCTAAAGATGAAAATTTTGATTTATGTTCATACATAGATGCAAATTGGGCAGGAGATGTAGATGACATAAACACCACTAGCAATGGAGAATTTTTCCTTGGTAGCAGTCTAATTTCAAAGTTGAGCAAGAAATAGAGCTATACATCTTTATCAATAGCAGAATCAGAATATGTTGCAGCAACAACTAATTGTACATAGGCATTATGGATTAAGAAAATGTTGTAGGAAATAAAGGTAAATGCAAAAAACCTATAACCATTTACAATGATAATATGGCAGCAATTGATATATCTAAGAATCCGGTATTTCACTCTAAAACTAAACATGTTTCTATCAAATTCAATTTTCTGAAAGAGAATGTTGAAGCAAAAGAAGTGAAATTGGTTTATGTGAATACTAATGAGAAGAATGCAGAGATTTTTAATAAGCCTTTGCCTAAGGAAACTTTTGAATATCTCAAGGAGCAGCTTGGAGTCATACCCTCACCGGTAGAGACTTAGACAGTTGATACTTGGCATCAAATTGATAGAATTTATAGAGAAATCTTTTTTTCGGCTTTGATGAGGAGACCTACTTCTCAGGGGGAGTAGTTGGTTAAATTGGATAAGTTGGTATTTTGTAATAAGTTGTATGAACTATTTTATCTAGTTTTTGTATAGCTTTGGCATTTGATGTCAAAGGGGGAGAGATATTTATGGAAAAACACATTATCCTTTGGGAGGGATTATTCATTGGGGGAGAGATTATTACTCTTTGTATCTATATTTTTATTTCTAGTTAATGATCTCTTTGGGAGATTATTGGTTTTTGGTTTTTGGCATTTTTGCTTTGGCACTTAGATGATTTTTCCATCTTGTGTTGCCATCAAATCCAAAGGGGGAGATTGTTTGTATTTTGGCTGTGTTGCACTGGTTTTGTCATTGATGTAAACACTTGTCAACACCTATAAGCACTTGGAGATCTTTGGTTATGTTCATCGACATGTTTAGTGACTTAAGCACAGTCACTAGTATCTAGTTCACTGACACTAAGGATGATCTGTTATCATCTGGAGATTATTTGGTTATATTGAAGACATTGTTTGGACACTTTTTTTTAGTGATTTGGTCATTGGTCTAATCGGGTTTGCATATTTGTTGTTATTGGCAAATAGGTCTAGGTTATGGATCGACAAGTGTTATCTATTCCAGATCAGCACAACACGTTATGGAGATGATTTGTTATTATTGTAAATGTATTGAGCCGACATGATGCATCACATATTGATTCATTTGTAATTTATTTAATTGTAATATTCTTTGTAAGCCGACCTACACGTTTGGTCTTAGGTTTTGGTATATATGTAAGATCTCATTTGTCAGATTCAATGAGGAAGAACAAGAAGTGGTAGAAGATTATAATAAGGTATATGCAAATATAAGTAGAGCTATACATGTAAACATCATTTTAAGTTTCAAGGAAGGTTTGGAGAAGGGAATCAGAGCTTCACCGGTACTAAATCTAGCATATGAAGATGTTATTTTAGGCAATACATTATCATTGGATTTAACCATCTAATGGTAGTCAGTGTGACTCCCATTTTGTGTTTGAGCAATGAGATCTAGGTAGTTGCCCTTTCTGCATGTACAGACCCCATATTGTACACACATACTATTTGCAGTAGTATCATCTGATTGTGGGTAATGTTTCCCACCATGGTTTTTCCCCTTACAGGGTTTCCACGTACAAATCTCTATGTTATGTGTTGTGGATATTATTTGTCTTTTTGTTTCATGCATTAAACTTTACCGGTATTGCAATTAACTATTAAACTATCTATCGACATAAAGTTTAGTTTACTAGTATTATGCATTAAGTTTGGTTAAGTTATATTTGGGTTGAAATTAATAGACAACTGATTCACCACCCCCCCCTCTTAGTTGCCTCTAGGTCCTAACAGATGTTAAGGCATCTTCACTAGATTTTTTGTAGGTAATCTATGTCCATGCTTATTGTGAGTTATGAATCTAGTGAAAATTTACTCTTCACTAATGTTTATGCCCAATTGATTTGGTTGGAAAATGTGTTCTTTGGTCTTGTATTAGATATGTCAGATCTCTTGCCCCCCGTTTCCCTTGGATTTTGGTAGGGGATTTCAATGCAATCTCCAATCCGGAGGAAAAAGGGGTGGTAATACTCGGCTTGATTCTTCTACAGGTCTCCTAAGGGATTATATTGAGCTTGTAAGGGTTTTGGATGTTAAGCCGGTTGATGAGATCTTCACTTGGAATAATAGAAGATGTGGTGAGGAGGCAATAGTTGAGAGGTTGGACATATTCTTGGTCTCTTTCTATTGGATAAGTTATAACAAAATTACTAATTCTAAGATTTGAGACTAGAAAGGGTCAGATCACTGGCCAATTAAATTTACTACTTGGGTCTCTCAAGCTTCTAAAAATTCTTCTTTCAAGTTTTAGCTTATGTGGCTTTGTGATTCCTCATTCTAGGACCTTATGGTTTAGTGGTGGTAGGAGGGAAGGAATGCCTATAGTTCTATGTTGTACTCTTTTGTCAAGCAACTTCAATATGTCAAGTGTAGGATTAAAAGATCGAACGAGTCTTGTTTTGAAAATATTTTCATGGATAAGATTCAAGCTCAATCTCGAGTGGATGGTATAAACCAGAAAATTTGAGATCAAGGCCTTTAAGAGAATTTACATAAAGAAGAGTTAGTTATTGTAAAAGAGTTGGAGGAGTGGGAGCTATAGGAGTAAATCTGTTGGAAACAAAAGTCTTGTATTGATTGGCTCCAAGAAGGTGATAGGAATTTGTAGATTTTTTACATTTCTATGAATGATAGGTGGTGTGGTAATTCTATCACTTCTCTCATATTCTATCACTTCTCCCATTTCCTCTAAGGTTTCCCTTCTATCTTCCTATAAAGACTTTTCTCAAGAGGCCATTAGATTCTTTCAAGCCCTATTTAGTGAAAATTCTCCACCTACTATTGGGGAAGATGAGTTAGTGCTAAGTTGCATTCATTCTATTATTAGTGTTGAGATGAACATGAACCTTTGTAGGCCCATCACTCTGAAAGAAGTTTAATGAGTGGTATTTGGAATGAAGTAAGGAAAATCAGCTGGCCTAGATGGCTTTCCTATTGAATTTAATCAATAATTTTGAGAGGTGGTCAAACATGATCTGTTCAAGGTGGTACACAAATCTTATAAAAACACATTGATGTTAAGGGCTTTGAATGCTACATTTATTTCTCTCATTCCTAAAAAGGAAGGGGCCAATTCTATGTATTCCTTTCATCTCATTTCTCTTTGTAATGTGATATATACAATTGTCACAAAGTTGATTGCTGAAAGGCTTAAGCCATGGCTTGCTAACCTGATTTCCAAAGAGCAGGTTGGTTTAGTTGTTGAGAGGCAAATTCTAGATGGATTTATTATAGCAATATAAGTTATACATTCCATGGATAAATCCTAGGAGAAGGCAATGTTTAGTAAGATGGATATGGCTAAGGCCCGTGATAGGGCCAATTGGGATTTTCTTCGTAAAGTGCTTGCAACTTTTTAAATTAATAGTCAATTGATTAAGTGGGTTATGAGTTGCATCACCATCCTTTCTTTTCTATTCTTATCAATGGTGAACCTACAAACCTCTTCGGAGCTTCTCGAAGTTTAAGGTAGGGTGAGTCACTTTCACCATACGTATTCATTTTAATGATTGAAGGAAAAGGAATATTTATTAAATCTCAAGTTAGGTGAGGATTGATTTAGTGTTGGAATTGGGGCTATGGTCTTCCTCCCTTCACTCATCCACAATTTGTGGATGATACAACTTTTATGGGTGTTGCTAGAATTTAAGAGGCAACAAATCATAGGAAGGCCTTACATATTTGTTTGGTAGCCTCGGGACAAGAAATTAATGAAAATAAGTCTCTTGTCTTGTTTTTTAAAACTTGTCTATATCTAGTTAAGTATTGTGAGGATTTTAAGGTTTCAAGTTGGTACAATTCCTATTGTTTATCTTGGGATACCTCTTTCTGCTCACACTTTGCCTAAAATATTTTGGTAGTATATCTTGGATAAGTTTTGTAAGAAGGTTTGTCATTGGTCTCATAGATTGATCTCAACTTTTGGGCATGTGACTCCATTGAAAAATATTATTCAAGCTCTTCCCATTGATATATTTTTTACGCAAAGTGCACCAACTAGCTTCATTAAGGAATTTGATGCTCTTTGTACATAGTTTTTTGTGGACCGGTAATCTTCTATCATTGTTCAAAGTGGAGTTTGGTTAAATGGGATTCTTCCTAGAGACCTATTCAATATTTGACCTTTTGATTATGCAAAACAAAAATGAATGGCCAGGTCTTGGCTGGTAGGCTCTTTTGGAGATGGTGTATGCAATAGGATCAATTCTAGAATAAGCTTCTCAATTGAAAGTATTTGGGGGGAGTGGATAGTAGGGATGTGCCATGGTATAGTTTGTCAGGAAATGGATCCATGATATGGAATACGCTAAAAAGAGGGGCACAAGTTGTTAAGCAATGATTGTTTTGGATCTGTAATAAAGGAGTCGATTCTTTATTTTAGTATGACTCTTGAGATGGATTCCCCTGAATTCTAACACTATTTTTGCATTTGCAGTCTATATGGGATAGTTTTTGTGAAGTTTGCTAGAGTAAAGTGGAATACTTTAAAGCAACTCAAATCTTAAGATGTGGGGTAGTGGGTAGGTGGAAATATCCTCAGGAATGGCCCCTTGGTGGGTCAGTTGGGGATCATGAGGAACTTACCAAGATTTTGAATGCAGGACTTTGTATCTCGCTGAAGGATCAAGATGTCCTTGCTTGGGATCCTTATCCAAGGGGTAAATTTTTAATGGTCTGGGGCTACAAGGAACTTGAAAAATTGACTTTTGGGAAGGAAGTTGTCCCTTGGTGAGAAAAGGTTTGGAGTCAGTTCTCTTGGCCCACATGTAATTTCTTCTTGTGGTTGGTCATGAAGAATAGATGTTTAACTTGGGAGAACCTTTGTAAAAGAGGACTTGAGGGGCATTCAGTGTGTTTCTTGTAACAGTAATGAAGAGAGTGCTCCTCATATGTTCTTCTATTGCACCTTTTCTAAGGATATTTAGCATTTTTAGTGAGGAGCTTCAAAAGAATTCTTTTGTTCATGTCAGTTCTCTATTGGAGTTCCAAAATAGCCTTGGTAGGTCCTGAGCTAAAACCTCCTTCCTTCTGGTTGCTTGGGATCTTGGGCCTTCCTTTATCATCTAGAAGTTATGGCTAGAATGAAATTATAGGATTTTCCAGTATAAGAGGATGTTTGTGCAACAAGTATGGCAGAGAGTAATTAATATGTTGGAGGAAACTTTGTGGGCAAAATGTGATCTTTCTATTAATGCAAAGCTAGAATATTTGTCTATTATAAGGAATTTGAATCTTTTGGGAGGGAGTAATAAGGATTCAGTGGTTGGAAGTAGTTTTCAAGTGAGGAGTTGACAAGTCAAATGGAAGTTTCAGCGCAATGGTAAGTGGTCTACTCCTCCCTTGGGAGTTTTCAAGATTAATATTGATAAATCTTAGAAAGGAAACCTGGGACATGTACGTATTGGAGGTATTGGTAGGGATAGTTTTGGGAATGTGATCTTCCAATTCTCTATTTATAAGGGATATCATACTAATAAATTTATGGAGGCTTTGGCAATTCTTTTTTCTCTTGAGAAAGGTTGCGCTCTTGGTTGGAGAAAGATTATTTATAAATTTGATTCCTAGATTGTTGTGGAGATGCTAAATAAGAAGAATCTAGATAGTGTGGATTGGCATCTGATAGTGGTGGGCAAAAAAAATTGAGTTTTAGGGACTCTTTGGAGTCTGTAGTCTTTTGTTACATTCCTAGAGAATGGAATAAGGCAACTCATGGTTGTGCAAAGTGAGCTTCTGAGAGAATGGATGATTGAAACATTGGGAGGAGAGGTGAGCTATCATAGGATTGTGTGATTTCTTTAGACAAAATTGTTGATGATGATATGATGTGCTAGTTGGGACTCTTTTGGGTCCCCTTTGGTCTTGGTTCTGTATTGTTCTTTTTTATTCAATATATTTTTACCCCTTTTAAAAAAAAAAACCTATGTTGAAACATATTAAATAAAATCTATTCAACTAAGCCAATATTAAAACTTAAATTCTATACAAATGTAAATTTAAAATAGCACTAGATAATATGAAAACTCTTTTTGTGGGGATGTCACACGGGTGGTCTGTGCAAAGGGCCGAGCTAGGGTTTCGAAGCCCTAGCTCATGATCAGGGGTTGTCGCAGGGGTTCCAGGGAGAGCGGCGAAGGGGCTGCAGTGCGGGGGAGTTTGGGTGGTGAGGGAAGCAGTGAAGGCTGGAGGGGTGAAGGCCGATGGTCTACATGTGGGTGCAGGCCGAGCAGCTTGCCTGTCATTCTTTTCAAACAGTAAGCAGCTGTGGGGTTGGGGGCCATGGGGGGACCTCCATCCCAAGAGTGTTGGGGAGGGATGGGGTTTTTTAGGGGTTCTTTTTTCTCTTTTGAGCCCCTTTGGGGTTTTGGACTTTGCCCTTTGGTGGCGCATGGTGAGTATTGGTGGGGATGGTTTGAAGGACACACCAGCCTTAGATTTTCAGGCAGTGGTGGGATCAAAACCCCCACTACAGGGTATGAAGACATTCAATAATAACCTATTTTCCTCATACAGGGGATCTGGTAGTGTAGGGAGTTTGCACATTTTGAAGATTAATGGTTGCTTGGAGAGATGTAGTGAGAGGCCAAAGCTGATAATTCCTCCTGAGATGATAGCAGAGGATGTCAAATATTTCTCAAAACATTCACTATATTGCAAATTTTTGGGAATGAGGGTTTCTTTACAGTTATTGGAAAACTGGGCACAAAGGACTTGGGCCCTATAGGGGGAAATGGAGATTATGCTACTGGCAAACAACTACTTCATGGTGACCTTCAACTACATGGAGGATCGAAATAGGGTCTTCAAAGGTGGTCCTTATTTTTACAACCAGGTGGGGTTGTTTATCAAACCTTGGCATGCGGGGTTTAACCCTTTGGAGGAGCTCCCGAATAGGGTGCTTGTGTGGGTTCACTTGCCACGCTTCCCTATGGAATGTTGTCAGGAAGATATGCTTCATATGCTTGCCACTCTACTTGGGAAGCCAGTGGGATCCTCTATGCAAACCTTGGTAAGAAAGGTAATGACTTTTGCATGTATCTATGTCGAAATTGATCTTAGTAAACCCTTGCCAGATGCTATAGATATGTGTGCAGGATCTTACTCTTGGGTTCAGCAGTTAGATTACGAGACTTTGACTTTCTGATGTTGGTTGTGTCATGAGTATGGTCACTTATAGCATAAGTACCCTAGATATAAACCGATGATGCGCCAACCTTAGCCATCAGAACCGAGCCAAGATAGGGCTAAAAAAGAGAAAGCTCCTATGTCTATCAAGGCTGGGGTTGCTGATGGTTTTGTCCCTGCTAGGACAAAGAATAGGAACAATGGACAAAAGAGGTCATTGTAGGAGAGGCAGGAGGAGGACACCTTCAACAGATTTGATGCTCTGAATAACTTGGGCCATCAGGAGGTTAATCCAAGGCTAACCCCTTTGGATCAAGGAGTGTCAGGAGGGGCCTTGGTGAGAACTGTTGATGTCCCTATCCAAACTCTGCAAGGGGTTGGAAGCCAGCAGATGGAGATGGATCAGCATGTAGGGGTTCATGTGGGACTCACTCTCAGGTCTGAGGTGATTGTGGTGGAAGGCTAAGGCTCTTCGATAGAGTCAAAGTTGGATCTGGTTGGGGTTAAGAGCAATAAGTCTATTGCCCATCTGGGTTTACATCAGAAAGATATTAAGAAAAACTCAACAGAGAGGAGCTCAAAGGCAGGAAGAAAGAAGGATTTGGACAAAATTAAATTGATGGGGGAGAATTTGGTTGAGTTAGGGTTGGTAAAGACTTTGGATAATCACTTTTCCAATGCTTTGAAATGATGATGATCTCTTGGCATGAGAGGGGCTTGAATAGCAGCCCTAGACAAAAAGTTGTTTAGGACTCGATTACAAATCAATCACCTGATGTCATTTTTCTTCAAGAAACTAAACTTATAGTAGACAGTATGATGGGCCTTGTGCTGAGAATGTGGATGTTGGCATTATGTGAACCGGCATGAAGACATAATGATATTGTATGTTGTCATTGATGTCAATATGAGACATGGTGTGAACCGGCACATGTGATAGGTGAAGAGAGAGAGAGGAACCGGCATATGTATGAACCGATTTATATGCCAAAGTGAAGTGGCATATTTGTTCAAGGTGAACCGGCATGTAGTTATGGGAACCAACACATGGAAGCATTATATGGCTACCGATTGGTAGGTAGCTTCCACTTTAGGGTTTCCGGTTGGAGCACCTCAAGTGACTCGATCTGTAATCTTCATGTGATGAGTTAGTAGTATGATGGAGGATAGATCGTGTTGCCATGTAAGCTCTGTGCGCATGAAGGATCTTGCATGAAGAAGACTATTCCTATCCACCTCAAGAATGTACAAAGTCTGTCAAACGGTGATAATGCATGATGGGTTATCCATTGCCATGAAATCGGTGGATAATGGACAATGGAGCATGTCTTGAGATTGATTCAAGATTGTTGCATTTAATGTGAAATGATTCAATGATCAGGATCGAACCGTTTGAATTGCTTAACCTAACAGGTTTAGGGTTTAGGGTTATTGCTACCGACTTGTATGTTTCCTATAAGATCATTGTTGTGTTTCTTTCTGAGGTTGTTGGCAAAAGTTGTGAGTGTGTATCCAAGGGAAGTGATACGTAATTCTTGCTAGACCAAAGGAGAGAAGAGATACCTACAAAGTGAATGTGCAGAAGGAAAAGAGGAGCCTAAATGGATCTGCATTAGCATTGTGAGCTGTTAATAGGTCATTGTAATTCCTATTGATCTCTAACCACTTCAAGAGTTGTAAAATCCCCTAATAGGGTAGCCTTAACTGGCTTGATTCAAAATCCCTTAAATCGGGTGGTCTTAACAGGCTTGATTCAAATCCCTTAACTGGGTAACTTGAGGCTAATGAGTTTCAAGAAGCTATAGAGCTTAGGAGATCCCTTCAGCTATTGAGTTCTTGAAATCCTCTAACAAGGTGACCCTATCGGGTTTAACCCTTAACCGGGTATCCCTTAATCGAGTGATCCGTAACAGGATCAGTTCCTAGTAGAACCTATTGTAATGTCTTTAACTGGACAAGGCTCCTAACGAAGTGGACTTCTAAAGAGTTCAAAAAGTAGCTTGTGGATATTCATCCCCACTGTGGTTTTTCCCAGTTGGGTTTCCACATGAAAAATATGTGTGTTATGTGTGATGCTTTTATCTTGTGATGCTTTGTTTTATCTGTTAAGCATATGAAGGTTCTATGTTTTATGCCTGTCTATAAAACATATTGAACTCATAGTTGTGAAGATCTAATGATTAAGTTTACCTATTGATGCATGAGAGTATAATGATATTGTAGTATTGAGCTAAGAGGGTAGCTTATTGAGTGACCGGTTCATAACTGATTAAGCTGTACTGGATGTTACCGGTCGCACTCTGTTTTACCGGTATCCCTGTTTGATAGTCATTTGGGGTATTTGCTATCAAACTGGTTTTGGACTATATTTGTGTTTGTACTAATTCAACCCCCCCCTCTCAGTACTGGTTTGGTACTAGTGGTTCATCATTGAGTTATCAATTGGTATCAAAGCACTCCAAGTCCTCTGTGTTGTAAGCTTAACCGCTTGAGGAAAAGATCCTAGTCAAATGATGAAGAGGGAAGGTCCAAAGTTTAACAGGGAAAATTTTGGTATATGGAAAGGCAGGATGAAGATATTAATCAAAAGCATGGGTGTTCAACACTAGAGTTATGTTAAAAATTTATATATTGTTCCTACCAGTACTCTCACCGATAACCAAAAGAGAGAGATACAAGAAAATTGGCAAGTCATGGAAGCCCTCATTAGTATTCTATTTGACATTGAGTTTATTGATGTTCAAGACAAGACAAATCCTAAAGAGGTATGGGATGCTCTTGAAAATATCTATGGGGGTGATGAGCAAGTAAAATAGGCTAAGGAAGAAAGCTTGATAGGAAAGTTTGAAGACATGTAGATGGTTGAAGGAGAGACCATTCAGGAGTATGGAATAAGAATCAAAACAGTTGTTGGAGAAATCAAGAGTGCAGGTGGCAAAATAGAAGATTCCATTGTGGTGAGTAAAGTCCTGAGATCCCTGTTGCCGGTCAATGCAATAAGGGTCACTAACATTCAGAAGCAAAGATCAATAGACAAGTCTAACGTGTTCTTGGACTCCATCATAGCCAAGTTGATAGCCTATGAGCTGAATAGTTTTGATGGTAGTGTTCAAAATATAGAATCAACTTTTAAAGCCTCTGTTGTACCATCCAGAAAAGGAAAAGAGGCTAGCACTAGTAGGGAACCTAGTCAGAGCAGAGAAATGAACGATGAAGAGTGTCTGATGGAATTTGAAGCTCTTCTTGCTAGGAAATTTTCAAAAGGAACTAGTAAATATAAAGGTAAGCTGCCTTTGAAATGTTTTTCCTATAACTAGATAGGACATATTGCTATGAACTGTCCTAATAGTGACAACAAGGATAAACTGGAAAGGTTCAAGAAATTCAAAGGAGGGAACTGGAGAAACTATTTTGTGGCAGTTGATGAAGGTGTCATAGATGAGGAATCAGAAGATGAAGAGAATGAAGACATTGTGTATGTTGATGTAAAGGAAGATGTGGAAGACAAGAAGGCTCTTGTCTCCCGGTTTGAAAATTCAAATGAGTAGATCATTGACAGTGGTTGTTCTCACCACATGACTAGTGACCGAAGCAAGTTTCTATCCTTAGCAGAGTATGATGGTGGTGTGGTTCACTTTGGCAATGATGCACCATGAATGGTCAAAGGCAGAGGGTCCATCTCTTTGAATGGAAAGAGTAGTGTTGACAATGTGTATTGGGTTGATGGTCTCAGACACAACCTTCTAAGTGTTGCCCAGCTAAATGACAGTGGCCTCACTCTACAATTCAAGAATGGAGTTTGCAGAATCAAAGGAAAAGATGGTAAATTGGTGGCCACTGGCATGAAGACTAAAGGTAACCTATTTCATTTGAATGTAAATATAAGTACATGTCTTATGGCTAAGCTTGATGATAGCTAGATATGGCATAGGAGACTCTGCCATGTGAACTTTGATAACATTGTGAAGGCTAGTAAGATCAAGGCAGTTAGAGGGTTGTCAGTGCTGAGCAAACTGGATAATACCTTGTGTAGAGAATGTCAATTGGGGAAAATGTCTTCCTCAACTTTTAAAGGTAAATCTTTCACTGCTGACAACTTGCTTGATCTTGTGCATACTGACTTGTGTGGTCCTATGAAAACTAGAAGTGTGCAGGGTGATAGGTACTTCATGATCCTCACTGATGACTACTCAAGAATGATGTGGGTCATATTCTTGAAAGACAAGTTTGAAGCTTTTAGGAAATTCAAAGCTTTTAGAGCATTAGTGGAGAAGGAAAGCGGTAAAAGGATCAAGTATCTCAAAACTGATCAAGGAGAAGAATTCACTTCTGGCGAATTCAACAAGTATTGTGAAGAATTTGACATCAAGAGACAGTTGTCTGCTCCCCAGACTCCATAGCAGAATGGCCTAGCAGAGAGGATTAACCGGACTATGGTTGAAGTAGCTAGAACCATGTTGATTCAAGGAAAGGTAGCTCACACCTTTTGGACAGAAGCAGTGAGCACTGCATTCTACACTATGAACCGGGTACTCATCAAAAAGGGTAAGGACAAAACTCCTTATGAGTATTGGACTGGTAAGACACCTATGGTTAATTACTTTAAGGTATTTGGTGGCAAATGTTACATCAAGAGGAGTGAACATCAAGGCAAATTTGAAGCTAAATGTGATGAGGGATTATTTCTAGGATATTCCACCAAGAGTAAAGCTTTCAAGTGCTACAACAATAGGACTTAGAGAATTATGGAAAACATCAATATAAGAGTTGATGAATCCTCTGAGAAGATTGATGAAACCGACAGTGAGCAAGTTGTAAATGAACTGGTTGCAACCTTCTGGGAACCGGTTGTTAGCCAATCAAGTACCAACAACAGTGTCCCTGAACTGGTGAATGCTGATACTGATGAAGATCAGGATGAAGAAGAAAAGCAAGAAGAACCAATTAAGACCATTCCTCGGTATGTCAAGCTGAATCATGATCCTAAGCAGATCATAGGTGATAAGGATGCAGGAATCCTTACAAGAAGAAAGATCAGAGAAAACTCATGTATGATCTCTGAATTTGAGCCTAAGTCATTCAAAGAGTCTCATAAAGATGAAGACTGGATCAAGGCAATGGAAGAAGAACTTGACTAGATAGAGAAAAATGCTACATGGTCCTTGGTACCCAAACCAGAGCATAAAAATGTCATTGGCACCAAATGGGTGTTCAGAAATAAGTTGAATGAGGATGGCACAGTGATTAGGAATAAAGCTAGGTTGGTATGCAAAGGATATGCTCAAGAAGAAGGAGAAGACTATGGGGAAACCTTTGCTCCTATAGCCAGATTGGAAGGAGTTTGTATGCTTCTTGCATATGCAGCTTTTAAGAGGTTCAAGGTATATCAAATGGATGTTAAATTTGCATTCCTAAATGGTGTACTTCAAGAGGAGGTGTATATTGAGCAACCAGATGGGTTTGCTCTATCTGAAGACAGTGACATGGTATGTAGGCTACATAAAGCATTATATGGTCTAAAGAAAGCACCAAGGGCATGGTATGAGCACCTACATTCCCATCTTGTGAAGATTGGATTTGAGAGAACAAGTGAAGATAGCAATATCTACTTGAATTTTGAAGGAGACCAAATCTTGATCTTTGAAGTTTCTGTTGATGACATCATCTTTGGAGGAGATGACAAGATGAGTCATGAGTTTGTTGATGAGATTAAGAAAGAGTTTAAGATGTCAGTCATAGGGGAGATTAAGTTCTTCATTGGACTGCAGATCCAACAAATGGAAGATGGAATCTTCATCACTCAGTTCAAATATGTCAAAGATGTGTTGAAGACTTTTGGCATGGAAGATAGCAAACTGGTTGGTACACCGATCGTGATCGATTGCAAATTGACAAAAGAGGATGATTCTACACTGGTTGATGAGAAGGAATACCTATCAATGATCGGTAAGTTGCATTATGTAGTGCATAGCAGATTGGATATTGCACATGTAGTTGGTATTACTACAAGGTTCTAGAAGAGTCCAAGAGAATCTCACTTGATTGCAATCAAGCGGATTCTTAGGTATCTGAAGGGAATAGTTGCCTACGGATTGTGGTACCCATACAACAATAATTTTAATCTGAAAGTGTTCAAAGATGCTGATTGGGCAGGTAATGTGGATGACCGGAAAAGCACAACCGATGGTGCATTCTTTCTTAGTGGTAGACTGGTCTCATGGATGAGTTAAAAGAAGAGTTGTATCTCTCAGTCTATAGCAGAAGCGGAGTATGTTACAGCTTTCATGAACTGCACTCAGACAATTTGGATGAAGCATGTACTGGAAGGCTTCAAGATCCCTGTATCTGAACCAATAAGTATATTCTGTGATAACATAAGTGCTATCAATATATCAAAGAATCCGGTTTTACATTCTAGAACCAAGCATTTTGAGCTTAAGTATCATTTCTTGAGGGAAAAGGTTTAGAATAAAGAGATTGCACTGGAGCATGTGTCTAGTAAGGAGCAGTTAGTAGACATATTCACCAAGCCTCTCCCAAAGACAACATTTGTGCATTTGAGAGGTGAATTAGGGGTATTGCCCCTTCAGGAGGTGAACTAAAAGTGATTGTTCCACATCAGTCAGGTACTGGAAAGACAAATTTTGGTTGATTGATGTGTTGAAGGATGCTACTCCTCAGGGGGAGCAGCATAATGGAACAAAGATGATTGTACCTCCACTATGACATTGTTGTTAAAGGGGGAGCATGAGAGAAGAAAAAAGATATCTGCAACAAATGGAGAGAAGATGTGAAGCAGAGAAGATATCTTTTGTATATTGCCATCAATACCAAAGGGAGAGATTGTTGGCATTATGTGAATCGGCATGAAGACATAATGATATTGTATGTTGTCATTGATATCAATATGAGACATGGTGTGAACCAACACATGTGATAGGTGAAGAGAGAGAGGAAC
Source organism: Cryptomeria japonica (assembly GCF_030272615.1). Classification (NCBI taxonomy): domain Eukaryota; kingdom Viridiplantae; phylum Streptophyta; class Pinopsida; order Cupressales; family Cupressaceae; genus Cryptomeria; species Cryptomeria japonica. The sequence goes on from NC_081414.1 coordinate 178,786,511, forward strand.
CGGCATATGTATGAACCAGTTTATATGCCAAAGTGAAGTGGCATATTTGTTCAAGGTGAACCGACACGTGGAAGCATTGTATGGCTACCAATTGGTAGGTAGCTTCCACTTCAGAGTTTCCGATTGGAGCACCTCAAGTGACTCAATCGGTAATCTTCATGTGATGAGTTAGCAGGTATGATGGAGGATAGATCATGTTGCCACGTAAGCTCTATGCGCGTGAAGGATCTTGCATGAAGAAGACTATTCCTATCCACCTTGGGAATGTGCGAAGTTTGTCAAACAGTGATAACACGTGATGGGTTATCTATCACCATGAAATCGGTGGATAATGGATGATGGAGAATGTCTTGAGATCGATTCAAGTTTTTTGCATTTAATACAGTATGATTCAACGGTCGAGATCGAACCATTTGAATTTCTTAACCTAACAGGTTTAGGGTTTATGGTTTTTGCTACTGACCTATATGTTTCCTATAAGGTCTATGTTATGTTTCTTTCTGAGGTTGTTGGCAAAAGTTGTGAGTGTGTATCCAAGGGAAGTGATACGTAATTCTTGCCTAACCAAAGGAGAGAAGAGATACCTGCAAAGTGAATGTGCAGAAGGAAAAGAGGAGCCTAAACAGATCTGCATTAGCATTTAGTGTTGTTAACAAATCATTGCAATTCCTGTTGATCTATAACCACTTCAACAGTTATAAAATCCTGTAACAGGGTAGCCTTAATTGGCTTGATTCAAAATCTGTTAAATCAGGTGGTCCTAATAGGCTTGATTCAAATCCCTTAACCAGATAACTCAAGGTTAATGATTTTCGAGAAGCTATAGAGCTTAGGAGATCCCTTCAGCAATTGAGTTCTTGAAATCCTCTAACAAGGTGACCCTATCAGGTTTAACCCTTAACTGGGTATCCCTTAACCGGGTGATCCCTAACAAGATCGGTTCCTAGCAGAACCTATTGTAATGTCTTTAACCGGACAAGGCTCCTAACAGAGTGGACTTCTAAAGAGTTCAACAAGTAGCTTGCGGGTATTCATCCCCACCATGGTTTTCCCCAGTTGGGTTTCCATGTGAAAAATATGTGTGTTATGTGTGATGCTTTTATCTTGTGATGGTTTGTTTTATCTATTAAGCATATGAAGGTTCTATGTTTTATGCCTGTCTATAAAAAATATTGAACTCACAGTTGTGAAGATCTAATGATTAAGTTTACCTATTCATTCATGAGAGTATAATGATACTATAGTATTGAGCTAAGAGGGTAGCTTATTGAGTGACCAGTTCATGACTGATTGAGCTGTACTGGATGTTACCCGTTGCACTTTGTTTTACCAGTATCCCTGTTTTACAGTCATTTGGGGTATTTGCTATCAAACTGGTTTTGGACTGTATTTGTGTTTGTACTGATTCATCCCCCCCTCTGAGTATCGGTTTGGTATTAGTGGTTCATCATTGAGTTATCAGTGGAATCGAGGAGAATGTCAATGTGTTGGGACAGTAGGATCCTTTAGAGGGGTGGCCTGTATTTGGAACCCCTTAAGGATCTGCCCTATCTAATGGGTTGCCTCCTGATTGTTTTCATCCACGGTGATCTCTAGTGTTGAGACTGGGGAATTCATTTTGTTTTCTAACATCTATGCCCCCACTGATCTTCTGGGTAAGCAACACTTATGGTCTCATATTTCTGGTATGTGAAAGCTGGCCCCTTATCACCCTTGGATTATAGCAGGAGACTTCAATGCCATCCTTGAGCAGAGTGAGAAGAAGGGGGGGTGATGAGGTTGGAACCTTCTTCCTTCCACTTTCAGGATAATATTTCCATGCTCCAGCTTGTTGACATTAAGCCTGGTAATGGTTGTTTCACCTAGAATAACAGGAGGGTGGGAGAGGATTGGATTGCAGAGAGGTTGGATCAGTTCCTAATTTCTAGGTTTTGGATTGGAGGGGGATGGTCCACAAGTTCGAAGATTCTTGACTGGAGAGGATCAAATCATTGGCCCATCAAGCTGGTATCTTCTCTAGCTAGGGTTGCTCGCTCACCTTCATTTAAATTCCAACTTATGTGGCTTCGAGATCCCTCTTTGCAGGCTCTTGTAGCTGAGTGGTTGAGGAAAGGGAGGCCGACTTTTGGCACTGCCATGTACTCTTTTGCCAAACAACTACAATTTGTTAAGTTTCAGCTCAAACGGTGGAACTATTAGGGTTTCGGGAACATCTTTCATGCCAAAAAAGCTGCTCACATGGTGCTGAATGGGATCACCAGCATAATCAGAGAGCAAGGTTTGTCAGAGGAATTACTTAAGGCTGAAGCTAAGGTGGTCAAGGAGGTAGAGGAGTGGGAACTAAGGGAAGAAATTTACTAAAAGCATAGAGCTTTCTTCTTCAACTCAGTAAAAGCTAGAAGGAATGGAAACTCCATCCCTACTCTGGTTAATGATAGAGGAGAGCAGTTCTTATCCTTGCCAGAGATATCTAGGGAGGTGTCTCAATTTTTCCGGTCCCTCTTTAGGGAGGATCCCTAGGGGGAAACAAGGGAGGAGAACCAAGTTCTCACTTGCATTCCTTCTCTTGTCTTAGGGGAGACGAATGAGTAGCTTTTGGGTCCTATTTTGTTGGAAAAACTTGAGAGGATTGTCTTTCAGATGAGGAAAGGAAAATCTCCAGGACTGGATGGGTTCCTAGTTGAATTCTTTCAAGAATTCTAGGATATCATCAAGCTGGATTTGCTGGAGGTGGTTCAGGAATCTCAGAGGAACAAGCAGATGCTTAGGGCGCTGAATGCGACCTTTATTGTTCTTATCCCCAAGTGTGAGGGGGCTGTCCGGTTAGGCTAGCTTTGCCCCATCTCTCACTGCAATGTGATTTATAAAATCATCTCTAAGTTGATAGCAGATAGATTGAAGAAGTGCTTGGGGAAGGTTATCTCTAAGGAACAGAGTGGATTTGTGGAAGGGTGTCAAATCTTGGATGGGGTGGCCATTGCGACGGAGACCATTCACTCTATGGCTACCTCCAAGGAAAAAGATATGTTTATCAAGATGGATATGGCTAAGGCATATGACAGAGTCAGATGGTCCTTCCTCCAGAAGATCCTAAAGGCGTTTGGGTTTGCAGACGAGTGGATCCAGTGGGTTATGAGTTATGTTACAACTACTTCTTTCTCGATGCTTATCAATGGAGATCATACTGAGCTTTTTTCTGCTTCTAGGGGTCTTCGTCAAGGAGACCCACTCTCCCCTTATTTATTCATTCTCATGGCGGAGGGTCTAGGGAGGCTAATTAAACATAATGTGGGACAGGGTATTATTTAGGGTTGGAAATGGGGTAATGAATTGCAACCGTAGTCCCATTTGCAGTTTGTGGATGACACGACTCTTATGGGGCTTGCTTGAATCAGAGAAGCTAATAATCTACGTAAGGTCTTGGATGTTTATCTTGTGGCATCAGGCCAACTAATCAACAAGGACAAGTCTTCTATCATCTTCCTCAACACTCCTGAAATTATTCAAAGGAGGATTGCTCTTATTCTGAGATTCCATGTTGGTTCCCTTCCATTGAACTATTTGGGTATTCCTATATCCACTGGTAAACCTCCTAGGGACTCGTGGTAGGGTATCTTGGATAAATTCCACTTGAAGGTTGAACACTAGACTCATAGATGGCTATCTTTTGCTGGGAGGACTCAGCTGATTCAGTCGGTGGTTCAGGCACTTCCGATCTATCGGTGTATGCTTCAAGTGGCTCCTAAGTGGTTCTTGAAGGGGTTGGATTCTTTGGCTAGGAAATTCTTATGGGCAGGTAATCTCTCCTCTTCCAAATGGAGCATGGTCAATTAGGACTTGGTTTATAGCCTGAAGCAGTCTGGGGGGCTTGGGTTAGATAGTCTGTTCTATTTGGGGAGGCATTGGTGATTAAATTGTATTGGAGGTGGTTTGTAGAGCAAGATCTGAATTGGGCTAGAATCCTGGCCAACAAGTATATGCAGAGGGTCCCGATGGAGGAAATCCCTAGATATCCTCTAGAGGGCAAGGGCTCTCTAATCTGGAATACTCTCAAGAGAGGGGCTTCTCTCATTAAGCCAGGACTCTTCTAGATTTGTAGGAGGGAGGAAGCAGTTCTCTTCTGGAAAGACTCTTGGGACGGATATCCTCCCATTCTTGATCAGTTCCCCAACCTTGGGAACTTTTGCCAAAGGTTTTTGGAGGTTGGATGGTCAAGGGTGAGTGACTTCAAGACTGTCTATAGGTGTGGGTGGCTAGATTTGGAGAGGTGGAAGACTCCTGATGAGTGGTCGGTTGTTGGGACAGAGGAAGAATGTGCAGAGCTATAGGGCATTTTGGTGAATAGACGATGCAGCTCCCTTAAGGGTAGGGATGGGTTGGCTTGGTCTCCAAACCCTAAGGGAGTGTTCACGGTGGCTAGCGGATACCAAGAATTGTTATACTAGAGATTTGAGGGAAGAGAGGTGAATTGGTGGAAGCAAGTATGGAGTAATGTGTCTTGGCCGAAGTGTAATTGCTTTGTTTGGACTTTGGCTTTGAAAAGATGTCTTACTTGAGACAATATCCGCAAGCGTGGATTTTTAGGGGCCCTCTATCTGTGTTCTGTGTGGTAATGGGGAGGAAGATTTCTCACATCTGTTCTTTAGATGCCCTTTCTCTATGCTTATTTGGCATTATTGGTGGGGGGTCTGGAAGCATCTTTGTATCCACGCAGATTCTCTAGTGGAGTTCTAGAGTAGTTTGGGTAGACCTCCTATCCTGTCCTCCTTCCTCCAAACTGTCTGGTTTATTTGGCTTGTTTTCATTCTGTGGCAGATTTGGCTCGAGAGGAATAGGAGGATTTTTCGTGAGGTTAGATTGTTTGTTCAACAAGTTTGGAATAGGATCATTGCAATGATCCAGGAGACTGTGGAAGCGAAATGTGAGGTGAATTTTCCTTTGGGTAGAGAGGAGGCTGACATTCTAAGTAGGTTGGGTTTGCAGGAGTTGTCTCTAGCCTCAGCGTGCACCAGGAGAGGTAGATGGGCCATGAAGAAGGTGCGGAGCGGGGGGAGGTGGATACCCCCTCAGGATGATTTTATAAAGATTAACACTCATGGATCATCTAGGGGTAACCCAGGCCTAGCTGGAGTTGGTAGTGTTGGCAAGAATAGCAGGGGGGAGGTGGTTTTCCTCTTTTTGGTGCATAAAGGGAGACAGTCTAACAACTATATGGAGGGATTGATGCTTCTCTATGCCCTTGAGCATGCTTGGGAGTTGGGACAAAGGAAGGTGATTTGTGAGTCGGATTCACAGATAATGATTAACTTAGTGACTGAGCAAAGGGTGAGTGAGATTCAATGGCAATTGGCAGGGGCGGTTCAGCAGATTCTCCAAATTAGCTCTTTAATGGAACAAGTGTCTTTCGTCCACTTATCTTGGGAATGGAATAGAGCAACTGACTGTTTGGCCAAGTGGGCCTCAGAACAAGATGGGGACTGGAAAGTTGATGGTTGGGAGAATCTTTTCGGGGATTACTGTCAAGATGTGCAGAAGATATTTAAGGAGGACATGGATGGTTTTGAAGTTGGTTAATCGGGGGCTAGTCTGATGGTCCTCTTCTAGAGCTTTGGGGCTCCGGGTCTCTTTGTAATTCTGGATTCTGTGTTTCAATAAAAATTTTACCCTTTTATTCAAAAAAAAAAAAAGGATAACACTAAAATTATGTTGAAGCATATTAAACAAAATCTACTCATACTAAGCCAATAAACAAAATTAAATTCAATAATAAGAATTAAATTCTATACAAATGTAAATTATTACGCCGAAGGGGTACCCTATATGAAAAATATGGGTTAACTTTGCAGGTCGACGACTCACAACGTGCAACAAGCGTGCAAGACGATTGGAAAGTAGTTGACCGTTAGATTTCTCGTCTGTTTTCCCTCCCTCGTTCGTTGTCATTTTTCCTTTCCCGGCATTTAGGAATTCTGAGCAGAGCATCACCAATTCGGTGTAATTTAGGCATCTTCCACCATCCGCGAAGACTGCCCGATTTTGATTCCTAGCTGGCGATGGCGCATCTCCTGCAATTGCTTCCACCATTCCTGATTCTGATTTCTCCAAACATAAAATGATTTCCCTGAGGATGCCCTCCGTATCTCTAGCAATTTTCTCCTCCACTTCCACCTTCATTACTTTCTCACCTTCTGCAGCCGTGCCGATCTCTTCTGCTCCACAGATCTTGCCATCCATGGCACCGCCTGTAATTTCTCCTTGTCAATTTCTTTCAAGACAATTACACTCTTAACTCTTCACACAATGTAGATCAAGTACAAAATGGAATTTGTTTGCCTATACCGCTGTATATTGGAAGGTGATTATGGTGGTTAGTAGAATCTTTTGTCTTTCATCATGGCGACTGATTGCAACAGATTGAAGATATGTAAGGCTTGGGAAAATATGTTTTCAAATTCATTCTTCCAGAGCTTCAAATTCCACTCTCTAGTCCTTTCTCAAAGTCATGGATGACAAGCGCTTAACTTTTTTGGTAAATCTATGGCTATTAACACTGGGTTTTTTTTTTCTTCTTATTTTTCTTTACATAATATTTTTTTTGAAAAACATTCCGGTAAATAGGAGGTACCTTCCCTACATGCAAAGAAAATTCAGTCAGATAGATGCAGATATGTTATTGTGGAGGGCCCAAGTGGGTACTTTTGGGAGAGCATACTATGTTTTTGTGGCACTTCTCCATCTTTCAAAACTGGTTGGGAAAAATTTGTTTCATATCATTCAATCCAAGATGGAGATATTATTGTTTTCAGAAATATGGGAGAGAGACTGTTTATTGTTCAAATATTCCATCCCAGTGGATATGAAAAGAAATTAACACAAGCACTTTTCAAATTACTATTTTAATAAATATTTGAATTTTAAAAATATTTAGAATTTTTATTTGATTACAACGAGCAAGTAAATGGTGTGAATGTTACCATCACTGTTGACTGTTGCACCATCATGATTGACTGTATTTTTGTAAAAAAAAATTACCGTATTTTGTTGTACATTTTAGTTGTAGGTGATTTCATCCACAATGTAGGGGAAGAGCACCAGTAGTTGAGCATGTACCAATTGTTGTGAGGGTTGTTGATATCTTTTGTTCCACAAAATGAACAAATAAAATCTATTGTTTGAAACATAAAATATCAATTTTTGTTAGGAAATGTACCAGTAGTTGTTAGGAAATGTACTAATAGTTTTTAGGAAATGTACTAATATTGTAAAAAGTAACCAATCATGTGATGCCATATCAGCTGCACAATTATTGGGGCCTCTTTTGCACGCCTATTGGTGTCAAATTTTTTTGGGCTGTTTTGGACACATTGGCAAAAAGCATGCTGATGTGGCACCATACTTGATGATGTGGTGTTGAAAGCTTAGTTATAAGCAAGGGACTTGCCAAGTAAGCCACTGTAAAAATTTGGGAGTGATTTGAAATTTCCACATAGGATTTTGAGAAGCATGAAGTTAGGGTGCTCAACTACTGGTGCTCTTCCCCTAGTAGGTAAACAATTGTATTGTAGGTACAGTAACAAACATAACAAAATATAAAGGAAATAAGATGGAGCAATACACAAAAAATACACAGCTCTTGTATCGAAAGAAAAACAGAACTCCTTGTTCTCATATTAGCAAGTCGAAGCTCCCTCTTGATAAATATTTAATAAAGCAAGAATATATTTTAAGAATTGAAAGTATTCTTAAAAAAGGGCATTAAAATGATTTATGAACCATAGTAAATAATAGTTAGATATTTGATGCAATATTTCAAATATTATATCAATTTGAAATTATAAAAAATAAAAATAATTGTAATTTAGTTATATATAATTTGTTGGTTCTATAAAATAAAAAGTATATAATTTTTAATATTATAGAATTTTAAAAATCTAATTATAAATTAATTAACATGAAGAGGCATTGTACAATTATAACAAGAATTGGAATATAATGACTATAAGTCTTCACAAAAACTTTTTTTGTCCTCAATTTTGGACTAAAATATTAATATTTAAAAATAAATATAATATTTTAAAATAGTACATAAATAAATATTTTTTGATAATAAATGAATATTTGCAAAAAATAATTGACTATACATTTGTCTATATCTCACATTTGACACCTATTCATCCACCTACTTTCGTATAGCCATAAGCCATTTGCTCTTCACTACTTGCCTATCCTGAGAGAAACTCATGATTTTGGATGTAACCTTATGGTACCAAAATTGTTCGCCTTCTTTTTAAAGTCCAAATTAAACTTGGCCAACTCTCCCCCTTACCTTCCCTGCTAGAGTCAACTAACAAATCTTTGTCTAATTTAATAATATGTGTTAATATTTAAAGACATCTAATTTGTGTTTAATTCAAATCTCTTGTTTACCAAGAATTCTCTCATCCTAGAGTATTGAATGAACCATTAGTAATGACACATTTGGACTTAAATAATAAATTTGCATACATCATTCTAGTCACCTACTTGTTTTCTTTGATTGTTCCTCTCTTGTACCTATCTCCATATATATCTCTATCCCTTAATATATCTCTCTCTATCTATATTACTCACTCTCTCCCTCTCTATTTATTGGTCTCTCTCAAGTATTCATTCCATCTTTCCTTCTCTATTCTCTCCCTATCTCCCTCTCACTCCTCTATCTATCTATTTATGTTCATATCTTTCTCTACGTCTATTTGCCCCTCTCTCTACCTATCTCTCTCCCTCTTTTCCGCTTTGTTCTCTTTCCCAATCTTCCCTATTTTCTCTCTCCCTCCTCTACCTATCTCTATCCATTCCTCTCTATCTCTCCCCATATGTCCCTCCATATCCCCCATCTATCTCTTTTATCTCTCCCTCCTCTCTCTGTATCCATCCATCTCTTTCCCTCTCTTAATTCATATACCTATATACCTATATTTATTTGCCTCTATATCTCCATCTCTCTATACCTTATATCAATCTCTTTATCTACCTCTCTCTATCTATCAATTTCTATATCTATCTTTATCTTTCTATCTCTCCCTCTCTCATTATATCCCTCTCTCCCTCTCTCTAGATATTTATGTCTTCCATCTCTATCTATAATTGTCTCCACTACTTTATTTTTCCTTCTCCTCTCCATATCCCTATCCTCCTTCTCTATATCCATCCCCATCTCCATCTCCACCTCTCCTCTTGAAATATACTACCTTTCTAAATAGGCAAAAAAATTTCTTAATTGAGCTTTCATACCTTTTCGGCATACCCATTGCACACTAAAGTGCAATTGCTAGTCATTATTGTAAAGAAAATTGCATTTTCAAAGTCACATAATTTGATTCATACAAAATGAAAAGGAAATTAAAAAAAAACCTTAAAAACAATGTACAAAGAAAACAGTGCATGGACTATTTTTAGAATTTAAAAAAAAAAACTTGAAAACAATCTAGAAAGAAAATAGTTTTCAAAGGCACATAATCTGCTTCATACACGATGATAAGGAAAGAAAAAATAAATTGAAAACAATCTACAAAGAAAATAATACATGGAATATTTTTCAAATCTAAGAAAAAAAGAAAAGAAAAAAAAAACTGAGAAAGAAAACTTTTTAGAATTTGAAAAATATAAAATAAATAACTAAATAAATCTAGGAAGAAATCAATACATGGACTTTTTTTAGAATTTATTTCATACAAGATTAAGACAAGCAAGAAAAAAACCTTTAAAAACAATATGCAAAGAAAAATAGGGCATAGAGTGTTTTTAAATCTTCTTTATACGAAATTTGTATGATAATTGTGTCATTTCAATGTCTTCTATTTGATATTTAAAAAAAATATAATAGTTGTAAAAAAAATATTTAATTAATAATATAAACAAATTTTTTAAATTAATTAAATTTCTAAATTGATATCAAAAAATCAAATATAGAATCATATATATTACATATTAATGTTAAATAAGTTAATAATTAATTATGATAAATATCAAAATCTCAAATTTGATCTATTATGACAAGTTTGTAATAGTGTTTTAGAATCTTCTTTATAAATGTTTTTCTCATAAGTTCATAGGTAGTATAGCATAACAAAAAAATACATGGGTAATGTTAAAGATTTCTTTGAGGATTTAAATCAAATATCCCCTATATTATTTTACACTATGTGACTTGTAGAAGGAAATTCTATAATCTTACTTGCTCTTTCACTTATGAGATTTGTGATCTTGGCTACAATCTTTCTTATCTACTTTTATGTTACAACTCAAATTTGAACCCTTAATTGCACAATTCTCTTCAAATATTAGTTGGTCCACTTTTGATGAAAGGATTCCCTACTTCTAGGATGTTCCATCATATTTACAATCATCCATAATTGTAATAACCTAAAATTGGTCATCTAAACCATGGGCCCCTAATCTTGACAACATCACCAAGGTCCTAACCAAAGGCAATTAAATCAATCTTGAGAACCCAATTAATTAATTCTTAAATCATGAAATGTCACATGGAAAATGAATTATTCTATATTAATTAAATATTTATTTAATTAATTAAATTATTCTAGTAAATCATTATGATCAATTATGCTATTTAATTTATTAAATATCTTAGCATATTTAATTAATTAATAAATTTTTCATTTAATCATGAAAAAGGAATTAATTTATTACAAAAGAGGAATTAATTATAAAGAAAGAGTTAAATTGAAAATAAAATAAAAGAATTGAATTGAGAGAGAAATAAAACTTGAGATATTATTTCTTCTTCTAAACTGAGATAACTTGAAATCGGAAAAGCAATTAAATTGATTCGTTAATTTTCTCTAAAATTGGAACTCAAAGCTTTTGAGAAAAGAAGTTCAGTTGCATTGAAAAGACTCTTTTCTTGAATAAATTAAAGAAATTGCATGGAATCACCTATTTTTATCTCAAGTGCATGGAATTGATAGAATTTTACCTCCAATGCAAACTTGAACTTATAATCTAAATGCATTTCAATCAAGCTATAATTGGAATCTATCTCAAGGTTAACTGAATTTGATTTCTCAATTATTTCAATTATCCTAAATTGTGTTTTTTCTTGAATAATCTTAACCGCTTGTAGCTAATTGATCTTGACCGTTGGTCTCTCATTTGATTCTCTATAAATTTAGTCTTCATCTCTCATTCAAAACACCCTAGAGATTTATTGTTATTATGCAATTTTTGCTCTAGAGTCGTTGAAAATATTGTGTTTTTGAGATTATTACATCTTAGTTTAGCTTTTTGCATATTTAGTTCAATTATGATTACTTGAATTCATTTAGCTTACTATTCATCCATTTAGCTTATTCTTATGCTCATTTAGATTAAATCCTTCATCTTGGTGTAGCCTAGTAACTGGTATTGCTTATACAAATCTGAGAGCAAGTCTAGACTTGCATATTTTAGAAGGCAATGGTTGATTTGTTATGGTTTTATTATTCATGCTTATATCTGTCTAACCATACATGTAATGAATTAATTGAAGTGTCGTATCTTACAAATTATAGATACTTATTCCACCTTTCACACACACATTTCTGGTGCCCACCATGGGGCAGAAGACTACATCTTTCGGCCCTGCAAATTAACTTTTTTTTGTTTTTCAGATTTTTGGTCCGTACAATTACTGCAAAATCTCGTACAAGTTTTCCCACAAGCCCAAATGACAAACTGGTGTATGGTGATGTATGAATTATGGTATGACTCGGTGAGAATTGTCGTACGGTATTCTGTATTTTATGCTAAAAATAAACTGCATTCTTTAGGTTCTTCTCATGCCCAAACTTTTGGGCACAAACGGAATAATTTTTTTTTTAAAATAACATCCTAATGAAACTAAATTTCTAAAAAGATCCACAATAACAAGTTTAGTCCTAACTATGTTTTAAATTAATCTAACAACTAAATCAATTAGGCGAAAATATTCTAAATTAGATTCGGAATATTAAGTCTCCACAAAAGTTATTATTATCTATTCAATTAATAAATAAATAAACTCATTTAAATAAAACCTCAAAATTAAATTGACAACTGATATTATTAATCTCAAATAATCTTTTAATTACTCAAAGCATTAATTGTATCAAATCTAGTATTAGACTATTAAAACTTAATATTAAATGAGTGATAAATATAATACATTTAAAATTCGCCTAGAGGTTAAAATGACCTTAAATAGCATTTTCTTTATAAAATCTTAATGTTGACCAAATAAATAATTCCCTAAGGTCAAAATACTTGCAAGCACTTATTAATACACGTTAATAAAATAAAACCCATTAGTTTTCAATTTGAACTCATTAAAATATATATATATATATATATATATATATAATCTCAAATAATCTTTTAATTACTCAAAGCATTAATTGTATCAAATCTAGTATTAGACTATTAAAACTTAATATTAAATGAGTGATAAATATAATACATTTAAAATTCGCCTAGAGGTTAAAATGACCTTAAATAGCATTTTCTTTATAAAATCTTAATGTTGACCAAATAAATAATTCCCTAAGGTCAAAATACTTGCAAGCACTTATTAATACACGTTAATAAAATAAAACCCATTAGTTTTCAATTTGAACTCATTAAAATATATATATATATATATATGTATACTTTTACATACCTATAAGCTTTTACATAACATTTATGTAATATATAACTATATACCTAATTAAGAAAATGCCTTAACTAAGTTCACTATTATATATTCTCATATATATATATATATATATACAATTAGAATATTTATCTATTAACATCTATATGAAATCATTAACTTAAAGAATTTAAATATAAACTTTTACTATCCAAAAATAAACATGGGATACCCTATTCAAAATTTCAATAGGGTTCCCCACTTTTTTTTCTTTTTTTTCTCTTAATCCTTTTTATATTCAAATGAAACCCTAAAATTTACATGATACATAACCCACACATATCTGTTTAAAACAAACCATACTGTGTTTGCCCTAACTTGAAATTTGGGTTAGGGCATGTATGTTTGTGTATGTGTATTATTTTTGTGCAGGACCAGGGAGGAAGGCAGTGGCCAAGGAGGGAGGTGGAGACCAAACACAGTGGGGGCGGTGAGAGGGGGCACAACCACCCGCAACGATGCCATCAGTGCCACTATGGGTCGCGGCACACAGTGAAGCTGTGGCATCCTTGTGGGACGTGGCCCGCAGAGGCGTTGTGGTGCCTCTGTGGACCATGGCCCATAGCGACGCCCACGGCGCCTCTGTGGGATGCGGCCCATAGCGGTGCCTGTGGCGCCTCTGTGGGTCACAGCCCACAAAGGGCCAGTACCGCCCGGGGGCCCATGAGAGCCTCGGCTCTAGGTACCCTTGTTGGTAGGGCTTGGCTTGAAAAGAAATGATTTTTAATATTTTTTTTTTATTTAATATGCATAAATACATATTATATATATATATATATATATATATATATATGTATTTGTATATATATATATATAAGATATATATATTTTTATGTATGTATTTTTCTGTAGTTATATTTTAATAAAAAAAATAAGTCTCACAAGCTGAGGATATTCTTAAATACAATGTGTAGTCTCATATATATATATATATGCACACTTAATCTATCTATTTTTTTTTTAACTTTTTAACCCATGCAGAATTTAATAAATTATTGATAGCATGATAATAGATGCAAAGCTCCTTTTCTTAGGTAATATTTATTTTAATATGTAAGCTTTAAATTTTGACCTTGTTTTCTTTTAAATGCATATCATATGACTAACTATGTTTGCACATTAACCTTAGGATAATGATGAATACTTTATGTTATATATCTTTTTTTTTGTTTAAACCACATAACAACAAGCTTTCTAACTAACAGATTTAAATAATGTATTTCTGTTTTCTTTTAAAATCTAGATGCTAACTTTAGAAATAGATCACTAATTAGATTTATTTTCTGCAATAAAGAAAATGAGAGAATATAATAAATTTTAACAACAACTGCATTAGCCTAGAAAACATTTAAAATCAACTTACAGATAGACATATTAAACCTATTTAACCATAATTTGTATTTGTAATTTAACTCAATAGGTCTAGATGCTTTCTTTTCCCATTCCCAAAATTTCATTTTGCATGAAGGAATAAAATGAACTTTTAATTTCAAATATAACATGAATACAACAAACTTTATTTTAGTAACTATAGGAACTTAACAAAAAAAATATACATTTCATTTTTGCAAAAATAACTTAATAGAATAATGCATTTCTTTAAAGCATATTTAGAATACAATGTAGTCAACATTACAAATGGGTGTAATGCCCAACGAGTCTCTCATTTCCATTAAATGAAGACTTAAAATAAAATGAATACATTTGGTTTTTTAAAGTAAATACAACATATAGCTTCTCTTTTACATGGCTGCAACTAAAATACAATATCTCCTTTCCTAATCTTTTTCTACAAATCAAGTAAAAACTAGCAACTCCTAGCTTGACTCTTTTCTTTTCTTTCCAAGTAACCTGCATATAAATCATAAGGCTATGACCATGGAGAGCTCACCTCCCAGCCTAGGCTTTCTAGAAGCCACCCTCAAGCTTGGAGAACCAAGTCCTAGACAGGTTACACACAAGCAAAGATAGACAAGCAAGGGAAGCACACAACAAACACTTTCCCAACCAAGGCTAAACTACATCACAAAATGTGATGTTTTTACAAGGGTGGAAGTGGACCAAATACCTTGAGGAGACTGCAAGAATGGTAGAGCACAAGCCACCTCATGGCAAAAAAAAATATCACTTAAGTTTCATTAACCCCCACATCCTTATTCCCGCCAAGGCATTCATGTCATACTTTCTTTCCTTATGACCCCCAAATGCATAAACAAGGCTATGCAGCAAGGGACACATAAACAAACCCTTGAGATCACTCTCATAATGAGAGCCTCTCACTCTAAGGCTGTCAAACTCCTTCCACCCCATAGACCATCCTACTCTCCCAAGAGTAGGAGGCCTTGGTTACTCCCAAATCACAATAAAATGCATACAAGAAAAACAGGATAAATCACATATAATTTCACAAAGGAAAATACAAGAAAAAACAACTTTTACAGACAAACAATCTTTCAAACATAAATATGCAACATAAAGGGGTGAAGATGAAACAACCTTCAATCTGCCCAATGGTTTGCTAGAACTAGTTGAGGATGAGCAGCCCAAATCCATAATACTTTCTTCTACACTTAGCCAAAATTCTATCCCATAACAATCTTTTTCAAAAATTGCAAGATCTCCAAAGATGGAGAGTGGGTGACTACTCACTAAGTCCATAATCCTTGCCTAAGAAGGCTTCTCTCACTCTTCCCAACCCCTTGGATAGAGTGAGACTTCCCATTGGTTGGTCTTCCCAACCTCTTACATCTTGCTAAAATTGGAAAGGGAAAAGGTAAGAGAAGGTGGGGAAGAGAGACTGACAAAAGAAACGAAGGTTGTCTATCCTAGGAGGCACCTTCTAAGTTGAATTTTTGCTCACCTTGGGAAAACTAGTTTTTGAGGTGACTAAATAGTCACATGGGAGTAGTCACATGCCTAGAAAAACCCCCAACCCATAGGTATACCCTATGGACCTTAGGAAACACCCTTAAACTACCCTTAGGAGTCCATTTGACCCCTTAGAAACCCACCTGAAGTTTACCTTCATGTCAAACTTGAGTGGACCACTCCAAGGACTCTCTGCCCAAGGAAAATTTGGGGCCACATCCAAATATTTGAAAAAGGCTTTGATTGAAATAGTCTCCCTCCAAGAGACAAGTCAAAATCAAAACACTATTTAGCACGTGTCAAGTGACACAATAAAATACATTACAAAATAACGCATGGAAATTGGCTCTTGTTGGATTTAAATAAATCAATAAATAAAATTTAACACACATGCATCATTTACTATAACAAATAAAATACGATACATATGGGGTGTTGTCTCTCCAAATAGACAACCCCTGGTTTTATGAACGTACCTAGGTCTATGCTTGGTTCTCCATAATATTTCCATGGTCACATGGATAATTTCCTACTCATCTTAATTACACATTTGTAATTCCAAATAACCTCATATAATATTAAACACATGAATAAGAATACACATCAAACACTCTGCATACAATTGACATTAACAAATCAATATCTCATATATCCCAATTAATCCACATAAGCAATTATCATAATCCTCATAATTTGATTCATTCTTAAGATATGCATCCTATTTCTATCATCATAATTAAAGTCCTGCAAATCCAATAATGCCATACATCACCTCAAAGTTATCCTATTTTAGAAGCATATAAAGTATTATATCCATAATGCATAGAAATGAAGCATCAATATACATCAATGTTATCCAAATTATGGAACCATATAAGTTCTAAATCCATAATGCATAAAAATAAAGCATCCATAATAGTCTCAACATGAAAATCACTGAAATGCTAGGATGAGTAGGGGTAGGGTCTCACACCCTCCCCCTCTAGTCATGAACTTCCTCCTGGAGTTCATTAAAAAGATGGGGGTACTGTGATCTCATACATGCTACATCCTCCCATGAAGTTGTAACCTCATCATAGCAATCCCACTAGACCCTAACCTAGTCCAGCTCTCGACCGCGAAGGCCTAGCATCCAGTGAGCCAAAATACAAATGGGATCCAAAGCTAGCTATCCGTCTGACTCCACCTGCAAGGTATCCCAATCTAAAATATGAGACTCATCATAGATATACTTCCTCAAAACTGATACATGAAACACATCATGGATGCATGATAGGCTAGGTGGCAATGCTAAATGATAGGCAACTGGTCCTATCCTATCAAGGATCTCAAATGGTCCTACAAAGCGGGGCGTGAGCTTAGAACCCTTTCCATAATGGATTGGACTCCTATGCAGTCGCACTCTCAAGAAGACTCTGTCTCCAACCAAATAGCTATGATCTATCCTCTTTGCATCTGCATACTTCTTTTGTCTATCCTGTGCCTCTCTAAGACATTGCCTAATTAGATCCACCTACTGCTCCATATCCTAAACTATCTCCAAACCAATAGCAACTCTATCCTCTATGTTGTCCCAACTCAATGGTGTCCTACAAGGCCTGTCATATAATGCCTGATAGGGTGGCATCCCCAATGAAGTGTGATGCCCATTGTTATAGGAAAACTCCACTAAGGGAAGGTACTCTTCCCATATGGTCTGATGATCCATGATGTACATGTGAAGCATATTCTCTAACACCTGGTTAACCCTCTCTGTCTATCCATCCGTTTATGGATGATAGGCTGTACTGAAGTTGAGCTTAGTGCCCATAGCTGCCTATAATGCCTTCCAAAAGGAAGAAGTAAAGAGGCTATCCCCATCAAATATGATCTTGTATGGCACACCATGAAGTTTGACAATATCTCGCAAGAACACTTGTGCTACTGCTAGTGTTGTGAAGGTAGTCTGAATTGGTGAAAAGTGGGCCACTTTGGTCAACTTGTCAATTGTCACCAAGATGGCATCATGGTGACGAGATGACATAGGGATACCAATGATGAAATCCATGGATATAGTATCCCACTTCCATTCTGGTATAGCATGAGACTGGAGCAACCCACCTGGATGGCGATGCTACACCTTGACTCTCTAACACTTGAAGCATCGGGCTAATAACTCAACAATAAGTTGCCGCATTCCTAGCCAATGATATAACTGTCTCAAGTCAGCATGCATCTTATTAACTCCAGGATGTGCTGCATAAGGATCTCTATGAGCTTCTGTGATAATAAACTCTCACAATCCCTAGAAAGAAGGTACATAGATGCACCCTCTATGGTGTAATAGTCCATCAGACTCAAGGGAATAATCCACATATTTCCCTTCTAGAGTTTCCTAAGATCGTATCACCTGACAAACCTCTAAATACCATCCATCCTCTAGCAACTGCTACAATATACAATCTCTCAAATCCGTGTCTATAGATATGGTGTATACCTCATGACATCTCCTACTCAATTGATTTATGTGAATACTAAAGAGTAGATTGTAGATATGTTTTCTAAAAGAGAATGTTGAAGCAAAAGAAGTGAAATTGATTTATGTGAATACTAAAGAGTAGATTGTAGATATTTTTACAAAGCCTTTGCCTAAGGAAACTTTTGAATATCTTAGAGAGTAGCTCGGAGTCCTACCCCCACCGGTAGAGACTTAGATAGTTGATGTTTGTCATCACCCAGCATAATTAACAGAAAAATCTTTTATTCTGGCTTTGATGAGGAGAGCTACTTCTTAGGGGTAGTAGTTGATATTTTGTAATGAGTTGGTATTTTGTATTTGGTTTTGTATTGCTTTGGCATTTGATGTATTTTGATTTCTAGTTAATGATCTCTTTACGAGATTGTTGGGTTTTTGGTTTTTGGCACTTTGATGGTTTTTCCATCTTGTGTTGTCATCAATGCCAAGGGGAGAGATTGTTGGTATTTTGGATATTTTGATATGGTTTTGTCATTGATGTCAACACTTGTCAACACTTATCAACACTTGGAGATCTTTGTTTTGTTTACTGGCAAGTCAAAGACTTATGCACAGTCACTAGTATTTGGTTCACCGACAGGTTATATTGTTCATCGGCACTTGGAATGACTTGGAGACTACCTGGTTATGTTGAAGACATTATTTGATGACTTGGTTTTGGTGATTTAGCTATTGATCTATTCGGGTTTGCATATTTGTTGTTACTAGTAAATACGTCCAGGATATGCATTGGCAAGCATATCTATTCCAAATCACCATGGCACATTATGAAAATGATATATTATTATTGTAAATGCATTGAGCCGACTTGATGCATAACTAATTGATTTATTTGTAATTGAGTTTATTGTAATATCTTTTTAGTGAGCTAACCTATTCAATTTGTCTTAGGTTATGGTATAAATGTAAGATCTCATTTGTGATGTTGATATGTGATTGCAAAAGGATTGTAATAGGGTATATTTGAGAATAAGTAGAGCTATACACACAGACATCATTTTAAGGTTGAAGGAAGGTTTTTGTGAAGGTAATCAGAAGTAAACCGGTACTAAATCTAGCATATGAAGATGTTGTTTTATGTAGTACATTATCATTGGATTTAACCATCCAATTGTAGTTAGTGTGACTCCCATTTTGTGATTGAGCTGTGAGCTCTAGGCAGTTGGCCTTTCTGCATGTGCAGAATCCATATTGTACACACATTCTATTTGCAGTAGTATCATTTGATTGTGGGTAAGGCTTCCTACCATGGTTTTTCCCCTTATAGGGTTTCCACATACAAATATTTGTGTTATGTGTTGTGGATGTTATTGTCTTTCTATTTCATGCATTAATCTTTACCGGTATTGCAATTAATTGATAAAACTATCTACCACCATAAAGTTTGGTTTACTAGCATTAAGCATTAAGTTTTGGTTAAGTTAATTTTGTTTGAATTTATTGGACAACAGTTTCACCCCCCCCCCCCACTCTCAGTTGTCTCTGGGACCTAACACCCCCTTAGTGTGAAGATAGTGAAAAATCACACTTTCCACTATCATAAACCCAATTCTTATGGTTAATGATATCAATTCAAACAAAATGTAGTTGTCATCAACCTTTCATTTTTTCCACATAGATTTACTGCAAACCTAGACACAAATAGGAACACAATCATTTTTCACCTCATGTGGTTTTCTAGATTACCACTAATGTTTTCAACATCCATGAACTACATTACACTAGTTTTTTTGTTTACTACGAGATCTTACACCAAAAGGTTATGTGAGAAAATAAAAAATATAATAATATCAAGGGTTACTACTTTTTATTATTTTCACTTGATCTCTAACTAGAATGAACAATTCCATTGATAATAGATATACAATATTTATATCATATTCAATCCATGATGTGAAATATTGAGTTATTAATAATATAGAATGTAGAAACATACACCACAATAGAAAATAAAACATCACCGAAGTTGATAATTGTCTTTGTCATTGGTAATTGATGAGATGACACTGAGTATGTGAAAAATTTAAAACACAAATTATTCATAGTTATGAGAAGGTAGGTCATCACCATTGGCATAAACTTCTGAATGTATTTCTTCTACCAAGAAAGAATGTTGATCTAGTTTGTCATCTAGTAGACCTTGATCCCTCTTCTTCAAGTGAAAGTCCTACTACATTATAATAGAAGCATTTTATTTTTCATTTTGATGGGAATAACTTGAATTTGGGCTTCCATTTCTTGAATGTGAGCTTGCTTTGTTGTCTACATAGAAGACTTATTTCAAATTTAGAGTGTTCATTGTAGTCAAGCAAATTAGAGAATACTCCAAGACTAATATTTACATTGCATAGTTGTTAAAAAAACTAGACATATTCTTAGGTATGTTAGGATTCCCAAAGATACTGAGAGGGGTGGTTGAATCGGTATCTGACCAATATATTAATTTTCTTAACTTATAAGATTAAAAACATATTAAAACTATGTACCGGTAAAGCAGAAATAATGCAGCAAATAAGAACAAGAACCACAAAATGAAAAGCACACCATAACACAATATTTTAATGAGGAAACCTAGTGTGGAAAAAACCTCAGTGGGACTTGTGACCCATAATATTCGCTTACTAGCCAATAAGGGAATATCACTGCTACAATAGGGGCCTGCACATGTAGGAAGGCCAAGTGCCTAGAGCTCACTACTTAGATACAAAAGAAGTCACACTAACTTACAAAAATGGATTATACAAATCCAATGTCTTGTACTGCTTTAGATTAGCATTTTCTATGCTAGATTTAGTATTGGTTTGAGCTCTGCTACGTCATAAACCCTTAACCTAATAATTTGCACATTAGGTCTGCTACCTTCTATTCATATTTCTCCTCATAAATCTTACAAAATGTTCTACAATGATCTCATACATATATGAGTCATATTACAATCCACCATGTTAGCTTACAAAAGATTTTACAATTAATTACAAAATTCATCTATACAAAATTGATGTCAGCCAGGGTGCCGGTATTCTTCCTTTTGAGTGCTGGTGATTTGTATGCTCGTGTAGAGTCTGCCGGTGCTGGTGCCTGCCAGTATCATGAGATTGTAAGGTTGCCATCAATGATAATACCTTTAATCACCTACAATTTCTCATTGGAGTATGCATTTTCCAACAATCTACCCCTTTGGCATTGATGGCAACACTCATGAGAAAAATAAAAAATTGTCCAAAATGATGTCCAAAAAGAATCTGACAAAAATTGTTTTACCAAAACTATGTTGTTAGAAATGTATGCTCCCCCTGAGCTGATGATGTCCTTTCTTCTCACCATTTATTTTTCTCGTCACACTACTTCCCCTTTGACATCAATGACAAAGGTTGGCATTCATTGTTAGTGGAGTCTTGCCTAGATTCAAGTAGCCAGTGGGTTACAATCTGAAAAATATATGTCAAAATAAAATTTACACTGCCATTGAATCTTTTGTTGTCTTGTAAAGCGTCTTGTGTTCTCTGAACTATACTGGTGAGTATGTTCATTTTCTCTTTCGATGTCTTAAGTCCAAGAACCAGAGCCTCAGAAATTTATTTTCTCAAGGAAATGAGGTAATCTAGTTTAGGACCAAGTTTGCATTTTAGGTTTTTTGCCTTATCCTTTATTCTCTATTTGTCCTTCTCTAACTTCTCAATTTTCTCTTCTAGATCTGCAATTTTCTTTTCTATCTCTAAAAATGAATCCGATATCCTATCAGATTGTCAGCAATATTATTTATCTCATCTTGTTCTTTGTTGATTTCCTTGTCTAGATCTTCTATTAGAATATTTGTTTTACAAGTGTCTCTATACAGTTTCTTGAAGTCAAAAAATTATTTCTCCAAGTTCTGATAATAAGGTATCCATTTTCTTCGTATTCTTCTTCACATTTTCCTCAAAGAATTTCTCTTTTTCCTTCATCATTCTCTCCTTAAATGTATCCTCATTTATTTGATCAATTGTTAAAATGTTGTCGGTGATGAACTTAGACAATGTTTCTAGTTGACCTAAAGAATCTCTGTTATCTAGAATGCACTTTGGTGCAATCAATTTAAGAATGGGGATTGTGTTGTAAATAGCCTTATAGGCTTGTGCATTATATTCTGTGATCTTCTTTATTGAATCTAATAAGACCTCTGTTACATTTGTAGGTCAGAATTTTGTCATAGAAGTACCAGATGTGTGTCCAACTGTTCTCACAATATCCATGCTACTAGTTGTAGTAACCACCTTGCTTTATTCAAGCTTTGGTAGGTCATTATGTGTTTTCTTTTCTATAAGTAAAGGTTTAGGTTTTTCACTTTGTGTCGTTGGCACTGTCTCTGTCTGAACTTGTACCTCAACCTGGTTTTGTTCCTTTTTCTCCATCTGTGTCTTAGAAGGTTTTTTTGAGCTCTAAACTATCAATTTCTTAGGTGTAGCCTCTGTACTATCCATTGTCAATTCTCCTGACTGTTTAGTAGTTTTATCTACTAGTTTCTCTAATGGTTTACCAGTGGTGTCCTCTATCAGTTGCTCTATCTGTGTAGGTTTTTCTGTGTTTATATTTATAGTTTCATTTACCTCAACATCAACATCTATAGTTGGTGACTCAGTAGTCACATCTTTCTTCTTGTCCTCAGTGGTTTCTCTATCAACCACAAAATTTACCTCTTGAGTGTCTATATTTACAGTATAAAAATATTCATATTTGGGATTAGTATCCTCTAGTGGAGTCTCCATACTCTCTGTGGGTGGTTGATTGTCAGTAGTTTCTACCGGTGGAGTATCTGAAGGAGGTGGGGGTACATTATCAGTTATTTTAAGGCATGGAGGACCACCTACCTTACCTTTCCCCTTATCCCTGTCCTTTTGATATACTCTAATAGTCTTGGGTCTTTTTATTTCTTCCTGTTCCTCTTTTGTAACAAAAAATATATCCCATGCATCTATTGTTTCTTCGAAAACTTCTTTTACTCTACCAGCCATTAGTGCTACATGTCGGTGAGTGGTTGAAAATATAGTCTAGTTTGCTTCACTAATTAATTGATCAATCTCTTCCAGTGAGTCAACTGGATGAACTACAAGTAGTTTATAAATCTTAATTTTCTTATCCAGCTCAATGATGGCTACCCTTTTGGCTTCTAGTCTTCTATATAGCTCATTGGGTATCTCATCAACAATTTACAACAAAAATTTCTTATAAATATCCAAGTGTAAAATTACACTATATTCAATGCTTTCTTTGTCATCAGCAGAATGTGTATTGTGCAGTTTGCTAGTTCTCTTCAACTTACCATCCTCTGTAATTTCACTAAGAAGCTTATCTAGTGGAGCAATGTTTTGTTTTACCTTCTTCTTCTTTGGAGTCATTTTCTTTACCAGAGGCCTAACTGCCTATTGTTTTTGTCTATTTCTCTTGGGTGCATGTGAGGGTACTGGTGAGGGATTTCTTTTCCTTTCTACCCTTTTCAATACTGTTGGCATATCACTCTTAGAGGAAGTTCCAATTGGTGAAAGATGAGTTTTTGGTTGAAGTCCTTCCAACTCACTTTCACTTATACCAGTTTGTTTCAAAACATCTTCCTTAATTGCCTCTACCTATCGAGTTCCTTTCCTTACTATTGCTTCAAATTTCTTAACCCTTTTCTTTGACTTAATTCCACTTTCAATTGTTTTAGCATTTCTAAAGACTTTCTCAATGGGTTCCTTTGGTGCTTCAAGGAGGGCTTTTGCATAAGTTTCTATGATAATATCATCTATTTCATAGCCCATTTCAGTTACCCAGATAGTTCTAGGGACAACTTCCTCCATCTAGATTTCATCTTTCTTGATTACAAAACATATTTCCTTCTGATACTTATCTACAATTGCCTGTGACAGTCTCATTCTTGTTTTCATTCGAGCTTTCAATGCCTAAAAATATTCATATAAGTTTTTCTCCCTGTTTTCTCCCATGTTTTTTAATAGATACAATCGTTGCTTTCCTACTAGTATGTCAAAGCCAAAATCTCTTGCACCAATACCGAGTACTTGTTTTGTAATGTACAACATTAAACATACAAGTAAATTTCTAAATCTAAAGGTTCCTTTCTTATCTCCCTTAATCTTCCACAAATTGTCTATCAATTCATCTTTGAGCCATTCACACACATATATTCTAGCATTGTTGTTAACCATGTCATATGCACTTTTAATACATAGGCTAGAAATTGAGTTCAACCTATTTGCATGTGTAGCTTTGTAGCCTAAGATCATACTAATAAATCTAACATTTATGTCCTTTACATCATTTACCCTTAGAGACCTTTTGTCAAATGTTACACATGTTAAATCCATCACTATGTCATTTGAGACTCTTTTGGTTCTGTCAGGTCTGCTACTGGTGGGAGGTAACCCTATTACTACTTTAATGGCTTCCTTTATGATTTTATGAATTGAATCCAACCAAAAGAATTCACCATGAAATCTGCTTAGCACAATCCTTATAATATCCTTGGGAAAGTTCAGGACACTAAGGATTTTAGTAAAACTTAAGGTTTCCACTATCTTATGTTCCGGCTTGATATTTCCATATTCATCACAAATCATAGTCCTATACATATTTTTTATCTCATCATCACCTAATTCCTCTATATAACAATGTATGTATAACCTAGGGTCTTCAACATATACTACTTCCTTAGGAATTTGAGAAAATGTACCTATGCTATCATCTTTCTTTGCAATTTTGGGAACCAGTTTGAATACGGGTCTAGGGTGCTTAATTCTTCAATCATAGTAGGGTTTGCAATAAACTCAAGAGTGGATGAGGATTCCATGATTATAAATACCTCAATCCGCTATTAGGATGAATGCTTTGATGAACTGCTTCACTTCTTCGCTAAGAATGCCTTCGCTCATGAATTTTCACGCTCTCAAAGGTTTGAATGCTCAGTGAATGAAAAAGGAGACAAAATACTTGCTTTATAATGTTATTTTCTCCAAATACCACATTTAATGCTCACTAGTTAAGTCACAACTTAACTCATCTATTGGTATAGAAGTAATTTCAACTTCTCACCATCAACCGAGGGAATAATAGCATGCTTTTAATTTTGTTGCTAAACCCCCAAAGGATTTTTCTTTAGTTAGATGAAGAGTCTCCTACCAGTGGACTGTTACTCTATTCTACTAGTGGAGGAGTATTCCCATCAACATTTTGATCCAACTTTCTGATCCATTGATTTGAGAATTCTTTCTTTACCTCTTATTATAAACATAACAAATCACATTGTTTTTTGTTGGTGATGCCTTACTTCTACAAAATTTTGCAATATGTCCAATCTTATTATAAACATAACAAATCACATTGTTTTTCTGAATAGCTTTCCCATATCCTATGCCGATATGTATTTTGCATTGATTAGATAGGTGTCCAAATCTTCCACAAACATAATATCTTACATACATTCTGCAATTTTCTGAATTATGACCAACTTTGTTGCATTCAGAACATTGACCGATGGGTGTATTAGTGTTTTGATAGTTTCTAGATCTACACTGATTTTCTCTACAACCATACCTATTACACTTAAAGCATTTCCCATTGAATTTGTAAGTAGTAGGTTGTCTTACCAGTTTGGTATGATCATGATTATTTGTAGTACCAGAGCTTTCACCAATTTCAAAGCCAAGGCCATTTGTATCACCATTAGGTTTCTGATTCTTTAGCATGTCAACAAGTTCTTCTTAAGTTTTCTTGAACTTCTCCTTGTGTTGATTTGTAGCAGTCAGTTCATTCTCCAAGATTCCTTTATGTCTCATGAGTTCAGTTTTGTCATTTTGTGTATGCATCAGATATGTCTTCAACATATCATTTTCATGACTAAGTCTTGTGTTTTCATTTCCAGCATCATTCAGTCTTCTAGTCAAGTCTTCTTCATTCTTCTTTCTGTCTTCAATTTCTTTACAAAATCTCATAGTCATATCTTGCATCTCATTCTTTGTTGTATTGATTTCTTGTCTTAGCTTGTTTACCAAATCATTAAGAGTTTCATTTTCATCTTCATCAATCTGCACCTTTTCACAAAGTTCTCTCCTCTTGTTCCTTGCAATAATAAAATTTTCTTGAAGTGCTTGAATGATATCCTGAGCAGTCTTCAGATCATCTTCAAGTTTGATATTCTTCACCTTTTCTGCATAATAGTCTGAAAGAGCAGTTTCCAATTGCTTTGTCTAGTTTTCCATCTCTACTGGTGTCAAGATCTTCCTCGAGTTGTCAGGCCTTTGAAAATAGAGGACCAAGCTCTAATACCAATTGTTAGGATTCCCAAAGATACTTAGAGTGGGGGGGAGCATGAATCAGTATCTGACCAGTATATTAATTTTCTTAACTTATAAGATGAAAAACATATTAAAACTATGTACCAATAAAGCAGAAATAATGCAGCAGATAAGAACAAGAACCACAACATGAAAACAACACCATAACACAATATTTTAACAAGGAAACCTGGTGTGGGAAAAACCTCGGTGGGATTTGTGACCCACAATATTTGCTGACTGGCAAATAAGGGAATATTACAGCTACAATAGGGGCCTGCACATGCAGGAAGGCCAAGTGCCTAGAGCTCACTTCTCAGATACAAAAGAAGTCACACTGACTTACAAAAATGGATTATACAAATCCAATGTCTTGTACTGCTTCAGATTAGCATCTACTATGCCAGATTCAGTACCGGTTTAAGCTCTTCTACATACATAAACCCTTAACCTAATAATTCTCACATTAGGTCTGCTACCTTCTATTCATATTTCACCTCATACATCTTACAAAATGTTCTACAATGATCTTATACATATATGAGTCATATTACAATCTGCCATGTCGGCTTACAAAAGATTTTACAATTAATTACAAAATGCATTTATACAAAATTGCTATCAACGAAGGTGTCAATATTCTTCCTTTTGAGTGCCGGTGCCTACCGGTATCATAAGATTGCAAGGTTGCCGTCAATGAAAATACCTTCAATCACCTACAATTTCTCATTGGAGTGTGCATTTTCCAACAAGGTAGACTATTCAAAAGTATTGTGTTTACATCATCCTCTTTTACCTTTTCATTAATATTAGCTAACTAATTTAGTAAGGAGTGAAGATTAGATTTATCATCTACCATTTTTACACCTTTATCCATATTCAATACATGTAATCTCTGCTTCACTTCTCTTGGTACTTTTAATTTCAAATCTCAAAATATTGTTTAATGACTCCCAAATTCTTTTAGAAGAGTTTTTTGAAATCTGCATGGTGTAATTACTTTTTATAGCTTACCCACACCCAATAGCCTAGGGTTTTTATAGCTTGAATTTACACTGTAATTTGTCAAATGGGATAGTGAATCTTCCATTGCTAACAACCCTACAAATGCATTATAATGTTAATATGCTTTAGTAGATATAACTATTTTCTAATAATGTTAATATGAACTTGAAACTACAAATTGATTCATAAAATGGATACCTGAAACACATATGAAGAGGACAAAGAAGGTGAAGGAACTAATCAAGTGATGCATACTGATTGTTTTTGCAAATGATTTGTAAGTACATATCACCTTGCCTTAAACTGGTATATATAGTTTTGCATATCATTAAGAGGATCAAATTAGTAAAGATCACTTTAAAAACTATGCTGATTTGCAGATTTTGTGTTTTAAATCAAATACTATTTTATATGGAAAAAGAAGTCTCTCTCTACCACGTAACACATTAACATTATTATTTTCATATATATAAATTAAAAATTTGTTAAAGTTGCGTCCTTTGCCAACTAATAACATAAAATTTATAGTAGTTTATGTTATTCAATTTTGAACATGCATTAACCTCAACTTGATTGTGTTACACATTGGGAAGCTAGTGCTGCCCACATTGGGTTACACATGGCTAAAAGAGAAGGCTTTACTAAAGTCTAGTTGGAGTTTGACTCACTAAACACTATTAATTGTTTGAGTGGATTCATGGATCCTAGCTCAATGATAGCTAACTTGATCAAGGATTGCCAAGATATAATAAATGAGCTAGGAGATTTCAAAATATCGCACGTATATTGGGAAGGCAACAAGGCGACAGATCTACTGGCGAATGTGGTAGTGGGATATATGGTGACTAAATGGTGGAGTAGTAGGGATGCTTTCCCCAAAAATCTGTGCGAGCTAGCCCATGATGATTATTACATTAATCAATGATCTTTCATCATGATTAGATTGAGTTGATGGGGAAATGACTCTTTTTGGTTTTCCCTAACTGAAGATCTAGAAACTTCTCCAGTGATTGGATTTTCTCTTATTCTGTGGCCCATTTTTTACTATTGTTTGGATACTTTTCTGGTGTGGCCCATTTCTTGCAACTATTCGGTGCCTTCTCTAGTGTGGCTCATTTTCTGCTATTCAGCAACCAGGAGCATAATGGGTGGGGACAAGAATAGGCAAGAGCCTTCTATTTGTGAGAAATGGAAGAAAAACAAGGATGTGTGGCATGAAGTCATTGATGGGGGAATCATCCCCTTCTTGGATCGACTTCATGGCCCTTCTCCTCTCTCATGGAGGCCTTTGTCAATGGGTGGAAAAAAAGGAGTCTCAGGGCTTATGGTGTCGAGTATCAGATTGATTAAACCTTGGTGGCAATGGTCACTAGTCTGGCGATGACTAGCAAAAGATTTTATAGGGATAAGAAAATAGGAGAGGAGGACTCGATGAGTTTCTTTGACAAAGACAAGGAGCTCTCTAGAGTTACCAAGATGGTTGATGGTGGCTACAACAGGAAAGATCTTATGGATCCTTGGGATGACTTGGCCAAGTTCATCATAAGGTATATTACCCTTTATGGCAGATATGCTAGCATCTTTTCCTATCATTTTACCATTTGAAATAACTTTAGGTATTGTAAAATAATTTTTGTTCCTTTCTATTTGGCCTCCTCTCTTGAAAATAGCCTAGAAAAACATTTAACAACCCTATTCTCCATGAGGGACTTATTGTGCTCATCATGGAGTATGCTAAATCCCTTGAAGTTGTGCCCCCTCTAACTAAGACTGGCCAATACATTGATATTTAGGATGCCTCTGACTCGAAAATGGATTTGGAGGAAAGTGGGGTTCCTCTTGATGACCATGAACATAAACCTACAGATGAAGGGGAGATGATGGTCACCTTTGGGACGTTTAGCAACAAGAATCCTCCCAGATGGGACACTAGCAAATACAAAACCACTAGTGAACTAATATCCAATGTCGAGACCCTTTCTAAAAAGAAGATGCTAGTAGCTAAGTACCATGGTCTGAAAATTTTTGGATCAAGGAATTAAATTGGACATCCCTATCAACGTCCTGAAAGAAAAATTGGGGACTATGGACAAAGAAGAAAACAATGGGATATAGAGGTCTGGTAACCTGATGAATCTAGTTATGGAAGCTACCAGATGCTAGGAGAGTTGCAGGAAGTGGGTGGAGCACAAAAATGATACCCTTAAAGTTGGGGTTAAAGAGATTATTGATATCTTCACTACTTCCCCTAACCCTAGCAAATCTAAGAAACTCGTGATTAGGACCCAAAAGCTCTCCCAGGATGTCAAGATGATGAAATGCAATCATGAACAAAGAATTGAAAAGGTGGAGTTGTCTATGGCAGAGATTAAGAAAAATCTCAAGAACCTAGTTGACATAAGAAAAGAAGCCATGAGAACAGTATAGAGGGACCTGAAAAGATCAATGCAATGGTTGATGATTACAGATCCTACCATAGTGAACCGATGAAAGATATTGGAGGGGCAGATATGGTTTCTGGAGATAGAAAAACCACTGGTCCTAGTTCCAGAACCAAAAGTAGGAGCAGCAACTAGGGTACCTCTAGATTCATTATGGAGGAACTAGAGTAAATCAACAAGATTTCCATCCAGAAGAACAAGGATCTGGTGCTCTCTCTTAATTGAGAGTCTTTCTTTTGTTTTGTCTTGTTTGTCTATGTCCTTTTTGTTTTCATGATTGCTCAGGGGTGCTCCCCTATTTGGATGTTCGTTCATGTTTGTTTGGCTGATGGTTGGTTGTTGTAAAACTTTTGGCTTTGGGTCCATGTAAAACCCATTTATCTTTATCAAAAAATTCAACTTGATTGAGGAGGAGCTATTTTTTGAAAGTAAAAGCAATATTATAAATAGATTAAGATAATATTTTCTACATTATGAAAAAATCATAGAGACTTTCAATTATATTAAAATGTGGAAGGGTTCTACGAACATTTTTTTGATAAATATTATTATGGGAGTGGGAATTTCTATGTATCTATCATTGTACAACATAACTATTAAGGAACATTAGTGATACATATGATCCTGTATACTATGTTCTATATTAAGGACCTAAGAATTCAAAGAAAAGGAGAATTTTCTAAGCATGATGATGTATACTATTATAGAAAAATACAACATGATAAGTTATAGATAGTCATCAAAGCATGTTAGCAGATTCATCCTACTATAAACAAATGATAATGATATCCATATATGCTAGATATGAACTATAAAAGAATATGAAAAAAGGGATAAGGACAAAGATATATGGATGAGACTATAGAAAGCATTGAGAAAAGATCAAATAAGGATGATTATATATGGAAGACAAGGTTAATTTAAGTTTATAAGTCATAAAAGAATGCATTGAATGTTGTTTTTGGGATACAAAAATTTGAGGAGAACATCCTCAAGTCTAAAAAGAAAGATCATATTACTATTTACATGAATAAGTCTCATCAGAAAGATCGATTATATGTAATCATAAGATCTATACATGATAGGAAACATGCCTATAAAAAAAGGATATGCAATCACTATGACTAATTAAAGATCATATAAGCTATATACATGATATGATATATTTAAGAGCATGATAAGTCAGTCTAAGTAGAAAAGTGATCATAAAATGTATACAATGTTGTTGAATAAAATGATCAAAGATCACACAATTTAAAGGAACATACACATAAGGTGATCAATGTGACATATGATAATGATATCATATAAAAAGGTGAAAAAATAAACCAAGAGATAAGACTTGCAATACAAATTCTATGTTCTAGAAAATATTGAAGCTAAACAACTTAGATAATATAACTAATAATAATAAAGATAAGAAATAAAGGATTAACAAGAAATAACAAGTGCCACGTAGTGGTGAGTACTTGTCGTTGTAGTATTGTACTAAAAATATTTGTTCTAATTTTTAATCATTATAGTTTTGAATCATTGTTGATTTAAAATTATATTAGAATAATTATATTTATGTAATATTAACTACAACTAGTCTTTGGACATGTAGTGTCATGGTTAAAACACTTCATTGGTGAAGTGGCCACCAAGGTTACAATCCCTGCTGGGCCACTGTGCTCGCAAGGCCTTGTGACTTCGTTGGGTCGTTGTGGTCACAGATTTGAACAAGTGAAGTGTGGGGATGAGGTCCCTTGTTTGTGGCCTCACTAGTTCATAGCTCCAGGTCAAAAGTGTTCATGTGGAGCTAGAGGGCATGTCGTGCTAGTGTCACCGATCACGTTAAAATGTTTACCAGGCATAGTTTTAAAAAAAAAAATATTAACTACAACTTTTATTTTAATAAAATAACATAAATTAGCAATTGTACTTTGGTGTGCAATGGGTATGCTGAAGAGGTGTGGAAGGTCAACTGGGGAAAGTTTGGTCTATTTTTTGGATATATTTATGTAGTTCATGAGGTCAATTTATTTCCATGATGTTGTTTGTATAACAAAGGACTTAATTGTAGGGTGATAGCTTAAAATCTACTACGCATCCACTCACAAGGACTCAATCATTACTAAAATGAAACCTTTGAATTGAGAAGATAATCAAATTTTATTAGAAACATACTCATGTTATGTTTTCAATATGGTTAGCATGCAAGAGAGGAGATTAAAAGAGGTGGAGGGGAAAAGAGATGGAGCAACGAAGAGGGGGAGATAAAGATAGAAAGAGAGGAGATGGAGAGGAAGAGACAAAAGAGGAAGAGATAGAGAGATATATAAAGGAAGAGGGAGAGTATATATATGGTGATATAGAGCTAGAGAGTTAGAGATATAGAGAGAGGGGAAGAGGGAGAGAGGTAGATAAATGAACAAATAAAGATTAATTTTTTAAATCAGTCTATTTTTTAATACTATTTTGAAAATCATAATTTTCTTTTTAATCATTTTAATATATATATATAAAATAATAATAAATTTTTATCATAAATTAATTTTTTCCTTATTTAGTAGAGAAAAATTCACTCTAATATTTATATTATGAAATTTAATAATTATTAAATTTTTATTTTATTAAGTTAGAATTATATTTAATATTACATAAGTATAATTAAAATAATATAATTTCAAACTAACAACAATTTAAAATTATAGTAATTAGGATTTAGTTTTTAATTATAATACTATAGTACTTGCCATACTCCCACTATTGGTACTTGTAGACACCTAAAAATGTCACATTTCTGATCATACTAATTATTCCTCTTGTTGATTAAATAGTTCTTTAATTATTTAATTGACTTAATTACCATTCTTCTCAATTAACCTAATCCACATTTTGACATTCATTACTAAATATTCTTCCTTAATTATTCATCAATTATTTATTCCCCTTTGACATTAATTGGATAATATTTATTATTTAATTAATTGTAATCTCCATGCTTTAATTAAATAGTCTTTTATAATTTAATTAAATTGCTCAATTTCAATTTTATGATAATTGAATATTTTATTCAATTGGCTAATTATGACTTTGAAATGTAAATGAATATCCTTTATTTAATTTTCCAATTCATTATTCCTCCACACTTTAGAAAATGGCAACTTTTCAATCATAAATATCTTTGATTTTTAAAATTTATAATATCTTAATAATCTTAATTATAAATTCAAAATTGAGATATATTAATCCTCAAAAATTTTCGTTTCATAGTTTCCTCTTTCATCTTCAATCTTCCTCGAATGGAAACTTTGTTGTGCATGTAATATCGACTGTCTTATCAATCAAAAATCTTTCAAATCTCGACATTCATCCTCCTCTTCCTAAATCTATAAATTGAGCATCCAATCCTCACAAATTTAGAATCAATATTCTTCAAAACAATCGTGTCAAACTTATGCAAGATTCCCAACGCGATACTAGGGTTGATTTGAAATGTGATACTAGGGCCACACAACATGATTGTACAGAAGAAGAAATGAAAGTCATCAATGATATTAATTAAGGGGGTTTAGAATAGATTGTTCTTTATTTCATTGTCATTACAAAATTGCTTAGCTAGATTAGAGTATTTAGTGATTTGCTCATTTTAAATCTAGCTAATATGTGTAACTTGCCTGTGAAACAACAATTGTTTATAATAACACATAACACACTCCCCCCTCACATTCACATAATAAAATAGATGTAAACAAATATCAAATGATTAACCTAAATTCTTATAAATTATAAAAACAAAAAAACAAAAAATAGTAATGCATATTATACAATTTGGAACTAGCATTAACTTCAACTTGATTGAGGAGGAACTATTTTGAGAAAGTAAAATAAATTATAAAGAAACTAAGATAAGCTTTTGTTGATTATGCAAAAATGATATAAAGTTTCAATCATAATAAAATTGTAGTACCCCTCCTCGAGTGAGCTAGTTAGACTCATATTTTTCTATGGTGTACTTTCAGTGGATACATTGCTTTTATGTGTTATTCAGACTTATTGACATTATTTCATGCTTTATCTAGATATGGGATGCATACTTTATTTATAGTATTTCAGTACTTGTGATTGTAGCATTTATGGATTATTACATGGTATTGACACTTTAGTTTATCTATGCGATGTGTCATCTATATGTTGCGTGTTTGTAAATGTATTGGATGCAAGGGGACGATTTTCCTTCACTCACTCTGGTGAGACAGGGAACGTCATGATTCTCCTTCATCGGTGTGTATGCTATGTATTATATATTTATATATATGTATGTGTGGTTCGATGATGCAAGATATTGCAGGTACAAGTATTAGGTAGGTACGAGGTATCATCTCCACCTAGCTTCATAGGTCTGAGTGTGCCTTATTGGTCCAATGGGAGTGGAGGAAATAGTGGTTGACCCTAATTTGAACCCTGTTACACTCTTGTGAGTGTCGCCAGCCAGTTGTCCTTTATGTGGTTTGGTCTTCGAGTTTTGCTTGGTTGACCTTTTTTAGAGTCTTTGTTTGGGGTTGCTTTGTTTGCGTGCACTTGTGAATTGGTTTATTTATTTAATTTCATAATGTCATTGCATAGTTAGTATATTTAGATTATATATTAATATTTGTTTGTAATTTTAAATTTAATTAATTAAAAGAAGTAATTAAATTTGGTTTGCAATTGCATTATTATAAAAATATGATTGTATTTAAATTTAGTAGGATATGAATTAAATCAATTGTATTTATAGATCTCTAGTTTTAAAAATAGAAATACAAAAATAAAATAGAATTATATTATTGCCTTATATTCTGTTTGGAAAAAGTTAATTAGTTGGCATGAGAAAAAACAAAGAAAAACAAAGAAAAACAAATTTGATTTTTGCTTGCACATTCCATTTATGTTTTTTTCAAAATTAGGAAAGAAAAGAATTTTCCTTTATTAATAAGTTTAATATTATGTTTTTGAAAATAAGATATTTTCAACCTAAAAGTTTAGGTTACATATATTTTTATTTTTAATTCTTGGGAGTGCACAGGAAGAGGCTGAGAATTTTGGGGAGATAAAAATTATTTTGGAGGCAAGATTTGGAGAAAAAAATTTTTTACCAGAGGATTGCTGTGAGGAGAGATTAGCTTGGAACCCGGTTGCAGGACTGAGCTCATCCTAGTGAATCTTCCAGAAAAGCTTCTCAGGTTGGGATCTTTGTCTGGTGTTTCCTTGTCTTTCTAAAATTTATTTAGTTTATTTGTTTGAATCTCCTACCTCTATTGAGGAAATTCTCATGTATTTGATGTTCTTTCCTTTATATTTTAGTTCTTGTTGTGTGAAAATCATAGAGGGTTATGCTGGCAAAATTGTGTCAGATCCACTTTTCTCTATGCATGAATGTTTTCTCTGTGTTATGCATATTGTGTTTCCTAGTCGAAGAGATTCAAAAAAAAAAATTGGGTAAAGAAAAGAATAAATTATGGAAGATGCATTGAATTTAATCTTTGTGCATTTTAATTCTTTTTTGGAATCTTTGTTAAAAGAAAAAAATAAAAATGTATTTCCTGTGCAAATTGATTTCTCTTAATTTCTGTAAAAGTTAGATATTCTTATATTTCTCTCTTGAAGATTTCTCAAAAAAAAAAAAGATTAAATGGTCTGTTAAAATTTTAATCTTTGGGTTTTCAATCCTGGCATTATTAAAAATTTAATTTTGGAAAAAATTATAGTTGTGTATTTTATTTGACTCTGTTATCTCAGAGTGTGCACAGAGAAAATAATCTTTGTACCGTGGGGTAGCAGGCTCTGCCTCCCCTGTGATCATTTTTTTTTGTTTATATATATATATATATATAAACAAAAAAAAATGATCACAGGGGAGGCAGAGCCTGCTACCCCACAGTACCAGTGCTACCATAAGGTAGCAGCTGCTACCCCACGATAGCAGTGCTACCATATGGTAGCGCCTACTACCCTGCGATAGCACCTGTTATCGTTTGGTAGCAGTGCTACCATCAGGTAGCAGCAAAGGGGGCAGCATCATGTTAAAATTTCAATCACTACCTACCTTCCCAGGTTACTCCAAATTTTATATTCAGTTCTTTTTATAATTTTTTTTATAGTTTAAAAATAATAATAATATAATAATAAATAATAATATATATATATATATATATATTATTTTTGTTATTTGTTTTATTTTGTTATGTTTTTTGGGAAATAAAAACTTGGGTGAAATTTTAGAAATAAATGTTTTTTTTTTTCTTTCTAAAATTAGATTTTGATTTTTATATAATTTAATATGATGTAATTATATAATATTATATTCGATGAATATATATATTAAAATTATATTATATTATTTTATACATAGGTTTTTATTGGAATTAAATTTAGATTATGATTATAGTCAATTTGAGTTTAATTGTAATTTAATCATGAGCAAATGATTGGGGGGTTTATTTTAAATGTGGTTTTAATTAACCTTAGTAGACATGTGATTTCATCATTTTCCTTATATTAATATAGATGTAATTTCTTTATTTCTAGAAAATCTTTATTACAAGTATTTATGCTTTTGACTGCTTTAAGAAAAGATTGTCTATTTTGGATTATGTGTTAATAGTAATTATAGTCAAGTTTAGATTTCCTTGCAATTTTGGTGAGTTATCATTTTATTGTATGTTGTATACCCCCTTAGTCAGGTGTCATTGTTTAAACACTATGGATATGAGCCATTGTGTGTTATGTTTCCAAATGGTCAATTCTGAGTAGTGGTTGTAAATCCTCCACCTATTTTATGTCAACATTAGATATGGCTATCAGTTCACCATAGAGTTCTCATAGAGAGACCTTTCCTGTTAGTGTCCTTGGAGAGAGAGTGTCTTTTGGGCGGGGGCTGCACCCAAAGATGATGGCAAGATAACCCCTCGGAAGTCAATTAATAATTGATAACCTAATAATTGATTAGGGGGTGGGTAGTTATAATGTTAATAAAGATATTTACCTCGCACATGGTTGAGTGCTTGTATAGACTCAAGGTGTTGTGAGAAGGCCTGGAATGGCACACTTACCACCTTGTCCTCATGAAAGGTTGGTAAGGTTCACATGATACTTGGATGGAGCTGAGGGTTCGGGAAAGGTTACCAAGATAACCTAGGATGGGGGCCGAGACCTATGGAGACCTACCTAGGGTAACCATCTTAAGCCATGTGATGACACTCTCTCTTTACAGTCACTAGTATTTTGTGAGTTGAGTCGCCTAAGTTCTGCGGAGTCATGTGTACTATTGTCCTTGTCTTAATGCTTGCTTGAGGGTCTTTGCTATCTCCTAGCATGGTGGGGTGGTTCCATTATGGGATCACATGGTCGGGTGGTAGTGGCACTTCCCATCGAATATATTTTTTCTTACCTTCTTGCGAGGATTGGCTTCACTAGTGGTTCTTGGTTCGTGACTCTTGTTCCAACTCATGTTCAAGATTTTTGTACAATTGTGACCATGTGGTCATTGTATTATTAAACTTTGTAACCTTGGCATTGTAACCTATGTACTTTATTAGTTCATATGAAGCCATTTAATTTATGGATTGTTGTAAATTGAAATTCAATGGAATGTATGTTATTTTAGTTATCCTTCATCTTATGTGTAAATAAATCATTGGAAGTAAATATATTATAACTCTTAAAACCTATCTATTTCGAATTCAGTTTATGAGTTTGAGTTAATTAATTGTAATTGATTTTCCCTAATTTAGATGGATAATTGGATTAACATTGTGATGTAGTTCTAATTTAAAGTAATCTTTGTTGGTAACCCTTTAGGATGTCATTGTTAGACTTCTGCTTGTGTTATTATACATGCAATGTTTTAATGAATGCATTTAATCTTATTAAAAAAAATTGTTGTACCCTTTAGTTGCCTTGTAGTGTGGTTTTTCCTTTAGGGTTTCTGGCGGGGCATTACATTTGGTATCAGAGCCCATGTTTCAACACTAGGTACTCTGGGATTGTACTAAGCCCATTTAGTTTGACCTTTTGAGTAGGTCTTTATGTTTGTGCTTCCCTTGCTTACCCTTGCCATTGATCTGAACCATTTTCTCCTTTGTAGTGTCAAGTCACGGCTAGGGGAGTCAGGGGAGGTGGCCATGAGAGAGGCCGCAATAGAGGCAGATGTGGGGGACAGGGTCGAGGTTCTGACCATTGTAGTTCTTCCCCACCACCCACTCATGCGAGTGTGGAGCAGGAACAATTAGTTCACTAGGATGAGCATGCAAAAGAGTAGGTTCCTGAAAGGCAAGAGATAAGACAGATGTTCCAAGAGGTTCTAGCTAGGATAGGCCCTAGGCTTGAGGGTGAGCAGCCTAGTCATGCTTAGGTTGGGGAATTGCATCATCCGATTCCAGAGGAGAGAGAGAGAGAGAGAGAGAGAGAGAGAGAGAGAGAGAGAGAGAGATCTCCCAGAAGGAGGGAGTTTCCTGTTGTTCTGGACCCAGCTCCCATGGGTCACATTAGAAACTTGATGAGAACCAACCATCCCTTCTTTGATGTTCGAGGAATAGGTCTTGAGGTAGAGACTTGGCTGATCAGTTTGGATATGTGTTTAATGATATTTCCCTTATAGTAGCAACACCAGAGTGAGATGTGCCATTTTGCATCTTGATATCTTTGCTTCAATCTGGTGGAGATTGGAGGAGGAGAAGATCGATGTATGCATCAACACCATTTCTTGGGAGATATTCTTAGAGAGATTTGGGGCACGGTTTCTCTCACCTCAGTGGAGGTAGACTCGGGTAGACAAGTTTTACGCCTTGCGGCAGTTTTGTATGTCAGTTGACCAGTTCAAGCATAGATTTTATGAGCTGAAATAGTATGCTTGGATTGGTAACGATGAGTCTATGCTTGTGCAACATTTCTTTAGAGGTCTTAATTAGCGTATTAGTGTAGGGGTGAGATTTTTTGAGCCAGCTTCAGTTGAGGTAGCCATGGCAAAAGCCAGATTGGTTGAGTAGAACCTTAGCCAAGCACTAGGTGGTCAGTCAGGTGTGCAGATTGGGAGTGCACCCTTCAGTGGGAACAAAGATCATGGGAATTAGTCCCTATTAGCTGCACCATTTAGGACTCCTCAAGAACCCGCTAAGGGTGGACAGCAGTAGTAGCCACCGAGACTGAAATAGTTCCAGGGCCAATAGGGTGGCAATTCTTAGAATAGGAGAAGCAAGAATTGGCAGACGGGCACAGAAGGTCCTGTAGGGCAGTCCTCTTAGGGTGCATCTTAGGCCCCTAGCCGGGGAAGCTTCCAGCAATCCAGTGGGTCGACTAGAGGTAGAAGACTAGGTAGAGGAGCTTGCTTCTCTTATGGGCCATTTGGCCATTTAGCCATGCAGTGTCCTCAGCATTACAACTAGATGGGAAGTCAGAGGCCAGCTGCATCAGAGCCGATAGTAAGGGATGCTAGTAGATCCCATAGATTGTTTGCAGTGATGGATGACCGCTAGGTTGATCATTAGGGGACTATTATTGAGACCATAGGTGTGTTGTGTGATATCCCTATCTCAGTGCTTTTTGACTCTAGTGCTTCAGATTCCTTTATTTCTTCATCCATTATGGAGTGGTGTACTCCCATTTGCTAAGCAGGTGAATAGGTGGCAAGTAGAGTTAGCTACTAAGGTGTGAGTGTTCGTAGATGCTTATGTTCCTAGTTGTGACTTGGACCTAGGACCCTTTGTTACTTCTGTTGACCTTCGAGTCATTTCTTTGGGTTCTTATGGAGTAGTGGTTGGGATGGATTGGCTATTTTCTCACAGTGCTTGTGTAGACCATCGTCAAAAGATAGTTGAGTGTTTAGATGACCATGGTAGGAAAGTGGGGATCATTGGAGTTTAGAGATCGGTATCCTTATGTATAATTTCCACTATGCAACTTAAGCAGTGTATGCATCAAGGGTGTTAGCTTTTTGCAGTTGCACTTGAGGATGTGGATGAAGAAGAGAGTCAAGAAATTTCTATTAACGGTCACCCTATTCTTCAAGAGTGTGTTGATGTGTTTCCATTGGATATTCTTTATATGCCTCTGAAGTGAGACATAGACTTTCACATTGACTTGGTTCCTGGTGCGGAACCTATTTCGAGAGCTCCATATTAGATGACTACTCAAGAGTTGAGTGAGTTCAAGTTGCAGATGGAGGAATTGTTGGCCAAGGAATT
This sequence comes from Cryptomeria japonica, assembly GCF_030272615.1. Classification (NCBI taxonomy): domain Eukaryota; kingdom Viridiplantae; phylum Streptophyta; class Pinopsida; order Cupressales; family Cupressaceae; genus Cryptomeria; species Cryptomeria japonica. The sequence goes on from NC_081414.1 coordinate 178,826,563, forward strand.
CATTTATCCTAGTGTTTCTACTTGGGGTTCACCTATTATCTTCATCAAGAAGAAGGATGGATCTCTTCGGTTATGCATTGATTACCGACAGCTGAATAAGCTAACCATCCATAATCGATATCCATTACCTCATATAGATGATCTTTTAGATCAGGTGAAGGGATCCAAGGTGTTCTCTAAGATTAATCTGAAATTTAGGTATCATCAGTTGTACATTCACGATGCAGATATTCATAAGATGACATTTTGTACTCTTTATGGTCACTATGAGTTCACAGTGGTGCCATTTGGGTTGACAAATGTGCCTTCAGTCTTCATGTGCCTCATGAATGGGGTTTTTCGCACATACCTGGATCATTTTTTCCTTGTGTTCTTGGATGACATATTGATTTATTCTAGATCTATGGAAGAGCATGAGAGTCACTTACGACAAGTACTACAATACTTGAGGGAGAATCAGCTTTATGCTAATTTGGTGAAATGTGGTTTCTTCTGGACTGAGGTGAACTATCTTGGTCATGTGGTTTTAGGAGAGGGTATATCCATGGATCCTTCAAAGATCTAAGCCATTGTTGATTGGCCAATGTTGACCAATGTTTCAGAGATTTAGAGTTTTATGGGTTTGGTTAGATATTACCGTCACTTTGTTCAAGGCTTTTTTTGGATAGGTCACCCAATTACTTCTCTCAAGAGGAAAAGGAAGAAGTTTGTTTCATTAGAGTAGTGCGAGTTAGCTTTTTGTATCTTGAAGGAACTCCTTATCAGTGCTTCAATTTTGGTAGTCCTTGATCCATCTCAAGATTTTATGGTATGCACAGATGCCTCCTTAGAAGGTATAGGTGCAATGCTTATGCAGGAGGGATGTGTGGTGGCCTATGAGTCTTGCAAACTCAAGGACCAAGAGTTGAACTATCTAGTTCATGATTTGGAGCTGGTAGCGGTAGTGCACGCATTGGTTAGATGGCAAGATTTTCTGTTAGGGCATCGATTTGAGCTCCATAATGATCACCGTAGTCTGCAGTATATCTTCACGTGGCCAAACTTGAATGCTCAACAGCAAAGATGGATGGAATTCCTCTGTGAGTATGATTTTGAGGTTCAATATATTCAAGGGAAGGAGAATGTAGTGGTTGAATCTCTGAGCCATAGGTGGCATGTAGTTTCAGCATTGTCCCTTTTTGGTAGTCTTGAGAGAGAAAATTCTTGGAATTCTTCCTTAGGATACTATGTATCAGGATGTTGGATCCATGTTGGAGTCTGGAAGGCCCTTGGAGGGTAGGTTTTCTGGTTATACTCTTGAGGAAGATGGTCTTTTTTGTCATCTTGGTTAGATCTATGTACCTCCTTTGGAGGGTCTTCATATTTTGATCATGACCGAGGCTCATCATGCACCTTATTTGGCACATCTAGGTGTCAAAAAGATGCATGTGGATCTTAAACAGATGTATCATTAGGCTGGCATGAAACATGACATTGCTGATTTCATTTCAAGATGTTTAGAATGTCAGCGGGTGAAGGCAGAGCACCAGCACTTGGTAGGGCTTTTATAGCCTAATTTGGTACTAGATTGGAAATGGGACATCATTTCCATGGACTTCATTGTTCGATTTCCTATCTCTTCGCATTGACATGATGCCATCATGGTCATTGTTGACAAATTGACCAAGGTTGCTCACTTTGTTCCTATTCGAGTGTCCTATATGGTAGCAGTAGTGGCACATGTCTTCTTAGAAAATCTAGTGAGATTGCATGGGATACAAAGGTGGATCATTTCCGATAGAGATCCTATCTTTACCTTAGCATTGTGGACCTCACTTTAGCATGCTTTGGGGACACAGTTGAACTTTAGTTCATCTTATCACTCAAAGACCAACAGTCAGACTGAGCATGTGAATTAGGTTTTGGAGGACATGCTTCGCATATATGTGATGGACTAGCATTCTCATTGGGAGGATATATCTATCTAGTGGAGTTTACTTATAACAATGGATATCATAGCTCCATAGGTATGTCTCCTTTCCAGGCACTGTATGGTCATCCTTGCCATACTCCTTTGAGTTGGGATCAGCTAGAGGAGAGGGTGCTTATAGGACTAGATATTCTTTGAGAGATGGAGCAGTAGGTTGAGCAGATTTGTGAGCATTTGGTAGCTGCATAGGATAGGTAGAAGAAGTATGCAGATTCTCATAAGGTAGATTGTTAGTTTTCTATTGGTGACCGTGTGTTTTGAGAGTGCATCCATAGAAGATTCTGATCCATTATGGAAAGGGTTCTAAGTTGGTGCCTCATTTTGTTGGCCCTTCTGAGATCCTTGAGACGATAGGACCTATTGCCTACCATCTTGCCTTGCCACCAAGTCTATCCTGCATCCACAATGTCTTTCATGTTTCAGTTCTTCACCCTTATCACCTTGATGTGACACATGTTCTTGATTGCAACTCTTTGCAGGTCGAGGATGGGCAACATTCTATGGAGCCTGTGCGAATTCTTCAGCATCGAGACTTGACCCTCAGGGGTCGTACCATCGACCAGGTAAGGGTCCTATGGGACCCAAATGATGAGACCTTGGTGACTTGGGAGGATGCAACGAAGATGAGAGAGCTTTACTCTTATCTGTTTCAGGCTTCCAAGAGTAAGCCTAGTTTTAGGGGGCAGGATGTAGTACCCCTCCTCGAGTGAGCTAGTTAGACTCATTATTCTCTATGGTGTACTTTCAGTGGATACATTGCTTTTATGTGTTATTCAGACATTGACATTATTTCATGCTTTATCTAGATATGGGATGCATACTTTATTTACAGTATTTCAGTACTTGTGATTGTAGCATTTATGGATTATTACATGGTACTGACACTTTACTTTATCTATGCAATGTGTCATATATATGTTGCATGTTTGCAAATGTATTGGATGCAAGGGGATGAATTTCCTTCACTCACTCTAGTGAGATAGGGAACATCATGATTCTCCTTCATCGGTGTGTATGTTGTGTATTTTATATATATATATATATGCATGTGTGGTTCAATGATGCAGGATATTGCAGGTAGAAGTACTAGGTAGGTACGGGGTATCATCTCCATCTGGCTTCACAGGTCTAAGCGTGCCTTATTTGTCCGATGGGAGTGGAGGAGATAGTGGTTGATTGTAATTTGAACCCTATTACACTCTTGTGAGTGTCACCAGTTAGTTGTCCTTTTTGTGGTTCGGTCTTTGAGTTTTGCTTGGTTGACCTTTTTCAGAGTCTTTGTTTGGGGTTGCTCTGTTTGCGTGCACTTGTGGATTGGTTTCTTTATTTAAGTTCATAATGTCATTGCATAGTTAGTATATTTAAATTATATATTAATATGCATTTGTAATTTTAAATTTAATTAATTAAAAGAAGTAATTAAATTTGGTTTGCAATTGCATTATTATAAAAATATGATTTTTATTTAAATTTAGTAGGATATGAATTAAATCAATTGTATTTATTGATCTCTAGTTTTAAAAATAGAAATAAAGAAATAAAATAGAATTATATTATTGCCTTATATTCTTTCTAAAATTAGATTTTTATTTTTTATATAATTTAATATGATGTAATTATATAATATTATGTTCGATGAATATATATATATTAAAATTATATTATATTATTTTATACAAAGGTTTTTATTGGAATTAAATTTAGATTATGGTTATAGTCAATTCGGGTTTAATTGTAACTTAATCGTGAGCAAATGATTGGGGGGGTTAATTTTAAATGTGGTTTTAATTAACCTTAGTAGACATGTGATTTCATTGTTTTCCTTATATTAATATAGATGTAATTTCTTTATTTCTGGAAAATCTTTATTGCAAGCATTTATGCTTTTGATTGCTTTAAGAAAAGACTGCCTATTTTGGATCATGTGTTAATAGTAATTGTAGTCAAGTTTAGATTTTGTTGCAATTTTGGTGAGTTGTCATTTTTTGTATGTTGTATACCCCCTTAGTCAGGTGTCATTGTTTAAACCCTGTGAATATGAGTCATTGTATGTTATGTTTCCAAATGGTCAATCCTGAGTAGTGGTTGTAAATCCTCCACCTGTGTTATGTCTGGATTAGATATGGTTGTCTATTTGCCATAGAGTTCTCATAGAGAGACCTTTCCTATTAGTGTCCTAGGAGAGAGAGTGGCTTTCAGGTGGGGGCCACACCCAAAAAGGATAGAAGGATAACCCCTTGGAAGTCAGTTAATAAGTGATAACCTAATAATTGATTAGGGGGTGGGTAGTTATAATATTATAAAGATATTGTACCTCGCACATGGTTGAGTGGTTGTATAGACTCAAGGTGGTGTGAGAAGGCCTAGAATGGCACACTTACCACCTTGTCCTCACAAAAGATTGGTAAGGTCCACATGATACTTGGCTAGAGCCGGGGGTTCGGGAAAGGTTACCAAGATAACCCATGATGGGGGCCAGGACCTATGGAGACCTACCTAGGGTAACCATCTTAAGCCATGTGATGACACTCTCTCTTAAGGGTCACTCGTGTTTTGTGAGTTGAGTCACTTGAGTTCTATGGAGTCATGTGTACTATTGTCCTTGTCTTAATGCTTGCTTGAGGGTCTTCTGCTATCTCCTAGCATGGTGGGGTGGTTCCACTATGGGATCACATGTTCGGGTGGTAGTGCCACTTCCCATCGGATATCTTTGTTCTTACCTTCTTGCGATGGTCAACTTCACTGGTGGTTCTTGGTTCGTGACTCTTGCTTCAGCTCATGTTCAAGATTATTGTACAGTTGTGACCATGTGGTCATTGTATTATTAAACTTTGTAACCTTAGCATTGTAACCTATGTACTTTATTAATTCATATGAAGCCATGTAATTTATGGATTGTTGTAAATTGAAATTAAATGGAATGCATGTTATTTCAATTATCCTTCATCTTATGTGTAAATGAATCATTGGTAGTAAATATATTATAACTCTTGAAACCTCTCTATTTGGAGTTTAGTTTACGAGTTTGAGTTAATTAATCATAATTGATTTTCCCTAATTTAGATGGATAATTGGATTAACATTGTGATGTAGTTTTAATTCAAAGTAATCTTCATTGGTAACCCTTTAGGATGTCATTTTTAGACTTCTGCTTGTGTTATTATACGTGCAATGTTTTGATGAATGCACTTAATCTTTAAAAAAAAAAATTGTTGTACCCTTTAGTTGCCTTGTAATGTTGTTTTTCCTTTAGGGTTTCTGCCAAGGCATTACAAAAATGTGGAAGGGTTCTATAAATATTTTTTAAGTGGGTCTTACTATGTATCTATCATTGTACAAGAAAACTATTGAGAAAAATTCATTAGTGATACATATGACCCCTTTAAATATATTGTATATTAAGGACCCAAGGAGTCAAAGGAAGGGAAAAATTTGTAAGCATGATAACGTATTGTATTATAAAACAATAAAATATGATAAGCTAGACATAATCATCAAAGCATGTTAAAGGACTCACCCTACAATAGAAAAACAATAAGGATATTCATATATGCTAGATATTAAATATAGAAGAATATAAAAAAAAGATAACAATAGAGGTATATGGATAAGATTACAAAAAAAATTTAGAAAAAATTAACAAGGATGAGTATATAGGGAAGATAGGATAATTTAAGTTTATAAATCATGAATTTATGTATTGAATGTTGTTTGTGGGGTACACAAATTATAGGAGAACATCCTAATATGTAAAAAGAAAGATCATATTACCATGTAGACAAATAAGTTTCATCATAAGGATCATAATTTGTAATCTTAAGATCTATACATAATGAGAAACTTGCTTATAAAACAAGGATATCTAGTCACTATAACTAGTTAAAGATCATATAATATACATGATGTGATATATTTAAGAGAGTGATAAGTTAATTTAAGTAGAAAGGTGATCATAAAATGTAAATAATGTTGTTGTGGAAAACGGTCAATCAAAACTATAATAAGATCACATAACCTATAGAAACATACACATAAGGTGATCAATGTGACATATGATAATAGTATCATATAAAAAGGTGGAAAGTTAAACCAAGAGATAAAACACACAATACAAATTTTATGTAGTAGAAAATATTGAAGCTAAAAAACATAAATAATATAACCATAAATAGTAAAAATAATAGAGATATATAATGTAATAAATAATAAGATCCTCTATGTACGAAAAAAGGATAAAAAGACACAACAAGCATGATATGAGAAATGTAATTCTGACATGTAAGAACAAATATACGTGAAAAAACATATGAATAAACTATCCCATTCTTCAATATATCATGGAAAATAATAGAGATCATGAATATCGAGAAAGGTAACATCATCCTTTTCAATGACATTATTTTTGTTTTCAATCACATTATTTTCTTCTTGATTGACATTTATTCTTTTTGAATAATTAATTCCATTAAGTATAATTACAAGAATTTTCCTACAAACCCAAATTTTAATCTTTGGCAATCCTTAAACATGAAAGACTTGTTTTTTAGAAAAATATCATTTTTTTTTATTTGGTAGAAGAAATGATGATATTTAATATCTTGATTTCTTCACGGTAGCGTCGTAAATTGTATGCACTTGCTAGGGTGGTACAATTTCACACCTAGTTTAGCACCTGCCTTGGTGCATTTTGCATTTTGCATTGCATTTCCCCTTTAGCACTTAATTAATCAAATTAATTAGGTCTAAGGTTCTATTTTATCATCTCCCACATCATAAAGTTGGGCCCTTTCTTTAAAGTGTGCCCTTTTCATTTTATTCTTCCAATACATCATCTAATCAAAAACCCTAATTAGGTCCTATTTTGAACTTGGGGGCTTGATTTCGGGGGTCAAAACATCTTAAAATCACCTGTAACTTCAGGTTTCTCTCTAAAATCATCATATCCGACGGCCCTGAAAATTTGGTGAAAAGTTGTCGGGACCATGGCGCCCGGAGTGCACATGGTCCCGGACATTTTTCCCAAAATTTTAGGAGCACGATCCAATCATAAAATAAAGCTTAACCCCAAGAAATTGGTGGGGTATTCAATCTCTAGGTTGGCCAAAAGTTGAAATTAAGACCTAGGGTTTCATATATAAGAGCTCTCTTTCTTCATTTGAAAGGATCAGAATTTTGGCTTTCGAGGACCTTCTATGTAGCGAAAGAGCAGATCTTTTGAAGACTCCAATAACATTCAACATCCATCCATCAAGCATTCATCAATTTCATTCATTTAGGGCTTGGGAGACATTGAAGAACAATAGGAGATTACCGACTGAAGATTGGCTTGTACTCCTCCCTTGAGGGTTGGGTATGATTTCATGTTGTTTTCATGTCTTTGCATAAGCTTCAATATATCATTTATTCATGCTTTAGATCACTTTGCATCTTGATTTAGAGCATTTACATTGTCATTTACAAGCAATTAGGGTTTACTTTCTAGGTTGCTCTAGTTTGCTTTCTTGCATTTTAGGACCTTGCACACACACTAGGTCTACACACACAATACATTTTACAATACAACTTCGCTATTCATGGAGGTGGAAATCACCGAAGCGGGGGTTTGACTAAGGCAAAACCCTATATAGCCGCCCACCACACCTTTTCAGATATAAGTGCAGGTTTCGGAATTCGAACGACGCCGCAAGTTACAGATCTGGAAGAAGCAGATGGAGACTGAACTTCACACCAAATCTCAGAGCAAAAGACCAGGACAGAGGCATGGGGCACCCTGGTCCTGCCAGGACAGGGGCGCTGGGCACCCTGGTCCTTCTGACAGCAGTTTTCAACATTAGTTTCCGGAGCAGTTTCAGTGGTAGAATCAGGACAGTGGCGCCTGCGCCCCCATCCCAAACATTTTCAGTCAGGTTTTAACTCCAGGTACACATTTGTATTCTTGTCTTGTCCTTGTGTTTACAGCTTTCCATTATTTAAGTTCAATTCTGCAATCTTGTTATTAGTACATACTTGCACTTTGGGGTTAGGGATTGAACTTGCATCATTTCATCTTTCAATTGCAACAAAGGAATAGAAATCCTAATAGGTAGCCTATGGCTCTCTCTTCCACAAGAAGAAGTAGCCAATTGTGTGATACCTCTAGGCTCTTTCGTATTCCACAAGTGTGTGGTTGAAAGTGAGATTAGGGCATGTTTGCTTAGTGTCACTTTTTCTCCCACACATTCACATATTTAATTTTATAATTCCTTTTGTTCTTCTAATATCCTTGATGAATCTAATATGAATATATTTCTCACACTTGTATGGTAGATCCTTCAGAGCTGGGATATAATAACCTAATGCATAGTGAATAAGTTACACTATAATAGGATTATATGAATCTCATGAATTTTTTACAAAGTAGAAGTTGACTTTGAAATAATGTTATGTTTATTTACAAAGAGTTATTCTCAAGTACAAAACATCAATTGTGGAAGAGCTAGATCTATAGTTTCTTCTTTACCCATGTATCTTGTACCCTCACTAGGCACATGACCTAATCAATTCTCAAAGCAAGAACATTATCATTTTTTTATTCCAACGAATATATTATCTCACCAAAAAATAATTTTAAATTATAGAAAACCTTCTAAGAAATATACCATGAAGAATTTTTTAAATAATTTTTAAAAAAGTCATACCAAGTGCAAATAATATTATAAGGATCAATTGATGTTTCAAAATTTATGAATCATTTGTTGTTATGATTTGACCTCATTTATTCATGAATTAATTTTTTTAATTAACAATTCTTTTTTTATTTCATCATCTTTCTACATCTATATTGACATATATAAATCTCAAGTTAATGAACCAACATGTGTATAGTACAATTAAATATATATAAGAACAAGGAATTATATGGCATAGATATGTAGTTCCTCAAATGTGTAACTTGCATATGTAACATAGACAACCATTAAATTTGAATCAATAATACATTAGTTATATGTGTCCTAATGTATAAATGTCTACCTTTAATTACTTAAGAGATAAGAGTTACCACTACATATATTGTAATTGTTACATGGTTCCTATAAGGATAAAATAAATAATATGATCATGATTTATCGCACAACATGAAATAGACCTTAATGATAATTTAATTCAAATATATTCATCTCAAAATATCATCATAAGGGTAGGAGATTACAAAGATGAAACTCTTGATTAAATATTATGTACACAAGCCTCTATATTTTATGTGTATGAGAATCATAATATTAATAATCCATAATATATTCATCAACAACTATTTTATCAATAGGAATCTTGTTAGAAGATGTTGAATAATAATATGAAGGTCTATATTTATGTGAATTAAAGATCAAAGCAACTTGACCTCAATATTCTTTAACTGAATGGACATTCCTTTAATAGAAGATAAACTATTAATGTGAATACTCATTATTTTAGCTAAGATAGGTTGTTTGTAATATCTACTATGAATAAGCTTTCTAAGTTTTTCTTTCATGCATCGCATTGCATGCTTATATCCTAGATAGCAATTTTTATTATAAATGGCCCATCATCTTTCTATATGTTTGTGCATCTTTGAAATGTGCCGAAAAGTGGCCATTATGCTAGAATAAATGTAAAGTAAGGTATCAATTCCTATCATAACATTGAAACACAAATAATCTTAGCTACTATTTGCAAAGGAGAGATAGGCACTATGATTTTACTCCTTTCCTATGAAATATTGTGATAGTGAGGTGTGGGTAGGTAAAATATTTTACTATTGATAAAATGAACAAATTTTATATAATATATTAAAAGTAGAGCATGAGAAACATAAATAGAAAGGCATATTTGGAATGAGGATGTAGTACCCTTGCCCTAATAAATTTCTAATCTCGGTTTGACCTTGGTTAGTTTATCATGATATAATGTTATAGTCAGATGTTTTGATTTTTGTACGTACCTGTTAATGTGGTTTTCACACCAATTCATATGCAAGTTTATTAGTTCTCCTATTTTGTGTTATTAATCATGGGATAACACTTTCATTGAGTATATATGTATGCATGTATGACTCTTGGTTGCAGGAGATTCAGGTATAGTACCATATGGGTGCGAGGTTTGTCTCTGCCTAGATTCAGAGGTTTCAGTGTACCTCTTTGGTCCTTAGAGAATTGGATTAGGTGGTCGTAAGACCCTTGTTTGACCATAGTCATTCTTAGGTGAGAGTTGTCAGTCATCCATCAGTATCTCCTTGGGTGGGGCATGTAGGTCATCTGTCTGTTTGGCTTTCTTGGGTTGTGTGCTTTGTGTGTGGTTAAATAGAGTATTTAATCCTTAGTATTTAATTTGATTAGGTGTTTATTTTTGAATTGTAATTAAGGGACTAAATAAAATAAGTTCCCTTTTATGTGATGAATCGTTAATTAGAATTTCTTAATGCAAGTTGGTAGCAAATTTGTGGGCATTGGGAGAGATTTTTGGAGAGATAGTTTTTGCAAAATGTTTTTGGGAGAGAATATTTTTGGATGGGGAAAATTTGTGGGCATTGGGTGGAAGAAGAATTTCTAGAGCTTGCAGGTTGGGGTCTCCTTCAAATCTCTTCTAGAATTGCTGAATTAGGTAGGTCTCTAGTTTATTTTGTGGTTTCTTTGTTTAAAGAAATTGTTTGGAATTTTGTAGCAATCTTGTTGCGAAGGTTAAAAATCTCATTTATTTGGGGAAATCAAAGAGTTATAGTTTAATCTCCAACTCATACCCTCCTTGTTTTCTGTCCAAACCTCCAAATTTAATTAGAGTTTCTCAGATTGATTTAAAAACAAAAACAAAAAAACATTGAGGTTTGGCTGTTCTTGATGAAGTTTAATTTAAAAGTCCATTGAATGTTTTCTGATTAAGTTCTAAATCAAAAATTAGTTTGGGGTTGGGTAGATTGATTCAATCAATTTGGGAAATATGATTTTTTGCCCAAATATGTTTTTGGATGAAAAAAAAAATTAGTATTATGGATTTGGTTATTCAAAAAAAAAATTGTTTGTCTCTGTATGAGACTGTGTAATCAAAAATATTGGGGTTCTTTCATTTTGTTTTTAAAAAGGGTTTAAAAAAAAAGAATATATAAAAAAAGAAAGTAATTTTTTTCTAGTTTTGGAGGGGCGGGGGAGCCGAGGCTTGACCCATCCCCCACCCTTGGACCACAGCCTTGTCTGTGACCACACTATCGCCACAGAGGCTTGCAACCAGACTGTGGTTGTAGAAGCTTGTGTCCACAATGTGGGCACAGGGCTGCGGATTGGGCAACCACCACTCCCATGATGGGATGTGGGGCTCGAAGCTTATGTTTCTTTTATATTATTTTTTTAATTTTTTATAAAATTAAAATAAAATTAAAAGTTGCATCGTGGTTTAATTTTGGTTTATTTAAACTTTTTAATATATTTTATTTAAAAAAAAATTAAATAATTTTTTTTATTATTAATTATTATTTAATATATATTTTATTAATTTAGGTTAAAATATATATTAATTAATATTTAATTTGTAATTTTCTTTATGTATGCATGAAGTATCTTATTTGGGGAAAAGGATAAAATAATGTATTATTTGGAAACATTGGAAATTAAGTAATGTATCGTTTGTAAAATTGACAAGTAAATGATATTTTCATTTAGTAAAATAAATTGTTTGATTTATATTTCTCTCTGTATTGCGAAATAGGCAAAATTGTACTATTGCAATCATGGTATTGAATTTATCATGTATGCTTATTTTCTATTATTGTATTTTGAAAAAATTAGATCCTTTAGAAAACTAGATCGATTGTTGTGTGAAAAAAATAGGAAAGAAGATTGTCTTTTCCAATCTATGAATATGCAAGTTTAATTTTTTGTATTCGCATTTGCTAAAGTAATGGCAAGACTTATATTTGTTTGTTGGACCCTATCGTATGGTTGATTTGGGAACCTGCTTATGTCCTTGATCTCTAGTTTTTATTGTTGTCTTGTGATGGTGTTGTAACCGGTCATGTCTTTTATGCGGGTGTTGAATGTTGATTTGTGGTTAACCATAGTTGGTTAGGTCTCTAGTTAGAGTATCATTAATTAGTGCACCTCATATGAAGTCTTGTTTGACCAAGTGGGTGTTCCAACCATTTTGAACTTTGTATGCTTGACCTGGTGTATTCCTGGGTCCAGGAGTTCATTGAGTATGGTCCAGTGTCATATGGGAAAGTGGTGATTGGGGCTCGCACCCAAAGTGGTTGCTAGATAACCCATCGAAAGTGTGTCTAATAAGTGATAACCTAATAGCATATTAGAGAGTTACTTAATGAATCACTGAGTAAGTTAATTATGCCACACATATGGGATGAGTGCTAGTAAAGACTCGAGATGCGGTGAGAAGGCCTGAAATGGAAAACCATCATCCTTGTCTTCGTGAAAGGATGTGTGGGTCCACATGGGTCTTGGATGGGCCGGAGGTTCGAAATAGGTTGCCAGGGTAACCTAGTGGATGGGGTCAGAACCTATGAAGACCTGCCATGGTAACCATACCAGGTTATGTGATGACACTTGTCTCTTATGTTCTCTAGTGTGTTGTTGTGTTGTCTTTATAGGAGCACTATTGTAGAGTTGTCTTGATGTCTATGCCCTTGTGAGAACTTGATATCCATGTTAGACCATGGGATTCTTATGATGGTTTGAAAAGACTTAGTTTCGCAGATGCTCTAGTTGATCTTTTGTAATTGCTTCTTATTATGTTCAGTTGAATTCTTTCCTATTTAGGGATCATTCATGTATTTATTTGACCGATGTGGTCATATGTATTTTTGGTTATGTTCACCTTGATGGCAAGATTGTAAATGATGTGACCTTATGTATTCTTCTTTATTATTTAATTATTAGAGGGGTCTTGTAGTTGAGAAAACCCGGAGAGGTATCCCTCTAGGGGTGAACTCGGATATCATTTCGGTGTTATGTGATGTTTATGTTCTTGTGTTTCCTTTTTAATTTAGTATGTATGGATGGCATTATGTTAGAATCTATAATGTGGATTAGATGAAGTTAATCCTAAAAGAATGTATTTAGTCATCTTATTAAATACAGTAATTTGGATCATGAAAGAATGTAGATTAGAACAATGGAATATATTCAGTTATTGATAATGAGATTAAGTATGCATGAAAAGTATTCATTAGTTTATGATGAAATTTAAGTAAGTTATGAAAGTAGATGCATGACTTAAGTTTTAATGAAAGTTTTAACGTAATGTATGGTTAAAATTTATTGGATGAACCTTAATCATGCTATCTATACTTTTAACCTCAAATGGGTGAACCTTATCATGTTATCTATATTTTTATCTTACCAAAAAAATGTATCCTTGTTTAAGTATTATCATGTCATTAAGTTAATCAACTTAATTGGATTAATTAGCATGAGTTGAGTTAAGTGTTGAATTAAGTAATCACATTGGGAAACTCTTTAGGTATTATTTAAGTCTTCCATTATGTAATCTAAACTTTGATAACTCATTGTATCATTGTGTTGTCTTTAATTTTTTTTTTAAAATATTTGCACTCTATTCTTGTGTTTTAGCTTAATCCCTTGGAGGTTTCCTGATGGGGCATTACAATTGGTATCAGAGCCCATGTTGCAAACACTAGGATCTCTAGTGTTTCTTGTGCCCTTAGTTGGTGTGAAGTGTATTGACCTTATGTTGTATGTGTGTCCTCCTTTTGTATGCGTGTGATTGAGACATAAGATCTTTAAGATCTTAAGAACTCGTGTTTTGTTCTTTTGCATAGTCTTTTGAGAAGACCTTAATTGTGTGTAACGCATGTGTTCACACATTGCTCTCACCTTCTTGATGTTGGTGCTTTTAAGTGATTATATCTGCTTTGTTTTCTTATAGATGTCTTGGTCTATGATTACTGTTATTCGGAAAGAGATTTGTATGTACCTTCCTTATTGATTGTTGTACACTTTAGACTAATCAATTTGGGTTGGTTATTGCTTGTCTTGAATTTGAAAGTATGATATGTGCTTGTTTTAAGATTATGATCTAGCTAACTGTTGTCCACTTGAAGAATTTGTATGGTAAATGATGAATGCTTATTTTGCAAAAAATTGAATGATTATCACCCTTCCTCCTCTTCCTCTATGGAAATTAAAATGCTTGTTATATGTGTAGTTATTTCCTATGTGAATTTTCTTATTGTAAGAGAAAGGTTGTGACTTCTTGAACCCTTGTGTGAGCCTTATGATGCTTATGTGTTTTTAGATAATAAAGGGGCTATGGGTTTGAAAGTTTATATTGGTTATTAGGAGAAAATTGTATGTTGACATTAAACAATTCTCCATGTGTATTGTAGGAGTAACATAATTAAATTCTATCTTTAGTAATTTGCATTAGTATGCGAATAGTTGTAATGTGAAACTGCTTTGTTTGTAAAAGATGTATAAAAAGGGAACATGTTATAGTATCTTCAAGAGTGTATTAATGTGTTCTACGAAAAATTGTTTTATGTGTTTAATTATATCGACTCAATTGAGGACCTATTTTAACAATGCTCCATTGAACTTGCTTTTGGACATATATACAATTGACTTATTATGATTAGAAAGTGTAAATGAAAAGCCTGTTTGATGTGCATGCATTAATATATATTATTTAGTTGATAGTTTCTCGTTTACCTTCTTATCGTACCTTGATTTTCAATGAAAGGTTGCAGATTATGATATGTTTTGTAGTGAATTAAGAGTAGTAAGTGTTCACAAGAGGTCTTGCATTTTCAAAAAGATTGTATGTTTTGATATCTATTATTTAAAAAACAAGAACATTCTATTGCTACCATAATATTTGGAAATGTCATGTTAGGCTTATTGGAATTCTTCTAAAAATGGCAGTGAAATGAAAACCATACAATTAAGATGATAGGCTTATAGTGTGAAATTTTATAATGTTGTGTGACCTTGTTAATCTTGTGCTTACATAAGAAATGGTTTGACTATCGAACTCTCTTTCCCTTCTCTTTACCTAGATTATAATATTTTTAGAAATGCCACTAAAGAATGTATTAATTTAAATAGAATGTTTATTAAGCATGTAAAATTGTATTTTTGCATTTTGGCTTCATATGGAAAGATGGAAGTCTTAAGCTTCAGAAAGAAAATTTGCATGTTTAGTAATGTGAATATTGATGCTTAGTGGAATTAGTAAAAGATATAGGAATGATGTTACTTCCCTATGTAATTTTGAATTGTTAATAATTTCAGTTCTTGTATCTAAAATAAAATTTATGCAGTTATTTATGTGGGAAGCATACTTAAAACCTTCCTTGAGTAGATGATAACGTACTGAAAAGTACACCCCGTAAATGTGACTAAACCAATACTGGTGCTTTCTTTGTGTATTGTGAGAAACCCATGCTTTCTATATGTGCCCATGGGATGGTGAAGTAATCAACCATGGAGGATATGTTTACTTATGACTATGGGAAACCACACTGTTTATGTGATGTTTCTTATTCGCTACCCTACTAAGTACAAAACCTCGGGTTGTTGGCAATTTAGTATGTTAAGGAGTAGTATTAGAAGTCACCATTTCTTGAATAGTATGGATCAGCATAGGATTAATGTCAGTGTGAAGCGAATTTAGCTTCTCTATTTGAAGGAAAAATATAGTTATATAATGAAACTGTATTAAAGGTGTACTCAATGCTTTCCCTTTTTGATGAACCAACTCATAAGGTTTATGTGTGCTAGCCTATTCCTCTCTTTTATTGGAGTATATTGATGGCAATTCTTGAGCATAGTGAGGGTGTATTTTGGAGGATCTTTTGCCTTGTCTTCATGAAAGGTAGGTTTGTCCACATGAGCTGCCAGTTAGTAGGTGTTGGTAGACATGTGGGTGGACCTTATCCATGTATACCTTTGGCTTACGACGAGCATCCTAAGAGATACGTTGCTATGTAGGATGTGACTTGCACATGCCTTTTTCCATGAGGTACACTACCATGCAGGGTAAATCCATTGTGTGTCTTCTCTGCTTGGAGTATTGCCATGCCACGTGATGACGTGATGTGGTGTGATGTCGAGGTGCACACTGCCATGCCATGTGGATGTTTGACTAGGCCACATCACATGATGAGCTACTGCAATAGCTAGACAACTATTCCTTCCTTCCTTATTGGTGGCTAGATTCTACTCACATAGTGATGTTATGTGTAGTTGTGATATTCTTATTTATTTCTTTATGGACCAAAAATTTATTCTATTTTGACTTTCAAGGTTTATCCATGACCTTGCTAGCTTTTTGTTACTTGATTTGGTGTTGTAAATTCCAAAATTTTCTTTCTTTCCTATTGGAATTGATGATTTATATCTTTATTCATCTGTATTTTGGTGGCTAAACTGGTTTATCCTTATTGTTTTCGATTGCTAGTCTTGTGTTGAAATGTGAATTCCTCTCCAAGGATGTATGAAATAGTCTTGGTTGAGTGTGTACAAGGAAGTAGACGTAGGGAACCTTGAGGATGGTGGTATGTGAGGTTGTGATGTAGCTAGGATCCATTACCTACATATGTGTGGTGATTATCTCTTGGAGGCTAACCACCTTAATCAACAAGGGATGTTCAGGAAGGTCTTGTACGGAAGGTAGCACCGCTATGTTTTTCTCTAGTACCATCAAGCCCTTGTGTGAGATATTGGATATTTATGATCATGTTATTTGTTTTGAGATCGGGCATACAAATACTAATCATGCATGTTATCTTTGACTGAGCATTAGACATGCTCACATGTGGCCTTGTGAGTTGTGCATTTCAGTTATGTGGATCATTATTATGTGTAATCATGGAGTAAATTGTGTTATCTTGCCACTATGTTATGGGACATAGTCATTGGAAAGAATTTTCTATGCCTCGCAAGTCTTAACAATTGTGTACTATATGTTGCTCTTATTTATGGAAAGTTAACTTGGTTGTAGAATTTGATATTTGAAGATAGTTCTATACGATAAAATTTTATGACGAGGATGGATTGGTAAAAGAAATTGATCATGATGGCACATTTTCTTGTCATATTTGATAGATGAGTATGGTAATTGTTGCTTACCTCTTTATAATGCACTAATTTGGTGTAATGAAAGGAAGAAAATTCTTTCTTCTTTGCTATGATTGTAGATAGTTTCCTAGAATATCACAAGAAATGTATGGACTTAGATGTATCTTACCAATGTATAATGGCATTCATAGAGGATTTACCAATAATATTTCATTTATTGGTGAAAGGTTTCCTATGTGCAATTTGATATTTGTTAAATGAGTTTCAGGGCTGATGCATGCAGCATGTTTTCCGTCTAGCATTACGACTTCCACAAGTAAGTCAAAACCTAGGGGGGAAGAATGTAGTACCTCTGCCCTAGTCAATTTCCAATATTGGTTTGACCTTGGTTAGTTTATCATGTTATAATATTATAGTAAGATGTTTTGATTTTTGTGCGTACCTGTTAATATGGTTTTCACACCAATTTGTATGCAAGTTTATTAGTTCTCATATTTTCTGTTATTAATCTTGGGCTAACACTTTCATTAAGTATATATGTATGCATGTATGACTCTTGGTTGCAGGAGATTTTAGGTATAGTATCGCATGGGTATGAGGTTCATCTCTGCCTGGTTTCACAAGTTTGAGTGTACCTCTTTGGTCCTTAGAGAATTGGATTAGGTTGTCGGAAGACCCTCATTTGACCATAGTCATGCTCAAGTGAGTATCATCATTCATCCATCAGTATCCCCTTAGGTGGGGTATGTAGGTCATCTATATATTTGGCTTTCTTGGGTTGCATGTTTTGTGTGTGGTTAAATTGAGTATTTAATACTTAGTATTTAATTTGATCAAATGTGTGTTTGCGCATTGCAATTAAGGATGAAATTAAATAAGTTCCCTTTTATGCGATTAATCGTTAATTAGAATTGCTCGATGCAAGTTGCTAGCAAGTTCAATTAAATGGTTAATTTTAAATGATAAATATTTTCAGTTATGCATTTTGATAGGAAAGATTAAATTTATTTGAAATAGAATTAATTTAATCTCTTTGGCATTTTGGAATAGAAAAGGCTGATTTCAAGTATTTAAGAAAATCAATTTTAATTTAAAAAGTGAGTTTGATATATATTTTGATATAGTTGGAAAGAATGATTTTTGGAGATTAATTTTAAAAGAAAGTATTTTAAATTCAAAACTAAGAATTTTGGGATTGTATTTTAAATGAAAATATTTTAAATTAAAAAATGGGATTTTTGGTCAAAACTTTTCCCATTTAACCTAGGTTTGAAAATATTTTTGGGAGGATGTTTTTTTTTTTGGAGAGATTTTTTTTGGAAAATATTTCTAGGAGAATATTTTTGGATGGGAAAAATTTGTGGGCATTGGGAGGAAGAAGGATTTCTAGAGCTTGTAGGTTGGGCTCTCCTTCAAATCTCTTCCAGGATTGTTGAATCAGGTAGGTCTCTAGTTTATTTCATGGTTTCTTTGTTTAAAGAAATTGTTTTGGATTTTGTAGCAATTTAGTTGTGAAGGTTAAAAATCTCATTTATTTGGGGAAATGAAAGAGTTATAGTTTAATATCCAACTCAAACCCTCCTTGTTTTCTATCTAAACCTCCAGATTTAATTTGAGTTGCTCAGATTGATTTTCATTAGAAAAAAAAGCATTGGGGTTTGGCTGTTCTTAATGAAGTTTTGTTTAAAACTCCATTGAATATTTTCTGATTAAGTTCTAAATCAAAAATTAGTTTGGGGTTGGGCAGATTGATTGAATCAATTTGTGAAATATGATTCTTTGCCCACATATGATTTTGGATGAAAAAAATTTGTTTTAGTCTGTATGAGACTGTGTAATAAAAAATATTTGGGTTCTTTCATTTTTTTTAAAAAAAGGGTTTTAAAAAAAAAAGAAATATATAGAAAAAGAAATTATTTTTTTTGGTTTTGGAGGGGTGGGGGAGCCAAGGCTCAACCCATCCCCCGCCCTTGGGCTGCAACCTTGTCTAAGACCACAATGTAGTCGCAGCCTTGTTTGCGACCACCATGTGGCCGCAGACACCTGCGACCACAGTGTGGCCATAGGGCTACGAAGTGGGCAACCACCACTCCCATGATGGAATGTGGGGACCGCATGTTATGTTTCTTTTTTATTATTTTTTAATTTTTTATTAAATTAAAATAAAATTAAAAGTTGCATCGTGGTTTAATTTTGGTTTATTTAAACTTTTTAATATATTTTATTTTAAAAAAAATTTAATAGTTTTTTAATTATTATTATTAATTATTATTTAATATATATTTTATTAATTGAGGTTAAAATATATATTAATTAATATTTAATTTTTAAATTTATTATTAACTATTAATTATTATATATTTTATTAATCGCAGATTAATATATATGTATTAATTAATATTTAATTTGTACGTTTCTTTATGTATGCATGAAGTATCTTATTTGGGGAAAAGGATAAAATAATGTATTATTTGGAAACATTGGAAATTAAATAATGTATCATTTGGAAATTGACAAGTAAATGATATTTTCATTTAGTAAAATAAATTGTTTAATTTATATTTCTCTCTGTATTGGGAAATAGGGAAAATTGTACTATTGCAATTGTGGTATTCAATTTATCATGTATGCTGATTTTCTGTTATTGTATTTTGAAAAACTTAGATCCTTTAGAAAATTGCATCAATTGTGGTGTGAAAATAATAGGAAAGAAGATCGTCTTTTCCAATCTATGCCTATGCAAGTTTAATTTCATGTATTCACATTTGCTTAAGTAATGGCAAGACTTTGATTTGTTTGTTGGACCTTGTCATATGGTTGATTTGGGTACCTTGTTATGTCCTTGATCTCAAGTTTTGACTGTTGTCTTGTGATGATGTTGTAACTGGTCATGTCCTTTATGCAGGTGTTGAATGTTGATTCGTGGTTGACCATAGCTGGTCAGGTCACTGGTTAGACTACCATCATTCAGTGCACCTTGTATGAAGTCTTGTTTGACCAAGTGGGTATTATAACCATTTTGAACTCTATATGCTTGACCTGGTATATTCGTGGGTTTAGGAGTTTGTTGAGTACGGTCTAGTCTCGTATGAGAAAGTGGCTTTTGATTGGGGGGCGTGCCCAAAGTGGTTGCTAGGTAACCCATCAAAAGTGTGTATAATAAGTGATAACCTAATAGCATAGTAGAGAGTTACTTAATGAATCATTGAGTAAGTTAATTTCACATCACGTATGGAATAAGTGCAAGTACAGAATTGACATGCAGTGAGAAGGCTTGAAATGGCAAACCATCATCCTCATCTTCATTAAAGGATGGGTGGGTCCACATCGGGCTTGGATGGGCCAGAGGTTCATAATAGGTTGTTAGGGTAACCCAGTGGATGTGGCTAGAACATATGAAGACCTAACAAGGTAACCATACCTGGTTATGTGATGACACTTGTCCCTTATGTTCGCTAGTGTGTTGTTGTTATGTCATTATAGGAGCATTGTTGTGGAGTCGTCTTGCTTTCTATGCCCTTGTGAGAACCTGATATCCATGTTAGAACATGGGATTCTTATGATGGGTTGAGAAGACTTAGTTTCACAGATGCTCTAGGTGATCTTTTGTAATTGCTTCTGATTATGTTCCATTGGATCATTTCCTATTCACGGATCATTCATGTATTTATTTGATCGATGTGGTCCTATGTATTTTTGGTTATGTTCGCCTTGATGGTAGGATTGTAAATGATGTGACCTTAAGTATTCTTCTCTATTATTTAATTATCTTAGGGGTCTTGTAGCTGAGTAAACCCAGAGAGGTATCCCTCTAGGGGTGAACTCGGATATCATTTCAGTTTTATGTAATGTTTATGTTCTTATGTTTCCTTTTAATTTAGTATGTATGGAAGGAATTATGTTAGAATGTATAATGTGGATTACATGAAGTTAATTTTAAAAGCATGTATGTAGTCATCTTATTAAATGTAGTAATTTGGATCATGAAAGAATGTAGATTAGAACAATGGAATATATTCAGTTATTGATAATGAGATTAAGTATGCATGAAAAGTATTCATTAGTTTATGATGAAATTTAAGTACGTTATGAAATTAGATGCATGACTTAAGTTTTAATGAAAGTTTGAACATAATATATGGTCAAAATTTATTGGATGAACCTTAATCATTATATATATACTTTTAACCTCAAATGGGTGAACCTTATCATGTTATCTATATTTTTATCTTACCAAAAGAATTTATACTTGTTTAAGTATTATCATGTCATTAAGTTAATCAGATTAATTGGATTAATTAGCATGAGTTGAGTTAAGTGTTGAATTAAGTAATCACATTGGGAAACTCTTTAGGTGTTATTTAAGTCTTCCAATGTGTAATTTGAACTTTGATAATTCATTGTATCATTGTGTTGTGTTTAATTTTGCACTCTATTCTTGTGTTTTAGCTTAATCCCTTTGAGGTTTCCTTGCGGGGCATTATAGAGGACATAGGTAAGAACCTAACTGTTAACTCTAAAAATGACTATACTAGACGAGTGTGTTGAGTGTGCATGTTTGGAGGTTATAAAGAATCTAAAGAGCCAAAAATGGAATCAATAATTTCTATAAATCTATCTCTTAAACAAATGAGTCAAAATAACATGATATAGATGGTAGGTTCCTTAGTCCTAAGGCTTTCGTCAGTCTAAAATGTGAGAATGTTTGTTGATTTATACTTTTCTTTTCTATAAAATTATTTCTCTGAATTCTATCCCTATACATACATAAAACATGAAAAAATAATTGTTTTATATAGGGGCTTACTTAGCTCAAACCTCATGTAGTTTTCACAATTCTACAACTACAATAATGAGATAGGATGTTTGTCCTAACAACGATAGAGGTTTAACAAATGGAAAATGCTGAAATGCCAATATATTACCCTAGGTATGAAATCATCTCATATAATCTCACATAAAGGCTTGATATCATAATCATGAAGTCCTACAACATGTTACTACATACACATAGCTTGACATAATTGATCATAACTATTTTAGTAGATTTAAACTCTTGAATTCTTGAATCATGAACTTTAAATTTATTTGTTTATTTGTTGTTTGAATGTCTATATGCTTGTTCACCCTTTGAATATGCTAGATTATATTTATAGAACATGGGAAAGGGAGTTGTATTTATATGTAACTTACACCTTTTTCAAGACAACTTTTTGGCATGATCTAATAAAGAAAGGTTGTATTGTGAAAATTGCAATTGGATTACAAAAAGGACTAAGAATAGAGGAAATAACCTAGCTTTACATTATGGTTATGAAATCAAGCATATACACATATAATCAGTCACACATTAAAAATCAGATGTAAACCTACAATGAAATTGTTAAGGTTAACAAGTTATGATGCTACATTTCTCCCCCACAATAGAGAAGTTTAAAACTTACATCCATACACATGATAATTTATAGAGAAGATAAATATCATTTCATCTAAACATTGAAGATACAAGATGACTCCAAACTTAGAATAGAAATAGAACCCAAAAGATTAAAAAAATGGACCACAACAAAAGCATAGTTATGAAAAAGGCCAATTTACAACAAATAGAAGAAGGAATCTATACATATTGAAGAATGTCATAGCAAGGTTGGTCCCTTTACATCGTTATGCCAACAAAGTGCGGAAGCATCATCCAAATAAAACTAAATAAATAATATGCACACCAAATAGAACATCATAGGAGAAAACATTACATGCAAGAAAACACAAAAGGGCAATAGGTATTGCAGATATGAGCTAGTCTATAGTAAATTGTCTACCTCCAATCTTCCTCATCATTAGCAAATGGAAAGAAATATTCTAAGGAGCTACATTAACAAATGAATTGTGTACTACACTAAGAAAACTTATTCCAAGAAATGAAGCAAACTTTAATCTAATTATATTAACAGCTATTTTTGAAGAAATAAAAGATGGACCTAGCCTTCCCGTCATGTCTGCAATGACTCTTCCTTTGCATAAGGAGATTTCAAAAACTGATGATGGTGCTTCTTGAGCTAAAACCTTAGCCTCTATCACTCCTATTGCAGATCTTGGTGGCAATGCCACTATTGTGGGAAGCTTGTGTGTCTCCTCCCATGTGGGTGAAGCTACGAACAATGTTTCATCCCACCCCTGTGCCCTTATCATTGAAAACCCACAAGATGTGCGGCTTCCTAGAAAGTTCCCAAATGTCATCATTTGTATGATTGTTGGGCTTAGATAGATTGGTGAGGCTCTAAGGTCATGACATAGGAGTCAGTCGTATGGTGGTCACTCCTTTCCCATTGTAAATGCCATTTCTATTAATCTGAAAGAAGAGACAAAAGACGAAATTGATCAGAATATTTATGTTTTGTCCAAACATGGTGTGACATGTTGGTTTAGGGTTTTTTGGCCCAACCTCCCTCAGCTACTTTTCTAGATCTTTGAACATTATGAGCCTCTTATTAATGGTAAAGTTCATATTGTTCCCATGGCTAAGGGGTTATTTATTGCAAAGTTTGATTATGCTCAAGATACAAATAAAATCTACTGTGATCATTATTTTAGTTGGGAGGATAGATTTTTGTTGATGATTAAGCCTTGGCACTTTGATTTCAAACCTTCTTCCAAAATGTTTAATAAGATCCTGAATTGGGTTCGGATTCCTAATATCCCCCTTCATTTATGGGTTGAACCTCTTTTAGAAGAAGTGGATGAAGCCCTTGGAGATTTTTTGATGGTGGATGATGAATCATCTGGTATTTTTCACTCCACCTTTGCCTACATTATGGTTGAAATGGATATTTCAAAGGGGCTACTTGTTGAGATTTTAGTCAAATCTTCTAAGGGTTGTTGGGTTCACTCTTTGGACTATGAAGGAATTCCCTTCCGATATAGAAGATATTTTAAAATAGGTCATGTGGCAACACAATGTCGATTTGATAAAAAGGATATGCAAGCTACATGGTGGAAAGGTGCTTTTCAAAAACATTATATTGTTGAGAAGAAAAATAAGAAACATAGAAGTTTTTCTCAGGTGGATGAAATGGACTCATAGAGTCTTGGGGCATTGTAATGCCCCGCTAGGAAACCCCGAAGGGATTAAGCCATAACACAAGAATAGAGTGCAAATAATTTTTTTTTTAAAGTTACAACACATAAGATGCAACAAGATAACAAAGATTCAGATAACATAGCGGAAGACATTAACGACAATCTCCTAAAGAGTTTCCCAACGAGATTACTTAAATTTTCACAATACACTTTACTCACACAATTAATCCAAAAGCTGAATATCTTAATAACGAGATAATTCATAATCAGGATAATTTATTTCAAAGATGGAAATATAAATCACAAGCAAGGATTCATCATTAAGATCCATTCATGAACTTCATTCAATCTTTTCATTTAAAATTACAACCCATACATATAACATTCTAATGCACTAGGATTTCATCAAAGCATAAGAGATCTTTCCAAGCATATTTAAATT
Organism: Cryptomeria japonica; assembly: GCF_030272615.1. Classification (NCBI taxonomy): domain Eukaryota; kingdom Viridiplantae; phylum Streptophyta; class Pinopsida; order Cupressales; family Cupressaceae; genus Cryptomeria; species Cryptomeria japonica. The sequence continues at coordinate 178,851,110 of NC_081414.1, forward strand.
ACTTAACATCAACTGAGTAAGATTCATTACTCTAAGTTACATTCATTCATATTCCAATTCATAGCATTTCAAAAGATGATTTCACACATGCATTACGATAAATCGCATCCCAACCAAATATGCATTCGATCCACATGGCATTCAAAATAGAACTGAATATAAGCATTTCAAGGTTAATTCCAATTATCCACTTAACCATTCAACATAAATTAAACATACATGATAAAGTTGAATAAAGAGACAGAAGAGAATGCATCACATAACACCACAATGATCTCGGAGTTCACCCCTAATGGGCTACATCTCCGGGTCTGCTCAACTGCAAGACCCCCTCGGATAAATAATAAGGTTAAGAGTACAAGAGGTTACACCAATTACAATCCAGCCATCAAGGCGATACATAAGCAATATACAAATGACCACACCGGTCCATGATACATAAACGATCCTTACAAAGAACAGGATCCAACTGAACATAATCCAAGCTAATACAAGAGGACCAAGAGAACATCCATAAAACTGAACCATCACCACCCAAGGTATAACATGAAACCGACACTCACAAGGGCAGCGACAAAGGACGACTCACAAAGGTACTCAAGACAGGACAAGACGACAACACACTAGCGAACGTAGGGACAAGTGTCATCACACAACCTGGTATGGATACCATGGCAAGTCTTCATAGGTCCCGGCCCATACACTGGTAACCCTGGCAACCTAATCCGAACTTCCGGCCCATCCAAGCCTCATGTGGACCCACACATCCTCTCGTGAAGACAAGGAAGATGGTTTGCCATTTCAGGCCTTCTCGCAGCATGCCGAATCTATGATAGCATTCGTCCCATGTGTGAGGCACATTATCTTATTTATAAATTACATTCTAATCTATTTAGGTTATCACTTATTAGACTCACTTTCGACGGGTTATCCAGCAGCCACTTTGGGCGCGGCCCCCAATCGAAAGCCACTTTCCCATACGACACTAGACTAACTCAGACGAACTCAAACCACGGAATACACATGGTAAGACGAACGGAGTTCAAGAAGGTACAAACATCAGGTCAAACATGACTCAAGGGTAATCACTTACTGACGGTACTCTAACTAGAGACCTGACAACTAAGGTTAACCACGAATCATCATTCGACTCACTCAAGAGGATATGACCAATAATGACAACATCACAATACAACAGTCAACTCGGAAATCGAGGACTAAAACAGGAACACCAAATCCTCCGTACGACAGGGTCCTACTTACAAAGCAAAGCATGCCATTTCATAATTAAAGCGAATACAGTAATTAAACTCGCAATGCAATAATCAGAAAAGACATTATTCCCTCAAGTTGATTTAAACATTAAAAACGATCAAGTTTTCTACATGATCTAAAACATATTACAGTTATCTACCTTGTCAAGGGATAAGTCGTTCCTGGTTTTCTAACTCCTAAGGTTCAAAGCATCGAACAGGCCGTTTAAGCCATAATGAGTTTTAACCAAATCATATTATTAAGATTCAGACAACCGTTTAAACGATTAAAATAAGATATTTAATCTCCGACAAAACATCATTAACATACTGGTCTAAAACCGACCTCTACAATTTCGTATTTCAACGATCTTCCAATAATATATTATTCTCTATTATTTTAAACAATACTACTTCAGTTAGCCAAGTGCTCTAAACTGCTAGAAGGTAAGATCTGGATTTAACAATCCAAGATCGATCAAAGTATAATCAATGATATAAAAATTGCAATATTACAGTTGAAAGACTTAATTAGAAGGGGGCAAGGTCTCGAAGTGCAGTTGAGTAATGCTTAATCGATAACCTCCATTATGAAATTAAACAATACCAATTTAACATTTATCCCTTCTTTTTTTTTTTATGCCCCTTAATCATAATTAAAAAAAAACTACTTAAAACTCCGCATTAAAATAACATATAACAACATCATATTACATATCATATGTTTTTTTTTTGAATGATAAACAAAATACATTAAAAAAACATTTTATAAACTATGTTTAAACAAAGGAAAACGCATAAGAAAATGCGGGCCGCCCTAACCCTAGACGTAGGCGGTGGAGGCACTCGGGCGGCGCCCGCGGTGGTGCCCGCAGGTGCCGCGGCGCCCTGCGGCCACCGCGGCCCCTGCGGCCACCGTCGTGGGCCGCAGCCTCAAACACTCTGCGGGCGTGAAGCGGGGAACGGAGGAGGAAGTGGGGGAACGCGCGGGGGGGAGGGGAGGGGAGAGGGAGCGGGTGGAGCTCCGCTCCCCGCCTCCCATCCCCTAAACGCAGCCCGAAACAAAAACAATACGCCCAGATTTCCAACGTTTAAATAAATTTTCACGGCGCTAAAAAAAAATAAATTAAAACCCAGTTCCAACGTTTTTAAAACAACAACGCCCAGTACAATGTTAAACACAGCGCTAACCAATGCAAAACATGGTTCGAAAATGATAAATTTCCTTCGAACACACAGTTCGGAAACAACACAAACGCCCAGAGCGATAACAAATCATTTAACTTCTTTTTTTTTTTTTTTTGAACACACAGTCCGAAATCCCATACTAAAACGCCCACAAACAAGAGGAATTAACAGCACCTCTAAATCACTTCCAGCCAAGCTGGTAATTTACCAAATCGATCCATAAACATGGCATTCGAAGGAAAATTTAAATCCAAGATAAAACCCCCATTTCATTTTAAACAAAAACTAAAAAAAATGAGAGTTGGATCCTACCTGATCTCGCGTTCCTGGCAAGATCGGCTGAAGAATCCCAATCTCCAGCTGCTCAAATTCTTCCTTCTCCATCCAAAATCCTCCAAAAATGTCCATCCTCTCCAAATTTCCCAAATTGGGTTATATGGAAGAGTTGACCCAAAATTTTCTATTTTTGGAATAAAAACTTTATTTACAAAATAATTCATAAAATTAATCCTTTCAACAATATCAACAAAATAACTTGCTTTTCCAATTAAAAATCGACTTCTTCAATTAATTAAATTTAACCTTTCAAAATCAGAAGCCACAGAATACAATCAATCCATTGCGATTAAATACAAATCCTTCTTTTTCATCAGCATATATAAATAATGCATTTAATAATCGAAATCAGTCATTTAATTCAAATTTACTTCCAATCTAAAACGAGCAAATCAATATCAATGAAAATTGCCTAACGGAAACCAGATTAATTAATCCATTAATCATCAATGCACTAACGCATATTTAATCAAGAAATTATTAAGGACTAATTAATCAAATTAACCAACACATCAGGCACACAAATCGAGAAGGTCAACCAAACAGACGACTCGCAAACCCAAGCAAGAAGGGATTACCGACGACGACTGGCGATGCTCACTGGAGCACAACTAAGGCCGACTAAGGTCTTACGACCACCTAATCCGACTCTAGGGATTAAAAAGTATGCTCAAACCTGCAAAACCAGGTGACGACGAACCTCGCACTCATGCGACTTCGTACCTGGAATCTCCTGCAACAAAAGATCATACATGCATACATATATATAAAATTTACTGAAAGCGTTAGTCCGATACTAAAATCACGAACTAGGTACACTGAATAACCTGCATACAACTAGTGTGAGAACCACATCAATAGCTATGCATAAACTCAACATCTGACATTAATCATAATATTACGATAACTAATCCAGATTAAACCAAGGTTAGAAATAGACTAGGGTAGGGGTACTACATTCTCCCCCCCTAGGTTCCGACTTACTCCTGGAAGTCGTAAGGCTAGATGAAGAACATGTCGTACGCATCAGCCCTGAAACTCATTCAACAAAGATCAAATTGCACATAGAAAACTTCCCATAATAAATGAAATATAATTGCAAAATCTTTTACAAACGCCATTATCCATTGGCCAAATACATCTAAAACCATACATTCCTTAGAATATTCTAGGAATTATCCACAATCATAGCAGAGAAAACAGGAATTTTCTTCCATTCATAACACCAAATTAAAGCATTTTAAAGAGGTAAACCACAATTACCATAATCATCGATCAAAAATGACAGAAAAACATGCCATAAGATCAATTTTCCTTTACCAATCCATCTTTATCATAAGATTTAATAACATAGAACTAGCTCAAAACATCAATTTCTACAACCATATAAACTTTCATGAAATAAGAGCAACATAATTAACTCAATGGTTACACTTGCCAGGCATAAGAAAACCTTTCCAATGACTATGTCCCATAACATAGCGACAAGCTAACACAATTTACTCCATGATACAAATAATAACCATCCACATGACTGGAATGCATAACAGAAAAGGCCACATGTGAGCATGTCTAATGCTCGGTCAATGATAATATGCACGATCAGCATCTCTATGCCTGATCTCATAACAACAATATGATCATAAAAATCCAATATCTCACTCAAAGGCTCGATGGTGCTAGGCACACCATAGCGGTGCTACCTTCCATACAAGACCTTTGTGAATATCCCTTGTTGTACAAGGTGGTTAGCCTCCAAGAGATAGTCACCACACATAGGTAGGTAGTGGGTGCTAGCTGCATCACAGCCTCACATACCCCCATCCTCACGGTTCCCTACAACAACTTCCTTGCACACACTCTACCAATTCCGTATCATACGTCCTTGGAGAGGAATTTCACATTTCGACACAAGACCAGCATCCGAAAACAATAAGGATAAACCAGTTCAGCCACCAAAGTACAGATGAATAAAGATAATAAATCATCAATTCCAACAATAAGGTAAGAAAATAATCCGGAATTGCAACACCAAATCAAAGTGCAAAAGATCACAAGATCGTGGCCAAACCTTCAAAGTCAAGGTAAAATAAATTGCTGATCCCCAAAGAAATATAAAGAATATCACAACTGCACGTAACAGCACTGTGTGACTAGCATCTAGCCACCAACGAGGAAGGAAGGAACAACTGACTAGCTATTGCAGTAGCTCATCATGTGGTGCGACATAGTCACACTATCCACATGGCATGGCGGTGTGCACCTCGACATCACCCCGCATCACGTCGTCACGTGGCATGGCAATACCCCAAGTGGAGAAAACACACAATGGACGTATCCCGCATGGTAGTGCACCTCGCGGAAAAAGCACGCGCAGGTCACATCCCGCATAGCGACGTATCTAGAAGGATACTCGCCGTAAGTCAGAGGTATACATGACTCTGGTCCACCCACAAGTCTACCAACACAGGCCAGTTGGCAACTTATGTAAGAATAATAACACGCCTCTCAAGAAGACAAGGCAACAGATACTCCAATAGAATCCAACAATATGCACAAAAACTACCATCTATATGCTCAGATAAGGAAGAGAATAGGCTAACACACATAAACCTATAAATAGATTCATCAAAGGGAAAGTATTGAGTACACCTTGATACAGTTTAGTAGTACAACTATATCATCCCTCGAAGTAGAGAAGCTAAAGTCGCTTCGCGTCGACATCACTCGCACGCCAATCCATACTATTCAAGGAACGGTCGCTTCGAATACTACCCCTTAACATACCGAGTTACCCACAACCCGAGGCTTGGTACTCAGTAGGGAACAAATAAGCAACATTACATAAACAGTATGGTTTCCCATACTCATAAACAACATATTCTCCATGGTTGATTACTTCACCAACCCATGGGCACACAAGATAAGCACTGGTTTCTCACAATGCACATGAAACACCAATACTGGTTTAGCCACATTTACGAGGAGTACTTTTCAGTACGCTAACGTCTATACAAGGAAGATTCCAATTACGCTTTCTATATAAATAACTGAATCACGTTTACTCTAGATTCAAGTACTGAAATTATTACAATTCACAATTACATAAGGAAGTAACATCATTCCTATAGCTTTCTCAAATCTTACTAAGCATTCATAACTAAATTACTAGCCAAGCAAATTCACTTCTAAAAGCTTAAGACTTTCATCTATCACTATGAAGCCAAAGGCAAACAACAATTTCACATGTTTAATAAGCATTCTATTTAAATCAATGTACTCTTAATACCATTTCTAAAAATCTTATGATTAGGCAAAGAGAAGGGAAAGAGAGTTTGATAACCAAACCATTTCCTACAAGGACACCAGATCAATCAAGATCACGCTATAATATTAAATTTCCCACTAAAAGCCTATCATTTAATTACACGGTTTTCATTTCGCTACCGTTTAGAAGGATGACAATCAGTCTAACAAAAACATTTCCAATAGTTATGGTTGCAACAGGAGGTTCTAGTTTACCAAACAAAACAGAGATCAAGAGAGGCACTCTTTCGATAATGCAAGACCTCATAAGAACACTCACATAAATAATACAATATAGATACCTGCCATAATTGCAACCTACTAGAGAAGATCACATTACGATCAAAGATAATCAAAAAGCTATTACTCAAATAAAACATATTACTGCATGCACATCAAACAAGCTTTTCCATTCACACTTTCTAACCACATTAAGGTAATTCCACATACCCAAAAGCGAGTTCAATGGAGCATTTGCGAAAATAAATCTTCAATTAAACTGGTTTAATGAAACACATAAGACAATCTTTCGGAAAACACATTATTATTCTCTCAAAGCTACAATAACATGCTCTTTATAATACTTCTTCTACCAACCAAGCAGTTTCACATAATTCATCTATTCGCATATCAATGCACCTTACTAAGGTAGAATTTAATCATGCTACTCCTACAACATACATATGGAGAATTCTTCAAACATACACATACAGTTTTCTCCCATCACCCAATATAAATTTTTAAACCCATAGCCCTCTTTAATGATCTAAAAGCATAGACGACATAAGGCTCACACAAGGGTACAAGAAATCACAACCTTTTCTCTTTCGCAATCAAGAAAACTCGAATCAAAGATAATTACACATATCCTAATCATTTAATTTCCAGAAAGAAAGAGAGAATTGGTGATAATCATTTAATTTTCTACGAATAAGCATTCAATAATTTCCATGCTAGTCCTTCAAGTGGACAACATTAAGCTAAATCATAATCTTTAAACAAACACAATTCGCACTTTCCGATTCAAGACAAGCACGGACCAATCCAAACGGATTAGTCTAAAGAGTACAACACTCAAGAAGGGAAGGTACATACGACTCTCTATCAAAATAATAGTAATCGTAGACCAAAACATCAATAAACAAACAATGCACATATAAGCACTCAACCACCAACATCAAGAAGGCGAAAACCAGGTGTGAACACACACGTTACACACCAGCTATGGTCTGCTCAATCACTCACATGCAAAAGGAGGACGAGCATACACATAAGGTCGATACACCTCACACAATTAGAGGGCACACGCGACACCAGAGATCCCAATGTTTGCAACATGGGCTCTGATACCAAATGTAGTGCCCCGCCAGGAAACCCCGAAGGGATTAAGCCATAACACAAGAATAGAGTGCAAATAATTTTTTTTTTAAAGTTACAACACATAAGATGCAACAAGATAACAAAGATTCAGATAACATAGCGGAAGACATTAACGACAATCTCCTAAAGAGTTTCCCAACGAGATTACTTAAATTTTCACAATACACTTTACTCACACAATTAATCCAAAAGCTGAATATCTTAATAACGAGATAATTCATAATCAGGATAATTTATTTCAAAGATGGAAATATAAATCACAAGCAAGGATTCATCATTAAGATCCATTCATGAACTTCATTCAATCTTTTCATTTAAAATTACAACCCATACATATAACATTCTAATGCACTAGGATTTCATCAAAGCATAAGAGATCTTTCCAAGCATATTTAAATTACTTAACATCAACTGAGTAAGATTCATTACTCTAAGTTACATTCATTCATATTCCAATTCATAGCATTTCAAAAGATGATTTCACACATGCATTACGATAAATCGCATCCCAACCAAATATGCATTCGATCCACATGGCATTCAAAATAGAACTGAATATAAGCATTTCAAGGTTAATTCCAATTATCCACTTAACCATTCAACATAAATTAAACATACATGATAAAGTTGAATAAAGAGACAGAAGAGAATGCATCACATAACACCACAATGATCTCGGAGTTCACCCCTAATGGGCTACATCTCCGGGTCTGCTCAACTGCAAGACCCCCTCGGATAAATAATAAGGTTAAGAGTACAAGAGGTTACACCAATTACAATCCAGCCATCAAGGCGATACATAAGCAATATACAAATGACCACACCGGTCCATGATACATAAACGATCCTTACAAAGAACAGGATCCAACTGAACATAATCCAAGCTAATACAAGAGGACCAAGAGAACATCCATAAAACTGAACCATCACCACCCAAGGTATAACATGAAACCGACACTCACAAGGGCAGCGACAAAGGACGACTCACAAAGGTACTCAAGACAGGACAAGACGACAACACACTAGCGAACGTAGGGACAAGTGTCATCACACAACCTGGTATGGATACCATGGCAAGTCTTCATAGGTCCCGGCCCATACACTGGTAACCCTGGCAACCTAATCCGAACTTCCGGCCCATCCAAGCCTCATGTGGACCCACACATCCTCTCGTGAAGACAAGGAAGATGGTTTGCCATTTCAGGCCTTCTCGCAGCATGCCGAATCTATGATAGCATTCGTCCCATGTGTGAGGCACATTATCTTATTTATAAATTACATTCTAATCTATTTAGGTTATCACTTATTAGACTCACTTTCGACGGGTTATCCAGCAGCCACTTTGGGCGCGGCCCCCAATCGAAAGCCACTTTCCCATACGACACTAGACTAACTCAGACGAACTCAAACCACGGAATACACATGGTAAGACGAACGGAGTTCAAGAAGGTACAAACATCAGGTCAAACATGACTCAAGGGTAATCACTTACTGACGGTACTCTAACTAGAGACCTGACAACTAAGGTTAACCACGAATCATCATTCGACTCACTCAAGAGGATATGACCAATAATGACAACATCACAATACAACAGTCAACTCGGAAATCGAGGACTAAAACAGGAACACCAAATCCTCCGTACGACAGGGTCCTACTTACAAAGCAAAGCATGCCATTTCATAATTAAAGCGAATACAGTAATTAAACTCGCAATGCAATAATCAGAAAAGACATTATTCCCTCAAGTTGATTTAAACATTAAAAACGATCAAGTTTTCTACATGATCTAAAACATATTACAGTTATCTACCTTGTCAAGGGATAAGTCGTTCCTGGTTTTCTAACTCCTAAGGTTCAAAGCATCGAACAGGCCGTTTAAGCCATAATGAGTTTTAACCAAATCATATTATTAAGATTCAGACAACCGTTTAAACGATTAAAATAAGATATTTAATCTCCGACAAAACATCATTAACATACTGGTCTAAAACCGACCTCTACAATTTCGTATTTCAACGATCTTCCAATAATATATTATTCTCTATTATTTTAAACAATACTACTTCAGTTAGCCAAGTGCTCTAAACTGCTAGAAGGTAAGATCTGGATTTAACAATCCAAGATCGATCAAAGTATAATCAATGATATAAAAATTGCAATATTACAGTTGAAAGACTTAATTAGAAGGGGGCAAGGTCTCGAAGTGCAGTTGAGTAATGCTTAATCGATAACCTCCATTATGAAATTAAACAATACCAATTTAACATTTATCCCTTCTTTTTTTTTTTATGCCCCTTAATCATAATTAAAAAAAAACTACTTAAAACTCCGCATTAAAATAACATATAACAACATCATATTACATATCATATGTTTTTTTTTTGAATGATAAACAAAATACATTAAAAAAACATTTTATAAACTATGTTTAAACAAAGGAAAACGCATAAGAAAATGCGGGCCGCCCTAACCCTAGACGTAGGCGGTGGAGGCACTCGGGTGGCGCCCGCGGTGGTGCCCGCAGGTGCCGCGGCGCCCTGCGGCCACCGCGGCCCCTGCGGCCACCGCGGCCCCTGCGGCCACCGTCGTGGGCCGCAGCCTCAAACACTCTGCGGGCGTGAAGCGGGGAACGGAGGAGGAAGTGGGGGAACGCGCGGGGGGGAGGGGAGGGGAGAGGGAGCGGGTGGAGCTCCGCTCCCCGCCTCCCATCCCCTAAACGCAGCCCGAAACAAAAACAATACGCCCAGATTTCCAACGTTTAAATAAATTTTCACGGCGCTAAAAAAAAATAAATTAAAACCCAGTTCCAACGTTTTTAAAACAACAACGCCCAGTACAATGTTAAACACAGCGCTAACCAATGCAAAACATGGTTCGAAAATGATAAATTTCCTTCGAACACACAGTTCAGAAACAACACAAACGCCCAGAGCGATAACAAATCATTTAACTTCTTTTTTTTTTTTTTTTGAACACACAGTCCGAAATCCCATACTAAAACGCCCACAAACAAGAGGAATTAACAGCACCTCTAAATCACTTCCAGCCAAGCTGGTAATTTACCAAATCGATCCATAAACATGGCATTCGAAGGAAAATTTAAATCCAAGATAAAACCCCCATTTCATTTTAAACAAAAACTAAAAAAAATGAGAGTTGGATCCTACCTGATCTCGCGTTCCTGGCAAGATCGGCTGAAGAATCCCAATCTCCAGCTGCTCAAATTCTTCCTTCTCCATCCAAAATCCTCCAAAAATGTCCATCCTCTCCAAATTTCCCAAATTGGGTTATATGGAAGAGTTGACCCAAAATTTTCTATTTTTGGAATAAAAACTTTATTTACAAAATAATTCATAAAATTAATCCTTTCAACAATATCAACAAAATAACTTGCTTTTCCAATTAAAAATCGACTTCTTCAATTAATTAAATTTAACCTTTCAAAATCAGAAGCCACAGAATACAATCAATCCATTGCGATTAAATACAAATCCTTCTTTTTCATCAGCATATATAAATAATGCATTTAATAATCGAAATCAGTCATTTAATTCAAATTTACTTCCAATCTAAAACGAGCAAATCAATATCAATGAAAATTGCCTAACGGAAACCAGATTAATTAATCCATTAATCATCAATGCACTAACGCATATTTAATCAAGAAATTATTAAGGACTAATTAATCAAATTAACCAACACATCAGGCACGCAAATCGAGAAGGTCAACCAAACAGACGACTCGCAAACCCAAGCAAGAAGGGATTACCGACGACGACTGGCGATGCTCACTGGAGCACAACTAAGGCCGACTAAGGTCTTACGACCACCTAATCCGACTCTAGGGATTAAAAAGTATGCTCAAACCTGCAAAACCAGGTGACGACGAACCTCGCACTCATGCGACTTCGTACCTAGAATCTCCTGCAACAAAAGATCATACATGCATACATATATATAAAATTTACTGAAAGCGTTAGTCCGATACTAAAATCACGAACTAGGTACACTGAATAACCTGCATACAACTAGTGTGAGAACCACATCAATAGCTATGCATAAACTCAACATCTGACATTAATCATAATATTACGATAACTAATCCAGATTAAACCAAGGTTAGAAATAGACTAGGGTAGGGGTACTACAGGCATCCTCTCTAAATGTCATAATTGGTGGGGTTTGCTGAAGTTGTTAAAGATTATCATGTTGACACCCCTAAAGAGAGAGAGATTGGGCATCATGATAAAATTACTAGTGATAGCATCTCTATCATCAAATCTGGGGGCTTTTCAGATAATGCCATGCCTATTGGGAGGAAAAGAAATGACTCTATGATTGTAGAGAATCATTTTGCAGGCAATCATTCCCAATATAATGGTGGTCTTTTGCTAGCATGGTATGATATGGTAGTGCAAGTTGATGAGGGTTGGATTTCCATTAAGTGTAAGAAAGATAAGTCCTCCAAGCCTTCTTTTGACATGACTCTCTCCCACAAGAGTAGCTCTAAGTGTAAATATTGATGGTTCTTGGTTGGGGATTGGTTTTAGGTGGGCTTTTGGCTTTTATTTTTGTAGCTTTTCTTTTAGGTTGTGGGAGCCTAGTTTGAAGACCCATATTTTTGGCTATGGGAAACATTTTTACCCATGTTTGTCTAGTGCTTTCAATTTATTTTTGTCAAGACAACATTCCAGTTGAGCGTTCTAGATCCATTTAAAATCTGGTTGTAAAGGGTTTCAGGTCCCTTCAAAACCTGGTTTTGTCTTAATAAAAAACTATAGCAGTGTTGCACGTCAAGTGAGTCCCCTTGGGAACACACTCAATCACAAATTCACAAAATTAAGTTCAACTCATAAATGAATCATTCTTCATTGATGATGATCTTCATAAAAGGAAACACAACTAACAACATGAGGATAACAAAATCGCTAACCATCTTAGGTTAAATGGTTTCCTTATTTATATAAATTCCCTATTACTTCTACATCTCGGTCACAATATCTAAGGAGAGATTGATTAATAAAAAAAAGGAGCACAAACTAACTAAGATTCCATTTAGGAATGCAACTTATAACACCTATTATATCACATAAATATCCATTACATGGGATCCAACAAACAATTTATTTATACATGTTTAGCTAGTTAAATTCACAACGAAAGGGTTCCATGTGTAAGTGCTTCTTCTGAATAGTCCAAATTGTTTTAGATATCATTTGAGCAAATCAATACTGATTTTGTAATGGCTACAAGAACTAGAACATTGAATGGTAACAAGAAAACTGAACTCAAGTCCAAAGGAAAGGCTACAAAATTTGTTAGCATATATAACATCAAATAATCATAGCAACTAACTATTTTCATCACATCATGCACATATATATTATATTAATGTTATCGAAACCACACATAACATAATTCTTAAATAAAGTCTTAACATAACCACTTTTCGGTATCTCTCGATTTGCAATGGGCTAATCTTCTTCTCAAGGAGAGGTTTTAAGACCTTCAAAAGTAAATGGATGCCTTGCTAAGAGTGATGAAAGACCTATTCTTATGATCCAACCAAAAGTCTTTCAGGAAGACATCAACTACTCATCTAATCATGCCTTAATATGTAGGAACATGGGGCTCTGACTATCTCTACCCTCTTCGCAATTGTTGGCTCAAGATACTTGGAACCTAAAAGGAGAAATGGAGGTTTTGTTAGCAGCTAATAACTATTTTATGATGATCTTTTCAAGCATGTTTAAAAAAAAGGGCATTTGAAGGGGGGCCCTATCTCTATAATCAAGTGGGTCTTTTTATTAAGCCATTGCATGCTATATTTAATCCTTTTGAGAAGCTTCCATCAAATCTTTTGGTGTGCATAAGGCTTTCTTAGTTCCCCTAGAATTTTGGAGAAATGATATTTTCAATTTAGTCCTGACACAACTTGGCAAGCATGTTGGCCATTTGAGATAAACCATGAAAAAAGGTAATCACCTATGCCCATGTATGTGTTGAACTTGATTTAAGTAAGCCTTTGCATGATTCTATGGAAATCCATCTAGGATTCTACTCCTGGATCCAACAAATAGAGTATGAAACCCTTCCTTTTCATTGTCGAATTTGGCATGAATATGGGCATTTGTAGTGAATGTGTCCAAAAACTAACCATGTAGGGATTACAAACAATGGATCCTCATGACCATTACCCAAGTAGAATAAAGGTAAGACACCGGTTACAAAAGATAAATAAGGTTTTATTTCAGCCAAAGAAAGAATTAGGGGAATAGTTCAGAATAGAACCCTTAAGGAAAGACAAAATGATGAGGTTTTTAATATATTTGATGCTTTAGAAGACCTAGAAAATTTTGCTAATGAACTTGTAGGTATGCTTACTGATTGAAATATTAAGGTTATGGATCAAATTAATAATGAGAAGGTTATTACTCCTAATGGAGGCACCCAGGATGCAAGTCATGATGTTCAAATGGATTCAGACACCCTTTTGTTGAATTTAGGTGAGCTGGATGTTAATGGTATTAAAGTTTCTCCTACTTCTTCAAGTATTATTAGCTTAGAAATTAATAAGAATAAAGACTCTATAGATATCATTAAAGGAAGAGGAACCTCAACTACTAGGGTTCCAACAAAAGACTATGAAAAAGGTTGTACTGATAAGCACCCCCTCACTACAAAGGGGAGGCAAAATGATCAGGAAAAGGTTAAGCTTATAGGATAGACTTTGGTGGGGTCTAGTACTGTGAATACCTTAGAATCCCATTTCTCACCTTCTAAAATATGATTGTCCTCTGATGGAATGTTAAGGGGTTAAATGTAGACAAAAGGCTATTCGAGATTTGATCAGATCTGATTCTCTTAATGTGGTGTTCATACAAGAAACTAATTTATCAATTGATGGTATGCTTAATAAGGTTCCTAGAATTTGGTCTTGAATTCAGTGTCAATACATCATAGGTATGGATAATTCAGGTGGTATGGATTTCCTTTGAGATCCATAGATGTTAAGGCCTCTTCAATGGATTTCTTACACGTAATCTATGTCTATGCTTGTTGTGAATTATTAATCTAGTGAAAATTTACTCTTCACTAATGTTTATGCCCAAATGATTCAGTTGGAAAATCAGTGCTTTGGTCTCATATTAGATATGTCTGATCTCTTGCCCCCCATTTTCCTTGGATTTTGGTAGGGGATTTCAATGCAATATCGAGTCTAGAGGAAGAAGGGGTGGTAATGCTCAGTTTGATTATTCTGCAAGTCTCCTAAGGGATTATATTGAGCTTCTAAGGGTTTTGGACGGTAAGCTGGCTAATGGGATCTTCACTTGGAATAATAGGAGATGTTGTGAGGAGGAAATAGTTGAGAGGTTGGACATATTCTTGGTCTCTTTCTATTAGATAGGTGATAACAAAATTATTAATTCTGAGATTTAAGACTAGAAAGGGTCAGATCACTAGCCAATTAAATTTACTACTTGGGTCTTTCAGGCTTCTAAAAATTCTTCTTTCAAGTTTTAGCTTATATGGCTTTGTGATTCCTCACTCTAGGACGTGATGGTTGTGTGGTGGCAGGACTACCTATGGTACTACAATGTACTCTTTTGTCAAGAAACTTCAATGTGTCAAGTATAGGATGAAAAGGTGGAATGAGTCTTGTTTTGAAAATATTTTTATGGATAAGATTCAAGCTCAATCTCGAGTGGATGGTATAAACCAAACAATGAGAGATCAAGGCCTTTTAGAGGATTTATATAAAGAAGAGTTAGCTCTTGTAAAAGAGTTGGAGGAGTGGGAGCTGCGGGAGTAAATTTGTTGGAAACAAAAGTCTTGTATTGATTGGCTCCAAGAAGGTGATAGGATTTTGTAGATTTTTTATAATTCTATTAATGATAGGAGGTGTGGTAATTCTATCACTTCTCTCATTTCCTCTAGGGGTTACCTTCTCTCTTCCTATAAAGACTTTTTTGAGGAGGCCATTAGATTCTTTCAAGCCCTATATAGTGAAAATTGTCCACCTATTGTTGGGGAAGATGAGTTAGTGATAAGTTGCATTCCCTCTATTATTAATGTTGAGATGAACATGAAACTTTCTAGGCCCATCACTCTGAAAGAAGTTGAAAGAGTGGTATTTGGAATGAAGAAAGGAAAAGCACCTGGTCTAGATGGATTTCGTATTGAATTTTATCAATAATTTTGGGAGGTGGTCAAACATGATCTATTCAAGGTGGTATAGGAATCTTATATAAACAAGAAGATGTTAAGGGCTTTGAATTCTACATTTATTGCTCTCATTCCTAAAAAGGAAGGGGCCAATTCTCTTTTTTCCTTTCATCTCATTTCTCTTTGTAATGTGATATATATAATTGTCATAAAGTTGATTGCTAAAAGGCTTAAGCCATGGCTCGCTAACCTGATTTCAAAAAAGAAAGCTGGTTTAGTGGTTGGGAGGAAAATTATAGATGGAGTTATTATAGAAACATAAGTTATACTAGATGGAGCATGAGCAGTGGGAGAATAGAGAGGTGGGACATTTGAATGCAGTGCAAGGGGGGAAACCTTGCAATGGATAGGCAAACCAGAGGGAGAAGGGTAAGGATGACTCCTAGGATAGCCTGGATTCCTCTGAGTCGAGTGGAAAGGACCCAACAGATGGGGACCCACAAGAAGGAGACAAGCCCATCAATCCTGATCGAAAAAAGGATGAGTCACGTGCTCAAGACACTCCTAGGTAGGAATTGGTGTGAAGGGACAATGGGTGCTCTTGGACTTCTCTATTTAGTGTCAAACAGAGTGGAATGTCCTCACTCCCCCTAGTTCATAATATTTCAAATCCAGAAAATGGTGGATTTGCTATTGAAATACCAGACCCTATTATTGATCATAACATCAACCTTATGGTAATGACACTGGTTGGAAAAAATTTGGGTCCCAGGCCAAATATTGATATTGTCAAGGCTTTTGCTAAACATAAATGGTCGCTTAAAGATCAAGTGGAGATCATAGCTATGTCAAATGGGGCATTGTCTATGGCCTTCTCCTGCAAGTAAGATATGTCAAGAGTGCTTTGTGATGGTCCCTGGCTGATCGGTAAAGTAATGCTAGCTCTACAAAAATGGGTGCCTACGCAAGAACTTAATGAATCATTTTTTGTCCAAGCTCCTGTTTGGGTTAGACTCCTAGGCCTTCCCATAGAATTCTGGGTGGAATATGTGTTTAAAGGTGTTGCTAGCTCTTTTGGTGAACTCCTCTCAATGGACCGCATAACTATGGCTAGAAGAAGACTTACTTTTGCTAGGATCTACTTCGTGGTCACGCAAGGCACATATATGCCTTTATCCATTGAAATCAACTCTAGATTGTGAAAATGGAACCAACCTATGGAATATAAAAGTCTCCCTTTCACTTGCTTTCATTAAAAAAAAGTGGGACATAACAAGGAAATGCCCTCTTTAAGTGGCCAAAGAGAAAGAAAAGAAAGAAAGGACATGACAATGGAAAGAAAAAAATCCTGTTAAGCATCCTGAGAGATCTAAAAAAGAGAACAGAATCAAAGAGGCCCAGAGTATCATTATCCCTGACATGATAAAGCCATGAATAGATGTTAATGGGGAAAACCCAGAAATACCTTTGAATGATAAAGGTGAAATGGATCAAACAGGTAAAGATGATAGAGATCAACAAGATACGAATCAGGAGGATCAAAAGAGTGATAACCTGGAAGAAGGAGAGACATAGGTGGTGTTAAGAACAACAAGGAAGTAGATTCAAACCACAGTATAGAAAACATCAGTAGAGCAGGCCTTAGTAATGATTTTGAAGAAGCCCAGAGGTGCTTGATCTTTGGAGGGATCTTGTTGTCAGGATCACAACAATCTGTAGAAATGGCACAAGCCACCATTCAACAATCACCTATGACCTCATTTCTTAATGCTACATGGGTAGAGGTCAATGATGCTGACCAGAAGACAACCACTCAAGAGGAAGATTGCAATACAAATGAAGTTGTAGAGCAAAAGAGGGGGCAAAAAAGGGCCTAAATCTACCCCTAGGGCTAACTCAATCAAGACAAGAAACCATAGCAAAGATGACATGGGTGTTGGTATTTTGGATATGTTGATATGGTTTTGTTGTTGATGTCAACACATGTCATCACTTGTCAACACTTATCAACACCTAGAGATCTTTGTTATGTTCATCGACAAGTTAGAAACTTATGCACAGTCACCAATATTTGGTCCATCGGCAGATTATATTGTTCTCCAGCACTTGGAATGACTTGGAGACTACTTTGTTCTGTCGAAGACATTATTTGATCACTTGGTTTTGGCAATTTGGTTATTGTTCTACTCAAGTTTGCATATTTTTTGTTACCGACAAATAGGTCCAGGTTATGCACTGGAAAGCATATCTATTCCAGGTCAACATGACACGTGATGGAGATGATCTATTATTATTGCAAATGCATTGAGACAACATGATGCATCGAATATAAATTTATTTGTAATTGATTTTATTGTAATATCTTTTAGTGAGCTGACCTATTCAATTTGTCTTAGGTTATGGTATAAATGTAAGATCTCAATTGTGAGATTGATATGCAATTGGAAAAAGAATTGTAATAGGGTGTATGTGAAAATAAGCAGAGCTATACACACAGACATCATTCAAAACTTGAAGGAAGGTTTTTGTGAAGGCAACCAGAACTAAACCGGTATTGAATCCAACATAAGGAGATGTTGTTTTAAGTAGTACATTATTATTAGATTTAACCATCCAATTGTAGTCAGTGTGACTCCCACTATATGATTAAGCATTGATCTCTAGGTAGTTGGTCTTTCTGCATGTGCAGAATCCAAATTGTACACACATACTATCTATAATAGTATCATTTGATTGTGGGTAAGGCTTCCCACTGTGGTTTTACCCTTTACAGGGCTTCCATGTACAAATATTCATGTTATGTGTTGTGGATGTTATTGTCTTTATGTTTCATGCATTAATCTTTATCGATACTACAATTAACTATTAAAACTCTCTACCGGCATAAAATTTAGTTTACCGACATTAAGCATTAAGTTTTGGTTAAGTTAACTTTGGTTGAATTTAGTGGACAACTAATTCATCCCCCCTCTTAGTTGTCTTTGGGACCTAATAGTTGGTATCAAAGCATATTTCTCTTTTTGTAGAAGTTTAACAGCTTGAGGAGATCCAATGTCTTCTAACTATTTCAGGAAGGACAGTCTGAAAATTGATGGAACCAACTATGGCATATGGAAGATCAAGATGGAGACATATTTGAATTGCATTGGAAAGGAAATATGGGATGTTACAAAGAATGGCTATATTGCTCCTACTGAAAGTCAACCTAATCCACCAAACTTGGCTAAAGATGAGGAAAATGATTACAAAGCAAGAGAAACACTTTTGAGCGCATTGTTAGATCAACAAGTCATGGGATTGTTAGATAGATCTACTGCTAAATCTATTTGGGACAAATTGGAAACATTGAATGAAGGAGATTCCACAGTCAAAACTGTAAAACTTGAATGCTTTTAGCTCAAGTATGAAAATCTGAAAATGGAAGAAGATGAAAGAATTTATGATTTTATGGAAAGAGTAAATGAAATTTTTTTGGGTACATAATGCTGTGGAGGAACCTTAAGTAAAGTTGAGATTGTTTCTAAAGTTTTAAGAGATTTTTCACTGGCATACAAAATGAAAGTTACTGCTATAAATAAATTAAGAACAATGTCTAATGCATCAGTATCTATAGACACTTTGGTTGGAAAACTTTCAGCTTTGAACTTGAGGAATTTGGTCTTGTTGCTACTATTAAAACTGATCTAGCTTTCCAGGCATCATCATCTACATCATCATCATCCTCTAATAAATCTGATTGGAAAGATTTCTATGCAAGAGAACTTGAAGAAAGGAAGAGAGAAAATGAAGAACTGGAAGAGCTTGAAGAACTATTTGCAAGGAAAATGCCTAAAGGTCCAATTGGAAGTCAATATGAAGGTAAAGCACCCTTTAAATGTTTTAACTATAATAAGATTGGTCATATGGCTTCTAAATGTCCTAATAGACATGCAAGATTAAGAGAAGAAGCTAAAAGAATATATAAGCCTAACCCTGTGTAGCGTCGTAAATTGTACGCACTTGCTAGGGTGGTACAATTTCACACCTAGTTTAGCACCCGCCTTAGTGCATTTTGCATTTTGCATTGCATTTCTCCTTTAGCACTTAATTAATCAAATTAATTAGGTCTAAGGTCCTATTTCATCATTCTCTACATCATAAAGTTGGGCCCTTTCACTAAAGCACGCCCTTTGCATTTTATTCCTCCAATACATCACTCAATCAAAAACCCTAATTAAGTCCTATTTCAAACTTGGGGGCTTGGTTTTGGGGTAAAAACATCTCAAAATCACCTGTAACTTCGGGATTCTCTCTAAAATCATCATATCCGACGGCCCTAAAAATTTGGTGAAAAGTTGTCAGGACCGTGGCGCTCGGAGTGCACATGGTCCCGGACATTTTTCTCGAAATTTTGGGAGCATAATCCAATCATAAAATAAAGCTTAACCCCAAGAAATTGGTGGGATATTCAATCTCTAGGTCGGCCAAAAGATGAAATTACGATATAGGGTTTCCTACATAAGAGCTCTCTTTCTTCATTTGAAGGGATCCGATTTTTGTTTTCAGGAACTTCATATGCAGCGAAAGAGTAGATCTTTAAAGACTTCAACAACATTCAACATCCTTCTATCAAGCATCTATCAAATTCATTCATCCACTTAGGGCTTGGAAGACATTGAAGAACAATAGGAGATTACAGACTGAAGATTGGCTTGTACTCCTCCCTTGAGGGTTGGGTATGATTTCATATTGTTTTCATGTCTTTACATAAGCTTAAATACATCATTTATTCATGATTTAGATCACATTGCATCTTGATTTAGAGCATTTACATTGTCATTTACAAGCAATTAGGGTTTACTTTATAGGTTGCTCTAGTTTGCTCTCTTGCATTTTAGGACCATGCACACACACTAGGTCTGCACACACAATACATTTTACAAAACAACTTGGCTATTCATGGAGGTGGAAATCACCGAAGTGGGGGTTTGACTAAGGCAAAACCCTATATAGCCACCCATACACCCTTTTTCAGATATCATTGCAGGTTTCGGGAATTGGACAACGCCGCGGGATACAGATCCAGAGAGAGAAGGTCGAGACAGCACTCTGTATCAAATTGCAGAGCAGAAGACTAGGACACGGGCATTGGGCACCCTGGTCCTCCAGACAGACAGCTTCTCGATAGTGTTTCAGAGTGCGGAACGATAGTTTCCAGTGCAGTTTTCATGACAGTGGCACCTGCGCTCCTGTCCTGAACATTTGCAGTCCGATTTTCACTCCGGCTACACATCTGCATTCTTATTTCATCCTTGTATTTATAGTTGTTCATTGTTTAATCTCAATTTTGCAATCTTGTTATTAGTTCATACTTGCATTTTGGGATTAGAGTTTGAACTTGTATCATTTTAGCTTTCAATTTCAACAAGGGAATAGAAATCCTAATAGATATCCCATGGCTCTCTCTTTCACAAAAAGAAGTAGCCAATTGTGCGATATCTCTAGGCTCTTTCATATTTCGTAATGTGTGTCAAAAGGTAGGATTGGGGCATGTTAACCTAGTCTCGCTTTTTTTTCCCCTACACATTTTGGTGAACCCGACGTGAATCTATCATTGCTTCCTCTTGCATTGCATTTGTTAGATCTAGATCTAGATTTAGTGTGTTTCCATTTCATTTTTATTAAAAAAGAAAAAAAGAAAAAAAAAAAGAGTGTGTTTCTTTGCATTGTGTGTTTAAATTTTATGCAATCTTTTCAAAATGTCAAATTTTTATTTGCAAAATGTTCATGCTTTTGATGATTATTATGAGTATAGCCAAGATGAATTAGATGAAGCTTTAGATGAGTTTTTAAACCCTAAAGATGCCAAACCTTCATTTTACCAAAAACTCATAAACCTTGTTACTATGCCATTTAGGTGTGATGAGAAAGATAAGTCGAATGATTCCTCTCAAGGATACATTCCTATAAACTCTTCCCCTGAAACTAGTAACATGGTTGTTTTCAATAATCCCCTCTATGAGGAGATGTCTCCTTTTGAATCACAAGACAAACCTTTTAACCGATATGATCATGCTTTGTTGGATGATGCTCTTGATGACTTGGTGACTTTGTCGAAATCTTTAAACAAGAACAAGACCTCTAAATTGGTTAACATGATAAACTTGAATAAACATAATAAGCCTCTCTTTGAAGTCCAAGGTGCTTATCCTTCTCCCACCTTTCAAATTCCTAAATCACCTCTCCTTACTGTCCAAGGAAGGTATGATCATGATTCCTTTCATACCCTGAATAAACCAATCATCACTGTGCAAGGAAGAAAACCTATAAGTCCTTACAGTTATGCTAAGCAAATAACTAGAGAGAGTTATCATGCGGTTGCCCATACTTATCATACCAGAAATAATAGGCAACCTAATCCTCCTCCTGTTATTCTAGTTTCTCTTCCTAATCCTCAACCAATTCTTCCTCAAGCTCCCCGTATTTCGTAAGTTATGGGTAAGGAATATGATCCCATAGAACAACTTAAAGCTACCCCTGCTAAGATATCCCTTTGGGATTTGATTCAAACTTCTTCCACTCATCATGGAATGTTACAAGATGCTTTGAAAGATTTGAATGTTCCTCCACTGAATACATCTAGTAATATAGCATCTTTGGTTAACTCTGTGATGAATCCTAAAGCTCAAATTGTGTTTACCCAAGATGAGTTGCCTACAAGTGAAATTCAACAACAATATGATCCCTTGATGATTGTGGTTATCATGAAAGACACTGCTATAAGATGAACACTAGTAGATAATGGCTCTGGCCTTAATGTGTGTAGTATTAATCTATTGCATAAGATGAATGTGGATACATCTCTTATTGAGCCTGACTCTCATCCCATTCGTGGCTTTGACAATGTGGCTAATACTTCATTAGGCATCATCACCTTACCTCTCACAGTGGGACCTGTTACTTTGCCTACTCCTATCCATGTTATGTCAGGAAATTTAACATATAACTTGTTATTAGGGAGGCCTTGGATTCACAGCATGCAAGCTGTCCCCTCTACATTGCATAGACAAGTTAAATTCGTTTATAACAATAAGACATATACTTTAATAGGTGATACTAATTTTCAAGCTTGTCTACAAACATCTAATTCCAAAGGAGATTCTTCTAAGCCATCCTCGTCTAGTGATGACTCTTTACACAAGAAACCTAACGATAAGTCTTTGCTCTCTAATGATCAAAATTCTTTGGATGAGTCTGGAGCTCCTGAAGAAGATCCTTCTCGACTTGAAACTACACATAAGAAGGATTTTGATCCTGAAAAGATCCTCGAAGAAGATGATTGGGGATCTCTTGATTTTAACCCTACCTTTGTAGGTGAATATAAGGTTCCTTCTAGAGAAATTAAAGTTGAAAAGAAGGAAGAAGCTGAAAATCATAAAGTTAAAAAGAAAGAAGAAGCTAAAAATCAATCAACCTTACCTGAATCTATGAGTAATAATTTTGTGGCCGCTTCTCAAACTTCTTCTCCTCACACCTCTAATTATGAAGAGTTTGATTCTTTGTCTTATGAAAAACCACCTTCTCTTCCAAAAATGTGACCTCTCTTTTACATCATAAAATCATCTTCTATCCCTAGGGCTAGTGGCTGGAGAGTGTCATCTGGACGCTCCCTCCTGATCTGGCCATGAAGGTGGACCCATGGGTGTGTAGTGCGATACAAACCATGAGTGACTCCAAGAGGAACTCCTATGATCCCTATCCATAAGGATCACATGATAGGTGGTAGCCTCGGCCTGAGCTGCTTCTAGATCTCGCTGCGCCCGCTGAAGGTCCTCTGATAGGACTCTCTCTCTCCCTCCATATATCTACCTGTACTTGGAATGGGGAAAACAAGTCCTCATGCTGACCCGCGTTCCCCTGAGACCTATAGGCAATCTGTGAGGAACTGGGGATCTGTGCTATCATGGAAATGTCAGTCACTACCTGCTGAATCAGGGAACGCCACTCCTGCACATTAGCTATAGCAGTAGAACAGATTTTTTGTTAGTACCATTCTATATCATCAAAACATTAATCAATTAATATAAACCTACTATACTTGGATCTCCCTCACACCAGTAGGGATCATGATATGGTAGCATCTGTGCCTGGGAACTACTAGGCTCCCCTCACTCAAATAATCTGTGCACGATGGGTGTAGGCTGGATGGTACTAGGAACAGGTCTCCGTATTGCCTCGTGTTCCCCCTGTTGGGGAATAAGAGGTGGATCCAGAGCTATGGTATCATCTCCTGAATGGTGGGGAGTTGCATCCAACTCCTCCTCATCATCTCTATCCTCCTCCTCATCATCCTCCTCATCATCCTCATCCTCATCCTCATCTGCATCATCACCTGCATCCTCCTCATCCTCCTCTCTATCTGTATCCTCCTCTTCCTCCTCCTCGGCACTGGGCTGATCGCCTGTAGGTGGATCAGGATCTCCCACCTCCTCATGACCCTCTCCCTCCTTTGGCTCCTCTGACTTGGATCCCTGGTCCTCGTCTCAGTCTCCATGTCTCCATGGGCCTGGATAGCCTGTTGGATGATCTGGTGGAAAGATAGGACCTGGATATGATCTCATAAACCATGAGACGTACCTTCACTGCGCTCCAAGCTCTGCAAAATAATCAGTGACTACATCCTGATCAGATCCCTCTAAGTCTATCATCTTGATGTCATCTATCATCGATCTCGCTACTGCTCTAGGTTTGGGAAGGACCTGTGAGTGTTGATTATAGATGGGCACATCGGCTGGAACACACTACTCTATCCCAAACTGCCTCCGTACTCGATCAAAGTAGAATGGGACTATGATGTGTGAATATCATCCCTGCAGTAGGTGGTTCCTCTGTAGGCATGCTAACTGTCTCTCCATCCCATCCCATCTGTGCATCCATAGGTAAGGTCTCCACACTGTCACCTTGGCTGTCAACCTGTCAAAAATCACTTTCCAATATAAGAAATCTCCAAATCTCCACTCGCTAGTAAGTGGATAAGCGAACACCCTAGGTCGCTCGCTCGCTGTACTCAGTGGAAAGTTGACGGGCCTAGTGCATGTGAAGTGCTCTAAAATCCAGACCTGCAGAAGTGTGCATGTCATCAAACTGAAACCCTGTCCGAATACATACTCCTCAAGGTCATGATAGAGATGTGCAAGCATACTCCGACCCCAAGCATACACTCTCTTGTGTCTCTCCATCGCTTTGATACACCATGTGAGACCCCCATGCATGTGCATCCCTCACCCATTAGGGTAGACGGCTAGTGCTATGATGGCTATCATAAGGCATCTCAGAAGGGGTACCTCCCCTATAGGATGTAAGAGCCAGCTAACCATGATGCGACCTCTTGTCTCGCTCGGAATGATTCTCCCTATGTAATACACCTGCTCTCTCTAATGATCCTCCGCTGACTGATCGGTCACGTATGTAACAGTCGCTCCTCTGATAGGAAGATGAAGTATATGGTACACATCCTTGAGTGTAACCATCAGCTCTCCTACTAGAAGGTGAAAAGTGCATGTGTCAGGATCCCATCGCTCCATCAATGCCATCAGCATTGTAGGATGGAACCAAATGGCTAGCATGAGGATCACGTACCACAATCCCACAATCGATAGTGTGTCTCTCTCTACCTGAGTCAGTTGCAAAATCTGATCTCGCAAACTGCGAAGAATATGTCCCGCTGTATGCTCTCTCATGTACGGGAGACCCTGCAACACAAAAACATGACCGTAATCAGTACTCAATCATCAAAATCGCTAATGCAAACTGTCGAACATCGTATGCCAGCCCTGAAACCCCTCGCTAAACCCTGATTCGGGACCATGGCGCCCTGATGGGGACCATGACGCCCTATCAGGGACCATGGCACCCTGAGGGGACCATGGCACCCTGAAGGGACCATGGCACCCCTGTCAGGGACCATGGCGCCCTGAGGGGACCAGGGCACCCCACAGGGACCATGGTGCCCTGGGTGGGCCCCGGTCAGCCTTCAAGGCCCGTATACGATCACAAAAAGTCAAAATGTGGAAAAATCAAAAGTCAAACATTCAGTCAACTCACCTCGTCCAGTGGCTCATCGTCGATCACGGCCTGGCGCAGGATCTCAATCCTCATGGGATGCTCTGGTCATCGTGAAGGCATGATGATGGCTATGTGGGCTCCGCTGCACTGAATAGTATTCTGAAATCAACAAAGTGACAAATGTAAGTGTCACTTTCAAAGTATATACTTTCATTTGTTTGTCTTCATTTTTGAAACCCTAATTTTCCTCTATCATTCATTTTATCATAACTTGGGTTTGAGAGATGCGATTTTCGAGCCGTTTGTTGTGTTGGAATCATATTTTCCTTCCCCTACTCTTGGGATGTTTCAAAAAGTGCTTTGATGAAGCCTATTTAGTGAACGCCCCTCATCAATACTATCTTATACAATTTGTCGCAAGCAAACATGCTACCCTGTTTCACCTCCCTAATAAGCAAGTCGAAACAGGGCGGGCATATAGCTACTCATAGATTTCATCACTTTCCCTAGTAAGCATTAGGTGATTTTGTGATCTCACATGTGTTTTGTAGTGTGTGGTTCCTAACTTTGTACTGCAGATACCGCTGGGGGCTTCGTCCGACAACTTATGGATATATCCTTTTTCAAATAATGTTTATTTTTCTGTACTTTAGCTTGCATATGCATGTAGTACTCATATGACCGCTAAAGTGGGGGCTAAATGTAGCATCATAAATTGTACGTACTTGCTAGGGTGGTACAATTTCACACCTAGTTTAGCACCCGCCTTAGTGCATTTTGCATTTTGCATTGCATTTCTCCTTTAGCACTGAATTAATCAAATTAATTAGGTCTAAGGTCCTATTTCATCATTCTCTACGTCATAAAGTTGGGCCCTTTCACTAAAGCACGCCCTTCACATTTTATTCCTCCAATACATCACTCAATCAAAAACCCTAATTAAGTCCTATTTTGAACTTGGGGGCTTGGTTTTGGGGTCAAAACATCTCAAAATCACCTGTAACTTTGGGATTCTCTCTAAAATCATCATATTCGATGGCCTTGAACATTTGGTGAAAAGTTGTCGGGACCGTGGCGCCCGGAGTGCACATGGTCTCGGACATTTTTCCCAAAATTTTGGGAGCACAATCCAATCATAAAATAAAGCTTAACCCCAAGAAATTGGTGGGATATTCAATCTCTAGGTTGGCCAAAAGATGAAATTACGATCTAGGGTTTCCTACATAAGAGCTCTCTTTCTTCATTTGAAGGGATCCGATTTTTGTTTTCAGGAACTTCATATGCAGCGAAAGAGCAGATCTTTGAAGACTTCAACAACATTCAACATCCTTCTATCAAGCATCTATCAAATTCATTCATCCACTTAGGGCTTGGAAGACATTGAAGAACAATAGGAGATTACCAACTGAAGATTGGCTTGTACTCCTCCCTTGAGGGTTGGGTATGATTTCATGTTGTTTTCATCTCTTTACATAAGCTTCAATACATCATTTATTCATGCTTTAGATCACATTGCATCTTGATTTAGAGCATTTACATTATCATTTACAAGCAATTAGGGTTTACTTTCTAGGTTGCTCTAGTTTGCTCTCTTGCATTTTAGGACCTTGCACACACACTAGGTCTGCACACACAATACATTTTACAAAATAGCTTGGCTATTCGTGGAGGTGGAAATCACCGAAGTGGGGGTTTGACTAAGGCAAAACCCTATATAGCCACCCATACACCCTTTTTCAGATATCATTGTAGGTTTCAGGAATCGGACGACGCCGCGGGATACAGATCTGAAGAGAGAAGGTCGAGACAACACTCTGTATCAAATTGTAGAGTAGAAGACTGGGACAGGGGCACTGGGCACCCTGGTCTTGCCAGGACAGGGGTGCTGGGCACCCTGGTCCCTATGACAGAGGCGCTGGGCGTCCTAGTCCTCCGGATAGACAGTTTTCAGACAGCTTCCCGACAGTGTTTCAGAGTGCGGAACGACAGTTTCCAGTGTAGTTTTCAGGACAGTGGTGCCCGCGCTCCCATCCCGAACATTTGCAGTCCGATTTTGACTCCGGGTACACATTTGCATTCTTATTTCATCCTTGTATTTATAGCTATTCATTGTTTAATCTCAATTCTGCAATCTTGTTATTAGTTCATACTTGCATTTTGGGATTAGAGTTTGAACTTGTATCATTTTATCTTTCAATTTCAACAAGGGAATAGAAATCCTAATAGATATCCTATGGCTCTCTCTTTCACAAAAAGAAGTAGCCAGTTGTGTGATATCTCTAGGCTCTTTCGTATTCCGTAATGTGTGTCAAAAGGTAGGATTGGGGCATGTTAACCTAGTCTCGCTTCTTTTTCCCCTACACACCCTGATTATCAGAGATACAAGTTTAAGAAGAATCAAGACAAATCTTGTTATTATGCTGATGAAGTTGTCACTGATGATTATGATGAGGATCTAGTAGACAATGGATGGGATTTTGTTGCTATCAGAGAGGATCAGCTGGCAACTACTATTCAACTGATAGAGCAGGCCCTAGTAGCTAAAGTTGAAGATAAGAATGAATGGATTATTGGTTCAGGATGTTCACATCACATGACTGGTGATAAGAGTAAATTCTTAACCTTTCAAGATTAGAATGGAGGTATAGTGATATTTGGAGATGATAAAGCTTGTATGATTGAAGGAAAAGGAACTAGATCTTTTGATGGTAAGCACAATACTAATAATGTTTTCTATGTTAAAGGTTTGAAGCATAATATTTTGAGTGTTGGTCATTTAGTTGAGAAAGGATTTAAGTTAAAATTCAAGAATGTTAAATGCGAAATCTTAAATAGAACTGGTTTGGAAATAGCAACTGGTAATCAGACTAGGGGTAATATCTTTCATTTGAGCAACAATGAGAAAGGCTGTTTGATCGCACATATTGATGAAAGTTGGTTATGGCATAAGAGACTTTTTCATGTAAATTTTGATTGCATTGTGAAAATTAGTACTACTAAGGTGGTAAGAGATTTACCTAATATTGTTAAACCTCACAATCCAATATGTAAGGAATGTCAATTTTAAAAGCAAGTTAGAGAAACTTTCAAGAGTATTTCAGAGAAGTCTAACAGTGTTCTTGATTTAATTCATATTGATTTATGCGGTCCAACAAGAACTAGAAATATACGAGATAGGTATTTTATGCTAATCATTAATGACTATTCTAGAATGTGTTGGGTTACTTTTCTCAGGGAAAAATATGAAGCATTTCGGAAATTCAAACTATTCAAGGTGATGGTAGAAAATGAAACCGGCAAGAAAATCAAATGTTTCAGATCAGATCAAGGAGGAGAATTCACATCTAAGGAATTTAATAAATTCTATGAAATGAATGGGATCAGAAGACAATTATCAACACCTCGGACACCCCAACAGAATGGAGTTGTGGAAAGGAAAAATAGAACTATCTTGGATGCAGCCAGAAGTATGACATCAAAAGCAAATCTACCTCATATATACTGGAGAGAAGTGGTAAATACAACAATTTATACATTCAACATAGTTCACATCAGAGGTGAAACTGGTATGCTAGATTGGACAAATATCTTTTGAAGCTTGGTTACACTAAAGGTAATGCTAACAACAATCTATACAACAAAGTGACTAATGATGACATATTGGTTATTGAATTTTTTGTTGATGATATAATCTTTGGAGGAGAAAATGGTTTGTGTAAAGACTTTTCTAACAAAATACAGCAAGAATTTGAAATGTCTATGATTGGAGAGATAAATTTCTTTTTAGGATTGCAGATTTCATAGACTGATAAAGGTATATTCCTATGTCAATCTAAGTACTTGAAAGAATTACTAAATAAATTTGGCATGGAAAACTCTAAACTGCTAAGCACACCTATGATTACAACTGATAAATTATCTTTGAAGGATGAATCAACACCTATTAATCCGACTAGAGACAAATCTATTATAGGAGGTTTATTGTATTTGACACAAACAAGATCTGATATTATGAATGCAGTATGTATTGTTTCAAGATTTTAGAGTAATCCTAAAGAAAATCATGAATCAACAGTGAAAAGGATTTTCTAGTACCTATAATGCACCACAAATCTTGGTTTATGGTATCCTAGAGATGAAAATTTTGATTTATCTAAGAGCAAGGCATATAGATGTTTTAACAAGAGATTGCAGAAAATTGTTGAGAGTGCAAATGTGAAGATTGATGAACAATTTAGAGGAAATTCAAGGTACATGGACACTGAATCGACAATACAGATAATAACAAATGAACCTACTGTGAGTACACCTATAGAGAATGGTGATCTAGTTACACCAGTATCATCTGAAGATTCAACAGTTACTAAAGAACAACAAGTAAAAACACCTTGGTATGTAAGATTGAATCATTCTGAAGATCAGATAATTCAAAACAAATTTCAAGGAGCTATGACTAGAGGAAGATTGGCAAATGAAGAGGTATGTCTTATTTCTCAAATTGAACCTACATCAATTAATGAGGCATGTGAAGATAAATATTGGATTAAAGCAATGGAAGATGAATTGGAACAAATTAAATGGAATAACACTTGGTCATTAGTTCCCCAGCCTAAAGACAAAAATGTAAGTGGAAGTAAGTGGGTTTTCACAAATAAAATTAATGAAGATGGTAAGGTAATAAAAAAAAAAGCAAGATTAGTGCGTAAAGGATATTCTCAAAAATAAGGAATGGATTACAATGAAACCTTTGCACTGGTAGCTAGAATTGAGGCAGTCAAACTTTTATTTGCTTTTTTAGCAAACAAGAACTATAAAGTATATCAAATGGATGTTAAATGTGCATTTCTGAATGGAGATCTTGAAGAAGAAGTTTATATTGAACAACCTGATGTATTTTCTTTCATAGATAACAAAGATATAGTTTGCAGGTTAAGGAAAGCTTCATATAGACTAAAGCAAGCTCCTAGAGCTTGGTATGCTAGATTGGACAAATATCTTTTGAATCTTGGATACACTAAAGGTAATGCTAATAGAAATCTATACTAAAAAGTGACTAATGATGATATCTTGGTTATTGAAGTTTTTGTTGATGATATAATCTATGGAGGAGAAGATGGATTGTGTAAAGACTCTTCTAACAAAATGCAGCAAGAATTTGAAATGTCTATGATTGGGGAGATAAAATTCTTTTTAAGATTGCAGATTTCATAGATTAATAAAGGTATATCCCTATGTCAATCTAAGTACTTGAAGGAATTACTAAAGAAATTTTCCATGAAAAACTGTAAACCAGTAAACACAACTATGACTACAACTGATAAATTATCTTTGAAGGATGAATCAACACCTGTTAATCCGACTAGATACAAGTTTATGATAGGAGGTTTACTATATTTGACACAAACAAGACCTGATATTATGAGTTCAATATGTATTTGTAGTGTCGTAAATTGTACGCACTTGCTAGGGTGGTACAATTTCACACCTAGTTTAGCACCCGCCTTGGTGCATTTTACATTTTGCATTGTATATCTCCTTTAGCACTTAATTAATGAAACTAATTAGGTCTAAGGTTCTATTTCATCATCTTCCACATTATAAAGTTGGGCCCCTTCATTAAAATGTGCCCTTTTCATTTTATTCCTCCAATACATCATTCAATCAAAAACCCTAATTAAGTCCTATTTTGAACTTGGGGGCTTGATTTCGGGGGTCAAAACATCTCAAAATCACCTGTAACTTCAGGATTCTCTCTAAAATCATTATATCCGATGGCCCTGAAAATTTGGTGAAAAGTTGTCAGGACCATGGTGCCCGGAGTGCACACAGTCCCGGACATTTTTCTTGAAATTTTAGGAGCACAATCCAATCATAAAATAAAGCTTAACCCCAAGAAACTAGCAGGAGATTCAATCTCTAGGTCAGCCAAAAGTTGAAATTATGACCTAGGGTTTCCTATATAAGAGCTCTCTTTCTTCATTTGAAGGGATCCAGATTTTTTATTTTAGGACCTGATATGCAGTGAAAGAGAAGATCTTGGAAGACTTCAACAACATTCAATATCCATCCATCAAGCATTCATCCATTCCATTCATCCATTTAGGGCTTTGAAGGCATTGAATAGCAATAAGGGATCACTGACTGAAGATTGGCTTGTACCCCTCCCTTCGGGTTGGGTATGATTTCATGTTATTTTCATGTCTTTGCATAAGCCTCAACATATAATTTTTATTCATGCTTTAGATAACTTTGCATCTTGATTTAGAGCATTTACATTATCATTTACAAGCAATTAGGGTTTACTTTCTAGGTTGCTCTAGTTTGCTAACTTGTATTTTAGGATCTTGCACACATAGAAGGTCTGCACACACATTACTTTTACAATACAACTTGGCTATTCGTGGAGGTGGAAATCACCAAAGTGGGGGTTTGACTAAGGCAAAACCCTATATAGCTGCCCACCATAGCTTTTCAGATATAAGTGCAGATTTCAGGATTCCGACGACGCCGCAAGTTGCAGATCCGACGGAAGCAGACCGAGACAGAACTTCACACCATGTTTCAGAGCAAAAGACCAGGACAGGGGTGTGGGGTGCCCTGGTCTTGCCAGGACGGGGGCACTGGGCACCCTAGTCCCTAGGACAGAGGCGCTGGGTGCCCTGGTCCTTCTGACAGACAGCAACTTTCAGCATTTCTGATAGCTTTCTAGGCTGTAAAACAACAGTTTCAGGAGTAGTTTCCGGGGCAGTATCAGGACAGTGGCACCCGTGCCCCTGTCCCAAAAATTTTCACTTAGATTTTGACTTCAAGTATGCATCTGCTTTCTTGTTTTGTCCTTGTGTTTATAGCTTTTCATTGTTTAAGCTCAATTCTGCAATCTTGTTATTAGTTCATACTTGCATTTTGGGGTTAGGACTTGAACTTGCATCATTTTATCTTTCAATTACAACAAAGGAATAGAAATCCTAATAGGTAGCCCGTAGCTCTCTCTTCCACAAAAAGAAGTAGCCAATTGTGTGATACCTCTAGGCTCTTTCATATTCCACAATGTTAGTCAAAAGGTAGGATTAGAGCATGTTAACCTAGTCTCACTTTTTCCCCTACACATTTTGGTGAACCCGACATAAAACTATCATTGCTTCCTCTTGTATTCCATTTGTTAGATCTAGATCTAGATTTAGTGTGTTTCATTAAAGAAAAAAAAAAGAAAAAAAACAGAGAAAAAGAAAAAAAAATAGGGAAAAGAAAGAGTGTGTTCTTTGTTTCTTTGCATTGTGTGTTCAAGTTTTATGGAACTTTTGTTTCAAAATGTCAGATTGTTACTTGCAAGATGTTCATGTTTATGATGATGTATGCAATTATGTTGATTATGAGTATAGCCAAGATGAATTAGATGAAGCTTTAGATGAGTTTTTGAACCCTAAAGAGACCAAACCTTCATTTTACCAAATTCTCATAAACCTTGTTACTATGCCATTTCGGTGTGATGAGAAAGATAAGTCGAATGATTCCTCTCAAGGGTACATTCCTATCAACTCTTCCACTAAATCTAGTAACATGGTTGTTTTCAATAATCCTCTCTATGAAGAGATGCCTCCTTTTGAATCAAAAGATAAACCCTTTAATCGATATGGTCATGCTTTGTTGGATGATGCTCTTGATGACTTTGTGGCTTTATCGAAATCTTTAAACAAGAACAAGACTTCTAAATTAGTTAACATGATAAACCTGAATGAGCATAATAAGCCTCTCTTTGCAGTCCAAGGCACTTATCCTTCTCCCACCTTTCAAGTTCCTAAATCACCTCTCCTTACTATCTAAGGAGGGTATGGTCATGATTCCTTTCTTACTCCGAACAAACCTATCATCACTGTGCAAGGAAGAAAACCTATAAGTCCTTATAGTTATGCCAAGAAATTAACTAGAGAGAGTTATCATGCAGTTGCCCATACTTATCATACTAGAAATAATAAGCATCCCAATCCTCCTCCTGTTATTCCAGTTTCTCTTCCTAATCCTCAACCAATTCTTCTACAAGCTCCACGTATTTCACAAGTTATGGGTAAGGAATATGATCTCATAGAACAACTTAAAGTTACTCCTACCAAAATATCCCTTTGGGATTTGATCCAAACTTCTTCTGCTCATCATGGAATGTTACAAGATGCCTTGAAAGATTTGAATGTTCCTCCACCTAATACATCTAGTAATATAGTGTCTTTGGTTAACTCTGTGATGAATCCTAAAGATCAAATTGTGTTTACTCAAGATGAATTGCCTACTAGTGAAATTCAACATCAATATGATCCCTTGATGATTGTGGTTATCATAAAAGACACTGCTATAAGACGGACACTCGTAGATAATGGCTCTGGCCTTAATGTGTGTAGCATTAATCTATTGCATAAGATGAATGTGGATAGCTTGATTCTCGTCCCATTCGAGGCTTTGATAATGTGGCTAAGTCTTCATTAGGTACTATCACCTTACCCATCACAGTGGGACCTGTTACTTTGCCTACTCCTATCCATGTTATGTTGGGAAATCTAACATACAACTTGTTATTAGGGAGACCTTCGATCCACAGTATGCAAGCCATCCCCTCTACATTGCATAGACAAGTTAAATTTATTTATAACAATAAGACATATACCTTGATAGGTGATACCAATTTTTAGGCTTGCTTGCAAACATCCACTTCTAAAGGGAGTTCTTTTGAACCTTCCTCTTCTGGTGATGACTCTTTACCTATGGATGAGTCATCACCCTCCGATGATCAAAATTCTTTGGATGAGTCTGAAGTTCTTGAAGAAGATTCTCCTCAACTTGAATCTACATGTGAAAAGGCTTTCGATCCTGAGAAGGTTCTCGCAGAAGACAATTGGGGATCTCTTGACTTTAATCCCACCTTTGTAGGTGAGTATAGGGTTCCTCCTAGAGAGCTTATAGTTAAGAAGAAGGAAGAAACTAAAGATCAATCAACCTTACTTGGACCTATGAACAACAATTTTGTGGCCGCTTCTCAAACTTCTTCTCCTCACACCTCTAATTCTGAAGGATTTGATTCTTTGTCCTATGAAAAACCACCTTCTCTTTTTGAAATGGCTGATCGTTATGGTCGTGGTTTTCATATTTTAGCTAAGCATGGGTATAATGGAAATGGTTGTGGTGCTCATGAACAAGGGATAAAGGTTCCTCTAGGGAATAATCTTTGTGATGAGACCTTTGGACTTGGTTTTAATCCTTACAACCGCACTAAAGCTTCTAAGAGACCATGTATTAGTGTTAATGTTATTTCTACATCTCTACCAATGAGACACCCTGAGTATATTGCTGGGGATCCTTCGTGTGCCTACGCTTTGGATGTCTTCCCTACTGACGATGTTCTAGCTGATTTCTTGGGAGCATATGACACTCTTCCTCGCTATCATCACAATAGGGGATTTCCTTATTGTTTGAACACTGAAGCCTATTTTGGAAAAGAGATTGATAATGATAAGATTGTGGAAGAATTCCCTGAGTTAAAGGATACTCCTCAACAAAGTAATCTTCTCATAAGTGATACCATTGATGTTAAGATGGATCCTTGCAATGAAGAAAAAGTTATTAAAATTGGAAAGTGTTTGGATGAAGAAGAACAAAAACAATATGTAGATTTATTGCATGAATTCCCTGAGATCTTTGCTTGGACATACTCTAACATGCCTGGTATAGATCCTAAGATTGTTACTCATAATATTGTCTTAGTTCCCGATGCTAAGCCTATGAAACAAAATATTTGGAAAATGAATCCTAAGGTGGCTCTGCTTGTTAAGGTTGAGATTGAAAAATTATTGGAGGCTAGATTTATCTGCCCTATTGATTATTTCCCATGGATTTCAAATATTGTCGCTATGGCTAAATCGGATAATAAAATAAGAATGTGTAATGACTTTCAAGATTTAAATAAGGCTTCTTTAAAAGATGATTTCCCTCTTCCAAACATTGACATGATAGTTGATTCCACAACACGACATGCTTTGCTATCCTTCATCGATGGTTTTTCAGGATACAATCAAATTTTCATTAATCCTCAAGATCAATTCAAAACTACTTTCACCACTCCTTGGGGTACATTTTGTTGGGTAGTGATGCCTTTTGGACTTAAAAATGCCGGTGCAACTTATCAACGAGCGATGACCCTTATCTTTCATGATTATATGCATAAGATTTTAGAAGATTATGTTGATGATATTTTAGCCAAATCCATTCTTCGTATAGATCAGATTAAGATCCTTCATCAAATCTTTGAAATAATTTGTAAATATCACATGCGCTTGAATCCCTGGAAATATGTTTTTGGTGTGGATAGTGGAAAACTATTAGGATTCATAGTTTCGCATCATGAGATTGAGGTGGATACTAAGAGAATAGATGCTATTGTCAACATGCCACCTCCTAGAAATGTGTCTCAACTCAAAAGCTTACAAGGAAAGATTCAAGCTATTCATAGGTTCGTATCTCAACTTGTGGATCGTACTTTTCCTTTTACTCAACTTCTTAAAAAGAAGATCACTTTTCAATGGAACAAAGATTTTCAACAAGCATTTGAAGATTTAAAAGTATATTTGGCTAGTCTTCCTATCCTTCAACCTACCGAACCTTCTAAACCCTTTCTTCTTTATACAACTGCTTCCTCTCATGCTCTCGCAGCATTGTTGGCACAACATGATAAAGATGGTAAGGAATGTCCGGCTTATTACATAAGTCGTACCTTACTCAATTATGAGATCCGATATTCTGTAATAGAAAGACAATGCTTGGCCTTGGTGTTTACGACTCAGAAATTGAGACATTATCTTTTAAATTCAGAAGTCCACGTCATGGTAAAGTTTGATCCTTTGAAGCATCTTTTCTCTAAAACTGATTTATCAGGATGCCTAGCTAAGTGGGTTATGATGTTAACTGAATTTGACCTTAAATTTGTTTTACAAAGAGCAATTAAAGGGCAAGCGTTGACCGATCACTTAGTGGAGGCCCCTTCACCTTTCTCCTTCCCTAACCCTGAGTCTTTTCCCAATGACTTCATTCTTTGTACAGAGAAAGATGAAACTTGGGAGTTATACTTTGATGGCTCTAAGTGTCGTACGAGATTGGGGGCAGGTGTTGTTCTAATTTCTCCTACAAAGAAATCCATTCCCTTATCTTATCATCTAAATTTCCTATGTACCAATAACATTGCTGAGTATGAGGCCCTTATAGCTGGAATAAAGGCAACCTTGGCTCTGAATATAAAGCACATACATATTTATGGAGATTTGCAATTGATTATAAGACAAGTAACAGGACTGTATCAAGCAAAACAAGACAAATTATCACAATATAAAGACCTTGCTATCTCTTTGTTACAAAAATTTGATTCTTATACCATGGAACCTGTTCCTCGAAAAGATAATCGACATGTGGATGCAATGGCATGTGTGGCTTCTCTTGTATCTTTAGAGGACCCTGTGGTTGATCTTAAATTTGTTATTCACAACCTTATTTCTCTAGCTATTGTAGAGGACTCTAGCTTGGTGACATGTTGTTACCTTATAGACTTAGATGAATGGTATTCGCATATCGTAAGATACTTGACTGATGGTACCTTTCCTGATTCTGCCAATAGGAACACTAAGGCTATAATTCACAAGTTGTCTGCTAGATATATCATTCTTTCTAATGTTCTTTACCGAAGGGGTTATAATGGTCTTCTCCTTCATTGTCTTAACAAATCAAAAATCCCTATTTCTCTTGAAGAGGCACATTCAGGTGCCTGTGGGGGGCATTTCGGAGGCAAATCCTTGGTTCAAAGATTGCTTCGTATGGGATACTATTGGAAAACTATGCAGAAGGATTCTTTTTCATTTGTTAAGAAATGTCATCAATGTCAACAACACAATGATTTGATTCATGCTCCTGCCCAAGAACTTCATTCTCACATAGCTTCTTGGCCTTTCTCTGCATGGGGGCTGGATCTCATCGGTAAAATCTCTCCTCCTTCATCTCAGGGACAGACTTTAATTATAACCGCAATAGATTACTTTACAAAATGGGTAGAAGTTGTTCCCCTTTGCTCTACTACTGCTGAAGTGATTTGTCAATTTCTTCTAGAAAACATTATTTCTCATTTCAGGATACCTTCCACTATAATCTCAGATAATGGGACATCATTTAAGAACAAGGATGTGAAGAAATTCTTGGAGAAATATCATATCAAACATCGATTTTCTACACCATACTATCCTCAATCAAATGGTCAAGCCGAATCATCCAATAAAATAATTGAACAAATTCTTCACAAAATCATGAATAAGCATGGTAAGGATTGGAGTACTCAGCTAATCTATGCTCTTTGGGCCTACTGAATGAGTGTACAAATTGCTATAGGAACTACCCCTTATAATCTTGTTTATGGTGCTGACGCTATTATGCCTTTAAAGTTAGAGATTCCATCACTTAGAGTTTCTCTCAAAGGTATAGTAGACAATGACTCTTATAGAGAACAATGACTTCAACAGCTTGAGATGCTTGATGAACAGCGTATAAATGCTCTTGAGCATATTCAAGCATATCACAAAACTCTACAAAGAAGCTATAATGATAAGGTTATTCAATGTTCCTTCTCAGTAGGTGACTTAGTTCTCTATGAGAATCAGCGCAATGTGAATGCCTTACCTGAAGAAAAGGGAAAATTTAGTCCTAATTGGCTTGGACCATATATTGTTATTGAAGATTATGGATCAGGTGCTTACAAAATAGTGGATGTAGATGGTACACCTCTTAAAGAACCTATAAATGCTATGCACTTGCATAGATACTATGCTTAATTCCTCATTCCTTATCTTTCATTTCATCTATCTTCTTTTCAATTTTTCAAAATTTGGTAATATGTTAGCATATCTTGGTTAGAGCAAATAGAATTAAATGATATTGTGTTTAATCTATATTGCTTTGTTCTTGACAAGCGTGTTTCTTTACTTTACAGTTTGTCTTGAATTCATTTATGTAAATTGCAAAAGATTTACATTTCCATTATGCTGGCATATTATACAATGTCTTTATGTGTTAAGTAGAATCATATCATGTTGTGTTTAAGTTTAAAATTAAATCACATTAGTTATATGATTCTTAGGCTTAACGCATATTTCTTCTCTATCATCAATGTAGTACTTGATTAAATATTTTATTTTAATTAAGTCACACATGTATCAATTAATCATGGAGCATTGAGAAATCAGTCACATGGAAATTAAATTCAGAACATACATGTACACCTACCAAATGTATTAACTTTAATCAAAGAAAAATATACATGGTTTTAGGCATTAAAGATAACACATTTGAGACAAAGAGAAGCATGTAAATATATATATGTGGATCATGTTTTCATATACAAAAGTAGGTCACTATACATCCAAAATGTGACCTATCCTACATCATGAGATCATCTCCTATCCCTAGGGCTAGTGGCTGGAGAGTGACGACTAGATGCTCCCTCTTGATCTGGCCATGAAGGTGGACCCATAGGTGTATAGCATGATATAGACCGTGAATGACTCCGAGAGGAACTCCTATGATCCCTATCCATAAAGATCATGTGATACAAGGTAGCCTCGGCCTGAGCTGTTGCTAGATCACACTGTGCCCGCTGAAGGTTCTCTAATAGAACTCTCTCTCTCTCCCTCCATATGTCCACCTGTACTCAAAATGGGGAAAACAAGTCCTCATGCCGACCCGCGTTCCCCTGAGGCCTATAAGCAATCTGTGAGGAACTACAGATCTATGCCATCATGGAAATATCTGTCACTGCTTGGTGAATCAAGTAACGCTACTCCTGCACATTAGCTATAGCAGTAGAACAGATTTTTATATTAGTACCATTCTATATCATCAAAACATTAATCAATCAATATAAAACCTACTATACCTAGATCTCCCTCATGCCAATAGGGATCGTGATATGGTAGCATCTGTGATTGGGAACTACTAGGCTCCCCGCGCTCAAATAATCTATGCATGATGGGTGTAGGCTGGCCCGTACTAGAAATAGGTCTCCGTATCGCCTCAGGTTCCCCCTTTTGGGGAATAAGAGGAGGATCGAAGGCTATGGTATCATCTCCTGAATGGTGGGGAGCTGCATCTGACTCCTCCTCATCATCCTCCTCCTCATCATCCTCATCTACATCCTAGTCTGCATCCTCACCCGCATCCTCATTCTCCTCATCATCACCTCTATCTGTGTCATCCTCCTCTCCCTCCTCCTCCTCCCCCTCAGCACCATGCTGATCTACTATGGGTGGATCAGGATCTCTTGCCTCCTCCGATCTGGGTCCCTAATCCTCATCTCGGTCTCCATGTCTCCATGGACTTGGCTGGCCTGTCGGGTAATCTGGTGGAAAGATAGGCCTTGGGTATGACCTCACAAACCATGAGAGATACCTACGCTATGCTCCGGGATCTACAGAGTAATTAGTGACCACATCCTAATCATATCCCTCTATATCTGTAATCTTGATATCATCTATCGTAGGTCTCACTATTGCTCTAGGTCTGGGAAGGACTCACGAGTGTCGAGTATAGATAGGGACATCAGCTGGAACACACTACTCTAGCCCAAACTACCTCCATACTCGGTCAAAGTAGAATGGAACTATGATATGTGGGTATCGTCCTCTCAGTAGGTGGTTCCTCTATAAGCATGCTAGTTGCCTCTCCATCCCATCCCATCTGTGCATCTGCAAATATGGTCTCCATATTATCACTTCAGCTGTCAATCTATCAAATGTCACTCTCTAATATAATAGATCCCCAAATCTCCACTCGCTGGTAAGCGGATAGGAAAACACCCTAGGTCACTCGCTAGCCGTACTCATCGGATAGCTGATAGGCCTAGTGCATGTGAAGTGCTCAAATAGCCACACCTGCAGAAGTGTGCATGTCATCAAACTACAACATTGACCAAACACATACTCCTCGAGGTCGTGATAGAGATGTGCAAGCATACTCTGACCCCAGGCATATACTCTCCTATGTCTCTCCATAGCCCTGATGCACCATGTGAGACCACCATGCATGTGCGTACCTCACCCATTAGGGCAGACAACTAGTGCAATGATGGCAACCATAAGATGTCTCACAAGGGGAACCTCTCCTGTAGGATGTAAGAGCCAACTGACCATGATGCGACCTCTCGTCTCACTCAGCATGACTCTCCCTATGCAGTATACCTGCTCCCTCTGATGGTCCTCCGCTGACTGATTGGTCGTGTATGTCACGATGGCTCCTTTGATAGGTAGGCAAAGTATGTAGTACACATCCTCAAGTGTCACCGTCATCTCTCCTACTGGGAGATGGAATGAACATGTGTCAGGATCCCATCACTCCATAAGTGCCATCAGCATCGCAGGATGGAATCGAATGGCCGGCATGAGGATCGCATACCATAAACCCACGATCGACAATGTATCCCTCTCTGCTTGAGTCAGATGGGGAATCTAATCTCGCAAACTATGAAGAATCTACCCCGTGGTGTGCTCTCTCATGTATGGGAGACCCTGCAATGCAAAAACATAAGTGTAATCAGTACTCAATCATCAAAATCATTTATGCAAACTGTTAGACATTGAATGCTAAACCCTGACATCCCTTGCCAAGTCCTAATTGGGACCATGGCACCCTGAAAGGACCATGGCACCCTTTCAGGGACCATGGCACCTTGAGAGGACCATGGCGCCCTTCAGGGACCATGGCACCCCACAGGGACCATGGCGCTCTGAAAGGACCATGGCACCCCACAGGGACCATGGGACTCTAAAAGGACCATGGTGCCCTGGGTGGGACCCAGGGTCAGATTCTAGGGCCCGCAATTGATCACAGAAACTCAAAGTCAACAGAAATGTAGAAAGTCAAAGTCAAAGTTTGGTCAACTCACCTCATCCAGTGGCTCGTCATCGATCACGACCTGTTGCATGATCTCAATCCTCATGGGACGCTCCGGTCGTCGTGAAGGCATGATGGTGGCTATGTGGGCTCCACTACAATGAACAATACTCAGAAATCAACAAAGTGACAAATGCAATTGTCACTTTCAAGGTATATATTTTCATTCCTTTATTTTCAAAACACTAATTTTCCTCTATCACTCATTTCATCATAACTTGAGTTTAAGAGATGCGATTTTCGAACCATTTGTTGCGTAGGAATCATATTTTCATTCCCTTACTCTCGGGATGTTCCAAAATGTGCTCTGATGAAGTCTCTTCAGTGAACATCTCTCATCAATAACCTCTCACACAATTTGTCATAAGTAAACATGCTATCCTGTTTCACCTCCCTAATAAGCAACCCGAAACAGGGGGGCATATAGCTACTCACAAATTTCATCACTTTCCTTAGTAAGCACTAGGTGATTTTGTGATCTAATGTGTGTTTTGTAGGGTGCAGTTCCTAACTATGTACTGCAGATACCGTTGGGGGCTTCGTTCGATAAACTTATGGATATATCCTTTTTCAAATAATGTTTACTTTCCTGTACTTTAGCTTGCATATGCACGTAGTACTCATATGACTGCTAAAGTGGGGGCTAAATGTAGCATCGTAAATTGTATGCACTTGCTAGGGTGGTACAATTTCACACCTAGTTTAGCACTCGCCTTGGCGCATTTTACATTTTGCATTGCATCTCTCCTTTAGCACTTAATTAATGAAACTAATTAGGTCTAAGGTTCTATTTCATCATCTTCCACATTATAAAGTTGGGCCCCTTCATTAAAATGTGCCCTTTTCATTTTATTCCTCCAATACATCATTCAATCAAAAACCCTAATTAAGTCCTATTTTGAACTTGGGGGCTTGATTTCAGGGGTCAAAACATCTCAAAATCACTTGTAACTTC
The DNA here is from genome assembly GCF_030272615.1 of Cryptomeria japonica. Lineage (NCBI taxonomy): Eukaryota > Viridiplantae > Streptophyta > Pinopsida > Cupressales > Cupressaceae > Cryptomeria > Cryptomeria japonica. The sequence goes on from NC_081414.1 coordinate 178,893,701, forward strand.
CGGATTCTCTCTGAAATCATCATATCCAATGGCCCTAAAAATTTGATAAAAAGTTGTCGGGACCATGGCGCCTAGAGTGCACACGCTCTCGGACATTTTTCCCAAAATTTTAGGAGCGCAATCCTATCATAAAATAAAGCTTAACCCCAAGAAATCGGTGGGAGATTCAATCTCTAGGTCGGCCAAAAGTTGAAATTACGACCTAGGGTTTCCTATATAAGAGCTCTCTTTCTTCATTTGAAGGGATCTGGATTTTTTATTTCAGGACCTGATATGTAGTGAAAGAGCAGATCTTGGAAGACTTCAACAACATTCAATATCCATCCATCAAGCATTCATCCATTCCATTCATCCATTTAGGGCTTTGAAGGCATTGAAGAGCAATAAGGGACCACCGACTGAAGATTGGCTTGTACCCCTCCCTTGGGGTTGGGTATGATTTCATGTTGTTTTCATGTCTTTGCAGAAGCCTCTACATATCATTTGTATTCATCCTTTAGATCACTTTGCATCTTGATTTGGAGCATTTACATTATCATTTACAAGCAATTAGGGTTTACTTTCTAGGTTGCTCTAGTTTGCTTACTTGCATTTTAGGATCTTGCACACACACAAGGTCTGCACACACATTACTTTTACAATACAAGTTCACTATTCATGGAGGTGGAAATCACCGAAGCAGGGGTTTGACTAAGGCAAAACCCTATATAGCCACCCACCATACCTTTTCAGATATAAGTGCAGATTTTGAGATTTGAATGACCTCGCAAGCTGCAAATCCGATGGAAGTAGACCGAGACAAAACTTCATGCCAAGTTTCAGATCAAAAGACAAAGACAGGGGCATGGGGCACCCTGGTCCTACTAGGATAGGGGCACTGGGCGTCCTAGTCCCTGGGACAGAGGCACTGGGTGCCCTAGTCCTTCTGACAGACAACAACTTTCAGCATTTTTGACAGCTTTCCAGGTTGTAAAACATCAGTTTTAGGAGCAGTTTTCGGGGCAGTATCAGGATAGTGGCGCTCGCACCCCCGTCCCGAACATTTTCACTCAGATTTTGACTCCAAGTATGCATATGCATTCTTGTTTTGTCCTTGTGTTTATAGCTTTTCATTGTTCAATCTCAATTCTGCAATCCTATTATTAGTTCATACTTGCATTTTGGGGTTAGGACTTGAACTTGCATCATTTTATCTTTCAATTACAACAAAGGAATAGAAATCCTAATAGGTAGCCCATGGCTCTCTCTTCCACAAAAAGAAGTAGCCAATTGTGTGATACCTCTAGGCTCTTTCATATTCCACAATGTGTGTCAAAAGGTAGGATTAGGGCATGTTAACCTAGTCTCGCTTTTTCCCCTACACAGTATTGTTTCAAGATTTCAGAGTAATCCTAAAGAAAATCATGAATCAGCAGTAAAATGGATTTTTTGGTATCTACAAGGCACTACAAATCTTGGTTTATTGTATCCTAGAGATGAATTTTTTTATTTATGTGCATACACAAATGCTAATTGGGTAGGAGATGTATATGGCAGAAAAAGCATCACCAACGGAGCATTCTTTCTTGGTAGCAAACTAATTTCATGGGTGAGCAAGAAATAGAGTTGTACAAGTCTATCAACAACAAAATCAAAATATGTTGGAGCAACAACTAGTTGTATGCATGTATTATGGATCAAACAAATGTTGAAGGGCATAAAGGTAAAATGTAAGGAACCTATAACTATTTACTATGATAATATGGCAGCAATTGATATATCAAGGAACCCAGTATTCCACTCAATGACTAAACATGTTTCTATTAGGATTCCCATAGATACTGAGAGGGGGGATGAATCAATATCTAACTAGTATATTGAATTTCTTAACTTAAAACATGTAGAACATATTAAAATAGTGTACCGACAAATAAGAAGTAATGCAATAAATAGAGATAAAAGCAACCACATGAAAAACACACCATAACACAATATTTTAATGAGGAAACCCGGTGTGGGAAAAACCTCGGTGGGATTTGTGACCCACAATATTCACTTACTAGCCAATAAGAGAATATTACTACTACAAGAGGGGCTTGCACATGTAGGAAGGCCAAGTGCCTAGAGCTCATTGCTCAATTACAAAAATGGAAGTCTCACTGACTTACAAAATGGATTATATAAATCTAGTGTCTTGTACTACTTCAAAATAGCATCTTTAATGCTAGATCCAATACCGGTTTCTACTCTGCTTCTTACATAAACCCTTATCCTATAATTCACATAATAGGTCTGCCTTACCAAGTCGGCTTATAAATATTTTACAATAATAAACAAAATATATTATACCAAAAATCCTGTCGGCCTCTGTGCTAGTATGCTTCCTTTCACTACTAGTGCCGGTGGTCTGAGTGTCGGTGGTCTGAGTGCTGGTGTAGAGTCTGATCTTGTTGGTGACGGTTTAATGCCTTGCCGATGTCATAGGATTGTAAGGTTGCCATCAATGGAAAAACCTTCAATCACCTACAATGTCTCATTGGACTGTGCATATGCCAACAATCTCCCCCTTTGGCATTGATGGTAACACTCATGAGAAAATTTCAAAAGTGTATCCAAAACTTGTAATCCAAAAATTATTTCCAAAAATGTGTACCAGTATGAGCTCCCCCTGAGTAGATAAGTCTTTTGTTGGTTATTTTCTCATACTACTACTCCCCCTTTGGCATCAATGACAAAGGTTGTCAAGGTGTCAATAGAGTTTTATAGTTTTCTGTCTCAACCTTGTAACTGGGTGGTTACAATTTGAAAAAGATCCACCAAAACCAAATTTATGCTTTCCATAAACTTCTTACTATCTTTTATTGCTGCCTTTGTTCTTTGAACTATACTGGTTAGGTGCTGCATATGCTCTGCTGGTGCTTTTTGTCCTTGTACTAATGCCTTAGATATTTCCTTCTGCAAGGATGCTAGATAGTCTAGTCTTGGACTTAGTCTTAGTCTCAGATTCTTAGCCTTGATTATTAATCTCTCCTTTTCTCTTTCTAACTTAAGTAATTATTCCTCAAAACTTGTTATTTTTTGTTCAAAAACTAATAATGTATCAGGTGAGTTAACAAAATTGTTAGCAAGTTTATTGATTTCATCCTGTACCTTTCTCATTCTTTTATCTATGTCAATTGTTAGAAAGTTTGTCTTGCAAATGTCTCTATATAGAGTTTTAAATTCCTTCAATGAGTTGCATAGTTCTGGTAGAACTGTGTCAAATTCCCTAGTACACTTCTTTATTTGATCCTCAAAGAATTTTTTTCATTTTTTGAATTTCCAACCTATCTTTGAATGCCTCTTCCTTTATTTGCTCAACTGTCACTATGTTTTCAGTGATGTATTTAGACAAAGTGTCGAGATGGCTTAAATAATCCTTATTATCTATATTGCAGATTGGAGCTATCATCTTCAAAGTTGGGATTGTGTCATCTATAGCTCTATATGCCTGTGAACTACAATCTGCTATTCTTTTAATGGAGTCCAAAAGAAATTCAGTTACATTTGTTGATTTGTAACCTACTGAGGAGGAACCAACCTTCTGAATTTCACTGGTGGAGGAAGTAACCAAGCTTGTAGTGACCTTTGGTAGGTCTATCTGTGTTTCCATTTCCTTAAGCAAGGGTTTTTGTTCCTCTCCTATTGCCGGTGGTACTGTTTCCATATGAACCCATTCTTGTTCTAAAGCCCATTGCTCTACTTGTCTCTCTATCTTTTGATCTATTTCAATCTTTGTTTGAGTCTCTTCCTATTGCCCTGTGCTATCATCTTCCACTTTTCCTTTAGTGTTATCAATGTTATCAGTTGCCAGTGGCTCACTAGCCATATCTATCTTACCGGTTGTGTCCTGGTCTATCATAATGTTGACCTTTTGAGTATCAACATCAACTGTGTATAAAACCTTAGGATTTGGATTTGTATCCTCTATATCCATACTCTCATCTGCTGGTTGATCTTCAGTTGTTGTTACCGGTGCAATAATCAGACGTGGTGGGAGTAAGTTATCTTTTACTTTGATGCTAGGAGGTCCACCAACCTTTCCTTTTCCCTTGTCCTTGTCCTTTTGATATACTTTTATTGGTTTAGTGTTTCTATACTCTTCCTATTTTTTCTTCTCAATAAGGAATATATCCCATGCATTTTTTGTTTCCTCTATTACCTCATTTACTTTTCCAACCATTAGTGCAATATGTCAGTGTGTAGTAGAGAATACTAACCGGTTGGCTTCTGCAATTAAGTCATCTATCTCCTTTGGTGAGTTTACTGGGTAAACAACAAATAATTTTTCAACTTTAATTTGCTTATCAAGCTCTACAACAACTTGTCTTCTTGCTTCCAGTCTTTTGAATAGTTCATCTAGTAGTTCATCTACCACTTCCATTAAGAACTTCTTATAGATATCTAGGTGTAAAATGACACTATTTTCAACTTGCTCTTTCTCATCTGCTGATAATGTATTATATAACTTTTCTATGTTCTTGAGTTTTCCTTCCTCTATGATTTCATTCAGTAATTTGTCAATTCAGGCAATGTTTTGTTGAGTCCTCTTCTTCTTGGGTGTTAGCTTTTTCTTTGGGGTTATCTTCTTGACCAGAGACCTCACTGCCTATTGTTTTTGTCTAGTTCTTCTAGGCAAGGGTGTGGATGCTAGTGAAGGATCCATTTTCCTTACAACTCTTTTGAATGTTGCTGGCATGTCATTCTCTGAAGAAGTTACTACTGGTGATAGGTGAGTTTTAGGCTGTAATGTTACTAACTCATCCTCAGTGATACTGGTTTGTTTTAGTACATCTTCTTTGATAGCCTTAGCTTATCTTGAGCCTCTTCTCATAGTTGCTTCAACTTTCTTCACTCTCTTCTTAGATTGAATTTGGCTTTCAAAGGTCTTAGCACTACCAAATACTTCTTCCTCGGGTTCCTTGGGTGCTTCGAAAAGGGCTTTTGCATAAGTTTCAATGATGTGATCATCGGTCTCATAACCCATCTCAGTAACCCAAATTGTTCTTGGGAGAATTGCTTCCATCCAGATCTCATCCTTTTTTATTACAAAGCATATATCATTCTTGTATTTGTTAACAATTTTTTGTGACAGTCTAACTCTTTTGTTCATTCTGGCCTTTAGTGTTTGAAAATACTCATTGATGTTCTTTTCCTTGTTTTCACCCATGTTGTTGAATAGGTCTGATAATTGTTTCCCTACCGGTATGTCAAATCCAAGGTTCTTGTTGCCTATGCCAGGCACCTGTTTAGTTATGTGGAGCATTAAGCATACAAGTAAATTACCATATCTAAAAGTCCCTTTCTTATCCTTCTTGATTTTTCCTAAATTATCAATCAATTCATCCTTTAGCCATTCGCATACATCAATTTTCACATTGTCCTTAACCATGTCATAAGCACTCTTTATGCATAAACTAGAAACTGAGTTAAGTCTATTTGCATGAGTTGCTTTGTAACCTAGAATCATGCTAATGAATCTCACATTTATGTCTGTTGCATCATTAACCCTCAAGGACCTTTTGTCAGATGTTGCACCTATTAGTTTTGTTACTAGGTCATTTGAGACCTTCTTTGTCTTGTCTAGTCTATTACCGGTGGAAGGTAACCCTATTACAACTTTCACAACTTCCTTGGTAGTTTTGTGAATCAAACCTAACCAAAAGAATGCACCATGTACCCTCCACAAAACTATCCAAATCACTTCCTTGGGAAAGTCTGGAATGCAGAGGATTTCAGTGAATCTTAGGGTTTCAACAATTTTATGTTCAAGTTTCACATATCTAGAATTATCACATATAACAATTTTGTACCTATTTTTGGTTTCTTCATCTCCTAGTTCTTCTATGTTGAAATGGATGTACATTCTAGGATCTTTTGCAAAAACAACTCCTTTTCGGATTTGGGAGAATGCACCAATATTGTCATCCTTATTAGCTATCTCAAGAACTAGCTCAAATACAGGCCTAGGGCATTTGATTACCTTGACTACAATAGGGTTTGCTATGAATTCAGGTGCAGAGGAGGATGCCATGATTATAAATACCTTTTTCTACCTTAGGAAGGATTGACTGCTGAAGTGCTTTGCCTCTTTGCTAGAAATGCCTTGGCTCTAGAAATTTCACACTCTTCAAACTTTTGAATTCTTGGTGAAGTGAAATGGAGCCAAAATCACAAATTTATAATGTTTATTTGCCATCTACCACATTTAATGCATGTCATTTAAGTAATCACTTAACATTGTCTACCGATATAGAAGTAATTTTCAACTTCTCACCATTAACCGAGGGAATAATAGCATATGTCTCATTTGATTACCAAACCCTCAAGAAAATTTTCTTCAATTTGATGAAGAGCTTCCTACCAGTAGAGTACTACTTTGTTCTGTCAGTGGAGTGTTGATTGGTTCTACCGGTGGAGTGTTGATTGGTTCTATCAGTGGAGGAGTATTTCCAATATTATTTAGGTCTGACTTTCTAATCCATTGTTTTGAGAATTCTTGCTTAACCTCTTCAACCTTTTCTTTTCCTTTCAAACTAGAACTTTTGTTGTCTACCAGTGATCCTTTACTTCTATAGAATTTTGCAATATGCCCAATCTTGTTACATGCATAGCAAGTCACATTATTCTTCTGAATATCTTTCCCACAACCTATACCGGTTTGTGTTCTACATTGATTAGATAGGTGTCCAAATATTCCACAGACATAACATCTCACATTCATTCTCTAATTTTTAGGGTTATGACCAACTTTGTTGCATTTTGAACATTGACCGTTGGATGTGTTGAAGTTCTGGTAATTTCTAGATCTACATTGATTTGCTCTATGACCGTACTTATTACAGTTAAAGCATTTCCATTGAATTTATAAGCAGTAGGTTGTCTTACCGATTTTCTATGATCTTGTGTGTTTGTAGTACCAGAGCTTTCTCTTGCCTCAAAGCCAATTCCGCTAGTGTCACCATTAGGTTTCTGAATCTTCAACAAGTCACCAAGTTCTTCTGAGCTTTTCTTGAATTTTTCTTTGTGTTAATTTGCAATATCCAGTTCTCTTTCTAAGATCTTTTTTTGTCTCATTAGTTCATTGGATTCATTGTGTGTATTCATCAGATCTACCTTTAATAAGTCATTTTCATAGCTAAGTCTTGTGTTCTCATTTGCTACATCACTTATTCTTCTAGTCAACTCTTCTTCATTCTTCTTCCTATCTTTAATTTCTTTACAGAATCTCATGGTCATGTCTTGCATTTCATTCTTCATTGTCATGTTCTCTTTGTTCAGCTTGCTTATATGATCATTAAGTGATTCTTCTTCATCATTTTCATTTTGTATCTTTTCACATAATTTTCTTCTCTTCTTTCTTACAATGATAAAATTTTCTTGAACTTTGTGAATGATATCCTGAGCTGCCTTTAGATCATCTTCAAGTTTGATGTTTTTCAATTTTTTTGTATCATAGTCTGAGAGAGCTGCTTCTAGTTGCTTCATCAAATTTTCCATCTCTACCAGTGTCAAGATCTTCCTCAAGCTATTAGGCTTCTAAAAATAGAGGACCAAGCTCTGATACCAATTGTTGGGATTCCCATAGATACTAAGAGGGGGGGGTGAATCAGTATCTAACCAGTATATTGAATTTCTTAACTTAAAACATGTAGAACATATTAAAACAATGTACCGACAAACAAGAAGTAATGCAATAAAAAGAGATAAAAGCAACCACATGAAAAGCACACCATAACACAATATTTTAATGAGGAAACCTGGTGTGGGAAAAACCTCGGTCAGATTTGTGACCCACAATATTCACTTACTGGCCAATACGAGAATATTACTGCTATGAGAGGGGCCTGCACATGCAGGAAGGCCAAGTGCCTAGAGCTCACTGACTTACAAAATGGATCGTATAAATCTAGTGTCTTGTACTGCTTCAAAATAACATCTATAATGCTAGATCTAGTACCGATTTATGCTCTGCTTCTTACATAAACCCTTAACCTATAATTCACATAATAGGTCTGCCTTATTTCACCTAATTACATTCTATCATATATCCACAAATGTTCTACAATAATCTCTTATATATATGAGTCATTTTACAATGTTGCCAAGTTGGCTTATAAAGATTTTACAATAATAAACAAAATATATTATAACAAAAATCATGTCGGCCTCTGTGCTGGTATTCTTCCTTTCACTACCGGTGTCGGTGATCTGAGTGTCGGTGTAGAGTCTGATTTTGCTGGTGCTAGTGTAATGCCTTGTTGGTGTCATAGGATTGTAAGGTTGCCATCAATGAAAAAACATTCAATCACCTACAATGTCTCATTAGAGTGTGCATATGCCAACAGTTTCTATCAAATTCAATTTTCTGAAAGAGAATGTTGAAGCAAAAGAAGTGAAATTGGTTTATGTGAATACTAAAGAGAAGATTGTAGATATTTTTACAAATCCTTTGGATAAGGAGACTTTTGAATATCTCAGAGAGCATCTTGGAGTCCTACCCCCATCAGTAGAGACTTAGACAGTTGATGTTTGTCATCAACCGGCAGAATTAATAGAAAACTTTTTTTTCAGCTTTGATGAGAAGAGCTACTTCTCAGGGGGAGTAGTTGGTATATTGTAATGAGTTGGTATTTTGTATTTGAGTGTGGTTTTGTATTGCTTTGGCATTTGATGTCAAAGGGGGAGAGATTGATATGGAACACCACATTATCTCTTGGGGGAGAGATTGATTGTTGGAGAGATTGATTATTCTCTATATCTATATTTTGATTTTTGGATAATGATCTCCTTGGGAGATTGTTGGTTTTTGGTTTTTAGCATTTATGTTTTCACACTTTGATGGTTTTTCCATCTTGTGTTGCCATCAATACCAAAGGGGGAGATTGTTGGTATTTTGGATATGTTGATATGGTTTTTTCATTGATGTCAACACCTGTCATCACTTGTCAACACTTATCAACACTTGGAGATCTTTGTTATGTTCATCAGCAAGTCAGAGACTTATGCACAGTCACTGATATTTGGTTCACCAGCATATTATATTTTTCTCCGGCACTTGGAATGACTTGGAGACTACTTGGCTATGTCAAAGACATTATTTGATCACTTGGTTTTGGTGATTTGGTTATTGGTCTACTCAGGTTTGCATATTTGTTGTTACTGGCAAATAGGTCCAGGTTATGCATTGGCAAGCATATCTATTCCAAATTAGCACAACATGTTATGGGGAAGATCCATTATTACTGCAAATGCATTGAGTTGAATGATGCATCAGAAATCAATTTATTTGTAATTTATTTTATTGTAATATCTTTTAGTGAGCTGACCTATTCAATTCGTCTTAGGTTATGGTATAAATGTAAGATCTCAATTATGAGATTGATATGCAATTCCAAAAAGAATTGTAATAGGGTATATGCAAATATAAGAAGAGCTATACATGCAGACATCATTTGAAAGTTGAAGGAAGGTTTTTGTGAAGGCAACCAGACCTAAACTGGTACTGAATCTAGCATGAGAAGATGTTATTTTAAGTAGTACATTATCATTGGATTTGACCATCCAATTATAATCAGTGTGACTCCCATTTTGTGATTGAGTAGTGAGCTCCAAGAAACTGGCCTTTCTGCATGTGCAAAATCCATATTGTACACACATACTATCTATACTAGTATCATTTGATTGTGGGTAAGGCTTCCCATTGTGGTTTTTCCCCTTACAGGGTTTCCACATACAAATATTTGTGTTATGTGTTGTGGATGTTATTGTCTTTCTATTTCATCCATTAATCTTTACCAGTATTACAATTAACTATTAAAACTCTCTACTGACATAAATTTTGTTTTATTGACATTAAGCATTAAGTTTTGGTTAAGTTAATTTTGGTTGAATTTATTGGACAACTGATTCACCCCCCCCTCAGTTGTATCTGAGACCTAACAATAGATTTCAACCCATCTCTTCCTAGAAGGAAAAAAGAAAGCCAAATCAGAGATCAAGAGGTGAGAAAGAACATAGAAGATGGTACTCAAATGACCATCCATGATATATGTTCCCTAGTTAGAAAATGAAAATAATCTCATGGAATATACATGCACTGAATAGTCCACATAAACAAGAGTTCTTAGAAATTTAGTTAGAGCACATAAACTGAACATTGTTATTATCCAAGAAACTAAAATGATTAAAGAGAAAGTTGAAAAGATTAGGATTTTTAAGAATGGGGAAGTTTGTGGTGGTAGCTCTAATGGGGCTTTTGAGGGCATAGCTATTTTTGGGAACCTAAAGCGGGTTTCTGGGGAGCTAGTCATACAAGATAGCAATTTGGCTTTTATCTAGTTTCATCACATTGGGGATGGTACCTCTTTACTTTTTACCAATATTTATGCCCCTAATAATATATATGGTAGAAGAAAATTTTGGAAAAAGTTGGAGGCTCTTAGGGTCGTCTACAAGGATGATATGTGGATTGTTATGGGTGATTTCAACACCCCCCTCCAAGAAAATAAGAAGCTTGGAGATGTCCCCTCTTAGTTGGATAGCAAAATGGATCTTTTGAAATTTATCAATAATCAAGGCCTACATGATATTGAGCTCCAGGGAGCCAAGTGTTAGGATTCCCACAGGTACTGAGAGGGGGGGTGAATCAGTATCTAATTGGTATGTGTAATTTCTTAACTTAAAACATGTAGAACATATTATAGCAATGTACTGGTATGCAAGAAATAGTGCAATAAATAGAATTAAAAGCAACCACATAAGAAACACACCATAACACAATGTTTTAACAAGGAAACCCGATGTGGGAAAAACCTCGATGGCATTTGTGACCCATAATATTCACTTACTAGCCAATAAGAGAATATTACTTACAAGAGGGGCTTGCACATGCAGGAAAGCCAAGTTCCTAGAGCTCACTACTGAATGGGAAGTCTCACTGACTTACAATGATGGATTATATAAAACTAGTGTCTTGTACTGCTTTAGAATAGTATCTATAATGCCAGATCTAGTACCAGTTTCTACTATGCTTCTTACATAAGCCCTTTACCTATATTTCGCATAATAGGTCTACCTAATTAAATTCTACCATTCATCATCCTTCATTATCAAATGTCCTACAATGACCTTTTATATATAAGAGTCATTTTATAATGTTTCCAATTCGGCTTCTAAATATTTTACAATAATAAACAAAATATAATATAACAAAAAGTCATGTTGGCCTTTATGCCAGTATGCTTCCTTTCTCTGCCAGTGCCAGTGGTCTGAGTGCTGGTGTAGAGTCTAATCTTGCTATTGTTGGTGTGATACCTTGCCAGTGCCATAGGATTGTAAGGCTACCATCAATGAAAAAACCTTCAATCGCCTACAATGTCTCATTGGAGTCTGCATATGCCAATAATCTCCCCCTTTGGCATTGATGGCAACACTCATGAGAAAATTCAAAAAGTGCATCCAAAACTTGTGATCCAAAAACTATTTCCAAAAATGTGTTATGAAAAAAATATATAAAGCTCCCCTTGAGTAGATAAGTCTTTTGCTGGTTATTTTCTCATACTACTACTCCCCCTTCGGCATCAATGAAAAAGGTTGTCAAAGTGTTAATAGAGTTGCAGTCTCAACCTTGTAACTAGGTGGTTACAATTCGAAAAGGATCTGCCAAAATCAAGTTTATACTCTCCATAAACTTCTTGCTATCCTTTATTTTTGTCTCTATTCTATGAACTGTACCAGTGAGGTGTTGCATATGCTCTGCCGATGTTTTCTGTCCCTGTACTAGTGCCTTAGATATTTCCTTTCGCAAAGATGCTAGATAGTCCAATCTTGGACTCAGTATTAGTCTCAAATTATTTGCCTTATTTAAAATTCTCTCCTTTTCTTTTCCTAATTTACGTAACTCTTCCTCAAAACTTGTTATCTTGTTTTCAAAAACTAATAATGTATCAGGTGAGTTAACAAAATTGTCAACAAGTTTATTGATTTCATCCCGTACCTAGCTCATTTTCTTGTCTATGTCAGTTGTTAGAAGGTTTGTCTTGCAGATCTCTTTATACAGAGTTTTGTATTCCTTCAGTGAGTTGCACAATTTCGGTAGAAGTGTATCAAACTCCCTAGTACACTTCTTTATTTGATCTTCAAAGATTTTTTGCTTCTCATTTTCCAACTTATCTTTCAATGTCTCTTCCTTTATTTCCTCAACAGTCACTATGTTCTTAGTGATGTATTTACACAAGGTGTCAAGCTGGTTTAAAGAATCCTTATTGTCTCTATTACAGTTAGGAGCTATAATCTTCAAAACTGGGATTGTGTCATCTATAGCTTTGTAAGCCTATGAACTACAATCAGTTATCCTTTTGATGGAGTCCAAAAGTACTTCAGTTACATTTGTAGACTTGTAGCCTACTAAGGAGGAACCAATATTCTGAATTCCACCAGTGGAGGAAGTAAGCAATCTTGTAGTGACCTCTAGTAGGTCTGTCTATGTTTCCATCTCTTTAAGCAATGGTTTTTGATCTTCTCCTATTGTCAGTGGCATTGTTTCCATGTGAATCTATTCCTATTCTAGAGCCTATTGCTCTTCTTGTTTCTCTATTTGTTTCTTTGTCTGAGTATCTACCTGTTCTCCTTTGCTTTCATCTTCCATTTTTCCTTCAATATTGTCCATGCTGTCAGTTGTCGGTGGGTCACTAGCCATATCTGTCTTGCTGGTTGTATCCTAATCTATCATTATGTTGACAGTTTGGGTATCAACATCTATTGTGTAAAGTACCTCAGAATTAGGATTAGTATCCTCTAAGTCCATACTCACATCTGTCGGTTGATCTTCAGTAGTTGTTATTACCGGTGGAGTAATCAGAGGTGGTGGGAGTAAGCTATCTTTTACTTTGATGGTAGGATGTCCACCAACCTTTCCTTTTCCTTTGTCCTTTTCCTTCTGATATACCTTTATTTGTTTGGGGTTCCTATACTCTTCCTGTTTTTCCTTCTCCACAAGGAATATATCCCATGCATTTTCTATTTCCTCTATTACTTCATTAACTCTTCCAACCATTAAAGCAATATGTCGGTGTGCAGTAGAGAATACTGACTGGTTGGCTTCTACAATTAAGTCATCTATTTCCTTGGGTGAGTTTACAGGGTAAACATCAAGTAATTTTTCTATTTTGATTTTCTTATCAAGCTCTACAACAGCTTGTCTTCTTGCTTCTAATCTCTTAAATAATTCATTTGAAGTTCATCTACCACTTCCATTAAGAATTTATACATGTCCATGTGCAAAATAACACTGTTTTCAACTTGTTCTTTTTCATTCAATAATTTGGAGTTGTCTTCTTGACCAGAGACCTCACTGTCTGTTGTTTTTGTCTAGTTCTTCTAGGCGAGGGGGTGGATGCCGGTGAAGGATCCCTTTTCCTTACAATTCTTTTCAATGTTGCAGGCATGTCATTCTCTGAAGAAGTAGCTACCTATGATAGGTGAGTTTCAGGTTGTAAAGTTGCTAACTCATCCTCAATGATACCGGTTTGTTTCAGTACATCTTCTTTAATAGCCTTAGCTTGTCTAGAACCTCTTCTCACAGCTACTTTAACCTTTTTCACTCTTTTCTTGGATTGAATTTGACTTTCTATGGTCTCAGCACTACCAAATACTTCTTCCTTAGGTTCTCTAGGTGCTTCCAGAAGAGCTTTAGCATATGTCTCAATGATATGATCATCAATCTCATAACCCATCTCTGTTACCCAAATTGTTCTTGGGATGATTGCTTCCATCCAGATCTCATCCTTTTTTATTACAAAACATATTTCATCCTTGTATTTGTTGACAATTTTTTGTGATAGTCTAATTCTTTTCTTCATCCTAGCCTTTAGTGCTTGAAAATAGTCATGGATATTCCTTTCCTTGTTATCACCCATGTTATTGAATAAGTCTGTCAACTATTTTCCTACTTGTATATCAAATCCAAGATTCTTATTTCCTATACTAGGAACCTATTTGGTTATATGTATCATTAAGCATACAAGTAGATTACCAAACCTAAAAGTTCCTTTCTTATCCTTCTTAATTTTGCCTGAGTTATCAATCAACTCATCTTTTAACCATTCATAGACATAAATTTTTACATTATCCTTAACCATATCATATGCACTCTTTATAAATAAACTTGAGACTGAGTTAAGTCTGTTTGCATGAGTAGCTTTGTATCCTAAAATCATGCTAACAAATCTCACATTTATATTTGTCACATCATTAACCCTTAGAGACCTTTTGTCTGATGTTGCACCAGTTAGGTTTATTACCAGGTCATTTGAGACCTTTTTAGTCTTGTCTAGTCTATTATCGATGGAAGGTAACCCTGTTATAGCTTTCATAGCTTCCTTTGTAATTTTGTGGATTGAATCAAGATAAAAGAATGAACCATGTACCTTGCTTAAAACTATCCTAATCACCACCTTGGGAAATTCAAGAATGCAAAGGATTTTAGTGAATCCTAGGGTTTCAACAACTTTGTGTTCAGGTTTTACATTTTTGGAATCATCACAAATAATAGTCTTATACATGTGTTTGATTTCTTCATCTCCTAATTCCTCTATGTTGCAATGGATGTATATTCTGGGAACTTCTGCAAAAACAACTCCTTTTGGAATTTGTGAGAATGCACCTACATTGTCATATTTCTTTGCTACCTTAGGAACTAGTTGAGATACGGGCCTAGGGTGTTTTATGACCTTGACTGTAGTAGGGTTTTCTATGAATTCAGGTGCAAAGGAGGATGCCATGATGATAAATACCTTTTTCTGCCTTAGGATGGATTGGTTTGCTAAAGTGCTTTGCCTCTTTGCTTGTAATGCCTTAGCTCTGCAAATTTTGTGCTCTTCGGAAGTTTGAAATCTCGGTGAAGTGAAATGGAGCCAAAATCACAAATTTATAAAGTCTATTTGCCAACTACCACATTTAATGCATGTCGGTTAAGTAGTCACTTAACATTGTCTACCGGTATAGAATTAGTTTTCAACTTCTCACCATTGACTGAGGGAATAATAGCACATGTCTCATTGATTGCCAAACCCTCAAAGAAAATTTTCTTCAATTTTTTTTTTTTTTAACTACTCTGTCCTACCGGTGAAGTATTATTTTGTCCTACCAGTAAAGTGTTGATTGGTTCTACCAGTGGAGGAGTATTCCCAACAATATTTAGGTCTGACTTTCTAATCCATTATTTTGAGAATTCTTTCTTAAGCTCTTCAACTTTTTCTTTTCCTTTCAAACTTGAACATTTGTTGTTTGCTGGTGATCCTTCTGTAGAATTTTGCAATATGTCCAATCTCGTTACATGCATAGCAAGTCACATTATTCTTCTAAATAACTTTACCATAACCTATGCTGGTATGTGTTCTACATTGATTAGATAGATGTCCAAATCTTCCACAAACATAACATCTCACATTCATTCTGCAATTTTCAGAGTTGTGACCAACTTTGTTGCATTTTGAACATTGACCGGTGGGTGTGTTCATGTTCTGATAATTTCTAGATCTACATTGATTTTCTCTATGCCCATACTTATTACATTTAACGAATTTTCCATTGAATTTATAAGCATTAGGTTGCCTTACCGGTTTTCTATGACCCTGAGTGTTTGTAGTACTAGAGCTTTCTCCTACCTCAAAACCAATTCCACAAGTGTCACCATTAGGTTTCTAAATCTTCAATAAGTCACCAAGTTCTTCTGATCTTTTCTTGAATTTATCTTTGTGTTGATTTGCAATATCCAATTCTCTTTGTAAGATCTCTTTCTATCTCATCAGTTCATTGGAGTCATTTTGAGTATGCATCAGATCTATCTTTAATAGGTCATTTTCATAGCTAAGTCTTGTGTTCTCATTTGCTACATCACTTAGTCTTCTAGTCAATTCTTCTTCATTCTTCTTCCTATCTTCAATTTCCTTGCAAAATCTCATGGTCATATCTTGAATCTCATTCTTTTGTGTCATGTTCTCTTGTTTCAGCTTGCTTATCTGATCATTAAGTGATTCTTTTACATCATTCTCATTTTGCATCTTTTCACATAATTCTCTTCTCTTGTTCCTTGCAATGGTAAAATTTTATTGAAGTACCTGAATGATATCCTAAGCTGCCTTTAGATCATCTTCAAGTTTGATGTTTTTCAATTTTTTTGTATCATAGCCTAAGAGAGCTACTTCTAGTTGCTTCATCAGATTTTCCATCTCTACCAGTGTCAAGATCTTCGTCAAGCTGTTAGGCTTCTAAAAATAGAGGACCAGGCTCTGATACCAATTGTTAGGATTCCCACAAATACTGAGGGGGGGTGAATTAGTATCTTACCAGTATGTGTAATTTCTTAACTTAAAACATGTAGAACATATTATAGCAGTGTACCGGTATGCAAGAAATAGTGCAATAAATAGAATTAAAAGAAACCACATAAGAAACATAGCATAACACATTGTTTTAATGAGGAAACCCAGTGTGGAAAAAACCTCAGTGGGATTTGTTACCCACAATATTCACTTACTAGCCAATAAGAGAATATTACTTACAAGAGGGGCCTGCACATGCAGGAAGGCCAAGTGCCTAGAGCTCACTGCTCAATGGGAAGTCTCACTGACTTACAATGATGGATTATATAAATCAAGTGTCTTGTACTGCTTCAGAATAGCATCTATAATGCCAGATCCAGTACCAGTTTTTGCTCTGCTTCTTACATAAGCCCTTTACCTATATTTTGCATAATAGGTCTACCTAATTAAATTCTACCATTCATCATCCTTTGTTATCAAATGTCCTACAATGACCTTTTCTATATAAGAGTCATTTTACAATGTTGCCAAGTTGGCTTCCAAAGATTTTACAATAATAAATAAAATATAATATAACAAAAAGTCCTATTGGCCTCGGTCCCGGTATGCTTCCTTTCTCTACCAGTGCCACTGTAGAGTCTGATCTTGCTAGTACTAGTGTGATGCCTTGCCGGTGCCATAGGATTGGAAGGTTGCCATCAATG
This sequence comes from Cryptomeria japonica, assembly GCF_030272615.1. Lineage (NCBI taxonomy): Eukaryota > Viridiplantae > Streptophyta > Pinopsida > Cupressales > Cupressaceae > Cryptomeria > Cryptomeria japonica. Next base: position 178,910,748 of record NC_081414.1, read on the forward strand.
ACAAAACCTTCAATCACCTACAATGCCTCATTGGAGTGTGCATATGCCAACACCAAGTTTACCTGGTCAAATAGAAGGATAGGAGATGATCTCATTCAACTCAAACTTGATAGGGCCCTCATTTTTAATGAGTAGTTTAATAATATATCAATGCTCCCTCTCAGCTATCACTAGAATATGTTCTGATCATTTCCCTGAGATTTTTACTGCTGATAACACCATTGTTAAAAGAAATTTCCCATTCAGATTTGAAAGGATGTGGCTAGATCACCCTAACCTAGCATAGGCCATTGAGATGTGGTGTTCCATTGATGTCAAAGGTACTGCTATGTATAGAGTTCCTTAAAAATTGAGAAATGTGAAGGACAATTTTTAAAAATGGAATATGGAGGTTTTTAGAGATCTGTTCGCTGCCAAAACTAAAACTCAACTGGAACTCAAGGAAATGCAGGGTAAAATCCAAATTAGCAGATACAATGAAGTTTCAATCAGTGAGGAAATTGAAGTGCTGGTGAAGTACCACAAGATTATCAGAAGAGAGGAAGAATTCTAGAAACAAAGGTCCAGATCCCTATGGCTTAAAGCAAGAGATAGAAATAATAGATTTTTCCATATGACCGCGATGAAATGCAAGGTGGCTAACAAAATATCGAAGCTGAAAATTGGGGGAATTTAATTAAGGAAGGATGATGAGATTGGGAAGGAAGCTAAGAACTTCTTTACTTCCCTTCTTTCGGTGGACTCTAGTCTGCATGGTCAATCTCAGAATACCATCCTTGACAATATCCCTCCTACTATTAGCGAGGATCAGAATAAGGCCTTGGCAGCCATCCCTTATGAGGAGGAAGTTAAAAAAGCTATCTTTTCTTTTGATGAGAACAAAGCCCTGGGCCTAGATGGTTTTCCATTATTCTTCTTCCAAACCTTCTAGGACATCCCCAAAGATGATGTGGTTAAAGGTGTGTAGGAGTTCTTTGGGGATAGAATGATCCTAAAGGAACTTAATGCTACCTTCCTAGTTTTGATACCCAAATGCCTAGGAGTAGATTCTATGGATAAGTTATGACCGATAAGCTTATGCAACTCCTTTTAATAAAATAATCTCTAAGGTGGTTACTAGCAAGTTGTTAAGGATTCTTCCTCTGATCATTTTTCCCCAATAGAGTGGATTCGTCCCTGTTAGACAAATCTTTGAATCCATCATTGCTATCCATAAAAACATTCATTCACTGGTGGATTCAAAAAAAAAAGGATTTTTGATGATGTTGGATTTGTCTAAAGCCTATGACCGTGTGGATTGGAGTTTCTTGGGTAAGGTGCTGGGTGCTTTTGGATTTGGAGTGAGATTCATTAAGATGATTTACCAACTCATCTTGACCCCTTCTTTTTCTGTCATTGTCAATGGGGTGCCTTCCACTTTCTTTAAAACTTCTAGTGGTATTAGGTAGGGGGATCCTATATCCCCCATACTCTTCCTCATCTTTGGCTAAATGTTTGGTAATATTTATCAACAACTTTGTATCTGTGGGGCTCCTCTATGGTATTTCACCTTCTGCTAGTTTTAGAGCTTCCACTCATCAACAATTTATTGATGATACCATTCTAATGGGATCATCCTCTATCAAAGAACCTTCCAATTTGAAGAACCTTCTCAACACTTATAATAAGGCAACGGGTCAAACCATCAATTGCAAGAAAAGTTTTGTTTTATTCTTCAATACCATGGAAGACAGACAAATCATAATAGATCAGATCCTTGGTTGCCAAATTGGTGAGCCTTTTGTTGTCTACCTTGGCCTCCCCTTGGGATTGAAACCCTTGGAGTTGTTCTGGAATAGTCTTGTTGATAGATTTAGAGGAAAGTTGGCTGGTTGGAAAGGGACCCTTCTTTGTCAAGATAGAAAAGTCCAACTCTTAAAATCTTCCCTCCAAAGCCTTCCAATTTATGTTATAAGCCTCTTTAAAATCCCTAGCAAATTTGTTGATAACATTGAGAAAATATAGAAAGCCTTCCTATGGTCAAGGGTGGAGGAGAAGATGAAAATGGCTCTTATAGCTTGGGAAAATGTTTGTAAACCTAAAAAGAAGGGGGGCTTGGGTCTTAGGAATATCAGAACTTTGAACAAAACTCTCTTGGCTAAACAAATTTGCAAAACTTATCAGGGAAAATGAGAATGTAATGATATTTGGAAGGCTAAGTACTCTAGGAAGTCTCCCACCATTTAGGATTTCCTAGTCTCAGATCAGATACCAAGCAGTTCTTTCATTTGGAATAGTTTTATCCAGGCTAAAGGTATTGCTAGTCTCAGCAATGTCTAGGCCATTGGTGATGGCAGGAAGGTGGACTTTTGGGATGATGCTTGGATTGGAGGAGCCCCTCTTAATAAGTTGGCTTCTCATACACTCATCCAGAATTGCAAGGAGAAGATAGGTACCAAATTTGTTTATTATTGGAAAGATCAAATGTGGGTGGACCGCAAACCTATTGATCTGAAACTCAAGCAAGTAAACTTAATGATCAACCATGCGGTCTTAAATTCTAGAAGGGAAGACCATATGGTGTGGTGTGGGACTTCTTTAAGAACTTATTCAATCTCTTCTTTTGTCCTTTTACTGGCACACTCCCAAGACCCTATTCTATGCTAGGCCAAGGCTTGGTATCTAGGGTTGATTCCCAAAATCAACATCTTTTTATGGATCCTCTTGCAAAACAAGATTCTTACTACTGACAATTTAAGAAAGAGGGGCTTTTGTTTCCCTAACTTTTTCTACCTTTGTCTTAATAGTGAGGAATCTGTGAACCACATCTTTTTACACTATCCTTATACCACTCATATTTGGGAGATTTTTTTTCAAAAGTGGGGGCTGAATTGGGTTTTGTAGGAGGAGATGTGGGATTGTTTTAGAAGCTGACATTATTCCACCAATAACATCACCATAAGAATTCTTTGGAAGATGTCTTTTTCCCATATCCTCTGGGGGATATGGAAAGAGAGAAATAATAGAATATTCTGGAATGATATTAACACCTCTGAAGTGGTATGGGTCAAGATAAAAAATAACTGTGTTGAGAATGTAATGGCCAAGGGAGTGCATAGTTGTACCAGTAAGGAGGACTTTTATGTTCTCAAAAGATGGAATATTCTAGCCTCTTTAGGCTCTAACATCAACCAAATCAATAGAATCTTGTGTTTATGGTCCTTTCCCCCAATGAGTGGTTCAAGGACAACTTTGATGGGGTGGCAAAAGGAAATCTAGATCTGGCCAACTGTGGTGGTGTCATCCGAAATGGGGCTAGCTTTTGCATTGGAATGGTGGCCTATCCCTTAGGAATTCAAACCAATCATATGTCAAAAGTTATGGGTGAACTTCAATCTATTAAATTGGCCTCTAATTTAGGGGTCAAAATGCTTTGATTGGAAGGTAACTCTAAAAACATTATTAACTACCTTCTCATTAATCATCAACCTTCATGGACTATCAAGAACATCATTGAGACAACTAGAGAGATAATTCAGGGGTTTAAAAAATTCCACATCACACATGTCTATAGAGAGGCTAACCAGAGTGCTAACTAGGCTACTGATGTGGTGATATAGAGTGAGATAATTATTACCTGGAATGGTGAAGGGGAGCTACCATGTGTGGCACGTGATATTTTCATTTATGAAATATTACATGGTAAGTAGGGACATATTTCATATCACTTCCCAAAGTGTAAGGAGACGTCATGGCAGCAGGCGCTAGTTCTGTAGGCTATTGAGAAGGAGGTACAACAATAATTGTAGGTTAACCTGACATGCTTTATGGATATTTTTATCCCTCTTCAACAATAGCATCAGAAACTACTATAGAATTCAAACTGGTTATCATAGAGAGTCTATTGAGAAGAAAGGAATTAGGTGGGAGTTGTAGATTATTCATATCAATAGGATCATGGGTGGTAAACAAATGAGAATGGAGGCTACCACCATTGAGAAATGGAAGAGTCATCTGCAGGTTTGGGCTATCCTTCAAGTCACCAAGATGATGGATTTTATGGAAAATATGCATGAGAAATGACCCAAAATCATGAGAATCTTCAAGAAGCATTGGAGTGAAGGGACATTAACCATTGGAAACAAGAAGGTCAAGGTGACCGAAAAATATGATTGCAGAGGCAACGGGTCTTCCGATAGAGGGCATCAATTTTTACAGGGATAGAAAGATTTTAGATACTATCGTGAAGAAATTTCCAAAGAATGAGGAGGAAAGGGCTAGACTGGTGAAGGGCAGCCATACCTACTTTTTGCCAAAGGTAATTAAGTTAATTTGACAAAGGGTTTCACTTGCTATTATGGATTTTATCACACTTGATGGTAAATACACTAGGGTTTACAACTACCACTTTGTTTTACCTAATCATTTTAGGTATAGAGATAAAATTTATTTTCCCTATTATCTTTTCTGTGCCCTTAATGTAGGGATCAAGGATGAAATTTTCAACCCCAGTATTAACCCTATAGTGCACGAAGGTTTCATGGTGATTCTATATAATCATATCAAGAACATGACTGTCTAGTTGAATATAGCTGAGATTTCTAAATTGGATGGGGATTTTGATGACTCTGATGAGGAGGAAGGTGATGGCTATGATACGAAAGTGGAGATAGAGAACAACCCCCAAGTTCCTAGGTCTAGCAAAAGAAATAATAAAATAGAGCAAGTGAAACAAAACAAAGTGTTTGCCAAAAAGAAGCAAAGAGGGGAGGACAATAGCGGCTATGAGGAGGAGTATGGGACTGATAATGACATGGACACTAGAAGGGAGGGGATCCAAATCCTTTTGAGCCTGAAGTAGAAAAAAAAGACTTCTAAAAGTAAGGAGGTAGGCACCAAGGACAGGTCGCCTCTCAAGACTGATTTAAAGGAGAAAAGCTTGATGTGGGAGGATATAGCAACAAAAGAAGCTCAGAGCTTTGAGGATAGGGAGGTTGGCTTAGAAGTTAATCTCAATACTACTGCTAAGAAGAAGCAAGAAGAGTATCACTTGGATATTGATCTCTCCATCAATAATGGTATGGAAAGCCTCGAACACCTATGCTCAGCTCCATGCATAGGGAAATTGAAGGCATCAAAACCAAGCAAGCCCAAGAAGCAGGGAAAATTGAGACATTACAAGCTTTAGGCTCAGGAAAGTTCAATTCCCTCCTGGAATGTTTCAGTGAGCTCACCAGGGCGATTGGTAATGCTGAGGAGATTATCAATGCAAACTGCAATAGCTTTCTTGGCTTGGAAAATAGAGCAGGTGCAACCGAAAAGAGACTTGATGGAATTGAGCACATGCTTAAAAAAATAGGTGAGCAAAGCCACAAGATTATAGAGGTTGCCTCAGCCAGCATGAAAGCCCTTATCTGCAAGCTGGAGAACTACCAAGGGGATAAGGTCACGATGGGCATTATTGATGTTAAGGATGACACCCCATATGATAAGGACACAGGGCTTGGGAGAAGAATGAGAGCAAGCACTAAAAGGATGCAAAGCCACAGTAAGGAAATTGAGGATATTAAGTGGGCAGTGGACAATATGGAATAGATGGAGCCAGAAGTAGCAGAAATGCTTCATAAATTAACCTAAGCCTGGTCTTTTGTCGGTCTTTTTTGGTCTATAATCTATGTTCTCTTGTTTTTTGGTGTTTGCTTTGCCAACTGTCTTTCCTTTGTTTGTTGTCTTTTTCTTTAGTTGCATTGTAATGTTTATCTTTTGATCTTCTAAATGTATTGGGTTTTAGGGGCCCATCAAAACCTATTTTCCCATATTCAAAAACATAAGTTATACATTCTATGGCTAATTCCAAGGAGAAGGCAATGTTTAATAAGATGGACATGGCTAAGGCCCATGACAGGGAGAATTGAGATTTTCTTCATAAAGTGCTTGGAAATTTTTAAACTAATAGTCAGTTGATTAACTAGGTTATGAGTTGCATCACCTTCCTTTCTTTTTTGTTCTTATCAATGGTGAACCTACAGACCTCTTCAGAGCTTCTTGAAGTTTAAGGCAGGGTGACTCTCTTTCACCATACGTATTCATTTTAATGGTTGAAAGAATAGGAATATTTATTAAATCTTAAGTTAGGCAAGGATTCATTTAGTGTTGGAATTGGGTCTATGTTCTTCCTCCCTTCACTCATCTATAGTTTATGGATGATACAACTTTTATGGGTGTTGCTAGAATTTTAGAGGCAACAAATCTTAGGAAGGAATTACATATTTATTTGGCATCCTCGGGACAAGACATTAATGAAAATAAGTCTTTTATCTTCTTTTTAAAAAATATTGTCTCTATTTAGTTATGTATTGTGAGGATTTTAAGGTTTCAATTTGGTACAATTCCTATTGTTTATCTTGGGACCCCTCTTTCTGCTGGCCCTTTGCCTAAAATATTTTTGTAGGATATCTTCGATAAGGTTTGTCATTGGTCTCACAGATGGATCTAACTTTTGGGCGTGTGACTCTCTTGAAAATTATTATTCAAGCTCTTGCATTTGATAGAATTTTTATGAAAATTGCACCAACTAGCTTCATTAAGGAATTTGATGCACTCTTTGTACACAATTTTTTATGGACCGGTAATCTTTTATCATCGCTCAAAGTGGAGTTTGGTTAAATGGGATTTTTCTTGGAGACCTATTCAATATTTGACCTTTTGATTATGCAAAATAGAAATGAATGGTTAGGTCTTAGCTAGTAGGCTCTTTTGGAGATGGTGTATGCAACAGGATCAATTTTGGGCTAAGCTTCTCAATTGAAAGTATTTGGGGGGAGTGGATAGTAGGGATGTGCCACAGTATAGCTTGTTAGGCAGTGGATCCATGATATGGAATATGCTAAAAAAAGAGGCACAAGTTGTTAAGAAATGATTGTTTTGGATCTGTAATAAAGGAGTCGATGCTTTATTTTGTTATGACTCTTGATATGGATTCCCCCCAATTCTAACTCTATTTTTGCATTTGCAGTCTATATGGGATAGTTTTTGCGAAGTTTATTGGAGTAAAGTGGAATAATTTAAAGCCACTCAAATCTTAGGATGTGGGGTAGTCGATAGGTGGAAAGATCCTCAGGAATGGCCCCTTGGTGGGTCAGTTGGGGATCATGAGGAACTTGCTAGGATTTTGAACGTAGGACTTTGTAGCTTGCTGAAGGATCAAGATGTCCTTTCTTGGGGTCTTGATCCAAGGGGTAAATTTTTAATGGCCTCGTGCTACAAGGAGCTTGAAAAATTGACTTTTGGGAAGGAATTTGTTCCTTGGTGGAAAAAGGTTTGGAATCAATTCTCTTGGCCCAAGTGTAATTTCTTCTTGTGGCTGGTCATGCAGAATAGATGTTTAACTTGGGAGAACCTTTGTAAAAGAGGACTTGAGGGGCCTTCAGTGTGTTTCTTGTAACATTAATGAGGAGAGTACTCTTCATCTATTCTTCTATTGCACCTTTTCGAAGGATATTTAGCATTTTAAGTGGGGAGCTTGTAAGCATGTTTGTATTCATGTCAATTTTCTATTGGAGTTCTAGAATAGTCTTGGTAGGCCCCTAGCTAAAACTTCCTTCCTTTAGGTTGCTTGGGATCTTGGGCATTCCTTTATCATCTACAAGTTATGGCTAGAATGAAATCATAGGATTTTCTAGTACATAAGAGGAGGTTTGTGCAACAAGTATGGTAGAGTAATTAATATGCTTGAGGAAACTTTGTGGGAAAAATGTGATCTTTCTATTAATGTGGAGCTAGAATATTTTTCTATTATAAGGTATTTGATTCTTTTGTCAGAGTGTAATAAGGATTTAGTGGTTGGAAGTAGTCTTCAAGTGAGGAGTTGAAAAGTCAAAAAGAAGTTTCAGCGCAATGGTAAGTAGTCTTCTCCTCCCTTGGGAGTTTTGAAGATTAATACTAATGGCTCTTAGAGAGGAAACCTGGGACATGTGGGTGTTGGAGGTATTGGTAGGGATAGTTTTGGGAATGTGATCTTCCTATTCTCTATTTATAAGGGATATCATACTAATAACTTTATGGAGGCTTTGACAGTTCTTTTTTCTCTCGAGCAAGGTTGTGATCTTGGTTGGAGGAAGATTATTTATAAATTTGATTCCTAGATTGTTGTGGACATGCTGAATAAAAAAAATCTAGATAGTGTGGATTGGCATCTGGCAATGGTGGACAGAAAAAAATTGAGTTTTAGGAACCCTTTGGAGTCTGTAGTCTTTTGTTACATTCCTAGAGAATGATATAAGGCAATTGATGATTTTACAAAGTGGGCTTCTGAGAGAATGGATGATTGGAACATTGGGAGCAGAGGTGAGCTATCATAGGATTGTGTGATTTTTTTAGATAATACTGATGATGATGATATGATGTGCTAGTTGGGACTCTTTTGGGTCCCCTTTGATCTTAGTTCTGTATCGTTCTTTTTATTCAATATATTTTTACCCCTTTTTCAAGAAAAAACCAAAAAACCTATGTTGAAGCATATTAAATAAAATCTATTCAAGTGTGCCAATAGTAAAATTTAAATTCTATACAAATGTAAAATTAAAATAGCACTAAAATTATGTTTAAGCATATTAAACAAAATCTATTCATACTAAGGCAATAAACAAAATTAAATTCAATAATAAGAATTGAATTCGATACAAAAGTAAATTATCATTATGGTAAAGAACATTTCATTTTCAAAGGCACACAATTTGATTCATACAAAATGATAAAGGAAATTAAAAAAAACTTTAAAAACAATCTACAAAGAAAACAGTGCATGGACTATTTTTAGAATTTGAAAAAATAAACTTGAAAACAATATAGAAAGAAAATAGTTTTCAAAGGCACATAATCTGCTTCATACAAGATGATAAGGAAAGAAAAAAAAATTGAAAACAATCTACAAAGAAAATAATACATGGACTATTTTTCAAATCTGAAAAAAAAAAGAAAAGAAAAAAATATAATCTAGAAAGAAAACTTTTTAGAATTTGAGAAACAATAAAATAAATAATTAAATACATCTAGGAAGATAACAATACATGGACTTTTTTTAGATTTTGTTTCATACAAGACTTAAGAAAAGAAAGAGAAAAACCTTTAATAACAATCTATAAAGAAAAATAGTGCACAGAGTGTTTTTAAATCTTCTTTATATGAAATTTGTATGATAATTTGGACATTTCAATGTCTTCGATTTGATATTTAAAAAAAATATAATAATTATAAAAAAAATATTTAATTAATAATATAAACAAAATTTTTAAATTAATTAAATTTCTAAATTGATATCAAAAAATCAAATATAAAATCATATATATTACATATTAATGTTAAATAAGTTAATAATTAATTATGATAAATATCAAAATCTCAATTGTGATCTATTATGACAAGTTTTTAATAGTGTTTTAGAATCTTCTTCATAAATATTTTTCTCATAAGTTCATAGGTAGTATAGCACAAAAAAAAAATACATGGGTAATGTTAAAGTATTTCTTTGAGGTTTTAAATCAAATATCCCCTATATTATTTTACACTATGTGATGTGTAGAAGGAAATTCTATAATCTTACACCCTCTTTCACTTATGAGATTTGTGATCTTGGCTACAATCTTTCTTATCTACTTTTATGTTACAACTCAACTTTGAACCCTTAATTCCACAATCCTCTTCACATATTAGTTGGTCCACTTTGGATGAAAGGAGTCCCTACTTCTAGGATGTTCCATCATATTTATGATCATCCATAACATATTAACATCTGCTATCTTAGATTCATTGATATACCCTTCAAACTCTATCTTGGTCTGGGGGCGAAGTTAGTCTGGAAAATGTACTCGGAACCGGATCTTAAATGGGTAAGGATCCTCAAAGCTAAATATCTCACTAATTCCAACCCTGATAGTATACTAAGGACGGAAATACTACCAAAGGGATCCAAAGTCTGGAATTTTATGCTAGAATGTAGAGAGGTGATCAAAGATTATCTAACTTGGGATATTGCGGAAGGATCAGAGGCATTGTTCTGGGAAGACTCGTGGGGGGGTTATTCAGCCCTAGACAAAATAGGAATAAGCGAAGAAGGTATAGAACATTGCAAATCAATCAGGGGCAGGTTTGTTAAGGATTATATCAAGCTTATTTCTAATGACCCTGCTTTGGGTTGGGAGTGGAAACCCCTTGATGAGATGAACTTGACTAATGCAGACAAGGAAATCCTCTGGAATAATTTGAGGCATAGGCATTTTTCATTACATAGTGGGAAAGACAGGATAATTTGGGCGGGTAGTTCATCGGGCATTTATAAAGCCAAAGAAGGTTACTCACTTTTAAAACTCAGAAGAGCTGCAACCAATCCTAATATTCCGATTAACCTATGTTGGAATAACGTGGGTCTACCCAAAGCTGGTATCTTCTCATGGGCAGCTTCCCAAAAAAGGAATCTTACTTTAGATTGGTTCTCAAAATTAGGATTCATGGGACCATCGAGATGCCCTCTATGCGAATCTGAGGAAGAAAATGTGGATCACTTGCTCCTTAATTGTAGTTTCAGTCAGAGATGTTGGGATTGGCTTTTCTCAAGCCTTGGCTGGCCGACTCCGAGACCTAGGGACATTTCAGAATGGCTGATTAGTTGGCCTCCTCCTCGCACAAAGGATATATACCACCTAGTGTGGCAAATAGCACTGGCAATTCTCATATGGGAAATATGGAAGGAGAGAAATAGGCGGATCTTTAAAGAATCAAAATTGAGGGTGGAATCCCTTCTAAATAAGATCGAGGAAACAATTGTGGAAAAAGTCAATAATAGACTAAGACATGCACAGGAAAAGTCTATTAATTTAACCAGATGGGATGAGGTTCTTCGATCTAAGTGGATGGGTTTGATAATCCCCCCGTTTATTGGGAGTGGAGGTAAGCAGGCTGAGATAGATAGGAAGCTAACTAAATGGGTTCCCCCCCGAAAGGGCTGGGCTAAGCTAAACTTCGATGGTGCCTCTCGTGGGAATCCTGGTATAGCAGGTATAGGGTGTGCTATTCACCAAGATAACGGTGTTCTAATAGCTAGCATTAATAAGCCAATTGGTTTGGCTTTGAATAACATGGCTGAGTTTTCAGCGTTGTGGGAGGGATTGATTATAGCTAAATCACTCAAGATTAAATATCTGGAAATAGAGGGGGATTCATCATTAACTATAAATGCAATCAGGAGTAGGGTAGTGTCAAACTGGAAATTGAAAGCGGAATTAAAAAGTATTCTGGATTTGATCAAATACTTTGAGGAAACTTCAGTCAAACATATTTATAGGGAAGGCAATTCTATAGCAGACAAGTTAGCCAATTTAGGGGCAGATGGTAATTCATATGTTTTTAGGAAGGATAGCCCCATGGATTAATTTTAGGTGATGGCCGTGTCACCCCTTCATATCACTCCTCTCCAAGTCCTCTCCTAGTCCCTCATTTATAAGCTCTAGGAAGGGTGGCCACTGTCTCCTTATATCAGTATTTTGGTATACTAAGATTCAGATATATATATATATATATATATATATATGTATATATATATATATATATATACATATATATATATATATATACATATATATATATATATATATATATATATATATATATGTACTCACATATATATATATATATATGTATATATTTATAGTCAACCCCATATTCATCGGATTGATTCATGTTATATGATGTATTCATATATATATAAATATATATATATATATATATATATATATATATTCATATATATAGATATGTGTATATATAGATATACATATATTCATATTCTCATATATATATATGTATATGTGTATGTATGTGTGTGTGTAAATAGAAACTTACACAATTACACACATGCATATATACATATATATATACAGAATCTATATATATATGAGTATGTATATATATAAATATATATATATATATATATATATATATATATATATATATATATGTATGTATATATATATATATATATATATATATATATATATATATATATATATATATATATATATATATATATATATATATATATATGAGTATGTATATATATATAAATATATATATATATATATATCCATATGTGAACCTTCATATATGATTGCATTCTATCTCCTGAATGATTCCTTGACTACCAATTCTGTGAGTGGGTGCCAGGGGTGTTTCAGTCGTGTAGAGAGGAGACTGGTAGAAGTCTGGTTTCTCTGTTCTGGCACTTGCAGGTTATCCCTCCAATGCATGTAATATGAGTTAAGATTGTCCTGGGCAGCGAGGGTATAGACTTCAATAAGGATTAAATCATATCTTCTAATGGCAATTTGGGTATGACAGGCTATGTGCCTTCTAGCTAAGGTTACTGGTTTTTTTTGATATTTGGTATTCAAGATTCTACATATCAGTTAGAGTTTGTAATAATTCTAACATAGGATAAGCCTTGTTTTAAAACTGGGACAGATATTTCTGGTTTCTGTCTCGATGTTTGCATGACAGTTGAGGATTTTACAGTATAGCTTAGCATTCGACTTATCTTGATTTTGAGATACCCTATCTATATCATGTGGGGCTCATTCGGGTTCTTACAAATGATTGAGGAATGGGTGGCAGGTTTTTTGTTGAGGTTTTGTGGAGGGTAGTAGAGGTAAACCTAGACTTAGTCATGGATTCAGATAATTAGTTGGTTCTATTTATGAAAAGCCTCTGGACAGTCCCTCTGCCCTTTTGTTGTTACACTCCTTTCTCTAGGCATATTTATTTCTGTGTGCATCTGTATATACTCATGATCCTGGCAGACTCAATGATAGATTATTTCGCATATTGGCATATAAATACACATACATATGCATATGAAAATATTTATGTTTGGGAGAATCTAATTTTTGCAGAGTTAAAAGCAATTAAGTATCTGATAGAAATTGATCCTTTCCATTAGTAGGCAGAATTGTAGCCTGGATAATCTCTTAAATTGAAACCCAAAAGGTTAAGATGGTTTCAAGGTAAGGGATATCCAGGCTATAATCCTCTTACATAAATAGAAAGATGTAATTATTCATAGAATGATTGCTGCAAATTATTATGTTTACTATGCTTCTAACAGTCTGGCAAAGTAAGTTGCAAGAAGGTTTTGCAGATTCGGGAAACAAGACAGAAGTTAATGCTCAAAGCATTAGTGGATTAGCCAAATTTGGGAAGATGGATTCAACCAGAAAGTGCTGAAAGATTTTATGTACAGAAATAATCTAAAATGTCTTAATAAGTCAGCCTCCATCCTCAGATGAGGATATGTATAAATGTACAGTTGTTTATAATATCTGATCCCAGAAGGGATCTGGGCTAGACCGGAGGTTTTCTTATCTCCATTCTTTCCTACCGGTGCCCACACTGAATGGAGATGTAATATTTTTTTATAAAAAAATAATAAAATTTTGGCTTCGGCCTTTTATCGATAAAAAAAAAAAACATATCATATGCCCCTTTTTTTTGGTCAGGTTTTTGGTGTGTGTGTGTAGGTTTAGTGGAGGTGGCGGCGGAGGGAGAGTCGTAGTGTAAACCATGGTGGCGGTGGTCTTAAACCATGATGGCAAGGCAAGGGGGATCCATAGTTTTGTGGAGGTGGTAGTAGCTACTGCAGTGGCCACCTATAGTGGCGGCTGAGGCCACCACTGTGAGCCGAGACTCGCAGGGATGCTGCGGTGCCACTGTAGGCCACGACCCTACAATAGACAAACAATAGGATAGTCATAAAAGCATGTTAAAGGGCTCACCCTACAATAGACAAACAATAAGGATAGTCATATATGCTAGATATAAAATATAGAAGAATATGCAAAAAAGACAAGAATAGAGGTATATGGATAATATTACAAAAAAAATTTAGAAAAAATAAACAAGGATGAGTATATAGGGAAGATAGGATAATTTAAGTTTATAAACCATAAATGTATGTATTAAATGTTGTTTGTGGGGTACACAAATTATAAGAGAACATCCTAAAATGTAAAAGAAATCTCATATTACCATGTACACAAATAAGTTTCATCATAAGGATCGTAATTTGTAATCTTAAGATCTATACATACTGGGAAACTTGCCTATAAAACAAGGATATCTAGTCACTATAACCAGTTAAAGATCATATAAGATATACATGATGTGATATATTTAAGAGAATGATAAGTTAATTTAGGTAGAAAGGTGATCATAAAATGTAAATAATGTTGTTGAGGAAAATGATCAATTGAAACTATAATAAGATCACATAACCTAGAGAAACATACACATAAGGTGCTCAATGTACATATGATGATAGTATCATATAAAAAGGTGAAAAGTTAAACCCAAAGATAAAACACACAATACAAATTTTATGTAGTAGAAAATATTGAAGCTAAAAAACATAAATAATATAACCATAAATAGTGAAAATAATAGAGATATATAATGTAATAAATAATAAGATCCTCTATGTACAAAAAAAGGATAAAAAGACACAACAAGCATGATATGAGAAATATAATTTTGACATGTAAGAACAAATATAAGTGAAAAATCATATGAATAAACTATCCCATTCTTCAATCTATCATGGAAAATAATAGAGATCATCAATATCCAAAAAGGTAATGTCATCCTTTTCAATGACATTATTTTTGTTTTCAATCACATTAGTTGCTTCTTGATTGAAATTTATTCTTTTCGAATAATTAATTCCATTAAGTAGTACTACAAGAATTTTCCTACAAACCCAAATTTTAATCTTTGGTAGTTGTTGGATATATATTGATTTCGCATCTAATGAACCATCAAATTTTTCTTTGGAATCAATGATGGATGTCCTTAAACATGAAAGACTTGTTTTTTATTTATTTTTATTTGGTAGAAGAAATGATGATATTTAATAGCTTGATTGATTCACATATTTAATTTTATAATTCCTTTTGTTTTTCTAATATCCTTGATGAATCTAGTATGAATATATTTCTCACACTTGTATGGTAGATCCTTAAGAGTTGGGATATAAGCACCTAATGCATAGTGAATAAGTTACACTATAATACAATTATATGAATCTCATGAAATTTTTACAAAGTAGAAGTTAAGTTTGAAATAATATTATGTTTATCTACAAAGAGTTATTCTCAAGTAAAAAACATCAATTGTGGAAGAGCTACATCTATACTTTCTTCTTTACCCATGTATCTTGTATCCTTACTAGGCACATGACCTGACCAATTCTCAAAGCAAAAACATTATCATTTTTTTATTCTAACCAATATATTCTCACCGAAAAATAATTTTAAATTATAGAAAACCTTCAAAGAACTATACCATGAAGATTTTTTTCAAATAATTTTTAAAAAAGTCATACCAAGTGCAAATAATATTATAAGGATGAATTGATGTTTCAATATTTATGAATCATTTATTGTTATGATTTGACCTCATTTATTCATGAATTATTTTTTAACTTTACCATTCTTTCTTTATTTCATGATGTTTCTACATCTATATTGACATATATAAATCTCAAGTTAACGAACCAACATGTGGATATGTAGTTCCTTAAATGTGTAACTTGCATATATAATATAGAAAACCATTAAATTTGAATCAATAATCCATTAGTTATATGTGTCCTAATGTATAAAAGTTTACCTTTAATTACTTAAGAGATAAGAGTTACAACTACCTCTATTGTATTTGATACATTGTGCCTATAAAGATAAAATAAATAATATGATCATGATTTATCCCACAACATGAAATAGACCTTAATGATAATTTAATTCAAATATATTCATCTCAAAATATCATCATAAGGGTAGGAGATTACGAAGATGAAACTCTTGATTAAATATTATGCACACAAGCCTCTATATTTTATGTGTACGAGAGTCATAATATTAATAATTCATATTATATTCATCAACAACTATTTTATCAATAGGAATATTTTTATAAGATGTAGAAGAATAATATGATGGTCTATATTTGTGTGCATTAAAGATCAAAGCAACTTGACCTCAATATTCTTTAAGTGAATTCACATTCCTTTAATAGAAGATAAACTATTAATGTGAATACTCATTATTTTAGATAAGATAGGTTGTTTGTAATATCTACTATGAATAAGCTTTCTAAATTTTTCTTTCGTGCATGGGGTTGCATGCTTATATCCTAGATAGCAATTTCTATTCTAGATGGCCCATCATCTTTCTATATGTTTGTGCATCTTTGAAATGTGTGGAAAAGTGGTCATTATGCTAGAATAAATATAAAATAAGGTATCAATTCCTATCATAACATTGTAACACAAATAATCTTAGCTACTATTTGCAAAGGAGAGAGTCACTATGATTTTACTCCTTCACTATGAAATATTGTGATAGTGAGGTGTGGGTAGGTAAAATATTTTACTATTGATAAAATCAACAAATTTTATATAATATATTAAGTAGAGCACGAGAAACGTAAATAGGAAGGCATATTTGGAATTAGGACATAGGGAAGAACCTAACAGTGAACTCTAAAACTAACTATACTAGACAAGAGTGTTGGGTGTGCATGTTTGAAGGTTATAAAGAATCAAAAGATAGCCAAAAATGGAATCAATAATTTCTATAAATCTATCTCTTAAACAAATGTGTCAAAATAGCATGATATAGTTAGTAGGTTCCTTAGTCCTAAGGCTTTCATCATTCTAAAATGTGAGATTGTTTATTGATTTCTACTTTTCTTTTCAATAAAATTATTTCTTTGAGATCTATCCCTATACACACATAAAACATGAAAAAATGATTATTTTATATAGGGGTTTACCCAACTCAAACCTCATGTAGTTTTCACAATTCTGCGACTACAATAATGAGATAGGATGTGTGTCCTGACAATGATAGAGGTTTAACAAATGGAAAATGATAAAATGCCAATATATTACCCTAGGTATGAAATCCTCTCATATAATCTCACATAAAGTCTTGATATCATAATCATGAAGTCCTACAACATGTTACTATGTACACATAACTTGACATAATTGATCATAACTGTTTTAGTAGATTTAAACTCTTGAATTCTTGAATCATGAACTTGAAATTTACTTGTTTATTTGTTGTTTGAATGTATATATGCTTGTTCACCCTTTGAATATGCTAGATTATATTTCTAGACCATGGGAAAGGGAGTTGTATTTATATGTAACTTACACCTTTTTCAAAATAACTTTTTGGTATGATCTAATAAAGAAAGGTAGTATCGTGAAAATTGCACTTGGATTACAATTTCATCCCTCAAAATCTAAGTCCATATTGATGGGATGTGCCGTATTCTAAGAAAAAGGCCTAAGAATAGAGGAAATAACCTAGCTTTCCATTATGGTCATGAAATCGAGCACATACACATAAAAAATTAGATGTAAACCTAAAGTGAAATTGTTAAGGTTAACAAGTTATGATGCTACATTTCTCCCCCACAATAGAGAAGTTTAAAACTTACATCCATACACATGATAAATTATAGAGAAGCTAAATATCATTTCATCTGAACATTGAAGATACAAGATGACTCTAAACTTAGAATAGAAATAGTATCCAAAAGATTAAAAAAAATGTACCACAACAAAATCATAGTTATGATAGTTATGAAAAAGGCCAATTTACAACAAATAGAAGAAGGAATCTATACATATTGAAGAATGTCATAACAAGGTTGGTCCCTTTACATCGTTATGCCAACAAAATGCTGAAGTGTCATCTAAATAAAACTAAATAAATATGATACACAAAAAGTAGAACACCGTGGGAGAAAACATTACATGCAAGCAAAAACAAAAAGGAAAAAGGTATTGCAGATATGAGCTAGTATATAGTAAATTGTCTACCTCCAATCTTCCTCATCATAAACAGATGGAAATAAATATTATAAGCAGCTACAATAAAAAATATTCTAAGGAAAGTAAATAATAACAAATGAATTGTGTACTCGACTAAGAAAACTTATACCAAGAAATGAAGCAAACTTTAATCTAATTATATTAACAACTATTTTTGAAGAAACAAAAGGTGGACTAGCCTTCCCGTCATGTCTGCAACGAATCTTCCTTCCCATATGGCGATTTCAAAATTGATGATGGTATTTCTCAAGCTAAACCGTCGGCCTTTGTCACTCCTATTACGGATCTTGGTGGCAATGCCACTGCTGCGGGAAGCTTGCGTGTCTCCTCCCATGTGGGTGAAACTGTGAATAATGTTTCATCCCGTCCCTATGCCCTTATCATTGGAAATCCACAAGGTGTGTGGCTTCCTAGAAAGTTGCCAAATATTGTCATTGGTATGACTATTGGGCTAAGACAAATTGGTGAGGTTCCAAGGTCATGACATGGGAGTCGGTCATTTGGTGATGGGTTCATTCTCAACCTCCCTTAGCTACTTGTCTTGATCTCTGAAAATTATGAGCTTCTTATTACTGGTAAAGTTCATATTTTCCCCATCACTAAGGGTTTCTTTATTGCAATGTTTGATTATGCTCAAGATAGAAATTAAATCTGATGTGATCATCATTTTAGTTGGGAGGACAGATTTTGGTTGATGATTAAGCCTTGGTACTATGATTTTAACCCTTCTTCTGCAATGTTTAATAAGTTCCCGATTTGGGTTCAGATTCCTAATATCCCCCTTCATTTATGGGTTGAACCTCTTTTAGAAGAAGTCGGTGAATCCCTTGGAGATTTTTTGATGGTGGATAATGAATCATCTAGTATTTTTCACTCCACCTTTGCCCACATTATGGTTGAAATGGATGTTTCAAAGGGGCTAATTTCTGAGATTTTACTCAAATATTCTAAGGGTTCTTGGGTTCAATCTTTGGACTATGAAGGAATTCCCTTCTGGTATAGAAGATATTTTAAAACAGGTCATGCGGCAGCACAATGTCGATTTGAGAAAAAGGATATGCAAGGTACATCGTGGAAATGTGATTTTCAACAGCATTATATGGTTGAGAAGAAAAAGAAGCAACGTAGAAGTTTTTCTCAAGTGGATGAAATGGACTCATAGGGTCTTGGGGCATCCTCTCTAAATGTCACAATTGGTGGGGTTGCTAAAGTTGTAAAAGATTATCATGTTGAAACCTCTAAAGAGAGAGAGATTGGGCATTAGGATAAAATTTCTAGTGGTAGCATCTCAACCATCAAATCTCGTGGCTTTTCTGATAATGCCATGCCTATTGGTAGGAAAATAAATGACTCTATGATTGTAGAGAATCTTTTTGCAGGTAATCATTCCCAATATAATGGTGGTGTTTTTCTAGCATGGCATGGTATGGCAGTGCAAGTGGATGAGGGTTGGATTTCCATTAAGGGTAAGAAACCTAAGTCCTCCAAGCCTTCTTTTGACATGACTCTCTCCCACAAGAGTAGCTCTAAGTGAAAATCTTGATGGTTCTTAGTTGAGGGTTGGTTTTAGGCTGGCTTTTGGCTATTCTTTTTGTAGCTTTTGTTTTAGATTGTGGGAGCCTAGTTTTAAAACCCATATTTTTGGCTATGGGAGACATTTTTATCCATGTTTGTCTGGTGCTTTCAATTTATTTTTGTTAAGACAACATTCTAGTTGAGGGTTCAAGATCCATTTAAAATCTGGTTGTAAAGGGTTTCAGGTCCCTTCAAAACCTAGTTTTGTCTTAATCAAAAACTATAGCAGTGTTGCACATCGAGTGAGTCCCCTTGGGTACATACTCAATCACAAATTCACAAAATTAAGTTCAACTCAGAAATGAATCATTCTTCATTGATGATGATCTTCATAAAAGGAAACACAACTAATAAAATGAGGATACCAAATCACTAACCATCTTAGGTGAAATGGTTTCCTTATTTATATAAATTTCCTATGACTACTACACCTTGATCACAATATCTAAGGGGAGATTGACTAATAAAAAAAGGAGCACAAACTGACTAAGAGTCCTATTAGGACTGCAACTTCTAACACCTATCCTATCACATAAATATCCATTACATGGGAACCAACAAACAATTTATTGATACATGTTTAGGTACTTAAATCACAATGAAATAGTTCCATGTGTAAGTGCTTCTTCTAAATAGTCCAATTTGTTTTAGTTGCCATTTGACCAAATCAATACTTATTTTGTAATTGTTTCAAGAACTGGAACATTGAATGGTAACAAAAAAAATCAACTCAAGTCCAAAGGAAAGGCTGCGAAATTTGTTAGCATATATAACATCAAATAATCATATCAACTAACCATTTTCATCACATCATGCACATATTTATTATATTAATGTTATCATCACCACACATAACAAAATTCTTAAAGAAAGTCTTAACATAACCACTTTTTGGTATGTCTCGATTTGCAATGTGTGAATCTTCTTCTCAAGGAGGGGTTTTAAGACCTTCAAAAGTAAATAGATTCCTTGGTAAGAGCGATGAAAGACCTATTCTTATGATCCAACCAAAAGTCATTGAGGAGGACATCAACTAATCATCTAATCATGCCTTAATATGTAATCTCATGGGGCTCCGAATATCTCTACCCTTTTTACAATTGTGGGCTTGACATACTTGGAACCTAAAAGGAGAAATGGAGGTGTTTTTAGCAGATAATAGCTATTTTATGATGATCCTTTCATGCATGTTAGACAAAAATAGGGCATTTGAAGGGGGCCCCTATCTCTATAATCAAGTGGGTCTTTTTATTATGCCATTGCATGATAGATTTAATCATTCTAAGGAGATTCCATCAAATCTTCTAGTGTGGGTAAGGCTTTCTTAGTTCTTGTAGAATTTTGGAGAAATGATATTTTCAATTTAGTCGCGACACAACTTGGCAAGCATTTTGGTCATTTGAGACAAACCATGGACAAAAAGGTAATCACCTATGCCCACGTATGTGTTAAACTTAATTTAAGTAAGCGTTTGCATGATTCTATGGAAATCCATTTAGGATTCTACTCTTGGATCCAACAATTAGATTATGAAACCCTTCCTTTCCATTGTAAAATTTGGCATGAATATGAGCATTTGTAGTGAATGTGTCCAAAAACCAACCATGTAGGGATTACAAACAATGGATCCTCATGACCATTACCTAAGTAGGATAAAGGTAAAACTCCAGATACAAAAGATAAAGAAGGTTTTATTTCAGCCAAAGAAAGAATTAGGGGAAGAGGTCAGAAGAGAACCCTTAAGGACAAACAAAGTGATGAGGTTTTTAATAGATTTGATGATTCAAAAGACCTAGAAAATTTTAATAATGCACTTGTAGGTATGCCTACTGATTCAAATATTCAGGTTATGGATCAAATTAATAACGAGAAGGTTATTACTCATGATGGAGGCACCCAGGATGCAAGTCATGATGTCCAAATGGATTCAAACACCCTTTTGTCAAATTTAGGTGAGTTGGATGTTAATGGTAGTAGAGTTGCTCCTACTTCTTCAAGTGTTATTATCCTAACAATTAATATGAATAAAGACTCTATAGAGGCCATTAAAGGAAGAGGAACTTTAGCTATTGGGGACCCAACAAAAGACTAGGAAAAAGGTCCTACTGCTAAGACCCCCCTCACTACAAAGGGGAGCAAGAATGATCAGGAAAAGGTTAAGCTTATAGGATAGGGGATTTCAATGCAATCTATAGTCTGGAGGGAAAAGGGGTGGTAATGCTTGGCTCGATTCTTCTGCGAGTCTCCTAAGGGATTATATTGAGCTTTTAAGGGTTTTGGATGTTAAGCCAGCTAATGGGATCTTCACTTGGAATAATAGGAGATGCAGTGAGGAGGAAATAGTTGAGAGGCTAGACGTATTATTGGTCTCTTTCTATTGGATGGGTGATAACAAAATTATTAATTCTTAGATTTGAGACTAGAAAGGGTCAGATCACTGGCCAATTAAATCTACTAGGGTTTTTCAAGCTTCTAAAAATTCTTCTTTAAAGTTTTAGCTTATGTGTCTTTGTGAGTCCTCGCTATAGGACATTATGGTTGTGTGGTGATAGGAAGGCAAGACTGCCTACGGTAGTATGATGTACTCTTTTGTCAAGCAACTTCAATATGTCAAGTATAGGATTAAAAGGTGGAACGAGTCTTATTTTGAAAATATTTTCATGGATAAGATTCAAGCTCAATCTTGAGTGGATGGTATAAACCAAAAAATTAGAGATCAAGGCCTTTTAAAGGATTTGTATAAAGAAGAGTTAGTTCTTGTAAAAGAGTTGGAGGAGTGGGAGCTGCTGGATAAATCTTTTGGAATCAAAAGTCTCGTATTGATTGGCTCCAAGAAGGTGATAGGAGTTTGTAGATTTTTTATTGTTCTATGAATGATAGGAGGTGTGGGAATTCTATCACTTCTCTCATTTCCTCTAAGGGTTCCCTTCGATCTTCCTATAAAGATTTTTCTTAGGAGGCCATTAGATTCTTTCAAGCCTTATTTAGTGAAAATTCTCCACCTGTTTTTGGGAAAGATGAGTTAGTACTAAGTTGCATTCCCTCTATTATTAGTGTTGAGATGAACATGAATCTTTGTAGGCCCATCACTTTGAAAGAAGTTGAAAGAGTGGTATTTGGAATGAAGGAAGGAAAATCACCTAGTCTAGATGGCTTTCATATTGAATTTTATCAATAATTTTGGGAGCTGGTCAAACATGATCTATTTGAGGTGGTACAAGAATATTATAGAAACAAGAAGATGTTAAGGGCTTTGATTTCTTCATTTATTTCTCTTATTCCTAAAAAAGGAAGGGGCCAATTCTCTTTATTCCTTTCATATCATTTCTCTTTGTAAAGTGATATATAAAACTTCACAAAGTTGATTGCTAAAAGGCTTAAGCCATGGCTTGCTAACCTAATTTCCAAAGAGTAGGGTGGTTTAGTGGCTGGAAGGAAAATTCTAGATGGATTTATTATAGAAAAACAAGTTATACATTCTATGGCTAATTCCAAGGAGAAGGCAATGTTTAGTAAGATGGTTATGGCTAAGGCCCATGATAGGGCCAATTGGGATTTTCGTCATAAAGTGCTTGCAACTTTTTAAACTAATAGTCAATTGATTAACTAGGATATGGGTTGCATCACCATCCTTTCTTTTATGCTCTTATCAATGGTGAACCTAGAGACCTCTTTTGAGCTTGTAGTACCCCTACTTGTTTGAACTCATTAGACTCACATTTTATTATTGGTTGTTTTTGAATGGATACATTATCATGATATATTATTCAGAGTTTTATAATATTATGCTTTATCTGGAGATGAGATGTATAATTTATTTACAGTGTTTTAATACTTGTGATTTATGGCATTTATGGATTATTGCTATATACTGACATTTTACTTTACCTATGCAATGTGAAATTATATGTTTTGTGTTTGCGAGTGTATTGGATGCAAGGGGACGATTTTCCTTTGCTCATTTCGGTGAGATAGGGAACGCCATGATTCTCCTTCATCGGTGTGTATGATGTGTTTTCTATATTGTATATATATGCATGTGTGGTTCGGTGATGCAGGATATTGCAGGTACAAGTACCAGGTAGGTACGGAGTATCATCTCCACCTGGCTTCACAGGTCTAAGCATGCCTTATATTTTATGATGGAAGTGGAGGAGATAGTAGTTGACCCTATTTTACTCTATTACACTCGTGTGAGTGTCATTAGTTGGTCATCTTATTAGTTTGTTTGGCCTTCATATTTTGTCATTTTATGTTTTATGGGTAATTGCTTGAGATTTGTTTAATTTAAGTGTTTTAAGTAGATTATATTAATTAATTAATTAAGTTTATGAAATTATCTCATTTTTGTATTGTTTATGCATTGAGATTATAAATTTAGTTAATTAAAAGAAATTATTAAATTAAGCTGCATGGTATTTGAAATATATTTTTATTTAAATAGAAAAAATAAATTAGATTAATTCTATTTATTGGTTCTTTAAATTTTAAATAAATAAATGATTAAATAATTAAAAGAATAAGAATAAATGAATAAATGAATAAAAGAATTAATTAGAATTAAAGTATTGTTTTAATTCTTTATTTAGAGAATTAATTAATTTGCATAAGAAAAGAAAAGAAAGAATAATGATTTTTAATTATTGCATGTTAGCTTATCTTTTGTTATAAAATTAGAAAATAAAATAAAATTACTTTTATTCTAAATTTAGTTTTTTTAGAAAAGCTATTGAACCTAGAATTTTAGTTTAAAAAGGGGGAATAGGTCATTGTTTTAGACACACAAGAATAGATATGGAATTTAGGTGAAGGAATTTATTGGAAGCTTATTGAAAAAGTTAGGGCGCTTCTATAGATTTCTTCCAAGAAAGCTATACCAGGTTGGATGAATTCTTAGTTGTGGGTTTTTAGTAAATATTTCTATTTTTCTCTGATTGATGTGTGTGTGTAAAGTTATTGTCAAATACAAACCCTCTTCTGGTGAATTCGAGTTTTGTTTTAAAATCCACGCCTGATGTGTATTTCTAATTTATGGGAAGTACATAATTTTAAGAAAATTAAGAGAAATTATTATAGAAAATTTGTCAAGTTTTTAGGATGCATGGAAATAGCAAGATTTATGAGAAAGGGTATTTACCTGAGAAATTATCCTCTCTTGTTTGATTTGTTTTGATAGTTTTTCAAATAATGGTACCTAGGTGGAAATTGTTGATCTCTTTAGGAATAAATTTAATTTTGAATTAAATTTATAAGAGTATCTAATTTTTAAAAAATTGAAATAGAATTCTTTTCAGAATTTTATTGAATTGGGTATTTAGTCTTTTTTATGCTGCTGTAATGATTTTTAATAAAACTGTAATTTTATGTTTTAAAAGAAAATAATTTAATTAAAAACAAATTAATTAAATAAATAAATAAATTATTAAAATAATGTGGGGAGGCAATGCCTCAACTCACGCCGCACTACTTTTTGTAGTGGCTATTGTCATAGGACAGCAGCACTACCCAAAGGTAGCGGCTACTGCCTTAGGACAGCAGCACTACCCAAGGGTAGAGTTGGCTGCCTATGGTAGCACTGCTACCTTACGGTAGCCAAATAGTGATGTTTATTATTTTTTTTAATTTAATTTTATTATAATTTTCTTTTTAAATTTTGTTTTTATAGAAATTTAATAAAATAAAATAATAATATATTTGTTTTAATATATATATATATATAGTTGTCTTTACTTTATATTACTTTTAATTAAAATAGTTTCTTTATGTTTTGGGATTTTAAATAAGGTTTTGCTATATTATAAATGTGAGAAATTTATAATTGAAGATTTTAGTCTATATATGATTAATTCAAATTTAGTTATTCAGTAAAAAGTTTATAAATTAATTCATATGTGAATTTATTTAACTTTATTAGATAAATGACCAATTTGATTTACTTAAATATAGTTGTATTTCTTATTTTCTGGGAAATCTTTATTTGCAAGTAATTCATGCTTTCGCTGTGTTGAGAAAAGATTGCTTGTATTAGGATCTTGTGTAAATGATGTTTTCAGTCAAGCTTAAATTCCTTTGGTATTCTGGTTGAATTGTTGTTGTGTCCTATGTTATTATTTCTCCTAGACCAATTGATGTTGTATAGCCTATTTGATATGAGCCATTGTGTGTTTTTGTCCAAATGGTCAATCTTGGGTTGGTATTTGTGTATCCTTCACCTGTGCTTGTTAGGATTGTTTATGGTTGTCTGTTTTGCCATAGAGTTCTCATAGAGAGAGACATTTCCTGTTAGTGTCCTATGAGAGAGAGTGGCTTTTGAGTGGGGGTCATGCCCAAAGTGGATGACAGGATAACCCATCGAAAGTTAGTTAAAAAGTGATAACATAATAAATTATTGGGTGGGAGTGAGATAAACATTAATTAAGATAAGTGTACCTCATGCATAGGTGAGTGCTTGTACAGGGCTCATTGTGTTACGAGAACACTTGGAATGGAAAACTTGCCACCTTGTCTTTATGAAAGGATTGGTAGGGTCTGCATGAGACTTAGTTGGAGCCGGAGGCTTGGGAGAAGTTACCAAGAGAAACCCAAGGACGGGGGCTAGGACCTATGGACGTTGTACCATGGTAACCATCAAGCTATGTGATGACACTCTCTCCTTAGAGTCACTAGTGTTTTGTGAGTTGAGTCAGATGGATGCTTGCAAAGTCTTATAGTCCTTTGGTACTTGTCTTACTTGGCTTGCTTGAGGGTTTTCTACTATCTCCTAGCATGGTGGGGTGGTTAAATTTCGGGATCACATGGTCGAGTGGCAGTGCCACTTTCCATTAGATGTTTTGGATTGTATCTTCAAGCGAGGAAAGGCTTTCCTGGTGTTTCTTGGTTGGTGGTTTATGTACCAGCTCTTGTTCGAGATGGTTGTTCAGTTGAGACCTTGTGGTTATTGTTTCAGACTTTTATGTAACCTAGATATTGTAACTTTGTAATCAGTGGCATTATTGGAAGCCATGTATTTATGGATTTTTTAATATTATGTCAGTGGAATGGATGTTATTGCTTGATCTTATGTTTGAATGGTTTATGGAAATTGGATACATTGGAATACTTTTATTTCTTTATTATGAAATTTTGGATGTATATGTAGTTTTAAATTTAAATATTTAATTTATCTAATTAAATGGATTAACTGTGGTGTTAATATAATCTATGAATTAATCTTCATTGATAACCCTTAGGAAAACATATGTTAGACTTATGCTATATTATTTAATGTGCAATGGATTAGTTAGTGCACTGTCTTTTAAAAAAATATATATATTTCACCCTTTAGTTGCCTAGTTGTGTTGTTTTCCTTTAGGGTTCTTCACGGGGCATTACAAAGCTTTTTTGAAGTTTAAGGCAAGGTGACTCTCTTTCACCATACGTATTCATTTTAATGGTTGAATGAATAGGAATATTTATTAAATATCAAGTTAGGTGAGGATTGATTTAGTGTTTGAATTGGGGCTATGGTCTTCCTCCCTTCACTCATCTACATTTTGTGGATGATACAACTTTTATGGGTGTTGCTAAAATTTTAAAGGCAAAAAATCTTAGGAAGGCCTTACCTATTTATTTGGCAGCCTTGGGACAAGAAATTAATGAAAATAAGTCTTTTATCTTCATTTTTAAAAATATTGTCTCTATTGAGTTAAGTATTGTGAGGATTTTAAGGTTTCAAGTTGGTAGAATTCCTGTTGTTTATCTTGGGATCCCTCTTCCTTCTTGCCCTTTGCCTAAACTATTTTGGTAGGATATCTTGGATAAGGTTTGTAAGAAGGTTTGTCATTGGTCTCACATATGGATCTCAACTTTTGGGCATGTGACTCTATTGAAAACTATGATTCAAGATCTTCCCATTGATAGATTTTTTATGCAAAGTGCACCAACTTGCTTCATTCAAGAATTTGATGCTCTTTGTACACAATTTTTTGTGGACCAGTAATCTTCTATCGTCGAAGTGGAGTTTGGTTAAATGGGATTCTTCTTGGAGACCTATTCAATATTTGACCTTTCGATTATGCAAAATAGAAATGAATGGTCAAGTCTTGGCTGGTAGGCTCTTTTGGAGATGGTGTACACAACATGATCAATTGTGGGCTAAGCTTCTCAATTGAAAGTATTTGGTAGGAGAGTATAGTAGGGATGTGCCACGATATAGCTTGTTAGGCTGTTGATCCATGATATGGAATATTCTAAAAAATGGGGCACAAGTTGTTAAGAAATAATTGTTTTGGACCTGTAATAAAGGATTCAAATATTTATTTTGGTATGACTCTTGAGATGGATTCCCCCCAAATATAACTCTATTTTTTTATTTGCTATCTATATAGGATAGTTTTTGTGAAGTTTGTTGGAGTAAAGTCAAATACTTGAAAGCCACTCAAATCTTAGGACCTGGGGTAGTGGGTAGGTAGAAAGATGCTCAAGAATGACCCCTTGGTGGGTTAGTTAGGGATCATGAGGAACTTGCTAGGATTTTCAATGCACAATTGTGTAGCTCGCTAAAGGATCAAGATGTCTTTGCTTGGGGACTTGATCAAAGGGGTAAATTTTTAATGGCCTCGGGCTACAAGGAGCTTGAAAAATTGAATTTTGGGAAGGAATTTTTTCCTTGGCGGGAAAAGGTTTGGAATCAGTTCTCTTGTCCCAAGTGTAATTTCTTCTTATGGCTTGTCATGCAAAATAGATGTTTAACTTAGGAGAACCTTTGTAAAAGAGGACTTGACAGGCCTTCAGTGTGTTTCTTGTAACAATAATAAGGAGAGTACTCCTCATCTATTCTTCTATTGCACCCTTTCTAAGGATATTTAGCATTTTTGCTGGGGAGCTTGGAAGCATGCTTGTGTTCATGTCAATTCTCTATTGAAGTTCCAGAATAGTCTTGGTAGGCCCCTAGCTAAAACCTCCATCCTTTAGGTTGCTTGGGATCTTGGGCTTTCCTTTATCATCTACAAGTTATGGCTAGAATGAAATCATAGGATTTTCTAGCATAGGAAGGTGTTTGTGCAACAAGTATGGTAGAGAGTAATTAATATGTTGGAGGAAACTTTGTGGGTAAAATATAATCTTTCTATTAATGTGGAGCTAGAATATTTGTCTATTATAAGGAATTTGAATATTTTGGGAGGGTGTAATAAGGATTGAATATTTGTCAAAAAGAAGTTTCAATGCAATGGTAAGTGGTCTCCACCTCCCATGAGAGTTTTGAAGATTAATACTAATGGCTCTTAGAGAGGAAACCTAGGACATGCAGGTATTGGAGGTATTGGTAGGGATAGTTTTGGGAATGTGATCTTCCTATTCTCTAGTTATAAGGGATATCATACTAATAACTTTATGGAGGCTTTGACAGTTCTTTTTTCTCTCAAACAAGGTTGTGCTCTTGGTTGGAGAAAGATTATTTATAAATCTGATTCCTAGAATGTTGTGGACATGCTGAATAAGAACAACCTAGATAGTGTGGATTGGCATCTGGCAGTGGTGGGAAGAAAAAATTTGATTTTTAGGGACTCTTTGGAGTCTGTAGTCTTTTGTTACATTTCTAGAGAATGGAATAAGGCAATTGATGGTTTTGCAAAGTGGGCTTCTAAGAGAATGGATGACTGGAACATTGGGAGCAGAGGTGAGATATCATAGGATTGTGTGATTTCTTTAGAAAAAATTGTTGATGATGATATGATGTGCTAGTTGGGACTCTTTTGGGTCTCCTTTGGTCTTGGTTTTGTATCATTCTTTTTTTTTCAATAATATTTTTACCCCTTTTCTATAAAGAAAAACAAAAACCTATGTTGAAGCATATTAAATAAAATCTATTCAATTGAGCCAATAGTAAAAATTAAGTTGTATACAAATGTAAAATTAAAATAGCAATAAAATTATGTTGAAGCATATTATAAAAAATCTATTCATACTAAGCCAATAAACAAAATTAAATTCAATAATAAGAATTGAATTCTATACAAATGTAAATTATCATTATGGTAAAGAAAATTACATTTTCAGAGGAAAATAATTTGATTCGTATAAAAAGATAAGAAAATTAAAAAAAACTTTAAAAACAATGTACAAAGAAAAAGTGCATGGACTATTTTTTGAATTTGAAAAAAAAAACTTGAAAATAATCTAGAAAGAAAATAGTTTGCAAAGGCACATAATCTGCATCATACAAGATGATAAGGAAAAGAAAAAAAATTGAAAACAATCTACAAAGAAAATAATACATGGACTATTTTTCAAATCTAAAAAAATAAAAAAAATAAATAAAAATAAAAAAAATAAAAAAAATCTAGAAAGAAAACTTTTTAGAATTTGAAAAAAAATAAAATAAACAATACATGGACTTTTTTTAGAATTTGTTTCATACAAGACTTAAGAAAATCAAGAAAAAAACCTTTAAAAACAATTTGCAAAGAAAAAATAGCACATAGAGTGTTTATATATCCTCTTTATACCAAATTTGCATGATAATTTGGTCATTTCAATGTTTGCTATTTGTTATTTTAAAAAAATATAATAGTTGTAAAAAAAAATTTTAATTAATAATTTTAAAAAAAAATTAATTTAATTAAATTTCTAAATTGATATCAAAAAATCAAATATAGAATCATATATATTACATATTAATGTTAAATAATTTAATAATTAATTATGATAAATATCAAAATCTCAAATTTGATCTATTATGTACATAGTAATGTTAAATAAGTTAATAATTAATTATGATAAATATCAAAATCTCAAATTTGATCTATTATGACAAGTTTTTAATAGTGTTTTAGAATCTGCTTTATAAATGTTTTTCTCATAAGTTCATAGCTAGTATAGCATGACAAAAAAAAACATTTGTAATGTTAAAGGATTTCTTTGAGGGTTTAAATCAAATATCCCCTATATTATTATGCCGAAGGCATACCTTATATGAAGTTTTCCACTCACGTTGTGAAATCAACAATTCTGTAAAGCGGAAAATCGATTGAACCCTAGTTGCTCTCCCCTCTTCCAACTCCAAGGAGAGAGAAGGGAGGTCACTAGGGTTGATGGTTTTCACTTAGGGAGACTTTACATTCAAAAGAGGGGTTGAAACCCACAAGATCCAATCCCACACAATGCAAGATTGGATTCTAGATGAGTTTCAAGGGTTAAGACAGCAAGGCTACCCTCTTTTGTAAAGAATGTTGATAGAAGAATTAAGCTAGGACTGCATAGAAAGTGAGAAAGATTCCCTTATAAACTGAGATAGGGATATAGGATGAAGATGCGGACCTAGAATTAGTAGTAAAATGTCGATACCGCGCTGTCCTGCAAATTTGAGCAAAAGTTGACGGGACGATGGCACTCGACGTGCACACGGTCCTCCGAAAAATCCGCGAAACGAAGGGGGATCTGTTCATCTCTGCACAAGGATTCCAGATCTTCAATTTCAGTCGCGTACCTACAACCTACACACAGAAAAGCGAAGATGATTGGGGGGTTAGGGATTAGGGGTTTGCCTTTAGGTCAAACCCCAGTTTTGGAATTAACCAAGAAATGAGAAATGCTGTAAATGTAAATGACTGTAATGTAAAACAAGTACTAATACCTTGTTGTAAGGATGTTTGTATCCTTATGTGCGAAGGTATAGATGTTGTTGTATATTGTATGTTGTATGTTGTAGCATGTGATCTCCTCTTCAATGGTTGAATCCTTGTCTTGAATGCAACACTTAGCCTTGAATGGAGACTTAGAATGATCAATTGCTTGAAAGAATGCTTGAATGCTTGAATGCTTGAGGGCTTGAATATCATTTCCACGCTTTTTCCATCTTCCTAAATGAGAGAGGAAAATGTAGTTTATATACTTGCCAATTAGGGTTGATAGACTAATTTTCCCGACCTTAGGCTAACCAGGAAATGATATTTTCCATTTTGCAAACTAAAAGACCCGAAGTCCCATAGGAGACCGGACCCAAAATAGGGCCAGGGACCAGGGCGCTGGGCGCCATGGTCCTAGGGGACCAGGGCGCTGGGCGCCATGGTCCTAGGGGACCAGGGCACTGGGCGCCCTAGTCCTGAAGGACCAGGGCACTGGGCGCTCTGGTCCCACCTCCTGAGATAGTAGGGTGTAAGGAGGATCAGGCCAGGGTGCTTGAAAAATACAGTTTTTGGTGTCGTGGATAAGTTTCAGGGTCTCCATTCAGGTTCTGTGTTGCGTCGCCATCATGAAGACCGAAATGCAGTCAAAATTGCAAGTGTCGCAATTTTAGGATGCTACATTTAGCCCCCACTTTAGCGGGAGTATGTATGCTCATACTTTCGGTAAAGTACAAGGAAACAACATTGAAAGACTTTCACCACATCAAGGAGGCAAGACACACCAAGCCCCCAGTGGACTAGGGATCTTTCGACTTCGATTGACAAAGTAAAAGGGAAGATCACGAGGGAGAACCATGACTATCAGTAGTAAGGTTCCCTCACTATGAGTCATGCAAAAGAAATACCAAAAATTTTCAAGGCAAAGCTAAGTTCGCCAAGAAATTTTCAAGTATCCTAAAGGGATAGACAGGGTGTATGCCCCCCTACGTTAAAGCGATTGCACACACTTCAATGGGGGTGACTGCTTTAACGTAGTGATACATAAGAAATGAGAAGGGAAAGGAGGACGTTATCACAAAGATTTAGCGCCCAAGTGTGAGATAAACCCAAGGATAATAGACACAAAACACAAAGCACAAGGTGACTTCACTTTCCTCGCGGTCAGTATGCTGTATGATAATTCATGTATATCATATGTATGTATGCATAATTGTTCTTCATTCCCCAATCAAGGAAGGTCACCTAGAAGAAGTGAACACATGTGTCTTTTGAGTCAACCTGAGAGAGACCAAAAGAGATCTCAATGCTTTGCATCGTCCTCAAGTAGACAACACTAAGGACAACAAATAGAAGAATGAGAATAATCATATAGAAGAAGTAACAAAAGAGAGGAGGAAAGAATATGCTATGCTAATGAAACTAGTCTAGCACGTCATCTACCACCCGATCTTGCTGATCAATGTTTCGGGAAGGTAGGGAACACGCTAGAGGAGGAACATGCAACATAGCAAATGGAGCCATCACAAGATCCAAACAAGGGCTATGTTCGTGTTCTAAGCCACGTTGTTCTTGTCTAGGAGCTAGGATAAGTGCTTTAGAAAATTCGTTAGATAAATGGTTATCAATATCAACAAGTTCATATTCACTATCAGAAGCAAGAGGAGTAACATGTTCATCATGAATAACATCTTCATCTATATCATCATCAAGATTTATAAAAATAGGATCTTTAACTCACACAGGATCAAGACCATCATACATCTTATGTTTAGGAGATTTTGGAGAAAATGGAATAATGCTTGTTGAAGGTGTTTTTCCAGATTGCAAAGTTTGAGAAGCAGCTGCCTGAGCTCTAAGACGACGCTTTCATCGGAGTTCACGTGCAGAACGATTTCGTCTAGTCTTAGTAAGAAGTGGAGAAGATTGAGGAGGAGGAATGTTCTCATCCTTATCACTTGGGTGTTTAGGTTGTGGTCTCTTAGGCTGGATAATAGGAGTAGAGGAAGGTCTCTTCTCTCCATAAGAGGAAGGAGGAGGAACTGCTCCATATAAAGGAGGAATTTTTGGTTTAGGAAGAAGACCAAGTCCATCATGACGAGGAGGTATAGGTCTACTTTTAGAAGATTTATTCAGCATAGACATAGTCACATCCATAGGGATGGGTTGGGAATCTTCTTGAGGAAAGACATTAGTTTTATCTTTCAAAGGAAGAACTTCCTTCTCAAGAATGATAGGAATGTCAAGTTTAGGTGTTCTAGGTTCACTTGGAGATAAGATCATATCTGTTTTCCACTTTTGATAAGATTTGAAAAGATGATCACTTCGCGGAGGAAGAGATTGGAATTGTTTAGGCCAAAAATAATCAATAGGAACGCTAGAAGTTCTTTCAGCTGGTTTAAAGAGACTATGATTGATGGTAACAACTTCACCATTATGGGGAAATTTCAAACACTTGTGAATAGGAGAAGCAATAGCTTTCATGGAAGATAGCCAAGGATAGCCAAGCTTCACACGAAATTGTTCGGATGAAGGAATAATAGCAAAGTTCACATCAAGGGATTTGTTATGGACCTCAATAGGTAATGTAATAGAACCAATGGCAAGAGAAGAAAATGCATCAAATAATTTCACAATCACATCTGTTTTGTCATAGATTACTTGATTCAATTGCAAAGTAAAAAGAAATTCTTCAGTAATAACATTAACCATGCACGAAGGATCAATAAGCACTCCACGGCAAGGTGTATTCTTGACTTTTGCAACTATGTATAAAGGACCATCGGGTGCCCTGATAGTTTCATTAGAATCAAATGTGATGGAAGGTTCTTTAGGGTTTTCTTGCTGCTCTACAAAGTTAATCACATTCGGAGTCATAGACACAAGACCATCAGATGATAAAGAGGAATCATTAGTCTCAATCGCATTAGAGGTATTGGAAGGTAATGGATCAGTAAAAATCTGAAGATTTTGGTTAGGAGGAGCTACAGATGTGTTGCCTTTATCATTCACTCCAGAAATAGAGATAGTATTATTATCAATCAAATCTTGAATCTTACCCTTTAAAGAAAAACATTTTTCAGTATCATGCCCAGGTTGACGATGAAATTGACAAAAAGATTTGTTATCAAAATAAGGTGAATTAATCTTTGCAGGATCAATTTACCTTATAGGAGGAAGAGTAAGCACATTTTGTTCCAATAACTTATTCATAATACTATGCTATGATTCATTCAAAGGAGTATACTTTCTTTCTTTCTTGAAAAACTTAGAAATAGGAGGCACACCTGATGCTGCATTCACATTGTTGTTGTTGATGTTTTCATTGAATTTGATGGAATCTCTGTTCGGTTTAAACTTTCCAAATGGTTGTTGACTGCTATCACCCTTATCACTCAGAGCCATAGGATGTGATTGTTCCATTTGACTCACAGTCAGTTGATAATTGTGAAGAGTTGCACACAACTGTTGGAAAGAAGTAAACTCAGAAAACAGAAGTTTGTCTCGAATATCTTTTTGTAAATTAGAAATAAAGATTCTTTGAATATCATTGTCAGGCACTGGAAAAGAAATTTGAGCATACAAATGTTTATATCTACCAATGAAATCAGTCACTTTTTCTTTAACACCTTGTTTACAATGCATTAAATCGATCAAAGTAACTTTAGGACTTATATTGTTTTGAAATTGTTGAATGAAAGCATTTGCAATTTGTTCGAAAGAAGTAATAGAATAAGAAGGCAACGAGAAATACCATTGTAGGCCTTTGTCTCTTAATGTTCTAGTAAACAGTTTTACAAGTAACCTTTGGTCATAAGTGAAATTGGTACATATTGTTTGAAAAGTCTTAACATGTGTTAGAGGATCACCTTTACCATTATAAAGCTCCAAATGCGGGATTTCAACATGTTTAGGAGGGATAGCTCGAACAATGTCAAGAGAAAGTGGGCTCGCAACATCAAATGTGGGCACACTAAACTTAGATTGATTCATAGAGGCAATTTGTTGTTGTAAAGAAGAGACGGTTTGTGCAAGATTGTTAATGGTCGCTTCAGTTGAAGAGTTCATATTAGATGTGTTAGATTGAGATGGAGGTGTTATGTTATTGAAAGAAGGTAAAGAGTAAGGTGGCGGGACACTATGATAGTTAGTCATAGGAGATGATTGGACAGGAGGAACACTACAAGGAGGAATGGAATGGTTGAATGAATTGCCCCCTTGTGTCATGTTCATTTGTGGAGATGTAATAGGAACACTCATTGAAGGAATTAATGAAGAAGTTGGATTGAATGAAGGAATAGGGTTAATTGAAGAGGAAGGATTGCCCCCATGACTGGTAATCATAGGAGGAATGTCTTGTATAGAAGTAGCCATTATGTTTGATGTAAAGGTAAGTATGCTAGCAATAGGAGTTGTCAAAGGAATAGAATGATTGACTTGAGTGGGAGGTTGTGTATAACCTAAAGATTCGGCACAACTCTTTATAGGCATCACATTTGAATCCACAATGTGTACAATACCACGCAAAATATCAATTCCATTCTTATCACTTTGAAGCATATGTTTTAGACCCTCAATTAAAGGAAGAGCTTGACTATCGGGGTATTCTTGAGACATCCATTGTCGAAAATTATCAAATTGGTTATCCAATTTCACAAGTTGTTCTACAGAAACCTCATGGAGAGCTTCTTCATCATTAGGAGGATTAGAGGAATTACCCATGTCCTCGTTAAAAAGACTACTCAAATTAGGTTCCATCTCCTCAGTAGTTAAACCTCAGAAAGACTTAATTCTACGACTTCATCTAACGGGAATAATGTAAGTAGGGCTTATTGTTGTAAAACTCGTGCACTAGAGAGAGAGAGAGAAAATTTTGAATTTTAGAGGTAGCAATTTTCAGTGAAATCAGCCAATCTTCTGGATTTAAGCTATTAAATGCAATCACGACAGTCTCCCAAAATTTCGGAAAAAATGTCCGGGATCGTGGCGCTCGGAGTGCACACGGTCCTTGCAACTTTTTTCAAAATTTGCAGGGATGAAAGTTATGATGATTTTAAAGCTAATTTGAAAAAATTGAGTGATTTTACGATCCGTAGATAGGCAAATTAAAGTTGCAATTTCAAAATTGAACACTACCAAGATTGTCGAAAAATGCAAAATTTGAATTTTGAAAAAGAGAGGGAAACTGAAATTTTGAATTTTATGATTTTAGAGGGAATGTCAAAAGCAATGCAAGTTTTGGATTTTAAAAATTGACTCAATTTCATGCAAAATTCAATTCTGAAAACGGAAATCAAAGTTGTTGTAATTAAGCACTTACTTTCAAAAATCACAAATTGCAAGAATTTTGAATAAAGCACTGAAATTTCGAATGAATGCAAACACACTTTTCAGATTTATGACAGTAAGAACACAATTTTGACACAAAATTTCAATTTCAATGATTTTTGAATTATTAGAAGCCCTAAACCAAGCAATCACAAGACCAACTTTGACTGTAATTTTGAAAGTGTTGGAATTGATAAAATCAACCAAAATTCTGGATTTTAGCAGAAAAATACAGTAAGATCTAGCTCTCGAAATTTTGGAAAAAATGTCGGGGATGATGGCGCTCTGAGTGCACATGGTCCTCGCAACTTTTTTCCAAATTTTCAGGGATGAAAGATATTGTGATTTTATTGCGGAATCCAAAGTTACAGCCGATTTGGAGATGTTTTGATTAGTGAAATTGTCGGACAAAGGTTGAATCAAGAGGGTTTCAAAAATTAGGGTTTTGACACTTAACCACTTAATTTTCAAAATTAAAGCACAGATATGAATTGATAATTTGTAATAGAAGGGCAGATCTGAAACAAGCATTAATAATTAAACATTTCGCAAGCTCAATTACTAAAAAGAAAATTTTAGGGTTTTTATGCAATCAACCTCTAAAATTTTGCAAAAGATCAAACATGGAAATGTAATCAAGGAAGCCAATTTTCAGATCTAACCATGAATAATCAGAAAGGATGTTCACGTCGGGTTCACCAAAATGTAAAGCGGAAAATCGATCGAACCCTAGTTGCTCTCCCCTCTTCCAACTCCAAGGAGAGAGAAGGGAGGTCACTAGGGTTGATGGTTTTCACTTAGGGAGACTTTACATTCAAAAGAGGGGTTGAAACCCACAAGATCCAATCCCACACAATGCAAGATTGGATTCTAGATGAGTTTCAAGGGTTAAGACAGCAAGGCTACCCTCTTTTGTAAAGAATGTTGATAGAAGAATTAAGCTAGGACAGCATAGAAAGTGAGAAAGATTCGCTTATAAAATGAGATAGGGATATAGGATGAAGATGCGGACCTAGAATTAGTAGTAAAATGTCGATACGGTGATGTCCTGCAAATTTGAGCAAAAGTTGACGGGACGATGGCACCCGACGTGCACACGGTCCTCCGAAAAATCCGCGAAACGAAGGGGGATCTGTTCATCTCTGCACAAGGATTCCAGATCTTCAATTTCAGTCGCGTACCTACAACCTACACACAGAAAAGCGAAGATGATTGGGGGGTTAGGGATTAGGGGTTTGCCTTTAGGTCAAACCCCAGTTTTGGAATTAACCAAGAAATGAGAAATGCTGTAAATGTAAATGACTGTAATGTAAAACAAGTACTAATACCTTGTTGTAAGGATGTTTGTATCCTTATGTGCGAAGGTATAGATGTTGTTGTATATTGTATGTTGTATGTTGTAGCATGTGATCTCCTCTTCAATGGTTGAATCCTTGTCTTGAATGCAACACTTAGCCTTGAATGGAGACTTAGAATGATCAATTGCTTGAAAGAATGCTTGAATGCTTGAATGCTTGAGGGCTTGAATATCATTTCCACGCTTTTTCCATCT
Source organism: Cryptomeria japonica (assembly GCF_030272615.1). NCBI lineage: Eukaryota > Viridiplantae > Streptophyta > Pinopsida > Cupressales > Cupressaceae > Cryptomeria > Cryptomeria japonica. The sequence continues at coordinate 178,948,732 of NC_081414.1, forward strand.
TCCTAAATGAGAGAGGAAAATGTAGTTTATATACTTGCCAATTAGGGTTGATAGACTAATTTTCCCGACCTTAGGCTAACCAGGAAATGATATTTTCCATTTTGCAAACTAAAAGACCTGAAGTCCCATAGGAGACCAGGCCCAAAATAGGGCCAGGGACCAGGGCGCTGGGCGCCATGGTCCTAGGGGACCAGGGCATTGGGCGCCCTGGTCCTGAAGGACCAGGGCACTGGGCGCTTTGGTCCCACCTCCTGAGATAGCAGGGTGTAAGGAGGATCAGGCCAGGGTGCTTGAAAAATGCAGTTTTTGGTGTCGTGGATAAGTTTCAGGGTCTCCATTCAGGTTCTGTGTTGCGTCGCCATCATGAAGACCGAAATGCAGTCAAAATTGCAAGTGTCGCAATTTTAGGATGCTACATTTAGCCCCCACTTTAGCGGGAGTATGTATGCTCATACTTTCGGTAAAGTACAAGGAAACAACATTGAAAGACTTTCACCACGTCAAGGAGGCAAGACACACCAAGCCCCCAGTGGACTAGGGATCTTTCGACTTCGATTGACAAAGTAAAAGGGAAGATCACGAGGGAGAACCATGACTATCAGTAGTAAGGTTCCCTCACTATGAGTCATGCAAAAGAAATACCAAAAATTTTCAAGGCAAAGCTAAGTTCGCCAAGAAATTTTCAAGTATCCTAAAGGGATAGACAGGGTGTATGCCCCCCTACGTTAAAGCGATTGCACACACTTCAATGGGGGTGACTGCTTTAACGTAGTGATACATAAGAAATGAGAAGGGAAAGGAGGACGTTATCACAAAGATTTAGCGCCCAAGTGTGAGATAAACCCAAGGATAATAGACACAAAACACAAAGCACAAGGTGACTTCACTTTCCTCGGGGTCAGTATGCTGTATGATAATTCATGTATATCATATGTATGTATGCATAATTGTTCTTCATTCCCCAATCAAGGAAGGTCACCTAGAAGAAGTGAACACATGTGTCTTTTGAGTCAACCTGAGAGAGACCAAAAGAGATCTCAATGCTTTGCATCGTCCTCAAGTAGACAACACTAAGGACAACAAATAGAAGAATGAGAATAATCATATAAAAGAAGTAACAAAAGAGAGGAGGAAAGAATCTGCTATGCTAATGAAACTAGTCTAGCACGTCATCTACCACCCGATCTTGCTGATCAATGTTTCGGGAAGGTAGGGAACACGCTAGAGGAGGAACATGCAACACAGCAAATGGAGCTATCACAAGATCCAAACAAGGGCTATGTTCATGTTCTAAGCCACGTTGTTCTTGTCTAGGAGCTAGGATAAGTGCTTTAGAAAATTCGTTAGATAAATGGTTATCAATATCAACAAGTTCATATTCACTATCAGAAGCAAGAGGAGTAACATGTTCATCATGAATAACATCTTCATCTATATCATCATCAAGATTTATAAAAATAGGATCTTTAACTCACACAGGATCAAGACCATCATGCATCTTATGTTTAGGAGATTTTGGAGAAAATGGAATAATGCTTGTTGAAGGTGTTTTTCGAGATTGCAAAGTTTGAGAAGCAGCTGCCTGAGCTCTAAGACGACGCTTTCATCGGAGTTCATGTGCAGAACGATTTCGTCTAGTCTTAGTAAGAAGTGGAGAAGATTGAGGAGGAGGAATGTTCTCATCCTTATCACTTGGGTGTTTAGGTTGTGGTCTCTTAGGCTGGATAATAGGAGTAGAGGAAGGTCTCTTCTCTCCATAAGAGGAAGGAGGAGGAACTGCTCCATATAAAGGAGGAATTTTTGGTTTAGGAAGAAGACCAAGTCCATCATGACGAGGAGGTATAGGTCTACTTTTAGAAGATTTATTCAGCATAGACATAGTCACATCCATAGGGATGGGTTGGGAATCTTCTTGAGGAAAGACATTAGTTTTATCTTTCAAAGGAAGAACTTCCTTCTCAAGAATGATAGGAATGTCAAGTTTAGGTGTTCTAGGTTCACTTAGAGATAAGATCATATCTGTTTTCCACTTTTGATAAGATTTGAAAAGATGATCACTTCGCGGAGGAAGAGATTGGAATTGTTTAGGCCAAAAATAATCAATAGGAACGCTAGAAGTTCTTTCAGCTGGTTTAAAGAGACTATGATTGATGGTAACAACTTCACCATTATGGGGAAATTTCAAACACTTGTGAATAGGAGAAGCAATAGCTTTCATGGAAGATAGCCAAGGATAGCCAAGCTTCACACGAAATTGCTCGGATGAAGGAATAATAGCAAAGTTCACATCAAGGGATTTGTTATGGACCTCAATAGGTAATGTAATAGAACCAATGGCAAGAGAAGAAAATGCATCAAATAATTTCACAATCACATCTGTTTTGTCATAGATTACTTGATTCAATTGCAAAGTAAAAAGAAATTCTTCAGTAATAACATTAACCATGCACGAAGGATCAATAAGCACTCCACGGCAAGGTGTATTCTTGACTTTTGCAACTATGTATAAAGGACCATCGGGTGCCCTGATAGTTTCATTAGAATCAAATGTGATGGAAGGTTCTTTAGGGTTTTCTTGCTGCTCTACAAAGTTAATCACATTCGGAGTCATAGACACAAGACCATCAGATGATAAAGAGGAATCATTAGTCTCAATCGCATTAGAGGTATTGGAAGGTAATGGATTAGTAAAAATCTGAAGATTTTGGTTAGGAGGAGCTACAGATGTGTTGCCTTTATCATTCACTCCAGAAATAGAGATAGTATTATTATCAATCAAATCTTGAATCTTACCCTTTAAAGAAAAACATTTTTCAGTATCATGCCCAGGTTGACGATGAAATTGACAAAAAGATTTGTTATCAAAATAAGGTGAATTAATCTTTGCAGGATCAATTTGCCTTATAGGAGGAAGAGTAAGCACATTTTGTTCCAATAACTTATTCATAATACTATGCTATGATTCATTCAAAGGAGTATACTTTCTTTCTTTCTTGAAAAACTTAGAAATAGGAGGCACACCTGATGCTGCATTCACATTGTTGTTGTTGATGTTTTCATTGAATTTGATGGAATCTCTGTTCGGTTTAAACTTTCCAAATGGTTGTTGACTGCTATCACCCTTATCACTCAGAGCCATAGGATGTGATTGTTCCATTTGACTCACAGTCAGTTGATAATTGTGAAGAGTTGCACACAACTGTTGGAAAGAAGTAAACTCAGAAAACAGAAGTTTGTCTCGAATATCTTTTTGTAAATTAGAAATAAAGATTCTTTGAATATCATTGTCAGGCACTGGAAAAGAAATTTGAGCATACAAATGTTTATATCTACCAATGAAATCAGTCACTTTTTCTTTAACACCTTGTTTACAATGCATTAAATCGATCAAAGTAACTTTAGGACTTATATTGTTTTGAAATTGTTGAATGAAAGCATTTGCAATTTGTTCGAAAGAAGTAATAGAATAAGAAGGCAACGAGAAATACCATTGTAGGGCTTTGTCTCTTAATGTTCTAGTAAACAGTTTTACAAGCAACCTTTGGTCATAAGTGAAATCGGTACATATTGTTTGAAAAGTCTTAACATGTGTTAGAGGATCACCTTTACCATTATAAAGCTCCAAATGCGGGATTTCAACATGTTTAGGAGGGATAGCTCGAACAATGTCAAGAGAAAGTGGGCTCGCAACATCAAATGTGGGCACACTAAACTTAGATTGATTCATAGAGGCAATTTGTTGCTGTAAAGAAGAGACGGTTTGTGCAAGATTGTTAATGGTCACTTCAGTTGAAGAGTTCATATTAGATGTGTTAGATTGAGATGGAGGTGTTATGTTATTGAAAGAAGGTAAAGAGTAAGGTGGCGGGACACTATGATAGTTAGTCATAGGAGATGATTGGACATGAGGAACACTACAAGGAGGAATGGAATGGTTGAATGAATTGCCCCCTTGTGTCATGTTCATTTGTGGAGATGCAATAGGAACACTCATTGAAGGAATTAATGAAGAAGTTGGATTGAATGAAGGAATAGGGTTAATTGAAGAGGAAGGATTGCCCCCATGACTGGTAATCATAGGAGGAATGTCTTGTATAGAAGTAGCCATTATGTTTGATGTAAAGGTAAGTATGCTAGCAATAGGAGTTGTCAAAGGAATAGAATGATTGACTTGAGTGGGAGGTTGTGTATAACCTAAAGATTCGGCACAACTCTTTATAGGCATCACATTTGAATCCACAATGTGTACAATACCACGCAAAATATCAATTCCATTCTTATCACTTTGAAGCATATGTTTTAGACCCTCAATTAAAGGAAGAGCTTGACTATCGGGGTATTCTTGAGACATCCATTGTCGAAAATTATCAAATTGGTTATCCAATTTCACAAGTTGTTCTACAGAAACCTCATGGAGAGCTTCTTCATCATTAGGAGGATTAGAGGAATTACCCATGTCCTCGTTAAAAAGACTACTCAAATTAGGTTCCATCTCCTCAGTAGTTAAACCTCAGAAAGACTTAATTCTACGACTTCATCTAACGGGAATAGTGTAAGTAGGGCTTATTGTTGTAAAACTCATGCACTAGAGAGAGAGAGAAAATTTTGAATTTTAGAGGTAGCAATTTTCAGTGAAATCAGCCAATCTTCTGGATTTAAGCTATTAAATGCAATCACGACAGTCTCCCGAAATTTCAGAAAAAATGTCCGGGATCGTGGCGCTCGGAGTGCACACGGTCCTTGCAACTTTTTTCAAAATTTGCAGGGATGAAAGTTATGATGATTTTAAAGCTAATTTGAAAAAATTGAGTGATTTTACGATCTGTAGATAGGCAAATTAAAGTTGCAGTTTCAAAATTGAACACTACCAAGATTGTCGAAAAATGCAAAATTTGAATTTTGAAAAAGAGAGGGAAACTGAAATTTTGAATTTTATGATTTTAGAGGGAATGTCAAAAGCAATGCAAGTTTTGGATTTTAAAAATTGACTCAATTTCATGCAAAATTCAATTCTGAAAACGGAAATCAAAGTTGTTGTAATTAAGCACTTACTTTCAAAAATCACAAATTGCAAGAATTTTGAATAAAGCACTGAAATTTCGAATGAATGCAAACACACTTTTCAGATTTATGACAGTAAGAACACAATTTTGACACAAAATTTCAATTTCAATGATTTTTGAATTATTAGAAGCCCTAAACCAAGCAATCACAAGACCAACTTTGACTGTAATTTTGAAAGTGTTGGAATTGATAAAATCAACCAAAATTCTGGATTTTAGCAGAAAAATACAGTAAGATCTAGCTCTCGAAATTTTGGAAAAAATGTCGGGGATGATGGCGCTCTGAGTGCACATGGTCCTTGCAACTTTTTTCCAAATTTTCAGGGATGAAAGATATTGTGATTTTATTGCGGAATCCAAAGTTACAGCCGATTTGGAGATGTTTTGATTAGTGAAATTGTCGGACAAAGGTTGAATCAAGAGGGTTTCAAAAATTAGGGTTTTGACACTTAACCACTTAATTTTCAAAATTAAAGCACAGATATGAATTGATAATTTGTAATAGAAGGGCAGATCTGAAACAAGCATTAATAATTAAACATTTCGCAAGCTCAATTACTAAAAAGAAAATTTTAGGGTTTTTATGCAATCAACCTCTAAAATTTTGCAAAAGATCAAACATGGAAATGTAATCAAGGAAGCAAATTTTCAGATCTAACCATGAATAATCAGAAAGGATGTTCACGTCGGGTTCACCAAAATGTAAAGCGGAAAATCGATCGAACCCTAGTTGCTCTCCCCTCTTCCAACTCCAAGGAGAGAGAAGGGAGGTCACTAGGGTTGATGGTTTTCACTTAGGGAGACTTTACATTCAAAAGAGGGGTTGAAACCCACAAGATCCAATCCCACACAATGCAAGATTGGATTCTAGATGAGTTTCAAGGGTTAAGACAGCAAGGCTACCCTCTTTTGTAAAGAATGTTGATAGAAGAATTAAGCTAGGACAGCATAGAAAGTGAGAAAGATTCGCTTATAAAATGAGATAGGGATATAGGATGAAGCTGCGGACCTGGAATTAGTAGTAAAATGTCGATACGGCACTATCCTGCAAATTTGAGCAAAAGTTGACGGGACGATGGCACCCGACGTGCACACGGTCCTCCGAAAAATCCGCGTAACGAAGGGGGATTTGTTCATCTCTGCACAAGGATTCCAGATCTTCAATTTCAGCCGCGTACCTGCAACCTACACACAGAAAAGTGAAGATGATTGGGGGGTTAGGGATTAGGGGTTTGCCTTTAGGTCAAACCCCAGTTTTGGAATTAACCAAGAAATGAGAAATGCTGTAAATGTAAATGACTGTAATGTAAAACAAGTACTAATACCTTGTTGTAAGGATGTTTGTATCCTTATGTGTGAAGGTATAGATGTTGTTGTATATTGTATGTTGTATGTTGTAGCATGTGATCTCCTTTTCAATGGTTGAATCCTTGTCTTGAATGCAACACTTAGCCTTGAATGGAGACTTAGAATGATCAATTGCTTGAAAGAATGCTTGAATGCTTGAGTGCTTGAATATCGTTTCCATGCTTTTTCCATCTTCCTGAATGAGAGAGGAAAATGTAGTTTATATACTTGCCAATTAAGGTTGATAGACTGATTTTCCCGACCTTAGGCCAACTAGGAAATGATATTTTCCATTTTGCAAACAAAAAGACCCGAAGTCCCATAGGAGACCGGGCCCAAAATAGGGCCAGGGACCAGGGCGCTGGGCGCCATGGTCCTGGGGGACCAGGGTATTGGATGCCCTGGTCCTGAAGGACCAGGGTGCTGGGCGCTCTGGTCCCACCTCCTGAGACAATAGGGTGCAAGGAGGATCAGGCCAGGGTTCTTGAAAAATGCAATTTTTGGTGTCGTGGACATATTTATATTTACATTAAATTTAGAAAAGATATCTTTTATGATAAAAAACTAAAAAATATATATTTAAATATAAATTAATTAGAAAAATAATGTTCATATAGAAAAAGAAAATGTGGGAAAATAAATATATTATTAAGTTTCTTCAAAGAAAAAAAAATACAAACAAAAGTAATTATCTTTATTCTAATTCATCTTATTGTTTTTATTTTAATGATTTTTATTTTTGATAGGTAATAGGTAGAAGCCGCAATATTTTGAATTATTATTATTATTATGTTTGATTAGATTGACCCAAGACCTTCCCCATCCCATGGAAGGCCAAGAGTCATAGCTTAGAATTCCATTTTAGATGTCCTTATTGGGAATTGAACTTGGGTCTCCACAGTGAGAACTTAGAGTTTTAACTAGTTAAGCTCAACCATTTGGACTTTTTTTATCTTAATGATTAATTTTTATTAAGTGTAAAATTTATTTTAGTTATTTATGTCTTTTTAGGAAATTACAAATAATAATTAAAAACTATTAAAATTAATTTAATTTATAATTATTTGTCTTATCAAAATGTTAGTTGTTGTAGAATAATTATATTTAGAATTATAATATTTCTTAATTCAATATTTTCTTTGATGAGAATATTTTTAATGTTACCTTCTTTTATCAGATATTCTATTTTTAAATTTATTTTAATTCTTCTACTTCTTTTTTTTTTCAAGATTATTATTTATTAAGTTAAAATTTCATTTTAATTATCTACACAACATGCACGATTACACAAGTGAAAGACTTACACAAGATATCCTTAAGGGTTACCAATGAAGAATTAACTTCATAAGATAAATTACACAATTACCATTAAACCACATATCCATCATTAACTCAATGATCACAAGAAGCCATAAGCAAATAATAGATTACACCATTGAAAGATTGAAAGGATACATTATAATTCCACTTCAATATGCATGTACACATATCATAAAGGAAACTGATAAAAACATCCCAACATATGATTACATTGCTCTTCCAATACATAGCTTCTCAATATACATATAAAGATACATCATAACCAAATACAAGGTTACATAAGATCAATATTACAATGACCACATAGGTCTTCAAATAACAATAATCTCCAAACATGAGATGAATCATGAGCCACAAACCACAGGAACACCTAGGAAGCCAATCCTCACATGCAGGAATTCAAACATCCGATGGGAAGTGGTACTACCACCCGACCATGTAATTCCCAAAATGGAATCACCCCACCGTGCTAGGAGATAGCTCAGGACCCTCAAACAAGCATAAGCATGACATGGTTGACAAAATAATATGAATCCATGACATCATAATATGACTCCACAAAAATCAGGTGACTAAACATCACAAACACACAAGTGAACCAAATGAGAAAGTGTCATCGCATAGCTTGATGGTTACCTTGGTAGGCTCTCCTAACAACCAGCTCTCTGTCCTACTAACCTCTCCCGAACCTCTGACTCCAACTAAGTCTCATCCGGACCCTTCCAACCTTTCGTGAAGACAAGGTGGTCGGTTTGCCATTTCAGGCCTTCTCGCAACATTATGAGCCCTGTACGAGCACTACCCACCTAACCAATTAATTAGATTATCACTTATTATTTGACTTTCACAAGAGTAACCTGCTCGAAATCCACTCTCTCAAAGGACACAAAATTAACAAGGTTACTCCCTAAGGACCCTATGGCGAAGCAGACAACCATTACACCACTTTCAGAAACAAGTGGTCAAACAAGGACATTCTGACTCTTGGCTAACCATAAGGCAAAGACACTACATAGTTACAACAATGAAGCCAACATATATCACTTGGTAAAAGGTACCAAATACGCCACCATAGAACGATTGAACCACATACCAGAATTAACACATTATACACTTGCGAGGATAGCTAATTCTCTAAGTCTACACTGAGACACTCTTTGAGGAAATTAGCATCATAAACACTTGCAACATCATTGATTAAAAATTAAATAAAACACTCTTTTCTAGCAGTCACATCTAATCAATTTCCAAATCAATATTCCATCAGGAATGAAATCCACATTAAACATTCAACTAGATTAAACAGGAATTCCAAACAGGCATTTAATCCATTTCTAGAATATATCCAAATTAACCAATTTGAATTCCTAATTCCATGCCTTGATTTCCATAGATAAATTTATTAACCACATAGTAACCATCATATGAAAATCACTATTTATTTTTATTCAACACAAAATTCATTCTAAAATATATTTCGTTTAACACCAAAAACCACTCTAAATATATATTTTATTTATTAAAAATTAAGTTTATAGCACTAACTGGTTTGAATTGGTAAAGGGACATGGTTACACGGGGATCAAAACCAACCCACAATAGTACCACTGTCGGGGGCTGTAGGCACTACCTGTCGGTAGTACTGCTACCGACTAGTAGCAAGAACTACTGACTAGTAGCATTGCTGCCGACCGGTAGCAGGCTCTACCGTCTGGTAGCACTACTACCAACTGGTAACAGTGACTATCGACTGGTAGCACTACTATCGTGTAGCAATACTACCAACCGGTAGTACTGCTACCGCATACCAGTACTGCTACCTACGAGCAGTAGAGACTACTGACCTGATTGGTGGGACTAGCCCAGCATGGGGTGAGGTAAGGTCAACAAACAAAAATAAATAAAATACATGCCTCCAAGGCATTAAAATCAACACTCCACCCAATTGTTTAAGCAAGAAAATGATTCATTTCCAGAACATTTCATGGGCACACACATACATAGTGCCAAATCCAATTTTCAAACGGAAATTTACCAAATAAGGCAATTAGTGAAATAAAATCCTACGAAAACACTAAATCTTGGACAACAAGATACTAGAAAGCACACAACAAGCTAAGTCTACTTCATTCTTTCCAAATAGAAGAGGTATAACTAGAAATTGATTTTCAAGAATAGACACACAATAGATAGAGAAATAAACCATTTCTTTCTTAAAGGCAACAATATGATATAGATTTCACAAAACCAACAATACTAAACACTCTTTCTTCCATTCCAATCATTCTACAAGCATCTACATGAAGGTGTGCATAATTTCCACACACAGGAAGAAAATTGAAAATTTCAAATTTAAAATGAAAACAAGAAGGGATTATCCAACCTTGAAGCCAACTAGTGACCAAAAAGATGAAGAATTTCTAGTCTTGCAAACTAGGTCGAATTTCCAGTTCCTCTAGGAAGTTTTTCATAATTTCTCTCCAAAATTCCCCTCTTCCTTCTTCCCGTGAATCTTAGAAATAGCATGAAAATTATCTTTTAACCTAAACTTTCTAGGTTAAAAGTTTCCCAACCAATCAAATTTAAATATTTAAAAAGTAAAAACAATCATATTTACTCCTTTTTCAAAAATAATTATTTTCTAATAATTAAAATGAAAAAGTCCAATGAATAGCAATATGGAAATCCAGCACTAGAGCGTACATTATTGAGGATGTTGAAATAAATCTGGATCTTGCCCATATGATTTCAAATATATTCATTTTTACATCCACAAATAACAAGTTTGTGTTAGTATTCATGAGTAAATTATATAAAAAAAGAAGAAAAATGCAAAGTTGCAGAGAAAGGAGAAAATTAGTGCCAAATGCATCGAAGGAAAAGGGGCAAAGGCAGGTGTATGCCACGCGGCCACAAAGCATTACAATATTTAGTCCTGCACAAAAGCCCTGTCACGCCAAAGGGCTTGCAGATGACAGGTTGAATCTTAACGCCCGTTGGGAAAAGACATTTCAACAAAATGGGCTAGGTTCTGGGGGAAAAAATTCATTCGGCAGCACGACCTTGCCTCTCTCCGATGGAATTTGGCAGACTTTTCAATACAAAAAGGAAAGAAAGAATATCAGAAAAGCTCGAACAGTTGTCCACAACCCCCGTCATGCATTTCCTCCACTGACTGGCTTGAATCAGATTCCATTAGGAAGAATTAGGGTTTGGAGCCCTAAGGCGGGAGATATATTCAGTTCCCAAACAGAGGCGAATGGTAAAAAATGTAGTATCCATAGCGATATGTTGAAAACCATATGGGACCAATATGAGCAGAATGGAGTATATGTCAAATGGACAGGGAAGGGCATTGAGTTTGAGCAAATCATTGACTGGTGGAATAAACAATACCCAGATCAGGTAAGTATCACTAGGTTAGAAAATGAATTTTTCTTCATCTTAGGAAATAATAATAAGATTAGAGATGATATACTGTTTGGTAATTTGAAATTATGCTATGGTTATGGTTTCATTTGTTGTGCATGGCATCCGCATTTTGATCCTTGGACATACAAACCTGGTGATTGTTTAAAATGGTTTGACCTAGGGTATATCCCCATAGAATTTATAATCCCTAAAATCTTGGAAATAATAGGCAACCAATATGGGGATTTTTATGGGTGCGAGGGTTTAAAAAGAAAGGACCTAACTAGTCATGTGAAAATTCTTATCAGAACAGCCTTGGATATAAGAAATATCGAACCACTGAACATTAACACAGAGAAAGGATTCTGTAATATTTAACCCAAGCTTTATACCGGGGCTTTAGACTGTACAGACATATGGCTCAAAAGAAGGTCAGATATGAACGTTCTAAGTAACATGAACCCTAGCAATAGGCCCAAATCAGAGAACAACATCATCCAACCTGAGGAAAAGATACCGGCTTCTCAAAATCAATAGCATTCAACACGGCTAAATGATAAGGAAAATGTCGTCAAGGAAATAGAGAACCTTAAAGAATTAATTAAAGATACAGAGCTGCTCAAAGCGGAAGCAGAATTAGCTTTAGGCAATATAGTCACCACACAAGATGAAGAAGTTACATCAGGTCTGAGGTCACCTAAGGTAGATTTAATCCAGAACCCTTCTTATGAAGAGGAGATGGGCATTGAACCTCTTTTAAATGCAGCTATGGAAGTTTTCGATAATAATATTGTGTAAGATATTACACCAAAAGAGGAAGAGGAATGCTACTTCTTATTCAAGGAACTAATGTCATCTATGGAGGATGAAGACATTAGAGAAGTTAGGAGAGAACTTGGTTACCCTGAAATCAATAATCATAGGGTGGACCCACTAAGCTCTCCTATACTAGTCAGGACTAGTTCTGGAATAGAAACTCAGGATGTACTAGGGATTAAGAATTTCTATTCAGGGAAAACTCAACCTGATTATGCCAAGCTTGTCAAATCTCAAGGAAGGAAATCCCTAGGAGAGTTAAGATCCCAGGTGGGGAATGCAAAGGATCAAGGCAAACTAACTGCCTTTTTTGAAAATGGGAAGGGGAAGAGCCTTCCTGTGACACAATGAAAGTCATAAGTTGGAATGTTAGGGGCATGAATGCCCCTAACAAACAACACTTGGTTAGATGCTTCATATCTAACAATTATAGTGAATTCATCCTTCTCCAAGAAACTAAGCTAGCTTCAAGTGAGATTGAGGCCTTTAAAAAAAAAAAAGGTATATTAGAATCTGTATTCGTGGAATCTACAGGTGCAGCAGGGGGTTTGGGAATCATTTGGAATCCGAGGAAAGTTTCATTCCTTCCAATGGTTGGGAACATACATTAGCTTGGGGGGGAGGTTATTAGACACAATAGCAATCTTTCCTTCTACCTTATTAATGTGTATGGGCCAATTCATGATAGAGACAAACGAAGGGTCTGGTCTGAGATTAGTAATTGGCTGAATAGGGATCTGAATAAGAATTATATTATAGGGGGTGACTTTAATGCAATTTTGGACTTATCGGAAAAGAATGGAGGTCTACGAAGAGAGTCTCAATCTCTCAAAGACTTCTGAAATTGGGTAAATCAGGATAGCTTAGTAGACATTAATACCAATAATGGGTTCTTTACCTGGAATAATAGAAGAAATGGATTTACCCAAATTGTAGAAAGACTAGACAGATTTTTATTCAAAGGTGTGTTGACAGCCTTTCCATTCAATTTATCTGCATCCCTATTACCATCCTCGGGATCATATCACTTTTCGATACTCCTTCACATAGAGGAGGTGGCAACACCCATCCGCTACCCATTTAAATTTGAGAGAATGTGGCTTCAAAATCCTAGATTCTTTGAGCTTGTTGAAAAATGGTGGGGAGAAGAAAATTTTCAAGGATCCAAAATGTTCTACCTAATAAGCAAGATGAAATATGTTAAGAATATGCTACTTAAATGGAATAGGGAAGAATTCGGTAACATATTTCTGGCTAAAAAATCCATAGAAAAGGAACTAATGGACCTAAACGAAAAGGTGTTTAAGGAGGGGATGAATCAGGACTACTATCTCAAAGAGAAAGAACTTCTTGGGAAATATGAAGATATCCTTTCCAAAGAAGAAATATTCTGGAAGCAAAAATCTAGAGCGAATTGGTTACAATATGGAGATAGAAACACCAAGTTTTTTCATAATTGTACTAAAGTGCGAAGAGCAGCTAATACCATAACCAGAATTATGGACACCAATGGTAATCTACTGGAAGATCCTACGAGCATTACTGCAGAGACGATCTGATACTTCAAAGGGACCTTCAATTCGGAGCATTCTGACTTGGACAACACAGTCCAAATAATCAGGAACATCCCCAAAGTGATTACCAAAAGACAAAATAGTATTCTAAATAGGAAATTCATAGAGATAGAAATAAAATCAGCTCTTGACCAATTTAATCCAGATAAAGCTCCTAGTCCAGACTGTTTTCCAGCTTATTTCTTTCAAAAATGTTGGCACTTCGTAGGAAGGGATGTGGTGGAAGCATTAGAAGCAGTAAGAAACTCAGACAATATTCTTAAAGAAATTAATAATACATTTATTACATTAATTCCAAAGAATACCGAGGCTAGGAGCCTAGATGATTATAGACCGATTTCTCTTTGTAATACTATCTATAAATTGCTTACCAAGGCTCTTGCCAATAGGTTAAAATATGTGCTTCCAAGTATCATATCAGAGGAACAGACAGGGTTTGTACCAGGCAAATCTATATTTGATGGTATAATAATTGCACAAGAAGCCATACATTCATTACAAAAAAATGGTAAAGAGGCGATGATGATCAAACTAGACATTAGGAAAGCATACGATCAGGTAGATTGGAGGTTCCTTTGTAAATGCCTCGAAGCCTTTGGATTTTCAAAACAGTGGGTGAATTTAATATACTCATGTATATCCTCACCAAAATTCTCTATCCTAATAAATGGACCTCCAGAAGGTTTTTTTGGAATATCCAGGGGTATCAGACAAGGAGACCTGCTATCACCTTTTCTATTTATTATAATGGCGGAGGCCCTTGGAAGGACCATAACCAAGGCCAAATTAGAACATCACTTAGAAGGGATCAAGATCACTCAGAATACGAAAGCCCTCACGCACCAACAATTTGCGGATGATACTATGCTCCTGGGTAGTGCTAATAGAATGGAAGCTATGACATTTAAGAGCATACTCAACCAATATGCATCAGCCTCTGGGCAGAAAGTTAATCATGGGAAGTCTGAGATTTTTTTCTTTAATACCAATTATAGGATAGAAACTAAGATAAGAAGAATATTTGAATTCCCAGTAGGGAAACTCCCTTGCAAATACCTAGGGATTAACTTAGATAAAGGTAAAGACAAAAAAGATTTATGGAAAAACATCACTGAAAAAATGAAACGAAAGCTGGATTCTTGGAAGAATAAGTGGTTATCTTCTGCAGGAAGGCTGACGTTGATCAAATCTTGTTTGTTAGCTATACCAATATATCAGATGTCATGTATGCAACTCCCTAAAAGTGCCCAGGTTGACATGATTAGAATCATGAGAAATTTTTTCTGGGAAACAACTTTAGAAAAGAAGAAATTCGCCATGGTTGCATGGGACAAAGTCAGTCAGCCAAAGAACAAAGGGGGGGTGGGTATTAAGGATTTGGAAGCCCAAAATATGGCACTTGCAGCAAAATTGGTGTGGAAATTGTTCTCCAAGCTCAATCTTAAATGGGTAAAAATCATTAAAGCTAAATACCTGGAAAATTTTGACTCGGACTGTTTTTTCCATACAGAAAACCTCCCAAAAGGGTCGAAAGTTTGGGACTTCCTAGTTAAGTGCAGGGGCCTAATTAGGGATTGGCTAACTTGGGATATAGCGGATGGTAACAAAGCTCTCTTCTGGGATGATTCGTGGGGAGGGCATGCGATTCTAAGCAAATCAGGAATAAGTGAGGAAGGTATCAATTTATGCAAAGTCCAGAGGGGGATGCATGTAAGGGATTATGTATCCTTTAACCACAATGATCCATCATTAGGATGGAAATGGAAGTCCCTGGAAGATTTGAACTTAACTATTAGAGATAAGGAGATTCTAAGAAATACATTAAGAGAAAGACAAATAGTCTTCTGTAGCGGGGAGGATAGGTTGATATGGGCTGGTAGTTCTTCAGGATTATACAGGGTTAAAGAAGGATATGACATTTTAAAGGGTAGACAAATAAACACAAATTCCAATTCTAACCTGTGTTGGAATAATCGGGGGCTGCCTAAGGCTGGATTATTTTTATGGGCCATATCTCAGAAAAGAATCTTAACATCAGATTGGTTCAAAAAACTTGGCTATTCAGGGCCATCCAGATGTCTGTTATGTGAAGCAGAGGAAGAGAATACAAATCACCTTCTTCTTAATTGTTCATACAGCCAGAGGTGCTGGGATTGGCTTTGTAAGAGTCTTGATTGGCAGATGCCAAGGCCTAATGATATAAAGGATTGGATTGCCAGTTGGCAAACCCCTTCGAACCTAAGTGTTTATGCTATGATTTGGAAAATAGCACCTGCCATTATAATCTGGGAAATATGGAAGGAAAGAAACAGAAGAATTTTTAAGGATAAGCAGATGACTGTAGAGTCCCTTATTAATAAGATTGAAGCTTGTATAGTAGAGTTAACTAACAATAGATTAGAGGCTTTGCAGTTAAGGAGCATTAACTTATCTAGGGGTGACGAGTTAATCAGAATGAAATGAAATGGGCTCAAAATCCCACCGTATATTGGTCCCGGGGGGAAACAAACGTCATCCCTTAGGGAGGAAGTTAAATGGTTACCACCAAGATTTGGGTGGTGCAAACTGAATTTTGATGGTGCCTCTAGAGGCAACCCGGGTAGAGCAGGAATAGGTTGTGTCATACATCAGGATAACGACAATATTTTGGCTAGCCTGAATAAACCTATTGGGATAACTACTAACAATATGGCTGAAAGTCAAGCTCTATATGAAGGGCTTATCCTAGCCAGGACACTGAAAATTAAGAAGTTGGAAATCGAAGGCGATTCAGCACTGATTATGCACTAATTGGAAATTGAATGTAGAGATTGGTAGGATTTTGGACATAATCAAACATTTCGAAGAGGTGTCTATTAAACATATTTATAGAGAAGGAAATAATGTGGCAGATAAGCTGGCAAACGTTGGGGTTGATGGGAACTCATCTATAAACATAGCAGGGGATACTTAGGATATTAATGCGAAGATAGAGGGGCAGACATATATTTATAATTATGTGTATATATATATAGATATAAAGATATATATATATATATATATATAAATATATCTTAATATAGTGAGGTATATCCATAGAATTGCAGATATATCTATGCATATATTCCTGTATATTAGGATATGTATATATATATATATATATATACATTTATAACAGTATATTGCTTACTATCTTTCCTGGTTTAGTCCTTTTGTATATAGATAAATATATAAAGATACATATATATATATATATATACAAATATATATTTATATATCTATATATATATATATTTATATAAATATAGATAGAGATATATCTCTCTATAAATATATAGATATAGGTATAATAATTAGCATTCTACATCAATATCCATGGTATGCCTATATAATATATATATATATATAGATACATATATATATATATTTATATATAAATATATATATATATACATATAGATATATATAGATATATATACTTATATATTCTGTCATTGATTTATATATAAATATACCGAAATTCCTTATATAGCTGTATATATATATATATACCCATCATTGGCTGGCTGTCTCATAAATATATCACATTAAGCACATCCTTTAAATTGCGGGACAATTTCAGGTCATGATTACCAATATCATGATATCCTTCCAAACAATCATAGCTTGCGAAGAGATATTAGGGAATATTTGCGGATGTATAACAGGTGGATTGGCCTCACTCGGAGGTACGTACGAAAACACAGATAGTTAAGAAGAGGACATGGTAATAATAAGGTATGGTACAGTTGAAGAAAATTTCAAATGTAAATGGCACTTGCGAATGTCCTTGCAATCTTGTATTAGATTTCACATGAGACTTAGTAAAGCCTGAAGTTGGCCTAACAATGATGACTCAGTAAAGATAAATTAACCTGAAGCTTTGGCTAGTTGACATTTCATCTGGTTGGAAGGGTTGGAAAGTATGGATTCTAGCATTAGGTTGATGAGCACTAAGAGGCTAATGGCTTTTGTCAGGGAAATCACTAAGAAGCGGCTTAAGGAGATTATACAATTTCCTCATGAGCTGGTAATTCATACAGTTCAGAAGATCTTAGGCAGAGAATTTATCTTCAATGAAGATAGAACTAGGGCAAATACTGATATTGCCACAATGTTTGTGGCTGTGGTACTCCATTTCGAAAGGAATAAGGAATGAGTTGAAGCCCTGTGTAGAAATGTGTTTATACCGGCAATATTAGTTGAACTCAATAGGGTTCTAATGAACATTGACAATGAACTGATGATACCTAGACCAAGGCACTATGATGTTTTGATTGAAAATTCTCTTCCTATTCCCAGAGTCCCGATCCTGGTGGTGGAAGATAATGAAAATTTCGAAGCCAAAAAGGAAGAAATCGGTAGGAATGTAGATTTGTTTTCGTTGTTGCAGGTTAAACCACCACACGAAGAGGATTGGTTCAAGGATTTTCTTCAGAAAGAAGGCATTAGTATCAATGCCGAACATAGTCCACCTAGTCCTTTGGGTTAAGTTATAGACTAGTATAGTATTTATACATAGTTACAGGGTTATAACTAAAAACAATTAATACTTGTTTATATGGGGTATGGTATTCTTAGTAAAGGAAGGAAATGACTATTCTGTTCGCTCCTTCCAATTTTGATAGGATTTACAGTTCCGTTAATCAGACTTAGCATAAGTATGGGCCCTGTTTGCTTTGACTTTTTGTAAAATTTTGTGACCCATAGATTATATGTGGATAGATATATAAGAAGACATATTACTTCTAACATGGTATGCTCTATCAATGATTTTGATGTGGATTGCGGGTATATTAGGTAAAAGAAGTGGAAATGGCTTAGGCATATAAATGTATGCAGATATATAGAAGGATGAATATATGTATATGCATAGGTAATTGCTCATTTGTCATTCTATCTTTTCATATACATATGTAGATGTATATGCAGATATTTATGGCAAGTTTGACATAGATGAATGTATAAATGCATATACATATATATATGCGTGATGTCTTTATCTAAAGTATGGCATTAAGAAATTGGCTATGGCAGAATATGCATACAAAGATAAATATGTGGGATAGAAAGGCATATAAATGTAAGCAAGATGTATACTTGTATATACATAGGTAATTGCTCTATGGTCATTTCGGTGTTATCATATATATATTTAGATGCATATGCAGAAATATATGACAGGTTATATATATGTATGTATAAATGCATATGCATATACATATATATATGCTTGATGTTCTATCTAAATTGGATATGGTAGAATATGCATAAACAGATATATATGTTTCAGTTCTTATCTATATGTATGGCAATAATGAATTTGGTAGCACTACTACCATGTAGCAATACTACCAACCGGTAGTATTGCTACCACATAGCAGTACTACTACCTGCAAGCAGTAGAGAATACCGACCTGATTGGTGGGACTAGCCCAACACGGGGTGAGGTAAGGTCAAAAAACAAAAATAAATAAAATACATGCCTCCAAGGCATTAAAATCAACACTCCACCCAATTGTTTAAGCAAGAAAATGATTCATTTCTAGAACATTTCACGGGCACACACATACACAGTGCCAAATCTAATTTTCAAACGGAAATTTACCAAATAAGGCAATTAGTGAAATAAAATCCTACGAAAACACTAAATCTTGGACAACAAGATACTAGAAAGCACACAACAAGCTAAGTCTACTTCATTCTTTCCAAATAGAAGAGGTATAACCAGAAATTGATTTTCAAGAATAGACACACAACAGATAGAGAAATAAACCATTTCTTTCTTAAAGGCAACCATATGATATACATTTCACAAAACCAACAATATTAAACACTCTTTCTTCCATTCCAATCATTCTACAAGCATCTACATGAAGGTGTGCATAATTTCCACACGCAGGAAGAAAATTAAAAATTTCAAATTTAAAATGAAAACAAGAAGGGATTATCCAACCTTGAAGCCAACTAGTGACCAAAAAGATGAAGAATTTCTAGTCTTGCAAACTAGGTCGAATTTCCAGTTCCTCTAGGAAGTTTTTCATAATTTCTCTCCGAAATTCCCCTCTTCCTTCTTCCCGTGAATCTTAGAAATAGCATGAAAATTATCTTTTAACCTAAACTTTCTAGGTTAAAAGTTTCCCAACCAATCAAATTTAAATATTTAAAAAGTAAAAACAATCATATTTACTCCTTTTTCAAAAATAATTATTTTCTAATAATTAAAATCAAAAATTCCAATGAAAAATTAAAAAGGAAAGTTTTTATTAATTTCTATCTCTAAAATACTTTCTTTCAACATAATCATTTCACATTTAAATGGCTAGGCAATTATTTATTTCCTTCCAAAATATATCAATGCACATTACAAACTAAATAAGCCATTTAACCATTTAATCTAGCAAAGCATTTATTTAATTAAATCAATAATCAACTAATTATTCCCACAAAAGATAACATCATCCATTTAAATAATGAAAATATGTAAAACCAATAATGATCAAATGACAACTCTCAAATAACAAAACCAAGGCACCATGACTTGCATAACAGCTAGACAAGAAAGACAACCAACTAACAACACTCACATGAGTGTGACTGCAAGTCAAACTAGGGTACAACAACTATCTCCTCCACTCCCATCGGATATATATAAAAGGCATGTTTAGACCTATGAAACCAAGTGGAGTCAATACCTCGTACCTACCCGGTACTAGTACCTAAAATGTCCTACACCAAAGAACCACATGTGCATATAGACCAATATATATATATATATATATATATATATATATATATAGAGAGAGAGAGAGAGAGAGAGAGAGATAGAATGCACACCAATGAAGGAGAATTGTGACGTTCCCTATCTCACTAGAGTGAGTGAAGGAAAATCATCCCCTCGCATCCCAATACACTTGCAAGCACATTACATATATATAATGCATTGCAATGTAAGGTAAAAGTGTCAGTCTATGATAATGATCCATTAAATAGCATTAATCCTAAGCACTGAAATACTGCATAAAAGCATACACAATACATCAGGATAAACATGAAATACCATTGCATATAATCTGAATCAATATATAAAATGTTCCACTGAACAATCACTGAAGTAAATCAAAATATACAAAAAGAGGTTGATCAAGGAGGGGTACTACACCCCCCCCTCTCTCTCTCCCCCCTAGACCTCCCACTCTCTACCGTACCCTCCCCTCCATTTCTCCCCATCTCTCTATCCCTCATTCACTCCATATCCCCTATCTATCTCTTTATCTCCATCCATCTCTCTTTCTGTTCATGTATATCTCTACATCTCTCCATTTCTCTTCTAATATATTTGCATCTCTCCCTCTATCTCACCCTCTTTCCATATCTATTTGTCTATCACTAGATCTATTTGTTTGTTAATCTCATTATCACTCCCCCTCTCCCCCTCTCCCTATATGTCCTTAGATATCTATCTCTCACTCTATCTCACCATCTATTTATATGTATCTCTCCCTCTTCATTTACAGATCTCTCCCTATCTCTTCCTCTATATCCCCATATCTTTTATCTTTCTATCTCCCTCTACCTCTCTCTATCTCTATATCTATTTTCCCTCTTCCTCTCTCACTCTATGTTCAACTCTACTTATATCTTCCTCTCTCCCCTATATCTCTAAACATGCCTCCTTTTATTAATCTCTCTCTCTCTCTCTCTCTCTCTCTAGACCTCTATTTATCTATATCACTTTCCCTCTATATATCTATATATCCCTCTAACTCTATCTAGTTTTCTTTATCTCTCTCTACCACGATATCTCTCCCTCTCTTTATATATCACTTGCTATATCTATATTTTTATCTTTCCCTTTCTCTCTTTTTATTTTTCTTTTCTATTTTTATCTATTCCTCTTCCCTCTCTCTTTTATATCTCCATGTCTCTCTCTTCCTCTCCATGTTCCTCTCCTTATTCCCCATTTTTGTCTCTAACTCTATTTATATCTCTATCTTCTTCTCTATCTCTATCTCAATCTCTTTACCCATCTCTCTCTTGCTCTCACAATATTTTGTTGGTAATGAAACTTGATTTTCTTCTCAATTTAAAGGTTTTGTTTCAATTATGATTGGATCATTGTAAGTGGATGCATAGTTAATCTAAAGCTATCACTTCTCTAATGAGAACTTTGTAGCGAAATCATCATTATGATGTAACAAGTGACCTCATATATTTCCCAATTATATGCAAAAAAAATAGACCAATGTTTTTCCTAATTCACCTAACACACCTCTTTTGGCATACCCATTGCACACTAAGGTGCAATTTCTAGTTTTACACTATGTGACTTGTAGAAGGAAATTCTATAATCTTACCCCCTCTTTCACTTGTGAGATTTGTGATCTTGGCTACAATCTTTCTTATCTACTTTTATGTTACAACTCAACTTTGAACCCTTACTTCCATAATCCTCTTCACATATTAGTTGGTCTACTTTGGATGAAAGGAATCCCTACTTCTAGGATGTTCCATCATATTTACGATCATACCTAACATATTAACATCTCCTATCTTAGATTCATTAATATAAACTTCAAACTCTATCTTGGTCCATCTTATTTCTTAACATCTATATTGCTAGGCTCATACATTCTTAGTTAATGCATGGACATAATTTATCTAAGCAATGAATTTGTTTTATGCTATGTGATACTATTTGAAGACATTTATTAAAATCATTGTGATAATGAACAAAAATTAGATTGTAATGATCTTAGAAAAATCAAAGTGACAAATTTGTATCTAATGTAAAAAATATACACCTTAGTGAATTCCATGATATTTGTACAACCCAATTAAGGTACTTATTAATCATAAGTTTCTCTTTTATGACATAGTAGAACTCGAGAAAGTTTAAATTTAGAGTAGCACATAAATAGTTATGTATTTATTTTTATTTACTCTTCAAATAAATTGAGACAATACATTTATGGGACTAGGACCTTCCTTATTTTCTCTTGTACAATTATCTTTAAATCTATGATTAGGAGTTATTTTAAGAAGAAAAAAAAAAGCGCACTGAACTTAGATTTTCCAACATTACCCCCTTAGTGTGAAGATAGTGAAAAATCACACTTTCCACTATCATAAACCCAACTCTTATGGTTAATGAAATCAATTCAAACAAAATGTAGCTCTCATCAACCTTTCATCTTTTTCACATAGACTTACCCCAAACCTAGACACAAATGGGAACACAATCATTTTTCACCTCATGCAGTTTTCTAGATTACCACTAACCTTTTCAACATCCATGAACTAAATTACACTAGTGTTTTTGTTTACTACAAGGTTATGTGATAAAATGAAAAATGTGAGAATATAAATGGCTATTTATTTTTATTATTTCCACTTGATCTCTCACTAAAATGAACAATTCCATTGATAATAGATATACAATATTTATGTCATATTCAATCCATGATGTGAAATATTGAGTTATTAATAATATAGAATGTAGAAACACACACCACAATAGAAAATAAAACATCACCAAAGTTGATAATTGGCTTTGTCATTGGTAATTGAGGAGATGACACTGAGTATGTGAAATATTTAAAACACAAATTATTCATAGTTATGAGAAGGTAGGTCATCACCATTGGCATAGCCTTCTCAATGTATTTCTTCTACCAAGAAAGAATGTTGATCTAGTTTTTCATCTAGTAGACCTTGTTCCCTCTTCTTCAAGTGAAAGTCCTACTACATTATAATAGAAGAATTTTATTTTTCATTTTGATGGGAATAACTTGAATTTGGGCTTCCTTTTCTTGAATGTGAGCTTGCTTTGTTGTCTACATAGAAGACTTGTTTCAAATTTAGAGTTTTCATTGTAGTCAAGCAAATTAGAGAATACTCCAAGACTAATATGTACATTGCATAGTTGTAAAATACACTAGACAGCAAATTAGAGAATTTTATGCATGTAGAAAGCAATAAAAATGAAATCTGTTAAAAACCTTATGGTTAACTTGACAGCTATTTAGTGTGGAGTTTAATCATTTAAAAAAAGTAGTAATTCTATAAATGTACAATTTAATGATTTAAAAAACTAATAGTTTAACTTCTAGCTCAACCTCACAATAAGATAAAAAAAACTATTATGGACTAGATGAATATAAAGAAAATTATGTTGAAGGATATCTCTAATGCAAATCAATTATTTTAGAATTGTATGTTTTTACCAACAAAGAAGTACAACCTTCCTAACTCTCTCTTGTACAATTATCTTTAAATCTATAATTTGGAGTTGTTTTAAGAAAAAACAAAAAGTACAAATAAAAAAGCACTAAACTTAGATTCTCCAACATTAACCCCTTAGTATGAGTGATTTTTTTAGTGGCTAATATTAGCCAATTGGCTATTTTTAAAAATTTGGATATCAAAATTTGGCTAATAATTCAAGTTTTAAGGTGACCTTAATCGCCACATTTTTATTAAATTTTATTTTTCTCTTATTTAAATCATCAAAGAATTTATTTTATTAATCTTTTTAGCTCAAAGATTCACCAAAATATTCGATACATGATTGGATCAAATTCACCAAAAATTAATAATTTATTGTAAAAAATTAAATTAATTCGCCAATAATACATCATAATTATTAGTTACTTTAGGGTTTTATTAGCAATCTTTAGTTGCCACCATTGATTTAAAATATAATCTAATGACCATCATTGCATTCCATGAGGTAAATTGTACCTACAAGCTATAATGCACTCAATTGTTGACCTCAATGGAAGTTAATGGTATAAAAACAATTCCAGGCCCATGCGTATTACAAATTTAAGTACATTTTATCTAACAAAATACAAAGAAGAGTATTAGATTAATTTAAATTAATCGTAGTAACTAAATAAGGTAATGTCTACCCTTTAAACTCATTAATATTTTCCACCTTAGACCTCTACTTTTCTATGATAATTTAATTTTTTTAGTGAAATTATTCACAATAGTAATTAATCCATACGTATTATTTTTTAAGATTTGCCAAGATTTTCTACCAAAAAATTTGATGTAAAAAATTCCCCAATACAAATTATTATTTTTATCCAAAATAAATAAATATTCGCGAAGATTTTATATCTTTTTTTGAGGGGGGTTTCTTAAAGTTATCACTACTTTCCACTATCATAAACCCAACTCTTATGGTTAATGAAATCTATTCAAACAAAATGTAGCTCTCATCAACCTTTCATTTTTTTTCACATAGATTTTTACCCCAAACCTAGACACAAATAGGAACACAATCATTTTTCAGCTCATGGAGTTTTGTAGATTACCACTAACCTTTTCAACATCCATGAACTACATTACACTAGTGTTTTTCTTTACTACCATATCTTACACTACAAAGTTATTGGAGAAAATGAAAAATGTAAGAATATCAATGGCTACTGCTTTTCATTATTTTGACTTGATCTGTAACTAAAATGAACAATTTCATTGATAATAGATATAGAATATTTATGTCATATTCAATCCATGATGTGAAATATTGAGTTATTAAAAATATAGAATGTAGAAACATACACCACAATAGAAAATAAAACATCACCGAAGTTGATAATTGGCTTTGTCATTGGTAATTGGTAGGTCATCACCAATTGGCATAGCCTTTTCAATGTATTTCTTCTATCAACAAAGAAGTACACATCAAGCTATCCATTTAGCATTATTTTTCTTATTCAAGCATGGACTGTAAAGGAAAAGCAAAAAAACAAAAAAAACTTCAAAAACAATATTAAAAAACAGCGCATGAACTGTTTTTAGAATCTGTTTCATACAAAGCCAGAATTAGAAAAAACAATCTACAGAGAAAACAATGCATGAACTGTTTTTGAAACAAACAGATCAACATGCCAATCATTGCTTAAAACAGAAAACTCAAGCAAAGGCTTATCATCTAATGTAATCTCCATCCCATAGTTTATCATTCTAATCAAATCTCACATGCACGGATCATAGTTTTATTTAATATTCTCAAGGCCATAATTGACAAGGAGACTGCAATGGGATATTTATAAGTTTGTGCATAAACGAAGGATACGGAGCCTCCGGCTTTTATGGGATGCCCATTGTTGACAAGGTAGTCGTTGTAGCTCTATCTCTACTGCAGTGCTGAACCATCCGCAGGTGACGTGTACTTGTGCTATCGAGCAGCCTGTGCTGCACAAATTCTGAATTTCTACACTGTATGATGGAACTCCGTTTCGCATGGGGGATTCGGGGCTCTGATTCACACTGTCATTCGTCAGATTGGATAGTGAATCTTCCATTGCTAACAACCCTGCAAATGCGTTATAATGTTAATATGCTTTCCTAGATACAACTGCTTTCTAATAATGTTAATATGAACTTGAAACTGCAAATTGATTCATAACTATCTTGTTGCTGCAAATCTTTTTCTTATTCAAATCTTAATTTTACATGAAGAGGACAAAGAAGGCGGAGGAACTCATTGTTGCTGCAAACGATTTGCAAGTACATAACACCTTGCTTTTATATGGAAAAAGCGGTCTGTCTATACCACTTTACACTTTAACATCATTATTTTCATTGTTAAAGTTGTGTCCTTTGCCAACTAATAACATAAAATTTATAGTAATTTATGTTATTCAATTTTGAACCTGCATTAGCTTCAACTTGATTGAGGAGGAGCTATTTTTTTGAAAGTAAAAGCAATATTATAAAGAAATTAAGATAAGATTTTCTTCATTATGAAAAAATCATAGAAACTTTCAATTATATTAAAATGTGGAAGGGTTCTAGAATATTTTTTTGATAAATATTATTATGGGAGTGGGAATTATATATATGTATCATTGTACAACATAACTATTAATGAACATTAGTGATACATATGATCCCTTATACTAGGTTTTATATTAAGGACCTGAAGATTCAAAGAAAAGGAGAATTTTCTAAGCATGTTAGCCGATTCATCCTACTATACACAAATAATAATGATAGCCATATATGCTAGATACGAACTATAAAAGAATATGAAAAAAGGGATAAGGACAGAGATATATGGATGAGATTATAAAAAGCATTGAGAAATGATAAAATAAGGATGATTATATATGGAAGACAAGGATAATTTAAGTTTATAAGTCATAAAAGTGTGCATTGGATGTTGTTTATGGGATACAAAAATTATAGGAGAACATACTAAAATCTAGAAAAAAAGATCATATTACTATTTACATGAATAAGTCTCATCATAAAGATCGATTATATGTAATCGTAAGATCTATACATGATAAGAAACATGCCTATAAAAAAAGGATATGCAATCACTATGACTAATTAAAGATCATATAAGCTATATACATGATATGATATATTTAAGAGGATGATAAGTTAGTTTAAGTAGAAAGGTGATCATAAAATGTATACAATGTTGTTGAAGAAAATGATCAAAGATCACACAATTTAAAGGAACATACACATAAGGTGATCAATGTGACATATGATAATTATATCATATAAAAAGGTGAAAAAATAAACCAAGAGATAAAACTTCCAATGCAAATTCTATGTACTAGAAAATATTGAATCTAAACAACATAGATAATATAACTAAAAATAATAAAGATAAGAAATAAATGCTTAACAATAAATAACAAGTGACACGTAGTGGCGAGTACTTGTTGTCGTAGTATTGTACTAAAAATATTTGTTTTAATTTTTAATCATTATAGTTTTGAATCATTGTTGATTTAAAATTATATTAGAATAATTATATTTCTATAATATTAACTACAACTCTTATTTTAATAAAACAACATCAATTAGTACTTGCACTTTGGTGTGCAATGGGTATGCTGAAGAGGTGTGGAAGGTCAATTGGGGAAAATTTGGTCCATTTTTTGGATATATTTATGTAGTTCATGAGGTCAATTTTAGGCCATGATGTTGTTTGTACAACCAAGGACTTAATTGAAGGGTGATAGCTTAAAATCTACTACGCATCCACTTACAAGGATTCAATCATGAATGAAATGAAACCTTTGAATTGAGAAGATAATCAAATTTTAGTAGAAACATGCTCATGTTATGTTTGCAATATGACGACCATGTGAGAGAGGAGATTAAAAGAGGAGGGGAAAAGAGATGGAGCAAGGGAGAGGGGGAGATAAAGATAGAAAGAGAGGAGATGGAGAGAAAGATATAAAAGAGGAAGAGATAGAGAGATATATAAAGGAAGAGGGAGAGTATATATATGGTGATATAGAGCTAGAGAGTTAGAGATATAGAGAGAGGGGAAGAGGGAGAGAGATAGATAAATGAAAAAATAAAGATTAATTTTTAAATCATTCTATTTTTAATACTATTTTGAAAATCATAATTTTCTTTTTAATCATTTTAATATATATAAAAAAATTTAATAAATTTTTATCATAAATTAATTTTTTCCTTATTTAGTAGATAAAACTTCACTCTAATATTTATATTATGAAATTTAATAATTATTAAATTGTTTTTTTATTAAGTTAGAATTATAGTTAATATTACATAACTATAATTAAAATAATATAATTTCTAAATAACAACAATTTTAAATTATAGTAATTAATAATTTTTTTTAATTATAATACTATAGTACTTGCCATACTCCCACTATTGGCACTTGTAGACACCTAAAAATGTTACATTTCTCATCATACTAATTATTCCTCTTGTTGATTAAATAGGTCTTTAATTATTTAATTAACTTAATTACCATTCTTCCAAATTAACCTAATCCACATTTTCACATTCATTACTAATTATTCTTCCTTAATTATTCATCAATTAATTATTACCTTTTAGCATTAATTGGATAATATTTATTATTTAATTAATTGCAATCTCCATGCTTTAATTAAATAATCTTTTATTATTTAATTAAATTGTTCAATTTTAATTTTCTTATAATTAAATATTTTATTCAATTGGTTAATTATGACTTTGAAATGTAAATGAATACCTTTATTTAATTTTTCAATTTATTAATTCCTCCACACTTTAGAAAATGGCAACTTTTCAGTCATAAATATCTCTGATTTTTAAAATTTGTAATATCTCAATAATCTAAATTATAAATTCCAAATTTAGATATTAATCCTCAAAAATTTACTTTTCATAGTTTCCTCTTTCTTCTTCACTCTTCCCCAAATGGAAACTTTGTTGTGCATGTAATATTGAACATCTTATCAATCAAAATCTTTCGAATCTTGACCGTTCATCCTCCTCTTCCCGAATCTATAAATTGAGCATCCTATTGGCATTATACGCTCAGATGAGAATAATTGATGTTGTCATTGATGGCAACCAGCTGATAGACATGGTTCACAAGTTATACTAGCAGTAGACCTCACCTACCGACATCGGTAGTTACTACAAGGGTTATTCACACTGGCAATAGATTATAATAGCATCTAGAGTTGACGTGAAATTAATATTATTTAGATGAAATGTTTTGTAATGTAATATTATATTTGTATAGCCGACATGATGTATTTTGAAGACTTATATATGTATGAGATCTTGTAGGTCATTTTGGAAAGTAAGAATGGAATTAGGTAATGAATGTAAGTGGTATATGTTAGCGAATAACTGTATATGCATTTTGATTTAATTATGTTATGAGCGAATAAGAAGCAAAGCAGAGCACAACAAGGTTTATGGCAGAGGTATCTGACAGAGCTTAAATCGGTACTGAATCTAGCATTGCAGATGCTACTTTGAGTAGTACATTGTTATTGGATTTAACCATCCAATTGCAGCTAGTGGGACTCCATTTTTGTGTTGACAAGTGAGCTCTAGGTTGTTGGCCTTCCTACATGTGTAGGCACCTAGTGTACAAGTAATATTTATTCATATTGGCTAGTGAGTAAATATTGTGGGTCACAAATCCCACTGAGGTTTTTCCCCTACCGGGTTTCCTCGTTAAAATATCTATGTTATGGTGTGGATTGATTCTTATTCTTTTGTTTCTCTTTACTCCATTATTATTTGTTTACTGGTATATTAATTTGGGTTCTAAATTTGCAAACAAGTTTAAATCTTTCTTCAACCGGTTAGACACTGATTGACCCCCCCCCCTCTCAGTGTCTTTGGGACTGTCCTAGCATCTAACAATTGGTATCAGAGCCTAGTCCTCTATTTGTAGAATCCTAACAGCTTGAGGAAGATTCTAAAACCGGTACCGATGGAAAGTTTGAGACAATAGTTGGAAGGAGCTCTTGAGGATTTTGATGCAAAAAAATTGAAGAATATCAACCTAGAAGATGAACTCAGAACTGCTCGGGAATTCATCAGAGCACTTCAAGAAAACCTAGTGATAGAAAAGAATAAGAGAAAAGAATTACATGTGCAATTGCAAAATCAAGATGATGAAGAAATGGAAACTCTCAGAGATATTGCAGAGAAATTGAGACAAGAGAATAGTAACATGAAGAATGAGATGCAAGCTTTAACCATGAGACTATGCAAGGATATTGAAGATAGAAAGAGGAATGAATTAGATTTGGCCAGAAGACTTAATGAAAGATCAAATGAATCTCTAAGGCTTGGTTATGAAAATGAAATGCTTAAAAAAAATTTGATTCACATGCAACATGACAAAGAGGAACTTATGAGACAAGTTGGAACTTTGGAAAGAATACAAAGAGAAATTCAAGAATAGTTCAGACAAGCTTGATGATATGTTGAAAAGTCACAAACCTGATGGAGAAACAGTTGGACTTGGATTTGAACATGCAGAATGTTTGGGTACTACAAACAATCATGATCATGGCAAACCGGTAATGCAACCTAATGCTTATAAATTCAATGGAAAATGTTTTAATTGCAACAAATTTGGTCATATAGAAAATCAGTGTAGATTTTGGAATAATCAAAATACAAACTCATCCATCAGTCAATGTTCCAAATGCAATAAAAATAGTCATAACTCAGATAATTGCAGAATGAATGTGAAATGCTATGTTTGTGGTAGATTTGGACATTTATCTAATCAATGCAGAACTCAAACCAGTCAAGGTTATGGAAAAGCTATTCAAAGAAACAATGTAACTTGTTATGTATGTAACAAGATTGGGCATATTGCAAAATTTTATAAAAGAAAGAGTGTACTAGCAAACAATAAAGGATCTAATGACAAAGACAAAGAAAAGGTAACTGAAATCAAGCAAGAATTTTTTAAACAATGAATTAGGAAGAGAGATCAGAGGAATGATGAATCTATCTCTGCACCGGCAGAATAGGGTAATCCTACACCGGCAGGAGATTCTTCATCTAACTAAGGAATAATCCTTAGGGGTAAGGCATCTAATTGAAAATCATGTATTTACACTCAGTTGGTGGTAAGAAGTTATAATTCTTCTTTACCAGTACACATTTGGAATGGTCACTTCATAGGTGAAGCATTTATTGTAGTTGTAAGTTAACTTTTTTGTTATAAAGCACTTGAACTTCTCATTTCAATTTACCAAAGAATTCAAGAATTCAAGGGAGAGCGAAATTGAGAAAAGGCATCCCAAAGGTGAAGCAGCAAAGGTTTTTGAGATCATTCAAGGATTTCTCAGTTAAAAGGTATTTATCTTATGCAATGGCATCTTCATCTTCTGTTCCTGAATTCATTGCAAACCCTACTATTGTGGATAACATAAAATGCCCTAGACCCATTTTCAAAATCATCCCTAAGATAGCAAAACTAGATGAGTCCATTGGTGCATTTTCAAACATCCCGAAGGGAGTTGTGTTTGCTGAAGACCCTAGGGCATACATACATTGCTACAATCAAAGTTTAGGATCCGAAGATTTAAGGAATATGTTCATGAATGTCATCTCTGACAAACATGGGGTAGTTAAACTGGAACACAAGGTTATTGAACATTTAGGGTTCATTAACATCCTCCATATGTCAGAATTCTTAGATGAAACCATCCACCATGTTCTTAGCAGGATTCATGGTGAATTTATGTGGTTAAACTCAGTATTTAAGATCACTATGGAATCTATAAGAGTCGTTACTAGTTTACCCTTCACTGGCTCTAGGTATAACAAGAAAAAGGAAATTCCAAACAAGAAAGTTATGAGCTTAACCAAAGCTACATATGACAATAGATCACTTAGGGTCAATGATATAATAGATAACAATGTTAAATTTGTAGGTATGGTCATTGGTTATAGAGTTGCTCATACTAACAGACTAAATTTTGTATCTAGTTTATGCATTCATAGTGCCTATGGGATGATTATGAATAATGATAAAATTGACATCTATGAATTGTTAAATGATGAACTATTAAATAATTTGAAGAAGATCAAAGGATATAAGAAGGGAACCTTTAAATTTCAAAATCTGATTGTGTGTTTAATGCTTTACTTCTCAAAGGAGATTCCCGGTATTGGACATAAGGATTTTCCCTATGATATCTTTGTTTGAAAACAAATAAAGGAGGCAATTACCAATATGGGATCTGATAGTGACAAACTGGTAAAAGACTATTTGAAATATTTTCGAGAAAAAATGAGACAGAGGGAAAGGATTCCTCAAAGCATTATAGACAATTATGATAAAAAAAATATGTTTTGTGATTAAAAGAGATGAAATTTGGATGGAGGTAATTAGACCTAAAACTATCTAGATAATAGAGATGGGCTATGAGGTATATTCTCACATCTTGGATTTATATGCTAAAATACTCCTAGGTGCTCCACTAGAACCGATAGAGGAAATATTTAGAAATGCATACACTATTGAGAAAGATATTGAAGTTAAGAAGTAGAGGAAGGTAAGAAAGAAATTTATGAAAGATGCTTCAACATTTGTAAAAGATGTTACAAAAGGATTAATGAGTCTTGGTGGTGTTGCTGTAAGTGTGCAAAAAAGAAAATCATCTAACAACAACCGGTAGCACATATCTTTCCTGTGGCTACTTCATTTGATTTAGACAGCGACAAGGCAGATGAATTCAAGAGAGTAGATAGAAAGAAAAGAAAACCCTCACCAACACCTACTCCACCTCCTAAGAAATCAAGAACACTCAGAAAGAAACAATAGGCTGTGAGAGAGCCCAATGGTAGAAGAAGAAAGTCACTCCAAAGAAGAAATCTAAACAAAAGGAACCAGATGTTGGCAAATGCACACTCCAATGAGAAATCATAGGTGATTGTGTTGGCATTATAGTTGAAAGAATGATTGTTGCCATTTCAATAAGCATATTAAGAAGGTTGTTGAAGACTATTGATATAACTGAAGAAGGATGATAACTATCTTAATAATATTATCTTGTCACTGATGTCAAGAAATTAATTTTCTGATTCAGTATGATGTTGCCATATCTTAAGAAGTATGTTTTGATGAGTTTTAAGAAGTCGGTAAGTGACACTGAAAGAATATGATAATAAAGGGGAGGAATGAGTTATTCAATGGGCAACTATTACTGAGTTAGACAATGATGAGATCATATTGTTTTGATTGTTTTGATATCCTAAATATGATGTTTAAAACTGTACTATGTCACTGAGCAATGAACCTAGCCGGTAAACCCTAAGGTTATCGATATCGGTTAATGAAGGGAGAATGTCTACCGAGTGAACTTCAGTGTTAACTGAGTAACAATCGAGTTATAGCATAATGTATTGGATGAATACAAGCATTAATTAATGAAGGATACCGATGAGTTGGAGTTGATTAAATGATTGGTATGTCGCACATGAAGTTTGTTAAGGATCTATGGCAATGGAAGATCGACAAGAAGATCTACAGCACGGATTGAACTACAATAACCTTGTGCAAGTTCCAAGAAAGGAATGCAAGTCCCAAGGCAAGGTAAAACATTTTCAGATTGAAGGATACATTGAACCTGGTCAAGTATGAAGATCTGATGGCTAAGATTGATCATGGGAAATGTGATCAAGGAGATTAAGCGGTTAGAATTGTTTATAAATAAGGAATTGTTGATAAACAATGTATGCAAGAAATTGTAACCACATTGATGCTACAATAATATTTACCGAGCATAGAAGCTTGGAGATCTGATTGAAGAACAGATTGGGAAGCGCAGTAAGCCCTACAAGGGAGAAGATAAGTCTTATGATAAGATTGTTTTGAGCAAATAAGATTCTTCTTTAGCATTTAAGATGTGAAGTTGCAGATATATTTTATTACTATTGTTTATTTTGTAAGTGATAGAAAATCTCTTTACCGAGTGGACTTAACAATCTTATTCGTAAATACTCTAGCAAGGTAACATTCTAAATGAGTGTTTGAAATCATTTGACAAGGTCACCTCTAACAAAGTGCAAGATCCTAATAGATCTAAGGGAAATCCCTTAACCGGGTCACATCTAGCAATGTGTTTGTAATCTTTAATAGGATTTGCTTTTAACCGAGCATACTATAGAAGAGTATATTTCTTAGTGGGTCCAAAATCCCAAGTGGTTTTTCCCTATTTGGGTTTCCATGTTAAATTTGGTGTTATATGTGTTATGATCTTATATGTTCATGAGTTTCAATGTTTTACAGTTTTCTGTAGTATATGCTACCAAGGTTGAATCTATTGGATATATTGAAGATTAAGTTTTTATGATTCACCCCCACTTCTTGTCTTATTGTCTATTGACTTAGAGCTTTACTATTGGCATTTGTACTTAACAATTGGTGTCAGAGCTTTGGACTCTGGAAGGAAAGTTTAAAGGCACTTGAGGCAAAGATTCGAAGATGTATAAAAGGGATGCAACAAAGCTAAACAAGTCAAGTTTCTCAACATGGCAGAAAAGGATGAAGCTACACTTATCAGGAATTGGAGAATATGTTACATATTATCTAGAGAATGATTATATTGCACTGAGCACCTACCCAATGATAGTGGAAGAGATAAAGGCAAAGCAAGAGCATACTCAAGCTATGATTGAAATAACATCAGCATTAACCGACTTAGAGTTTAATGATCTAGAAGGTTGTAATGATGCGAAGGTAATGTGGTTTAAGCTCATATCTATGTATGGTGGTGATGAACATGTCCAAAGAGCAAAGGTCGATAGTCTAAGAGGACAAATTGAATCCATGAGGATGAATGAAGGAGAAAACATAACACAATATAGTACAAGGTTTAAAGAGATTGTCAATCAAATTAAAGGAGCAGGTGGAACTATTGAAGAAAAGGATGTAACAAGTAAGTTATTGAGAACCCTTCTGCCAGCTTATGCCATTTGAGTCTCTACTATCAACGAATTAAGGTCTGTACCAAACATGCCAGTTTCTTTGGATGCTACTATCGGTAAGATACATGCATTTGAGTTAAGTAATTTTGATAATAGTGGGTCTTCGGTAAACAAAGTTGAATCTGCATTCAGTTTCTTTCATCTTGGTGAATCTAATGATTATAATGATAGAACAAACAAGTACTCTGAAGGAAATCACAATGGAGCAAGTGAAAGATTTTGTAAAAACATGGAAGTACACAAACTATATGAAGAAATCAGAAAGCAAGAAGAGTTTGAAGCATTATTAGCCAGGAGGTTACTGAGAGGAAAAGGTAAGTATAAAGGGAAGTTGCCTTTGAAATGCTTGAATTGTGATAAAATAGGACATATGGCTTTTAATTGTCTTGACAAAGAATCTAGTGAAAAGAGAGATTACCGAGAAGACAAACAGAAAGACAATCACTATAGAGGACACCAAGACTTAAGAAGGAGAGATAGAAAGACATGCCTAGTTGCTGATGAGGAATCCAATAATGATAAATCTGATGAAACTAAAACAAAGGAAGTTATTTATCTGGCTATTAAAGATGGATCAGATGAAGAAAGGTATGAAGAAAAATCCCTAATATCTCACATAAATAATAATGATTCTTGGATCATAGATAGTGGATGCTCTCATCACATGATAGGTGATAAACACAAGTTTGTTAAACTAGAAGATTATGATGGAGGCTATGTAAGATTTGGTAATGATGCCCCATGTTTAGTGAAAGGCAAAGGTTCTATCACACTTCTTGACAATGCTAAATGTAATGATGTATATTTGGTTGAAGGATTGAAATACAATTTGTTGAGTGTAGCACAACTAAACAATACAGGATACCAAATACAATTTCAGAAGGGAATTGTCAAAGTTCATGACAAACATGGAAAACTAGCTGCTACTAGGACTCAAACAAGAGGTAAAACATTTAATCTTGACTCAACTCAGAACAAATGTCTTTATGCTAAAATAGAAGAAACCTAGTTATGGCATAAATGGTTTTGTCATGTTAATTTTGATAATCTGATTAAAATAAGTAAGAAGCGTCATGCAAGAGGTCTACCGAGCTTGGAAAATCCTGAGAATGCTACGTGTCAAGGATGCCAGATGGGTAAGATGACAAGGTCAAGCCTTACAAGTAATTCCTACACCTCTAAAGGAATTTTAGATCTTGTACACACTGATCTTTGTGGTCCCATGAAAGTTCAGAGTTATTATGGTGATAAATATTTCATATTATTTGTGGATGATTACTCAAGGATGATGTCAATAATGTTTGTAAAAGAAAAATCAAAATCTTTTCAAATGTTTAAATGGTACAAGGCAAGAATTGAAAATGAAACAGGAAGACAGTTGAAATGTCTTAGATCTGATAGAGGAGGAGAGTTCACATCTAATGAATTTAACTTATACTGCAATGATCATGGAATAAAAAAACAAGTATCTGCACAGAGAACTCCACAACAAAATGGGATAGCTGAGAGAAGAAATAGATCTATTGTAGATTGTGCCAGAATCCAAATGATCGAAAAGAAGGTACCTCAAACATTCTGGAGAGAAGCAATAAGCACTGTAGTCTACACCCTGAACTGAGTACAACTAAAGAAAGGAACTATGAAGACACTATATGAAATCTGGTATGACAGGAAACTTAATGTAAGTTACTTTAAAATCTTTGGAAGTAGATGCTATGTTCATAAAGATGACAGAAATGGGAAGTTTGATCAGAAAAGCGAGGAAAGAACATTTCTTGGTTACTCTTCTAGAAGTAAAGTATTCAAATGTCTGATCAAATCATCTAACAAAATAGTGGAAAGAGTAAATGTGAAAATTGATGAATTTGCAGAAAGAAATGATGAAGGAAATTCCAAAGAACCAGAGAATTATGAGGAATTTGTGTATGTTCAACTGAGAAGTCCTACCAAGAAAGCTGTTGAAGAACCTGAAGATTGTATTTAGTTACTGAGTGATGAAGAAGATCATACAGAGCCTACCGAGCTTATATTAGCCAAATATGTTAGAAGAAATATTGCATCAAGTGAAATTATAGGAGATAAGGATGATCCGGTAATGACAAGGAACAAACTGAGATAGAACACATGTCTGATATCTGAATTTGAACCGAGAATAGTAAAAGAGGCATTCAACAATGAAGATTGGGTAAATGCTATGACAGAGGAAATTGATCAAATCAAAAAGAATGAAACATGGACATTGGTTCCAAGACCAAAGGACAAAAATATAATTGGTACAAAATGGATTTTCAAAAAAAAGCTAAATGAAAAAGGTGAGGTCATTCAGAACAAAGCAAGACTAGTATGCAAAGGTTATGCTCAAGAAGAAGGAATAGATTATGGTGAGACTTTTGCACCTATGGCTATACTTGAGGGAGTAAGAACATTGTTGGCATATGCTGCTTTCAAGAATTTCAAGGTATATCAGATGGATGTTAAATCTGCATTTTTGAATGGTATACTAGAAGAAGAAGTTTACATTGAACAACTTGAAGGATTTGTTGAAGACAAGAATAAAGATCAGGTATGTAAGCTAAACAAAGTTTTATATGGTCTAAAGAAAGCACCCATAGCATGGTATGAAAGACTACACTCTTACTTAATCAAGATTGGTTTTATAAGAAAAAGTGAGAACAAATGAAGAATGATGAGAACAATGGTATATTGCTTTCAGCCATATTTGTTGATGATATTATTTTTTGTGGAAATAATTCTCTATGCAAGAACTTTGGAAATGAAATGTGCAAAGAATTTGAGATGTCATTAATCAGTGAAATAAAGTATTTCATAGGTCTACAAATACTACAAATAAAAAATGAGATTTTCATTACTCAATCCAAGTATATAAAGGAAATCCTGAAGAAATTTGGAATGGAGGATTCTAAACTGGTAAGTACTCCTATGACTACTAACTGTAAGCTATTAAAGAATGATGAATCTACATCTGTTGATGAGACACTTTACCGATCTATGATTAGAAAGTTGCAATATGTTGTTCACAATAGATCGGATATAGCACATGCAGTAGGTATAGTTGAAAGATTTTCTGCAAATCCTAAAGAAACGCATATGAAATCAAGAGAATTTTTAGATACCTGAGAGTCACTGAAGATTATGGCTTAGTATATGAAAAGAGGAATGATTTTGATCTAAAAAATTATACTGATGTTTATTGGACAGGAAACATTGATGACCAGAAAAGCACAAGTGGTGGAGCTTTCTTCTTAGGAAATAGACTAGTGAGTTGGCTTAGCAAGAAACAAGGATGCATTTCTCAGTCAACTGCTGAAGCTGAATATGTCATTGTAGCATTGAATTGTACCAACATAGCATGGATCAAACAACTATTGGAAGGTATAAATGAAAAGGTGACTAAGCCAGTAACTATATTTTGTGACAACACCAGTGCCATTAACATTTCAAAGAATCTGGTAATGCACTCTAAGACAAAGCATATCTCTATAAAGTATCATTATCTCAGAGAAGAAGTTCAAGAGAAGAATGTTGTGCTGGACTATACCAATTCAAACGAGCAAATTGCAGACATCTTCACCAAGCCACTACCAAAAGACACTTTTGAGTATCTTAGAAGCAAGTTAGGGGTCCTAACCCTATCTTCTACTCACTAACAAAGCTCAATGACAACATCAATTAACGGATTCTATAGAATATTATTTGTGGATTGATGTTGATTTACACACTTTACGAGATTTTCTAAATGTGTGCAAGGAATTATGAATAAAGACAAGCTACTCTAACAGAGTCCTAAATGATACATGTGTAAAACAGTGAGGCAATCACTTCATAGGAGAAGGAACCCTAAATGAGTTTTCTTTTTGGTATTGTTGTCAAAGGGGGAGAAGACTAAAGGGAGAAAATGGAGAAGATAATAGAAGACTAACGACTGGGGGAGAAGATTTTAGAATGAAGAAGTTGACACAGCAATCCAAATCAAGGTGGTTTTTCCATCAATGTCAAAGGGGGAGATTGTTGGCATTTCAATAACGATATTGAGAAGGTTGGTGAAGACTATTGATATAACTGAAGAAGGATGATAACTATCTTAATAGTATTATTTTGTCATTGATGTCAAGAAATTAATTTTCTGATCTAGTATGATGTTTCCATATCTTAAGAAGTATGTTTTGATGAGTATTAAGAAGTTGGTAAGTGACACCGAAAGAATATGATAATAAAGGGGAGAAATGAGTTATTCAATGGGAAACTATTACCAAGTTAGACAATGATGAGATCATGTTGTTTTGATTGTTTTCATATCCTAAATATGATGTTTAAAACTGTACTATGTCACCGAGCAATGAAACTAGTAGATAAACCCTAAGGAACCTAGTTGGTAAACCCTAAGGTTATCGATATCAGTTACTGAAGGCAAAATGTCTACCGAGTGAAGTTCAGTGTTAACCGAGTAACAACCAAGTTCTAGCAGAATGTATTGGATGAATACAAGCATTATTTAATGAAGGATACTGATGAGTTGGAGTTGATTAAATGATTGGTATGCCGCGCATGAAGTTTGTTAAGGATCTATGGCAATGGAAGATCAACAAGAAGATCTACAGCTCAGATTGAACCGCAATAACCTTGTGCAAGTTCCAAGAAAGGTATGCAAGTCCCTAGGCAAGGTAAAACATTTTCAGATCGAAGGATACATTAAACTTGGTCAAGTATGAAGATCTGATGGCTAAGATTGATCATGGGAAATGTGATCAAGGAGATTAAGCAGTTAGAATTGTTTATAAATAAGGAATTGTTGATAAATGATGTATGCAGGGAATTGTAAGCACAGTGATGCTATAGTAATATTTACCGAGCATAGAAGCTTGGAGATCTGACTGAAGAACATATTGGGAAGCCTAGAAAGCCCTACAAGGGATAAGATAAGTCTTATGACAAGATTGTTTTGAGCAAATAAGAATCTGCTTTAGCATTTAAGATGTGAAGTTATAGATATATTTTATTACAGTTGTTTATTTTGTAAGTGACAGTAAATCTCTTTACTGAGTGGACTTAACAGTCTTATTTGTAAATCCTCGAGCAAGGTAACATTCTAAATGAGTGTTTGAAATCCTTTGACAAGGTCACCTCTAACAAAGTGCAAGATCCTAACAGATCTAAGGGAAATCCCTTAACCAAGTCACATCTAGCAATCTGCTTGCAATCTTTAACAGGATTTGCTTTTAATCGAGTATACTCTAGAAGAGTATATTTCTTAGTGGGTCCAAAATTCCACAGTGGTTTTTCCCTATTTGGGTTTCCATGTTAAATCTAGTGTTATATGTGTTGTGATGTTATATGTTCATGAGTTTCAATGTTTTACAGTTTTTTGTAGTATATGCTACTGAGGTTGAATCTCTTGGATATATTGAAGATTAAGTTTGTATGATTCACCCCCCCTCTCATCTTATTGTTTATTGACTTAGAGCTTTACTATTGGCATCTGTACTTAATAGATTCAAGGTATTGTCATTGATGACAACCTTACAATCATATGATAGCGGCAGGCACCAGCACCGACAGACTCTACACTAGCATATAGTTTACCGGCACCTAAAAGATTAATTACTGGCACCATGGCTGATAGAAATTTTGTTTAATTGTATATTGTATTTAACAGTAAAATATTTTTGTAAGCTGACATGGCAGATTGTAATAAGACTCATATAAGTATGAGATCTTTTAGATCATTTAGGTAGTGGATATGGAAGGATTATTGTAGACCTAATGTGTGAATTGTAAGGCAGATTTTGGATACGGGTTTATGATTATTGCTGAGCTTAAATCGGTACTAAACCTTGCAAAGCCAATGCTGATTTGAAGTAGTACATGACATTGGATTTGTATAATCCATTTTTGTAAGTAAGTGAGACTTCATTTGTAACTGATTAGTGAGCTCTAGGCACTTGGCCTTCCTGCATGTGCAAGTCCCTATTGTAACAGTAATATTCTCTTATTGGCCAGTAAGTTAATACTATGGGTCACAAATCCCACCGAGGTTTTTCCCACATTGGGTTTCCTTGTTAAAAATACTGTGTTATGGTGTGTCTTTCATGTTATGCTTATTGTTCTTATTTACTACATTAATTTTATTTTATCGACACATAGTTTTGGAATGCTTTTCATGTTATAAGTTAAGAAAATTCTTTAACCAGTCAGATACTGATTGACCCCCCCCTCTCAGTATCTTTTAGAATCCTAACAATTGGTATTAGAGCTTGGTCCTCTATTTTCAAAAGCTTAATAGCCTAAGGAAGATTCTGACATTGGTAGAGATGGAAAATCTGAGAAAGCAATTGGAAACAACTCTTTCCGACTATGATGCAGAAAAGGTGAAGAATATCAAACTTGAAGATGATCTGAAGGCTGCATAGGATATCATTCAAGGACTTTAAGAGAATCTCACTATTGCAAGGAATAAGAGAAGAGAACTTTGTGAAAAGATGTAAAATGATGATGATGAAAAGGAAACTCTTAATGATCTATTAAACAAACTAAGAAAAGAAAACAGTACAATGAAGAATGAGATGTAGGATATGACTATGAGATTTTGTAAAGAGACTAAAAATAGAAAGAAGAATCAAGATGACTTGGTTAGAAGACTAAATGATTCTGGAAATGAAAACACAAGACTAAGTCATGAAAATGATATGTTAAAGACAAACTTGATGCATACACAAAATGATAGAACTAAACTCATGAGACAGAAAGGAATCTTGGAAAATGAATTGGCTACTGTAAATCAACACAAGGAGAAATTAAAGAAAAGTTCAAAGGAACTTGATGGCATGTTGAAGAATCAGAAACCTAATGGTGATACAAATGGCCTTGGCTTTGAAGTTGGTGAAAGCTCTGGTACAACAAACAATCATGATCACAACAAATTGGTAAGACAACCTAATGCTTACAAATTTAATGGGAAATGGTTTAACTGTAACAAGTATGGTCATAAAGAAAATCAGTGTAGATCTAGAAATTATTAGAACACTAATCCTCCCACCGATCAATGTTCTAAATGCAACAAAGTTGGTCATAATTCAGAAAGTTGCAGAATGAATATAAGGTTTTATATTTGTGGAAGATTTGGACACTTATCTAATCAATGCAGAACACATACCGACATAGGATATGGAAAAGCTATTCATAATAACAATGTGACTTGTTATGCTTGTAACAAGATTGGACATATTGCAAAATTTTGTAGAAGTAAGACATCACCAACAAATAACTAAGGACCCAGCCTAAAAGGTAAATAAAAAGTTGAAGAGGTAAAGAAAGAATTCTCAAAGCAATGGATTAGAAAGTTGAATCAGAATGTTGATGGGAATACTCCCCCACCGGCATGAGACTCTTCTTCTAACTAAAGAAAAATCCTTTGGGGGTTTGGCAACAAATTGAAAACATGCTAATTTACCCTCGGTTGATGGTGAGAAGTTGAATTACTTCTTTATCGATAGATGAGTTAAGTTTTGACTTAATCGGTGTGTATTAAATGTGGTAGTTGAAGGAAATAACATTATAAAGCAAGTGTTTTGGATCCTTTTTCATTCACCGAGCATTCAAATCTTCAAAGAAGTGTGACAATTCTAAGCGAAGGCATCCTTAGTGAAAAGTGAATCAGTTCATCCAAGCACTCATCCTAAAGGCAGATTGAGGTATTTATAACTATGGCTTCTTCATCTCCACCTGAATTTATTGCAAACCCTACTATGATTGAGGTCATTAAGCACCCTAGGCCCGTGTTCAAACTTATTCCCGAAATTGTGAAGAAATATGACACCCTAGGAGCATTTTCAAAAATACCTAAGGGAGTAGTTTATGTAGAGGATCATAGAATATACATACATTGTTGTATTCATGAACTAGGAGATGATGAAATCAAGAACATGTATAG
Organism: Cryptomeria japonica; assembly: GCF_030272615.1. Classification (NCBI taxonomy): domain Eukaryota; kingdom Viridiplantae; phylum Streptophyta; class Pinopsida; order Cupressales; family Cupressaceae; genus Cryptomeria; species Cryptomeria japonica. Next base: position 178,991,493 of record NC_081414.1, read on the forward strand.
GCCTGTGATCTATGATGAAAATGGTAATATTAAACCAGAACACAAGGTAGTGGAAACCCTAGGTTTTGTGGACATTCTAATTATCCATGATTTTCTTAAAGATGTGATAAGGATAGTCCTAAGCAGAGTCCATGGTGAATTCTTTTGGTTAGATTCCATCCATAAGATCACTAAAGAAGCAGTTAGGGTAGTAATAGGCTTACCTTCCACTAGTAGCAGGCCTAATAGAACTAAGAAAGTTTCAAATGAAACTATGATGACCTTAACCAATGCAACATTTGACAAAAGATCCCAGAGAGTCAATGATATGAAGGACATCAATGTTATATTTGTCAGTATGATTCTTGGTTATAAGGCCACACATGCAAATAGATTAAACTCAGTATCCAACTTATGTATTAAAAGTGCACATGACATGGTGAATGACAATGCAAGAATTGATGTGTGTGAATGGCTTAAAGATGAATAGATAGAAAACCTAAAGAAAATCAAAGGTGATAAGAAGGGAACTTTCAGATTTGGAAATTTGCTTGTATGCTTAATGCTATAAATTACCAAGGAAGCACCCGGTATTGGTAGGAAAGACTTTGGTTTTGATATACCTATAGGAAAGCAACTGTTAGACATATTAAACAACATGGGAGAAGACAAAGAGAAAAATATAAATGAACTCTTTCAAGCACTGAAGGCTAGAATGAAGACAAGAATAAGGCTATCTCAAGCAATTGTTGATAAATATCAAAAAGAGAAATGCTTTATAATCAAGAAAGATGAAATCTAGATGGAGGCAGTTGTCCCTAGGACTATTTGGGTCACCGAGATGGGATATGAGACAGATGATAACATAATTGAGACTTATGCAAAATCCCTCCTTGAAGCAGCCAAGGAACCATCTGAGAAAGTGTTTGGCAATGCTAAAACAATTGAAAGTGGCATTCAATCTCAGAAAAGAGTCAAGAAAACAAAACAGATAGTGAAGAAGGGTACTAGACAGGCTAAAGCAATAAAAGAAGATGTATTAAAGAAAACTGGTATTAAGGAAAGTGAACTGGAAGGACTTCAATAGGAAGCACTTCTTTCATCGGTTGCAACTTCTTCTGATAGTGAGATACCGACTGTATTCAAAAGGGTAGAAAGGAAAAGAAAACTCTCACTGGCACCCTCTTCTACACCCAGAAAGACAAGGCAAAAACAACAAGCACTGAGGCCTCTAGCTAAAAAGATGATACCTAGAAAGAAAAAGAAAAAACAGGTTATTCCTCCACTTGACAACCTATTGAATGAAATAACAGATGATGGAAACTTATCAAATGTAAGTAAATTGTATGATACTTTTACAAATAAGGAGAAAGAAAGCATAGAAAATAGTATCATCTTACACCTAGATATTTATAAGAAAGTTTTGATAGAGGTTGTAGATGATTTTCCTAGTGATCTATATAGGTGGCTTGATGCTAAAAGGTTAGCTAGTATGGAACTAGACAACAAAATCAAGATTGAGAAATTGCTAGCTATTCATCTAGTGAAATCAGTTGAGGAAATTGATGAACTGATCAGTGAAGTAAATAGGATAGTCTTTTCTAGTGGTCACTGACATGTAAGTCTAATGGTAGTCAAAGTGAATGAAATCTATGAAGAAACAACTGATAAATGGGATATCTTCTTTGTGGAGAAAGGAAAACAAGAAAAACTAAAAGGACCAAAATCCTTTAAGGTATACCAAAATGATAAGGACAAGGACAAGGGAAAAGGAAAAGTAGGTGGACCACCAAATATAAAAGTGATGGACAATTTTCCACCACCTTCAGTTACTCCACCAATACTAACTGATAATTTACCGACTACTGAGAATGTGGAGACTCCACACAAGGATACAAATCTGGAGTCTGAAATTTTGTATACCATGAACATTAACACTCAAGAAGTCAATATTGTGGTAGATAAGGAATCAACTAAGAAGATAGATTTGGCAATAGAGCCACCAGCAAGAAATGTTGGAATTGAAAACACTGGAATTGGGGAACAACAAACTAAAGAATGAAATGATCCCCCAGACACTGGAAAGGCGGATGTGCATATTGATGCATCTACTGAGCCACCGACTACAAATCTTGAGATTGGGGTTAGTGATACTATCTATGTAAGCACTAAAAAACTGATAGAGATAGAGAAACTGATAGTTGATACCATTGGTAAACCATTAGAAGCACCAGTAGATAACACTAAGAAATAATTAAAAAAATGGCAGTAGACACTACAGTGAAATCATTTGAAGTACAGATAGAGAAACCATCTGAGCAACAAGCTCTTGCTGAGGAAAACATAGAGAAACAGATAGAGCAACAGGCTTCTTCTCAGGTACCTACTCAGACTGTACCACCGGTTTCATTTGAAAAGCCCAAACCTTTGGTAGTGGAAATGCAAACTCAAACAGGTCCTTTAGAGAAAGAGGAAAGCAAAGCTATCACTACAACCGGTGGACTACAGATTGTAAGGATAGTTGGACAGTCATCTGGTACTTCAATGACTGAATTGAGGCCAACAAATGTAATAGAGGTACTCTTGGATTCAATAAAGAAAATAACAGAGTGTAATGCACAAGCTTACAAGGCTATAGATGACACTTTACCAATTTTGAAAATGATAGCTCCAAAGTGTAACATAGATAATAAATATTCTTTGAGCCAATTAGACACATTATCTAAGTATATAACCGGCAACCTAATTACATTGGACTAGATAAATGAAGATACATTCAAAGAGAAAATGAATAGGGAGAAAGAAAAATTCTTTGAGGAAATAGTGAAGAAGAATAGGGAACAAATAGAAACCTTATTACCGACATTAGGAGAAACAATTTTGGATTTCATGAAACTGTACAAAGATACCTGTAAAACTGATATTTTGATAGAGGACATAGATTTAGAGATCATCAAAGTATAAAAAGAAATCAACAATATTGTTGAGAACTTAATAGGAACATTAGATTCATTTTTGGAAGTTGAAAAGAATATTGTAGTTCTTGAGGAGAAAATTGAAAAGTTAGAACAAGATAAAGAAAAGATAAAGTTGAAGGCAAAGGATTTAAAATGTCAACTAGGACCTAGACTAGATTACCTCATTTCCTTGAGAAAAGAAAATTTTGAGGCTCTAGTTCCAGGACTTAAGACACCGGAAGAGAAAATGCACATACTCACTAGTACAATTCGGAGAACAGAAGTGGCATTAAAGGACAGTGAGAGGTTCAACGATAGTCAAAATTTTGCATTGGTAGACATCTATCAGGTTGTAACCCATCGGTTACAAGGATCTAGGTAGGAACCACACTCCACTGATAGTGAATGACAACCTTTGTCATTGATGCCAAAGGGGAGTATTGGAGATGAGAAAAATAATTTTTCTCATGAGTGTTGACCTCAATTCAAAAGGGGGAGATTGTTGGCAAATGCACACTCCAATGAGAAATTGTAGGTGATTGAAGGTATTCTCATTGATGGAAACCTTACAATCATATGATATCAATAGGCACTAGCACTGGAAGACTCTACACTGGCATACAATTTACTGGCACCTAAAAAATTGATTACCAGCACCATGGTCGACAAGACTTTTGTTTAATTGTATTTTGTATTTAATTGTAAAATCTTTTTGTAACCCAAGATGGGAAATTGTAATAAGACTCATATAAGTATGAGATCTTGTAGATCATTTAGGTAGTGGATATGGAAGGATTATTGCAGACTTAATGTGTGAATTGTAAGATAGATTATGGATAAGGGTTTATGATTATTGCAAAGCTTAAACCGGTACTGAACCTAGCATAGCAGATGCTGATCTAAAGCAGTACATGACATTGGACTTGTATAATCCATTTTTGTAAGTCAGTGAGACTTGATTTGTAACTGAGTAGTGAGCTCTAGGCACTTGGCTTTCCTGCATGTGGAGTCCTGTATTGTAACAGTAATATTCTATTATTGGCGAGTAAGTGAATATTGTGGGTCACAAAGCCCACTGAGGTTTTTCCCACATCGGGTTTCCTTGCTAAAAATATTGTGTTATGGTGTGTCTTTCATGTTCTTCTTATTGTTATTATTTACTACATTAATTTTATTTTACCGACACATAGTTTTGGAATGCTTTTCATGTTATAAGTTAAGAAAATTCTTTAACTAGTCAAATACTGATTCACCCCCACCTCAGTATCTTGGTCAATAAAATCACTCAAGATGGTAATCTTAGTAATGTTAATAAATTTTATCATTCTTTCAAGGATTTAGAGAAGGATACTATATAGGAAATTATTATTTTGTATCTGGATATATACGAAAAGGTCCTTATTGAGGTTGTAGATGTTCTACCTAATGATTTATACTGAAGATTTGAAGCAAAGAGGATGTTTGTTATGGAGTTAGACAAGAAATTGAAGGTAGAAGCTCTTTTAGCTATGCATCTTGTTAATTCCAAGAAGGAAATTGATGACCTTATATCTGAAGCCAATAGAACTGATTTTGTGAGAGGTCACCTACAAGTTAGTCTTATGGCCGATAGAGTGAAAGAAATTGCAGATGAAACAACCGATAAATGGGATATATTTTTTGTTGAGAAGGAGAAGAAAGAAGAGAAAGATAGATAGAAAATTAATAAATCATTCAATAAAGTGTATCAAAAGATAGATAAAGGTAAAGGTAAGATTGGTAGTGTACCTAATATCATGATAAGGATAACTTACCACCACCAACACAGGACACCCCTCCAATAATTTCAAAGGCACCGACACAAACAGATAGTCAGCTTGATGAAGAGAAGGTAGAGGATGTAACAAAAGATGACATTAATTCGGAGTTAGATATTCTTTTTACCATGAATGTGGACACTCAAGATTTTAATATTCTATTAGATAAGGAAACTACAGAGGTAAAGAAAGATGAAGCTACAAATGTTGAGGGCTCTGAGTCACTAGTCAAGACTATTGACTCTCAGCTTAACATTGAAATACTGGCAAAAGTAGAAACTAGAAAAGAAACAAGGCATGAAAAGAATATATCTGAACAGATAGAAAGTAAGACAGAAAGTAAGGTTGAAAATAAGATTAAGGATAAGAGTGAAGATAAGAATGAAGAAAAGTGGACAAGGAAGAAGTGGTTAAGGCAATTGGATAGGTATCTAGAGAAGAAAAGAAAATTATTGCAAATCCTAGCACTTCTACTATGGATTATAGACCAATGAATGTTACAGATGTACTTTTAGATTCAATAAAGAGGATTACAGAATGCAATGCCTTAGCATTTAAGGCCATTGATAATAACTTACCAATTTTGCAAATGAATGCATCGGCATGTAAAGTTGATCATATTGATGAATCTATAGGTAAATTGGACACTTTGTCCAAATTCATTGCTTCTAATATTCAAACCATGGATAAAATAAGTGAAGAGATCATTAAGGAAAGAGTGAATAAGGAGAAAGATAAATTCTTTGATAGGACAATAAAAGACTATACAAGATAGATTGATTCTTTGTTACCATCACTAAATTCCACCATTTTATAATACAAAGAGTTGTACAGGGAAGCATGTAAGCCTCACCATCTAACCGATGATATTGATAAGGAAATAAAGAAAACACAGGAGGAAATTTATGATATAGCTGATAATATGATTGGTTCTTTGGAACTTACTTCAGTTTTGGATCAGGAAATGGCAACCTATGAAGAAAAGATTGAGAGATTGGAAAGAGAGAAAGAAAGGCTAAGAATGAAAACCTAGGAGTTAAAGAACAAGCTTGGTCCTAGATTGGACAATGTATTAACACACCAGAATGAGTTGTCTAAAGCGACTATTCAAGGAGAATGATCACCGGAGAAACAAATGCATTATCTCACTAGCATGATCCGACAGACTGAGACCATAATTTCTAACAGTACTAAGTTTTTGCAAAGTCTTAACTTAGTTTTGGAAGACATTTTCCAGATTGTACATAATCAGCTACATGTTGCTAGGTAAATTTTGAGTACTTTGTATTCTTTTCACATCCTTTGTCATTGGTGTCAAAGGGGGAGTAGTGGTATATGAGAAAAATGTACAGAAAGAGATCATTTTCTCAGGGGGAGCACACTCAGTTTTTTTTGGACTTCAAATTTTGGATATCAGTTTTTGGATTTTTTCTCATGTGTTGCCATCAATGCCAAATGGGGAGATTGTTGGAATTATACACTCAAATAAGAATAGTTGATGTTTTCATTGGTGGCAACCAACTAGTAGACATGGTTCACAGGTTATACCAGTAGTAGACTTCACCTGCCGGCACCAACAGTTACTACAAAGGTTATTCATACTAGCAACAAATTATACTGGCATCCAGAGACGACATGAAATTAATATTATTTATACGAAATGTTTTGTAATGTAATATTATATTTCTATAACCGACATGATGCATTGTAAGGACTCATATATGTATGAGATCTTGTAGGTTATTTTGGAATGTAAGAATGTAATTAGGTAATGAATGTAAATGGTATATGTTAGTGAATAATTGTATATGCATTTTTTTGTAATTATGTTATAAGATAATAAGTAGCAGAGAAGAGAGAAGCAAGGTTAATGGCAGAGGTATCTGACAAAACTTAAACCGGTACTGAATCCAGCATTGTAGATGCTACTTTGAGTAGTACATTGTCAGTGGATTTAACCATCCAATTGTAAATAGTGGGACTCTATTTTTGTGTTGAGCAGTGAGCTCTAGTCTGTTGGCCTTCCTGTATGTGCAGGCACCTATTGTACAAGTAATATTTATTCATATTAGCTAGTGAGTAAATATTGTGGGTCACAAATCCCACCGAGGTTTTTCCCCTACGGGGTTTCCTCGTTAAAATATATGTGTTATTGTGTGCATTGATTCTTATTCTTTCGTTTCTCTTTACTACATTATTATTTGTTTACCAGTATATTAATTTGGGTTATAAAGTTGCAAACAAGTTTAAATCTTTCATCAATCGGTTAGACACTGATTCACCCCCCCTCCCCTCTCAGTGTCTTTGGGACTATCCTAGCTTCTAACACATCCAATCCTCATGAATTTAGAATCAATATTCTTCTAAATAATCATGTCACACTTCTGCAAGATTCACAACGTGATACTAGGGCTGATTCCCAGTGCGATACTAGTGCCACACAACATGACTATGCAGAAGAAGTAATATAAGTCATGAATGATATTATTGAAGGGAGTTTAGATTAGATTGCTTATTCCTTTTGTTTACTTGCTTGCTCTTTATTTCATTGTCATTACAAAATTACTTAGCTAGATTAGAGAATTTGGTGATTTGCTCATTTTAAATCTAGCTAATATGTGTAACTTGCCTATGAAACATCAAATGTTTATAATAACACATAACACATTCCCCCCTCACTTTTACATAATAAAATAGATGCAAACAAATATCAAATAATTAACCTAAATTCTTATAAATTAAATAAACAAAAAAACAAAAAATAGTAATGTATGTTATACAATTTGGAACTAGCATTAACTTCAACTTGATTGAGGAGGAACTATTTTGAGAAAGTAAAATCAATTATAAAGAAACTAAGATAATATTTTGTTCATTATGCAAAAATCATAGAAAGTTTCAATCATAATAAAATGTGCAAGGGTTCTATAAATATTTTCTAAGTGGGACTTACTGTGTATCTATCATTGTATAGGATAGCTATTAAGAAATGTTCATTAGTGATACATATGACCCCTTTAAATACATTCTATATTAAGGACCCAAGGATTCAAAGGAAAGGAAAATTTTGTAAGCATGATAACATATTGTATTATAGAAAAATACAATATGATAAGTGAGAGACAGTCATCAAATCATGAAAAAGGACTCACCCTACAATAGACAAACAATAATGATAATCATATATGTTAGATATAAAATATAGAAGAATATGAAAAAAAGATAAGAATAGAGGTATATGGATAAGATTACCAAAAACATTTAGAAAAAATAAACAAGGATGAGTATATAGGGAAGATAGGATAATTTAAGTTTATAAACCATAAATGTATGTATTGAATGTTGTTTGTGGGGTACACAAATTATAGGAGAACATCCTAAAATGTAAAAAGAAAAATCATATTACCATGTACACAAATAAGTTTCATCATAAATATTGTAATTTGTAATCTTAGGATCTATACATAATGAGAAACTTGCCTATAAAACAAGGATATCTAGTCACTATAACCAGTTAAAGATCATATAAGATATATACATGATGTGATATATTTAAGAGAATGATAAGTTAATTTAAGTAGAAAGGTGATCATAAAATGTAAATAAGTTTTTTGAGGAAAAAGATATATCAAAATTATAATAAGATCACATAACCTAGAGAAACATACACATAAGGTGATCAATGTGACATTTGATAATAGTATCATATAAAAAGGTTAAAAGTTAAACCAAGAGATAAAACACACCAAAAAAAATTTATTTATTAGAAAATATTGAATCTAAAAAACATAAATAATATAACCATAAATAGTAAAAATAATAGAGATATATAATGTAATAAACAATAAGATCCTCTATGTACGAAAAAAGGATAGAAAGACACAACAAGCATGATGTGAGAAATATAATTCTGACATGTAAGAACAAATATAAGTTAAAAAGCATATGAGTAAATTATCCCATTCTTAAATCTATCATGGAAAATAATAGAGATCATAAATATCCAGAAAGGTAACATGATCATTTTCAATGACATTATTTTCGTTTTCAATCACATTAGTTGCTTCTTGATTGAAATTTATTCTTTTTGAATAGTTAATTCCATTAAGTAGAACTACAAGAATTTTCCTACAAACCCAAATTTTAATCTTTGGTGGTTGTTGGATATGTTGATTTTACATCTAATGAACCATCAAATTTTTCTTTGGAATCAATGATGGATGTCCTTAAACATGAAAGACTTGTTTTTTTAGAAAAATATCATTTTTTTATTTGGTAGAAGGAATGATGATATTTAGTAGCTTGATTTCTTCACATATTTCATTTTATAATTCCTTTTGTTCTTCTAATATCCTTTATGAATCTAGTATGAATATATTTCTCACACTTGTATGGTAGATCCTTAAGAGTTGGGATATAAGAACCTAATGCATAGTGAATAAGTTACTCTATAATAGGATTATATGAATCTCATGAATTTTACAAAGTATAAGTTGACTTTGAAATAATTTTATGTTTATTTATAAAGAGTTATTCTCAAATGCAAAACATCAATTGTGGAAGAGCTACATCTATAATTTCTTCTTTACCCATGTATCTTGTACCCTTACTAGACACATGACCTGATCAATTCTCAAAGCAAGAAAATTATCATTTTTTTATTCCAACCAATATATTATCTCACCAAAAAATAATTTTAAATTATTAAAAACCTTCTAAGAACTATACCATGAAGAATTTATTCAAATAATTTTTAAAAAAGTCACACCAAGTGCAAATAATATTATAAGGACCAATTGATGTTTCAATATTTGTGAATCATTTATTGTTATGATTCGACCTCATTTATTGATGAATTAATTTTTTTAGTTAACAATTCTTTCTTTATTTCATAATTTTTCTACATCTATATTGACATATATAAATCTCAAGTTAATGAACCAACATGTGGATAGTACAATGAAATATATATAAGAACAAGGAATTATATGACATATATATGTAGTTCCTTAAATGTGTAACTTGCATATGTAACATAGAAAACCATTAAATTTGAATCAATAATCTATTAGTTATATGTGTCCTAATGTATAAAAGTTTACCTTTAATTACTTAAGAGCTAAGAGTTACCACTACCTATATTGTATTTGATAGATGGTTCCTTTAAAGATAGAATAAATAATATGATCACAATTCTACGACTACAATGATGAGATAGGATGTGTCCTGACAGTGATAGAGGTTTAACAAATGGAAAATGCTAAAATGCCAATATATTACCCTAGGTATGAAATCCTCTAATATAATCTCACATAAATTCTTGATATCATAATCATGAAGTCCTACAACATGTTACTATGTACACATAACTTGACATAATTGATCATAACTATTTTAGTAGATTTAAACTCTTGAATTCTTGAATCATGAACTTAAAATTTACTTGTTTATTTGTTGTCTGAATGTCTATATGCATGTTCACCCTTTGAATATGATAGATTATATTTCTAGAACATGGGAAAGGGAGTTGTATTTATATCTAACTTACAACTTTTTCAAAATAACTTTTTAGTATGATCTAACAAAGAAAGGTTGTATTGTGAAAATTGCACTTGGATTACAAGTTCATCCCTAAAAATTTGAATCCATATTGATGGGATGCACCCTATTCTAACAAAAAGGCCTAAGAATAGAGGAAATAACCTACCTTCCCATTATGGTCATGAAATCTAGCACATACACATATAATCAATCACACATAGAAAATGAGATGTAAACCTAGAATGAAATTGTTAAGGTTAACAAGCTATGATGCTACATTTCTCCCCCACAATAGAGAAGTTTAAACCTTACATACATACACATGATAAATTATAGAGAAGCTAAATATCATTTCATCTGAACATTGAAGATACAAGATGACTCTAAACTTAGAATAGAAATAGTACCCAAAAGATAAAAAAAATGGACCACAACAAAAGCATAGTTATGAAAAAGACCAATTTACAATAAATAGAAGAAGGAATCTATACATATTGAAGAATGTCATAACAAGGTTGGTCCCTTTACATTGTTATGACAACAAAGTGCTGAAGTGTCATCCAAATAAAACTATATAAATAAAATGCACACCAAGTAGAACACCGTAGGAGAAAACATTACATGCAAGCAAACACAAAAAGGCAAAAGGTATTGCAGATATGAGCTAGTCTATAGTAAATTGTCTACCTCCAATCTTACTCATCATGAACAGATGGAAAGAAATACTCTAAGGAGATCCAATAACAAATATTCTAACGAAAGTAAACAATAACAAATGAATTGTGTACTTGACTAAGAAAACTTATTCCAAGAAATGAAGCAAACATTAATCTAATTATATTAACAGTTATTTTTGAAGAAACAAAAGGTGGACCTAGCCTTCCCGTCATGTCTGCAACGGCTCTTCCTTCCCATACGGTGGTTTCAAAAAATGATGATGGTGCTTCTCGAGATAAACCCTCAGCCTCTGTCACTCCTATTGCGGATCTTGATGGCAATGCCACTGGTGTGGGAAGCCTGTGTTTCTCCTGCCATGTGGGTGAAGCTGCGAATAATGTTTCATCCTGCCCCTGTGCCCTTATCGTTGGAAAATCACAAGGTGTGCGGCTTCTTGGAAAGTTGCCAAATGTCGTCGTTGGTACTGTTGTTGGGCTAAGACAGATTGGTGAGGCTCTGAGGTCACAATATATGAGTCGGTCGTTGGTGGTTGGCCCATTCCCGTTGCAAATGCCATTTCCATTAATCTTAAAGAAGACACGGAAGACGAAATTGATCAGAATGTTTATGTTTTGTCCAAACATGGTGTGACATGTCGGTTTAGGGTTTTTTTGTCCAACCTCCCTCAACTACTTGTCTGGATCTCTCTCTGAACATTATGAGCCTCTTATTACTGGTAAATTTTCATATTTTCTCCATGGCTAAGGGGCTCTTATTGCAAAGTTCAATTATGTTCAGGATAGAAATAAAATCTACTGTGATCATTATTTTAGTTGGGAGGACAATTTTTTGTTGATGATTAAGCTTTGGCACTTCAATTTCAATCTTTAATCTGAAATGTTTAATAAGATCCTGATTTGGGTTCGGATTCCTAATCTCACCCTTCATTTATGGGTTGAACCTCTTTTAGAAGAAGTGGGTGAAGCCCTTGGAGCTTTTTTGATGGTGGATGATGAATCATCTAGTATTTTTCACTCCACTTTTGCCCAGATTATGGTTGAAATGGATGATTCAAAGGGGCTACTTGCTGAGATTTTACTCAAATCTTCTAATTGTTGTTGGGTTCAATCTTTGGACTATGAAGGAATTCTCTTCCGGTATAGAAGATATTTTAAAATAGGGCATGTGGAAGCAAAATGCTGATTTGAGAAAAAGGATATGCAAGCTACGTGGTAGAAAGGTGGTTTTCAACAACATTATACGGTTGAGAAGAAATCTAAGCAACATAGAAGTTTTTCTTAGGTGGATGAAATGGACTCATAGGGTCTTGGGGAATCCTCTCTAAAGGTCACAATTAGTGGGGTTGCTGAAGTTGTGAAATATTATCATGTTGAAACCCCTAAAGAGAGAGAGATTGGGCATTAGGATAAAATTTCTAGTGACAACATCTCGACCATCATATGTTGTGGCTTTTCTTATAATGCTATGCCTATTTGGAGGAAAATAAATAAATCTATGATTGTAGAGAATCTTTTTGTAGGCAAGCATTCCCAATATAATGGTGGTCTTTTGCTAGCATGGCATGGTATGGTAGTGCAAGTGGATGAGGGTTGGTTTTAGGCTGGGTTTTGGCTATTCTTTTTGTAGCTTTTATTTTAGGTTGTGGGAGCCTAGTTTTAAAACCCATGTTTTTAGCTATGGGAGACATTTTTACCCATGTTTTTTTGGTGCTTTCAATTTATTTTGTTAAGACAATGTTCTCGCTAAGGGTTCTAGATCCATTTAAAATCTAGTTGTAAAGGGTTTCAGGTCCCTTCAAAACCTATTTTTGTCTTAATCAAAAACTATAGCAGTGTTGCACATCAAGTGAGTCCCCTTGGGTACATAGTCAATCACAAATTCACAAAATTAAGTTCAACTCAGAAATGAATCATTCTTCATTGATGATGATCTTCATAAAAGGAAACACAACTAACAACACAAGGATAAAAAAATTGCTAACCATCTTAGGTGAAACGGTTTCCTTATTTATATAAGTTCCCTATGACTACAACATCTCGATCACAATATCTAAGGAGAGATTAATTAATAAAAAAAGGAGCACAAACTGACTAAGAGTCATATTAGGAATGCAACTTCTAACACCTATCCTATCGCATAAATATTGATTACATGGGATCCAATAAACAATTTTGTTGGTGTAAATAATTATTCATCTTGGATATTATTACACCTTACTTAAGTTTACTTAGGTACATGCATTTTATTGTAGTTTGGGTATGAGACACTTGGGTGTTTGTGCCACATTGGGATAGTGTGTGTAGGAGAATTTCCACCTTTTGTGGACTTCTCTTGTTGTTACACTCCACATTCAGTGGGTGATCCACCTCATGTGGAATATTATATCATTTCTCCTACTTACCCAAACCTATTTCCTACCTACCCTTGTTACTTATTGAGCCACATGTCATGTTTGTGTGCTCACATATCCCTAGTCTTGCCTATATAAGCAGGCTCATCTACATTGTTTGTACGGGCAATCAATCTATATCTTGTAAAGATCCAGTTGATCATATTTTGCATCTTGATAGAATACAATTTATTCCTATCATCTATTTTATCTCTCTTATTTGTGCTTTCCATTGCCTCTTGATATTGGAAAAATCTCACATATTTATTGATACATGTTTAGGTAGTTAAATTCACAGTGAAAGAGTTCCATACAGTAAGTGCTTCTTTTGAATAGTCCAATTTATTTTAGCTACCATTTGACCAAATCATTACTTATTTTGTAATGGCTGCAAGAACTGGAACATTGAATGGTAACAAGAAAAATCAACTCAAGTCCAAAGGAAAGGCTAGAACATTTGTTAGCATATATGACACCAAATGATCATAGCAACTAACCATTTTCATCACATCATGCACATATATATTATATTAATGTTATCATCACCACACTTAAAATAATTCTTAAATAAAGTCTTAACATAACAACATTTCGGTATGTCTCGATTTGCAATGGGTGAAAATTCTTCTCAAGTAGGGGTTTTAAGACCTTAAAAAGTAAATGGGTCCCTTGCTAAGAGTGATGATGGACCTATTCTTATGATCCAACTAAAAGTCATTCAGGAAGACATCAACTACTCATCTAATCATGCCTTAATATTTAAGTTCATGGGGCTCTGACTATCTCTACCCTTTTTGGAATTATGGGCTCAACATACTTGGAACCTAAAAGGAGAAATGGAGGTGTTGTTAGCAACTAATAGCTATTTTATGATGATCTTTTAATTAGTGTTAGACAAAAATAGGGCATTTGAAGGGGGCCACTATCTCTATAATCAACTAGGTCTTTTTATTAAGCCATTGCATGCTAGATTTAATCCTTCCAAGGAGCTTCCATCAAAGCTTCTGGTGTGGGTAAGGCTTTCTTAGTCACGACACAACTTGGCAAGCATGTTGGCCATTTGAGACAAACCATGGACAAAAAGGTAATCAACTATGCCCACGTATGTGTTGAACCTGATTTAAGTAAGCCTTTGTATAATTCTATGGACATCCATTTAGGATTCTACTCATGGATCCAACAATTAGATTATGAAACCCTTTCTTTCCATTGTCGAATTTGGCATGAATATGGGCATTTGTAGTGAATGTGTCCAAAAAATAACCATGTAGGGATTACAAACAATGAATCCTCATTACCATTACCTAAGTAGGATAAAAGTAAAATACTAGTTACAAAAGATAAAGAAGGTTTTATTTCAGCCAAAGCAAGAATTAGGGGAAGAGGTCAAAATAGAACCCTTAAGGACAGATAGAGTGATGAGGTTTTTATAAGATTTGATCCTTTAGAAGACCTGGAAAATTTTGATAATGCACTTGTAGGTATGATGACTGATTCAAATATTTAGGCTATGTATCAAATTAATAATGAGAAGGTTATTACTCCTGATGGAGGCACCCAACATGCAAGTCATGATGTCCAAATGGATTCAAACACCCTTTTGTTGAGTTCAAGTGAGCTGGATGTTAATGGTAGTAAAGTTGCTTCTACTTCTTCAAGTGTTATTAGCCTAGCAATTAATGTGAATAAAGACTCTATAGAGATCATTAAAGGAAGAGGAACCTCAGCTACTAGGGATCCAATAAAAGACTAGGAAAAAGGTCCTACTGATAAGCCCCCCCTCACTACAAAGGGGAGGAAGAATGATCAAGAAAAGGTTACGCTTATCGGATAGACTTTGGTGGAGTCTAATATTGTGAAGACCTTAGAATCCCATTTCTTGCCTTCTAATAAATGATTGTCCTCTGATGGAATGTTAAGGGGTTAAATATAGACAAAACACTATTTGAGATTTGATGAGATTTGATTCTCTTGATGTGGTGTTCATACAAGAAACTAATTTATCGGTTAATGGTATGCTTAATAAGGTTCCTAGAATTTGGGCTCGAATTCAATATCAATACATCATAGGTATGGATAATTTAGGTGGTATGGCTTTCCTCTTGGATCCATAGATGTTAAGGCCTCTTCAGTGGATTTCTTGTAGGTAATCTATGTCCATGCTTGCTGTGAATTATGAATCTATTGAAAATTTACTCTTCACTAATGTTTATGCCCAACTGATTTGGTTGGAAAATCGGTGCTTTGGTCTCATATTAGATATCTTAGATCTCTTGCCCCATCTTCCTTGGATTTTGGTAGGGGATTTCAATGCAATCTCTAGTATGGAGGAATAAGGGGTGGTAATGCTCGGCTTGATTGTTCTGCAAGTCACCTAAGGGATTATATTGAGCTTCTAGGGGTTTTGGACATTAAACCGGCTAATGGGATCTTCACTTAGAATAATAGGAGATGTGGTGAGGAGGAAATAGTTGAGAGGCTGGACATATTCTTGGTCTCTTTCTCTTGGATAGGTAATAACAAAATTATTAATTCTGAGATTTGAGACTAGAAAGGGTTGGATCACTGGACAATTAAATTTACTAGTTGGGTCTTTCAGGCTTCTAAAAATTATTCTTTCAAGTTTTAGCTTATGTGTCTTTGTGATTCTTTGCTTTAGGACCTTATGGTTGTGTGGTGGCAGGAGGGAAGGACTTCCTATGGTACTATGATGTACTCTTTTGTCAAGCAACTTCAATATGTCAAGCATAGGATTAAAAGGTGGAATGAGTCTTGTTTTGAAAATATTTTCATGGATAATATTCAAGCTCAATCTCAGGTGGATGGTATAAACTAGAAAATTAGAGATCAAGGCCATTTAGAGGATTTTTATAAAGAAGAGTTAGTTCTTGTAAAAGTGTTGGAGGAGTGGGAGCTGTGGGAGTAAATTTGTTGCAAACAAAAGTCTCGTATTGATTGGCTCCAAGAAGGTGATAGGAATTTGTAGATTTTTTATAGTTCTATGAATGATAGGAGGTGTGTTAATTATATTACTTCTCTCATTTCCTCTAAGGGCTACGTTCCCTCTTCCTATAAAGACTATTTTCTAGAGGCCATTAGATTCTTTCAATCCCTATTTAGTGAAAATTCTCCACCTGCTATTGGGGAAGATGAATTAGTGGTAAGTAGCATTCCCTCTATTATTAGTGTTGAGATGAACATGTAACTGTATAGGCCCATCACTCTAAAATACGTTGAAGGAGTGGTATTTGGAATGAAGAAAGGAAAAGTACCTGGTCTAGATGGCTTTCCTATTGTATTTTATCAATAATTTTGGGAGGTGGTCAAACATGATCTATTCGAGGTGGTACAAGAATCTTATACAAACAAGAAGATGCTAAGGGCTTTGAATGCTACATTTATTGCTCTCATTCCTAAAAAGGAAGGGGCCCATTCTCTTTATTCCTTTTGTCTCATTTCTCTTTGTAATGTGATATATAAAATTGTCATAAAGTTGACTCCTAAAAGGCTTAAGCCATGGCTCGCTAACCTAATTTCAAAAGAGAAGGGTGGTTTAGTGGCTCAGAGGCAAATTCTACATGGAGTTATTATAGAAACAAAAGTTATACTAGATGGAGCGCGAGAAGTGGGAGAAGTGGGAGAATAGAGAGGCAAGACATTTGAATCCAAGGTAGGATAGGAAACTATGCAATGGATAGGCAAACCAAGGGGAGAAGGGTAAGGATGACTCTCAGGAGAGCCCGAATTCCTCTGAGCCAAGTGGAAAGGACCCAGTGGATGGGGACCCACAAGAAGGCAACAAGCCCATCGATCTTGATGGAAAAAAGGATGATTCATGTGCTGAAGACACTCCTAGGCAGGAATTGGTGCAAAGGGATAGCGGTCGATCTTGGACTTCTCTATTTGGTGTCAAACCGAATGGAAATTCCTCGCTCCCCCCAGTTTGTAATATTTCTGACCCAAAAAAGGGTAGATTTTCTACTGAAATCCTAGACCCTGTTATTGATTATAACATCAACCTTATGACAATGACACTAGTTGGAAAGATTTTGGGTCCCAGGCCAAATATTGATATTGTTAGGGCTTTTGCTAAACGCAAATGGTCGGTTAAAGGTCAAGTGGAAATCATAGCTATGTCAAAAGGGGTGTTGTCTTTGGCCTTCTCTTACAAAGAAGATATGTCAAGAGTGCTCTATGATGGTCCCTGGCTGATCGGTAGAGCAACGCTAGCTCTGCAAAAATGGGCACCTAAGATGGAACTTAATGAACCATTTTTTGTCTAGGCTCCTGTCTGCGTTAGACTGGTGGGCCTTCCCTTAGAATTCTGGGTGGAAGATGTGTTTAAAGGTTTTTCTAGCTCTTTTTGTGAATTCCTATCAATGGCCCCCATAACTACGGCTAGAAGAAGCCTTACTTTTGCCAGGATCTATGTTGGGTTTACGCAAGGCACAGATATGCCTTTATCTATTGAAATCAAATCTAGATTAGGAAAATGGAACCAACCTCTAGAATATGAATGTCTCCCTTTCACTTGCTTTCATTGCAAAAAAGTGGGACATATAGCAAGGAAATGCCATCTTCAGGTGGCCAAAGAGAAAGAAAAGAAAGAAAGGACATTACAATGGAAAGCAAAAAACCCTGTTAAGCAACCAAAGATCTCTGAAAAAGAGAACAAAATCAAAGAGGCCTAGAGTGTCATTATCCTTGACACAATAGAGCAATGAATAAATGTTAATGGGGAAAACCCAAAAATACCTTTGAATGATAAAGGTAAAATGGATCCAATAGGTAAAGATAGTAGAGATCAACAAGATATCAATCAGAAGGATCAAAAGAGTGATAACCTAGAAGAAGGAGAGATACAGGTGGTGTTACATAATAGTGAGGAAGTAGATTCAAACCACATTATAGAAAAAACTAGCAATGTAGGTCTCAATAATGATTTTGAAGAAGCCTAGAGGTGCTTGATCCTTGGAGGGATCTCATTGTCAGGATCACAACAATATGTAGAAATGGCACAAGCCACCATTTAGCAATCACCTACGACCTCATTCCTTAATGCTAAGTGGATAGAGGTTGACGATATCGACCATATGGCAACCACTCAAGAGGAAGATTACAATACAAATGAAGTTGCAGAGCGAAAGAGAGGGGGCAAAAAAGGGCCTAAATCTACCCCTTAGGCTAACTTAGTCAAGACAAGAAATTGGAGCAGAGCTGACATGGATTTCAACCCATCTCCTCCTGGAAGGAAGAAAGCAAGCCAGATTAGAGATCAAGAGGCCAGCAAGAACATAGCAAATGGTACTCAAATGACCATCCATGAGGTATGTTCCCTAGTTAGAAAATGAAAATAATCTCATGGAATATACATGGACTGAATAGTCCACATAAAGAAGATGTTCTTAGAAATTTAGTTAGAGAACATAAATCGGACATTGCTATTATCCAAGAAACTAAAATGATTAAAGAGAAAGTTGAAAAGATTAGGAATTTTAAGAATGGGGAAGTTTGTGGTGGAAGCTCTGATGGGGCTTCTTGGGGCATAGCTATTTTTTTGAACCTAAAGCGGGCTTCTAGGGAGTTGGTCATGCAGGATAGAAATTTGTCTTTTATCAGGTTTCATCACATTATGGATGGTACCTCTTTACTTCTTACCAATATTTATGCCCCAAATAATAGATATGGTAGAAGCAAATTTTGGAAAAAGATGGAGGCTATTAGGACCCTCTAGAAGGATGATATGTGGATTGTTGTGGGGGATTTCAACACCCCCCTCCAAGATAATGAGAAGTTTGGAGGTGTCCCCTCTCAGTTGGATAGTAGAATGGATCTTTTGAACTTTATCAATAATCATGGCCTGCATGATATTGAGCTCTAAGGAGCCAATTTTACCTAGTCAAAGAGAAATACGAGAGATGATCTCATTCAAGTCAGACTTGACAGGGCCATCATTTCTAATGAGTAGTTTAATAATATATCAATGCTCCCTCTCAGCTATCTCTAGAATAGGTTTTGATCATTTCCTTGTGATTTTTATTGCTGATAACACCATTGTTAAAAGAAATTTATTGTTTAGATTTGAAAGGATGTGGCTAGATCACCCTAACCTAGTGCAGATCATTGAGATGTGGTGGTCCATTTATGTCAAAGGTACTTCTATGTATAGAGTTGCCAAAAAATTGAGATATGTGAAGGACAATATTAAAAAATGGAATAAGGAGGTTTTTGGAGATCTATTCTCAACTAGAACTCAAGGAAATGCAGGATAAAATCTAAATTAGTGGATACAATGAAGTTTCAATCTGTGAGGAAAATGATGTGCTGGTGAAGTACCACAAGATTATCAAAAGAGAGGAAGAATTTTGGAAATAAAGGTCCAGATCCCTATGGTTTAAAGTAGGGGATAGAAAAATTATATTCTTCCATATGACTGCGATGAAACACAAGGCGGCTAATAGAATCTTGAAGTTGAAAATTGGGGGAACTAAATTGAGGAAGGATGATGAGATTGGGAAGGAAGCCAAGAACTCCTTTACTTCTCTTGTTTCAATGGACTCTAGTCTAGATGGTGAATCTCAGAATGGCATCCTTCACAATATCCCTCCTAGTATTATCTAGGATTAGAACAAGGCCTTGGTAGCCATTCCTTCTGAGGAGGAAGTTAAAAAAGTTTTCTTTTCTTTTGATAGGAACAAAGCCCCGAGCCCAAATGGTTTTTCATTATTCTTCTTCCAAACCTTCAAGGACATCCTCAAAGCTGATGTGGTTAAAGGTGTGCAGGAGTTCTTTGGGGCTTGAATGATCTTAAAGGAACTAAATGCTACCTTCCTAGTTCTGATACCCAAATTCTCAGGAGAAGATTCTTTGGATAAGTTTCGACCGATAAGCTTAAGCAACTCTTTTTATAAAATAATCTCTAAGGTGGTTACTAGTTGGTTGTTAAGGATTCTTCCTTTGATCATTTTTCCCCAACAAAGTGGATTTGTCCCTCGCAGACAAATCCTTGACTCCATCATTGCTATCCATGAAAACATTCATTCGCTGGTGGATTTGAAAAAACAAGGATTTCTGATGAAGTTGGGTTTGTCTAAAGCCTATGACTGTGTGGACTAGATTTTCTTGGGTAAGGTTTTGGATACTTTTGGATTTGGAGTGAGACTCATTAAAATGATTGAGCAACTCATCTCGACCCTTGCTTTTTCTTTGGTTGTCAATTGGGTGCCTTCCACTTTCTTCAAAACTTCTAGGGCTATCAGGCAGGGGGATCCTATATCCCCCAAACTCTTCATCATGTTGGCTGAATGTCAGGGTAGATTTATCAGCAACACTATTTCTGTGGGGCTCCTCTATGGTATTTCACCTTCTTCTAGTTTTAGAGCTTACACTCATCAATAATTTTTTGATGATACCATTCTAATGGGATCATCCACTATCAAAGAAGCTTCCAATTTGAAGAACCTTCTCAACACTTATAGTAAGGTAACAGGTCAAACCATCAATTGGGAGAAAAGATTTGTTTTCTTCTTCAATACCCCAGAAGTCAGACAAATCAGAATGGCTTAGATCCTTGGTTGCCAAATTGATAAGCCTCTTATTGTCTACCTTGGCCTCCCCTTGGGATTGAAACCCTTGGAGTTGTTCTAGAATAGTCTTGTTGATAGATTCAGCAAAAAGATGGCTGGTTGGAAAGGGACCCTTCTTGGTCAAGCTAAAAAAGTCCAACTCTTAAAATCCACCATCTAGAGCCTTCTAGTGTATGCTCTAAGCCTCTTTAAAATCACTGGAAAATTTGTTGATGCCATTGAGAAAATCCTAAAAGACTTCCTATGGTCAAGGGTGGAGGAGAAGAAGAACATGGCTCTAATACCTTGGAAAAATGTTTGTAAACCTAAAAAGAAGGGGGGCTTGGGTCTTAGGAATATCAGGAATTTGAACAAAACTCTCCTCGCTAAACAAATTTGCAAAACTTATAAGGGAAAAGGAGAATGGAATGATATCTAGAAGGCTAAGTACTTAATTAAAGCTCCCACCATTGAGGATTTCCTTGTCTCAAATTAGATACCAAGTGATTCTTTCACTTGGAATAGTGTTATCCAAGCTAAAGGTATTGCTAGTCTGGCCAATGTCTGGGCCATTGGTAATGGCAAGAAGGTGGACTTTTGGGACAATGCTTGGATTGGAAGAGCCCCTCTTAAGAACCTAACTTCTCATACACTCATCCAGAATTGCAAGGAGAAGATACGTATCAGAGTGGTTGATTATTGGAAATATCAAATATGGGTGGACCTCAGACCTATTGATCCAAAACTCAAGAAGGTAAACTTAACGATCAACCATGCGGTCTTAAATTCTAGAAGGGAAGACCATATGGTGTGGTGTGGGACTTCATCAGAAACTTATTCGGTCTCTTCTATTGTCCTTTTACTGGCACACTCCCAAGACCCTATTCCATGTTGGTCCAAGGCTTGGTACCTAGGGTTGACTCCCAAAATCAACATAGTTTTGTGGATCCTCTTGCAAATCAAGATTCTTACTACTGACAATTTAAGAAAGAGGGGCTTTTGTTTCCCTAACTTTTGCTACCTTTTTCTTATTAATGAGGAATCTATGAACCACATATTTTTATACTGTCCTTATACCACTCATATTTGGGGGATGTTTTCTCAAAAGTGGGGGCTGAATTGGGTTTTCCAGGAGGAGATGCAGGATTGTATCAAAAGCTAGCATTATTCACCAATAACATCACAATAAGAAATATTTGGAAGTTCTCTTCTGCCCATATCCTCTGGGGGATATGGAAAGAGAGAAATAATATAATATTCCAAAATGATATTAACACCTCTAAAGTTGTATGGGTCAAGATAAAAAATAATTGTGTTGAGAATGTAATGGCCAGGGAAGTACAAATTTTTACCACTAAGGAGGACTTTTATATTCTCAAAAAGATGGAATATCCCAGCCTCTTTGGGCTCTAACATCAATCAAATCAATAGAAGCTTGTGTTGCTGGTCCTTTCCCCCCAATCAGTGGTTCAAGGCCAACTTTGATTGGACGAAAAAAGGAAATCCAGGTCCGATCGGTTGTGGTTGTGTCATCCAAAATGGGGTTGGCTTTTGCACTGGAGCGGTGGCCTATCCCTTAGGATTTCAAACCAATCATATGGTGGAAGCTATGGGTGCACTTCAATCTATTAAATTGGCATCTAATTTAGGGGTCAAAATGATTTGGTTGGAAGGCGAGTCTAAAAACATTATTAACTGCCTTCTCAGTAATCATCAACCTTTGTGGACTATCAAGAACATCATTGAGAGAGCCATAGAGCTGATTCAGGGGTTTAAAAAATGCCACATCACACATGTCTATAGAGAGGCTAACTAGAGTGCTGACTGGGCTACCAATGTGGTAGTATGGAGTGAAATAATTATTACCTAGAATGGTGAAGGGAGCTACCATGTGCGGCACATGATATTTTAATTTATGAAAGATTGCATGGTAAGCAGGGACATATTTGATATAACTTCTCGAAGTGTAAGGAGATGTTGTGGCAGTAGGCACTAGTTCTGTGGGCTACCAAGAAGGAGGTACAACAATCATTGTAGGTTAAGTTCACATGCTTTATGGGCATTTTTATCCCTCTTCGACAATAGCATCAGAAACTACTATAGAATTCAAACTCGTTATCACAGAGAGTCTCTTGATAAGAAAGGAATCAGGTGGGAGTTGCAGATTATTGGTATCAATAGGATCATGAGTGGTAAATGAAAGAGAATGGAGGCTACCACCATTGAGAAATGGAAGAGTCATCCTTAGGTTTGGGCTATCCTTCAAGCCACCAAGATGATGGATTTTATGGAAAATATGCGAGAGAAACAACTTGAAATCACCAGAATCTTTAAGAAGGGCTGGAATGAAGGGACGTTAATTATTGGAAACAAGAAGGTCAAGGTGACCAAAACTATGATTGCAAAGGCAATGGGTCTTCCGATGGATGATGTCAAGTTTTATAGGGACAAGAAGATTTTAGATGCTGCTGTGAAGAAATTTCCAAAGAATGAGGAGGAAATGGCTAGACTGGTGAAGAGTCGCCATACCTACTTTTTACCAAAGGTAATTAAGTGAATATGGCAAAGGGTTTTGCTTTCTATTAGGGAGTTTACCATGCTTGATGGTAGATACACTAGGGTTTATAGTTACCACTTTGTTTTACTTAATCATTTTAGGTATAAAGTTAAAATTTCTTTTCCCTATTATCTTTTTTGTGCCTTTAATGTAGGGATCAAAGATGTAATTTCCAACCCCAGTATCAACCCTACAATGCATGAAGGTTTGATGGTGATTCTGTATAATCACATCAAGATCATGACTGTCCAATTGAATATAGTTGAGATTTCCAAATCAGATGAGGATTTTGATGACTTTGATGAGGAGGAAGGTGATGGATATGATACGGAAGTGTAGACAGAGGATGACCCCCAAATTGATGGGTCTAGCAAAAGAAATAAAAAAATAGAGCAAGGGAAATAAAACAAAGTGTTTGCCAAAAAGATGTAGAGAGGGGAGGATGATAGCTGGTACGAGGAGGAGTATGGGACAGACAATGAAATGGACAATGGAAGCAAGGGGGTCCAAATCCTTATGAGATGAAAGCAGAAAAAGAAGACTTCTAAAAGTAAGGAGGCAGGCACCAAGGACCGGTCACCTCTCAGGATTGATTTAAAGGAGAAGGGCTTGATGGGGGAGGATACGACAATGAAAGAAGCTCAAAGCTCTGAGGATAGGGAAGTTGGCCTAGAAGTTAATCTCAATACTACTAGTGAGAAGAACTAGGAAGAGCATCACTTGGATATTGATCTCTGCATCAATAACGATATGGAAAGACTTGAAAAAGTGCTTAACTAGATGCATAAGGAAATTGAAGGCATCAAAACCAAGCAAGCCCACAAAGCAGGGAAAATTGAGACATTACAAGCTTTAGGCTCGCGAAAGTTCAATTCCTTCCAAGGAGAAGGAAATGTTTAGTAAGATGGATATGGCTAAGGCCCATGACAGGGCCAATTGGTATTTTATTCATAAAGTTCTTGCAACTTTTTAAATTGATAGTCAGGTGATTAAATGGGTTATGAGTTGCATCACCATCCTTTCTTTTCTATTCTTATAAATGGCAAACCTATAAACCTCTTTAGAGCTTCTCGAAGTTTAAGGTAGGGTGACTCTCTTTCACCATACATATTCATTTTGATGATTGAATGAATAGGAATATTTATTAAATCTCAAGTTAGGTGAGGATTGATTTAGCATTGGAATTGGGGCTATGGTCTTCCCCCCTTCACTCATCTACAGTTTGTGGATGACACAACTTTTATGGGTGTTGCTAGAATTTTAGAGGCAACAAATCTTAAGAAGGCCTTACATATTTATTTGGCTGCCTCGGGACAATAAATTAATGAAAATAACTCTTTTATCTTCTTTTTAAAAAAATCCTGTCTCTATTCAATTAAGTATTGTGAGGATTTGATGGTTTCAATTTTGTACAATTCTTGTTGTTTATCTTGGGATCCCTCTTTCTACTTCCCCTTTGCCTAAAATATTTTGGCAGGATATCTTGGATAAGGTTTGTAAGAAGGTTTGTCATTGGTCTCATAGATGGATCTCAACTTTTGAGCATGTGACTCTCTTAAAAACTATTATTCAAGCTCTTCCCATTGATAGATTGTTTATTCAAAGTGCACCAAATAACTTCATTAAGGAATTTGATGCTCTTTGTACATAGCTTTTTGTGGATTGGTAATCTTCTATCATCATTGGAAGTGGAGTTTGGTTAAATGGGATTCTTCTTGGAGACCTATTCAATATTTGACATTTCGATTATGCAAAATAGAAATGAATGGTTGGGTCTTGGCTGGTAGGCTCTTTTGGAGATGGTGTATGCAATAGGATCAATTCTGGGCTAAGCTTCTCAACTAAAAGTATTTGGGGGGAGTGGATAGTAGGGATGTGCCATGGTATAGCTTATCAGGC
The DNA here is from genome assembly GCF_030272615.1 of Cryptomeria japonica. Classification (NCBI taxonomy): domain Eukaryota; kingdom Viridiplantae; phylum Streptophyta; class Pinopsida; order Cupressales; family Cupressaceae; genus Cryptomeria; species Cryptomeria japonica. The sequence continues at coordinate 179,016,854 of NC_081414.1, forward strand.
AATGGATCCATGATATAGAATATGCTAAAAAGAGGGGCACAAGTAGTTAAGCAATGATTGTTTTGAATTTGTAATAAAGGAGTCGATTCTTTATTTTGGTATGACTCTTGAGATGGATTCCCTTGAATTCTAACTCTATTTTTGTATTTGTAGTCTATATGGGATAGTTTTTGTGAAGTTTGTTGGAGTAAAGTGGAATACTTCAAAGCCACTCAAATCTTAGGACGTGGGGTAGTGGGTATATGGAAAGATCCTTAGGAATGGCCCCTTGGTGGGTCAGTTGGGGATCCTGAGGAACTTGCTAGGATTTTGAATGCAGGACTTTGTAGCTTGCTTAAGGATCAAGATGTCCTTGCTTGGGGTCCTGATCCAAGGGGTAATTTTTTAATGGCCTTGGGCTACAAGGAGCTTGAAAATTTGACTTTTTGGAAGGAAGTTGTTCCTTGGTGGGAAAAGGTTTGCAATCAGTTCTCTTGGCCCAAGTGTAATTTCTTCTTGTGGTTGGTCATGAAGAATAGATGTTTAACTTCGGAGACCCTTTGTAAAAGAGGACTTGAGGGGCCTTTAGTGTGTTTCTTGTAACATTAATGAGGATATTTCTCCTCATCTATTCTTCTATTGCACCTTTTCTAAGGATATTTAGCATTTTTGGTGAGGAGCTTGGAAGAATGCTTGTGTTCAAGTCAATTATCTATTGGAGTTCCAAAATAGTCTTGGTAGGCCCTCAGTTAAAACATCCTTTCTTCAAGTTGCTTGGGATCTTGGGCCTTCCTTTATCATCTACAAGTTATGGCCAGTATAAAATCATAGGATTTTCCAATATAAGAGGATGTTTGTGCAACAAGTATGGCAGAGAGCAATTAATATGCCAAAGGAAACTTTGTGGGAAAAATGTGATCTTTCTATTAATGTGGAGCTAGAATATTTGTCTATTATAAGGAATTTGAATCTTTTGGCAGGGACTAATAAGGATTCAGTGGTTGGAAGTAGTTTTCAAGTAAGGAGTTGACAAGTCAAAGAGAAGTTTCAGTGCAATGGTAAGTGGTCTCCTCCTCCCTTGGGAGTTTTGAAGATTAATATTGATCGCTCTTAGAAGGGAAACCTGGGACATGCACGTATTAGAGGTATTGGTAAGGATAGTTTTGGGAATGTGATCTTCCTATTCTCTATTTATAAGAGATATCATACTAATAATTTATGGAGGCTTTGGAAATTCTTTTTTCTCTCGAGCAAGGTTACGCTCTTGGCTGGAGAAAGATTATTTATAACTTTGATTCCTAGATTGTTGTGGACATGCTGAATAAGAAGAATCTAGATAATGTGGATTGGCATCTAGTAGTGGTGGGGAGAAAAAAATTGAGTTTTAGGGACTCTTTGGAGTCTGTAGTCTTTTGTTACATTCCTAGAGAATGGAATAAGGGAACTCATGGTTTTGCAAAGTGGGCTTCTGAGACAATGGATGACTAAAACATTGGGAGTAGAGGTTAGCTATCGTAGGATTGTGTGATTTCTTTAGATAAAATTGTTGATGATGATATGATGTGCTATTTATGACTCTTTTGGGTCCCCTTTGCTCTTGGTTCTGCATCATTCTTTTTTATTCAATATATTTTTACCCCTTTTTCAAAAAAAAAAAAAAACCCTATGTTGAAGCATATTAAATAAAATCTATTCAATTGAGCCCTAAGTTGGTTTGAAAATTTTATAAACAGCCTACCTCTAAATGGGCATCCATTTTATCTGCTAAATACTTGCCTAATTGTTCTAAGAAGGCTATCTTCACTACTTTTTCTCTTCCCAAAGGCTTTGTGATCTGGAATTTTATGTCTAAATGCAAATCTGTTATTTTTCTAGGTTTGTCTTGGCTTATTCATAATGGTCGTAAGGCTAGGTTTTGGGATGAGGTTTGGAATGGCTTCCCTATTATGTCTAGTCTTAGGGACTGGTCATCCCTTATGCCCATCCTTAAATCCTCTTGGGGTATTTTTGTGGCAGATTATTTCTTTGTCGACTCCTCGAGTTCCCTACCATTAGCAAAGTGGAAATCAATTGCTTCTCTTCCAGTGGGTTAGGACATTAAATCTACATTTGAGGATGAGCTTAATAAACGTCCATTACTCTTCTCAAGGAAGGATGATGAGCTCATCTGGACTTTTTCAAAATCTAGGGAATATTCGGTTAAAGAAAGTTATAATTTTTTATCCTTAGATGTTAAGAAGGAAGTTTTGCCATTTAAACTATTCTGGCATGCTGCCTGCTTGCCCAAAGCAGGGGCTTTTGCTTGGCTGGCTATTCAGGATAGAATTCTTACTAGTATGAGATTAGATAGGTTGGGTATTACTATGGTTTTTCATTGTGTTCTGTGTGGAGGGTCTCTTGAATCAGTGGATCATCGATTGCTACATTGTCCCTTTGCTACTCATCGATGGAATTGGTTGTTTAGCAAGTTAAATTGGAAGTTTTCTCTAAGTAAGGACCTTAGCTCTCTTTTTATGAGTTGGCCTCTTTTATATCCATCTGCATTTTATGCTTCTCTCTGGATTATTGCTCCCTCTATTCTAATGTGGAAAATATGGTTACACAGGAACAATAGGATTTTTAAGAAACTATCCTCCCCTCGGCATGAGGTGCTTTGCGGTATTGAAATGTTGATTTCTGAAACTATTCTGGCTTTCATCTATAGAGGCTCTAGGTCACATAATACTTATACTCCTTGGGATAATTGGGTGTCTAATAATTGGGTAGCCTTGCAAAAACTTCCTCGAAGTGGTGCATTTTTTCAGTCATGACCTCCAATTAATGGAAAGGAAGTTGTTTGGTTGCCTCCTCTGATTTCCAAAGTTAAATTGAATTTTGACGGTGCCTCTCATGGCAACCCTAGTAAATATGCTATTGGAATTATGGTCTCTGATGATAGGGAAGCTATCATTTTAGCTCAATGTAAATGTATTGCTTATGGTACTAACAATGTGGCTGAACTACATGCTCTTTCATTAGGACTGGATTTCCTTCTTTCATTACATTTGTTGGATGTTTTTATTGAGGGCGACTCTTAGGTAGTTTTCTACATGGTTACAAATTTTTCTTCCCACTCTTGGCATTTAAAGTATTGGTTGAATAAGATTCTTGATCAGCTTGAGTTGTTTAATTCTTTCACTATGTCTCACTATTTTAGAGAAGCTAATAAGGTGGCTGACTTCCTGGCTAATAAAGCTTTGGATGAGGATATCCAAGAATTGGTTGGGGTAGCCTCCGATTCTCTTCCTCCTCATCTGGTTTAACTGATATCAATTCGACTAGAGAAGTATGATCTTGTGCCTTACCTATAGTTTTTCATTTACCCATGTAGTTTAAAGTAGTGGTATCCATTTGGGATATTACTTCATTATATCTGCATGTTTGTGTGTAACCTCAGATAGGGCTCGGGCCTCTCTTTCTCTATAGGGTTGGTTTTTGTGGTCTATGGATTCTTTATTATCATATCTTGTTGCCAATCTAAAGAATATTTACTCATGTACTCTTGCTGATGATTATAGTTTCAGAATGCAATGACTACATTTCTATTTAATCACTATTCCTGTACATGTTGCTTTTATTGCAAGTATTGGTTGCGTTATTTTAGTGTGTGGGGGAGGTTTTTCTTGTACGTTTGTAATCTCCTCTGAGTTTTTCATTATTGTCCTCCCTTGATGTTTGCACAGTTTTTCATATGTTTTCCTCATATTCATTTTGTGATAGTTTTTTTAGGGCTGTTGTAAGATTTTTCTCATGTTGATATCTTGGTTTATTAATGATCATGATCGGCTATTTGTTTCGTATGGATTGTCATCATTTTACATTAGGGTGGAGGGATACTTCAGTTTGCATTCACTTTTCATTAGTGTCGAGTAATTTATTGTGCTGACCTTTCATGGTTACGCTACTCCCTTATGATGACTTTGTGTTCTTTTATTCTCCTCTGCTCGCTTGGCTTTGCATTGTCTTTTTTGATGGCATATGTGGGCTATTGCATTCTAATGCCTCATAAACATTATTATTTCCAATATTCTTTTGTTTTGGATGATGAAAAGCTTGTGCATATGTTTCACATTCATTCGGTGGATTTTTCTCTAGCTTTTCGCAAATTTTTGGGAAAGCAATGGATTGCGGATAACTTAGGTTGTTTTCTTGTGGATATTGCTTCTCGGTTTCTCACTGTATGTATGGATGTGCTTCTAGATTCTGATACGATTGGGGCAATCTTTGATACATACTTTAGCCCCCATTTCTACACTTTTGTTGATTTGGACAGTGTTCTCTCTAATTATCATTTTGAATTTGGTGATTTTGATTATGTTGGTTTTATCTCTTGTTCTCAGTTATTATCTTCAAGTTGGCATGGGGAACTCCTTTCAAGCTTAAGGAATGGTTTGATATCTAACTTATATGATGATACATTATTTGCTTTAGTTGCTCTGTTAGACCATGTATCACCAGACTATTTGGCTATAGCTATTAATAAATTTGTAGGAATTCATTTTCTCTTAGAGTCAATGTCCACTGTTCGCTCTTCGCTAATTTGGGTCTCTCCTATTCAGATGGTGCCTCCTTCTCCACAATTGGAAGGGTCTAGTTCTTGGTCTTCTATTCCTTGATATCATGCTCCTGGGCTTCTGCACTTTGTTCATGCCTCTCAGAGCATTTGAGTAGGTGGTTTTGGTCTGCGAGTTCTTGAGCAAGGCTCTAGTTTAATTTGTCTTCTTCCTTCTTATCTCCAGTGGATTTGTATGCACCATAAGATATTATGTAAATTCTCTTTCACATGTGACCACTTTTTTAAGCAACTGATTGTATATGTGTTCGCATTTTTTAAGTGGTTCATTTTATAAACTCTTAGTATAGGTTTATTTTATGAGCTATGACCAGCGGTTTTCTTCCCAAGGTTCTTTCCTTCGGTATGCTCTTTGAATCCTATGTAAAAAGAAAAAGATATAAGTAAAATTTAGTGGAGTATTCCACTTTTATCAAAAAAAAAAAAAATAGTAAAAATTAAATTCTATACAAAGATAAAATTAAAATAGCACTAAAATTATTTTGAAGCATATTAAACAAAATCTATTCATACTAAGCCAATAAACAAAATTAAATTCAATAATAAGAATTAAATTCTTTACAAATGTAAATTATCATTATTGTAAAGAAAATTGCATTTTCAAAGGCACATAATTTGATTCATACAAAATGAAAAGGAAATAAAAAAAAAAACTTAAAAAATAATCTAGAAAGAAAATAGTGCATGGACTATTTTTCAAATCTAGGAAAAAAAATAGTAAAAATTAAATTTTATACAAAGGTAAAATTAAAATAGCATTAAAATTATTTTGAAGCATATTAAACAAAATCTATTCATACTAAGCCAATAAACAAAATTAAATTCAATAATAAGAGTTAAATTCTTTACAAATGTAAATTATCATTATTGTAAAGAAAATTGCATTTTCAAAGGCACATAATTTGATTCATACAAAATGAAAAGGAAATAAAAAAAAAAACTTAAAAAACAATCTAGAAAGAAAATAGTTTTCAAAGGCACATAATCTACTTCATACAAGATGATAAGGAAAGAAAAAAAAAATTGAAAACAATCTACAAAGAAAATAATACATGGACTATTTTTCAAAGCTGAAAAAAAAAAACAAAAAAAACAGGTAAATAATCTAGAAAGAAAACTTTTTAGAATTTGGGAAAGAAGAAAAAAATAATTAAATATATCTAGGAAGAAAACAATAAATGGACATATTTAGAATTTGTTTCATACAAGACTTAAGAAAAGAAAGAAAAATACCTTTAAAAACAATTTGCATAGAGTGTTTTCAAATCTTCTTTATACCAAATTTGTATGATAATTTGGACATTTCAATGTCTTCTATTTGATATTTAAAAAAATAATAATAGTTGTAAAAAATATATTTAATTAATATTATAAACAAAATTTTTAAATTAATTAAATTTCTAAATTGATATCAAAAAGTCAAACATAGAAACATATATATTACATATTAATGTTAAATAAGTTTATTAAGGCTAATAATTCAAGTTTTAAGGTGACCTTAATCCTTATGTTTTTATTAAATTTTATTTTTGTCTTATTTAAATCATCATAGAATTTATTTTATTAAATTTTTTAGCTCAAAGATTCGCCAAAATATTCGATACATGATTGGATCAAATTCACCAAAAATTAATAATTTATTGTTAAAAATTAAATTAATTCGCCAATAATACATCATAATTATTAGTTACTTTAGGGTTTTATCAGCAATCTTTAGTTGCCACCATTGATTTAAAATATAACCTAATGACCATCATTGCATTCCATGAGTATTACAAATTTAAGTACATTTTATCTAACAAAATACAAAGAAGAGTATTAGATTAATTTAAATTAATCGTAGTAACTAAATAAGGTAATGTCTACCCTTTAAACTCATTAATATTTTCCACCTTAGACCTCTAGTTTTCTATGATAATTTAATTTTTTTAGTGAAATTATTCACAATAGTAATTAATCCATATGTATTATTTTTTAAGATTTGCCAAGATTTTCTACCAAAAAAATTTGATGTAAAAAATTCCCCAATACAAATTATTATTTTTATCCAAAATAAATAAATATTCGCAAAGATTTTATATCTTTTTTTGAGGGGGGTTTCTTATAGTTATTCAATCCATGATGTGAAATATTGAGTTATTAAAAATATAGAGTGTAGAAACATACACCACAATAGAAAATAAAACATCACCGAAGTTGATAATTGGCTTTGTCACTGGTAATTGGTAATTGATAGTTATGAGAAGGTAGGTCATCACCGTTGGCATAGCCTTTTCAATGTATTTCTTCTATCAACAAAGAAGTACACATCAAGCTATCTATTTAGCATTATTTTTCTTATTCAAACATGGACTGTAAAGGAAAAACAAAAAAACAAAAAACACTTAAAAAACAATATTAAAAAATAGCACATGAACTGTTTTTAGAATCTGTTTCATACAAAGATAGAATTAGAAAAAACAATCTACAGAGAAAACAATGCATGAAGTGTTTTTGAAACAAACGGATCAACATGCTAATTATTGCTTAAAACAGAAAACTCAAGCAAAGGCTTATCATCTAATGTAATCTCCATCCCATGATCATTCTAATCAAATCTCACATGCATCCATCGGTCAATGTTCCAAATGCAATAAAAATGGTCATAACTCAGATAATTGCAGAATGAATGTGAAATGCTATGTTTGTGGTAGATTTGGACATTTATCTAATCAATGTAGAACTCAAACCAATCAAGGTTATGGAAAAGCTATTCAAAGAAACAATGAATAACCCTTAGGGGTAAGGCAAGTAATTGAAAATCATGCATTTACCCTTAGTTGGTGGTAAGAAGTTATAATTCTTCTTTACCGGCATACATGTGGAATGGTCACTTCATAGGTGAAGCATTTATTCCAGTTGTAAGTTAACTTTTTCGTTATAAAGCACTTGAACTTCTCATTTCAATTCACCAAAGCATTCAAGAATTCAAAGGAGAGCAAAATTGGGAAAAGGCATCCCAAAGGTGAAGGAGCAAAGGTTTTTGAGAGCATTCAAGGATTTCTCAGTTAAAAGGTATTTATCTTATACAATGGCATCTTCATCTTCAGTTCCCAAATTCATTGCAAACCCTACTATTATGGATAACATAAAATTCCCTAGACCCATTTTCAAAATCATCCCTAAGATAGCAAAACTGGATGACTCCATTGGTGCATTTTCAAACATCCCAAAGGGAGTTGTGTTTGCTGAAGATCCTAGGGCATACATACATTGCTACATTGAAAGTTTAGTATCTGAAGATTTAAGGAATATGTTCATGAATGTCATCTCTGACAAACATGGGGTAGTTAAACTAGAACACAAGGTTATTGAAGCTGGTTTCCAAGTACTTTCAAGGCTTTTTTTGCGACCAAAGGAGAAATATGCAGTACACAAGTTAACTTAATAACAATGGTAATTGTTCGACAACATGTAATAGACGAAAGCTAGGGAATGGGAGGAACGACAAGAATACAGACATATCTTGGAAGGATGTGGTACAAAACTCTAACCCTAAGAAGTCAATTGTGTTAGATATGGCTAATACATCATTTGTGGGTGTGGTTTCTTCACATGTGGGCCAACCCAGTTCAGGTTCTCTTCGTTCAAACAAGGATGTTCTACCTTTAAAGAATGACAATCCTTTAAACCCCAGTATAAAGGGGGAAAAGGTATTGTTTCTAGTCCCGTTAATTGACATAGTTGAGAACCCTTTGGCTAAGAAAGCTCATGATTTACATTCACTTGCAATTATTATCCAGGTATGGGGTGATACTATTAATCTTTCTAAACTACATCGTAAATTTCATAATAAATATCTTGGGGTCCTTTACTTTCAATTGATATCTACTAGATCTTTCATTACTGTATTTGATTATGTTGATGCGAGAGCTAGGGCTTTAGAGAATTCTTTTTTCTGGATTGGGAAGAACCTGATTTTTGTTGAAATATGGAAACCCTTATTTGTGCCCTCTTCACCTAACCATTATAGTTTTGAATCATTGTTGATTTAAAATTATATTAGAATAATTAAATTTATGTAATATTAACTACAACTCTTATTTTAATAAAACAACATAAATTAGCAATTGCACTTTGGTGTGCAATGGGTATGTTGAAAAGGCATGGAAGATCAATTGGGGAAAATTTGGTCTATTTTTTGGATATATTTATGTAGTTCATGAGGTCAATTTGTGGCCATTTGTTTGTACAATAAAGGACTTAATTGAAGGGTGATAGCTTAAAATCTACTACACATCCATTTACAAGGACTCAATCATGACTGAAATGAAACCTTTGAATTGAGAAGATAATCAAATTTTATTAGAAACAAGTTCATTTTATGTTTGCAATATGGTGAGCATGTGAGAGAGGAGATTAAAAGAGGAGGAGAGGAAAAGAGATGGAGCAAGGGAGAGGGGGAGATAAAGATAGAAAGAGAGGAGATGGAGGGGAAGAGAAAAAAAAGTAAAAGATAGAGAGATATATAAAGGAAGAGGGAGAGCATATATATATGGTGATATAGAGCTAGAGAGATAGAGATATAGAGAGAGGAGAAGAGGGAGAGAGATAGATAAATGAACAAATAAAGATTAATTTTTAAATCATTCTATTTTTTAATATTATTTTGAAAATCATAATTTTCTATTTAATCATTTTAATATATAAAAAACAAATTTAATAATTTTTTATCATAAATTAATTTTTTTATTATTTAGTAAATAAGAATTTACTCTAATATTCCAGTTACAGAGCCAATGCTGATATTCCAGCCTTTTTTCTTGCAATATTAATCTACATGGGGACTAGTAATCAGCAAGCAATACTGCTAACCCAGATGATGTTTAAGCACCTCCTATTGGGAGAAATAGATGCTATATTGGACAATATTGATGTCAATATCAGAATTCTACTTCCCCAAAACTACTACATGTCACTTAGCAACGAAGTGGAGGTAAAAAAGCTCGTGATTGTTAATTCTCTGGATTTTGCATCTGTCCAAGCAACTTGGCCTATCATCTCCAAGAACATTAAGCTCCTTTTGAAAGTGGTTGGTATACAAAGTGGTTTCACATTGAATTCAAGGGAAATTTTTCTCTATGGTGAAGATTTAGTGGTGACTGATGACCTTGGGATCCTTGAGAACTGTGATCTGGTGAATCGAAACGACTGGGGATTTGGGCTAGGTGAAGAGTGGTATCCAAATGACTATCGACTCCCTAAAGAGAAGGTCGAATCGGCAGCTCATTTGAATTGTGGCCCTAAATGTCCCATTGTCTTAGATACAACCAATGTGCTCATGGAAGATGCTTCCAATGACTCTTTGTGACTCCAGTTGAGGCTAAGAACTTTGGTCTCTCTGCCTTTTGAGATTGTTTATTTTTGTCTTATGACCTCTGCATCTTCAAGAGGTCTTTAAGATGTCAGCATTTTGTTGACCTCATCCAGTCCTGTGTTGATTTCTCTTTTTCATGGATTAGGGCTATGATAGGGGGTTTTCTTCCTGATTCTTTCCCCCTACCGCACTTATTGAATCAGGCCTTGTATTCTCTTTCTTATTTAATACAAGGGTGCTGGCCCTCTGCAGCTATTTACTTATTGAAAAAAACAAAACTTTAATCTAATATTTATATTATAAAATTTTATAATTATTAAATTGTTATTTTATTAAGTTATAATTATAGTTAATATTACATAAGTATAATTAAAATAATATAATTTCAAAATAACAACAATTTAAAATTATAGTAATTAAGATTTTTTTAAATTATAATACTATAGTACTTGCCATACTCCCACTATTGGCAGTTGTAGACACCTAAAAATGTCACATTTCTCATCATACTAATTATTCCAATTGTTGATTAAATAGTTCTTTAATTATTTAATTGACTTAATTATTGTTCTTCCCAATTAACCTAATCCACATTTTCACATTCATTACTAATTATTCATCAATTAATTATTCCCCTTTAACATTAATTGGATAATCTTTATTATTTAATTAATTGTAATCTCCATGTTTTAATTAAATAATCTTTTATTATTTAATTAAATTATTCAATTTCAACTTTCTGATAATTGAATATTTTATTCAATTGGCTAATTATGACTTCGAAATGTAAATGGATATCCTTTATTTAATTTTCCAATTCATTAATTCCTCCACACTTTAGAAAATGGCAACTTTCCAGTCATAAATATCTTTCACTTTAAAATTTTTTAATATCTAAATAATCTTAATTATAAATTCGAAATTGAGATATTAATCCTTAAAATATTGCTTTTCATAGTTTCCTCTTTCTTCTTCACTCTTCCCTGAATGTCAACTTTGTTGTGCATGTAATATTGACCGTCTTATCAGTAAAAAATATTTCAAATCTCGACCGTTCATACTCCTCTTCCTAAATATATAAATTGACCATCCAATCCTTACGAATTTAGAATCAATATTCTTGAAAATAATCATGTCACACTTATGCCAAATTCCCAACATAATAATAAGACCAATTCCCAACGTGATACTAAGGCCACCCAACATGACTATGCAAAAGAAGCAATGGAATTCATGAATGATATTAATGAAGGGGGTTTAGATTAGATTGTTTATTCCTTTTGCTGATTTGTTTGTTCTTTATTTCATTGTCTTTACAAAATTGCTTAGCTAGATTAGAGTATTTGGTGATTTGCTCATTTTAAATCTAGCTAATATGTGTAACTTGCCTGTGAAACAATGATTGTTTATAATAACACATAATACATTTCCCCCTCACTTTCACATAATAAAATAGATGCAAACAAATATCAAATGATTAACCTAAATTCTTATAAATTAAAAAACAAAAAAAACAAAAAATAGTAATGTATGTTATACAATTTGGAACTAGCATCAACTTCAACTTGATTGAGGAGGAACTATTTTGAGAAAGTAAAATAAATTATAAAGAAACTAAGATAAGATTTTTTTCCTTATGAAAAAATGATAGAAAGTCTCAATCATCATAAAATGTGGAAGGGTTCTATAAATATTTTTTAAGTGGGACTTACTATGTATCTATCATTGTACAAGATAACTATTAAGAAATGTTCATTAGTGATACATATGACCCCTTTAAATACATTCTATATTAAGGACCCAAGGAGTCAAAGGAAAATATTGTAAGCATGATAACGTATTCTATTATAGAAAAATACAATATGATAAGCTAGAGATAGTCATCAAATTATGTTAAAGGACTCACCCTACAATAGACAAACAATAAGGATAGTCATATATTCTAGATATAAAATATAGAATAATATGAAAAAAATATAAGAATAGAGGTATATGGATAAGATTACAAAAAACATTTAGAAAAAATAAACAAGGATGATTAAATAGGGAAGATAGGATAATTTAAGTTTGTAAACCATAAATGTATGTATTGAATGTTGTTTATGGCATACACAAATTATAGGAGAACATCCTGAAATGTAAAAGGAAAGATCATATTACCATGTACACAAATAAGTTTCATCATAAGGATCGTAATTTGTAATCTTAAGATCTATACATAATGAGAAACTTGCCTATAAAACAAGGATATCTAATCACTATAACCAGTTAAAGATCATGTAAGATATATACATGATGTGATATATTTAAGAGAATGATAAGTTACTTTAAGTACAAAAGGTGATCATAAAATGTAAATAATTTTGTTGAGGAAAATGATCAATCAAAACTTCATAAGATCACATAACATAGAGAAACATACACATAAGGTGTTCAATGTGACATATGATAATAGTATCATATAAAAAGGTGAAAATTTAAACCAAGATTTAAAACACGCAATACAAATTTTATGTAGTAGAAAATATTGAAGCTAAAAAAGATAAATAATATAACCATAAATAGTAAAAATAAAAGAGATATATAATGTAATAAATAATAAGATCCTCTATGTACGAAAAAAGGATAAAAAGACACAACAAGCATGATATGAGAAATATAATTTTGACATGTAGGAACAAATATAAGTGAAAAATCATATGAATAGACTATCCCATTCTTCAATCGATCATGGAAAATAATAGAGATCATAAATATCTAGAAAGGTAACATCATCCTTTTCAATGACATTATTCTCGTTTTCAATCACATTAGTTGCTTCTTGATTGAAATTTATTATTTTTGAATAATTCATTCCATTAAGCAGAACTACAAGAATTTTCCTACAAACCCAAATTTTAATCTTTGGCAGTTGTTGGATATGTTGATTTCACATCTAATGAACCATCAAATTTTTCTTTGGAATCAATGATGGATGTCCTTAAACATGAAAGACTTGTTATTTAGAAAAATATCATTTTTTTAATTTGGTAGAAGAAATGATGATATTTAATAGCTTGATTGCTTCACATATTTAATTTTATAATTCCTTTTGTTCTTCTAATATCCTTGATGAATTTAGTATGAATATATTTCTCACACTTGTATGGTAGATCTTTAAGAGTTGGGCTATAAGAACCTAATGCATAGTGAATAAGTTACTCTATAATAGGATTATATGAATCTCATGAATTTTTTACAAAGTAAAAGTTGACCTTGAAATAATATTATGTTTATTTACAAAGAGTTATTCTCAAGTACAAAACATCAATTGTGGAAGAGCTACACCTATAATTTCTTCTTTACCCATATATCTTGTACCCTTACTAGGCACATGACCTGATGAATTCTCAAAGCAAGATTATTAACATTTTTTAATTTCAACCAATATATTATCTCACCAAAAAATAATTTTAAATTATAGAAAACCTTCTAAGAACTATACCATGAAGAAATTTTTCAAATAATTTAAAAAAAAGTCATACCAAGTGCAAATAATATTATAAGGATCAATTGATGTTTCAATATTTATGAATCATTTATTGTTATGATTTGACTTCATTTGTTCATGAATTAATTTTTTTACTTAACAATTCTTTCTTTATTTCATAATCTTGCTACATCTATATTGACATATATAATCTCAAGTTATCGAACCAACATGTGGATAGTAAAATAAAATATATATAAGAACAAGGAATTATATGGCATAGATATGTAGTTCCTTAAATGTGTAACTTCCATATGTAACATAAAAGACCATTAAATTTGAATCAATAATCCATTAGTTATATGTGTCCTAATGTATAAAAATTTACCTTTAATTACTTAAGAGATAAGAGTTACAACTACCTCTATTGTATTTGATTCATGGTACCTATAAAGATAAAATAAATAATATGATCATGATTTATCCCACAACATGAAATAGACCTTAACGATAATTTAATTCAAATATCTTCACCACAAAATATCATCATAAGGGTAGGAGATTAAGAAGATGAAACTCTTGATTAAATATTATGCACACAAGCCTCTATATTTTATGTGTATGAGAATCATAATATTAATAATCTATAATATATTCATCAACAACTATTTTATCAATAGGAATCTTGTTGTAAGATGTAGAAGAATAATATGATGGTCTATATTTATGTGCATTAAAGATCAAAGAAACTTGACCTCAATATTCTTTAAGTGAATTCACATTCCTTTAATAGAAGATAAACTATTAATGTGAGTACTCATTATTTTAGATAAGATAGGTTGTTTGTAATATCTACTATGAATAGATTTATAATTTTTTCTTTCGCGCATGGGGTTGTATTCTTATATCCTAGATAGCAGATTCTATTCTACATGGCCCATCATCTTTCTATATGTTTTTGCATCTTTCAAATGTGCAGAAAAGTGGCTGTTATGCTAGAATAAATGTAAAATAAGGTAAGAATTCCTATCATAAGATTCTAACACAAATAATCTTAGCTACTATTTGCAAAGGAGAGATAGGCACTATGATTTTACTCCTTTTCTATGAAATATTGTGATAGTTGGTAGGTTCCTTAGTCCTTAGGCTTTCATGAGTTTAAAATATTAGATTGTTTGTTGATTTCTACTTTTCTTTTCTATAAAATCATTTATTTGAATTGTATCCCTATACGCACATAAAACATGAAAAACATGATTGTTTTATATAGGGGCTACCTAACTCAAACCTCATGTAGTTTTCACAATTTTGTGACTACAATAATGAGATAGGATGTGTGCCCTGACAACGAAAGAGGTTTAACAAATGGAAAATGCTAAAATGCCACTATATTACCCTACATATGAAATCCTCTCATATAATCTCACATAAAGGCTACAACATGTTACTACATACACATAACTTGACATAATTGATCATAACTGTTTTAGTAGATTTAAACTCTTGAATTCTTGAATCATGAACTTCAAATTTACTTGTTTATTTGTTGTTTGAATGTCTATATGCTTGTTCAACCTTTGAATATGCTAGATTATATTTCTAGAACATGGGAAAGGGAGTTGTATTTATATGTAACTTACACCTTTTTCAAGACAACTTTTTGGTATGATCTAATAAAGAAAGGTTGTATTGTGAAAATTGCAATTGGATTACAAAAAGGCCTAAGAATAGAGGAAATAACCTAGCTTTACATTATGGTCATATAATTGAGCATATACACATATAATCAGTCACATATTAAAAATGAGATGTAAACCTACAGTGAAATTGTTAAGGTTAACAAGTTCTGATGCTACATTTCTCCCCCACAATAGAGAAGTTTAAAACTTACATCCATACACATGATAATCTATAGAGAAGATAAATATCATTTCATCTGAACATTGAAGATACAAGATGACTCCAAACTTAGAATAGAAATAGTACCCAAAAGATAAAAAACATGTTATCATAATAATGAAGTCCTACAACATGTTACTGCGTACACATAACTTGACATAATTGATTATAACTATTTTAGTAGATTTAAACTCTTGAATTCTTGAATCATGAACTTGGAATTTACTTGTTTATTAGTTTTTTGAATGTCTATATGCTTGTTCACCCTTTGAATATGCTAGATTATATTTCTAGAACATGGGAAAGGGAGTTGTATTTATATGTAACTTATAGCTTTTTCAAAATAACTTTTTGGTATGATGTAATAAAGAAAGGTTGTATCATGAAAATTGCACTTGGATTACAAGTTCATCCCACAAAATCTGAGTCCATATTGATGGGATGTGCCCTATTATAACAAAAAGGCCCAATAATAGAGGAAATAACATAGCTTTCCATTATGGTCATGAAATCGAGCACATACACATATAATCAGTCACACATAAATAATGATATGTAAAGCTAGAGTGAAATTGTTAAGGATAACAAGTTATGATGCTACATTTCTCCGCCACAATAGAGATGTTTAAAACTTACATCCATAACATGATAAATTATAGAAAAGCTAGATATCATTTCATCTAAACATTGAAGATAAAAGATAACACCAAACTTAGAATAGAAATAGTACCCAAAAGATTAAAAAAATGTACCACAACAAAAGCATAGTTATGAAAAAGGCCAATTTACAACAAATAGAAGAAGGAATCTATACATATTGAAGAATGTCATAACAAGGTTGACCCCTTTACATCGTTATACCAAAAAAGTGTTGAAGTGTCATCCACATAAAAATAAATAAATAAAATACACACCAAGTAGAACAATGTAGGAGAAAACATTACATGCAAGCAAACACAAAAAGGCAAAAGGTATTGTAGATATGAGCTAGTATATAGTAAATTGTCTACCTCCAATCTTCCTCATCATGAACAGATGGAAATAAATATTATAAGGAGCTACAATAACAAATATCCTAAGGAAACTAAAAAATGACAAATGAATTGTGTACTCGACTAAGAAAACTTATTTCAAGAAATGAAACAAACTTTAATCTAATTATATTAACAACTATTTTTGAAGAAACAAAAGGTGGACCTAGCCTTCCCCTCATGTCTACAATGGCTCTTCCTTCCCATACATCAATTTCAAAAACTGATGATGGTGCTTCTCGAGCTAAACCCTTAGCCTCTATCACTCCTTTTGTAGATCTTGGTGGCAATGCCACTAGTGTGGGAAGCTTGCATGTCTCCTCCCATGTGGGTGAAGCTGCAAATAATGTTTCATCCCACCCCTGTGCCCTTATCATTGAAAATCCACAAGGTGTGCATCTTCCTAGAAAGTTGCCAAATGTCATCGTTGGTACGGTTGTTGGGGTAAGATAGATTGGTGAGGCTCCGAGGTCATGACACGGGAGTCAGTCATTTGGTGGTGGGTTCATTCCCATTGCAAATGTAATTTCCATTAATCTAACAGAAGAGATGGAAGATGAAATTGATCAGAATGTTTATGTTTTGTCCAAACATGGCGTGACATGTCGGTTTAGGGTTTTTTTGGCTCAACCTCCCTCAGCTACTTGTCTAGATCTCTAAACATTATGAGTTTCTTATCACTGGTGAAGTTCATATTTTTCCCATGGCTAAGGGGTTCTTTATTGCAAAGTTTGATTATGCTCAAGATAGAAATAAAATCTCCCATGATCATTATTTTAGTGGGGACGACAGATTTTTGTTGATGATTAAGCGTTGGCACTTCAATTTCAACCCTTCTTCTAAAATGCTTATTAAGATCCCGATTTGGGTTCGAATTCCTAATCTCCCTCTTTATTTATGGATTGAACCTCTTTTAGAAGAACTAGGTGAAACCCTTGGAGATTTTTTGATGGTGGATGATGTATCATCTGGTATTTTTCACTCCACCCTTGCTTGAATTATGATTGAAATGGGTGTTTCAAAGGGGTTAGTTGCTGATATTTTAGTCAAATCTTCTAAGGGTTGTTGGTTTCAATCTTTGGACTATGAAGGAATTCCCTTCAAGTATAGAAGATATTTTAAAACAGGCCATGTGGTAGCACAATGTCAATTTGAGAAAAATGATATGCATGCTACGTGGTGGAAAGGTTTTTTTCAACAACATTATATGGTTGATTAGAAATCTAAGAAACATAGAAGTTTTTCTTAGGTGGATGAAATGGACTCATAGGGTCTTGGGACATCCTCTTTAAAGGTCACAATTGGTGGGGTTATTGAAGTTGTGAAAGATTGTCATGTTGAAACCCCTAAAGAGAGAAAGATTGGGCATCAGGATAAAATTTCTAGTAATAGTATCTCGACCATCAAATCTAGTGGCTTTTCTGATAATGCTATGCCTATTGGGAGGAAAACAAATGACTCTATAATTGTAGAGAATCTTTTTGTGGGCAATCGTTCCCAATATAATGGTGGTCTTTTGCTAGCATGGCATGGTATGGTAGTGCAAGTGGATGAGGGTTGGATTTCTGTTAAGGGTAAGAAAGCTATGTCCTCCAAGCCTTCTTTTGACATGACTCTCTCCCACAAGAGTACCTCTAAGTGTAAATATTGATGGTTCTTGGTTGGGGGTTGGTTTTAGGCTGGCTTTTGGCTATTATTTTTGTAGCTTTTGTTTTAGGTTGTGGGAGCCTAATTTAAAACCCATGTTTTTGGCTATGGGAGACATTTTTACCCATGTTTGTCTGTGCTTTCAATTTATTTTTGTTAAGACAAAATTCTAGTTGAGGGTTCTAGACCCATTTAAAATCAGGTTGTAAAGGGTTTCAGGTCCCTTCAAAACCTAGTTTTGTCTTAATCAAAAATTATAGCAGTGTTGCACATCAAGTGAGTCCCCTTGGGTACATACTCAATCACAAATTAACAAAATTAACTTCAACTCAGAAATCAATCATTCTTCATTGATGATGATCTTCATAAAAGGAAACACAACTAACAACATGAACATAACAAAATCAGTAACCTTCTTAGGTGAAATGGTTTTCTTATTTATATAAATTCCCTATGACTAGTACATCGCGATCACAATATCTAAGGAGAGATTGATTAAAATTAAAATAGGAGCACAAACTAACTAAGAGTCCTATTACGAATGCAACTTCTCACACCTATCCTATCACATAAATATCCATTGCATGGGATCGAACAAACAATTTATTGATACATGTTTAGGTAGTTAAATTCACAATGAAAGAGTTCCATGTGTAAGTGCTTCTTCTGAATATTCCAATTTGTTTTAGCTGCCATTTGACCAAATCAATACATATTTTGTAATGGCTGCAAGATCTGGAACATTGAATTGTAACAAGAAAAATCAAGTCAAGTCCAAAGGAAAGCCTGCAAAATTTGTTAGCATATATAAAATCAAATAATCATAGCAACTAACAATTTTGATCACATCATGCACATATATATTATATTAATGTTATCATTACCACACATAAAAGAATTATTTAACAGCCTTAACATAACCACTTTTTGGTATGTCTCGATTTGCAATGGGTGAATCTTCTACTCAAGGAGGGGCTTTAAGTCCTTAAAAAGAAATGGATTCCTTGATAAGAGCGATGAAACACCTATTCTTATGATCGAACCAAAATTCATTGAGGAGGACATCAACTACTCATCTAATCTTGCCTTAATATGTAAGTTCATGGGGCTTCAACTATCTCTACCCATTTTGGAATTGTGGGCTCAACATACTTGGAACCTAAAAGGAGAAATGGAGGTGTTATTAGCAGCTAATAGCTATTTTATGATGATCTTTTCATGCATGTTAGACAAAAATAGGGCATTTGAAGGAGGCCCCTATCTTTATAATCAAGTGGGTCTTTTTATTAAGCCATTGCATACTAGATTTAATCTTTCTAAGGAGCTTCCATCAAAGATTCTAGTTTGGGTAAGGATTTCTTAGTTCCCCTAGAAATTTGGAAAAATGATATTTTCAATTTAGTCGCGACACAACTTGGCAAGCATGTTGGCCATTTGAGACAAACCATGGACAAAATGGTAATTACTTATGCCCACATATGTGTTGAACTTTGTTTAAGTAAGCCTTTGCATGATTCTATGAAAATCCATCTAGGATTCTACTCTTGGATCCAACCATTAGTTTATGAAACCCTTCCTTTCCATTGTCAAATTTGGCATGAATATGGGCATTTGTAGTGAATGTGTCCAAAAACCAACCATGTAGGGATTACAAACAATGGATCCTCATGACCATTACCTAAGTAGGATAAAGTTAAAATGTAGGTTAGAAAAGATAAAGAAGGTTTTATTTCAGCCAAAGAAAGAATTAGGGGAAGAGGTGAGAAGAGAACCCTTAAGGACAGACATAGTGATGAGGTTTTTTATAGATTTGATGCTTTAGAAGACTTGGAAAATTTTGATAATGCACTTGTAGGTATGCCTACTGATTCAAATATTTAGGTTATGAATAAAATTAATAATGAGAAGGTTATTACTCCTGATGGAGGCACCCAAGATGCAAGTTAAGATGTCTAAATGGATTCAGACACCCTTTTGTCGAATTCAGGTGAGATGGATGTTAATGGTAGTAAAGTTGCTTCGATTTCTTAAAGTGTTATTGGCCTAGAAATTAATATGAATAAAGACTCTATAGAGGTTGTTAAAGGAAGATAAACCTCAATTATTGGGGATCCAACAAAACACTAGGAAAATGGTCCTACTGATAAGTCCCCCCTCACTACAAAGGGGAGGAAGAATGATGAAGAAAAGGTTAAGCTTATAGGATAGAATTTGGTGGACTATAGTACTGTGAAGACCTTAGACTCCCATTTCTCTCCTTCTAAAAAAATTATTGTCCTCTAATAGAATGTTAAGGGGTTAAACGTAGACAAAAGGCTATTCAAGATTTGATCAGATCTCATTCTTCTGATGTGGTGTTCATACAAGAAACTAATTTATCGGTTGATGGTATGTGGTGTAGGAGAACATCTTCAACAAGAAAATCATGGATCTGATGATGAAAATTAATATCTCAGGATCATTGTGAATGTCTTTTATTTGTGAACTTTTCATGTATTCAATAAATACCCCACCATGTAAACCATTATAACAAATTAGGCAACTTGATAAGCCAATTTAGACAATTTGGTGTATAAGGGGTAGATTGATGTTTGTTTTGATGTTTGATAGGATTTTAGGGTGTGTAGGTGATTTTTGGTTGATCCAAGTTGTGTGGATCCCAAATTGTTGTGAATTGATAACTTTCTCAAAAAGTGCAACTTTTGCAAGCAAAAGTGCAACTTTTCCACTTTTGGTTGTTGTAAGCCTCTCAACAGCTTGAACCTATTCAAAATTCAATTGGTAACCATTGGAGAAGGCTATAAGCCTTGTGGACATGATTCCCAAGGTTAGAGTTACTATGGATTGAAATTTGAATGCAATTAAACAAAGAAAAATTGAGGTTTTCTGAGAAATTATGTGTCTACAGAGTTGTACGTCCTTGTACAGTCTAAGGATTTGATCTTTTGTGAGTAGGGAGAACCCTTCAATTTTCTTACTACAACCCAAAAAACAAGGGTTTCGCTAGGTTTTACCTAAAGATGGCCATATCTTGCACTTCCTTTCTCTAGAAGTTCTTTCCTTTGGTGCAATGCAACATTGTCCAGTGTACATTAAATTTTACATGGTGTTTTCAAGGGAAGGCTTAGTTGTGGAGAGTATGATACAAAACTATGCAGGCATCTCTATGTGACTACCTTAGACAAAATTAGGACACTCACCCTAAAATCTTATAGTGGTGGATTCTAGGTGTGTAACCTTGGAATTAGAGGTTATTTACCATCCCCCACATGCTCATTAAGTTGGTTTTGCAGTTGGGAATCTAGAAAGTGGTGTTTCTTTGTAAATTAGGCCTAATCACCCTAATTAGGCCTAATCACCCTAATTAGGCCATTAGGCTTCTAAGGGATTTAGATCTTTAGGTTACAGATCTTACCAATCCATTTTGGGGATGAGTGTAAATACATAAAGGGTATTTGTAATGGTAAATATTTTTCTAGGTTGTTTTGAGTATTTTGGAGTTAAAGGCCAAATACCGGTCTAGGAGGGCTACTAGTCTAGGGGTAGGTTTCCAAAGGAGATATAGGGAATTGATGTCTAAGTCCAAAATCAATGTTTTAAATAGGTCCTAGATGTAATTAAATTGACCAAATCCAAGGACCCCATGAGAAAGAGTCATGGTGAGGCATTTTGGGAATGTTGAAGCTATTTACTCATCTTGAGTAGGTGCAAATTTAGAGGGGTGTGAGTAGTTCCAACCTTAAGGTGTGGAGTCCTTCTTGTAGGATCCTTGTTACCATTTGGGAAGGGATCAAATTGAACCTTTTGGACACATCCTTAGGTGTAATAAGGCCTCTACATGAAATGGTATCAGATCTTCAGAGTGTACTTTGGATCGGAGAAGAAGACAAGATGTCTGAGGAAGAGGGATCCCAAGATCTCCCATCAAGGATGACCAATGCTAAGTTAGTTGTCTTGGTGAAGAAGAAGATGGTAGAGAGAAGAGCAGTCAGGGCTAAGAATTAGGCCTTGAGAGATGAAATGGACAAGTTGAAGGACAAAGTGTAGAGGGGAGAGAGAGACTCTCAAGGAGATGAAGAAGGGGATGAAGAGGAGATCCCTACGTAGGAAGAACTAGAGGTTCCTACAGACCAGAGACCCCTGATGAGTGTCCTCAAGTCCATGGAGAGAACAACAATGGATTTGAAGTTGAATTTGCTAATGTTTGTAGGCAAGATGGATCCTGATATAGTGATGGAGTGGATAGACTCCTTAGACAGTTTATTTGAGAGTGAAGACATACTAGAGCACCAAAGGGTGAATATGGCCCAATCCAAAATGAAATGGGCTGCACTGACTTGGTGGAATTTCATCCAAGATGAGAGGGTGAAAGAGGGAAAGAGAAAAGTGGCTACTTGGAAGAAGATGATATCTTGAGTGAAGGAAGCCTATGTTCTATTGGACTATAGTGTCCAATTGCATAAGAGAAGACAAAACTTGAAGCAGAAGGAGATGGACATGAGTTCCTATACAGAGAAACTCATGAAGTTGTGTGTGAAGACAAAGGTAAAGGAGAGTGAAGATGAGAAGGTGGCGAGATATCTCAATGGACTAAGATTTGCCATCCAAGAAGATCTGAATCTCCACACCCCAGAGACAGTCCAAAAATGTCTTCAGTTGACACTTAAGGTGGAGGAAAAAGATAAAGAGAAGTAAGGAACAAAATAGTAGAGGAAAAGGGTGACAACAAATAGGGGGAAGAATCCCTTTCAGGGGCAAAGGAAGTGGTTTTGGATACAAAGGTGGGTCTAGTCAAGAAGGCACCAAAGAAGAGAGTAGTTACAACCAAGGAGGAGGCTACAATCAAAGAGGAAAGTTTAGGGGAATAAGACCATTCTCTAGAGGAAGATCCCAAGGTAGAGGACCTTCTAGATATTACAACTGCAACCAAGAAGTGCATGTGGCCAATAGGTGTCCGAAGAAGGCTACAAGCTCGATGGGAGAAAGGAGGAGCAATTTGATGGAGGAATCTAATTGCCAAAGTGTGGCAAGTGCAAACACCTATCAAAGTGTTAATTCTCTTGATAGTTATGGCTACCCTGAAAGAGGAGAGGCTCTGATGATGAGAAGAGTAGTGACCACCATGAAGGTACTTGACAAGGAGCCCTCACAAAGAAAGTCTCTTTTCAAAACTACTTGGAAGGTAGGAGGAAAAGTATGCAAGGTCATGATAGACTCTAGGTCTACTAAAAATTTTGTGTCAATTGAAATGATAGAGAAGCTCAAGTTGATAAGGTTGCCACATCCTTACCCCTACAAGGTCTCATGGGTCACCCAAGGTCAGCAAGCAGTGGTAGAAGAGAAGGCTTGGGTAGAGTTTCAGATTGGATCATACAATGATAGACTGCTATTTGATATAGCTAAGATGGATGCATGCCATCTCCTATTTAGGAGGCCCTAGCAATTTGATTTGAAGGCTTATCATGATAGGGTTAGAAACACCTATTCAATCACCAAGGATGGTAAGGTGATATAACTCTTACCCCTGATGGAGAATGAGATGGAACCAAAGGGGAAAGATGCTAAATTATTATTGGTATAAGGAAAGTAGTTCATTAAGAAGTTTGTCGAGAAGGATGCAGTTTGCTATGCCCTCATTCCCAAGTCCAAGGTGACAAAGAAGGAGCAGTTTGCAGAAAGGAAAGAAGAAGGATAGAGGCACATAGACTCTATAGTCAGACAGTTACTTGACAAGTACAAAGGCATCATCTCAGATGGAATGCAAAGATCCCTACCACTATTGAGAGACATAAGTTATTACCTAGATCTGATCCCTGTATCTACCCTACAAAATAAAGCAGCATACAAGCTTACTCTAGACCAGAATGCAGAGATGGCAAGACAAATTGAGGAGTTACTATAATCAGGACTAATTGACAAAATTCTAAGCCCATGTGCAGTATCGATAGTCCTTGAACCCAAGAAGGAAGACACTTGGAGGATATGCACAGAATGAAGGACCATCAACAAGATAACTATAAGGTATAGGTTCCCAATCCCTAGGATAGAGGATTTACTTGATTTCTTGGGGAGTGCAAAATATTTCAACAAAATGGATCTAAAAAGTGGATACCATCATATTAGAATAAGGCTAGGGGATGAATGTAAAACAACTTTTAAAAACAATGAGGGGTTACATGAGTGGAAAGTAATGACATTTGGGTTTTACAATGCCCCTAGTACCTTTATAAGGTTGATGAATGAGTTCCTAGTAAAGTTCATAGGAAAATTGGTAATAGTATACCTTGATGATATCTTGATCTTTAGCCACACAAGGGAAGATAACCTCAAACATATAGATATGGTCCTCAAAAGGCTACATGAGGAGAAGGTAATAATAAATCTAGATAAGCATTTGTTCATGTAGGAGGAGATCATCTACTTGGGCTTTGTAATATCCCAAGGCAAGTTGAAAATGGATCAAGAGAAGGTAAGTGCTATACTATCTTGGCCAACACCTAAAACTATGAATGATGTCTAGAGTTTCCATGGCTTAGCAACTTTTTATAGGAATTTTATACAGAGATTTAGTCATGTTTGGGCACCAATGCTTGAAACCATAAAGGGAGGACAAAAGTGCAGGTTCAGTTGGACCAAGGAGGCAGATGACTCATTTGAGACTTTGAAGAAGAAAGTTGCAGAACAACCAGCCCTTTCCCTACTAGACTTCAACAAGATATTTCAGGTGGAATGTGATGTCAGCCACATGGCTATTGGGGTAGTACTCAATTAGGAAGGAAGGCCAATTGCCTTTTTTAGTGAAAAACTAAATGATGCCAAGAGGAGATACTCATCCTATGATTTGGAGATGTATGGTTTACTCTAGTCATTGAAGAAGTGGAGGTACTATTTACTGCCAAAGGAGTTCATAGTGTTTACTGATAATCAGGCTCTAAGTTTCATACATAGTCAAGAGAAGTTAAACCACAGGAACATGAAGAAGGAGGGACTCCCAAAAGGCAAATACACCAAGCTCATGTAGAGGAAGATTGGACCATGTCATATTTTGAAGAAATGTGGGCGGAATGCTTATGAAATCCAATTTCCTCTTGATCTTGAATTGTTACCCATTTTCAATGTGTGTGATCTTAAACCTTACAAAGGAAATGGTAATGAAGAAGAGGAACCAATGCAGGTTGTAGCAGATGATGATATTCCAAAGCATGATCCACCAAAGTTGAGAAAGGTTCTAGACACTAGAGTCACAAAGAGGACAAGGAACATGGAATACATAGAGTATTTGGTGGCTTGGTAGGGAAAACCAGGCTCTAAAGAAATTTGGATGACGAACAAACAAATTTCTAACCATGGCGTAGACCTTCAAACTCTAATCTCAAGTGGGCTTGAGATCTCTTCTCCCAGGGAGTATGGTGGAGGAGCACTTCTTTAAAAAAAATTCATGGATCTAATGATGAAGATTAGGATCTTAGGATAATTGTGAATGTCTTTTGTTTGTAAACTTTTCATGTATCCAATAAAGACCCCATAATGTAAATTATTGTCACAAATTAGGCAACTTGATAAGCCAATTTGGACAATTTAGTGTATAAGGGGTAGATTGATGTTTGTTTTGATGTTTGATAGCATTTTAGGGTGTGTAGGCGATGTTTGGTTGATCTATGTTGTGTGGATCCCAAATTGGTGTGAATTGACAACTTTGTCAAAAAGTGCTTCTTTTAAAAATACAACTTTTGCAAGCAAAAGAGCAACTTTTCCACTTTTGTTTGTTGTAAGCCTCTCAATGGCTCCAACCTATTCAAAATTAAGTTTTTAACCATTGGAAAAGGCTATGTACCTTATGGACATGATTCCCAAGGTTAGAGTTACTATGGATTGAAATTTGAATGCAATAAAATACTAAAAACTATGTTTTTCCCATAAATTTTGAGTTTGCAGAGGTTGTACGTCCTTGTGTGGATTGAATTTGTCAAAATAACTCATGGAGAAGATGGAGGGTTGAATAAAATTTTCTTTGGCGATAATCTAAGGATTTGATCTTTTGTGAGTAGGGAGAACCCTTCCTCTAGAAGTTCTTTCCTTTGGTGGAATGGAGTATTGTCTCATTTAAATTAAGGTTTCCATGGGGTTTTGTAGGGAAGGCTCGGTTGTGGAGAGTATGATGCAAAACTAGGTAGTTATCTCTATGTGACTAGACAAAATTAGGATAGTCACCCTAAAATGTTATAGTGCTGGATTCTAGGAATGTAACCCTATAATTAGAGGTTATTTACAATCCCAAACATACTCATGAAGTTTCTTTTGCAATTAGGAATCTAGAAAGGGGTGTTGCTTTGTAAATTAGGCCTAATCGCCTTAATTAGGCCTCTAGGTTTCTAAGGGATTCAAACCTTTAGGCTACAGATATTACCAATCCATTTTGGGGATGAGTGTAACTCCATAAAGGTTATCTAGAGTGGTAAATATTTTTCTAGGTTGTGTTTAGTATTTTTGAGTTAAAGGCAAAATACTAGTCTAGGAGGGCTACTAGCCTAGGGGGTAGGTTTCCAAAGGAGGTATAGGGAATTGATGCCTAAGTCCAAAAAAAATGTTTGGAATAGGTCCTTGATGTAATTAAATTGGCCAAATCTAAGGCCCCCAAGTGGAAGAGTCATGGTGAGGCATTTTGGGAATGTTGAAGCTATTTACTCATCTTGAGTAGGTGCTAGTCTAGAGGAGTGTGAGTAGTTACAACCTTAAGGTGTGGAGTTCTTCTTGTATGATCCTTGTTACCATTTGGGAAGGGATCAAATTGAAACTTTTGGACCTATCCTTAGGTGTAAGAAGGCCCTAGAAATTGGGCTTGAATTCAATGTTAGTACATCAGAGGTATAGATAATTCAGGTGGTATGCCTTTCCTCCATGATCCATAGATGTTGTTGGTATTTTGGATGTGTTGAACTTGGTTTTTCATTGATGTCAACACTTTTCAACACCTATCAGCACTTGGAGATATTTGGTTATGTTCACCGACATGTTCAGCGACTTATGCACAGTCACTAGTATTTGGTTCATCGGAAGGTTATATTGTTCACCGACACTAAGGATGATCTGTTATCATCTGGAGATTACTTGGTTAGGTTGAAGACATTGTCTGGACACTTTGTTTTGGTGATTTGTTCATTGGTCTAATCAGGTTTGCATATTTGTTGTTACTGGCAAATATGTCTAGGTTATGGACTGGCAAACGTTATCTATTCTAGATTAGCACGACACATTATGGAGATGATTTGTTATTATTGTAAATGCATTGAGACGATATCATTCATCACATATTGATTCATTTGTAATTTATTTAATTGTAATATTCTTTGTAAGCTGACCTACACATTTGGTCTTAGGTTTTGGTATATATGTAAGATCTCATTTGTGAGATTGAATGAGGAAGAAGAAGTGGTAGAGGATTGTAATAAGGTATATGCGAATATAAGTAGAGCTATACATGCATACATCATTTGAAGATTCAAGGAAGGTTTGGAGAAGGAAATCAAAGCTTGACTGGTATTGAATCCCTAATATGAAGATGCTATTCTGAGCAGTATATTATCATTGGATTTAACCATCCAATTGTAGTCAGTGTGACTCCCATTTTGTGTTTGAGCAGCAAGCTCTAGGCAGTTGGCCTTTCTACATGTGTAGACCCCATTTGTACACACATACTATCTGTAGTAGTATCATCTGATTGTGAGTAAGGTTTCCCACCGTGGTTTTTCCCCTTATAGGGTTTCCACATACAAATCTCTATGTTATGTATTGTGGATATTATTTGTCTTTTTGTTTCATGCATTAAATTTTATAGGTATTGCAATTAACTATTAAACTGTCAACCGACATAAAGTTTGGTTTACCGATATTATGCATTAAGTTTGGTTAAGTTATATTTGGGTTGAAATTAATAGACAACTGATTCACCCCCCCCCCCCCCCCTCAGTTGCCTCTGGGTCCTAACAATTGGTATTAGAGCCTAGTCCTCTTTTTGTAGAAGTGTAACAACTTGAGGAGATTCAATGGAAACTAACTATTTCAGAAAGGACAGTCCGAAGCTTGATGGAACTAACTATGGTATATGGAAGATCAAAATGGAGACACATCTAAATTGCATTAGAAAAGACATATGGGATGTTACAAAGAATGGCTATGTTGGTCCTACTTGTAATACCCTAAAAATGGCCATCTAAACCATGGGCCCCTAATTTCGACAACATCACCAAGGTCCTAACCAAAGTCAATTAAATCAATCTTGAGCACATTATTAATTCTTTAATCATTAAATATCACATGGCACATCAATTACTCAATATTAATTAAATATTTATTTAATTAATTGAATCATTCCAAGAATATCATTTTTATCAATTATACTATTTTAATTTATTAAATGTCCTTGCAAATTTAATTAATTAATAAATTTGCCATTTAATCATGCAAAAGGAATTAATTTATTACAAAAGATGAATTAATTACAAAGAAAGAGTAGAATTGAAAATAAAACAAAAAGAATTGAATTGAGAGAGAAATCAAACTTGAGATATTATTTCTTTTTCTAAATATAGAACTTGAAATCAGAAAAGCAATTAATTGAATTATTGAATTATTCTGTAAAATTGGAACTCAAAGATTTTCAAAAAAAGAAGTTCCATTGTATTGAAAAGACCTTTTTCTTGAATAAATCAAATATATGCATGGAATTATCTATTTTTATCATATATGCATGGAATTAAGTTATTGTTATTTTCCAATGCAACTTGAACTTCCTATCTAAATGCATTTGAATTAAGCTATAATTGGAATCTATCTTGAGGTTAACTAAACCTGATTTCTCAATTATTTTCAATTAATCCTAAATTAAGCTTTTTCATCATCTCTCTTGTAACTCCCTATAAATTCAGTCTTCAGCTCTCATTCCAATTTACCCCAGAGATTTTTGAGAAAACGCTTGGAGATTATTGTCATCCTAATTTCGCTCTAGAGTCATTGAAGATTATTGTGCTTTTTAGATTACTTGCATCCATTATTGCTTGAATTGATTATTACTTGAATTATTCATCCATCCTGCATCCATATAGTTAATATCATATAGATTAAGTCCTTCGTCTTGGTGTAGTCTAGTCACTGGTATTGCTTATAAAAATTTGAGAGCAATCTTATACTCGCATCTTTTAGAAGGAAATTAGTCACTTTGTTATGGTTTTTTACTTATTGATTATTGATTACTAAACATGCATATAATGACTTAATTGAAGTGTTGTGCTTGCAACTACAGACCACTTTTTCACACACACACATCTAGCACCCACCGTGGGGTAGAAAACTACATTTTTCGGCCTCCAAGACTGACTACTTTGTTTTTTGTTATTTTACAAATTTCATATTTTTAAATTTTCATCCATACATCTCGTACGACATTTCCCACAAGCTGAAATGACAAATTTGAGGTGTTGTATGAACTAGAATCTTGTATTGTATGAATTTTTTATATTATCGTACGACTCTGCGTTTTATGATTAAAAAGGCAAAATTCATGATTTTGGTTTTCTAATTCAAATTGATTATTCTGACAACTGACCCTAACTGTTTATCTATTTATCTCTGAATTTTTCACAGCCTAATCAAATTTTGTAGAACACTTGTCGAAGAATAGGCTTGTCGCACAAAGACAATATGACTACAGATTTGTTGTCTTTGCAGGTTGCCTAAGGAGAATCGACTAAACATCATGTATTCTTTGAATTCATTTTTTAAGAACCTAACTTGCTATCTGGTTAAAGAACAAATCTGTGTTTTTTGTTTTTAGAAGATTCTGAGAGGTAGGAGAATATGCTCTTGTCTTTTTCTAGACAATCAAAAATAGAGACCCTTCAGGCTTTTTCTTGTTTGAGATTTGTACATCTTTAGCAGGCCTGCCCTCCCGAGGGATTGAAAAACTCTTAAAGCCATTACGACCGGTAAGAGGTGAATGACCTAAGTGGAAATGGCTAAATGCCAAGTACTCCAACCCACTATAAAATAAATGTGATTTGATGAAAATCAAGTCAACAATAGTGCTCAAGAATAGCTCTCCTCCATACCTTCGGGTATATTAAACCTTAGTTTTCAAGGCTGGGAGACCTCTTAATTAAGTTTATACCTTGACGTGCAAAATGGATCCCTTACTAGTTCCAATTAAAAATTAGAAGCTACCTGATTCATCTTTGAAAGGGGGATAATCTTTGTGCAAGAGCTATAGTAACTCTCCCAAGATACTTGTCATTTCATGCCCCCATTAGTGTTTGGAGTCAGATAATATGACGTTGAGAATCCATTGTGTGAGACTTAGCAGCCATATTCTGATTAGCTATTAGGTGTGTACCTGAGTCTACAAACAAAGGTTTTCTTTCCTCACCAAATTCCTTAGGGTTTGCATGCTGTGATTGGAGTCACTATAACATACTACTTATTTTATGTGTTTTCATCTGTGAAACAAAAAAAAATTGAAATACCAAAAATTGGAGAAGATAAGAAACAACACAATGAGTTGAAACTCTGTGCACGTCAGAAACTAGTTCATCCTAAGTCAAAACTCTATCCGTGTCAAAAACTAGTCCATCCTAAGTCAAAACTTTGTCTATGTTAGAAACTAGTCCATCCTAAGTCGAAACTCTGTCCGTGTTAGAAACTAGTCCATCCTAAGTCGAAACTTTGTCCATGTTAGAATCTAGTCCATCCTAAGCTGAAATTATGTCCAAAACTAGTCTATTCTAGTCAAAAATCAGTCCATCTTAGAATTGGTCATACACGGTTATCATACTCAGCAATTGAAAAAACTCAAAATTTCTAGGCTCTGTCCTATGAATAGTCGTACGAGTTTTATAATTTATCATGCTGCACCTAATTCTATGTCATACGATTCATCTAGTTTGCCATCCTAGACCTGATCCTATGTCGTACGAGTCTTTTCATCTATCGTCCCAAGTTAAATCATGTGTTGTACGAAATAGAACTGCTTTGAGTATTTTGTCATCTTGCACATACCCATCTATCATACGGTACAAGGTAGCAACTCGTATAAAACATAACTGTTGTCATCCTGTAACTACTAAGTTGTTATCCAGTTCAGAAGATCCTATCATATGAGTCTCTGGTTTTGTTAGAATAGAATAGTCAAACTTGCCTAAAAATAGTCTATAGTGAATATAATACTTGTTATCAATTTTCCTGAGCATAAATAGATCAAGACAGTGTACCTCTACCATTTGCATTCCATGATTTGGTCAATCACTTTTCAACTAGTTCAATCAACTACCTATCAAACTTAGGTCACTGAGATAATCTCTTACATGGGATAGGTCGTTCCTAAAGCTAGACCGAATCTTACACTACTCTTAGAATAAACTTAGATATACATCTTCTATAGGATAGATCTTTTGTGAAACTAGACTGAATCTTAGTTGTTTCTTCCAAAGAATACTCTAAACAGAACAACTAGCTCTCAAATTGATCTTGACCTCTGCATCACAAACAACTTTAGGTCACACTAATCCATAAAATGCCTACTCAAACCAGGAGTGCTCGTAAGAAAGAGGCTAAAGGCAAATAACAACCCTTCAAATATCAAGATAATCCATTCTACGTGAAGGATCCACTCACTGACATGTTGTCGTCATCAGGTGGACCAATTTTTGATGAGCTTGAATCTCCCACTATACATGAGATAGAATATAATGACAAAAATCACCGTAATATTCCCAAAAATGATAATGATTCATCATCATCAAGTGAGATTGACAAAGACACTGAACCTCCAGAAAAAGAAATCCTTGACAGTCAAAAGGACAAAGACTTTAGAAAAATGATGAAAGCTATCATGACCCAAGAGAAGGAAGACTATTTCTTAGAACTAGCAAAATAAGGTGCCAAACTTCCTATTGGATATGATGTTTAGACACTCATTACTAGAAAGGAAGACTCACCTATACTCATGGTACACAAACAATTACTAGCCTTATGGATGGAGGTCATAGAATTGAAAAATAAGGACAAGTCCTCAAAACAATATTCTCTAGAAACAATATGTCCCTTTCCATTTGACAAGAATCTATACATGCCTCCATTTCCTTCACGAGTGGAGATCCCAAAATTTGACAAATATGATGGTACCTCAGATCCTCAAGATCATGTTAGAGAGTTTTGTACCACCTATATTGAGTTCATGCATGATCAAACATACCTCATGCACCTTTTCCCGAGGAGTTTAGGGAGTCAAGCAATGGAATGGTTCTCAAGTCTACCCAAAGGAATAAAAATGTTTGAAGAACTAATCCAACTATTTTTACAATAATATTCATACAACATTTGACATCCTATGACTATGATCAATCTTTGTGATACTAAACAAAAAATAGGAGAACCTCTTCTTACTTTCCTCCAACTCTAGAGGAAGATGTTCTCTAGGTATCCACAACCTATCCCACACTCTGAGAAAATGGATATATTTGTCAATAACATGGTCCCCGAACTGAAATATAGTACACAAATGCAAGTACACCCATCATTTAACAAGATGGTAGATAATTCCATTCGAATGGAAGATGTGCTCATAAAGAAGGGGGATATAACACATTGGAAAGAAACACAAACAGGATCTAGCTCTAAAGAGAAGAACAAGTATTGGAAATTTGGCAAAGACAACAACAAGAATTTTGTTAATGATGGAGCAGTAGATACTATTAAAACCAACTCAAAACCCACAATATTCAACTTGGCTAGTGGTACACAAGCACTTAAAGTTGTTGAGGTTGCAGTAGAAAATCCACCAAAGAATACAAAAAGAATGGTTCAAAGAAAAGCCTTGGCTTTCAAAACCTAAGCATGATTTTACTCCTCTCGAAGAATCATATGAATCCACTTTCAAAACTCTATTGGCAAACAACTTGATAATGCTACCAGATAACTCTAGACCATATGATCCAGTAGTCAAACCAAGATGGTGGAGGGAAAATTGTAAGGAAGTTAAGTAGCGGAAACAACTTCCTACACTAACCTTGAGAGGAGGGTAATGCAAAACTTTTTCAGATCATTACAATAGTTATAGAAAATAGAAATAGATATAATAGCAATCATACCACAACACAGTGATTTACGTGGGGAAAACCCTTTCGGGAGAAAAACCCCACCCTCCAAAAGCAGCTCAATATTTTATTCAGCAATCAAAAACAGATTACAACATACTTGCAGAGCAAGCTCTTCGCAGGAGTATCACTAATCAGAGATTCAGAGGCAACTCAATAGCCATAGGACTCTTACACACAACCTCTATCTCACACACCTCATAAATAGGAGATACAATACAAGAAACCGTCAAACGGTATTACAAAACCATGGGCTAAAACCACCCAATAAAGTGTAGCCGACCTTATCTCCCTTCTAGATTCCCTATGACATGTTAAAGCACACATCAACACATGTCGCTCCCTTTTACAGCTCATTTATGTATCCGATACAAATTATTTTTCCTATTTCAGGAGTACAAACTTCCAGAGGCCATAACTTGAGAACCGGGTGTCCGATTGACGAACCGTTTGAAGCGCCGGAAAGCTCGTGAAGTGCTCTATCACCTCATAACCTGCTTCACCAGTTACGGCCACTTTTTAGGGCGTTTAGGAGCCTCTAAAGTCCCCAAAATTAAGTTTAAATATTTTATTGCACCCCTCCAAGACGAAAACTTTAATATCTTCAAAACTAGCTGTGACCTTGCGACGAAACTTTACCAGAATGCTTATCTAGCCAACCAGAAGCTTTAGGGAGAGTTTGGCACCATTTTGTGCTCAAATTAAAACTTACTATAAATAGTAACCTCACATAAATGCAAGGTTGAGACACCATTTTTCCCAACAAAAATGAATACTGTGACTTCCATTAGAATAAAGGTCATAACATAAACAACTGCATGAAGCTAAAACATGAGATTCAAGATCTCATAGACGTTGGTAAATTTGTTTTTGGGAATCATCCTACCAATGTTGATCATAAACAATTAAAGACCCTTTGCCTATTTACGAACAAGGTGATTCTTCAAAAACCAAAGGAGGTGCCAAGGTAAATTATACTTATGCCAGTAAGGACAATGTTATCAACATGATTGAGCCTTCCCACTTAGATTATTGCAATGTGATTATAGTTCAAGATAAACCAAATGAATGATGATATGTAAGAGCTCTCACCCATTCTCAAAAGAAAGTCACCCTCCAAGGAGCTAGCTCTTCCAACTCAACTCAAGCTACATCAAACCCACCAGCCCAATCAAACAAACAAAAATAATCAACCTTGGACAAATTTAAAAGGTTAACTTCATCATCATCCTCTGGATACAGTGTAGTTGAACAATTGAAAAGGACAAATTCTCAAATCTCAATCTTTGAATTGCTAAAACTCCTATCTGCTCACAAAGAAATCCTAGACAAAGCATTGCTCACTACCAACATTCCAAAAGATTTAGGCATTGATCGGTTTAAGTCTATGGTGGGTCATCTGACTTCACCTCACTATCTGACCTTCTCTGAAGAAGATGACAACTCACTAAATCATCCACATAACTAGCCATTGCATATTGAAGCCATGATCCACAAACACAGAGTCAAACGTGTTTTGATAGATGGAGGCACGGGGTTGAATATATGTACTTATAGTCTTCTTACACAACTAGGATTCTCTAAAAATGTCATTGATCCCGGCAAGAAAATAACAATAAAAGCCTATGATGAGGAAGAGAGGACTTCTAAATGTATGGTATCATTACCAATCAGAGTCTGACTAGTAGAGAGAGATGTCCTTTTCTAGGTACTTGATATTCGATTGTCATACAATATTTTACTGGGCAGGCCATGGACTCATGAAATGAAGGCAGTACCATCAACATACCATCAATGCTTAAAGTTCCCTTATAATGGAGTTGAAGTCAGTATTCCTATTGATACAAATGTCGTCTATAATGCATTGACAAAAGGTGTAGATACTTTTGTGCCTCATAATAGGGTAGCCTCTCCAAATGAAGATCCAAAAACACTGATGAAATACTTAGAAAAGAGATTGAAGATTACAAATACCGGTATGGATGGCTACAAGATAGAACTCGTACTTTCATTAGTTTCTCTCCCTCCATCACCAAAACAGATGGGCAAGCCATCCTAGGCTATGAGAACACAAACTTCAGCTCTGAATACCATATATGATGGTCTCTTTGTACACTCTTCTACCTCCTTGGTGGATGAAATAGAAGAGGATGCTATTCTTAACTGGCTCTTTAAGGAGGATAGTCAAAAGGAGGAGGTACGACATTGTGAGATTTCTTCAAACCAATATGGTCCTAGATACAAAATGATTCAACACATGGGATACTCAGGTACTAGTCCTCTAGGCAAACAAAAGGAAGGTATTATTGAACCAATTCAGCTACAAACCAAATCCACAAATGATAAGGCTGGACTAAGATATGATCCAAAAAAGACATCAAACCAAAAACATGTTTCTAAGTCAAAGTGGGAGAAAAGAATATCACCTTCAACATTACAAGAAGTAGACACTCAACAAACAAAAGCAGATTGTAGAAAAGAGAAAGAGGAATCAATAGTCAAGAAAGAAGAAATAGCCAATGCTCAAGCTTCGATGGTATCAGCTACAATAATATAGGAAGTTGAGGTCCCAGAAGATATAAGAGATGAAGTAGTAAGGATCAGAGAATTGTTTGCATTACTAAAAGTTCCAGTCATAGATACTGGCAAGCGGCAAGTAGATGATTCAGAGACTGATTCAAACAAGTATGAATGGGGTCCTAACCACCTCTTAGACACATCCACTACAAAAACTCTAGAAGAGTCTAGCGGTGTCATAGATGATACTCAAGAGCTGGTACGCATAAAAATAGAGAAGGAAATACAAGAAATTAGACAAAGAGACAAGCAAATTATGAACAAGGACTGAAGGAAGGAAGAATACCAGAAAGCTTCTCATCTATGTACCCCTATGCTAAAACAAAACAAATCAAGTATAGCACTACATAGGAAGACTTGGAAGCCACAAAACAAGAACTAGTTATCAGATCAAAAGAAGTTGAATGGAGTAGACGACAACAAATCACAGAAACAACAAGATCATGTCAATACGTGTGTCAGATACAAATAACAAATGAACCACAACATGAAGGAACTTGCAGCATTTAAGATGTTGGTGTTGATGCCATACATATGCTTACTAAATCACCTGAAGAAGACTCAAAAAATTCATCCAATGACTCTAATGACTATGATGATAGTCTTATTCAAGACCGATATCTACTCAGCCTCAAATTCTGAATCATCTGATACGAACAATGAAAATTTGTCTACTGATCTGCTCGCTGCCAAACCACAATATGAAGTCCAGTCTGGCATAGTGAATGATTTTATAAGTATGTCTATTAGATTATATCAATTAAATATTAACGTGAACTTTAATAATCATGATCTGACTCTTCCTGGTCTCAAGACACTTACGCAAGGTATCATTCTGGAACTCGACTTTTCGATCCATAGCTGTGATAACAATATCATGAACACTCTTGGACCTATCCAAAATTTATGCTTAGTACATCCCAAATTGATTGACTGCACATTAAAAAACCAGCCGATGAATATACTTACTTTTTCCAATGATTATATGTTACCCTATTATCTCAATGCAGTTGAACCTATAGACTCTTCCACCAGTGAATAGATTGAAAATATGACTAAAGCGGATATCAAGTATCTTAGTCACAAAAAAAAGAAAAATAAAAATAAAAGATCTGATGGCGAAAACCACATTGTGGCGGTGTCAAAATCTAAAAAAGAGAAAATAAAGGACATACCTAAAGGTGAAAACCTCTCTGAGGCACCTAAAGGTGAGATACTTGATGTACTGCCAAGTCATTTCTAGGAAAGGTCCTCCATATTGATTGAGCCAACTTAGCCAGTGAACATTGGGAGTCAAGAGACACCCCACATCATTCATGTAGCTCAATCACTATCAACTAAATAATTGAAGGATTTCACTCATCTATTCAAAGAAAAGAAAAGAAACTTTGCATGGATGTACTCTGATATGCTAGGCTTGGATCTTGATCTCATCATGCATCATCTTTCTATCACACCAGGAGTTAAACCAGTCAAGCAAAAACTCTATAAGATGCACCCACATGTGGCACTACTGGTCAAGGCTAAGCTAAAAAAACTATTAAAAGCTCAATTCATTAGAGCTATAGATTATGCTGAATGGATTTCAAACGTAGTATTTGTGTCAAAGGTAGACAAATCTATTAGAGTTTTCTCTGACTTCAGAGATCTTAACAAACCATGTCTAAAAGATGACTTTCCATTACCAAATATTGATATGATAGTCGATATGACTACTAGGTACAAGATGTACTCACTAATGAATGGATTCTCCACATATAATCAAATTAAATTAGCTCCTGGAGATCAAGAAAAGATAGCTTTCACCTGTGCATGGGGAACCTTTTGCTAGAATGTCATGCCATTTGGGCTAAAGAACGTAGGGGCGACCTATCAAAGAGCAGTTACAACTATCTTTCATGACATGATGCATAAGAATATGGAAGATTATGTTGATGACACCTTAGTGAAGACTATGAAGAGATCAACGCATATTCAAGAGCTAGGTCCTTTACTAGACAGAATGGAAAAGTTCAAACTCAGGTTAAATCCAAAGAAGTGTGCATTTGGAGTGACATCTGGTAAACTACTTGGCTATATCATTTCAAAGAAGGGAATTGAGGTTGATTCTGAGAAGGTCCAAGCCATAATGGAAATGTCACCTTTGAAGAACATTAGTCAAATGAGAAGTCTACAGGGATGTCTCCAATCCATCAGATTCTTCATTTCTCAGCTAGCAGACAAAGCTCAACCTTTCACAAAAGTATCAAGGAAAGGAATAATATACAACTAGGATCAGTAGTGTGAACAACATCTTCAATAGATAAAAGAGTACCTATCAAATCAAATCCATTGATATTGATGCCACCGATTCAAGGTAAATCACTAATTTTATATATATCAGCAACTAATTCATCACTAGGAGTACTTCTGGCACAACAGGATGACAATAAAAAGGAATGAGCTATTTATTACATCAGTAGGACATTGGTGTCTTATGAAATGAACTACACCATAATAGAAAAAGCATGCTTGGTGTTAGTCTTTGCATCAAAAAAAGTAAGACACTGCATGCTAGCACATTTAGTCAAAGCTTGTGGCCAAAATTGATCCGCTCAAGTATCTTCTCAATAAGGAAACACTCACCGAAAGATTAGCAAAATGGGTCATAATCCTTACTGAGTTTGACATTGAATATGTGGAATGCAAAGCCATAAAAGGATAGGTAATTTTTGATCAACTTGTTGAAGCTTCAATTGAAGACTCTCAACCACTACATATAGAGTTTCTAGATGAATCAATAATGCATCTTATGCAACAACCTTGGAAAATGTTCTTTGATGGTTCCTTTACTCAAAATGGTTCAGGCAATGGCATATTATTCATTACTCCTTAGAAGTATTCAATCCCAAAGTCTTATAAGATTATATTCCCTTGCAAAAACACCATTGTAGAATATGAAGCTTTGGTGAATGGGATCAAGCTAGCTATTGAATGGAAGGTTGCAAAATTGTATATCTATGGAGATTCTCAACTGGTGGTTAATCAAATCAATGATACATATCAGGCTCAAGATGAGAAACTGATGCCTTACAAGAGGATGGTGGATGATCTCAAGAAGTACTTTGCTTTTGTGTCATTCCAACAGATTCCTAGATCCGTAAATAGAGCAGTAGATGTTATGGCCACCTTGGCATCTATACCTGAGTTACAGGAGTCCAATTTTTGCTTTGATTTCCTGGTGGAAGAGTTATATTACCCTACTTATGATTCTCCTAAGACCCAAATAGTTTATTCTATTATTGGACATGACTCATCCTAATACAACCACATATATTCCTATCTATGTGACCAAATGATCCCTGAAAACTTTACTCATAATGAGAAAAGAAACCTAACTCAAAATGCTTTGCGGTATGTTATCATAGCTAATGATTTATTTAGATGAGGTTTGGACGGTACATTGTTTAGATGTCTAGAAATTGAAGAATCTAAATGTGCATTATTGAAAGTCCATGAAGGTATTTGTGGATCTCATTTGAATGGTCTTACTTTAGCTTGAAAACTATTATGGGCTAGCTACTACTAGCCAGACATGGAAAAAGATGCTATCAAATTTGCTAAGACTTGTGACAAATGTTAGCTTCATGGAAATCTCATACATTCCCTGCAAGGGACCTCATACCATTCATTACACACTGGCCTTTTCAACAATGGGCCTTTGATCTCATTGGTCAGATATATCCAGCTTCCTTTAACGGACATTAATTCATCATAACTACCCTTGAGTATTTCACCAAGTGGGTAGAGGTGGTTTCGCTCATCAAAGCAATCGATAAACAAGTCGCCTTATTCATCCTAAATTATATCATTTGTAGGTATGGGATACCTTCGTCCATCATTACTGATAATGGAGAACAGTTTAAGAATAAAGATCTGGATGAGCTTTGTGAGAAATTCAAAATAAGAAAACATTGGTCATCAGTATATTACCCTCAAGGTAATGGACAAGCCGAGGCATCTACCAAAAACCTACTGACTATCTTGCACAGAACAGTGAAAAAATCTAGGAAGGATTGGCATCTGCAGTTCAATCCTACAATATGGGCTTATAGAACAAGTATCAGAACACCTACTAGGGCTACACCTTTTTCTTTGGTGTATGGGTCCAAATCAGTATTACCTATTGAAGTAGAAATACCATCTCTAAGAGTTTCCTTGCAAGGTCTTGTTACTAATGAAGATCATAGAATATTTAGATTGCAAGAACACGAATTGCTAGATGAGCATTGGTAAGTGGCATTTGATCATCTCAGAGTATATTAGAAGAGAATGTCCAGAGGATATAACAAGAAAGTTAGACAAAGAGAATTTCAGGTTGGTGACTTAGTCCTAAGAGAAAATCCTAAAAATCAATAGTTTCGAGACAACAAAGGGAAGTTTGAACCCAACTCGCTGGGTCCCTACATCGTTACTATAGTATTCAGCTCTGGTGCCTATCAACTCTCAAACTTGGAAAAAGAACAGCTCTGTGAACCGATTAGCACCATCCACTTGAAGAAATTCTTTGCTTAGTATTCTCTACTCCAACAAACTTGTACAGCTAAAAAAGTCCTAAAGAAATCCTAAAAATTGAAAAAAGTCCTAAAAAAGAAAGAGAAAAAAAATAGAAAAAGAAAAGAAAAAAAATATAAAGAGAGAAAATGCCTTGGTGAAAACTTGTTAAACAGGCACCTTGGTAAAAAAATATGAATCTCTGCCAAGCAGGTGAAAACCTGGCAAACAGGCGCCTCTTGTACTCAAGTCCTCCATCTATTGGTATTTTGATATGGTTTTGTCATTGATGTCAACACCTACTAAAACTCTAGCACTTTGGAGATCTGACAACATTCACTAGCAAGCAAGTAACTATTGCATAGTTATTGGTATATGGTACACCAGCCGGATATAATGATCACTGGCTCTTGAAATGGCATGGAAGACACTTGGTAATATAGAAGACATTGTGTGAACATCTTGTCCTGGAGAATTGGTTATTGGTATATTCATATTTGCATATTTGCTTTTATCGGCAAATAGGTCTAGGATTATCCAGGTTTACACCGATAGGTTTATCTTTTCCAGATCAGCATGGTAAGCTATGGAGATAATTAATTATTGTTGTAAATGTATTAAGCTGACATGTTCAATCGATTATTGCATCATATATTCTATTATTTCTAAAGGGATTTTATTGTAATATCTTGTAGAAGCCGACCTACTAAAAATGGTCTTAGGTTATGGTATAAATGTAAGATCTTAAATGTAAGATTGAATGTGGAATGTGAAGAAGGTTTTTGTGAAGGTATATACGAGATTAAGCAGAGCTATACATGCAGATATCATTTGAAGGTGAAGCTAAGTTTTTGTGAAAGCATATCAGCATTACATCGATACTAAATCCAACATATGAAGATGCTATTTTGAGTAGTACATTCTTATTGGATTTAACCATCCAATTGTAGTCAATGTGACTCCCATTTATGTTTGAGCAGTGAGCTCTAGGCGCTTAGCCTTTCTGCATGTGCGGACCCCATTTATGTACACTTACTATCTACAGTAGTATCATCTGATTGTGGGTAAGGTTTCCATGTACAAATATTGCTATTATGTGTTGTGGATGACTTTGTCTTTTATTTTCAT
This sequence comes from Cryptomeria japonica, assembly GCF_030272615.1. NCBI lineage: Eukaryota > Viridiplantae > Streptophyta > Pinopsida > Cupressales > Cupressaceae > Cryptomeria > Cryptomeria japonica. Next base: position 179,058,228 of record NC_081414.1, read on the forward strand.
GCATTAATCTTTACCAATATTGCATTTATCTATTAAATTTGTCCACCAGTATAACAGACTGCCTCACTGGTATTTAGCATTAAATTGTTTAAGTTGTTTTTGGTTTATAATTATCAGACAATTGATTCACCCCCCGCCCCTCTGAGTTTTCCCTGGGACATAACAATTGGTATCAGAGCTAAGTCCTCTTTTGTAGAAGTTTAACAACTTGAGCAAATCCAATGTCTACTAACTATTTCAGGAAGGATAGTCCTAAACTTGATGGAACAAACTATGGGATTGTTGGCATTTCAATAATGATATTGAGAAGGTTGTTGGAGATTATTGATATAATTGAAGAAGGATGATAACTGTCTTAATAATATTATTTTGTCATTGATGTCAAGAAATTGATTTTCTAATTCAGTATGATGTTGCCATATCTTAAGAAGTATGTTTTGATGAGTATTAAGAAGTCAGTAAGAGACACTGAAAGAATATGATAATAAAGGGGAGAACTAAGTTATTCAATGGGCAACTATTACTAAGTTAGACAATAATGAGATCATGTTGTTTTCATTGTTTTGATATCCTATATATGTTGTTTAATACTACACTAAGTCACCGAGCAAAGGAACCTAGTCGGTAAATGCTAAGGTTATCGATGTCAGTAAATGAAGACAGAATGTCTACCGAGTGAAGTTCAATGTTAACCAAGTAACAATTGAGTTATAATAGATCGTATTGGATGAATACAAGCATTATTTAATGAAGGATGATGATGAGCTAGAGTTGATTAAATGATTGGTATGTCGTGCATGAAGTTTGTTAAGGATCTATGGCAATAGAAGATCGGTAGGAAGATCTACAACTTAGATTGAACTGCAATAACCTTCTGCAAGTTCCAAGAAAGGAATACAAGTCCCAAGGCAAGCTAAAACATTTTTAGATTGAAGGATACATTGAACCTAGTCGAGTGTGAAGATCTAATGGCTAAGATTGATCATGGGAAATGTGATCAAAGGAGATTAAGCAATGAGAATTGTTTATAAATAAGGAATTATGGATAAATAATGTATGCAGGCAAATTGTAAGCACAGTGATGCTACAGTAATATTTACTGAGCACAGAAGCTTGGAGATTTGATTGAAAAATAGATTGGGAAGCCTAGCAAGCTTTACAAGGGACAAGATAAGTCTTATGACAAGAATTTTTTGAACAAATAAGAATATACTTTTGCATTTCAGATGCAAAGTTGCAGATATATTTTATTATTGTTGTTTATTTTGTAAGTGACAGAAATCTCTTAACTGAGTGGACTTAACAGTCTTATTTGTAAATCCTCTAACAAGGTGACATTCTAAATGAGTGTTTGAAATCCTTTGACAAGGTCACTTCGAACAAAGTGTAAGATACTAACAGATCTGAGGGAAATCCCTTAATTGGGTCACATCTAGCAATGTGTTTGTAATCTTTAATAGGATTTGCTTTTAACTAAGCATACTATAGAAGAGTACATTTATTAGTGGGTCCAAAATCCTACAGTGGTTTTTCCCTATTTGGGTTTCCATGTTAAATCTAGTGTTATATGTGTTGTGATGATATATGTTCATGAGTTTAAATGTTTTTATAGTTTTCTGTAGTATATTTTACCGAGGTTGAATCTGTTGGATATATTGAAGATTAAGTTTGTATGATTCACCACCCCCCCCTCTCATCCTATTATCTATTGACTTAGAGCTTTACTATTGGCATCTGTACCTTACAATTGGTATTAGAGCTTTGGACTCCAAAAGAAAAGTTTAAAGGAACTTGAGGCAAAGATCCAAAGATGTATAAAAGGGATGCACCAAAGTTGAACAAGTCAAGTTTCTCTACATGGCAGAAAAGGATGAAGCTGCACTTATTAGGAATTGGAGAATATGCTACATATTATCTGGAAAATGATTACATTGCACCAAGCACCTACCCAATGACAATGGAAGACATAAAGGAAAAGAAAGAGCATACTCAAGCTATGATTGAAATAACATCAACATTGACTGACTCAGAGTTTAATGATCTAGAAGGCTATAATGATGCAAAGGCAATGTGGACTAATCTTATATCTGTGTATGGTGGTGATGAACATGTCCAAAGAGAAAAGGTAGATAGTCTAAGAGGAAAACTTGAATCCATGAGAATGAATGAAGCAGAAAACATAACACAATATAGTACAAGGTTAAAGAGATTGTCAATCAAATTAAAGGAGCAGGTGGAACTATTGAAGAAAAGGATGTAACAAGTAAGTTATTGAGAACCCTATTACCTTCTTATGCTATTTGAGTCTTTGCAATCAATGAATTAAGGTCTGTACCAAACATGCTAGTTTCCTTGGATGCTACTATCAGTAAGCTACATGCATTTGAGTGAAGTAATTTTGATAACAGTGGGTCTTCGGTAAACAAAGTTGAATCTGCATTAAGTTCTTTTCAGCTTGGTGAATCTAATGATTATAATTATAGAATGAATAAGTACTCTGTGAAAGAAATCATAGTGGAGAAAGTGAAAGATTTTGTGAAAACATGGAAGAAGTACACAAATTATATGAGGAAATCAGAAAGCAAGAAGAGTTTGAAGCACTATTGGCAGGGAGATTACCGAGAGGGAAAGGTAAGTATAAAGAGAAGTTACCTTTGAAATGTTTCAATTGTGATTAAATAGGACATATGGCTTCTAAATATCTTGACATAGAATCTGGTGAAAAGAGAGATTATCGAGAAGACAGACAGAAAGATAATCACTATAGAGGACACCGAGACTTCAGAAGGAGAGATAGAAAGACATGCCTAGTTGCTGATGAGGAATCCTATGATGATAAATCTGATGAAACTGAAACAGAGGAAGTTGTTTATGTGGCTATTAAAGATGGATCAGATGAAGAAAGGTATGAAGAAAAATCCCTAGTATCTTGCATAAACACCAATGATTCTTGGATTATAGATAGTGAATGCTCTCATCACATGACAGGTGATAACCATAAGTTTGTAAAACTTGAAGATTATGATGGAGGTTATGTAAGATTTGGTACTGATGCCCCATGTTCGATGAAAGGTAAAGGATCTATCACACTTCTTCACAATGCTAAATGTAATGATGTATATTGGGTTGAAGGATTGAAATACAATTTGTTAAGTGTAGCACATCTAAACAATACATGATACCAAATAGAATTTCATAAAGGAATTGTCAAAGTTCATGACAAACATGGAAAGTTAGCTCCTACTGGGACTTAAACAAGAGGTAATACATTTCATCTTGACTCAACTCAAAACAAATGTCTTTATGCTAAAATAGAAGAAACCTGGTTATGGCATAAAAGATTTTGTCATGTGAATTTTGATAATCTAATCAAAATAAGTAAGAAGCATCATGTAAGAAGTCTACCAAGCTTGGAAAAACCTGAGAATGCTATGTGCTGAGGATGTTAGATAGGAAAGATGACAAGATCAAGCTTTACAAGTAAGTCCTACACCTCTAAAGGAATTTTAGATCTTGTACACACTGATCTTTGTGGTCCCATGAAAGTTGAGAGTTATTATGGTGATAAATATTTCATATTATTTGTGGATGATTACTCAAGGATGATGTCAGTAATATTTTTAAAAGAAAGATCAGAAGCTTTTCAAATGTTTAAATGGTACAAGGAAAGAGTTGAAAATGAAATAGGAAGATAGTTGAAATGTCTTAGATCTGATAGAGGAGGAGAGTTCACATCTGATGAATTTAACTTATACTACAATGATCATGGAATAAAAAGGCAAGTATATGGACCAAGAACTCCACAACAAAATGGGATAGCCAAGAGAAGAAATAGATCTATTGTAGATTGTACCAGAACCTTGATTATTGAAAAGAAGGTACCACAAACATTCTGGAGAGAAGCAATAAGCACTACAGTCTACACCGTGAACGGAGTACAACTGAAGAAAGGAACTATGAAGACACCATTTGATATTTGGTATGACAAGAAACCTAATGTAAGTTACATTAAAATCTTTGGAAGTAGATGCTATGTTCATAAAGATGATAGAAATGGGAAGTTTGATCAAAAAAGTGAGGAAGGAACATTCCTTGGTTACTTTTCTAGAAGTAAAGCATTCAAATGTCTGATCAAATCATCTAAAAAAATAGTGGAAAGTGCAAATGTAAAAATTGATGAATTTGTAGAAATAAATGATGAAGGAAATTCCAAAGAACTAGAGAATTATGAAGAATTTGTATATGTTCAACCAAGAAGTCCTACCGAGAAAATTGCTGAAGAACCTAAAGATTATATTCAGTTATTGAGTGATGAAGAAGATCATACAGAGCCTACCAAGCCTATATTAGACAAATATGTTACAAGAAATCATTCTTCAAGTCAAATTATAGGAGATAAGGATGATCTAGTAATGACAAGGAACAAACTAAGATAGAACATATGTTTGATATCTGAATTTGAATCGAGAATAGTAAAAGAGGCATTTAACAATGAAGATTGGGTAAATGCTATGATAAAAGAGATTGATCAAATTAAGAAGAATGAAACATGGACATTGGTTCCAAGACCAAAGGACAAAAATGTAATTGGTACCAAATGGATTTTCAAAAACAAGCTAAATGAAAAAGGTGAGGTCATTTGGAACAAAGCAAGACTAGTATGCAAAGGTTATGCTCAAGAAGAAGTAATAGATTACGGTGAGACTTTTGCACCTGTGGCTAGACTTGAGGGAGTAAGAACATTGTTGGTATATGCTGCTTTCAAGAATTTCAAGGTATATCAAATGGATGTCAAATTTGTATTTTTGAATGGTATATTAGAAGAAGAAGTTTACATTGAACAACCTGAAGGATTTGTTGAAGACAAGAATAAAGATCAGGTATGTAAGCTAAACAAAGCTTATATGGTCTAAAGCAAGCACCCAGAGCATGGTATGAAAGATTGCACTCTTACTTAATCAAGATTGGTTTTATAAGAATAAGTGAGAACAACAACATGTATATGAAGAATGATGAAAACAATGGTATATTACTTTCAGCCATATTTGTTGATGATATTATTTTTTGTGGAAATGATTCTCAATGCAAGAACTTTGGAAATGAAATGCGCAAATAATTTGAGATGTCATTAATCAGTGAAATAAAGAATTTCATAGGTTTATAAATATTGTGAATGAAGAATGAGATTTTCATTACTCAATCCAAGTATATAAAGGAAATCCTGAAGAAATTTGGAATGGAGGATTCTAAACCAGTAAGTACTCCTATGACTACCAACTGTAAACTGTCAAAGAATGATGAATCTGCATCTGTTGATGAGACACTTTACCAATCTATGATTGAAAAGTTGCAATATGTTGTTCACAGCAGATTGGATATAGCACATGTAGTAGGTATAGTTGCAAGATTTTCTGCAGATCCTAAAGAAACCCATATGACAACAATCAAGAGAATATTTAGACATCTGAGAGGCACTAAAGATTATGGTCTAGTATATGAAAAGAGGATTGATTTTGATTTGAAAGTTTATACTGATGCTGATTGCAAAGAAAACATTGATGACTGGAAAAGCACAAGTGGTGGAGCTTTCTTCTTAGGAAGCAAACTTGTAAGTTGTCTTAGCAAGAAACAAGGATGCATTTCATAGTCAACAGGTGAAGCTAAATATGTCACTACAACATTGAATTGTACCAACATAGCATGGATCAAAGGACTATTGGAAGGTATAAATGAAAAGGTTTCCAAGCCAATAACTATATTTTGTGACAACACTAGTGCCATTAACATTTCAAAGAATCCGGTAATGCACTTTAAGACAAAACATATCTCTATAAAATATCATTATCTTAGAGAAGAAGTTGAAGAAAAGAATGTTATACTGGATTATATCAGTTCAAAGGTACAAATTGCAGACATCTTCACCAAGCCACTACCTAAAGACACTTTTGAGTATCTTAGAAGCAAGTTAGGGGTCCTACCCCTATTTTCTATTCACTAACAGAGTTCGGTGACAACATCAATTAAGTGAATCTATGGAATATTATTTGTGGCTTGATGGTGATTTATGCACTTTAGGTGATTTCCTAAAGGTGTGTAGGAAATTTTGAATAGAGACCAGTTGCTCTGACCAAATTCTAAATGTTACAGTGAGGCATTAACTTCACAGGAGAAGGAACCTTGAATTAGTTTCCTTTTTGGCATTGTTGTCAAAGGGGGAGAAGACTAAATGATGACTAAATGAAGTAAAGGGAGAAGACTACATGGACTAAATGGAAAAGATAACAGAAGTCTATTGAATAGGGGAGAAGACTTCAAAGAAGATTTCAAAATGAAGAAGTTGATACAACAATCTGAATCAATTGAATCAAATCAAGGTGGTTTTGCCATCAATTCAAAAGGGGGAGATTGTTGGCATTTCAGTAGAACGAAAGATTGTTGGCATTTCATTAAGGATATTGAGAAGGTTGTTGGAGATTATTTATATAACTGAAGAAGGATGATAACTATTTTAATAATATTATTTTGTCATTGATGTCAAGAAATTGATTTTCTGATTCAGTATGATGTTGCCATATCTTAAGAAGTATGTTTTGATGAGTATTAAGAAGTTGGTAAGAGACACCAAAAGAATATGATAATAAAGGGGAGAAATAAGTTATTCAATGGGCAACTATTACCAAGTTAGACAATGATGAGATCATGTTGTTTTCATTGTTTTGATATCCTATATATGTTGTTTAATACTGCACTAAGTCATCGAGCAAAGGAACCTAGTCGGTAAACCCTAAGGAACCTAGTCAGTAAACACTAAGCTTATCGATGTTGGTAAATGAAGACAGAATGTCTACCGAGTGAAGTTCAGTGTTAACTGAGTAACAACCAAGTTATAATAGATCATATTGGATTAATACAAGAATTATTTAATGAAGGACAATGATGAGCTGGAGTTGATTAAATGATTGGTATGTCGTGCATGAAGTTTGTTAAGGATCTATGGCAATAGAAGATCAGTAGGAAGATCTATAGCTCAGATTGAACTGCAATAACCTTGTACAAGTTCCAAGAAAGGAATACAAGTCCAAAGGAAAGGTAAAACATTTTCAAATCGATGGATACATTGAACGTGTTCAAGTGTGAAGATCTGATGGCTAAGAGTGATCATGGGAAATGTGATCAAAGGAGATTAACCGGTGAGAATTGTTTATAAATAAGGAATTATTGATAAACAATGTATGCAGGCAAATTTTAAGCACAATGATGCTACAGTAATATTTACTGAGCACAGAAGCTTGGAGATCTGATTGAAGAACAGACTGGGAAGCCTAGCAAGCCCTATAAGGAACAAGATAAATCTAATGAAAAGATTGTTTTGAGCAAATAAGAATTTGCTTTAGCATTTCAGATGCAAAGTTGCAGATATATTTTATTACTGTTGTTTATTTTATAATTGACAGAAATCTCTTAACTGAGTGGACTTAACAGTCTTATTTGTAAATCCTCTAACAAGGTGACATTCTAAATGATTGTTTGAAATCCTTTGACAAGGTCACTTCTAACAAAGTGTAAGATCCTAACAGATCTGAGGGAAATCCCTTAACCGAGTCACATCTAGCAATGTGTTTGTAATCTTTAACATGATTTGTTTTTAACGGAGCATACTCTAGAAGAGTACATTTCTTAGTGGGTCCTAAATCCCGCAATGGTTTTTCCCTATTTGGGTTTCCATGTTAAATTTGGTGTTATATGTGTTGTGATGATATATGTTCATGAGTTTAAATGTTTTATAGTTTTCTATAGTATATACTACTAAGGTTGAATTTGTTGGATATATTGAAGATTAAGTTTGTATGATTCACCCCCCCTCTCATCCTATTATCTATTTACTTAGAGCTTTACTATTGGCATTTGTACTTAACATGGGATATGGAAGATCAGAATGGAGACTCATCTGAATTGCTTCAAAAAGGACATCTGGGAAGTTACAAAGAATGGCTATACTACTGCCACTACCACTCAGCCTAATCCACCTAACTTGACTAAAGATGAGGAAAATGATTGTAAAGCAAGAGAAGGACTTTTGAATGCATTAATAGATCAGCAAATCATGGGATTGTCAAATAGATCAACTACTAAAGCTATTTGGGATCATTTGGAAACACTGAATGAAGGAGATTCCATAGTCAAAATTGCAAAACTTGAAAGCTTCCAGATCAGGTATGAAAATCTAAAAATGGAAGAAGATGAAAGAATTTCTTCTTTTATGGAAAGAGTAAATGAAATTGTTTTGGGTATTAAATGTTGTGGAGGAACCTTAAGTGAAGATGAAATTGTTTCAAAAGTTTTAAGAGGATTTCCACCGACATTATAAATGAATTAAGAACAATATCTAATACATCAATTACTAGGGATACATTGATTGGAAAGCCTTTTATGCAAGAGAACTTGAGGAAAGTAGGAAAGAACTTGAAGAACTTGAAGAACTTGAAGCACTATTTGTAAGAAAAATGCCTGAAGGTCCAGTTGGAAGTAAGTATGAAGGTAAAGTACCCTTTAAATGTTTTAACTACAATAAGATTTGTCATATGGCTTCAAGATGCCCTGATAGACATGCTAGACTAAGAGAAGAAGTTAGATGGACATACAAGCCTAATCCTGAATATTAGAGATATAGATTTAAGAAGAATAAGGACAAATCTTGTTATGTTGCTGATGAAGGAGTGACTAATGATTTTGATGAAGATTCTAGAGACAATGGATGGGTTTTTGTTGCTATAACTAAAGATCAACTAGCACCTGTAGTGCAACTAGTAGAACAGGCCCTAGCAGCTAAAATTGAAGTAAAGGATGAATGGATCATTGATTCTAGATGCTCACATCATATGACAGGAGACAAAGGTAAATTCAGTAAGATTTGGAGATGACAAAGCTTGTCAGATTAAAGGTAAGGGTTCAATATCTCTAGATGGTAAGCATAACACTGACAATGTCTACTATGTTGAAGGTTTAAAGCATAATCTTTTGAGTGTTGGTCAATTAGTTGAGAAAGGATTTCAGTTACAATATAAGAATGGAAAATGCACAATCATGAATAGAACTGGTTTAGAAATTGCAACAAGTAATCAGACTAGAGGTAATATCCTTCATTTGAATAACAGTGAAAAGACATGCTTAATTGAACATATAGATGAAAGTTAGCTATTGCATAAGAGACTCTATCATGTAAACTTTGATTGCATGGTAAAAATTGGTACAACTAAGGCAGTTAGAGATTTACCTAAAATTGTCAAACCTCACAATACAGTATGTAAGGAATGTCAATTTGGAAAATAGGTTAGAGCTAGTTTCAAAAGTATTCCAGAGAAATCTAATAATGTTCTTGATTTAATTCATATTGATTTATGTGGTCCAGCTAGAACTAAAATCTTACAAGGTGATAGATATTTCATGCTAATCATTGATGACTATTCTAGAATGTGTTGGGTTACTTTTCTCAGAGAAAAATCAGAAGCACTTGGAAAGTTTAAACTATTCAAAGCAATGGTTGAAAATGAAACTGGTAAGAAAATCAAATGCTTAAGATCAAATCAAGGTGGAGAATTCACAACCAGGGAATTTAATGCATTCTTTGAAGTGAATGGAATTAAAAGATAGCTATCAATACCTTGGACACCTCAGCAAAATGGAGTTGTTGAAAGGAAAAACAAAACTATCTTGGATGTAGCTAGAAGTATTTTATCTGAAGTAAATCTACCACATGTGTATTGGAGAGAAGCAGTAAGTATAGCGGTCTATACATTCAACAAAGTTCACATCAAAGGTGAAACCAGTAAGACCCCTCATGAACTATGGTTTGGTGTTACTCCTACTCTTAAATATTTCAGAATATTTGGAAGTAAATGTTACATTAGAAGAGATGAGTATATTGGGAAATTTGATCCTAGAAGTGATGAAGGAATATTTCTTGGATATTCATCTAAGAGTAAAGCATATAGATGTTTTAACAAGAGATTGCAAAAAATTGTTGAGAGTAAAAATGTAAAGATTGATGAACAATTCAGAGGAACTTCAAGGTATATAGACTGAAAATCGGTAACAAAAATTCTAACAAATGAACCTACACTAAATCCATCGGTACAGAGTGAAGATCAAGTTACACCAGTATCATCTAAAAATTCCATCGTGACTAAAGAGCAACAGCAAATAAAGACACCCCGCTATGTAAGATTGAATCATTCTAAAGATCAGATAATTGGAAACAAGTAAAAAAGGAGTTATGACAAGAGGAAGATTGGCAAATAAAGAGGTATGTCTTTTTTTTCAAATTGAACCACCATCAATTAATGAGGCATGTAAAGATAAATATTGGACTAAAGCTATGGAAGAAGAATTAAAGCAAATTGAGAAAAATAACACTTGGACATTAGTTCCCCGGCCTAAAGATAAAAATGTAATTGGAACAAAATGTGTATTTAGAAACAAACTTAATGAAGATGGTAAGACTAGTATGTAAGGGATACTCTCAAAAGGAAGGAGTTGACTATAATGAAACCTTTGCACTGGTAGCTAGAATTGAGGCAGTTAGATTGTTTTTGGCCTTTTTAGCACATAAGAACTACAAAGTATATCAAATGGATATTAAATGTGAATTTCTGAATGGAGATCTTGAGGAGGAAGTTTACATTGAGCAATCTGATGGATTTTCTTTAACAGATGATAAAGATATGGTTTGCAGGTTAAAGAAAGGTTTGTATGGACTGAAGCAAGCTCCAAGAGCTTGGTATGCAAGATTGGATAAGTATCTTTTGAAAATTGGTTTTTCTAAAGGTAATGCTAACAGTAACTTATACTATAAAGTAACTAATGATGACATCTTTTCTATAGAAGTTTTTGTTAATGATATAGTATTTGGAGGAGAAGATGGATTGTGTAAAGACTTTTCTATCAAAATGCAACAAGAATTTGAAATGTCTATGATTGGTGAAATAAGATTTTTTTTAGGATTGTAGATTTTAGAGACTGAAAAAGGTATATTCTTGAGTCAATCAAAATACTTAAAAGAGTTACTTAAGAAATTTGGGATGGAGAACTCTAAACCGGTATGCACACCTATGACTACAAATGACAAACTATCTTTAAGAGATTAATCTAATCCTATTAATCAAACAAGGTACAAATCTATGATAGGAGGTTTACTATATTTAACACAAACAAGACCTGATATTATGAATGCAATATGTATTGTTTCAAGATTTCAAAGTAATCCTAGAGAAAATCATGAATCAGCAGTAACAAGGATTTTCTAGTACTTACAAGGCACTACAAATCTTGGATTATGGTATCCTAGAGATGAAAACTTTGACCTATGTACATACATAGATGCTAATTGGGCAGGAGATGTGGATGATAGTAAAAGCACCACAAGCGGAGCATTCTTTCTTAGAAACAGATTAGTTTCTTGCTTGAGTAAGAAACAAAGTTGTACATCTTTATCAATAGCAGAATCAATATATGTTGCAACAACAACTAACTCTACATAGGTACTTTGGCTTAAATAAATGTTGAAATATTTTAAGGTAAAATGCAAGGAAACTATAACTATCTATTGTAATAACACAGCAACAATTGATATATCTAAGAATCCAGTACTACATTCTAAAATAAAACATGTTTCTATCAAACTGAATTTTCTAAGGGAAAAAGTTGAATCAAAAGAAATAAAACTAGTTTATGTAAATACTTAAGAACAATTTGCAGATATTTTCACTAAACCTTTGCCTAAGGAGACATTTGAATATCTTAGAGAATAGCTTGGGGTCATACCCCCACTGGTAGATACTTAGAGAGTTGACATTTGTCATCAACTGATAGAATTAACAGAGATATATTTTTACTTTGGCTTTGATGAGGAAGCTACTTCTTAGGGGGAGTAGTTGGTATATTGAAATTGGTTGGTATTTTGTATGTGAATCTAACAATTGGTATTTTTTTGTTGTAACTTTGGCATTTGATGTCAAAGGGGGAGAGATATCTATGGAAAAACACATGGATTGGTATAGAAAAACATAAGGTAACTCATATTACTCTCAGGAGGAGAGATTATTGGTTTTTATACTTGGCATTTCTGTTTTGGCACTTTGATGGTTTTTCCATCTTGTGTTGCCATCAATGCCAAAGGGGGAGATTGTTGGTATTTTGGTATGGTTTTGTCATTGATGTCAACACCTACTAAAACTTTAGCACTTTGGAGATCCAATAGCATTCACCGGCAAGCAAGTAACTATCGCACAATTACTGGTATATGGTACACCAGCAGGATATAATGATCACCAGAACTTGGAATGGCATGGAAGACACTTGGTAATATCAAAGACATCATCTGGACATCTTGTCTGGAGAATTGGTTATTGGTATATTCATATTTGCATATTTGCTTTTACCGGCAAATAGGTCCAAGGTTATTGAGGGTTACACTGGCAGGTATATCTTTTCCAGATCAGCATGGCAAGCTATGGAGATGATTAATTATTGTTGTAAATGCATTAAGCCAACATGTTCAATCGGTTGATGCATCGGATATTGTATTGTTTGTAAAATGATTTTATTGTAATATCTTGTAGAAGATGACCTACTAAAAATGGTCTTAGGTTATGGTATAAATGTAAGATCTTAAATGTATGATCGAATGTGGAATGCAAAGAAGGTTTTTGTGAAGGTATATTCAAGAATAAGTAGAGCTATACATGTAGATATCATTTGAAGGTGAAGCTAGGTTTTTGTGAAAGCATATCAGCATTACACCAGTACTGAATCCAGCATATGAAGATGCTATTTTGAGCAGTACATTCTTATTGGATTTAATCATCCAATTGTAGTCAGTGTGACTCCCATTTGTGTTTGAGCAATGAGCTCTAGGTGCTTGGCCTTTCTATATGTGCAGACCCCATTTATATACACTTACTATATGTAGTAGCATCATTTGATTGTGGGTAAGGTTTCCCACCGTGGTTTTTCCCCTTATAGGGTTTCCACATACAAATATTTGTGTTATGTGTTGTGGATGACTTTGTCTTTAGTTTTCATGCATTAATCTTTACCTGTATTGCATTTATCTGTTAAATCTGTCCATCGGTATAACAGACTACCTCACTGGTATTTAGCAGTAAATTATTTAAGTTGTTTTTGGTTTGTAATTATTAGACAACTGATTCACCCCCCCCTCTCAGTTGTCCCTAGGACCTAACACCATCTATCAATGCAACATTGGCATTCCCACTTTCATGCATCTTTTCTTTCACTTGTACATATTTTTCAGTCACTTTCGTGACATCCTAGTTCGTTGGAACCCTTATGACTTGAAACTGATCAGTGTCCTAGTCTTAGGTTAATCGATTGAGCATATTACATATCCTAAGTAATGTCAACCAAGTCATCTTTCTGTCAGTGAATTGTGGTTGTCCACTCTAAGTCAGTCACCTATCTCCTAACTACCAAAGAGTTTTTATCACTGAGTTCACAAGCAAAACAACATAATGGAAAACAATCACTAAACAGTTTGAGCTATGAATGAAAATTTTCTTTGTGTGTTATCTTTTATATTGGTTTTCAATTACTATCCCTTTGAGTAACTCGAGGAAGTCTATTGTGACTAAGAGGAGCAATGATTGGGGGCATAATATTTTCTTTATTTTCTGCTTGTAGAAATGATCTCGATGATCTGGAAACATATAAATTAGTTGGGTGTCTGTGATAAGAGAATTCACATCAAGGTGAAATCACCTCACATACCTTGACTCTGCTTATTTGTATGCTACAGAGTGGTCCATATCATTTATTTGTTTGTTTTGAGGGAATTTCTTTATGATGCAATTCAGGTCCCTATGAAATCTGTCCAAGGATATGAATGAAAAAAGGGTCACTGCGGACAAGATAATTAATATTGCACAATGAAAAAGAAAGGAACTCTTACCTGCCTGTTGTGTTCGTTATGCTCAGTGATGAATCTTAAGTATTTTAAATCCAGTGACTAGGTTTAGGTTGCATTTTGCACATAATTTTTAATTTCATTCTGCATTTTTGTTAATTTAGAGTGATTTTGGTATGGTAATAATCTCTTTATCTTCTGTATGAGAGCTGAAAGCATCATCATTTCTTACTCTAAGTGGTCTATTTATCATCATCTATTCGATTGAGTACTTATGTTTTGAGATGTTTTAGCTACATACATAACATTTAATATAGCTTCATACATTTCATTATTACTCATCTGCATTCACCTTATTGCATAGAAAAATGAAAAAATTGCATTATTCATTACTTAGTTGCACATTTATTTTGCATATGAAAAGAAACAAAAATAGACATCCATAATCATTTGCATTTCATACATTCATATTGAAAAAAAGAAATGCATACATGTAGAATAAAGCATATAAAAGACATCTCATAAGCGAATCAACACAAGTATGATGAAGTCAAATTGGATCTCGTATATATATATCATGTCAACTATAAGAGTACAAAATGGTGTCGAGTGACATATACAAACTCCCATCAGAGAAAGAATCGTATAGGCTACAAAAAAATGGGTGTGTCTACAAAAAAATATATCTGAGCTACAAGAAGAATATCTAGCTCTGAGCCTCTCCCTCATCACCTAGTGGAGGAGGAGGAGCCTGATGACCAGGATCCTATCGAGGTGCCCGAGCTCCCTAAGAACACTCAACTCCACAAGCTAATGATCTCACTCCACCAAATGAGTCTGAACCACTATCAACTGTGACTGTAGCTCTGCAAGACGTGCCCTCATTGACCATTCTATGTTTGTCCCCTACTCTCTCACTGACTCTCCACCTCCATCTCCACCTCCAGTACCACCCTACACCTCTTGCCGCTTTTGAACCTATCTCGGAGCTGATCACTCCTCCTTAGTCCCCCAAATCTCACTCCTACTCTCCCAAGGGATCCACACTCACCCCTTTGTTGTGTGCCCTTAGATGGAACCTTGTTGCTACTAGCACTAGGATCACCACTTGTCCACCTTGGAGCCTCGATTTTTTGTCCCTATCCCTATCTCTAGACTTGTCTTGGACCCTGTCTTTGTACATGTGCAGGAGCATCATCCTTGATATCCTCAATGCATGGCGCCTGCTCACCCTGATCTGTAAACCTAGGAAAAGGATGCTGCTGAAACCAATCTCTATACTAGCGCAATACCTCTACATCTCCTACATCATCCATGTAATCCCATCTGAGGTGATGTAGACCAGTTAGCTCCTACATGGCCAAGGGAAAAGATAACCTTGGAGACCATCCCTATCTCTCCTCATTTGCATAACGCGCATACGCTGTATACTCTTGCAAGATCCCCTAAGACCGACCATATTGCCTCATCACTCAAGAAATGACAAATTGCTCTACAATAGTCTATGATCTCCCAATAGATGGGTGTGTAACGCAAAGGTCCCTGCGGACTAGCCACCAGTCATCCCATGACTCCAAACCTCTATACAGTCTCCATACTACAGCTATCAAGTCATCAAGCTACCGTCTCCAAAAATTTGTCTTGCCCAGATGGGGCTACATAATATAACCAACATATCTATATATAATCAGCTGCTTGAGCTCTCTACTATCATCTACTATTAGCCTATAAATGGGAAGATGCTCCCAAGCCAAAACCTATAAAATATATACACCTATGACCATGCTCCAACCAGCTCTATACACAATCTCATGCATCTCTTGATACATGTGAGCCAGCAAGCAAGAACCCCATCCAAGTCTCTAAGGGGTCTCCATCAATCTCATCAACATCCTGCCCCAACCACACTAGAAACCCTGCTGCCCTCTATCTGGCATCAAAAAATAGCCTATAAATCCTGCTAGAACACATTCCAGAGGAAACTCCTCACTGTATCTGCTCATCAATATGTCCCAACTAATGGAACGAGTCAAAATGTCAGGATCCCTGAAGACATGCCTCACTACCTGTAGTCAGGGAAGGTGCCTTGAATCATAATCCACCTTATCCCCATCAAAAGGGATATAGAGGATCCTATATACATCCTCGGGAGTGATAGTCAACTCCCACACTGGCAGATGAAACATGTTATGCTCTGAGTAAAAATTCTTTACCAATGTTGTGAGCATTCCATGATTAACACGGATATTTGGCAAACTAAGAAGATGAGTCAAACCACATAAATCAACCTGAGCTTGCTCAACCTTAGATAAATGTCAAACTAATTCCATATTAGGAGGATAAACACATCTAAAGAGAATAGAAGGTAATTGAACCTGCAAAAACCCAACAACGAAGCATCAGAAAACATTCCAAATGAGCCTACAAGAGAAGCAAAGCATCACACAAATCCAACTAAGTTAAATGCAAAATCAATTTTTCATTTTTAGACCTTAAAAAATTCTCATTATCTCTCGAATGAAAAAACACAAAGAAGCAACATCTCATATGAGTCAAGAATAGGTATCGTATGATAAAACAACCCAAAATGATAAAATATTGGACCTCGCATGACAAAATGGTCTTTTTACAGACCTGTCGTATGATACAAGGTTAGAGCCTGAATGACAATTCCAGTGACCCTAAATGACAAAAGAAAGTATGCTAGTTACTTGTATGAGACAGGATCCTATC
Source organism: Cryptomeria japonica (assembly GCF_030272615.1). Lineage (NCBI taxonomy): Eukaryota > Viridiplantae > Streptophyta > Pinopsida > Cupressales > Cupressaceae > Cryptomeria > Cryptomeria japonica. The sequence goes on from NC_081414.1 coordinate 179,074,882, forward strand.
TTGCATGATAAAACGTAAAACCCGACCCCAAACATGCGAAAAACTTGAAAAATGAACAAAAAATTTCAAAATTGAAAACATAAAGAGGCTTAAGATAGATCACTTACCACTGGTTCATAGTTTCAGGGTCGTTTATGTCTTCTTTGGTGCTCGAATCAATGCTGGCAAGTAGGACCCCCCATTTTCTTCGCAAAAGGCTTTCTAAATTTTCAAACTTGGAGGGTTAAAATGATTTGAAAATGACACTTTTGTCCCATATATAGCCAAAAACCTAATTTTTCAACTTGCTTCGATGGACATGAAAATTGTACCCTTAGCTAATTCGACCATTTTGATTCCATTTTCGGGATTGAAATCAAAATTCAAGATCATTTTGCTAGTCAATTTCACAATTTGGATCATTTAGCGCTCTTTTCACCAAATGCTCATTCTTTCTTCAAATTACACTCAATTTCAATGCTAAATATCAATTTCAATTCTAGACATCAACTCTATGATCAACTTTGCGCTTAATTTCTCATCAATCAATGTCGATTCTTCAAAAATTCCTCAGAATCAATTTGTGCTCAAATAACTTATCATCGCCAATAATTGCCTATAATCAAGTACCCTTGCTATCTTTTGATTTTGTTCCCGATGGGGTATACTCACGACCTTATGACCTCACATCTTTAAAGTCAAGAAAATTTTCAAATCTTTATCAAAAGCTGAGAAAAAATCTTTTCAACTAAAGAAAATCAATCAAATCTTATTGTTAAAGGGGCATCTCAACTTTATCGCTTCACATCAAGTTGAGATCTCTCAATCATCTGAATCATATCAATCGCTAGGGGCATATTAGTTTCATCACTTCAAATCAAGCTAATATTTGTCTATCATCTGAATCAATCTCTTAATGTTAATCAGTTTCATTGCTTTACATCAAGTTGATTATTCGTTTAAACTCAATCAAAAGTTTAAAGAGTATCTTTGATCACACTCAATCTAAGCAAGTGTTCAGTATTTGTTTCTTGATCAAGCTAGACAGTTTATTCTTCACTCATCATATCTTGATCAATAAAGTTTAAGATTGATTTTTATCATCACTCACTGTATCTAAGTTCAATCAAGTTCTAAAGCAGTAAGATTCGCTTCTTGATCAATCAAGTTTAAGTTTGGTATCTTTTTTTTTTAATCGTTCCTAAGTTCAATCAAGTTCAAAATTGGTATCACCTTAATCGGACTTCATTCAACTTTTTCACTTCAAATCAAGCTAAACACCTTGCTCTTCATGTAGTTCATGATTAATCAAGTTCAGAACTGGTAGCTCCTAGACATCACACATTCTTTGAACCAATGCACTACTCGCACATTAATTCAAAGAGGGGCAAATGTAATACCTTAAAAATGGTCATCTAAACCATGGGCCCCTAATTTCAACAACATCACCAAGGTCCTAACCAAGGGAAATTAAATCAATCTTGAGCACATTATTAATTCTTTAATCATCAAATATCACATGGCAAATCAATTACTCAATATTAATTAAATATTTATTTAATTAATTGAATCATTCCAAGAATATCATTTTGATCAATTATCCTATTTTAATTTATTAAATATCATTGTATATTTAATTATTTAATAAATTTGCCATTTAATCATGCAAAAGGAATTAATTTATTACAAAAGATGAATTAATTACAAAGCAAGAGTTAAATTGAAAATAAAACAAAAAGAATTTAATTGAGAGAGAAATCAAACTTGAGATATTATTTCTTTTTCTAAATTTAAAACTTGAAATTAGAAAAGCAATTAATTGAATTATTCAATTATTCTCTAAAATTGGAACTCAAAGCCTTTCAAAAAAAGAAGTTCAGTTGTATTGAAAAGACCTTTTTCTTGAGTAAATCAAATATATGCATGAAATTATCTATTTTTATCATATATGCATGGAATTAATTTATTATTATTTTCCAATGCAACTTAAACTTCCTATCTTAATGCATTTGAATTAAGCTATAATTGGAATCTATCTCAAGGTTAACTGAACCTGATTTCTCAATTATTTTTAATTAATCCTAAATTAAGCTTTTTCAGCATCTCTCTTGTAATTCCCTATGAATTCAGTCTTCAGCTCTCATTCCAATTTACCCCAAATATTTTTGAGAACATTCTTGAAGATTATTATCATGCTAATTTCACTCTGGAGTCATTGAAGCTCATTGTGCTTTTAGATTACTTGCATCCATTATTGCTTGAATTGATTATTTATTTAATTATTCATCCATCTTGCTTCCATATAGTTAATATCATATAGATTAAATCCTTCATCTTGGTGTAGTCTAGTCACTAGTATTGCTTATAAAAATTTGAGAGCAATCTTATACTCGCATCTTTCAGAAGGCAATTAGTCGCTTTGTTATTGTTTATAACTTATTGATTATTGATTACTAACCATGCATATAATGACTTAATTGAAGTGTTGTGATTGTAGCTATAGACCACTTTTTCACACACACACAACTCAAAGTCAACCTAATCCACCAACCTTGGCTAAAGATCAGGAGAATGATTGCAAAGCAATAGAAGCACTTTTGAGCGCATTGTCAGATCAGCAAATCATGCACTAATACATTTGGGGTCAAATTCCGATGGATGTTTTCGATGGACAAGGAGCATTGTGTGAAAATTTGAGTTTTTTTAAAAAAATGCCCGTGTTCATCGGAATTCCGACGACCTTGTGCATTTTATTAAAAAATAAAAACACAATGCATTTTCATTTTGAAAGCAAACCAAAGCAAGCAGTGACCATCTTGCTTCCTTGCCCCCCCACTGGAGCGATCTCTGCATAAGAAAGGTAAGGTTTTTTTAGCAATCAAAGGAACTCTTTGTTTTTCAATGAAGGGCAACTAATTTTTTTTCACAATCAAGGGCAACTAGTTTTTTTTTGTGAATTAATCCATTTTGTGAATATCTTGCGATCTTAAAATTCCATGAAATGACATCTCTTTGAGGTATTCTATCATACAGTTCACATGTTGTGTGTATGCTACCCCATTTTGAGATTTTTGTTATTGGAGCATTTACAACTAATTTCTGACAAAAAACCCCCTTCGATTATGCTTTGATGGATGTCCATGCCTTGTTCCAAAGCTCCTATTTTGGCACACATAGGGAGGATGCTGGCAAACATTGCATTGAGATAAACATGACTGTATTTCATGAGGATTTGAACTCAAAGCATTGGCACTATCACTTATGGCTATATTAGCTTTTTAAGACACTTTCATAGTGCACTTCACCTATCCTAATAATGGACTATCATGAGATTCTTAAGAATGGAAATAGTCCAAACATTCATGCCCTCTATGTTGTCATTGTGGTTTTCAATCATTGTAGCTACATGCTTTTCAAGGACCAAGTAGTGTTCTTTTTTCATTGTTCTACTATGCTTCTCAAGCTGCACCAACATAGTTTTATTTAATGGCTTTGTTTTGATAGTGATTTCTCCATGGCTTCCACTATCTTTTTCTTGGCACATTCAATGCATTGTCATCTATCACTACTATTTATTGTCCTTTTTACCTTTATTGAGGTTGTTCTCATACATGTCATTCACTTTGTCTATGAGTATATCTCAACCATTTCATTGTTGTAAGTAGAAATAAAAGATTAGTCTCATCTCTTTTACTATTTTAGACCTTCATAGTAATCTTTGCAATATATCATTTCCTTCCAATTATATGGAATAATGATTTTCTTTTTATGGAATGTGATGAAGGCTTGAGTGTGTCTTCTTGAACTCACTTATTATCAGCTCCTCTATGGTTACCTTAGATCTTTGTGGCTAAGAATTGTTCTTGATGAACTTATGCTCTTTATTGATTTCTTTTACTACCATTATATTATCCTAAAAAAGGCTTGTTCAATGCTCCCTTAGCATGCATGTGCTCTCTTTGTATTGATCTAGGGCTACTCATTAATGTATCTATGGATTTCCCCTATTCACTATGTTGTGACAGTCATTTTCAGATTTGGGACTATCATCTTTCATAATTTGATGTCTTTAAGATGTGGGTACATTGCTTGACAAGAAAAGCTCAAGCATTTGTGAGGTTCAAAGAGTTTAAACCCCTTATTGAATGGTCATCTAGTTGTTCTCTAAATGCAAAATGCTCAAGTAAATGAGAAATTCACTCAAAATGGTTTATCCACAACTAAAAGAAAACAACTAACCACTACATATATGCATCAACAAAATAGTGTTGTATAGAGACCTAATCATGCCTTCATGGATATGTAGATCAAGTTCCTACATTTTGGACAAAATAAATTCACACAATAATATATTTGTTGAACACACCCACCACAAAGATTTGGTTATGCAATAATATATTTGTTGTTAACTTTATCATGGAGGATTTGGTTATGCTTGTTACAATCAAGGTTTGACCAAACTAATTCTTAAATATACAAATGAAGACTGTGGTTGGTTGGTGACTAATTACTCTTTTTAACAGCATTTACAAGATCATATCTAAATCAAGTGTCTCAAAAATTAAGCTAGTACTAAGAAGATAGTTTGCCTAAAGCAAATGGGTTTCTTGGGTGGCTATTTATTGTAGATAACTTAGTTCCTTCATGAGAATCAATCAATTTGGAACATGTATAACTCACATTTGTGACATGTCACTAATGAAATTCCTTAGTACTTGTTTGAGTACTATCTCCTCTATTGTTTTCTATGCACTTTTGTGTCCTTCTTAGAACAAATAATAGATTAATGAGAAGGTGGAAAAGGTGGATTCACCTAAGAGGGAGTGGATTTTCCCAATAATATGTTAGATTCTCCCAAGGATGGATGGACTATACACTTGAAAGGTAGATGATTAAGGATGATGACAAGGTGAATTTTCCTTAGAGTGATAGGGTTGATTTTCCTAAGAACAAGTAGATTCATGTAAACTAGAGGATACAAATTTGGACAAAATAATGGAAGGAGACTAAAACTAGATAGATTCACCTAAATGGGAGTGTAGTCATCTAAGGATAGAAAAAATTCACCATTTGTGTAAGAAAGATGGATGAGATAAATGATTTATGTGAAATAGATTCACCTAAGAGAAAGTAGATTCACATAATGATAGGTGGATTTTCCTAAAGATGAAGTGATAAGACTTAACAAAAAGAGGACTTAGTATGATGACAAGGAGGATTCATTTAAGGATATTGCATATTCACCTAAGGGATAGTGTATTCTCCCAAGAATATGGAAAAATTATTGATTGGTGGAATGACATACTAGATCAAGAAATGATACAAGGATAGATTCACCTAAATATAGGGTAAATTCAGCTAAAAGGGTACCCATGAGATTGTGGTACTTAGTACCTATCTATGGATGGTGTATTTGGATACAAGTATGATGAAACAAATTCCAGATCTCTATTATAGGTCCAACATAATATCTATTATTTGAGACACCATTTTATTAGCATATCCAATTAGGGTAATTTATGGGTTTAATTATGGATCATGTTGTCTATTTCCATGCACTATTGAACTTATTTGGATGTATTGTGATTATTTTAATTTTGAAGTTATAAATAAATTATGTTTGTACCTTAGAAAGGGTAACTCCAATTGATGTTTGGGTAGTTTATTTGAAAACTTATGGTGATTATTGCCCTATGTTATGTAATGGAGTTATTTTTACACTAAGTAATTAACTAGAAAAATGAATTTGTATTGTTGTACAAGTATGATGAAACCATGCTTGTGTGTTTACATTTTTGTGCATCTTATTGAGAACCAACCTCACTATTGAGGAACTCAATAAATGTGGTGTTAAGTAGAAGAATGGAAAACTCAAGAAGCTATGGTGACATATTGTGGTATTAGTAGGGATTATCTCTATTGACCACACCTTTCAAAGATAGTATCCCCTAGTTCTCCTCATAGAATGGACCATTGGATGGCTCATAGTGGTATCCTATCCTACATTTATCTTGATGTCATTGCCGATAGTTGGTATGTGGTGCTTGGTATGGGTTTCCTCTTACCCTATTATCTTATTTATATCTTTGTTCCAACATGTGAAGATTGATTTTTGTCATGCTATGATGATTTTCATGTTTGCATGTGTTTTGACATTATGCAAATAGATATGATGTCACACCATACTTATGTTTTGATATAGTGTAGGTGATGGTTACATGTTGTTGATGGTAGTGATTTGGGTTCAAAGACACAATTAAAAACACACACAAATATTTGAAGATGCATTTTATATTATTCATTCTTAGTAGTGATTTGTGTTGGAAGATTTGCGCACATGTAGAGAGGAACTCATGTTAGATACAATAGGTTGTGTTTGATAACATATGAATGTGCCTCAAGATGTATACATATAGCTTTGGTGTGTGACATGCATGTACATTTTTCCATAAGACACATTGCTATGTGGCATGTGCCCTATGCATGTCTTCTTTGTGAGGCATGTTGCTATCTGCAATGTGGCCCTAGGTATGTCTTCTCTATGAGGTGTATTGCCATGATATGTTAGGATTTGTAGTATGTAGGCCACAAATGCATGCATGAGGGACTATTATTATAGTCATATTTTTTGGGCATGTAGCCTAGGCATGTCTTCTCCATTACGTACATGGCCATGCCATGTGGGAGTTTTTGTGTTCATGCCACAAATGCACACATGAGGGACTATTATTGGAGTCATGATGAATCTTCACTCTATTTAGCCACAATTTCTAGTCGTATAGTTATGTAATGTGCACTTTTAAGGATTGTGAATTTTCCTTCAATTATTGATGATCTCTCATCTTTGTTGCATGGGCCAACAATTTTATTTTATCTTGTTTGAATTAGTTTAATCACTATTGTGATTTTCTCTATTGTGTAGTTATTGTGGCTATGTTTGATTTGCTATTGGAATTGAACACATTTATTTGACTTATTATTGGGACTATTTTTTCTTTCTTTCAATATTTATGATCTTTGGTAGTTTAGTGAAACTCTTGCTATTTTTAAATGTTTCCTTCTTTGTTGTGATGTGATTCCTCACCAAGATCGACATAGATAACCTTGGATGAGTTCATATAAGGAATCAAACATTGTGAAAATTTGAGGATAGGGGTAAGTGTTTGTTGTATGGGTAGCTACGATCCACTTGTACATTCTTAGTGATTATTGATGGCTATGTCTTGGAGGATAATCCCATTAAACAAACAAGGGGGAAGTCATACATAATCGTATGGATCCTCCCTAGTTGTGTGTGGATTCAAGACCATCATTTCATATGGTTCTTGGTTACTTTATGAGACCATGGCATCCTCTTAGACCAATATGTGAGCCTTGTATTGTTATCCCTACAATGTGGATGAATAAGTGTATGTTAAAATAAATGCTTTGCATGCCATATAGTTGCATATGAGTTGTTCACATCATCAGATCATGATTTAGAATATGTGAATTCTTTTATCCATGTGAAGTCGAATGATTGATTATGAAAATGTTTTATACATTGAAGCATAATCTGTAAGATGTTCTCTTCAAGAAAAAATATTTATGCTTTCATAGTGAAATGTTGACAAAATGGGGTCCTAGTCTAGGAAAGTAAACTACAAACTTATACATTCACCATTTCAAAACATTTTATTGGGGAATAGTCAATTTGGTTCAATTTAATTCCTCTAGGAGAGACCAGAAATATGATTAATAGTTCCATTTTGATGTGATTGGATATGATTAGATATAATTTCATTGAAAGTAAAATTATGTAAAATTGATAAGATTAAGCATAAACAGGCAAATAATAAAGCAAAAAGCTAACATAGAGGTACATATTTGGAAATAAGACTATGAAATGAAACTAATCAGTTACCTATAGGGAAAATGAGGTTAGAGATAATCTACCTATATGCAAAGTGGTTAAACTCTACCTCTAAGTGGCTCATCTTGAGCATTGTCGGTATATGGGCATTGATGGCATATTATATCTGGTTCTATCATTTTTATGGGTGCAAAATTAACAAGGCAAAATAGTATTAGTGGGATCATGATCTCATCAAAATGGTTTTGTCTTTGCATTTACGATATCACATTAATTAGTTCCTTTCTCTTCTTTTTCATCCTTTTGGAAAGAGAATTGGAAATTGTTAGGAATGAACATCTTCCTAGGTGATTTGTTAAAATACAATGGGGAACTCAATCAAATTTTAATTCACTTCGTTTTAAGTTATTATCACAATTCATTGAATTATACTTACAAAAGGCTTATATTTCCATGGTAAAATATATGTATCTTTCTTGGGTGATATTAGATAGTAGTGTCTCTTGGCTTAGACAAAATCACCCTCTCATTGTATTCAAAGTATATGCATAGCAAAGCTAGATGCATCAATCATTAAATCATAAACAAACACAAGCTCAAAAATTGTGTTACCAAGTACGCTTGGAACCTAGCCTGTAACTAGCTAGTTCATACTAGACATTGTTTGGGTATGGTATTCAATTCTATTACAATCTACAAAATAAATATTAACCTAGAAATTAATGTAAGTGATAACATTTTTAAAATTGTTAAATATAAATGATAATAAAATCAAAATAGCATAACATAGTTGATTTCATAAGAGAGAAAATGAAAAAGTTCACAATATCTTCACTCGATATCCAAGATTTTTAATCCATGAGGATGAAGATGGGGATGAAATAGAAAACCAAAAGACAAGGAATTGTTTATCCAAGTTTTCAAATTTTTGAGGATAAGGAAAAAAACATAATCCTATGAAAGAAGGAGAATGTGCAAGTCATTATCTCAAGTTAAAAGAAATTACTTAAGTAAACTAAACAAACAAATGTAATATCATACTTACGATAAAACATATCCACTTGGTGAATAAAATGGTACATTGGCACACCCCCTTAAGTGCAATTGAGGTAAGACGAAATGGGTCACAAGGTTAGGTATCCATGTAAAATATGAAATAACCCCAAATTATAAAGAGAGTGTACCCTCTCGAAGTAGAGACTAGAAAATCCATAGGACAAAACTCCATCCCAAGTGACATATGTGAAGGATAATATAGACCCACCCCATCCCCTAAATTTGGTGCCTCCACAAAGAAGAGAGAAAAGCAATGCAAAATGTTGAATGGTGAATGTTGTAGTAGGTTCATTTGCAACAAATGATGCACCTTCCTTTCACAATATGGAAATCTTGAGTTGTCAAATTGTTGAATTCCCATTCAAGTGGAATGTAGAAAGGAATTCAGATGTATGGTTTTTGAAGTGACTCATGTGTCTTGATCTTGATGTTAAGCTATGATTGTTCCATAGAAGATTTAGGGACTACAATCATTGAAGTGTGAGACCTTAATTAATGTGAAATAGAATGTGTCATGTTGCATGATATGGTGGGGATAGAACAGGTGAATTTACAATGGGAGACGATGTAACTCGATGGGCATTGTCATCAATGAGAAGACAAATATTCTCAATTATTTCATCAATATTAGAAAGGTGAGAGTCCACAAATAGATGTGAAATGTTTAAGTCAGCCTCCCAATGAAGTGGATCTCATAGACACGAATAATCCTATATAGAGAATCATTGAGAGCCCTTGAAGAAGAAATTTTGAACTTCGATGAAGTAATACATGATGGAGGAATATCTTGCAAGAGGAAATCAAAGTCATTATGGTGTCATCTAGATCTGAAATGTGGTCTACTTTTCAAAAAAGTAAAGATGCTTGATAGGAATGTGTCTTAGTGGGGTGAAACTAGAAGACATATAATCCTATTGCAAAGAATCATGGAAAGTTCTAGAAGAAGCAACTTTTTATTCTGAAGTAGCAACGTGTATAAGAGATGTTCTCATTTGTAGATGGAGTATCAAGAGGAGGATCACTAGTCCATGGACCATGTCATTATTGTTAAATACCTATGCTTTTGTTCATAGTAACTTGCTGTAGGAATGAATTCAATGAGATAGGGTAGGAGATCCTACATAATGTAATTTTTCAGTATCCCTTGTTTTGAGTACAAATGGTTCTCTGAATTTATCTTGACAATAGAATGTCAGAATTTAATACCATAATCCATGATGAAAACTACCAAAAATGGAAATTTATCATAGTTCGCAATTACAAAATGCTTTTGTATATGCCTCTTGAAGATTAAGTACATCAAATTGAGACTTTATAAATTGAGTGTATGTATTAGCAATCTCCCAAATTGCTCAATGGTCTCCAAACCTTGTCAATTTTTTATTTTTATTTTAACTCAAATATGTATGGTATAGGCATATCATTGGTTGTGTGATTTTTTTTTCCTTAAATGCTTCTACAACCAAAAGAGACAAGTTTTAGATGAAAATGGGCTCTTATGGGCTTTTTTGTCACAATGGTAGGTTCTTTAGACCTAAAAATGCCCTAAAAACTAGTCGATTGCCTTAAGTTACAAACAAATCCTTGTTTGTGAGCATGGTTCTTGATCTCCAATTTTGGTGGAATGAAAGATAATATTGAATTTCTCAAGCCTTTTGGATGCTTCAAAACCACCAAAAAAAAAGCTACTTTGATCATTGAAATGTTGTAGTGACTTGGATAAAAAAAGAAAACTAAGTCTAAACTTTAGAAGTTAGTTTTTTCTTGTCAAATTGTTTTCAATTTTCAAATCATCCAAGGATGCAAGAGGAGTATATTTTGTTATGACAAGATAAAAAAAAAACTTAGAATCTTTTGAAACCATTGAAACATGGGGACCCCTTCTCCCCCTCCAAAATCACTATTTTTTTAGGATGCAATACTTAGGGGAAACATCCCCTTGCTGCACCACTTAGGGATTTCTTAGGGACTCCAAGGAGTCTCTTGACCATCTTGAGGATGCCTATGAGTCTCCCATGGCCCCATATCAGAAACTCCAATTCTAAACAAAAATGGTGAAATTATTATGAAAATGTGATCCGTATTAAAGGTTTGGTAATGCCCCCTAACCATGATGGGGGCTCTGCCCCAAACCCCCCACAAGGGGCACTACTTATTGACCCCAAACCTCTACCCACCATTCTTATTGTTAATGCAATCATTTCCATTTTTTTTATGTTGACTAGTTTAAACACTTCGTATGCCAAAGTTTCATCTGCAATTCTTATACTTATTCTTAGTTTGTTCCCAAAGTTCCAAAACTCTACCACCATTGTTAATGTTCAAATTTCAATGCAATCATTGACATATTTTTAATGTTTATTGTAAAATTTACATAGTGTGGCAAAGTTTTATTTATAGTTGTTATACTTATTCTATACACATCCTTTTATAATTAATTTTTTAAGTTGTATATATATTTGCATCCCACCCCGCCACCTTCGTCATCCCCCTGTCATTCCCAAACTTAAGCCCTTGGTATGTTAAGATATGAAAGCTCACAATAGTTTCAGTTGATATGTTAATCGAGGAAAAACCTACAATATATAGCTTCCAAGATTCCAAATCCATGAGGATCATGAAGAGGTAGAAAACCCAAAAAAGAAATTGCTTATCCAAGTTTCCAAATTTGTGACAAGGAAAAAGTAGAATCTCAATCAAAGAAGGAGAATGTGCAACTCATTATCTTATCCTACCTAAGTAAAAATATTACCTAATTAAGCTTTTTAATAGTGGAATATCACACTTAGGATAAAACATATCCAAGGTAAATAAAATATTACATTGATAGGCTTCTTTGGTTGCTCTAAAAGTGGTGCCTTATGAATTATGTTCTTGGATACTAGAGTTTTTAAATTCTGGGTACTCTTGATAGCTTCTCATAGAGATTGTGATTTGAAGGCTTTAACCAAACCTTTCAATGGTTTCTGTTGATGTGTTTTTTATGCACTATGCAACACAAAATAAAATACTAAGTATTCTATCCTCTCTTGAACAAAATCCTCCCAAGTGCTAAACTACGTGATCAAATGGGATGACTCCAAGATTCCAATAGCTAGGTCTTGACTTTATATTGCAGATAGACTCAATGATTGTGATGTGATATCTGCTAGAATCACAAGGGGGACTTATGTTGCTTGGGTCAAGACCTATCCATTCTCATGTTTCATGATTAATTTACACTCCATGATTTAGGTCATCCTTGAACAACATCTTGACTTAGCCAAATTTTGTTTTTTGTACCCTAATTCTTTAATTTTGACCCCTTACTAGCATTGCCTTAGGTTTTATTGGAATTCTTGCTTCTCTAGCATGGGCACATTTCTAGGGTTCATTCGCACAAATTGCTCTTGATGAGCAAGCTAGTATCATGACCATGACTTAAACAAAATTTTAACTTAGTCAAATTATCTCCTCCAAACTTCTATGAGTTCATCACCTTCATTCTTCATCATTTGGATGTCTTTTGTCATTGGAAGGTAATTCTTGACCACCATACCTCAATCTTGACCTATGATACCCTAAAACCCTAGAACCTAGTCATGTTTGCAATTGAGATCTTGGTGACTTGATCACTTAATACATCTTAATCATGCAAGTCTCATCTAACTCTGACTCCAACACTTAAGCAAATCAACCCTAGCAACCAAGTACTTTGGGAAATATCTTGCAACTTGACAACATGGGTAATGATGGAGGAATGGAAGGTGAGACCTATAGAGGTGAGAGAGAGAGAGAGAGGGTGAGAGGAAGAGATAATGACTTGGAGAGGGTAGAGAAAGAGAAGTAGAGAGGGAGAGGAGAAGAGCGGGATGGAGAAAGAGATGTAGAGAGGGGAGAGAGAAGAGAGATAGTAGAGAGGGATAGAGAAGAGAGATAGAAGAGAGATACCAATGTCAATCTTTTTCTATAATTTTTTTTTTCTAAAAAATTGGCCTATCATTGGAATTCTGACTCCAAAGGGTAAAATTCCAATAGAGGAGTGCCATCAGATGCACAACATCCTTGTTGAAACTCTCCTGGAGGCCATCGTAGGAGAGTTTCGACAAGGATGCTATATATCTGATGACACTCCTCTGTCAGAATTTTACCCTTTGGATTTGGAATTCTGATGATAGGCCAAGATCGCGATGGTATTCTTTTGGGGTATGAGCATCCATGGTGGTTGTCAAAAAGGTTGGAGGTGATGTCAGAATTGCAATGACCACAAGGATAGTCAGAACTTACGACACAAAGTTTTCGATGACTTTTTTTGTCGGTAGTGCGATGAAATTGTGTCGAAATTATGATGATTTGGTATCAAAATTTTGACCCGAATGTACTAGAGATGGGATTATAAGACTGATCTATTGCTAAATATATTTGGGACAAATTGGAGACATTGAATTAAGCTCATACCATAGTCAAAATTGCAAAACTGGAATGCTTTTGTGTTAGGTTTGAAAATCTGAAAATGGAAGAAGATGAAAGGATTTCTGCTTTTATGAAAAGAGTAAATGAAATTGTTTTGGGTATACAATATTGTGGAGGATCCTTAAGTGAAGATGAAATTTTTTTTAAAGTTTTAAGAGAATTTCAACCAGCTTATAAAATGAAAGTAACTGCTATTAATGAATTGAGAACAATGCCTAATGCATCAATATCTAGACATACTTTGGTTGGAAAACTTTTAGCTTTTGAACTTGAGGAATTTGGTCCTATTGCTACAATTAAGATAGATTTAGCTTTTAAGCCATCATCATAATCTGTAATGACATCATCATCCAAAAAATCTGATTGGAAAGCACTCTATGCTAGAGAACTTGAAGAAATCAGAAGAGAGAATGAAGAACTTGAAGAGCTTGCAGCACTATTTGCAAGGAAAATGCCTAAAAGTCCTATTGGAAGTAAGTATGAAGGTAAAGCACCATTTAAATGTTTTAACTGTAATAAAATTGGTCATGTGGCGTCTAGGTGTCCTGATAGACATGCAAGATTGAAAGAGGAAGATAAAAGAACATATAAAACTAACCTTGAATATCAGAGATATAGATTTAAGAAGAATAGAGACAAATCATGTTATTATGTTGATGAAGGAGTAACTGATGATTCTCATGAGGAACTAGTAGACAATGGACGAGATTTTATTGCAATAACAAAAGATCAACTAGCACCTACTATTCAACTGGTAGAGCAGGCCCTGGCAGCTAAAATTGAAGAAAAGGATGAATGGATCATTGATTCTGGATGTTCACATCATATGACTAATGATAAAAGTAAATTCTTAAATTTTTAGGAATACAATGGAGGTCTAGTAAGATTTGGGGATGATAAATCTTGTTTGATTAAAGGAAAAGGCACTATATCTTTTGATGGTAAGCATAATGATGATATTGTTTACTATATTAAAGGTTTGAAGCATAATCTTTTGAGTGTTGGTCAATTAGTTGAAAAAGGATTTCAGTTACAGTTCAAGAATACTAAATGCAAAATCATGAACAAAACTGGTTTGGAAATTGCAACTAATAATTAGACTAGAGGTAATATATTTCATTTGAATAACAATGAGAAAGCATGTTTGATTACACATATTGATGAAAGTTGGTTATGGAATAAGAGACTTTTTCATGTAAATTTTGATTGCATTGTAAAAATCAGTACAACTAAGGCAGTAAGGGATTTACCTAAGATTGTTAAACCTCACAATCTGGTATGTAAGGAATCTCAATTTGGAAAGCAAGTTAGAACAACTTTTAAGAGTATTCCAAAGAAATCTAATAATGTTCTTGACTTAATTCATTCTGATTTATGTGGTCGAGCAAGAACTAGAAGTTTACAAGGAGATAGATATTTTATGCTAATCATTGATGATTATTCTAGAATGTGTTGGGTTACTTTTCTCACTGAGAAATCAAAAGCTTTTGAGAAATTCAAATTATTCAAAGTGATGGTAGAAAATGAAATGTTTGAGATCAGATCAAGGAGGTGAATTCACATCTAAGGAATTTAATACATTTTGTGAAGTGAATGGAATCAGAAGATAGTTATCAGTACCTTAGACACCCCAGCAGAATGGAGTTGTGGAAAGGAAGAATAGAACTATTTTGGATGTAGCTAGAAGTATGATATCAAAAGAAAATCTACCTCATGTATATTAGAGAGAAGCAGTGAATACAACGGTTTATACATTCAACAGAGTTCACATCAAAGGTGAAACTAGTAAGACCCCTCATGAACTATGGTTTGGTAATACTCCTACTCTTAAATATTTTAAAATATTTGGAAGCAAATGTTATATTAGGAGAGATTATTATATTGGCAAATTTGATCCTAGAAGTAATGAAGGAATATTTCTTGGTTATTCATCTAAGAGCAAGGCATATAGATGTTTTAACAAGAGATTACAAAAAATTGTTGAAAGTGAAAATGTGAAGATTGATGAATAGTTTAGAGGTAATACAAGGCCAATGGACTTTGAACTAGCAATAGAGATAATAAAAAATGAACCTACAATGAGTAAACCAGTATAGAATGTTCATCCAGTCACACTGACATCATTTGAGAATTCCATAGTGACTAAAGAACAAGAGCAAGTAAATAGACCCAGGTATGTAAGATTGACCACTCTGAAAGTCAGATAATTGGGAACAAGTATCAAGGAGTTATGACAAGAGGAAGACTAGAAAATGAAGAGGTATGTCTAATTTCTCAAAGTGAACTAGCATCAGTTATTGAGGCATGTGAAGATAAACATTGTATTAAAGCTATGGAAGATGAATTGGAACAAATTGAAAATAATAACACATGGAGATTGGTTCCTCGACCTAAAAACAAAAATGTAACTGGATGGTAAGGTAATCAGAAACAAAGCAAGATTAGTGTGTAAGGGATATTCTCAAAAGGAAGGAATTGATTACAATGAAACCTTTGCACCGGTAGCTAGAATTGAGGCAGTCGGACTATTCTTAGCTTTCGCAGCACACAAGAACTATAAAGCATATCAAATGGATGTTAAATGTGCATTTCTAAATGGTGATCTTGAAGAGGAAGTTTACATTGAACAACTTGATGGATTTTCTTTGACAAATGACAAAGATATGGTTTGCAAGTTAAAGAAAGCTTTAAATGGGTTAAAGAAAGCTCCTAGAGCTTGGTATGCTAGATTGGACAAATATCTTTTGAAGCTTGGATACACTAAGGGTAATGCTGACAACAACCTATATAACAAAGTGACTAATGATGACATCTTGGTTATTGAAGTTTTTGTTGATGATATTATTTTTGGAGGAGAAGATGGATTGTGTAAAGACTTTTCTAATAAGATGCATGAAGAATTTGAAATGTCTATGATTGGGCAGATAAAATTCTTTTTAGGATTACAAATTTCATAGACTAATAAAGATATATTCATAAATCAATCAAAGTACTTGAAGGAATTACTTAAGAAATTTGGCATGGAAAAATCTAAACTAGTTAATACACCTATGATTACAACTAATAAACTATCTTTGAAGGATGAATCAACACCTGTTAATCTGACAAGGTACAAGTCTATGATTGGAGGTTTACTATATTTGACAAAAACAAGACTTGATATTATGAATGTAGTATGTATTGTTTAAAAATTTCAAAGTAATCCTAAAGAAAATCATGAATCAACAATGAAAAGGATTTTCTAGTATCTACAAGGCACAACAAATCTTGGTTTATGGTATCCTAAAGATGAAAATTTTGATTTATGTGCATACATAGATGCAAATTGGGCAGGAGATGTAGATGACAAAAACACCACCACCAATAGAGAATTTTTCCTTGGTAGTAGTCTAATTTCAAGGTTGAGCAAGAAATAGAGCTATACATCTTTATCAACAGCAGAATCAGAATATGTTGCAGCAACAACTAATTGTACATAAGCATTATGGATTAAGAAAATGTTGAAGGAAATAAAGGTAAATGCAAAAAACCTATAACCATTTACAATGATAATATGGCAACAATTGATATATCTAAGAATCCGGTATTTCACTCTAAAACTAAACATGTTTCTATCAAATTCAATTTTCTGAAAGAGAATGTTGAAGCAAAAGAAGTGAAATTGGTTTATGTTTATACTAAAGAGAAGATTGCAGAGATTTTTAATAAGCCTTTGCCTAACGAAACTTTTGAATATCTCAAGGAGCAGCTTGGAGTCATACCCTCACCGGTAGAGACTTAGACAGTTGATGCTTGGCATCAAATTGACAGAATTAATAAAGAAATATTTTTTTTGGCTTTGATGAGGAGACCTACTTCTCAGGGGGAGTAGTTGGTTAAATTGGATAAGTTGGTATTTTGTAATAAGTTCTATGAACTGTTTTATCTAGTTTTTGTATAGCTTTGTCATTTGATGTCAAAGGGGGAGAGATATTTATGGAAAAACACATTATCCTTTGGGGAGAGATTGTTTCTCTTTGTATATATATTTTTATTTCTGGTTAATGATCTCTTTGGGAGATTATTGGTTTTTGGTTTTTGGCATTTCTACTTCGGCACTTAGATGGTTTTTCCATCTTGTGTTGCCATCAATTCCAAAGGGGGAGATTGTTTGTATTTTGGATGTGTTGCACTGGTTTTGTCATTGATGTAAACACTTGTCAACACCTATAAGCACTTGGAGATATTTGGTTATGTTCACCGACATGTTCAATGACTTAAGCACAGTCACTAGTATCTGGTTCACCGACACTAAGGATGATCTGTTATCATCTGGAGATTATTTGGTTATGTTGAAGACATTGTTTGGACACTTTTTTTTTGTGATTTGGTCATTGGTCTAATCGGGTTTGCATATTTATTGTTACTGGCAAATAGGTCTAGGTTATGGATCAACAAGCATTATCTATTCCAAATCAGCACAACATGTTATGGAGATGATTTTTTATTATTGTAAATACATTGAGCTGACATGATGCATCACATATTAATTCATTTGTAATTGATTTAATTGTAATATTCTTTGTAAGCCAACCTACACATTTGGTCTTAGGTTTTGGTATATATGTAAGATCTCATTTGTGAGATTCAATGAGGAAGAAGAAGAAGTGGTAGAAGATTATAATAAGGTATATGTGAATATAAGGAAAGTTATACATGTAAACATCATTTTGAGATTCAAGGAAGGTTTGGAGAAGGGAATTAGAGCTTCACCAGTACTAAATCCAGCATATGAAGACGTTATTTTGAGCAATGCATTATCATTGGATTGAACCATCTAATGGTAGTCAGTGTGACTCCCATTTTGTGTTTGAGCAATGAGATCTAGGTAGTTGGCCTTTCTGCATGTGCAGACCCCATATTGTACACACATACTATTTGCAGTAGTATCATCTGATTGTGGGTAAGGTTTCTCACCGTGGTTTTTCCCCTTATAGGGTTTCCACATACAAATCTTTGTGTTATGTGTTGTGGATATTATTTGTCTTTTTGTTTCATGCATCAAACTTTACCGATATTGCAATTAACTATTAAACTATCTACCGACATAAAGTTTAGTTTCCTAGTATTATGCATTAAGTTTGGTTAAGTTATATTTGGGTTAAATTAATAGACAACTGATTCACCAGCCCCCCTCTTAGTTGCCTCTGGGTTCTAACAGATGTTAAGGCATCTTCACTAGATTTCTTGTAGGTAATCTATGTCCATGCTTATTGTGAGTTATGAATCTAGTGAAAATTTACTCTTCACTAATGTTTTTGCCCAATTGATTTGGTTGAAAAATGTGCGCTTTGGTCTCATATTAGATATGTCAGATCTCTTGCCCCCCGTTTCCCTTGGATTTTGGTAGGGGATTTCACTGCAATCTCTAGTCCAGAGGAAAAAGGGGTGGTAATACTCAGCTAGATTCTTCTGTAGGTCTCCTAAGGGATTATATTGATCTTCTAAGGGTTTTGGATGTTAAGTCGGTTGATGAGATCTTCACTTGGAATAATAGAAGATGTGGTGAGGAGGCAATGGTTGAGAGGCTGGATATATTCTTGGTCTCTTTCTATTGGATAAGTGATAACAAAATTACTAATTCTAAGATTTGAGACTAGAAAGGGTCAGATCACTGGCCAATTAAATTTACTACTTGGGTCTCTCAGGATTCTAAAAATTCTTCTTTCAAATTTTAGCTGATGTGGCTTTGTGATTCCTCATTCTAGGACCTTATGGTTTAGTGGTGGTAGGAGGGAAGGAATGCCTATAGTACTGTGTTGTACTCTTTTGTCAAGCAACTTCAATATGTCAAGTGTAGGATTAAAAGGTGGAACGAGTCTTCTTTTGAAAATATTTTCATGGATAAGATTCAAGCTCAATCTCGAGTGGATGGTATAAACCAAAAAATTTGAGATCAAGGCCTTTAAGAGAATTTGTATAAAGAAGAGTTAGTTATTGTAAAAGAGTTGGAGGAGTGGGAGCTACGAGAGTAAATCTGTTGGAAACAAAAGTCTTGTATTTTTTACATTTCTATGAATGATAGGTGGTGTGGTAATTCTATCACTTCTCCCATTTCCTCTAAGGTTTCCCTTCTATCTTCCTATAAAGACTTTTCTCAGGAGGCCATTAGATTCTTTCAAGCCCTATTTGCTGAAAATTCTCTGTAGTACCCCTACCCTAATCAATTTATAATCTTGGTTTGATCTGAGTTAGTTTAACATATTATAATGTTATAGTCAGTTGTGTTGATTTTAGTGCATACCTGTTATTATGGTTTTCGCCCCAGTTTGTATGCAAGTTAATTAATTATCCTATTTCATGTTATTATCTTGGGCTAACACTTTCATTAAATTTATATATGTATGCATGTATGACTCTTGGTTGCAGGAGATTTCAGGTACAGTACTGCATGAGTGCGAGGTTCATCTTCACTTGGATTCGCAGGTTTGAGTATACCTCTTTAATCCTTAGAGTTGGATTAGGTGGTTGTAAGACCCTAGTTTGACCATAGTCATGCTCAAGTGAGCTCCATCAATCGTCATCGGTATTCCCTTTTGGTTTGGTTTGCGAGTCGTCTGTCTGGTTGACCTTCTTGGTTTGCGTGTTTGGTGTGTATGGTTAAATTGATTAATTAGTCCTTAGTATTTAATTTGATTAAATATGTGTTTATGCAATAAAGATTAATGGACTAAATTAAATAGGATTTCTTTATGTGGTTTATCATTAATCTGAATTGCTCAATTTAAATTGGGAGCAAGTTCAATTAAATGGTTAAATTTAAATATTAAATGTATTATGTTTATGCCTACGAAAAGAAAGATTTAATTTTAATTGAAATAGAAATAATTTTATCTTCTTGGCATTTTGGAAATAGAAAGGTTAAATTAAATTAATTGAGAAAATCAATTTTGAATTGAAAAGCAATTTAATTTGTAGATATAGTTGGAAAATAGCGATTTTTGGGAATTATTTTAAATAAAAATTTTAAATCCAAAAATTAGATTTTTGTTCAAACTTTTCCATATAACCTAGACTTTTGGAAAATATTGGGGATTGAATTTTTTCGGAAAAATATTTTAGGATGATTTTGGGGAAGAATTTGGGGAATTTCTGGTGGAAGGATTTTGGGTATTTTTGCAAGTGGAACTCATCTTCAACACCTCCAAGATAGCATTCAAGGTTGGTATTTTGGTTAATTGTTTGTTCTTTTTTTGTTGAATTTGCTTGAATTTAAAGGAGCTTCCTGTGTGTGTAGCTGCCCTTCTTTCTTTAAGAAAACCCCTTCATTTTGGAAATGAATTGAACAATTAATTTTGCATTGAATCCTTTGTTTCATGGATGCAAATCCATTTCTTCATTTTGAAAAAGAAATGATGGGTTAAATTTAAAGTGCTGTGTGTAAATAGGATTTGTAAGAAATCCAAAATTCCTCCAATGAATCTTGCAATTTGGTTTATAGATTGTTAAATTAGTTGTGGGAATGAAAATGTTTTGTTTTAGATTGATTATATTCATTTTTTGTTTCGTCTTAGAAAATTTCTAAGTATATTTCATTTGGGGTTTGGTTTGATATTTTTTTTCTAAAAAAAAATGTTTATTTATGACTGAGGGATTTGAAATGAAAATTATTTCCCAGAAATTAATTGAGAATTTTCTGTGTCTGCTCATTCTGTGAGGGTAGAATTGTTTAAATTTATAAAAAAAATTCAAAATTTAAATTAACCAAAAAAAACATTTTTATTGTTTTACGTGAGGTGGGGGAGGCAAGGTTCACCCCAACCTCACGCTTGGGCTACCAAAAGCCAAGGCTGTGGGGACATCCCTTCTCAAAGGAAAGGGGAACCACGTGGATTTCCCCTTACCCTTTTTAAAAGAAAAGAAAGTTTCTTTTTTTATTATTATTAATTAAAGCTTCTTTTTATTATTTCAAAAAAAGAAATTAAGTTAAGTTTCTTTTTATTATTATTACTTTTCAATTAATGTATATTATTAATAATATATTAATTTTTAATTACTAATTAATGTATATATATATATATATTAATTGTAGTGAATTATAATTAATGAGTATTATTAATTATATATTAATTGTCTTTATTAATTAATGTATATTTTTTATAAATATATATTAATTGCGGTTGAATTATGAATTTACAAATTAAGGTATATATAGTTAGAGATATATATACTAATTATTATTTTAGGTTTGTATATTTGTTTAAATATACACAAGGAAATATTTTGGGTAATTTGGGAGATGTTTATCTATTTTTGGTTTCTTTAAATGTATATTTCCTTAATTTGAAGAGAGTAACTTGGTTCTGGAAAAAATGAATTTTGAGAAATTGTTTTCGAACCAATGTGAGAATGATATTTTATTTTGATGAATAAATATCATATTTTAATTGATTTATGTTTATTTATTTATATTCATGTGAATTTGGTTTGAAAACTCATGATGACATATTTATGTAGTTTTATGATGCGAATGAACTTTTCTAAGTTAGAAACCATGAATGACCTGTGCCTAGGCAAGGTAGACAAATTGCAATCAAACTTAGATCAATTAGAAAATTGGATCAATTTTTATGTTTAAATCAATATGGAAAAAGATTGTCTTTCTTTCGGTTATTGCCTATGTGAGTTTAATTTTTGTATTCACTTTTGCTTCAGTAATGGCAAGCCTTGGTTTGTTTGATTAGACCCTGTCGTATGGTTGATTTGGGTACCTGTTTCTGTCCCTAGTTTTGAGTTGACTATTGTTGTGTGGTAGTGTCGTAATTGGTCATATACTTTGTGTGGGTGTCGAATGATGATTCGTGGTTGACCATAGTTGGTCAAGTCTCTAGTTAGAGTACTGTCAGTAGTGTACCTCTTTTGAGTCATGTTTGACCAAATGGTTGTTCCCTCCTTTTTGAATTCCATTGGCTTGACCATGTGTGTCCTTGATGTCTTAGGTCGCTTGAGAATAAGTCTAGTGTCGTATGGGAAAGCGGCCTTCGATTGGGGGCCGCACCCAAAGTGGTTGTTGGGTAACCCGCCAAAAGTGAGTCTAATAAGTGATAACCTAACAGTGGATTAGAATGTTAATCTCTAAGTAAGATAATTGTGCCTCACACATGGGACAAGTGCTAACACAGACTCGACATGCTGTGAGAAGGCCTGAAATGGCAAACCATCATCCTTGTCTTCACGAAAGGATGTGTGGGTCCACATGAGGCTTGGATGGGCCGGAGGCTTGGATTAGGTTGCCAGGATAACCCAGTGTATGGGATCAAAACCTATGAAGACCTACCATGGTAACCATACTAGGTTGTGTGATGACACTTGTCCCTACATTCGCTAGTGTGTTGTCCTTTTGTCCTGTTAGGAGCATGTTTGTGGGTCATCCTTTTATCTATGCCCTTGTGAGTATCGCGTTTCATGTTAGACCTTGGGTGGTGATGTGTTAGTTTTGTGGATGTCCTAATGGACCTTTGTATTAGCTTCAATTGTTGTTCAGCTAGATCCTTTCCATTTCAAGAATCATTTATGTATTTATTGACCGATGCAGTCGCTTGTATATTGTTTATGTTTCGCCTTGATGGCCGGATTGTAAATTATGAGAACCTCATGTATTCTTAACTTTATTAATTATCAGAGGGGTCTTGAAGTTGAGCAGACCTGGAGATGTAGCCTTTTAGGGGTGAACTCCGAGATCATCTTGGTGTTATGTGATTCTTTTATTTCTTATATTTCATGTTTAGTGTTAGCATGTATGAATGCCATTTTGATCGAATGCATAAGTGGTTTAGATGAGATTTATAGTAGATGCATGTATGCAATCATCTTTTAAAATGCAGTAAATTGGATTGTGAAAGAATGTAACTTAGAGTAATGGAATATATTTAGTTGTTGTTAAGGAAATTAAGTATGCATGAAAAGATCTCATATGTTTATGATGAAATTCTAGTGTGTTAGAATATTAGATGCATGGCTTATATTTCAATGAAAACTATGAATGATGGGTATGAATAAATCTTAATGGATGAACCTTATCTTGTGAATTATATTTCCATCTTTTGAAAGAAATTATCCTGATTAAGAATTATCTCGTTATTAAGATAATCAGCTTATTGGTTTAATTGTGTGAGTTAAGTGAATTGTGAAATTTAAGTAATCTCATTGGGAAACTCTTTAGGTGTTAGTTGATGTCTTCTGCTATGTAATCTAAATCTTTGATATCTTCTTGTATCTTAATGTTGTGTAACTTTAAAAAAAAAATAAATTATTGCACTCTAATCTTGTGTTATGGCTTAATCCCTTCAGGGTTTCCTGGCAGGGCATTACATTTGGTATCAGAGCCCATGTTTCAAACATTGGGATCTCTAGTGTCACATGTGCCCTCTGTTGGTGTGAGGTGGATTGACCTTATGTGCATGCTTGTCATCCTTTTTGTATATGAGTGATTGAGCAAACCTTAACTTGTGTGTAACGTGTGTGTTCACACCTTGTTCTCACCTTCTTGATGTTGGTGTTTTGAGTGATTATATGTGTTTGGTGTGCTTATTGATGCCCTGTCTACGATTAATCATCCTCTAAAAGATAGTCATATGAACCTTCCTTATTGAGTCTTGTACTCTTTAGACTAATCCATTTGGGTTGGTCAGTGCTTGTCTTGAATCTGAAAGTGCGAATCGTGCTTGTTTAAGATTATGATCTAGCTTAGTGTTGTCCACTTGAAGGACTAGTATAGTAAATATTGAATGCTTATCTTGTAGCAAATTGAATGAGTATGACCACTCCTCTCTCTCTCCTCCTAGAAATTAAAGTGTTTGGGATGTGTGTAATTATCTCTGATTTGAGTTTTTTGTATTTTGCGAGAGAAAGGTTGTGACTTCTTGAACCCTTGTGTGAGCCTTATGATGCTTATGTTTTTAGATTATTAAAGGGCTATAGGTTTAAAAGTTTATTTTGGTTATTGGGAGAAAATTGTATGTTTACATTAAAGAATTCTCCATGTGTTTTGTAGGAGTAACATAATTAGATTCTATCTTAAGTGAGGTGCATTAATATGCGAATAGTTGAATTATGTGAAATTGCTTGGTTTGTAGAAGAAGTATTAAAGGGAGCATGTTATTGTAGCTTCGAGAGAGTATTAATGTGTTCCCTGAAAGATTGTTTTATGTGTTGCATTAAACCAGTTTGATTGAGGATCTGTTTTAGCAAATGTTCCATTGAACTTGCTTTTGGGTATATGTAATTACCTTATTATGTTTTGAATGTGCAAATGAAAAGCTTGTTTGATGTGCATGCATTAATATGTTTTATTTGGGTGATAACTCCTCACTTACCTTTTGATCATAATGTGATTTTCTATAATAGGTTGCAAATTATGACATGTGTCTATATTGTATTAAGAATAAGTGAGTGTTCTCAAGAGGTCTGGTATTATCGAAAAGATTGCCTGTTTTGATCCTTGTTTTGTTTGGAAAACTAGAACCTCCTGTTGTAGCCATAATAATTAGGGATGTCATTTAGTCCAATTGGCATTCTTCTAAATGGTAGCGAAATGAAAACCGTGCAATTGAAATGATAGGCTTATAGTGAGAAATTTAATAGTGTAGTGTGATCTTGTTGATCTTGTGTCTTTGTAGGAAATAGTTTGGTTATCCAACTCTCTTTCCCTTCTCTTTGCCTAGGGTATCAGATTTTTAGAAATGGTATTAAAGAATGCATTGATTTAAATAAAATATTTATAAAACATGTGAAATTGTACTATTGCATTTTGGCTTCATATTGAAAGATGAAAGTCCTCTTTGGGAAAAGAATTTGCATAGCTAGTAATTTAGTTATGAATGCTTAGTGAGATTCGAGAAAGATATAGGAATGATGTTATTTCCTTATGTAATTGTGAACTGTTAATAATTTTAGTACCTAAATCTAGAGTAAACTTTATTTAGTTATTCATGTGGAAAGCATAATTAAAATCTTCCTTGAATAGATGTTAGCGTACTGAAAAGTACTCCTCATAAATTATGACTAAACCAGTACTGGTGTATTCGTGTGTATTGTAAGAAACCAGTACTTATTATATGTGCCCATGGATTGGTGAAGTAATCAACCATGGAGGATAGGTTGCTTATGAGTATGGGAAACCATACTATTTATGTGATGTTGCTTATTTGTTTCCCTACTGAGTACCAAACCTCGGGTTGTGGGTAACTCAGTATGTTAAGGGGTAGTATTTGAAGTAACCATTCCTTGAATAGTATGGATTGGCATACGAGTAATGTTGGTGTGAAGTGACTTTAGCTTCTCTACTTCGAGGAATGATATAGTTGTACTATTAAATTGTATCAAAGGTGTACTCAATACTTTCCCTTTTGATGAATCTATTTATAGGTTTATATGTGATAGCCTATTCCTCTCCTTTATTTTAGCATATTGATGGTGATTCTTGTGTATAGTGATGGTGTAATTTGGAGGATCCTTTACCTTGTCCTCATGAAAGGTAGGTTTATCCACATGAGCTACCAGTTAGTTCGTGTTGGTGGGCATGTGGGTGGACCTTAGTCATGTATACCTCTGGATACAATGAGTATCCTTCTAGATACGTCTCTATGCGGGATGTGACCTACGCATGCTTGTTTTCATGAGGTACACTAGCATGTGGGATATGCCCATTTCTTGTCTTCTTTGCTTGGGGTATTGCCATGCCACGTGACGACGTGATGCAGGGTGATGTCGAGGTGCACACCGCCATGCCATGTGGGTAGTGTGACTATGTCGCACCGCATGATGAGCTACTATAATAGCTAGTCAGTTGTTCTTTCCTTCCTCGTTGGTGGATAGACGCTAGTCACATAGTGGTGTTATGTGTAGTTGTGATATTCTTATTAGTTCTTTGGGGATCAGCAATTTATTTTACTTTGAATTTGAAGGTTTAGCCATGAGCTTGTGATCTTTTGCATATTTGATTTGGTGTTGCAAATTCTAGATTGTTTTCTTGCCTTACTATTGGAATTGATGATTTATTATCTTTATTCATCTGTACTTTTGTGGCTAAACTGGTTTATCCTTACTATTTTTGTATGCTAGTCTTGTGCTGAAACATGAAATTCCTCTCCAAGGACGTATGATACGGACTTGGTAGAGTGTGTATGAGGAAGTGGAAATAAGGAACCTTGAGGATGGGGGCATGTGAGGTTGTGATGTAGCTAGGATCCACTACCTACCTATGTGTGGTCACTATCTCTTGGAGGCTAACCACCTTGCTCAACAAGGGATATTCACAAAGGTCTTATATGGAAGGTAGCACCACTATGGTGTGCCTAGCACCATTGAGCCTTGAGTGAGATATTGGATATTTATGATCATATTGTTGTTTTGAGATCAAGCATAGAGATGCTAATCATACATGTTATCTTGACCGAGCATTAGACATGCTCACATGTGGCCTTTTGAGTTATGCATTCCAGTTATGTGGATGGTTATGATGTGTTTTCATGGAGTAAATTGTGTTAACTTGTCACTTTGTTATCAGACATAGTCTTTGGAAAGGTTTTCTTATGCGTGGCAAGTGTAAACAATTGAGTCATTTTCATTGCTCTTATTTATTGAAAGTTAACTTAGTTGTAGATATTGAATTTTGAAGCTAATTCTATGCGATTAAATTTTGTGAAAAAGACGTATTGGTAAAAGAAATTGATCATGATGGCTTATTTTCTTATCATGTTTGATAGCTGAGTATAGAGATTGTTGCTTACCTCTTTGTAGTGCATTAATTTGGTGAAATGAAAGGGAGAAAATTCTTGTTTCTCTGCTATGATTGTGGATAATTTCTAGAATGTTATAAGAAATGTATGTATTTAGATGTATTTTGCCAATGGGTAATGGCATTTGTAGAGGAATTAGCAATAATGTTTGAATTATTTATGGAAAGATTCCTATGTGCAATTTGATATTTGTTGAATGAGTTTCAGGGCTTATGTGTGCGACATGTTCTCCATTTAGCCTTATGACTTCCAGGAGTAAGTTGGAACCTAGGGGGGAAGAATGTAGTACCCTTACCCTAATCAATTTATAATCTTGGTTTGATCTAAGTTAGTTTAACATATTATAATGTTATAGTCAGTTGTGTTGATTTTAGTGCATACCTGTTATTGTGGTTTTTGCATCAGTTTGTATGCAAGTTAATTAATTCTCCTATTTCATGTTATTATCTCGGGCTAACGCTTTCATTAAATTTATATATGTATGCATGTATGACTCTTGGTTGTAGGAGGTTTTAGGTATAGTACCGCATGAGTGTGAGGTTCATCTTCACCTAGATTCGCAGGTTTGAGTGTACCTCTTTAATCCTTAGAGTTGGATTAGGTGGTCGTAAGACCCTAGTTTGACCATAGTCATGCTCAAGTGAGCTCCATCAGTTGTCATCGGTATTCCCTTTTCATTGGGTTTGCGAATCGTCTGTCTGGTTGACCTTCTTGGTTTGCGTGTTTGGTGTGTATGGTTAAATTGATTAATTAGTCCTTAGTATTTAATTTGATTAAATATGTGTTTGTGTAGTAAAGATTAATGGACTAAATTAAACAGGATTTCTTTATGTGATTTATCATTAATCTGAATTGCTCGATTTAAATTGGGAGCAAGTTCAATTAAATGGTTAAATTTAAATATTAAATGTATTATGTGTATGCCTACGAAAAGAAAGATTTAATTTTAATTGAAATAGAATTAATTTTATCTTCTTGGCATTTTGGAAATAGAAACGTTAAATTGAATTAATTGAGAAAAACAATTTTGAATTGAAAAGCAATTTAATTTGTTGATATAGTTGGAAAATAGTGATTTTTGGAAATTATTTTAAATAAAAATTTGAAATCCAAAAATTAGATTTTTGGTCAAACTTTTCCATATAACCTAGACTTTTGGAAAATATTGGGGATTGGAGTTTTTTGGAAAAATATTTTAGGATGATTTTGGGGAAGAATTTGGGGAATTTCTGGTGGAAGGATTTTGGGTATTTTTGCAGGTGGAACTCATCTTCAACACCTCCAGGATAGCATTCAAGGTTGGTATTTTGGTTAATCCTTTGTTCTTTTTTGTTGAATTTGCTTGAATTTAAAGGAGCTTCCTGTGTGTGTAGCTGCCCTTCTTTGTTTAAGAAAACCCCTTCATTTTGGAAATGAATTGAACAATTAATTTTGCATTGAATCCTTTGTTTCATGGATGCAAATCCATTTCTTCATTTTGAAAAAGAAATGATGGGTTAAATTTAAAGTGCTGTGTGTAAATAGGATTTGTAAGAAATCCAAAATTCCTCCAATGAATCTTGCAATTTGGTTTATAGATTGTTAAATTAGTTGTGGGAATGAAAATGTTTTGTTTTAGATTGATTAAATTCATTTTCTTTTTTGTCTCAGAAAATTTCTGAGTATATTTCATTTGCGGTTTGGTTTGAGATTTTTTTTGTAAAAAAAAATGTTTATTTATGCCTGAGGGATTTGAAATGAAAATTATTTCCCAGAAATTAACTGAGAATTTTCTGTGTCTGCTCATTTTGTGAGGGCAGAATTGTTTAAATGTATTAAAAAAATTGGAAATTTAAATTAACCCAAAAAAACCATTTTTATTGTTTTACGTGAGGTGGGGGAGGCAAGGTTCAACCCCAACCTCACGCTTGGGCTGCCAAAAGCCAAGGCTATGGGGACATCCCTTCCCAAAGGAAAGGGGAACCACGTGGGTTTCCCCTTACCCTTTTTAAAAGAAAAGAAAGTTTCTTTTTATTATTTCAAAAAAAAAAATTAACTTAAGTTTCCTTTTATTATTATTACTTTTAAATTAATGTATATTGTATATATATTAATTGTAGTGAATTATAACTAATGAGTATTATTAATTATATATTAATTGTCTTTATTAATTAATGCATATTTTTAAAAAAATATATTAATTGCAGTTGAATTATGAATTTATAAATTAAGGTATATATAGTTAGAGATATATATATACTAATTATTATTTTAGTTTTGTATATTTGTTTAAATATATGCAAGGAAATATTTTGGGTAATTTGGGAGATGTTTATCTATTTTTGGTTTCTTTAAATGTATATTTCCTTAATCTGAAGAGAGTAACTTGGTTTTGGAAAAAATGAATTTTGAGAAATTGTTTTGGAACCAATGTGACAATGATGTTTTATTTTGATGAATAAATATCATATTTTAATTGATCTATGTTTATTTATTTATATTCATGTGAATTTGGTTTGAAAACTCACGATGACGTATTTATGTAGTTTTATGATGCGAATGAACTTTTCTGAGTTAGAAACCATGAACGACCTATGCCTAGGGAAGGTAGACAAATTGCAATCAAACTTAGATCAATTAGAAAATTGGATTGATTTTAATGTTTAAATCAATTTGGAAAAAGATTGTCTTTCTTTTAGTTATTGTCTATGTGAGTTTAATTTCTGTATCCACTTTTGCTTTAGTAATGGCAAGCCTTCGTTTGTTTGATTGGACCCTGTCATATGGTTGATTTGGATACTTGTTTATATCCTCGGTTCCAAGTTGACTGTTGTTGTGTGGTAGTGTCGTAATTGGTCATATCCTTTTTGTGGGTGTCAAATGATGATTCGTGGTTGACCATAGTTGGTCAAGTCTCTGGTTAGAGTACCGTCAGTAGTGTACCTCTTTTGAGTCATGTTTGACCAGATGGTTGTTCCCTCCTTTTTGAATTCCATTGGCTTGACCATGTGTGTCCTTGATGTCTGAGGTCACTTGAGAATAAGTCTAGTGTCGTATTGGAAAGTGGCCTTCAATTGGGGGCTGCGCCCAAAGTGGTTGCTGGGTAACCCGTCAAAAGTGAGTCTAATAAGTGATAACCTAATAGTAGATTAGAATGTTAATCTCTAAGTAAGATAATTGTGCCTCACACATGGGATGAGTGCTAACACAGACTCAAAATGTTGTGAGAAGGCCTGAAATGGCAAAGCATCATCCTTGTCTTCACGAAAGGATGTGTGGGTCCACATGAGGCTTGGATGGGCCGGAGGCTCGAATTAGGTTGCCAGGATAATCTGGTGTATGGGGCTGAAACCTATGAAGACCTGCCATGGTAACCATACCAGGTTGTGTGATGACACTTGCCCTACGTTCGCTAGTGTGTTATCATTTTGTCCTATTAGGAGCACATTTGTGGGTCATCCTTTTGTCTGTGCCCTTGTGAGTATCGAGTTTCATGTTAGACCTTGGGTGGTGATGACTCAATTTTGTGGATGTCCTAATGGACCTTTGTATTAGCTTCGATTGTTGTTCAGCTGGATCCTTTCCTTTTCAAGAATTGTTTATGTATTTATTGACCGATGCAGTCGCTTGTATATTGTTTATGTTTCGCCTTGATGGCAGGATTGTAAATTATGAGAACCTCATGTATTCTTAACATTATTAATTATCAGATGGGTCTTGTAGTTGAGCAGACTAGTAGATATAGCCCTTTAGGGGTGAACTCTGAGATCATCTTGGTGTTATGTGATTCTTTTATTTCTTATATTTCATGTTTAGTGTTAGCATGTATGAATGCCATTTTGATCGAATGCATAAGTGGTTTACATGAGATTTATTGTAGATGTATGTATGCAATTGTCTTTTAAAATGCAGTAAATTGGATTGTGAAAGAATGTAACTTAGAGTAATGGAATATATTCAGTTGTTGTTAAGGAAATTAAGTATGCATGAAAAGATCTCATATGTTTATGATGAAATTCTAGTGTGTTAGAATATTAGATGCATGGCTTATATTTCAATGAAAAGTATGAATGATGGGTATGAATAAATCTTAATGGATGAACCTTATCTTGTGAATTATATTTCCATCTTTTGAAAGAAATTATCCTGATTAAGAAGTATCTCGTTATTAAGATAATTAGCTTATTGGTTTAATTGTGTGAGATAAGTGAATTGTGAAATTTGAGTAATCTCGGCTGGAAACTCTTTAGGTGTTAGTTGATGTCTTCCGCTATGTAATCTAAATCTTTGATATCTTCTTGTATCTTAATGTTGTGTAACTTTTTTTTAAAGAAAAATTATTGCACTCTAATCTTGTGTTATGGCTTAATCCCTTCGGGGTTTCCTAGCGGGGCATTACATTCTCCACCTACTATTGGGGAAGATGAGTTAGTGCTAAGTTGCATTCACTCTGTTATTAGTGTTGAGATGAACATGAACCTTTGTAGGCCCATCACTCTAAAAGAAGTTTAATGAGTGGTATTTGGAATGAAGTAAAGAAAATCACCTGGTCTAGATGGCTTTCCTATTGAATTTTATCAATAATTTTGAGAGGTGGTCAAACATGATCTGTTCGAGGTGGTACACGAATCGTATAAAAACACACAGATGTTAAGGGCTTTGAATGCTACATTTATTTCTCTCATTCCTAAAAAGGAAGGGGCCAATTCTATGTATTCCTTTCATCTCATTTCTCTTTGTAATGTGATATATACAATTGTCACAAAGTTGATAGCTGAAAGGCTTAAGCCATGGCTCGCTAACCTAATTTCCAAAGAGCAGGTTGGTTTAGTTGTTCGGAGGTAAATTCTAGATGGATTTATTATAGCAATGTAAGTTATACATTCCATGGATAATTCCTAGGAGAAGGCAATGTTTAGTAAGATGGATATGGCTAAGGCCCATGATAGGGCCAATTGGGATTTTCTTCATAAAGTGCTTGCAACTTTTTAAACTGATAGTCAGTTGATTAAGTGGGTTATGAGTTGCATCACCATCCTTTCTTTTCTATTCTTATCAATGGTGAACCTACAAACCTCTTTGGAGCTTCTCGAAGTTTAAGGTAGGGTAAGTCACTTTCACCATATGTGTTCATTTTAATGATTGAAGGAAAATGAATATTTATTAAATCTCAAGTTAGGTGAGGATTGATTTAGTGTTGGAATTGGGGTCTATGGTCTTCCTCCCTTCACTCATCCACAATTTGTGGATGATACAACTTTTATGGGTGTTGCTAGAATTTAAGAGGCAACAAATCTTAGGAAGGCCTTAGATATTTATTTGGTAGCCTTGAGATAAGAAATTAATGAAAATAAGTCTCTTGTCTTCTTGTTTAAAACTCGTCTATATCTAGTTAAGTATTGTGAGGATTTTAAGGTTTCAAGTTGGTAAAATTCCTATTGTTTATCTTGGGATACCTCTGCCTGCTCACCCTTTGCCTAAAATATTTTGGCAGGATATCTTGGATAAGTTTTGTAAGAAGGTTTGTCATTGGTCTCATAGATTGATCTCAACTTTTGGGCATGTGACTCCATTGAAAACTATTATTCAAGCTCTTCCCATTGATATATTTTTTATGCAAAGTGCACCAACTAGCTTCATTAAGGAATTTGATGCTCTTTGTACATAGTTTTTTGTGGACTGGTAATCTTCTATCATCGTTTAAAGTGGAGTTTGGTTAAATGGGATTCTTCTTGGAGACCTATTCAATATTTGACCTTTCGATTACACAAAACAAAAATGAATGGCCAGGTCTTGGCTGGTAGGCTCTTTTGGAGATGGTTTATGCAATAGGATCAATTCTAGGATAAGATTCTCAATTGAAAGTATTTGGGGGGAGTGGATAGTAGGGATGTGCCATGGTATAGTTTGTCAGGTAATGGATCCATGATATGGAATATGGTAAAAAGAGGGGCACAATTTGTTAAGCAATGATTGTTTTGGATCTGTAATAAAGTAGTTGATTCTTTATTTTAGTATGACTCTTGAGATGGATTCCCCCAAATTCTAACTCTATTTTTGCATTTGCAGTTTACATGGGATAGTTTTTGCGAAGTTTGTTGGAGTAAAGTGGAATACTTTAAAACCACTCAAATCTTAGGATGTGGGGTAGTGGGTAGGTGGAAAGATCCTCAACAATGACCCCTTTGTGGGTCAGCTGGGGATCATGAGGAACTTCCTAGGATTTTGAATGCAGGACTTTGTAGCTCGCTGAAGGATCAAGATGTCCTTGCTTGGGATCCTGATCCAAGGGGTAAATTTTTAATGGTCTCGGGCTACAAGGAGCTTGAAAAATTGACTTTTGGGAAGGAAGTTTTTCCTTGGTGGAAAAAGGTTTGGAGTAAGTTCTCTTGGCCCATGTGTAATTTCTTCTTGTGGCTAGTCATAAAGAATAGATATTTAACTTGGGAGAACCTTTGTAAAAGAGGACTTGAGTGGCCTTCAGTGTGTTTCTTGTAATAGTAATGAAGAGAGTGCTCCTCATCTATTCTTCTATTGCACCTTTTCTAAGGATATTTAGCATTTTTGGTGAGGATCTTGAAAGAATGCTTTTGTTCATGTCAGTTCTCTATTGGACCTCCAAAATAGCCTTGGTAGGTCCTTAATTAAAACCTCCTTCCTTTTGGTTGCTTGGGAACTTGGGCCTTCCTTTATCATCTACAAGTTATGGCTAGAATGAAATTATACGATTTTCTAGTATAAGAGGATGTTTGTGCAACAAGTATGGTAGAGAGTAATTAATATGTTGGAGGAAACTTTGTGGGCAAAATGTGATCTTTCTATTAATGCAGAGCTAGAATATTTTTCTATTATAAGGAATTTGAATCTCTTGGGAGGGAGAAATAAGGATTCAGTGGTTGGAAGTAGTCTTCAAGTGAGGAGTTGACAAGTCAAAAGGAAGTTTCAGCGCAATGGTAAGTGGTCTCCTCCTCCCTTGGGAGTTTTGAAGATTAATACTGATAAATCTTAGAGAGGAAACCTAGGACATGCATGTATTGGAGGTATTGGTAGGGATAGTTTTGGGAATGTGATCTTCCTATTCTCTATTTATAAGGGATATCATACTAATAAATTTATGGAGGCTTTGGCAATTCTTTTTTCTCTTGAGAAAGGTTGCGCTCTTGGCTGGAGAAAGATTATTTATAAATCTGATTCCTAGATTGTTGTGGAGATGCTGAATAAGAAGAATCTTGATAGTGTGGATTGGCATCTGACAGTGGTGGGCAGAAAAAAATTGAGTTTTAGGGACTCTTTGGAGTCTGTAGTCTTTTGTTACATTCCTAGAGAATGGAATAAGGCAACTCATGGCTGTGCAAAGTGGGCTTCTGAGAGAATGGATGATTGAAACATTGGGAGCAGAGGTGAGCTATCGTAAGATTGTGTGATTTCTTTAGACAAAATTGTTGATGATGATATGATGTGCTAGTTCGGACTCTTTTGGGTCCCCTTTGGTCTTGGTTCTGTATCGTTCTTTTTTATTCAATATATTTTTACCCCTTTTTTTAAAAAAAAAAACCTATGTTGAAACATATTAAATAAAATCTACTCAACTGAGCCAATAGTAAAAATTAAATTCTATACAAATGTAAAATTAAAATAGCACTAAAATTATGTTGAAGCATATTAAACAAAATCTATTCATACTAAGCCAATAAACAAAATTAAATTGAATAATAAGAATTAAATTCTATACAAATGTAAATTATTACGGAGAAGGGGTACCCTATATGAAAAATATGGGTTAACTTTGCACGCAACAAGCGTGCAAGACGATTGGAAAGTAGTTGACCGTTAGATTTCTCGTCTGTTTTCCCTCCCTCGTTCGTTGTCGTTTTTCCTTTCCCAACATTTAGGAATTCTGAGCAGAGCATCACCAGTTCGGTGTAATTTAGGCATCTTCCACCATCCGCCAAGACTGCCCGATTTTGATTCCTAGCTGGCGATGGGGCATCCCCTGCAATTGCTTCCACCATTCCTGATTCTGATTTCTCCAAACATAAAATGATTTCCCTGAGGATGCCCTCCTTATCTCTAGCAATTTTCTCCTCCACTTCCACCTTCATTACTTTCTCACCTTCTGCAGCCGTGCCGATCTCTTCTGCTCCACAGATCTTGCCATCCATGGCACCGCCTGTAATTTCTCCTTGTCAATTTCTTTCATGACAATTACACTCTTAACTCTTCACACAATGTAGATCAAGTACAAAATGGAATTTGTTTGCCTATACCACTGTATATTGGAAGGTGATTATGGTGGTTAGTAGAGTCTTTGTCTTTCATCATGGCGACTGATTGCAACAGATTGAAGACATGTAAGGCTTGGTAAAATATGTTTTCAAATTCATTCTTCCAGGGCTTCTCTAGTCCTTTCTCAAAGTCATGGATGACAAGCGCTTAACTTTTTTGGTAAATCTATGGCTATTAACACTGGGTTTTTTTTTTCTTCTTATTTTTCTTTACATAATATTTTTTTTGAAAAACATTCCAGTAAATAGGAGATACCTTCCCTACATGCAAAGAAAATTCAGTCAGATAGATGCAGATATGTTATTGTGGAGGGCCCAAGTGGGTATCTTTGGGAGAACATACTATGTTTTTGTGGCACTTCTCCATCTTTCAAAACTGGTTGGGAAAAATTTGTTTCATATCATTCAATCCAAGATGGAGATATTATGGTTTTCAGAAATATGGGAGAGAGACTGTTTATTGTTCAAATATTCCATCCCAGTGGATATGAAAAGAAATTAACACAAGCACTTTTCAAATTACTATTTTAAAAAATATTTGGATTTTAAAAATATTTAGAATTTTTATTTGATTACAGCGAGCAAGTAAATGGTGTGAATGTTACCATCACTGTTGACTGTTGCACCATCATGATTGACTGTATTTTTGTAAAAAAAAATTACCGTATTTTGTTGTACGTTTTAGTTGTAGGCGATTTCATCCACAATGTAGGGGAAGAGCATCAGTAGTTGAGCATGTACCAATTGTTGTGAGGGTTGTTGATACCTTTTGTTTCAAAAAATGAACAAATAAAATCTATTGTTTGAAACATAAAATATCAATTTTTGTTAGGAAATGCACCAATAGTTGTTAGGAAATGTACTAATAGTTTTTAGGAAATGTACTAATATTGTAAAAAGTAACCAATCATGTGATGCCATATCAGCTGCACAACTATTGGGGCCTCTTTTGCATGCCTATTGGTGTCAAATTTTTTTTGGACTGTTTTGGACACCTTGGCAAGAAGCATGCTGATGTGGCAACATTCTTGATGATGTGGTGTTGAAAGCTTAGTTATAAGTAGGGGACTTGCCAAGTAAGCTACTGTAAAAATTTGGGAGTGATTTGAAATTTCCACGTAGGATTTTGATAAGCATGAAGTTAGGGTGCTCAACTACTGGTGCTCTTCCCCTAGTAGATAAACAATTGTATTGTAGCTACAGTAACAAACACAACAGAAAAAAACACAGCTCTTTGTATCGAAAGAAAAACAAAACTCCTTATTCTCATATTAGCAAGTTGAAGCTCACTCTTGATAAATATTTAGTAAAGCAAGAATATATTTTAAGAATTGAAAGTATTCTATAAAAAGGGCATTAAAATGATTTATGAGCCATAGTAAATAATAATTAGATATTTGATGCAATATTTAAAATATTATATCAATTTGAAATTATAAAAAATAAAAATAATTGCAAATGAATTATATATAATTTGTTGGTTCTATAAAATAAAAAGTATATAATTTTTAATATTATAGAATTTTAAAAATCTAATTATAAATTAATTAACATGAAGAGGCATTGTACAATTATAACAATAATTGGAATATAATGACTATAAGTCTTCACAAAAACTTTTTCTATCCTCAATTTTGGACTAAAATATTAATATTTAAAAATAAATATAATATTTTAAAATAGTACATAAATAAATATTTTTTGATAATAAATGAATATTTGCAAAAATAATTGACTATACATTTGTCTATATCTCACATTTGACACCTATTCATCCACCTACTTTCATATAGCCATAAGCCATTTGCTCTTCACTACTTGCCTATCCTGAGAGAAACTCATGATTTTGGATGTAACCTTATGGTACCAAAATTGTTCGCCTTCTTTTTAAAGTCCAAATTAAACTTGGCCAACTATCCCCCTTACCTTCCCTACTAGAGTCAACTAACAAATCTTTGTCTGATTTGATATTATGTGTTAATATTTAAAGACATCTAATTTGTGTTTAATTCACATCTCTTGTTTACCAAGAATTCTCTCATCCTAGAGTATTGAATGAACCATTAGTAATGACACATTTGGACTTAAATAATAAATTTGCATACATCATTCTAGTCACCTACTTGTTTTCTTTGATTGTTCCTCTCTTGTACCTATCTCCATATATATATCTCTATCCCTTTATATGTCTCTCTCTATCTATATCACTCACTCTCTCCCTCTCTATTTATTGGTCTCTCTCAAGTATTCATTCCATCTCTCCTACTCTATTCTCTCCCTATCTCCCTCTCACTCCTCTATCTATCTATTTTTGTTCATATCTTTCTCTACCTCTATTTCCCCCTCTCTCTACCAATCTCTCTCCCTCTTTCTTGCTTTGTTCTTTTTCCCAATCTTTGCCATTTTCTCTCTCCCTCCTCTACTTATCTCTATCCATTCCTCTCTATCTCTCCCCGTATGTCCCTCCATATCCCCTATCTATCTCTCCTATCTCTCCCTCCTCTCTCTCTATCCATCCATCTCTTTCCCTCTCTTAATTCATATACCTATATATCTATATTTATTTGCCTCTATATCTCCATCTCTCTATACCCTATATCAATCTCTTTATCTACCTCTATCTATCTATCAATTTCTATATCTATCTTTATCTTTCTATCTCTCCCTCTCTCATTATATCCCTCTCTCCCTCTCTCCAGATATTTATGTCTTCCATCTCTATCTATAATTGTCTCCACTACTTTATTTGTCCTTCTCCTCTCCATATCCCTATCCTCCTCTATATCCATCCCCATCTCCATCTCCACCTCTCCTCTTGAAATATACTACCTTTCTAAATAGACAAAAAAAATTTCTTAATTGACCTTTCATACCTTTTTGGAGTACCCATTGCACACCAAAGTGCAACTGCTAGTCATTATTGTAAAGAAAATTGTATTTTCAAAGGCACATAATTTGATTCATAGAAAATGAAAAGGAAATTAAAAACAAAAACTTAAAAACAGTCTACAAAGAAAACATTGCATGGACTATTTTAGAATTTAAAAAATAAAACTTGAAAACAATCTAGAAAGAAAATAGTTTTCAAAGGCACATAATCTGCTTCATACACGATGATAAGGAAAGAAAAATAAATTGAAAACAATCTATAAAGAAAATAATACATGGACTATTTTTCAAATCTGAAAAAAAAAGAAAAGAAAAAAAAAATGAGAAAGAAAACCTTTTAGAATTTGAAAAATATAAAATAAATAATTAAATAAATCTAGGAAGAAAACAATACATGGACTTTTTTTAGAATTTGTTTCATACAAGACTTAAGAGAAGCAAGAAAAAAACCTTTAGAAATAATATGCAAAGAAAAATAGGGCATAGAGTGTTTTTAAATCTTCTTTATATGAAATTTGTATGATAATTTGGTCATTTCAATGTCTTCTATTTGATATTTAAAAAAAATATAATAGTTGTAAAAAAAATATTTAATTAATAATATAAACAAATTTTTTAAATTAATTAAATTTCTAAATTGATATCAAAAAATCAAATATAGAATCATATATATTACATATTAATGTTAAATAAGTTAATAATTAATTATGATAAATATCAAAATCTCAAATTTGATCTATTATGACAAGTTTGTAATAGTGTTTTAGAATCTTCTTTATAAATGTTTTTCTCATAAGTTCATAGGTAGTATAGCATAACAAAAAAATACATGGGTAATGTTAAAGATTTCTTTGAGGATTTAAATCAAATATCCCCTATATTATTTTACACTATGTGACTTGTAGAAAGAAATTCTATAATCTTACCTGCTCTTTCACTTATGAGATTTGTGATCTTGGCTACAATCTTTCTTATCTACTTTTATGTTACAACTCAAATTTGAACCCTTAATTGCACAATCCTCTTCACATATTAGTTGGTCCAATTTCGATGAAAGGATTCCCTACTTCTAGGATGTTCTATCATATTTACGATCATCCATAACTGTAATAACCTAAAATTGGTCATCTAAACCATGGGCCCCTAGTCTTGACAACATCACCAAGGTCCTAACCAAAGGCAATTAAATCAATCTTGAGAACCCAATTAATTAATTCTTAAATCATGAAATGTCACATGGAAAATGAATTATTCTATATTAATTAAATATTTATTTAATTAATTAAATTATTCTAGTAAATCATTATGATCAATTATGCTATTTAATTTATTAAATATCTTAGCATATTTAATTAATTAAGAAATTTTTCATTTAATCATGAAAAAGGAATTAATTTATTACAAAAGAGGAATTAATTATAAAGAAAGAGTTAAATTGAAAATAAAATAAAAGAATTGAATTGAGAGAGAAATCAAACTTCAGATATTATTTCTTCTTCTAAACTGAGATAACTTGAAATTGGAAAAGCAATTAAATTGATTTATTAATTTTCTCTAAAATTGGAACTCAAAGCTTTTGAGAAAAGAAGTTCAGTTGCATTGAAAAGACTCTTTTCTTGAATAAATTAAAGAAATTGGATGGAATCACCTATTTTTATCTCAAGTGCATGGAATTGATAGAATTTTACCTCCAATGAAAACTCAAACTTATAATCTGAATGCATTTCAATCAAGCTATAATTAGAATCTATCTCAAGGTTAACTGAATTTGATTTCTCAATTATTTCAATTATCCTAAATTGTGTTTTTTCTTGAATAATCTTAACGGCTTTTTGTTAATTGATCTTGACCGTTGGTCTCTCATTTGATTCTCTATCAATTCAATCTTCATCTCTCATTCAAAACACCCTAGAAATTTATTGCTATTATGCAATTTTTGCTATGGAGTCATTGAAAATATTGTGTTTTTGAGATTATTGCATCTTAGTTTAGCTTTTTGCATACTTAGTTCAATTATGATTACTTGAATTCATTTAGCTTATTCGTATGCTTATATAGATTAAATCCTTTGTCTTGGTGTAGCCTAGTAATTGGTATTGCTTATACAAATCCAAGAGCAAGTCTAGACTCGCATATTTTAGACGGAAATGGTCGATTTGTTATGGTTTTATTATTCATGCTTATATTTGTCTAACCATACATGTAATGACTTAATTGAAGTGTTTTATCTTACAAATTATAGATACTTATTCCACCTTTCACACACACATTTCTGGTACCCACCGTGCAACAAAAGACTACATCTTTCAGCCCTGCAAATTAACTTTTTTTTGTTTTTCAGATTTAAATTTTTCAGATTTTTGGCCCGTACAATTACTGTGAAATATCGTACGAGTTTTCCCACAGGCCCGAATGACAAACTGGTATATGGTGATGTATGAATTATGGTATGACCCAGTGAGAATTGTCGTCTGATATTCTGTATTTTATGCTAAAAATAAACTGCATTCTTTATGTTCTTGTCATGCCCAAACTTTTGGGCACAAACGGAATAATGTTTTTTTAAAAATAACATCCTAATGAAACTAAATTGCTAAAAAGATCCGCAATATCATGTTTAGTCTTAACTATGTTTTAAATTAATCTAACAACTAAATCAATTAGGGGAAAATATTCTAAATTAGATTCGGAATATTAATTCTCCACAAGAGTTATTATTATCTATTCAATTAATAAATAAATAAACTCATTTAAATAAAAGATCAAAATTAAATTGACAAGTGATATTATTAATCTCAAATAATCTTTTAATTACTCAAAGCATTAATTATATCAAATCTAGTATTAGACTATTAAAACTTAATATTAAATGAGCGATAAATATAATACATTTAAAATTCGCCTAGAGGTTAAAATGACCTTTAATAGCATTTTATTTATAAACTCTTAATGTTGACCAAATAAATAATTCCCTAAGGTCAAAATACTAGCAAGCACTTATTAATACACATTAATAAAGTAAAACCCATTAGTTTTCAATTTAAACTCATTAAAATAAATATATATATATATATACCTATAAGCTTTTACATAACATTTATGTAATATATAACTATATACCTAATTAAGAAAATGCCTTAAGTAAGTTCACTATTATTTATTCTTATATATATATATATATATACAATTAGAATATTTATCTATTCACATCTATATGAAATCATTAACTTAAAGATTTTAAATATAAACTTTTAGTCTCCAAATATAAACATGGGATACCCTATTCAAAATTTGAATAGGGTTCCCCCCTTTTTTTTCTTTTTTTTCTCTTGATCCTTTTTATATTCAAATGAAACCCTAAAACTTACACGATACATAACCCACACATATCTTTTTAAAACAAACCATATTGTGTTTGCCCTAACCGAAAATTTGGGTTAGGGCATGTATGTTTGTGTGTGTGTATTTTTTTTGTGCAGGACAAGGAAGGAAGGTGGTGACCAAGGAGGGAGGTGAAGACCAAACATAGTGGGGGCGGTGAGAGGGGGCGCGACCGCCCACAGCGGTGCTGTCAATGCCACTGCAGGTTGTGGCACACAGTGATGCCATGGTGTCCCTATGGGATGTGGCCCCCAGAGGTGTTGCGGCACCTCTATGGACCACTGCCCACAACGGCGCCCGCGGTGCCTCTGTGGGTTGCATCCCACAAAGAGGCAATGCTGCCCATGGGCCCATGAGAGCCTCAGCTCCGGGTACCCTCAAGGGTAGGGCTTGGCTAGAAAAGAAATGAATTTTAATAATTTTTTTTTAATTTAATATGCATAAATACGTATATATATATATGTGTGTGTGTGTGTATTTGTTTGTATATATATATAAGATATATATATATTTTTATGTATGTATTTTTCTGTAGTTATATTTTAATCAAAAGAATAAGTCTCATAGGCTGAGGATATTCTTAAATACAATGTGTACTCTCATATATATATATATATATATATGCACACTTAATCTATCTTTTTTTTTTTTCACTTTTTAGCCCATGCAGAATTTAATAAATTATTGACAGCATGATAATAGATGCAAAGCTCCTTTTCTTAGGTAATATTTATTTTAATATGTATGCTTTAAATTTTGACCTTGTTTTCTTTTAAATGCATATCATATGACTAACAATGTTCTTTGCACATTAACCATAGGATAGTGATTAATACTTTATGTTATATATCTTTTTTTTTGTTTAAAACACATAACAACAAGCTTTCTAACTAACAGATTTAAATAATGTATTTATGTTTTCTTTTAAAATCTAGATGCTAGCTTTAGAAATAGATCACTAATTAGATTTATTTTCTGCAATAAATAAAATGACAGAATGTAATAAATTTTAACAGCAACTACATTAGCCTAGAAAACATTTAAAATCAACTTAGAGATAGACATATTAAACCTATTTAACCATAATTTGTATTTGTAATTTAACTCAATAGGTCTAGATGCTTTCTTTTCCCATTCCCAAAATTTCATTTTGCATGAAGGAATAAAATGAACTTTTAATTTCAAATATAACATGAATACAACAAACTTTATTTTAGTAACTATAGGAACTTAATAAAAAAAATATACATTTCATTTTTGCAAAAATAACTTAATAGAATAATGCATTTCTTTAAAGCATATTTAGGATACAATGTAGTCAACATTACAAATGGGTGTAATACCCAACTAGTCTCTCATTTCCATTAAATGAGGACTTAAAATAAAATGAATACATTTATTTTTTTAAAGTAAATACAACATATAGCTTCTCTTTTACATGGCTGCAACTAAAATACAATATCCCGTTTCCTAATCTTTTTCTACAAATCAAGTAAAAACCAACAACTCCTATCTTGACTCTTTTCTTTTCTTTCCAAATAACCTATATATAAATCATAAGGCTATGACCATGGAGAGCTAACCTCCTAGCCTAGGCTTTCTAGAAGCCACCCCCGAGCTTGGAGAACCAAGCCCTAGACAGGTTACACACAAGCAAACACAAACAAGCAAGGGAAACACACAACAAACACTTTCCCAGCCAAGGCTAAACTACATCACAAAATGTGATGTTTTTACAAGGGTGGAAGTGGACGAAATACCTTGAGGAGACTGCAACAATGGTAGAGCACAAGCCCCCTCATGGCCAACAAAAGTATCACATAAGTTTCATTAACCCCCACATCCTTATGCCCCCCAAGGCATTCATGCCATACTTTCTTTCCTTATGACCCCCAAATGCATAAACAAGGCTATGCAGCAAGGGACACATAAACAAACCCTTGAGATCACTCTCATAATGAGAGACTCTCACTCTAAGGCTATCAAACTCCTTCCACCCCCAAGACTATCCTACTCTCCCAAGAGTAGGAGGCCTTGGTTACTCCGAAATCACAATAAAATGCATAGAAGAAAAACAAGATAAATCACATATAATTTCACAAAGGAAAATACAAGAAAAAACAACTTTTACATACAAACAATCTTTCAAACATAAATATGCAACATAAAAGGGTGAAGATGAACCAACCATCAATCTGCCCAAAGGTTTGCTAGAACTAGTTGAGGATGTGTAGCCCAAATCCATAATACTTTCTTCTACACTTAGCCAAAATTCTATCCCAAAACTATCTTTTTCAAAAACTGCAAGATCTCCAAAGATGGAGAGTGGGTGACTACTCACTAAGTCCCTAATCCTTGCCTAAGAAGGCTTCTCTCACTCTTCCCAACCCCTTGGATAGAGTGAGAGTTCCCATTGGTTGGTCTTCCCAACCTCTTACATCTTGCTAAAAAAGGAAAGGGAAAAGGCAAGAGAAGGTGGGGAAGAGAGACTGACACAACAAAGGAAGGTTGTTTATCCTAGGAGGCACCTTCTAAGTTGAATTTTCGCTCACCTTGGGAAAACCACTTTTTGAGGTGACTAAGCAGTCACATGGGAGTAGTCACATGCCTAAAAATACCCCCAACCCATAGGTATACCCTATGGACCTTAGGAAACACCCTTAAACTACTCCTAGGAGTCCATTTGACCCCTTAGAAACCCACCTGAAGTTTACCTTCGGGTCAAACTTGAGTGGACCACTCAAAGGACTCTCTACTCAAGGAAAATTTGGGGCCACATCCAAATATTTGAAAAAGGCTTTGGTTGAAACAATCTCCCTCCAAGAGACAAGTCAAAATCAAAACACTATTCATCACATGTGTCAAGTGACACAATAAAATACATTACAAAATAACACATGGAAATTGTCTCTTATTGGATTTAAATAAATCAATAAATAAAATTTGACACACATGTATCATTTACTATAACAAATAAAATACAATACATATGGGGTGTTGTCTCTCCAAATAGACAACCCCTGGTTTTACGAACGTACCTAGGTCTAGGTTTGGTTCTCCATAATATTTCCATGGTCACATGGATAATTTTCCTACTCATCTCAATTACACATTAGTAATTCCAAATAACCTCATATAATATTAAACACATGAATAAGAATACACATCAAACACTCTGCATACAATTGACATTAACAAATCAATATCTCATATATCCCAATTAATCCACATAAGCAATTATCATAATCCTCAT
Source organism: Cryptomeria japonica (assembly GCF_030272615.1). Classification (NCBI taxonomy): domain Eukaryota; kingdom Viridiplantae; phylum Streptophyta; class Pinopsida; order Cupressales; family Cupressaceae; genus Cryptomeria; species Cryptomeria japonica. The sequence continues at coordinate 179,119,786 of NC_081414.1, forward strand.
AATTTGATTCATTCATAAGATATGCATCCTATTTCTATCATCATAATTAAAGTCCTGTAAATCCAATAATGCCATACATCATCTCAAAGTTATCCTATTCTAGAATCATATAAAGTTCTATATCCATAATGCATAGAAATGAAGTATCAATATACATCAATGTTATCCAAATTATGGAGTCATATAAGTTCTAAATCCATAATGCATAAAAATAAGGCATCCATAATAGTCTCAACATGAAAATCACTGAAATGCTAGAATGAGTCAAGGTAGGGCCTCACACACTCCCCCTCTAGTCATGAACTTCCTCCTGGAGTTCATAAAAAAGATGGGGGTACTGTGATCTCATACGTGCTACGTCCTCCCATGAAGCTATAACCTTATCATAGAAATCCCACTGGACCCTAACCTGGTCTAGCTCTTGACCTCGAAGACGCAGTGTTCGATGAGCCAAAATGTGAATGGGCTCCAAAGCTAACTGTCTGTCCGACTCCACCTGCAAGGTATCCCAATCTAAAATATGAGACTCATCATAGATATACTTCCTCAAAACTGATACATGAAACACATCATGGATGCATGATAGGCTAGGTGGCAATGCTAAATGATAGGTAACTAGTCCTATCCTCTCAAGGATCTCAAATGGTCCTATAAAGTGGGGTGCGAGCTTAGAACCCTTTCCATTGTTCAGATTGGACTCTTATGCAGTTGCAGTCTCAAGAAGACTCTATCACCAACCAATTAGCTATGATCTATCCTCTTCACATCTACATACTTCTTTTGTCTATCCTGTGCCTCTCTAAGATGCTACCTAATCAGATCCACCTACTGCTCCATATCTTGAACTATCTCCGGACCAATAGAAACTCTATCCTCTATGCGGTCCCAACTCAATGGTGTCCTACAAGGCCTATCATATAATTCCTGATAGGGTGACATCCCCAATGAAGTGTGATGCCCATTGTTATAGGAAAACTCCACTAAGGGAAGGTACTCTTCCCATTTGGTCTGAAGATCCATGATGTACATGCGAAGCATATCCTCTAACACCTAGTTAACCCTCTCTGTCTATCCATCCATTTCTGGATGATAAGCTGTACTGAAGTTGAGCTTGGTGCCCATAGCTATCTATAATGCCTTCCAAAAGGAAGAAGTGAAGAGGCTATCCCCATTAGATATGATCTTGCATGGCATGCCATGAATTCTGACAATGTCTCGCAAGAACACTTGTGCTACTGTTGGTGCTGTGAAGGTAGTCTGAACTGGTGAAAAGTGGGCCACTTTGGTCAACTTGTCAACTATCACCAAGATGGCATCATGGTGATGAGATGACATATGGAGACCAATGATGAAGTCCATGGATTTAGTATCCCACTTCCATTCTAGTATAGCATGAGACTGGAGCAACCCACCTGGATGGCGGTGCTACACCTTGACTCTCTGACACTTGAGGCATCGAGCTAGTAACTCAATAATAAGTTGCCGCATTCTTGACCAATGATATAACTATCTCAAGTCAGCATGCATCTTCTTAACTCTAGGATTTGCTACATAAGGAGCTCTATGAGCTTCCCTAACAATGAACTCTCACAATCCCCCAGAAGAAGGTACATAGATGCACCCTCCATGGTGTAATAGTCCATCCGACTCAAGGGAATAATCCACATATTTCCCTTCTAGAGTTTACTGAGATCATATCACCTGAAAAACCTCTAAATACCATCCATCCTCTGGTAACTGCTGCAATATATGATCTCTCAATTCTGTGTCCATAGATATGGTGTATACCTCATGACGTCTCCTACTCAAAGCATTTGCAACTACATTTTCTTTCCCTTTGATGTAGTGAATGTCAAAATCATACTCGCACAAGAACTCCATCCATCTCCGCTGACGTGCATTAAGGTTCGGCTACATGAATATGTACTGAAGGCTCTAATGGTCTGAATGAAGCTCAAAATAATGACCCAAAAGGAAGTGTCTCCACCTCACAAGTGCATGCACTACTGCTGCAAGCTCAAGGTCATGAGTAGGGTAGTTAAGCTCATGAGTCTTAAGTTTCCTAGACTCAAAATCTATATCCCTACCATCCTGCATAAGGACTACTCCTAAAAATTCTAGGGAAGAATCTGTGCGAACCATGAAGTCAGCTGAGGGATCTGGCACTACAAGAATAGGTGCACTAGTGAGTGCCTTTCTGAGTTCCTATAAGGACCTCTCACACTTCTCTGTCCACTTGAATTTCTTCCCTTTATGCCAAAGATAATTAATAGGATGTGTGACTCTAGAGAATCCATCAACAAAGTGTCAATAATAACCTACTAAGCCCATGAAGCTCTTGACCTTTGTCACACTGGTTGGCACTGGCCAATCCATAATAGCTCTGAACTTTGATGGGTCAACTAAGATCCCATCACTAGAAATAATGTGCCCAAGGTACTTGACCTCTGATCTAAAGAAAGAACACTTCAACAAACTGCCGTACAACTGATTATCCCTCAAACACTGTGAAACCTGTCTTAGGTGTTCTTCATGCTCCTCATTCTGAGAATAAATCAATAGATCATCAAGGAACACAATCACAAAACAGTCAAGAAATGTACGAAATACCCCATTATGAGGCTCACAAAAATAGCTAGAGCATTCATAAGACCAAATGGAACCACGGTGAACTCATAGTGGCCATATCTAGTAAGAAATGCAGTCTTGTGGATATCGCTGTCCACTATTCTCAACTAATGGTACCTTGACTTCAGATCAATTTTGGAAAATACTTTGGCACCATAAAGTTGGTCAAATAAATCATCGATCCTGGGCAAAGGATATCAGTTCTTGATGGTTACTTTGTTCAACTGACGATAATCCATGCATAACCGAAGAGATCCATCCTTCTTCTTCGTGAAGATGACTGGTGCACCCCAAGGGGATACACTAGGATAAAATGTGGCCCTTCTCTAGGAGTTCCTCAAGCTACATCTTTAGCTCATTAAGCTCATTTGTGGTCATCCTATAAGGTGTTCTCGAAACTAGCTCAGCTCCTGGTACAAGGTCTATATGAAAATCAATCTCTCTATGGGGCAGCATACCAGGTAACTCTGAAGGAAACACATCTGAATATCCCTGAAGGATAGGATGGTCATCAATTGATGGTTCCTTTTCATATTCTTCTTCTCTATCACTAATGGTGATGGAAAATAATTGGCATCCCTTTCACATACTCTGCTTAAGCTACATTGTGGAAATCATACGAAGAGACATGGGTCTTTGAATTCCAGTGACTACTATGGGAGAACCATGATCATCCTCACACTCAATCCTTTTCAGGTGACAATCCATCTTGGCTTTGTGGGTATAAAGCCACTCCATGCTAGGTACGATGCCATAAGATCTGAGTGGTGTAACTCTAAGGTCGACTAAGGTGGTGGTATTGCCAATCTGTAGCTAACATCCCCTAACCTCTGATTCCACTGATAGTCTAGCCTCTGAAGCTAACTCCACTTCCCAACTAACACCTTGTCTAATTGCCACGAGCCCATAATGCTCCACAACCAATGGAGATATAAAGGAGTCAGTAGCTCCTGAATTAAATAATATAGATACACTACGACAACTGATCATACCTACAGCCTCAATAACTGTGGTCTTGTGCTTTGCCTGGTAGTTGTCAACCACTACGAAGACCCTATGGGACTTAACCATATCCCCAACTATAGGCTCTAATGCTGCCACTTGCTGACTACGAGCTATCTGACCCTGAGGACACTCTCTCATCGTGTGCCCCATGGCTCCACATGTGAAACAAGCACCGCATGCCTGAAACTGGACGCCTTCAGGCCTAGAAAAAGATTGTCCCCCTGTCCTACTAGAACCACTGTACCCACCCCTAGAGGACTGCTGAGTCTTCACTGAAAGGTGTGTATGGAACCTGGGGTCACTGGTCTTGCCTCTGACCCTGAGAATGCCACTACTTGGGCTTTATGCTTTGCTAACTCTGTGTAGGTCTCTGTCTCTGGTTCTACTGTGACTACTGCGGAGGAGGGGGTTTAGAGAACCCTGATGTGTGTCTACTATTACCCTTCCAATGGGGTTTCTGAAATCCGTATGTCTGGGGTATAGGGTTTCAGTTCTGGGACTGATCCCTTGTGTCTTGTGGCCTAACTTGAATCTCCTCTGCTATCAAGGCCTTCTCCACGGCAACCCAAAGGCTCCCTAGAGCAGCCATCCTCACTGGTCCTGCTATGCCGGCATTCAGCCCTCTAATGAAATGGTTGACGAGAAGCTTCTCATCTTTCAAGTAGTCCACGTACGGTAAGAGCTAGAAGAACTTGCTCTTGTACTGGGTCACTAAGAGACCCTTCTACTAGAGGTCATGGAACTCATCCACCCTATGCTATCTGTAATGCTCTGATAAGTACCTCTCCCAAAATCTCTCTGTAAAAATTTCCCATGTGAGGGTATCTGCAACCAGGCCACACTTATATTCCTCTTGTCTCCACCATGTGGAGGTCGTTCCTCTCAATAGGTGGACTACTACTCATGCTTTCAAATTGCTCTCATAGGAGCATAATGTAAAGCACCTATCTAGGCTCAAAAGCCAAGCCTCAGATTCTACCCCATCGGTAGATCCCCCAAAAGACGGTGGCTGGAGGCGCATAACCTCTCTAATCAAATCCCCTACATCCTGATGTGATCTCTCAATATACACTAGTGCAACTACTAGGGGTGGTTCTGGTAGATGTACGGACTCATGCTCATGCCCATCCTGATTCTCTACAAGGTTAGGAGGTGGACTCCTACTCCTTTCCCTATCCGCTGATCTATAGCTCCCTAAGCTCAAGTCTACAACATGATGGTGAACTGCGAGTAGCCTATCTTGCACTATCCCAATCAGGTTCTAAAGTGCTAATAAGATGTCTTAGTTTGGGTCAACTGGTTGTTCGGGAGGAGCCTCTGGGTCCCTTTCTAGAACCGATTCCTCCCTATTGACCTCTTCACGTGTTATGTGCACACACCTAGGACCTCTACCATGTTTGTCAGCTTGTCGTGTAGTTGGAGGCATCCTTATGAGAAAATAAGATAAAATGAAATAATAAATAATCTTCAGACAAAAAATTTAATTAATTAAAAATAAATATAATAATTAAAAAAATTTAATATAATTAATTAAATAATTAAAGCGAAACGTAATGGAAAAAGGTTCCTAGTGTTGGAAACCTTGCTCTGATACCAAAATGTCATGCCCAAACTTTTGGGCACAAATGGAATAATTTTTTTTTAAAATAACATCCTAATGAAACTAAATTGCTAAAAAGATCTGCAATATCAAGTTTAGTCTTAACTATGTTTTAAATTAATCTAACAACTAAATCAATTAGGCAAAAATATTCTAAATTAGATTTGGAATATTAATTCTCCACAAGAGTTCTTATTATCTCTTCAATTAATAAATAAATAAATAAACTCATTTAAATAAAAGCTCAAAATTAAATTGACAACTGATATTATTAATCTCAAATAATCTTTTAATTACTTGAAGCATTAATTATATCAAATCTAGTATTAGACTATTAAAACTTAATATTAAACGACCGATAAATATAATACATTTAAAATTCTCCTAGAGGTGAAAATGACCTTTAATAGCATTTTCTTTATAAACTCTTAATGTTGACCAAATAAATAATTCCCTAAGGTCAAAATACTAGCAAGCACTTATTAATAAACATTAATAAAATAAAACCCATTAGTTTTCAATTTTAACTCATTAAAATATATATATATATATATATATATATATATATATATATATATATATATATATATATATATATATATACTTTTACATACCTATAAGCTTTTACATAACATTTATGTAATATATAACTATATACCTAATTAAGAAAATGCCTAACTAAGTTCACTATTATATATTCTTATATATATATATATATATATACAATTAGAATGTTTATCTATTAACATCTATATGAAATCAGTAACTTAAAGAATTTAAATATAAACTTTTAGTATCCAAAAATAAACATGGGATACCCTATTCAAAATTTGAATAGGGTTCCCCCCTTTTTTTTCTTTTTTTCCTCTTAATTCTTTTTATATTCAAATGAAACCCTAAAATTTACATGATACATAACCCAAACATATCTTTTTAAAACAAACCATACTATGTTTGCCCTAACCCAAAATTTGGGTTAGGGCATGAATGTTTGTGTGTGTGTATTTTTTTTGTGTAGGACAAGGGAGGAAGGTGGTGGCCAAGGAGGGAGGCAGAGACCAAACATAGTGGGGGCGACAAGAGTGGGTGCAACCGCCCATAGCGGAACCATTGATGCCACTGCAGGTTGTGGCACCCACAGAGGCGCTACAACGCCTCTGTTGGATGCGGCCCATAGTGGTGCCCACAGCGCCTCTGTAGGTTGCAGCCCACAGAGGGCCGATGCCGCCCGAGGGTCCATGAGAGGCTCAGCTCCAGGTACCCTTGGGGGTAGGGCTTGGCTCGAAAAGAAATGATTTTTAATACCATCCTAAGGTTGTCAAACTCCTTCCACCCCCAAGACTATCCTACTCTCCCAAGAGTAGGAGGCCTTGGTTACTCCCATATCACAATAAAATGCATAGAAGAAAAACAAGATAGATCACATATAATTTCATAAAGGAAAATAGAAGAAAAAACAATAGTTACCTACAAACAATCTTTCAAACATAAATATGCAACACAAAAGGGTGAAGATGAACCAACCTTCAATCTACCCAAAGGTTTGCTAGAACTAGTTGAGGATGAGCAGCCCAAATCCATAATACTTTCTTTTACACTTAGCCAAAATTCTATCCCAAAACTATGTTTTTCAAAAATTGCAAGATCTCCAAAGATGGAGAGTAGGTGATTACTCACTAAGCCCCTAATCCTTGCTGAAGAAGGCTTCTCTCACTCTTCCCAACCCCTTGGATAGAGTGAGAGTTCCCATTGATTGATCTTCCCAACCTCTTACATCTTGCTAAAACTAGAAAGGGAAAAGGTAAGAGAAGGTTGGGAAGATAGAGTGACACAACAAAGGAAGGTTTTCTATCCCAGGAGGCACCTTCTAAGTTGAATTTTTGCTCACCTTGGGAAAACCACTTTTTGAGGTGACTAAACAGTCACATGGGAGTAGTCACATGCCTAAAAATAACCCCAACCCATAGGTATACCCTATGGACCTTAGGAAACACCTTAAACTACCCCTAGGAGTCCATTTGACCCCTTAGAAACCCACCTGAAGTTTACCTTCGGGTCAAACTTGAGTGGACCACTCCAAGGACTCTCTACCCAAGGAAAATTTAGGGCCACATCCAAATATTTGAAAAAGGCTTTGGTTGAAACAATCTCCCTCCAAGAGACAAGTCAAAATCAAGATACTATTCAACACATATGTCAAGTGACACAATAAAATACATTACAAAATGACACATGGAAATTGCCTCTTGTTGGATTTAAATAAATCAATAAATAAAATTTAACACACATGCATCATTTACTATTATGAATAAAATACGATACATAGGGGGTGTTGTCTTTCCAAATAGACAACCCTTGGTTTTATGAATGTACCTAGGTCTAGGTTTGGTTCTCCATAATATTTCCATGGTCACATGGATAATTTTCTTGCGCATCTCAATTACACATTAGTAATTCCAAATAACCTCATATAATATTAAACACATGAATAATAATACACATCAAACACTCTGCATACAATTGACATTAACAAATCAATATCTCATATATCCCAATTACTCCACATAAGCAATTATCATAATCCTCATAATTAGATTCATTCATAATATATGCATCCTATTTCTATCATCATATTAAAGTCCCACAAATCCAATAATGACATACATCATCTCAAAGTTATCATATTCTAGAATCATATAAAGTTCTATATCCATAATGCATAGAAATGAAGCATCAATATACATCTTTGTTATCCAAATCATGGAACCATATAAGTTCTAAATCCATAATGTATAAAAATAAGTCTCAACATGAAAATCACTAAAATGCTGGGATGAGTCAGGGTAGGGCCTCACAATTCTTTATTGAGTTTTGATCATACTAATGCTGACCCTAGCTTGTTGTCTATTTGTTTGAGGAATTTTCACTACCTAATCAGTTTTTGCAGAACACTTGCCGAAGAATATGCTCTCAAAGAAAGACAATATGACTAATGATTCATTGTCTTTGTAGGCTGCCTGAAGATATTCAAGTAATCATTGCGTATTTCTTTAAATTCATTTTTTAGGCACCTAAATTGCTATCTGGTTAATGAACAATTCTATCTTTTATGTTTTAAGAAAATTCTAAGAGGTAGGAGAGTATGCTATTGTCTGCACAGACAATCAGAAATCTAGTTCCTTCAGGCTTTTCCTATATTTGAGATTTGTGTACCTTTAATGGGCTTGTCATAGTGGGAAAAAGTAATCAGCCTTTGAGAACAACCCAAGTGAGTATAGTCGGGCCTATTCATTCCAACTCACTATAATAAATAGGCCTCTTGTGATTAAAGTCTCAGAGGATGGGATTATTTGAGTTTTCTCTTTGAGATCTCTCATACCGAGCATTTTTTAGGGCCTTACGGTCTCAATCAAATCATGACTACAACTTGTTTTGGTACCTTGTCGAGCTAGAGGCCTCAATCATGCTTGCGTGACTTCAAGGGGTAATTTTAAACAAAATTCTTGACTAAGAACTATAAGATAGAGGCTACCCGATTCACCTCTGAAAGGGGGGATAATCTTTGTGCAAAAGAGATAGTAACTCTCCCAAGATACTTGCCATTTTGTGACCCCATTAGCATTTGGAGTCGGCTAATATGACATTGAGAATCCATTGCGTGAGACTCAGTGGTCGTATTCTGATTAGCTATTGGGTGTGTACCCGAGTCTACAAGAAAAGGTTTTCTTCTCTTACCAACTTCCATAGGGTTAGCGTGTTGTGATTGAAGTCATTATACATATTGCATGTTTACTATGTTTTCATCCCTGAAAATGAAATTGGAATACCAAAACTAGAGAAAACAATAAACAACTTAGTGATCAAAATATCTCCGTATCAAAAACTAGTCTACCTCAATCGTCCAAAAACTCACTCCATCTCAAAACTGATCATCGTCAGTAATTGAAAACTCTATCTGTTAGAATCTCATCTCTGTCTAGTAAACTATCCTATGAGTCTTCTAAAATATCATCCTAATACATATATCTTATCAAACGGAACTTCATTATCCTCACAGTTTGTCATTTGACCCTTTATCAATTATCATATGAGTTATGAGAAATTTTCATCCTGGTCAGGGAATTGTTGTCTAAGCCTCTGTCCTGCGTCATACGAAAAATAATCATATCCATGAGTTTATCATCTAAAGTCTACCAACCTATCGTACGAACCAAGGCAAAAACTCGTACGAAATAATATTAAACTGTCATCTGGTTCTGTAAACCCTGTCATACAAATTCCTAATTTTATTAGTCTAGAGTAGTCAAACTTACCTAAAACAGTCTATAAGGAGCATAAAACTGGTTATCATCATCCTGAGCATAAACAAATCCAAACAATGTACCCTTGCACCATTGTGTTGCATGATTTTGTCGATCATCTTTTAGCTAGTTTAAACAACTATTTATCAAACCTAAGTCACTTCGACCACATCTTACATAGGATAGATCATTCTAGAAACCAGACTAATTCTTAGTCACTTCTCTCAAATCAAACTAGGTAACTTAGATCACGTCTTACATAGGATAGATCTTTCCTAAAACCAGAGGAAATATTAGTTGCTTCTCTCAATCAATACGTTAAACGAACAACTAGCTCCAATTTGATCTTGACTTCTACATCACATCTAGCTCTCGGTCCGCTCGGTTGTAAATGTCTGTTCAAACCAAAAGCTCTTCTAAAAATTCTGACAAAAGTAAGAAGCCCATGGCTACCTTGGCCTAAAAAATTTAAAATCTCAAGCAAGAAATGTATGACATTCAAGCTCAACGAAAAGATTCAATGACCCCTCTTGAGATAAAAATTCATGATATTAAGAACACTAGACTTCAAAAAATGCTAAAACAATTACATAAGGTGGAACATAAAGTAATTGGAAATCAAAATCAAAATCTCATACAAGATGACAAGACACCTTCACCAAGACAAAAAACATCTATCCCCCAAATAGACAGTTTACACCTTTGGCGCAATCCATTGAGTTAGCTTTGGAAGAGCTACTTGAGCATAATCTTATCATATTGCCTAAAAAGACCACATGGGGATGTGAAGTTTTGAATAAATACTATGCATACCATAGTCATAACAAACATAAGACTTCAATGTGTATGGAATTAAAGTTCAAGACCTCCTAGATGATGGTGTTATTCAAATCGAAGATCCTAATAATTCACCTAAAGAGAAACTAGATGTCATTACCAAGCATGATCAAAATGATGAGCCTGTGTCTAGCAATGGCTCACATGTCTCCTCCATCTCCTAAGGCTTCTCAAAAATAATTCATACCATATCCCTCAAAGGATGAACCTAATGATGAATATTCTCATGTTGACCCTCAAGGGCTATCTCAAGGGTTGTCCCATCCAATGGTTGAAAAGGATCCTACCTCCCTAGAATCCCATGATGATCCCATTATACCTTTCTATTTATTCCAAGATGATCCCCTTCCATCTCAAGAGAAAAGAATCCTTCCTAAGCAAGATCATGATGCCTCTTCCACCTTTTTAAATGATCCTATTCAAAATGAAGAGTCAAACACCCTTCCTACTCTATCCAATGGTCCTCTTTCACATCAAGATCAAAGTATACCTTCATCTCCTTGTCATAATCCTCCATGTTCACCTCAAGGATCCATTATGCCTACAAAGCCCTCTCATGATCCTACAAGTTAAAATATTTATAAATGCAAAGGGGTAGACCTTCACAAGAAAGAACCCTTCCATGTTAAAGACAATATTAAGGGTCATGGCCTCAGTGACATTCCTCAAGATGGTGGTATCCCTACTAAACCAAAATCCATGTACATGCCTTCCCCTTCATCTCTTCCATCCCTTTTAGGACCCTATATTCCTCCATCCCTTATGCAGGATCAAAAAAGGCATACATCTTCGCATACCTTCCATCCATCTAGAAGGACACAAAAGTTCACTGAGCAAAAGAAAGAAAAATAAAAATATATATGGGTTCCTAAGGCCCTTGTAGAAGCAATGCGTTCCAAGAAATTGCGAAACCATGAACAACCAAAAAACACTAGACCCCCTATTGGTATTTTGGATATGTTGATATGGTTTTGTTATTGAGGTCAACACTTGTCAACACTTGTCAACACTTATCAGTACTTGGAGATCTTATTTTTGTTCACCAGTAAGTCAGAGACTTATGCACAGTCACTGGTATTTGATTCACTAATAGATTATATTGTTCACCGGCACATGGACTGACTTGGAGACTACCTGGTTATGTCAAAGACATTATTTGATCACTTGGTTTTGGCGATTTGGCTATTGATCTATTCAGGTTTGCATATTTGTTGTTACCAACAAACAGGTCTAGGATATGCACCAGCAAGCATATCTATACCAAATTAGCATGACACGTTATGAAGATGATTTATTATTATTGTAAATGCATTGAGCCAGCTTGATGCATCACTAATTGATTTATTTGTAATTGAATTTATTGTAATATCTTTTTAGTGATCTAGCCTATTCAATTGTTCTTAGATTATGGTAGAAATGTAAGATCTCATTTATGAGATTGATATGCGATTGAAAAAGGATTGTCATAGGGTATATGTAAAAATAAGCAGATCTATATATGCAAACATCATTTGAAGGTTGAAGGAAGGTTTTTGTGAAGGCAATAATAACTAAACTAGTATTGAATCCAGCATATGAAGATGCTAATTTATGTAGTACATTATCATTGGATTTAACCATCCAATTGTAGTCAGTGTGACTCCCATTTTGTTATTGAGTAGTGAGCTCTAGGCACCTGGCCTTTTTGCATGTGCACAATCCATATTGTATAAACATACTATTTGTAGTAGTATCATTTGATTGTGGTTAAGGCTTCCCACTATGGTTTTTCCCCTTACAAGGTTTCCACATACAAATATTTGTGTTATGTGTTGTGCATGTTATTGTTTTTCTATTTCATGCATTAATCTTTACTGGTACTACAATTAACTAATAAAACTGTCTACTAGCGTAAAGTTTGGTTTACCGACATTAAGCATTAAGTTTTGGTTAAGTTAATTTTGGTTGAATTTATTGGACAACTGAGTCAGCCCCCCCCCCACTCTTAGTTGTCTCCAGGACCTAAGAATTGGTATCAGAGCCTAGTCCTCTTTTTGCAGAAGTTTAACAACTTGAGGAGATCCAATGTCTTCTAATCATTTCAGGAAGGACAGTCTAAAACTTGATGGAGCTAACTATGGCATATGGAAGATCAGGATGGAGACACATTTGAACTACATTGCAAAGGACATATGGGATGTTACAAAGAATGGTTATACTGGTCCTACTCAAGGTCAACCTAATCCACCAAACTTGGCTAAAGATGAGGAAAATGATTGGAAAGCAAGAGAAGCACTTTTGAGCACATTGTCAGATCAACAAGTCATGGGATTATCAGATAGATCTACTACTAAAGCTATTTGGACAAATTAGAAACATTGAATGAAGCAGATTCCACAGTAAAAATTGCAAAACTTGAATGCTTTTGGGTCGGGTATGAAAGTCTTAAAAATGGAAGAAGATCAAATAATTTATGCTTTTATGGAAAGAGTAAATGAAATTGTTTTGGGTATCCAATGTTGTTGAGGAACCTTAAATGAAGATGAGATTATTTCTAAAGTTTTAATAGGTTTGCCACCTGAATATAAAATAAAAGTTACTGCTATAAATGAATTAAAAACAATGCCTAATGCATCAGTATCTAGAGACACATTGGTTGGAAAACTTTTAGTTTTTGAACTTGAGAAATTTGGCCCTATTGCTACTATTAAGGCAGATCTAGCTTTCAAAGCATCATCCTCATCTACAACATCATCATCATCATCTAATAAATCTGATTGGAAAGCCTTTTATGAAAAAGAACTTGAAGATATTAGGAAGGAGAATGAAGAACTGGAAGAGCTTGAAGCACTATTTGCAAGGGAAATACCTAAAGGTCTAGTTAGGAGTAAGTATGAAGGTAAAGCACCCTTAAAATGTTTTAACTGTAATAAGATTGGTCATATGGCTTCTAGATGTCTTGATAAACATGCAAGAATAAGAGAAGAAGCTAAGAGAACATATAAGCCTAACCCCGATTATCAGAGATACAAGTTTAAGAAGAATAGAGACAAATCTTGTTATTATGCTGATGAAGGAGTCACTGACAATTTTGATGAGGATCCAACAGACAATGGATGGGATTTTGCTGCTATAATAGAAGATCGACCAATGCCTACTATACAATTGGTAGTGTAGGCCCTGGTAACTAAAGTTCAAGATAAGGATGAATGGATTATTGATGCAGGATGTTCAAATCACATGACTAGTCATAAGAGTAAATTCTTAACCTTTCAGGATTACAATGGAGGTCTAGTAAGATTTGGAGATGATAAAGCTTGAATGATCAAAGTAAAAGGAAATATATCTTTTTATGGTAAGCATAATACTGATAATGTTTACTATGTTGAAGGTTTGAAGCATAATATTTTGAGTGTTGGTCAATTAGTTGAGAAATGATTTCAGTTACAATTGAAGAATGGTAAATGCAAAATCTTAAATAGAACTGATTTGGAAATTGCAACTGGTAATCAAACTAGGCGTAATATATTTTATTTGAACAACAATGAGAAAGCATGTTTGATTGCTCATATTGATGAAATTTGGTTATGACATAAGAATCTTTGTCATGCAAATTTTGATTGTAAAGTGAAAATTAGTACAACTAAAGCAGTAAGAGATTTACCTAAGATTGTTAAACCTCACAATCCAGTATGTAAGGAATTCTCAATTTGGAAAGCAAGTTAGAGAAACTTTCAAGAGTATTCTAGATAAATCTAACAATGTTCTTGATTTAATTCACACTGATTTATGTGGTCTAGCAAAAACTAGAAGTATACAAGGAGATAGGTATTTTATGCTAATCATTGATGACTATTCTAGAATGTTTTGGGTAACTTTTCTTAGGGAGAAATCTGAAGCATTTGGGAAATTCAAACTATTCAAGGTGATGGTAGAGAATGAAACTGGAAAGAAAATAAAATGTTTGAGATTAGATAAAGGAGGCAAATTCATATCTAAGGAATTAAATACATTCTGTGAAATGAATGGGATCAAAAGACAACTATCATTACCCCGAACACCGCAGCAAAATGGAGTTGTGGAAAGGAAAAATAGAATTATCTTGGATGCAGCCAAAAGTATGATATCAAAAGAAAATCTACCTCATATATAATGGAGAGAAGTAGTCAATACAACCATTTATACATTCAACAGAGTTCACATCAAATGTGAAACTGGCAAGACCCCTCATGAACTATGGTTTGGCAATACTCCTACTCTTAAATATTTTAGAATATTTGGAAGTAAATGTTATATTATAAGAGATGAGTATATTGGAAAGTTTGATCCTAGAAGTGATGAAGGAATATTTCTTGGTTATTCATCTAAGAGCAAGGCATATAGATGTTTTAACAAGAGATTGCAGAAAATTGTAGAGCATGCAAATGCGAAGATTGATGAACAATTTAGAGGAAATTCAAGCTACATGGACTCTGAATTGGTAATAGAGATAATCACAAATGAACCTACTATGAGTACACCAATACATAATGTTGAACTAGTTACACTGGCATCATCTAAGGATTCAATAGTTACTGAAGAATAGCAGCAAGTAAAAACACCCCGGTATGTAAGATTGAACCACTCTGAAGATCAGATAATTGGAAACAAATTTCAAGGAGCTATGACTAGATGAAGATTGGAAAATGAAGAGGTATGTCTTATTTCTTAAATTTAACCTACATCAATTAATGAGGCATGTGAAGATAAATATTGGATTAAAGCTATGGAAGATGAATTGGAACAAATTGAAAGGAACAACACTTGCTCATTAGTTCTGCGGCCTAAAGACAAAAATGTAATTGGAACTAAATGGGTTTTCAGAAATAAACTTAATGAAGATGGTAAGGTAATCAGAAATAAAGCAAGATTAGTGTGTAAGGGATATTCCCATAAAGAAGGAATTGATTACAATGAAACCTTTGCATCGGTAGCTAGAATTGAGGTAGTTAGATTTTTATTGGCTTTTGCAGCACACAAGAACTATAAAGTATATCAAATGGATGTTAAATATGCATTTTTGAATGGATATATTGAAGAAGAAGTTTACATTGAACAAACTGATGGATTTTCTTTGACAAATAACAAAGATATGGTTTGCAGGTTAAGGAAAGCTTTATCTAGTCTAAAACAAGCTCCTAGAGCTTGGTATGCTAGATTGGACAAATATCTTTTGAAGCTTAGATACACTAAAGGTAATCCTGACAACAATCTATACTACAAAGTAACTAATGTTGACATCTTGGTTATTGAAGTTTTTATTGATGATATAATCTTTTGAGGAGAAGATGGATTGTGTAAAGAGTTTTCTAACAAAATGTAGCAAGAATTTGAAATGTCTATGATTGGGGAGATAAAATTCTTTTTAGGATTGTAGATTTCACAGACTGATAAAGGTATATTCCTATGTCAATCTAAGTACTTGAAGGAATAATTAAAGAAATTTGGCATGGAAAACTCTAAACCGGTAAGCACACTAATGACTACAACTGATAAGTTATCTTTGAAGGATGAATCAACACCTATTAATCTGACTAGATACAAGTCTATGATAGGAGGTTTACTTTATTTGACACAAACAAGACTTAATATTATGAATGCAGTATGTATTATTTCAATATTTCAAAGTAGTCCTAAAGAAAATCATGAATCAACAGTAAAAAGGATTTTCTGGTACCTATAAGGCACTACAAATCTTGGTTTATGGTATCCTAGAGATGAAAATTTTGATATATGTGCATACATAGATGCTAATTGGGTAGGAGATGTAGATGAAAGAAAAAGAACCACCGACGAAGCATTTTTTCTTGGTAGAAAATTAATTTCATGGTTGAGCAAGAAACAAAGATGTATGTCACTATCAACAGCAAAATTAGAATATGTTGCAGCAGCAACTAATTGCACACAGGTAGTATGGATTAAACAAATGTTGAAGGACATATAGGTAAAATGCAAGGAACCTATAACTATTTACTGTGATAATATGGCAGTAATTGATATATCTAAGAATCTAGTATTTCACTCAAAAACTAAACATGTTTCTATCAAATTCAATTTTCTAAAAGAGAATGTTGAAGCAAAAGAAGTGAAATTGATTTATGTGAATACTAAAGAGAAGATTGTAGATATTTTTACAAATCCTTTGCCTAAGGAAACTTTTGAATATCTTAGAGAGCAGCTCAGAGTCCTACCCCCACCGGTAGAGACTTAGACAATTGATGTTTGTCATCACCCAATATAATTAACAGAAAAATGTTTTATTCCGACTTTGATGAGGAGAGCTACTTCTTAGGGGTAGTAGTTGATATTTTGTATTGAGTTGGTATTTTTTATTTAGTTTTGTATTGCTTTGGCATTTGATGTATTTTGATTTTTGGTTAATGATCTCTTTGGGAGATTGTTGGTTTTTTGGTTTTTGGCATTTCTATTTTGGCACTTTGATGGTTTTTCCATCTTTTGTTGTCATCAATGACAAGGGGGGAGGTTGTTGGTATTTTGGATATTTTGATATGGTTTTGTCATTGATGTCAACACTTGTCAACACTTATCAGCACTTGGAGATCTTCGTTTTGTTTACTGGCAAGTCTAAGACTTATGCACAATCACTAGTATTTGGTTCACAGACAGGTTATATTGTTCACCAGCACTTGGAATGACTTGGAGACTACCTGGTTATGTTGAAGACATTATTTGATGACTTGGTTTTGGTGATTTAGTTATTGATCTATTCAGGTTTGCATATTTGTTGTTATCGGCAAATAGGTCCAAGATATGGACCGGCAAGAATATCTATTCCAGATTAGCACAACACGTTATGAAGATGATTTATTATTATTGTAAATGCATTGAGCCAACTTGATGCATCACTAATTGATTCATTTGTAATTGAGTTTATTGTAATATCTTTTTAGTGAGCTAACCTATTCAATTTGTCTTAGGTTATGGTATAAATGTAAGATCTCATTTTTGAGGTTGATATGCGATTGCAAAAGGATTGTAATAGGGTATATGTAAAAATAAATAGAGCTATACATGCAGACATCATTTTAAGGTTGAAGGAAGGTTTTTGTGAAGGTAATCAGAAATAAACTAGTACTAAATCCAGCATATGAAGATGTTGTTTATGCAGTACATTATCATTGGATTTAACCATCCAATTGTAGTTAGTGTGACTCCCATTTTGTGATTGAGCAGTGAGCTCTAGGCAGTTGGCCTTTCTGCATGTGTAGAATCCATATTGTACACACATACTATTTGTAGTAGTATCATTTGATTGTGGGTAAGGCTTCCTACCATGGTTTTTCCCCTTATAGGGTTTCCATGTACAAATATTTGTGTTATGTGTTGTGGATGTGATTGTCTTTCTGTTTCATGCATTAATCTTTACCGGTATTGCAATTAATTGATAAAACTATCTACAACCATAAAGTTTGGTTTACCGACATTAAGTGTTAAGTTTTGGTTAAGTTAATTTTGTTTGAATTTATTCGACAACTGATTCACCCCCCCCCCCCCCCCCCTCTCAGTTGTCTCCAAGACCTAACACCCCCTTAGTGTGAAGATAGTGAAAAATCACACTTTCCACTATCATAAACCCAACTCTTACAGTTAATGATATCAATTCAAACAAAATGTACTTATCATCAACCTTTCATTTTTTTCACATAGATTTACCCCAAACCTAGACACAAATAGGAACACAATCATTTTTCACCTCATGTGGTTTTCTAGATTACCACTAATGTTTTCAACACCCATGAACTACATTACACTAGTGTTTTTGTTTACTATGATATCTTAGGCCAAAAGGTTATGTGAGAAAATAAAAAATATAAGAATATCAATGGCTACTACTTTTTATTATTTTCACTTGATCTCTAACTAAAATGAACAATTCCATTGATAATAGATATACAATATTTATATCATATTCAATCAATGATGTGAAATATTGAGTTATTAATAATATAGAATGTAGAAACATACACCACAATAGAAAATAAAACATCACCGAAGTTGATAATTGTCTTTGTCATTGGTAATTGATGAGACGACACTGAGTATGTGAAAAATTTAAAACACAAATTATTCATAGTTAGGAGAAGGTAGGTCATCACCGTTGGCATAAACTTCTCAATGTATTTCTTCTACCAAGAAAGAATGTTGATCTAGTTTGTCATCTAGTAGACCTCGTTCCCTCTTCTTCAAGTGAAAGTCCTACTACATTATAATAGAAGCATTTTATTTTTCATTTTGATGGGAATAACTTGAATTTGGGCTTCCATTTCTTGAATGTGATCTTGCTTTGTTGTCTACATAGAAGACTTATTTCAAATTTAGAGTGTTCATTGTAGTCAAGCAAATTAGAAAATACTCCAAGACTAATATTTACATTGCATAGTTGTAAAAAAAACTAGACATATTCTTAGGTATGTTAGGATTCCCAAAGATACTGAGAGGGGGGGGGGGGTGAATTAGTATCTGACCGATATATTAATTTTCTTAACTTATAAGATTAAAAACATATTAAAACTATGTACTGGTAAAGTGAAAATAATGCAACAAATAAGAACAAGGACCACAACATGAAAACCTGGTGTGGAAAAAACCTCAGTGGGATTTGTGACCCACAATATACACTTACTAGCCAATAAGGGAATATCACTGCTACAATAGGGGCCTACACATGCAGGAAGGCCAAGTGCCTAGAGCTCACTACTCAGATACAAAAGAAGTCACACTGACTTACAAAAATGGATTATACAAATCCAATGTCTTGTACTGCTTCAGATTAGCATCTGCTATGCCAGATTCAGTACCGATTTAAGCTCTGCTACATCATAAACCCTTAACCTAATAATTTGCACATTAGGTCTGCTACCTTCTATTCATATTTTGCCTCATAAATCTTACAAAATGTTCTACAATGATCTCATACATATATGAGTCATATTACAATTCCCCATGTTAGCTTTCAAAATATTTTACAATTAATTACAAAATTGATGTTGGCTAGGGTGTCAGTATTCTTCCTTTTGAGTGTTGGTGATTTGTATGCTGGTGTAGAGTTTGCTAGTACCGATGCCTGCTGGTATCATAATATTGCAAGGTTTCCATCAATGATAATACCTTCAATCACCTAAAATTTCTCATTGGAGTGTGCATTTGCCAACAATCTCCCCCTTTGGCATTCATGGCAACACTCATGAGAAAAAACAAAAAGTGTCCAAAACAATGTCCAAAAAGAATCTGCCAAAAATTGTTTTACCAAAACTATGTTGTCAGAAATGTATGCTCCCCTTGAGCTGATGATGTCCTTTCTTCTCACCATTTATTTTTCTCATCACACTACTTCCCCTTTGACATCAATGACAAAGGTTGGCATTCACTGTTAGTGGAGTCCTGCCTAGTTCATGTAGCCAGTGGGTTACAATCTGAAAAATATCTATCAAAATCAAATTTATATTGCCGCTGAATCTTTTGTTGTCTTGTAAAGCCTCTTGCGTTCTCTGAATTGTACTGGTGAGTATGTTCATTTTCTCTTCCAATGTCTTAAGTCTGAGAACCAGAGCCTCAAAAATTTATTTTCTCAAGGAAATTAGGTAATCTAGTTTAGGACCAAGTTTGCATTTTAAGTTCTTTGCCTTATCCTTTATTCTCTATTTGTCCTTCTCTAACTTCTCAATTTTCTCTTCTAGATCTACAATTTTCTTTTCTATCTCCAAAAATGAATCCGATGTCCTATAAGATTGTCAGCAATATTATTTATCTCATCTTATGCTTTGTTGATTTCCTTGTCTAGATCTTTTGTTAGAATATTTGTTTTACAAGTGTCTCTATACAGTTTCTTGAAGTCAAAAATTATTTCTCCAAGTT
Organism: Cryptomeria japonica; assembly: GCF_030272615.1. NCBI lineage: Eukaryota > Viridiplantae > Streptophyta > Pinopsida > Cupressales > Cupressaceae > Cryptomeria > Cryptomeria japonica. The sequence goes on from NC_081414.1 coordinate 179,140,051, forward strand.
TCGATAATAAGGTGTCCATTTTCTCCTTATTCTTCTTCACAATTTCCTCAAAGAGTTTCTCTTTTTCCTTCATCATTCTCTCCTTAAATGTATCCTCATTTATTTGATCAATTGTCAAAATGTGTAATAACCCACCAAAATTGATTCAACAAAATTGAGTATCCTTTTTTTTTTTTTAATTAAGTCATTATGTTTTATTCAATTGCATACTTTGGGCATCCATCCATTTAGGATTAGGCATTCATCCATCCAAGATGAGCATCTAACCATACAGGTTAGGCAATTGTCCATACAGGACATAAGATTCCATCTATCCAATACAAGATAGGCATCTACCCATACAGGGTAGGCATCTATCCAAATGAGATAGGCATCTACCCCTACGGGGTAGGCATCCATCCAAATGGGATAGGAGATGCTCTGACCAGAGACTTAGACTCATTAGGACCATTCGGGTCCTGAGCCACTCACTAAGTACTACACTCTTCTAACAAGAATACACCGAGGTCACCGTCCTTAGGAGTAATTAAAAATAATACAAGCTTGAATTCTGCCTCAAAATTTGGCTTAAAGCCTCGGGAAGTCAAGCAAATCCATACGGGATTCCTTCCAAGTATGCATTGAATTTCTTTTTAAATTTGATTATCTTATCTTTCAATTAGGATTCTTACTCAACCAAGCCTAGACCCCACCCACGAATGCCTAAGTACGAGGGACAACTCTGTCCCAAGACTACCTACATACCCACTTCGGCACGGGATCAAGGCGTAAAGTATGTAGTTCTATTTTCTATTCTATGGTTTGATGTAAACTAATTTAGGATTTAAAAAAAAAAATTAATTTCTATCATTGTAAAACATTCCCTTAGTTGAATAAATTGAAGTGAGCACAAGGCCTAGATTTGAACCTTTGCTCTGATACCACATGTAATAACCCACGAAAATTGATTCAACAAAATTGAGTATTCTTTTTTTTTGTTTAATTAAGTCATTATGTTTTATTCAATTGCATACTCTGGGCATCCATCCATTTAGGATTAGGCATTCATCCATCCGGGATGAGCATCTAACCATATGGGTTAGGCAATTGTCCTGTAAGAATCCTATCCAGGATGAGCATCTAGGCTTGGTTGAGTAAGAATCCTAATTGAAAGATAAGATAATCAAATTTAAAAAGAAATTCAATGCATACTCGGAAGGAATCCCGTATGGATTCGCTTGACTTCTCGAGGCTTTAAGCCAAATTTTGAGGTAGAATTCAAGCTTGTATTATTTTTAATTACTCCTAAGGACGGCGACCTTGATGCATTCTTGTTAGAAGAGTGTAGTACTTAGTGAGTGGCTCAGGACCTGAATGGTCCCGATGAGTCTAAGTCTCTAGCCAGAGCATCTCCTATTCCATTTGGATGGATGCCTACCTCGTAGGGGTAGATGCCTATCTCATTTGGATAGATGCCTACCCCATATGGGTATATGCCTATCCCATATTGGATAGATGGAATCTTATGTCCCATATGGACAATTGCCTAACCCGTATGGTTTGATGCTCATCTCAGATGGATGAATGCCTAATCCTAAATGGATGGATGCCTAGAGTATGCAATTGAATAAAACATAATGACTTAATCAAACAAAAAAAAAGAATACTCAATTTTGTTGAATCAATTTTGGTGGGTTATTACAAAATGTTGTTGGTGATGAACTTAGACAATGTTTCTAGTTGACCTAAAGAATCTTTGTTATCTACAATGCACTTTGGTGCAATCAATTTAAGAATGGGGATTGTGTCATCAATAGCCTTATAAGCTTGTGCATTATATTCTATGATCTTCTTTATTAAATCTAATAAGACCTCTGTTACATTTGTAGGTCAAAATTTTGTCATAGAAGTACCAGATGTGTGTCCATCTATTCTCACAATATCCATGCTACCAGTTGTAGTAACCACCTTGCTTAATTAAAAATCTGGTAGGTCATTATGTGTTTTCTTTTCTATAAGTAAAGGTTTAGGTTTTTCAATTTGTGCCGGTGGCACTGTCTCTGTCTGAACTTGTACCTCAACCTATTTTTGTTCCTTTTTCTCCATCTGTGTCTCAGAAGGTTTTTCTGAGCTCTGAACTATCGATTTCTCAGGTGTAGCCTCTGCACTGTCCATTTTCAATTCTCCTGACTATTTATTAGTTTTATCTACTAGTTTCTCTAATGGTTGACCAGTGGTGTCCTCTGTTGGTTGCTCTATCTGTGTAGGTTTTTCTGTGTTTATATTTACAGTTTCATTTACCTTGTTATCAGCATCTACAACCAGTGACTCAGTAGTCACATCTTTCTTCTTGTCCTCAGTGGTTTCTTTGTCAACCACAACATTTACCTCTTGAGTGTCTATATTTACAATATACAAAATTTCAGATTCAGGATTATTATCCTCTAGTGGAGTCTCCATACTCTCTGTGGGTGGTTGATTGTCAGTATTTTCTACTGGTGGAGTATCTGAAGGAGGTTGTGGTACATTATTAGTTATTTTAAGGCTTGGAGGACCACCTACCTTACATTTCCCCTTATCCCTATCCTTTTGATATACTCTAATAGTCTTTGGTCTTTTTATTTCTTCTTGTTCCTCTTTTGTAACAAAAAATATATCCCATGCATCTATTGTTTCTTCAAAAAATTCTTTTACTCTGCCAGCCATCAGTGCTACATGTCTATGAGTGGTTGAAAATATAGTCTGGTTTGCTTCACTGATTAATTGATCAATCTCTTCTAGTGAGTCAACTGGATGAACTGCAAGTCGTTTATAAATCTTAATTTTCTTATCCAGCTCAACGATGGCTACCCTTTTGGCTTCTAGTCTTCTAAATAGCTCATTGGGTATCTCATCAACAATTTACAACAAAAATTTCTTATAAATATCCAAGTGTAAAATTACACTATATTCAATGCTTTCTTTGTCATCAGCAGAATGTGTATTGTACAGTTTGCTAATATTCTTGAACTTACCATCTTCTGTAATTTCACTAAGAAGCTTATCTAGTGGAGCAATGTTTTGTTTTACCTTCTTCTTCTTTGGAGTCATTTTCTTTATCGGAGGCCTAACTACCTATTTTTTTTGTCTGTTTCTCTTGGGTGCATGTGAGAGTATCAGTGAGGGCTTTCTTTTCCTTTCTACCATTTTCAATACTATTGGCATATCACTCTTAGAGGAAGTTCCAACTAGTGAATGATGAGTTTCTGGTTGAAGTCCTTCCAACTCATTTTCACTTATACCAGTTTGTTTCAAAACATCTTTCTTAATTGCCTCTACTTGTCAAGTTCTTTTCCTTACTAATGCTTCAAATTTCTTTACCCTTTTCTTTGACTTAATTCCACTTTCAATTGTTTTAGCATTTCCAAATACTTTCTCAATGGGTTCCTTTGGTGCTTCAAGGAGGGCTTTTGCATAAGTTTCTATGATAATATCATCTGTTTCATAGCCCATTTCAGTTACCTAGATAGTTCTAGGGACAATTGTCTCCATCTAGATTTCATCTTTCTTGATTACAAAATATATTTCCTTCTGATACTTATCTACAATTGCGTGTGATAGTCTTATTCTTGTTTTCAATCGAGCTTTCAATGCCTGAAAATATTCATTTAAGTTTTTCTCCCATGTTTTTTAATAGATCCAATAGTTGCTTTCCTACTGGTATGTCAAAGCCAAAATCTCTTGTACCAAAATCGGGCACTTGTTTTGTAATGCACAACATTAAACACACAAGTAAATTTCTAAATCTAAAGGTTCCTTTCTTATCTCCCTTAATCTTCCACAGATTGTCTATCAATTCATCTTTGAGCCACTCACACACATCTATTATATCATTGTTGTTAAGCATGTCATATGCACTTTTAATACAAAGGCTAGAAACCGAGTTCAACCTATTTGCATGTGTAGCTTTGTAGCCTAAGATCATACTGATAAATCTGACATTTATGTCCTTTACATCATTTATCCTTAGAGACCTTTTGTCAAATGTTGCACATGTTAAATCCATCACTATGTCATTTGAGACTCTTTTAGTTTTGTCAGGTCTGCTACCAGTGGGAGGTAACCCTATCACTACTTTAACGGCTTCCTTTGTGATTTTATGAATTGAATCCAACTAGAAGAATTCACCATGAAATTTACTTAGCACAATCCTTATAATATCCTTGGGAAAATCTGGGACACCAAGGATTTTAGTAAAACTTAAGGTTTCCACTATCTTATGTTCTGGCTTGATATTTCCAGATTCATTACAAATCATAGTCCTATACATATTTTTAATCTCATCATCATCTAATTCCTCTATATAACAATGCATGTATAACCTAGAGTCTTCAACATATACTACTCCCTTAGGAATTTGAGAAAATGTACCTATGCAATCATCTTTCTTTGCAATTTTGGGAACCAGTTTGAATACGGGTCTAGGGCACTTAATTACTTCAATCATAGTAGGGTTTGCAATAAACTTAGGAGTGGATGAGGATTCCATGATTATAAATACCTCAATCGGCTATTAGGATGAATGCTTTGATGAACTGCTTCACTTCTTCACTAAGGATGCCTTTGCTCATGAATTTTTGCACTCTTGAAGGTTTGAATGTTCAGTGAATGAAAAAGGAGCCAAAACACTTGCTTTATAATGTTATTTTCTCCAAATGCCACATTTAATGCTCACCAGTTAAGTCACAACTTAACTCATCTTTCGATATAGAAGTAATTTCAACTTCTCACCATCAACCGAGGTAATAATAGCATGCTTTTAATTTTGTTGCTAAACCCCCAAAGGATTTTTCTTTAATTAGATGAAGAGTCTCCTGCCAGTGGAGTGTTACTCTATTCTACTGGTGGAGGAGTATTCCCATCAACATTCTGATCTGACTTTCTGATCCATTGTTTTGAGAATTCTTGCTTTACCTCTTCAACCTTTTCTTTACCTTTCAAACTAGGACCTTTGTTGTTTGTCGGTGATGCCTTACTTCTACAAATTTTTGCAATATGTCCAATCTTGTTATAAACATAACAAATCATGTTGTTTTTCTGAATAGCTTTCCCATATCCTATGTTGATATGTATTTTGCATTGATTAGACAGGTGTCCAAATCTTCCACAAACATAATATCTTACATACATTCTACAATTTTCTGAATTATGACCAACTTTGTTGCATTCAGAACATTGACCAGTGGGTATTAGTGTTCTGATAGTTTCTAGATCTACACTGATTTTCTCTATGACCATACCTATTACAGTTAAAGCATTTTCCATTGAATTTGTAAGCAGTAGGTTGTCTTACTAGTTTGCTATGATCATGATTATTTGTAGTACCAAAGCTTTCACCAATTTCAAAGCCAACGCCATTTCTATCACCATTAGGTTTCAGATTCTTCAGCATGTCAACAAGTTCTTCTTAAGTTTTCTTGAACTTCTCCTTGTGTTGATTTGCAGCAGTCAGTTCATTCTCCAAGATTCCTTTCTGTCTCATGAGTTTAGTTTTGTCATTTTGTGTATGCATCAGATATGTCTTCAACGTATCATTTTCATGACTAAGTCTTGTGTTTTCATTTCCAACATCATTCAGTCTTCTAGTTGAGTCTTCTTCATTCTTCTTTCTTTCTTCAATTTCTTTACAAAATCTCATAGTCATATCTTGCATCTCATTCTTTGTTGTATTGATTTCTTGTCTTAGCTTGTTTACCAAATCATTAAGAGTTTTGTTTTCATCTTCATCATTCTGCATCTTTTCACAAAGTTCTCTCCTCCTGTTCTTTGCAATAATTAAATTTTCTTGAAGCGCTTGAATGATATCTTGAGCAGTCTTCAGATCATCTTCAAGTTTGATATTCTTCACCTTTTCTACATAGTAGTTTAAAAGAGCAGTTTCCAATTGCTTTCTCAAGTTTTCCATCTCTACTGGCGTCAAGATCTTCCTTGAGTTGTTAGGCTTTTGAAAATAGAGGACCAAGCTCTGATACCAATTGCTAGGATTCCCAAAGATACTTAGAGGGGGGGGGGGATGAATCACTATTTGACTAGTATATTAATTTTCTTAACTTATAAGATGAAAAACATATTAAAATTGTGTACTCAGAAAGCAGAAATAATGCAGCAAATAAGAACAAGAACCACAACATGAAAACAACACCATAACACAATATTTTAACGAGGAAACCTGATGTGGGAAAAACCTCAGTGGGATTTGTGACCCACAATATTCGCTTACTAGCCAATAATGGAATATTATTGCTACAATAGGGGCCTACACATGTAGGAAGGCCAAGTGCCTAGAGTTCACTGTTCAGATACAAAAGAAGGCACACTGACTTACAAAAATGGATTATACAAATCCAATGTCTTGTACTGCTTCAGATTAGCATCTACTATGCCAGATTTAGTACCGGTTTAAGCTCTTCTACATACATAAACCCTTAACCTAATAATTCACACATTAGGTCTGCTACCTTCTATTCATATTTCACCTCATACATCTTACAAAATGTTCTCCAATGATCTCATGCATATATGAGTCATATTACAATCTGCCATGTCGGCTTACAAAAGATTTTACAATTAATTACAAAATGCATTTATACAAAATTGCTATCGACCAGGGTGTCAGTATTCTTCCCTTTGAGTGCTGGTGATTTGTATGTTGGTTTAGAGTCTGTCGGTGCCAGTGTCTACTGGTATCATAAGATTGCAAGGTTGCCATCAATTACCATACCTTCAATCACCTACAATTTCTCATTGGAGTGTGCATTTTCCAACAAGGTAGACTATTCAAAAGTTTTATGTTTACATCATCCTCTTTTACCTTTTCATTAATGTTAGCTAACTAATTTAGTAAGGAGTGAAGATTGCATTTATCATCTACCATTTTTACACGTTTATCCATATTCAATACATATAATCTCTTGTTCACTTGTCTTGGCACTTTCAATTTCAAATCTAAAAATCTTGTTTAATGACTCCCAAATTCTTTTAGAAGACTTTTTTGAAATCTGCATGGTGTAATTACTTTTTATAGCTTACCCACACCCAACAGCGTAGGGTTTTTATAGCTTGAATTCACACTATAATTCGTTAGATGGGATAGTGAATCTTCCATTGCTAACAACCCTGTAAATGCGTTATAATATTAATATGCTTTCCTCGATACAACTATTTTCTAATAATGTTAATATGAACTTGAAACTGCAAATTGATTCATAAAATAGATACCTTAAAACACATATGAAGAGGACAAATAAGGCAGAGGAACTAATCAAGTGATACATACTCATTATTTCTGCAAACGATTTGTAAGTACATAACACCTTGCCTTAAACTGGTATATATAGTTTTGCATATAATTAAGAGGATCAAATTAGTAAAGATCACTTTAAAAAATATGCTGATTTGTAGATTTTGTGTTTTAAATCAAATACTGTTTTATATGGAAAAAGCGGTCTCTCTCTACCACGTAACACGTTAACATCACTATTTTCATATATATAAATTAATAATCTGTTAAAATTGTATCCTTTGCCAACTAATAACATAAAATTTATTGTAGTTTATGTTATTCAATTTTGAACCTACATTAACTTCAACTTGATTGGGTTACACATTGGGAAGCCAGTGCTGCCCACATTGGGTTACACATGGCTAAAAGAGAAGGCTTTACTAAAGTCTGGTTGAGTCTGACTCACTAAACACTATCAATTGTTTGAGTGGATGCATGGATCCTAGCTTGATGACAGCTAACCTAATCAAGGATTGCCAAGATATAATAAATGAGCTGGGAGATTTCAAAATATCACACGTATATTGGGAAGGCAACAAGGTGACAGATCTACTAGAGAATGTGGCGGTGGGATATGTGGAAACTAAATGGTGGAGTAGTAGTGATGCTTTCCCCAAAAATCTGTGCGAGCTAGCCCATGATGATTATTACGTTAATCAATGATCTTTCATCATGATTAGATTGAGTTGATGGGGAAATGACTCTTTTTGGTTTTCCCTAACTGAAGATATAGAAACTTCTCCGGTGACTAGATTTTCTCTTATTATGTGGCCCATTTTTTACTATTGTTTGGAGACTTTTCTAGTGTGGCCCATTTCCTACAACTGGTCGGTGCCTTCTGTAGTGTGTCTCATTTTCTGCTATTCGGTGACTAGGAGCATAATGGGTGGGGACAAGAATAGGCAAGAGCCTTCTACTTGTGAGAAATGGAAGAAAAACAATGATGTGTGGCATGAAATCATTGATGGGGGAATTGTCCCCTTCTTGGATCAACTTCATGGCCCTTCTCCTCTCCTTAATGAGGCCTTTGTCAATGGGTGGAAAAAAAGGAGTCTCAAGGCTTATGGCATTGAGTATCAGATTGATGAAACCCTAGTGGCGATGGTCACTAGTCTGGCAATGACTAGCAAAAGATTTTATAGGGATAAGAAAACAAGGGAGGAGGATTTGATGAGTTTCTTTGACAAAGACAAGGAGCGCTCTAGAGTTACCAAGATGGTTGATGGCAGCTACAATAGGAAAGATCTTATGGCTCCTTGGGATGACATGGCTGAGTTCATCATGAGGTATATTACGCTTGATGGTAGATATGCTAGCATCTTTTCCTATCATTTTACCATTTGAAATAACTTTAGGTATGGTAAAATAATTTTTGTTCCTTTCTATCTGGCCTCCTCTCTTGAAAATAGCCTAGAAAAACATTTGGAGAATCCAAACGACCCTATTCTCCATGAGGGACTTATTGTGCTCATCATGGAGTACGCTAAATCCCTTGAAGTTGTGCCCCCTCTAACTAAGACTAGACAATACACTGATATCTAGGATGTTGCTGACTCAGAAATGGAATTGGAGGAAAGTGAGGTTCCTCTTGATGACCCTAAATATAAACTTATGGATGAAGGGGAGATGATGGTGACCTTTGGCATTTAGCAGCAAGAATCCTCCCAGATGGGTGGCTAGAAAATACAAAACCACTAGCGAACTAATCTCCAATGTTGAGCCCCTCTCTAAAAAGAAGATGCTAGTAGCTAAGTACCATGGTCTAAAAAATTTCAGATCAGGGAATTAAATTGGACATCCCTATCAATGTCCTGAAAGAAAAATAGGGGACCATGGACAAAGAACAGAACAATGGGATACAGAGGTCTGGTAACCTGATGAATCTGGTTATGGAAGCTACCAGAAGATAGGAGAGTTACTGGAAGTGGGTGGAGCACAAAATTGATACCCTTAAAGTTGGGGTTAAAGAGATTATTGATATCTTCACTACTTCCCCTAACACTAGCAAATCTGAGAAACTCATGATTAGGACCCAAAAACTCTCCCAGGATGTCGAGATGATGAAATGCAATCATGAACAAAGAATTGAAAAGGTGGAGCTGTCTATGGCGGAGATTAAGAAAAATCTCAAGAACCTGGTTGACATAAGAAAAGAAGCCATGAACGACAGTATAGAGGTGCCTGAAAAGATCAATGCCTTGGTTGATGATTACAGATCCTACCAAAGTGAACTGATGAAAGATATTGGAGGGGCAGATATGGTTGCTGGAGATAGTAAAACCACTGGTCCTAGTTCCAAAACCAGAAGTAGGAGTAGCCAAAAGGGTACCTTCAGATTCATTATGGAGGAACTGGAGTAAATCAACAAGATTTCCATCTAGAAGAAGAAGGATCTAGTGCTCTCTCTTAATTGAGAGTCTTTCTTTTGTTTTGTCTTGTTTGTCTATGTCCTTTTTGTTTTTGTGACTACTCGGGGGTGTTCCCCTATTTGGATGTTCATTCATGTCTATTTGGTTGATGGTGGTTGTTGTAAAACTTTTGGTTTTGGGTCCATGTAAAACCCATTTATCTTTATCAAAAAATTCAACTTGATCGAGGAGGAGCTATTTTTTGAAAGTAAAAGAAATATTATAAAGAAATTAAGATAAGATTTTCTTCATTATGAAAAAATAATAGAGACTTTCAATTATATTAAAATGTGGAAGGGTTCTACGAACATTTTTTTGATAAATATTATTATGGGAGTGGGAATTTCTATGTATCTATCATTGTAAAACATAACTATTAAGGAACATTAGTGATACATATGATCCCTTATACTAGGTTCTATATTAAGGACCTAAGGATTCAAAGAAAATGAGAATTTTCTAAGCATGATGATGTATACTATTATAGGAAAATACAACATGATAAGTTAGAGATAGTCATCAAAGCATGTTAGCAGATTCATCCTACTATAGACAAATGATAATGATATCCATATATACAATATACGAACTATAAAAGAATATGAAAAAAGGGATAAGGACAAAGATATATGGATGAGACTATAAAAAGAATTGAGAAATGATAAAATAAGGATGATTATATATGGAAGACAAGGTTAATTTAAGTTTATAAGTCATAAAAGTATGCATTGAATGTTGTTTCTAGGATACAAAAATTTGAGGAGAACATCCTCAAATCTAAAAAGAAAGATCATATTACCATTTACATGAATAAGTCTCATCATAAAGATCGATTATATGTAATCGTAAGATCTATACATGATATGCAATCACTATGACTAATTAAAGATCATATAAGCTATATACATGATATGATATATTTAAGAGCATGATAAGTCAGTTTAAGTAGAAAGGTGATCATAAAATGTATACAATTTTGTTGAATAAAATGATCAAAGATCACACAATTTAAAGGAACATACACATAAGGTGATCAATGTGACATATGATAATGATATCATATAAAAAGGTGAAAAAATAAACAAAGAGATAAGACTTGCAATACAAATTCTATGTACTAGAAAATATTGAAGCTAAACAACTTAGATAATATAACTAACAATAATAAAGATAAGAAATAAAGGATTAACAAGAAATAACAAGTGCCATGTAGTGGCGAGTACTTGTCGTCATAGTATTGTACTAAAAATATTTGTTTTAATTTTTAATCATTATAGTTTTGAATCATTGTTGATTTAAAATTATATTAGAATAATTATATTTATGTAATATTAACTACAACTGGTCTTTGGACATGTAGTGTCATGGTTAAAACACTTCATTGGTGAAGCAGCCACTAAGGCTCAAATCCCTACTGGTCCATTGTGCTTGCAAGGCCTTGTGACTTCGTTGGGTTGTTGTGCTCGTGGATTTGAACAAGTGAAGTGTGGGGATGAGGTCCCCCATTTGTGGCCTCACTGGTTCATAGCTCTAGGTCAAAAGAATTCACGTGGAGCTAGAGGGCATGTCGCGCCAGCGTCACTGGTCACGTTAAAAAGTTTACCAAGCATAGTTTTTAAAAAAAAAATATTAACTACAACTCTTATTTTAATAAAATAACATAAATTAGCAATTGTACTTTGGTGTGCAATGGGTATGCTGAAGAGGTGTGGAAGGTCAATTGGGGAAAATTTGGTCTATTTTTTGGATATATTTATGTAGTTCATGAGGTCAATTTGTTTCCATGATGTTGTTTGTATAACAAAGGACTTAATTGTAGGGTGATAGCTTAAAATCTACTACACATCCACTCACAAGGACTCAATCATTACTGAAATGAAACCTTTGAATTGAGAAGATAATCAAATTTTATTAGAAACATACTCATGTTATGTTTTCAATATGGTGAGCATGCGAGAGAGGAGATTAAAAGAGGGGGAGGGGAAAAGAGATGGAGCAACGGAGAGGGGGAGATAAAGATAGAAAGAGAGGAGATGGAGAGGAAGAGACAAAAGAGGAAGAGATAGAGAGATATATAAAGGATGAGGGAGAGTATATATATGGTGATATAGGGTTAGAGAGTTAGAGATATAGAGAAAGGGGAAGAGGGAGAGAGATAGATAAATGAACAAATAAAGATTAATTTTTTAAATCAGTCTATTCTTTTATACTATTTTGAAAATCATAATTTTCTTTTTAATCATTTTAATATATAAAAAAAAAAATTCATAAATTTTTATCATAAATTAATTTTTTCCTTATTTAGTAGAGAAAAATTCACTCTAATATTTATATTATAAAATTTTATAATTATTAAATTGTTATTTTATTAAGTTAGAATTATATTTAATATTACATAAGTATAATTAAAATAATATAATTTCAAAATAACAACAATTTAAAATTATCTAATAGTTAATATTACATAAGTTAAAATAATATAATTTTAAAATAATAACAATTTAAAATTATAGTAATTAGGATTTAGTTTTTAATTATAATACTATAGTACTTGCCATACTCCCACTATTGGCACTTGTAGACACCTAAAAATGTCACATTTCTTGTCATACTAATTATTCCTCTTGTTGATTAAATAGTTCTTTAATTATTTAATTGACTTAATTACCATTCTTCCCAATTAGCCTAATCCACATTTTGACATTCATTACTAAATATTCTTCCTGAATTATTCATCAATTAATTATTCCCCTTTAACATTAGTTGGATAATATTTATTACTTAATTAATTGTAATCTCCATGCTTTAATTAAATAATCTTTTATTATTTAATTAAATTGTTCAATTTCAATTTTATGATAATTGAATATTTTATTCAATTGGCTAATTATGACTTTGAAATGAAAATGAATATCCTTTATTTAATTTTCCAATTCATTATTCATCCATACTTTAGAAAATGGCAACTTTTCAATCATAAATATCTTTGATTTTTAAAATTTGTAATATCTTAATAGTCTTAATTATAAATTCAAAATTGAGATATATTAATCCTCAAAAATTTTCGTTTCATAGTTTCCTCTTTCTTCTTCAATCTTCCCCGAATGGAAACTTTGTTGTGCATGTAATATCAACCGTCTTATCAATCAAAAATCTTTTGAATCTTGACGTTCATCCTCCTCTTCCTGAATCTATAATGGAGCATCCAATCCTCACAAATTTAGAATCAATATTCTTCAAAATAATCATGTCACACTTATGCAAGATTCCCAACGTGATACTAGGGTTGATTCCAAATGTGATACTAGGGCCACACAACATGATTGAACAGAAGAAGCAATGAAAGTTGTCAATGATATTAATGAAGGGGGTTTAGAATAGTTTGTTTATTCTTTTTGTTGATTTGATTGTTCTTTATTTCATTGTCATTACAAAATTGCTTAGCTAGATTAGAGTATTTGGTGATTTGCTCATTTTAAATCTAGCTAATATGTGTAACTTGCCTGTGAAACAACAAATGTTTATAATAACACATAACACATTCCCCCCTCACATTCACATAATAAAATAGATGTAAACAAATATCAAATGATTAACCTAAATTCTTATAAATTATAAAAACAAAAAAACAAAAAATAGTAATGCATATTATACAATTTGGAACTAGCATTAACTTCAACTTGATTGAGGAGGAACTATTTTGAGAAAGTAAAATCAATTATAAAGAAACTAAGATAAGATTTAGTTCATTATGCAAAAATGATAGAAAGTTTCAATCATAATAAAATTGTAGTACCCCTCCTCGAGTGAGCTAGTTAGACTCATATTTCTCTATGGTGTACTTTCAGTGGATACATTGCTTTTATGTGTTATTCAGACTTATTGACATTATTTCATGCTTTATCTAGATATGGGATGCATACTTTATTTACAGTATTTCAGTACTTGTGATTGTAGCATTTATGGATAAATACATGGTACTGACACTTTAGTTTATCTATGCGATGTGTCATGTATATGTTGCGTGTTTGCAAACTTATTGGATGCAAGGGGATGATTTTCCTTTGCTCACTCCGGTGAGATAGGGAATGTTGTGATTCTCCTTCATCGGTGTGTATGTCATGTATTCTATATTTATATATATGTATGTGTGGTTTGATGATGCAGGATAAAGCAGGTACAAGTACCGAGTAGGTACGGGGTATCGTCTCCACCTAGCTTCATAGGTTTGAGTGTGCCTTATTGGTCTGATGGGAGTGGAGGAGATAGTGGTTGACCCTAATTTGAACCCTGTTACACTCTTGTGAGTGTCACCAATTAGTTGTCCTTTATGTGGTTCGGTCTTTGAGTTTTGCTTGGTTGACCTTTTTCAGAGTCTTTGTTTGTGGTTGCTCTGTTTGCATGCACTTGTGAATTGGTTTATTTATTTAGGTTCATAATGTCATTGCATAGTTAGTATATTTAGATTATATATTAATATGTGTTTGTAATTTTGAATTTAATTAATTAAAAGAAGTAATTAAATTTGGTTTGCAATTGCATTATTATAAAAATATGATTCTATTTAAATTTAGTAGGATATGAATTAAATCAATTGTATTTATTGATCTCTAGTTTTAAAAATAGAAATAAAAAAATAAAATAGAATTATATTATTGCCTTATATTCTTTTTGGAAAAAGTTAATTAGTTGGCATGAGAAAAAACAAAGAAAAACAAAGAAAAACAAATTTGATTTTTGCTTGCACATTCGATTTATGTTTTTTTGAAAATTAGGAAAGAAAAGAATTTTCCTTTATTAACAAGTTTAATATTATGTTTTTAAAAATAAGATATTTTCAACCTAAAAGTTTAGGTTACATATATTTTTATTTTTCATTCTTGGGAGTGCACGGGAAGAGGTTGAGAATTTTGGGGAGATAAAAATTATTTTGGAGGCAATATTTGGAGAAAAAAAAACTTTACCAAAGGATTGCTGGTAGGAGAGATTAGCTTGGAACCCAGTTGTAGGACTGAGCTCATCCTAGCTCATCCTAGTGAATCTTCCAGGAAAGCTTCTCAGGTTGGGATCTTTTTCTGGTGTTTCCTTGTCTTCCTAAAATTTATTTAGTTTATTTGTTTGAATCTCCTACCTCTGTTGAGGAAATTCTCATGTATTTGTTGTTCTTTCCTTTATATTTTAGTTCTTGTTTTGTGAAAATCATAGAGGGTTATGCTGGCAAAATTGTGTCAGATTCACCCTTCTCTGTGCATGAATTTTTTCTCTGTGTTATGCATATTGTGTTTCCTAGTAGAAGAGATTAAAAAAAAAAGAATTGGGTAAAGAAAAGAATAGATTATGGAAGATGCATTGATTTTAATCTTTGTGCATTTTAATTCTTTGTTGGAATCTCTGTTAAAAGAAAAAAAAAAAATGTATTTCCTATGCAAATTGAATTCTCTTAATTTCTGTAAAAGTTGGATATTCTTATATTTCTCTGTTGAAAAATTCTCAAAACAAAAAAAGATTAATGGGCCTCTTAAAAATTTTAATCTTTGGGTTTTCAATCCAGGCATTATTAAAAATTTAATTTTTAGAAAAAATTATAGCTGTGCATTTTATTTGACTCTGTTGTCTTAGAGTATGCATAGAGAAAATAATGTCTATGAATTCATTTTAAATGAATTGAAAATTTATTATATATATATATATATATAAACAAAAAAAATTTATCGGGAGGCAGAGCCTGCTACCCCACAGTACCAGTGCTACCGTAAGGTAGCAGCTGCTACCCCATGGTAGCAGTGCTGCCATATGGTAGCACCTGCTACCCTGCAGTAGCACCTGTTACCATTTGGTAGCAGTGCTACCATAAGGTAGCATTTGCTACCTTCGGTAGCAGTAAAGGGGGCAGCGTCATCTTAAAATTTCAATCACTACCTATCTTCCCAGGTAACTTCGAATTTTATATTCAGTTCTTTTTTATAATTTTTTTTATTGTTTAAAAATAATAATAATATAAGAATAAATAATATATATATATATATATATATATATATATATATATATATATATATATATATATATATATATATATATATATATATATATATATATATATATATATATTATTTTTGTTATTTGTTTTATTTTGTTATGTTTTTTGGGAAATAAAAGCTTGGTTAAAATTTTAGAAATAAATGTTTCTTTTTCTTTCTAAAATTAGATTTTTATTTTTATATAATTTCATATGATGTAATTATATAATATTATATTCAATGAATATATATATTAAAATTATATTATATTATTTTATACATAGGTTGTTATTGGAATTAAATTTAGATTATGATTATAGTCAATTAGGGTTTAATTGTAATTTAATCATGACCAAATGATTGGGGGGTTAATTTTAAATGTGGTTTTAATTAACCTTAGTAGAGATGTGATTTAATTGTTTTCCTTATATTAATATAGATGTAATTTCTTTATTTCTGGAAAATCTTTATTGCAAGTATTTATGCTTTTGACTGCTTTAAGAAAAGATTGCCTGTTTTGGATTGTGTGTTAATAGTAATTACAGTCAAGTTTAGATTTCATTGCAATTTTGGTGAGTTATCATTTTATCGTATGTTGTATACCCCCTTAGTCAAGTGTCATTGTTTAAACCCTATGGATATGAGCCATTGTGTGTTATGTTTCCAAATGGTCAATCCTGAGTAGTGGTTGTAAATCCTCCACCTGTGTTATGTCAGGATTAGATATGGTTGTCAATTCACCATAGAGTTCTCGTAGAGAGACCTTTCTTGTTAGTGTCCTAGGAGAGAGAGTGGCTTTCGGGTGGGGGTTGTACCCAAAGAGGATAGAAGGATAACACCTCAAAATTTAGTTAATAAGTGATAACCTAATAATTGACTAGGGGGTGGGTAGTTATAATGTTAATAAATATATTGTACCTCGCACATGGTTGAGTGCTTGTACAAACTCAAGGTGTTGTGAGAAGGCCTGGAATGGCACACTTACCACCTTGTCCTCACAAAAGGTTGGTAAGGTCCACATGATACTTGGATGGAGCCGGGGGTTCAGGAAAGGTTACCAGGATAACCCAAGATGGGGGCCAAGACCTATGGAGACCTACCTAGGGTAACCATCTTAAGCCATGTGATGACACTCTCTCTTCAAGGTCACTAGTATTTTGTGAGTTGAGTCACCTAAGTTATGTAGAGTCATGTGTACTATTGTCCTATTCTTAATGGTTGCTTGAGGGTCTTTTGCTATCTCCTAGCATGGTGGGGTGGTTCCATTATGGGATCACATGGTCAGGTGGTAGTGCCACTTCCCATCGGATATCTTTGTTCTTACCTTCTTGCGAGGATTGGCTTCACTAGTGGTTCTTGGTTCATGACTCTTATTCTAGCTCATGTTCAAGATTATTGTACAATTGTGATCATGTGGTCATTATATTATTAAACTTTGTAACCTTGGCATTGTAACCTATGTACTTGATTAATTCATATGAAGCCATGTAATTTATGGATTGTTGTAAATTGAAATTCAATGGAATGTATGTTATTTTAGTTATCCTTCATCTTATGTGTAAATGAATCATTGGAAGTAAATATATCATAACTCTTAAAACCTATCTATTTGGAATTCAGTTTATGAGTTTGAGTTAATTAATTGTAATTGATTTTCCCTAATTTAGATGGATAATTGGATTAACATTGTGATGTAGTTTTAATTAAAAGTAATCTTTGTTGGTAACCCTTTAGGATGTCATTGTTAGACTTCCACTTGTGTTATTATACATGCAATGTTTTAATGAATGCACTTAATCTTATTAAAACATATTGTTGTACCCTTTAGTTGCCTTGTAGTGTGGTTTTTCCTTTAGGGTTTCTGGCGGGGCATTATATTTGGTATCAGAGCCCATGTTTCAACACTAGGTACTCTGGGATTGTAGTGAGCCCATTTAGTTTGACCTTGTGAGTAGGTCTTTATGTTTGTGCTTCCCTTGCTTACCCTTGCCATTGATCTGAACCATTTTCTCCCTTGTAGTGTCAGGTCATGGCTAGGGGAGCCAGGGGAGGTGGTCTTGTGGGAGGCCATAATAGAGGCAGAGGTGGGGCATGGGGTCAAGGTTCTGACCACCGTAGTCCTTCCCCACCAACCACTCATGTGAGTGTGGAGCAGGAACAATCAGTTCACCAGGACGAGCATGCAAAAGAGCAGGTTCCTGAAAAGGAAGAGATAAGATAGATGTTCCAGGAGATTCTAGCTAGGCTAGGCCCTAGGCCTGAGGGTGAGCAGCCTAGTCATGCTCAAGTTGGGGAATTGCATCATCCAATTCTAGAGGAGAGAGATGTCCCAGAATTAGGGAGGTTCTTGTTGTTCTAGACCCAGCTCCCATGGGTCACATCAGGAACTTGATGAGAACCAACCCTCCCTTCTTTGATGGTCGAGGCATAGGTTTCAAGGTAGTGACTTGGCTGATCAGTTTGGATATGTGTTTCACAATGTTCCCTTATAGTAGCAACACCAGAGTGAGATGTGCCATTCTGCATCTCAATAGCTTTGCTTTGATCTGGTGGAGATTGGAGGAGGAGAAGATCGATGTATGCATCAACACCATTTCTTGGGAGATATTCTTAGAGAGATTCAGGGCACGGTTTCTCTCACCTTAGTGGAGGTAGACTTGGGTAGACGAGTTCTACGCCTTGCGACAGTTTTGTATGTCAGTTGACCAGTTCAAGCATAGATTTTACAAGCTAAAACAATATGCTCGGATTGGTAATGATGAGGCTATGCTTGTGCAACATTTCTTGAGAGGTCTTAATGAGTGTATTAGTGCAGGGGTGAGATTTTTTGAGCTAGCTTCAGTTGAGGTAGCCATGGTGAAAGCTAGATTGGTTGAGCAGAACCTTAGCCAAGCACTAGGTGGTCAGTCAGGTGTGCAGAATGGGAGTGCACCCTTTAGTGGGAATAGAGATCATGTGAAATAGTCCCTATTAGCTGCACCATTTAGGACTCCTCAGGAACCCGCTAAGGGTGGACAGCAGCAATAGCCACCAAGACTGAAATAGTTCTAGGGCCAGCAAGGTGGCAATTCTTAGAATAGGAGAAATAAGAATTGGCAGAGGAACACATAGGGTCCTCTAGGGTAGTCCTCTTAGGGTGTATCTTAGGCCCCTAGCCGAGGAAGCTTCTAGTAGTCCAGTGGGTCAACTGGAGGTAGAGGACCCGGTAGAGGAGCTTGCTTCTCTTGTGGGTAGTTTGGCCATTTAGCCATGCAGTGTCCTCAGCACTACCACTAGATGGGAAGTCAAAGGCTAGCAGCATCAGAGCTGATAGTAGGGGATGCTGGTAGATCCCATAGATTGTTTGTAGTTGTGGATGATTGCTAGGTTGATCATCAAGGGACTATTATTGAGACCACAAGTGTGTTGTGTGATATCCCTATCTCAGTGCTTT
Organism: Cryptomeria japonica; assembly: GCF_030272615.1. NCBI lineage: Eukaryota > Viridiplantae > Streptophyta > Pinopsida > Cupressales > Cupressaceae > Cryptomeria > Cryptomeria japonica. The sequence continues at coordinate 179,159,209 of NC_081414.1, forward strand.
TTGACTCTAGTGCTTCAGATTCCTTTATTTCTTCATCCATTATGGAGCAGTGTGGACTCACGTCTGCTAAGCAAGCAGATAGGTGGAAAGTAGAGTTAGCTACCGAGGTGCAAGTGTCTGTAGATGCTTATGTTCCTAGTTGTGAGTTGGACCTAGGACCCTTTGTTACTTCTATTGATCTTCAAGTCATTCCTTTGGGTTCTTATGGAGTAGTGGTTGGGATAGATTGGATATCTTCTCACAGTGCTCATGTAGACTGTCATCAAAAGATAGTTGAGTGTTTAGATGACCATGGTAGGAAAGTGGGGATCGTTGGAGTTCAGAGATCGGTATCCTTATGTATAATTTTTGCTATGCAACTTATGTAGTGTATGCTTCAAGGGTGTTAGCTATTTGCATTTGCACTTGAGGATGTGGATGAGGAAGAGAGTCGAGAAATTGCTCTTAATGGTCACCCTATTCTTCAAGAGTATGCTTATGTGTTTCCATTGGATATTCCTGATATGCCTCCGAAGTGAGACATAGACTTTCGCATTGACTTGGTTCCTGGTGCGGAACCTATTTTGAGAGCTCCATATCAGATGACTACTCAGGAGTTGAGTGAGTTCAAGTTGCAGATGGAGGAATTGTTGGCCAAGGGATTCATTCATCCTAGTGTTTCTCCTTGGGGTGCACCTACTATCTTCGTCAAGAAGAAGGATGGATCTCTTCAGTTATGCATTGATTACCAATAGTTGAATAAGCTAACCATCCATAATCGATATCCATTACCTCGTATAGATGATCTTTTAGATTAGGTGAAGGAAGCCAAGGTGTTCTCTAAGACTGATCTAAAATTTAGTATCATTAGTTGCGCATTCATGATGCAGATATTCATAAGATAGTGTTTCATACTCATTATGGTCACTATGAGTTCACAGTGGTGCCATTTGGGTTGACAAACACGCCTTCAGTCTTCATGTGCCTCATGAATGGGGTTTTTTGTACATACCTGGATCATTTTGTCCTTGTGTTCTTTGATGACATATTGATTTATTCTAGATCTATGGAAGAACATGAGAGTCACTTACGACAAGTACTGTAGTGCTTGAGGGAGAATCAGCTTTATGCTAATTTGGCGAAATGTGGTTTCTTCCAAATTGAGGTGAACTATCTTGGTCATCTAGTTTTAGGAGAAGGTATATCCATGGATCCTTCAAAGATCCAAGCCATTTTTGATTGGCCAATGGTGACCAATGTTTCAAAGATTCAGAGTTTTATGGGTTTGGTCAGATATTACCGTTGCTTTGTTCAAGGCATTTTCCGGATAGGTCACCCGATTACTTCTCTCAAGAGGAAAGGGAAGAAGTTTGTTTTATCAAAGTAGTGCAAGTCAACTTTTTGTACCTTGAAGGAACCCCTTGTTAGTGCTTCGATTTTGGCAATCCTTGATCCATCTCGAGATTTTATGGTATGCACAGATGACTCCTTATAAGGTATAGGTGTAGTGCTTATGCAGGAGGGATGTGTGGTGGCCTATGAGTCTCGCAAACTCAAGGACCAAGAGTTGAACTATCTAGTTCATGATTTGGAGTTGGTAGCGGTAGTGCATGCATTGGTTAGATGGCAAGATTTTCTATTAGGGCATCGGTTTGAGCTCCACACTGATCACCACAGTCTGCAGTATATCTTCATGTGGCCAAACTTGAATGCTCGATAGCGAAGATGGATGGAATTCCTTTGTGAGTATGATTTTGAGGTTTATATTTAGGGGAAGGAGAATGTAGTGGCTGATGCTTTGAGCCATAGGTGGCATGTAGTTTCAGCATTGTCCCTTGGGGTGGACTTGAGAGAGAAAACTCTTGGAGTTCTTCCTCAGGATACTATGTATCAAGATGTTAGATCCATGTTGGAGTCTAGAAGGCCCTTGGAGGGTAGGTTTGCTACTTATACTCTTGAGGAAGATGGTCTTCTTTGTCATCTTGGTTAGATCTATGTACCTCCTTTGGAGGGTCTTCATATTTTGATCATGACCAAGGCTCATCATGCATCTTATTCGGCACATCTAGGTGTCAAAAAGATGCACATAGATCTTAAATAGATCTATCATTGGGCCGGCATGGAATGTGACATTGCTGATTTCATTTTGAGATGTTTAGAATGTGAGCGGGTGAAGGCAGAGCACCAGCACCTAGTAGGGCTTTTACAACCTAATTTAGTATTGGATTGGAATTGGGACATCATTTCCATGGACTTCATTGTTCGATTGCCTATCTCTTCGCATTGACATGATGCCATCATGATCATTGTTGATAGATTGACCAAGGTTGCTCACTTTGTTCCTATTCGAGCATCCTATATGGTAGTAGCAGTGGCATGTGTCTTCTTGGAAGATGTAGTGAGATTGCATGGGATACCAAGGAAGATAATTTTCAATAGAGATCTTATCTTTACCTTAGCATTGTGGACCTCACTTCAGCATGCTTTGGGGACATAGTTGAAATTTAGTTCATCTTATCACCCAGAGACTGATGGTCAGACCGAGTGTGTGAATCAGGTTTTGGAGGACATGCTTCACATATACGTGATGGACCAGTAGTTGCATTGGGAGGATTATATCTATCTAGTGGAGTTTACTTATAACAATGGATATCATAGCTCCATAGGTATGTCTCCTTTCCAGGAACTATATGGTCATCCTTGCCATACTCCTTTGAGTTGGGATTGACTAGAGGAGAGCATGCTTATAGGACCAGATATTCTTTAAGAGATGGAGCAGCAAGTTGAGTGGATTCGTGAGCATTTGGTAGCTGCACAGGATAGGCAAAAGAAGTATGCAGATGCTCATAGGGTAGATTGTCAGTTTTCTATTGGTAACCATGTATTTTGAGAGTGCATCCATAGAAGAGTCTGATCTCTTATGGAAAGGGTTCTAAGTTGGTGCCTTGTTTTGTTGGCCCTTTTGAGATCCTTGAGAGGATAGGACCTATTGCCTACCATCTTTCCTTGCCACTGAGTCTATCCCACATCCATGATGTCTTTCATGTTTTAGTTCTTCAACCTTATCACCTTGATGTGACACATGTTCTTGATTGGAACTCTTTGCAGGTCGAGGATGGGCAGCATTCTATGGATCCTGTGTGAATTCTTCAGTGTCAGGACTTGACCCTCAAGGGTCATACCATCGACTAGGTAAGGGTCCTATGGGACCCAAATGATGAGACCTTGGTGACTTGGGAGGATGCATCGAAGATGAGAGAGCTTTACTCTTATCTGTTTTAGGCTTCCAGGAGTAAGCCTAGTTTTAGGGGGTAGGATGTAGTACCCCTCCTCGAGTGAGCTATTTAGACTCATATTTCTCTATGGTGTTCTTTTAGTGGATACATTTCTTTTATGTGTTAATCAAACATTGACATTATTTCATGCTTTATCTAGATATGGGATGCATACTTTATTTACTGTATTTCAGTACTTGTGATTGTAGCATTTATGGATTATTACATGGTACTGACACTTTACTTTATCTATGTGATGTGTCATGTATATGTTGTGTGTTTGCAAATGTATTGGATGCAAGGGGATGAATTTCCTTCACTCACTCCAGTGAGATAGGGAACCTCATTTCTCCTTCATTAGTGTGTATGTCGTGTATTCTATATTTATATATATGCATGTGTGGTTTGATGATGTAGGATATTGCAAGTACAAGTACTGGGTAGGTATGAGGTATCATCTCCACCTGGCTTCACAGGTCTGAGCACACCTTATTTGTTTGATGGGAGTGGAGGAGATAGTGGTTGACCCTAATTTGAAACCTATTACACTCTTGTGAGTGTCACCAGTCAGTTGTCCTTTCTATGGTTCGGTCTTCGAGTTGTTCTTGGTTGACCTTTTCTAGAGTCTTTGTTTGGGGTTGCTCTATTTACGTGCACTTGTGGATTGGTTTCTTTATTTAGGTTCATAAGATCATTGCATAGTTAGTATATTTAAATTATATATTAATATGCATTTGTAATATTGAATTTAATTAATTAAAAGAAGTAATTAAATTTGGTTTGCAATTGCATTATTATAAAAATATGATTGTATTTAAATTTAGTAGGATATGAATTAAATCAATTGTATTTATTGATCTCTAGTTTTAAAAATAGAAATAAAAAAATAAAATAGAATTATATTATCACCTTATATTCTTTCTAAAATTAGATTTTTATTTTTATATAATTTAATATGATGTAATTATATAATATTATGTTCGATGAATATATATATATACATATTAAAATTATATTATATTATTTTATACATAGGTTTTTATTGGAATTAAATTTAGATTATGGTTATAGTCAATTCAGCTTTAATTGTAATTTAATCATTAGCAAATGATTGGGGGGGTTAATTTTAAATGTGGTTTTAATTAACCATAGTAGACATGTGATTTCATTGTTTTCCTTATATTAATATAGATGTACTTTCTTTATTTATGGAAAATCTTTATTGCAAGTATTTATGTTTTTGACTGCTTTAAGAAAAGATTGCCTGTTTTGGATCACGTGTTAATAGTAATTGCACTCAAGTTTATATTTCATTGCAATTTTGGTGAGTTATCATTTTTTGTATGTTTTATACCCCCTTAGTCAGGTGTCATTGTTTAAACCATGTGGATATGAGTTATTGTGTGTTATGTTTCCAAATGGTCAATCCTGAGTAATGGTTGTAAATCATCCACCTGTGTTATGTCAGGATTAGATATGGTTGTTAGTTCACCATAGAGTTCTCATAGAGAGACCTTTCCTGTTAGTGTCCTAGGAGAGATAGTGGTTTTTGGGTGGGTGCCGCACCCAAAGAGGATAGAAGGATAACCCCTCGAAAGTCAGTTAATAAGTGATAACCTAATAATTGATTAGGGGTTGGGTAGTTATAATGTTAATAAAGATATTGTACCTCGCACATGGTTGAGTGCTTGTATAGACTCAAGGTGGTGTGAGAAGGTCTGGAATGGCACACTTACCACCTTGTCCTCACAAAAGGTTGGTAAGGTCCACATGATACTTGGATGGAGCCGGGGGTTCAGGAAAGGTTACCAGGATAACCTAGGATGGGGGCCAGGACGTATGGAGACCTACCTAGGGTAACCATCTTAAGCCATGTGATGACACTCTTTCTTTAGGGTCACTAGTATTTTGTGAGTTGAGTCACCTGAGTTCTACGAAGTGATGTGTACTATTGTCCTTGTCTTAATGCTTGCTTGAGGGTCTTCTGCTATCTCCTAGCATGGTGGGGTGGTTCCATTATGGGATCACATGGTTAGGTGGTAGTGCCACTTCCCATTGGATATCTTTGTTCTTACCTTCTTGTGAGGATCGGCTTCGCTGGTGGTTCTTGGTTCATGAATCTTGCTTCAGCTCATGTTTGAGATTATTGTACAGTTGTGACCATGTGGTCATTGTATTATTAAACTTTGTAACTTTGGTATTGTAACCTATGTACTTTATTAATTCATATGAAGCCATGTAATTTATGGATTTTTGTAAATTGAAATACAATGGAATGTATGTTATTTCAGTTATCCTTCATCTTATGTGTAAATGAATCATTGGCAGTAAATATATTATAACTCTTGAAACCTATCTATTTGGAATTCAATTTATGAGTTTGAGTTAATTAATCGTAATTGATTTTCCCTAATTTAGATGGATAATTGGATTAACATTGTGATGTAGTTTTAATTCAAAGTAATCTTCATTGGTAACCCTTTAGGATGTCATTGTTAGACTTCTGCTTGTGTTATTATACAGGCAATGTTTTAATGAATGCACTTAATCTTTAAAAAAAAAGTTGTTGTACACTTTAGTTGCCTTGTAATGTTGTTTTTCCTTTAGGGTTTCTGGCGGGGCATTACAAAAATGTGGAAGGGTTCTATAAATATTTTTTAAGTGGGTCTTACTATGTATCTATCATTGTACAAGAAAACTATTAAGAAAAATTCTTTAGTGATACATATGACCCCTTTAGATACATTGTATATTAAGGACCCAAGGAGTGAAAGGAAAGGAAAAATTTGTAAGCATAATAACATATTGTATTATAGAAAAATAAAATATGATAAGCTAGACATAGTCATCAAAGCATGTTAAAGGACTCACCCTACAATAGAAAAACAATAAGGATATTCATATATGATAGATATTAAATATAGAAGAATATAAAAAAAACATAAGAATAGAGGTATATGAATAAGATTACAAAAAACATTTAGAAAAAATTAACAAGGATGAGTATATAGGGAAGATAGGATAATTTAAATTTATAAATCATGAATGTATGTATTGAATGTTGTTTGTGGGGTACACAAATTATAGGAGAACATCCTAAAATGTAAAAAGAAAGATCATATTACCATGTACACAAATAAGTTTCATTATATGGATCATAATTTGTAATCTTAAGATCTATACATAATGAGAAACTTGCCTATAAAAAAAGGATATCTAGTCACTATAACCAGTTAAAGATCATATAATATACATGATGTGATATATTTAAGAGAATGATAAGTTAATTTAAGTAGAAAGGTGATCATAAAATGTAAATAATGTTGTTGAGGAAAATGGTGAATCGAAACTATAATAAGATCACATAACCTATAGAAACATACACATAAGGTGATCAATGTGACATATGATAATAGTATCATATAAAAAGGTGAAAAAGCATATGAATAAACTATCCCATTCTTCAATCCATCATGGAAAATAATAGAGATCATCAATATCGAGAAAGGTAACATCATCCTTTTCAATGACATTATTTTCATTTTCAATCACATTAGTTTCTTCTTGATTGAAATTTATTCTTTTTGAATAATTAATTCCATTAAGTAGAATTACATGAATTTTCCTACAAACCCAAATTTTAGTCTTTGGCAATCCTTAAACACAAAAGACTTGTTTTTTAGAAAAATATCATTTTTTTTTTATTTGGTAGAAGAAATGACTATATTTAATATCTTGATTTCTTCACATATTTAATTTTATAATTCCTTTTGTTCTTCTAATATCCTTGATGAATCTAATATGAATATATTTCTCGCACTTGTATGGTAGATGCTTCAGAGCTGGGATATAAGAACCTAATGCATAGTGAATAAGTTGCACTATAATAGGATTATATGAATCTCATGAATTTTTTACAAAGTAGAAGTTGACTTTGAAATAATATTACGTTTATTTACAAAGAGTTATTCTCAAGTACAAAACATCAATTGTGGAAGGGCTAGATCTATAATTTCTTCTTTACCCATGTATCTTGTACCCTCACTAGGCACATGACCTAATCAATTCTTAAAGCAAGAACATTATCATTTTTTTATTCCAACGAATATATTATCTCACCAAAAAATAATTTTAAATTATAGAAAACCTTCTAAGTATACCATGAAGAATTGTTTAAATAATTTTTTTTAAAGTCATACCAAGTGCAAATAATATTATAAGGATCAATTAATGTTTCAATATTTATGAATCATTTGTTGTTATGATTTGACCTCATTTATTCATGAATTAATTTTTTTAATTAACAATTATTTTTTTATTTCATCATCTTTCTACATCTATATTGACATATATAAATCTCAAGTTAATGAACCAACATGTGTATAGTACAATTAAATATATATAAGAACAAGGAATTATATGGCATAGATATGTAGTTCCTCAAATGTGTAACTTGCATATGTAACATAGACAACCATTAAATTTGAATCAATAATACATTAGTTATATCTGTCCGAATGTATAAATGTTTACCTTTAATTACTTAAGAGATAAGAGTTACCACTACCTATATTGTAATTGATACATGGTTCCTATAAGGATAAAATAAATAATATGATCATGATTTATCGCACAACATGAAATAGACCTTAATGATAATTTAATTGAAATATATTCATCTCAAAATATCATCATAAGGGTAGGATATTATGAAGATGAATATTATGTACACAAGCCTCTATATTTTATGTGTATGAGAATCATAATACTAATAATCCATAATATATTCATCAACAACTATTTTATCAATAGGAATCTTGTTATAAGATGTAGAATAATAATATGAAGTCTATATTTATGTGAATTAAAGATCAAAGCAACTTGACCTCAATATTCTTTAAGTGAATTGACATTCCTTTAATAGAAGATAAAATATTAATGTGAATACTCATTATTTTAGCTAAGATAGGTTGTTTGTAATATCTACTATGAATAAGCTTTCTAAGTTTTTCTTTTGTGCATGGCATTACATGCTCATATCCTAGATAGCAATTTTTATTATAGATGGCCCATCATCTTTCTATATGTTTCTGCATCTTTGAAATGTGCGGAAAAGTGGCCATTATGCTAGAATAAATGTAAAGTAAGGTATCAATTCCTATCATAACATTGCAACACAAATAATCTTAGCTACTATTTGCAAAGGAGAGATAGGCACTACGATTTTACTCCTTTCCTATGAAATATTGTGATAGTGAGGTGTGGGTAGGTAAAATATTTTACTATTGATAAAATGAACAAATTTTATATAATATATTAAAAGTAGAGCATGAGAAACATAAATAGAAAGGCATATTTGGAATGAGGATGTAGTACCCTTACCCTAATCAATTTCTAATCTTGGTTTGACCTTGGTTAGTTTATCATGTTATAATGTTATAGTCAAATGTTTTGAATTTTGTACGTACCTATTAATGTGGTTTTCACACTAATTCATATGAAAGTTTATTAGTTCTCCTAGTTTGTGTTATTAATCATGGGCTAACACTTTCATTGAGTATATATGTATGCATGTATGACTCTTGGTTGCAGGATATTCCAAGTATAGTACCACATGGGTGCGAGGTTCCTCTTTGCTTGGATTCAGAGGTTCCAGTGTACCTCTTTGTTCCTTAGAGAATTGGATTAGGTGGTCGTAAGACCCTCATTTGACCATAGTCGTGCTCAGGTGAGAGTCATCAGTCATCCATCGGTATCTCCTTGGGTGGGGTATGTAGGTCATCTGTCTATTTGGCTTTCTTGGGTTGTGTGCTTTGTGTGTGGTTAAATTGAGTATTTAATCCTTAGTATTTAATTTGATTAGGTGTTTATTTTTGAATTGTAATTAAGGGACTAAATAAAATAAGTTCCCTTTTATGCGATGAATCGTTAATTAGAATTTCTCAATGCAATTTGGTAGCAAATTTGTGGGCAATGGGAGAGATTTTTGGAGAGATATTTTTTGGAAAATATTTCTGGGAGAGAATATTTTTGGATGGGGAAAATTAGTGGGCATTGGGAGGAAGAAGGATTTCTAGAGCTTCCAGGTTGGGCTCTCCTTCAAATCTCTTCTAGAATTGTTGAATTAGGTAGGTCTCTAGTTTATTTCGTGGTTTCTTTGTTTAAAGAAATTGTTTGGAATTTTGTAGCAATCTTGTTGTGAAGGTTAAAAATCTCATTTATTTGGGGAAATCAAAGAGTTATAGTTTAATCTCCAACTCACACACTCCTTGTTTTCTATCCAAACCTCCATATTTAATTTGAGTTCCTCAGATTGATTTTAAAACAAAAACAAAGTTCCTCAGACTCAACATTGGGGTTTGGCTGTTCTTGATGAAGTTTTGTTTAAAAGTCCATTGAATGTTTTCTGATTAAGTTCTAAATCAAAAATTAGTTTGGGGTTGGGTAGATTGATTGAATCAATTTGTGAAATATGATTCTTTGCCCAAATATGATTTTGGATGAATAAAAAAATTACTATTGTGGATTTGGTTATTCAAAAAAAAAAATTGTTTGTCTCTGTATGAGACTATGTAATAAAAAATATTGGGGTTCTTTCATTTTTTTTTGAAAAAGGGTTTTAAAAAAAATAAATATATAAAATAAGAAATTAATTTTTTTCTAGTTTTGGAGGGGCGGGGGAGTTGAGCCTCGACCCATCCCCCACCCTTGGACCATAGCCTTGTCTGTAACCACACTATCACCACAGAGGCTTGCAACCACACTGTGCCCGCAGAAGCCTGCATACACAGTGTGGCCACAGGGCTGCAGATTGGGCAACCACCACTCCCATGATGGGATGTGGGGCCTGAAGCTTATGTTTCTTTTATATTATTTTTTTAATTTTTTATAAAATTAAAATAAAATTAATAGTTTTTTTATTATTAATTATTATTTAATATATATTTTATTAATTGAGGTTAAAATATATATTAATTAATATTTAATTTGTAATTTTCTTTATGTATGCATGAAGTATCTTATTTGGGGAAAAGGATAAAATAATGTATTATTTGGAAACATTGGAAATTAAATAATGTATCGTTTGTAAAATTGACAAGTAAATGATATTTTCATTTAGTAAAATAAATTGTTTAATTTATATTTCTCTCTGTATTGGGAAATAGGCAAAATTTTACTATTGCAATCATGGTATTGAATTTATCATGTATGTTGATTTTCTATTATTGTATTTTGAAAAAATTAGATCCTTTAGAAAACTAGATCAATTATTGTGTGAAAAAAATAGGAAAGAAGATTGTCTTTTGCAATCTATGAATATGCAAGTTTAATTTTTTGTATTCGCATTTGCTAAAGTAATGGCAAGACTTATAATTGTTTTTTGGACCCTGTCGTATGGTTGATTTGGGTACCTTTTTATGTCCTTGATCACAAGTTTTGATTGTTATCTTGTGATGGTGTTGTAACCGGTCACGTCCTTTATGCGGGTGTTGAATGTTGATTTGTGGTTAACCATAGTTGGTCAGGTCTCTAGTTAGAGTACCGTTAATCAGTGAACCTCATATGAAGTCTTGTTTGACCAAGTGGGTGTTCCAATCATTTTGAACTCTGTATGCTTGACCTAGTGTATTCCTGGGTTTAGGAGTTCATTGAGTATGGTCCAGTGTCATATGGGAAAGTGGTGATTGGGGCTCACGCCCAAAGTGGTTGTTGGGTAACCCATTGAAAGTGTGTCTAATAAATAGCATATTAGAGAGTTACTTAATGATTAATGAATCACTGAGTAAGTTAATTGTGCCACTTGTATGGGATGAGTGCTAGTATAGACTCAACATGTAGTGAGAAGGCCTGAAATGGAAAACCATCATCCTTGTCTTCACGAAAGGATGTGTGGGTCCACATGGGGCTTGGATGGGCTGGAGGTTCGGAATAGGTTGCCAGGGTAACCTAGTGAATGGGGTCGGAACCTATGAAGACCTACCATGGTAACCATACCAGGTTATGTGATGACACTTGTCTCTTATGTTCACTAGTGTGTTGTTGTGTTGTCTTGATAGGAGCACTGTTGTGGAGTTGTCTTGATGTCTATGCCCTTGTGAGAACTTGATATCCATGTTAGACCATGGGATTGTTATGATGGGTTGAGAAGACTTAGTTTCGAGGATGCTCTAGTTGATCTTTTGTAATTGCTTCTTATTATGTTCAGTTGGATTCTTTCCTATTTAGGGATCATTCACGTATTTATTTGACCGATGTGGTCCTACGTATTTTTGGTTATGTTCGCCTTGATGGCAGGATTGTAAATGATGTGACCTTATGTAATCTTCTTTATTATTTAATTATCAGAGGGGTGAACTCTGATATCATTTCGGTGTTATGTGATGTTTATGTTCTTATGTTTCCTTTTTAATTTAGTATGTATGGATGGCATTATGTTAGAATCTATAATGTGGATTAGATGAAGTTAATCTTAAAAGCATGTATGTAGTCATCTTATTAAATACAATAATTTGGATCATGAAAGAATGTAGATTAGAACAATGGAATATATTCAGTTATTGATAATGACATTAAGTATGCATGAAAAGTATTCATTAGTTTATGATGAAATTTAAGTACGTTATGAAAGTAGATGCATGACTTAAGTTTTAATGAAAGTTTGAACGTAATGTATGGTTAAAATTTATTGGATGAACCTTAATCATGCTATCTATAATTTTAACCTCAAATGGGTGAACCTTATCATGTTATCTATATTTTTATCTTACCGAAAAAATTTATCCTTATTTAAGTATTATCATGTCATTAAGTTAATCAACTTAGTTGGATTAATTAGCATGAGTTGAGTTAAGTGTTGAATTAAGTAATCATGTTGGGAAACTCTTTAGGTATTATTTAAGTCTTCCATTGTGTAATCTGAACTTTGATAACTCATTGTATCATTGTGTTGTGTTTAATTTTTTTAAAAAAAATATTTGCACTCTATTCTTGTGTTTTAGCTTAATCCCTCAGAGGTTTCTTGGCAGGGCATTACAATTGGTATCAAAGCCCATGTTGCAAACACTAGGATCTCTGGTGTTGCTTGTGCCCTTAGTTGGTGTGAGGTGTATTGACCTTATGTTGTATATGTGTCCTCCTTTTGTATACGTGTGATTGAGACATAAGATCTTTAAGATCTTAAGGACTCATGTTCTATTCTTTTGCGTAGTCTTTTGAGCAAACCTTAATTGTGTGTAATGTGTGTGTTCACCACTTGCTCTCACCTTCTTGATGTTGGTGCTTTTGAGTGACTATATCTGCTTTGTTTTCTTATAGATGTCTTGGTCTATGATTACTGTTATTTGGAAACAGATTTGTATGTACCTTCCTTATTGATTGTTGTACTCTTTAGACTAATCCATTTGGGTTGGTTATTGCTTGTCTTGAATTTGAAAGTACGATATGTGCTTGTTTTAAGATTATGATCTAGCTAAGTGTTGTCCACTTGAAGAACTTGTATGGTAAATGTTGAATGCTTATTTTGCAAAAAATTGAATGATTATCACCCTTCTGCCTCTTCCTCTATGGAAATTAAAATGCTTGTTATATTTGTAATTATTTCCTATGTGAATTTTCTTATTGTGAGAGAAAGGTTGCGACTTCTTGAACCCTTGTGTGAGCCTTATGATGCTTATGTGTTTTTTAGATAATAAAGGGGCTATGGGTTTGAAAGTTTATATTGGTTATTGGGAGAAAATTGTATGTTGACATTAAACAATTCTCCATGTATATTGTAGGAGTAGCATAATTAAATTCTATCTTTAGTAATTTGCATTAGTATATGAATAGTTGTAATGTGAAACTACTTTGTTTGTAAAAGATGTATAAAAAGGGAACATGTTATAGTATCTTCAAGAGTGTATTAATGTGTTCCACGAAAGATTGTTTTTATTGTTTAATTATACCGACTCAATTGAGGACCTATTTTAACAATAATCCATTGAACTTGCTTTTGGACATATATACAATTGACTTATTATGATTAGAAAGTGCAAATCAAAAGCTTGTTTGATGTGCATGCATTAATATATATTATTTAGTTGATAGTTTCTCATTTACCTTCTTATCATACCTTGATTTTCAATGAAAGGTTGCAGATTATGATATGTTTTGTAGAGAATTAAGAGTAGTAAGTGTTCACAAGAGGTCTTGCATTTTCAAAAAGATTGTCTGCTTTGATATCTATTATTTAAAAAACAAGAACATTTTGTTGCTACCATAATATTTGGAAATGTCATGTTAGGCCTATTGGAATTCTTCTAAAAATGGCAGTGAAATGAAAACCATACAATTAGGATGATAGGCTTATAGTGTGAAATTTTATAATGTTGTGTGACCTTGTTAATCTTGTGCTTACATAAGAAATGGTTTGACTATCAAACTCTCTTTCCCTTCTCTTTGCCTAGATTATAAGATTTTTAGAAATGCTACTAAAGAATGGATTAATTTAAATAGAATGTTTATTAAGCATGTAAAATTGTATTTTTGCATTTTGGCTTCATATGGAAAGATGGAAGTCTTGAGCTTCAGAAAGAAAATTTGCATGTTTAGTAATGTGAATATTGATGCTTAGTGGAATTAGTAAAAGATATAGGAATGATGTTAATTCCCTATGTAATTTTGAATTGTTAATAATTTTAGTACTTATATCTAAAATAAAATTTATGCAGTTATTCATGTGGGATGCATACTTAAAACCTTCCTTGAGTAGATGATAATGTACTGAAAAGTACTCCTCGTAAATGTGACTAAACCAATACTAGTGCTTTCTATATGTGCCGATGGGATGGCGAAGTCATCAACCATGGAGGAAATGTTTGCTTATGACTATGGGAAACCATACTGTTTATGTGATGTTTCTTATTTGTTACCCTACTAAGTACCAAACCTTTGGTTGTTGGCAATTCAGTATGTTAAGGAGTAGTATTAGAAGTCACCATTTCTTGAATAGTATGGATCAGCGTAGGAGTAATGTCAGTGTGAATTGAATTTAGCTTCTCTATTTGAAGGAAAAATATAGTTATATAATGAAACTATATTAAAGGTGTACTCAATGCTTTCCCTTTTTGATGAACCAACTCATAAGGTTTATGTGTGCTAGCCTATTCCTCTCTTTTATTGCAGTATATTGATGGCAATTCTTGAGCATAGTGAGGGTGTATTTTGGAGGATCTTTTGCCTTGTCTTCATGAAAGGTAGGTTTGTCCGCTTGAGCTGCCAGTTAGTAGGTGTTGGTAGACATGTGGGTGGACCTTATCCTTGTATACCTCTGGCTTACGATGAGTATCTTGAGAGATACGTCGCTATGCGGGATGTGACTTGCACGTGCCCTTTTCCATGAGGTACACTACCATGCGGGGTACATTCATTGTGTGTCTTCTCTGCTTGGAGCATTGCCATGCCGCGTGATGATGTGATGTGGGGTGATGTTGAGGTGCACACTGCCATGTCGTGTGGATGTGTGACTAGGCCACATCACATGATGAGCTACTGCAATAGCTAGACAATTGTTCCTTCCTTCCTCGTTGGTGGCTAGATTCTACTCACATAGTGATGTTATGTGCAGTTTTGATATTCTTATTTATTTCTTTATGGACCAAAAATTAATTCTATTTTGACTTTCAAGGTTTAACCATGACCTTGCCATCTTTTTGTTACTTGATTTGGTGTTGCAAATTCTAGAATTTTCTTGCCTTACTATTGGAATTGATGATTTATATCTTTATTCATCCATATTTTGGTGGCTAACCTAGTTTATCCTTATTGTTTTCGATTGCTGGTCTTGTGTTCAAATGTGAATTCCTCTCCAAGGACATATGAAATGGTCTTGGTTGAGTGTGTACAAGGAAGTAGACGTAGGGAACCTTGAGGATGGGGGTATGTGAGGTTGTGATGCAACTAGGATCCATTACCTACCTATGTGTGGTGATTATCTCTTGGAGGCTAACCACCTTACTCAACAAGGGATGTTCACGAAGGTCTTGTATTGAAGGTAGTAGCGCTATGTTTTTCCCTAGTACCATCAAGCCCTTGAGTGAGATATTGGATATTTATGATCATGTTATTTGTATTGAGATCGGGCATAGAGATACTGATTGTGCATGTTATCTTTGATTGAGCATTAGACATGCTCACCTGTGGCCTTGTGAGTTGTGCATTGCAATTATGTGGATCATTATTATGTGTAATCATGGAGTAAATTGTGTTATCTTGCCACTATGTTATGGGACATAGTCATTGGAAAGATTTTTCTATGCCTCGCAAGTCTTAACAATTGTGTACTATATGTTGCTCTTATTTATTGAAAGTTAACTTGGTTGTAGAATTTGATATTTGAAGATAGTTCTATATGATAAAATTTTATGATGAGGATGGATTGGTAAAAGAAATTGATCATGATGGCACGTTTTCTTGTCATATTTGATAGATGAGTATGGTAATTGTTGCTTACCTCTTTATAATGCACTAATTTGGTGTAATGAAAGGAAGAAAATTCTTGCTTCTCTGCTATGATTGTAGATAGTTTCCTAGAATATCACAAGAAATTGATGGACTTAGATGTATCTTACCGATGTATAATGGCATTCATAGAGGATTTACCAATAATATTTCATTTATTGGTGAAAAGTTTCCTATGTGCAATTTGATATTTGTTAAATGAGTTTCAAGGTTGATGCATGCGACATGTTTTCCATCTAGCATTATGACTTCCAGAAGTAAGTCGAAACCTAGGGGGGAAGAATGTAGTACCCTTGCCCTAATCAATTTCTAATCTTGGTTTGACCTTGGTTAGTTTATCATGTTATAATGTTATAGTCAGATGTTTTGGTTTTTGTGCATACTTGTTAATATGGTTTTCACACCAATTTGTATGCAAGTTTATTAGTTCTCCTATTTTGTGTTATTAATCTCGAGCTAACACTTTCATTAAGAATATATGTATGCATGTATGACTCTTGTTTGCAGGAGTTTTCAGGTACAATACCATATGGGTGCGAGGTCCATCTCTGCCTGGATTCACAAGTTTGAGTGTACCTCTTTGGTCCTTAGAGAATTAGATTAGGTTGTCGTAAGACCCTCGTTTGACCATAGTCATGCTCAAGTGAGTGTCATCATTCATCCGTCAGTATCCCCTTAGGTGGGGTATGTAGGGCGTCTATATATTTGGCTTTCTTGGGTTGCATGTTTTGTGTGTGGTTAAATTGAGTATTTAATCCTTAGTATTTAATTTGATTAAATGTGTTTTTGTGCACTGCAATTAAGGGATGAAATTAAATAAGTTCCCTTTTATGCAATTAATCATTAATTAGAATTGCTCGATGCAAGTTGCTAGCAAGTTCAATTAAATGGTTACTTTTAAATGATAAATATTTTCAGTTATGCATTTTGAAAGGAAAGATTAAATTTATTTGAAATAGAATTAATTTAATCTCTTTGGCATTTTGGAATAGAAAAGGTTAATTTCAAGTATTTAAGAAAATCAATTTTAATTTAAAACATGAGTTTAATATATATATTGATATAGTTGGAAAGAATGATTTTTGGAGATTAATTTTAAAAGAAAGTATTTTAAATTCAAAAATAAGAATTTTGGGATTGTATTTTAAGTGAAAATATTTTAAATTAAAAAATGGGATTTTTGGTCAAAACTTTTCCCATTTAACCTAGGTTTGAAAATATTTTTGGGAGGATGTTTTTTTTTTTTAGAGGTTGTTTTGGAAAATATTTTTGGGAGAATATTTTTGAATGGAGAAAATTTCTGGGCATTGGGAGGAAGAAGGATTTCTAGAGCTTGTAGGTTGGGCTCTCCTTCAAATCTCTTCCAGGATTGTTGAATTAGGTAGGTCTCTAGTTTATTTCGTGGTTTCTTTGTTTAAAGAAATTGTTTTGGATTTTGTAGCAATCTAGTTGTGAAGGTTAAAAATATCATTTATTTGGGGAAATGAAAGAGTTATAGTTTAATATCCAACTCAAACCCTCCTTGTTTTCTGTCCAAACCTCCAGATTTAATTTGAGTTGCTCAGATTGATTTTCATTAAAAAAAAAAAGCATTGGGGCTTAGCTGTTCTTAATGAAGTTTTGTTTAAAACTCCATTGAATATTTTCTGATTAAGTTCTAAATCAAAAATTAGTTTGGGGTTGGGCAAATTGATTGAATCAATTTGTGAAATATGATTCTTTGCCCGCATATGATTTTGGATGAAAAAAAATTGTTTTAGTCCCTGTATGAGACTGTGTAATAAAAAATATTGGGGTCTTTCATTTTTTTTTTAAAAAAGGGTTTAAAAAAAGAAGAATATATAAAAAAAGAAATTATTTTTTCTGGTTTTGGAGGGGTGGGGGAGCCGAGGCTCGACCCGTCCCTTGCCCTTGGGCCTCAGCCTTATCTGTGACCACCATGTGGCCACAGACACCTGCGACCACAGAGTGAACACAGGGCTATGGAGTGGGCAACCACCACTCCCATGATTGAATGTGGGGCCCGCACCTTATGTTTCTTTTTTATTATTTTTAAATTTATTATAAAATTAAAATAAAATTAAAAGTTGCATCTTGGTTTAATTTTTGTTTATTTAAACTTTTTAATATATTTTATTTTAAAAAGTTATTAATAGTTTTATTATTATTATTATTAATTATTATTTAATATATATTTTATTAATTGAGGTTAAAATATATATTAATTAATATTTAATTTTTAAATTTATTATTACCTATTAATTAGTATATATTTTATTAATCACAGATTAATATATATGTATTAATTAATATTTAATTTGTACATTTCTTTATGTATGCATGAAGTATCTTATTTGGGGAAAAGGATAAAATAACGTATTATTTAGAAACATTGGAAATTAAATAATGTATCATTTGTAAAATTGACAAGTAAATGACATTTTCATTTAGTAAAATAAATTGTTTAATTTATATTTCTCTTTGTATTGGGAAATAGGCAAAATTGTACTATTGCAATCATGGTATTGAATTTATCACGTATGCTGATTTTCTATTATTGTATTTTGAAAAAATTAGATCCTTTAGAAAATTGGATCGATTGTCAGGTCACTAGTTAGAGTACCGTCAATCAGTGCACCTCGTATGAAGTCTTGTTTGACCAACTAGGTGTTCCAACCATTTTGAACTCTATATGCTTGACCTAGTATATTAGTTGGTTTAGGAGTTTGTTGATTACGGTCTAGTCTCGTATGAGAAAGTGGCTTTTGATTGGGGGTTGTGCCCAAAGTGGTTGCTGGGTAACCCATCGAAAGTGTGTATAATAAGTGATAACCTAATAGCATACTAGAGAGTTACTTAATGAATCACTGAGTAAGTTAATTATACGCCACATATGGGATAAGTGCAACTACAGACTCAACATGCAGTGAGAAGGCCTAAAATGGCAAACCATCATCCTCATCTTCATTAAAGGATGGGTGGGTCCACATCAGGCTTGGATGGGTGGGAGGTTCAGAATAGGTTGCTAGGGTAACCTAGTGGATGTGGCCAGAACATATGAAGACCTGCAATGGTAACCATACCTGGTTATGTGATGACAATTGTCCCTTATGTTCGCTAGTGTGTTATTATTATGTCTTCATAGGAGCATTGTTGTGGAGTCATCCTGATTTCTATGCGCTTGTGAGAACTTGATATCCATGTTAGACCATGGGATTCTTATGATGGGTTGAGAAGACTTAGTTTCACAAATGCTCTAGGTGATCTTTTATGATTGCTTCTTATTATGTTCCATTGGATCCTTTCCTATTCACGAATCATTCATGTATTTATTTGACCGATGTGGTCCTATGTTTTTTGGTTATGTTCACCTTGATGGTGGGATTGTAAATGATGTAACCTTAAGTATTCTTCTCTATTATTTAATTATCTCAGGGGTCTTGCAGCTGAGTAGACTAGGAGAGGTATCCCTCTAGGGGTGAACTCTAATATCATTTTGGTTTTATGTAATGTTTATGTTCTTATGTTTCCTTTTAATTTATTATGTATGGATGGAATTATGTTAGAATGTATAATGTGGATTAGATGAAGTTAATTTTAAAAGCATGTATGTAGTCATCTTATTAAATGCAGTAATTTGAATCATGAAAGAATGTAGATTAGAACAGTGGAATATATTCAGTTATTGTTAATGAGATTAAGTATGCATGAAAAGTATTCATTAGTTTATGATGCAATTTAAGTACAATATGAAATTAGATGCATGACTTAAGTTTTCATGAAAGTTTGAACATAATATATGGTTAAAATTTATTGGATGAACCTTAATCATTATATATATATACTTTTAACCTCAAATAGCTGAACCTTATCATGTTATCTATATTTTTATCATACCAAAAGAATTTATCCTTGTTTAAGTATTATCATGTCATTAAGTTAATCAAATTAATTGAATTAATTAGCGTGAGTTGAGTTAAGTGTTGAATTAAGTAATCACGTTGTGAAACTCTTTAGGTGTTATTTAAGTCTTCAGCTGTGTAATCTGAACTTTGATAATTCATTGTATCATTGTGTTGTGTTTAAAAATTTTTTAAAAAAAATATTTGCACTTTATTCTTGTGTTTTAGCTTAATCCCTTCAGGGTTTCCTGGCAGGGCATTATAGAGGACATAGGGAAGAACCTAACTGTTAACTCTAAAAATGACTATGCTAGACAAGAGTGTTGATTGTGCATGTTTGGAGGTTATAAAGAATCAAAAGAGCCAAAAATGGAATCAATAATTTCTATAAATCTATCTCTTAAACAAATGAGTCAAAATAGCATGATATAGATTGTAGGTTCCTTAGTCCTAAGGCTTTCATTAGTCTAAAATGTGAGATTGTTTGTTGATTTATACTTTTCTTTTCTATAAAATTATTTCTTTGAATTCTATCCCTATACACACATAAAACATGAAAAAAATAATTGTTTTATATAGGGGCTTACTTAGCTCAAACCTCATGTAGTTTTCACAATTCTGCAACTACAATAATGAGATAGGATGTGCGTCTTGACAATGATAGAGGTTTAACAAATGGAAAATGCTAAAATGCCAATATATTACCCTAGGTATGAAATCATCTCATATAATCTCACATAAAGGCTTGATATCATAATCATGAAGTCCTACAACATGTTACTACATACACATAACTTGACATAATTGATCATAACTATTTTAGTAGATTTAAACTCTTGAATTCTTGAATCATGAACTTCAAATTTACTTGTTTATTTGTTGTTTGAATGTCTATATGCTTGTTCAACCTTTGAATATGCTAGATTATATTTCTAGAAAATGGGAAAGGGAGTTGTATTTATATGTAACTTACACCTTTTTCAAGACAAATTTTTGGTATGATCTAATAAAGAAAGGTTGTATTGTGAAAATTGCAATTGGATTACAAAAAGGCCTAAGAATAGAGGAAATAACCTAGCTTTACATTATGGTCATGAAATCAAGCATATACACATATAATCAGTCACACATTAAAAATGAGATGTAAACCTACAATGAAATTGTTAAGGTTAACAAGTTATGATGCTACATTTCTCCCCCACAATAGAGAAGTTTAAAACTTACATCCATACACATGATAATTTATAGAGAAGATAAATATCATTTCATCTGAACATTGAAGATACAAGATGACTCCAAACTTAGAATAGAAATAGTACCCAAAAGATAAAAAAAAATGGACCACAACAAAAGCATAGTTATGAAAAAGGCCAATTTACAACAAATAGAAGAAGGAATCTATACATATTGAAGAATGTCATAACAAGGTTGGTCCCATTACATCATTATGCCAACAAAGTGCGAAAGTGTCATCCAAATAAAACTAAATAAATAATATGCACACCAAGTAGAACACCATAGGAGAAAACATTACATGCAAGAAAACACAAAAGGGCAAAAGGTATTGCAAATATGAGCTAGTCTATAGTAAATTGTCTACCTCCAATCTTCCTCATCATGAACAGATGGAAAGAAATATTCTAAGGAGCTACAATAACAATTATTGTAAGGAAAGTAAACAATAACAAATGAATTGTGTACTCGACTAAGAAAACTTATTCCAAGAAATGAAGCAAACTTTAATCTAATTATATTAACAACCATTTTTGAAGAAATAAAAGGTGGACCTAGCCTTCCTATCATGTCTACAACGACTCTTCCTTTGCATAAGGAGATTTCAAAAATTGATGATGGTGCTTCTCGCGCTAAACTCTCAGCCTCTGTCACTCCTATTGCAGATCTTGGTGGCAATGCCACTGCTATGGGAAGCTTGTGTGTCTCCTCCCATGTGGGTGAAGCTACAAATAATGTTTCATCCCACCCCTATGCCCTTATCGTTGAAAATCCACAAGATGTGCGGCTTCCTGGAAAGTTGCCAAATGTCATCGTTTGTATGATTGTTGGGCTTAGATAGGTTGGTGAGGCTCTAAGCTCATGACATGGGAGTCAGTCGTATGGTGGTCACTCCTTTCCCATTGCAAATGCCATTTCCATTAATCTGAAAGAAGAGATGAAAGACGAAATTGATCAGAAAATTTATGTTTTGTCCAAATTGAAAAGTTTGATTATGCTCAAGATACAAATAAAATCTACTGTGATCATTATTTTAGTTCGGAGGACAGATTTTTGTTGATGATTAAACCTTGGCACTTTGATTTCAAACCTCCTTCCAAAATGTTTAATGAGATCTTGATTTGGGTTCGGATTCCTAATATCCCCCTTCATTTATGGGTTGAACCTCTTTTAGAAGAAGTGGGTGAAGCCCTTGGAGATTTTTTGATGGTGGATGATGAATCATCTTGTATTTTTCACTCCACCTTTGCCTACATTATGGTTGAAATGGATGTTTCAAAGGTGCTACTTGTTGAGATTTTACTCAAATCTTCTAAGGGTTGTTGGGTTAAGTCTTTGGACTATGAAGGAATTCTCTTCCGATATAGAAGATATTTTAAAATAGGTCATGTGGTAACACAATGTCAATTTGATAAAAAGGATATGCAAGCTACATGGTGGAAAGGTGCTTTTCAACAACGTTATACGGTTGAGAAGAAATCTAAGAAACATAGAAGTTTTTCTCAAGTGGATGAAATGGACTCATAGAGTCTTGGGGCATCCTCTCTAAATGTCATAATTGGTGGGGTTGCTGAAGTTGTGAAAGATTATCATGTTGAAACCCCTAAAAAGAGAGAGATTGGGCATCGTGATAAAATTACTAGTGATAGCATCTCCATCATCAAATCTGGGTGCTTTTCAAATAATGCCATGCCTATTGGGAGGAAAAAAAATGACTCTATGATTGTAGAGAATCTTTTTGCAGGCAATCATTCCCAATCTAATGGTGGTCTTTTGCTAGCATGGTATGATATGGTAGTGCAAGTTGATGAGGGTTGGATTTATGTTAAATGTAAGAAAGCTAAGTCCTCCAAGCCTTCTTTTGACATGACTCTCTCCCACAAGAGTAGCTCTAAGTGTAAATATTGATGGTTCTTGGTTGGGGATTAGTTTTAGGTAGGCTTTTGGCTATTATTTTTGTAGCTTTTCTTTTAGGTTGTGGGAGCCTAGTTTTAAGACCCATGTTTGTCTGGTGCTTTGAATTTATTTTTGTCAAGACAACATTCTAGTTGAGCATTCCTGATCCATTTAAAATTTGGTTGCAAAGGGTTTCAGGTCCCTTCAAAACCTAGTTTTGTCTTAATAAAAAACTATAGCAGTGTTGCACGTCAAGTGAGTCCCCTTGGGTACATACTCAATCACAAATTCACAAAATTAAGTTCAACTCATAAATGAA
This sequence comes from Cryptomeria japonica, assembly GCF_030272615.1. NCBI lineage: Eukaryota > Viridiplantae > Streptophyta > Pinopsida > Cupressales > Cupressaceae > Cryptomeria > Cryptomeria japonica. The sequence goes on from NC_081414.1 coordinate 179,182,311, forward strand.
TCATTCTTAATTGATGATGATCTTCATAAAAGGAAACACAACTAACAACATTAGGATAACAAAATCACTAACCATCTTAGGTGAAATAGTTTCCTTATTTATATAAATTCCCTATTACTACTACATCTTGATCACAATATCTAAGGATAGATTTATTAATAAAAAGAGGAGCACAAACTGACTAAGATTCCAATTAGAAATGCAACTTATAACACCTATTATATCACGTAAATATCCATTACATGGGATCCAACAAATAATTTATTGATACATCTTTAGCTAGTTAAATTCACAACGAAAGGGTTCCATGTGTAAGTGCTTCTTTTGAATAGTCCAATTTGTTTTAGCTGTCATTTGACCAAATCAATACTTATTTTGTAATGGCTACAAGAATTGGAACATTAAATGGTAACAAGAAAAATCAACTCAAGTCCAAAGGAAAGGCTGCAAAATTTGTTAGCATATATAACATCAAATAATCATAGCAACTAACCATTTTCATCACATCATGCACATATATATTATATTAATGTTATTGACACCACACATAAAATAATTCTTAAATAAAGTCTTAACATAACCACTTTTTGGTATGTCTCGATTTGCAATGGGCTAATCTTCTTCTCAAGGAGGGGTTTTAAGACCTTCAAAAGTAAATGGATGCCTTGCTAAGAGCGATGAAATACCTATTCTTATGATCCAACCAAAAGTCATTTAGGAAGACATCAACTACTCATCTAATCATGCCTTAATATGTAGGAACATGGGGCTCCAACTATCTCTACCCTCTTTGCAATTGTGGGCTTGAGATACTTGGAACCTAAAAGGAGAAATGGAGATTTTGTTAGTGGCTAATATCTATTTTATGATGATCTTTTCAAGCATGTTAAAAAAAATAGGGCATTTGAAGGGGGGCCCTATCTCTATAATCAAGTGGGTCTTTTTATTAAGCCATTGCATGCTAGATTTAATCCTTCTGAGAAGCTTCCATCAAATCTTCTAGTGTGCGTAAGGCTTTCTTAGTTCCCCTAGAATTTTGGAGAAATGATATTTTCAATTTAGTCACGACACAACTTGGCAAGCATGTTGGCCATTTGAGACAAACCATGAAAAAAAAGGTAATCACCTATGCCCATGTATGTGTTGAACTTGATTTAAGTAAGCCTTTGCATGATTCTATGGAAATCCATCTAGGATTCTACTCTTGGATCCAACAAATAGAGTATGAAACCATTCCTTTTCATTGTCGTATTTGGCATGAATATGGTCATTTGTAGTGAATGTGTCCAAAAACTAACCATGTAGGGATTACAAACAATGGATCCTCATGACCATTACCCAAGCAGGATAAAGGTAAAACACCAGTTACAAAAGATAAATAAGGTTTTATTTCAGCCAAAACAAGAATTAGGGGAATAGGTCAGAATAGAACCCTTAAGGAGAGACAAAGTGATGAGGTTTTTAATAGATTTGATGATTTAGAAGACCTAGAAAATTATGATAATGAACTTGTAGGTATGCTTACTAATTGAAATATTTAGGTTATGGATCAAATTAATAATGAGAAGGTTATTACTCCTGATTAAGGCACCCAGGATGCAAGTCATGATGTTCAAATGGATTTAGACACCCTTTTGTTGAATTCAGGTGAGCTGGATGTTAATGGTATTAAAGTTTCTCCTACTTCTTCAAGTATTATTAGCTTAGCAATTAATACAAATAAAGACTCTATAGAGATCATTAAAGGAAGAGGAACCTCAACTACTGGGGATCCAACAAAAGACTAGGAAAAAGGTTGTATTGATAAGCACCCCCTCACTACAAAGGGGAGGAAAAATGATCAGGAAAAGGTTAAGCTTATAGGATAGACTTTGGTGGGGTCTAGTACTATGAATAGCTTAGACTCCCATTTCTTGCCTTCTAAAAAATGATTGTCCTCTAATGGAATGTTAAGGGGTTAAATGTAGACAAAATGCTATTCAAGATTTGATCAGATCTAATTCTCTTGATGTGGTGTTCATATAAGAAACTAATTTATCGGTTGATGGTATGCTTAATAAGGTTCCTAGAATTTGGTCTTGAATTCAGTGTTAGTACATCATAGGTATGGATAATTCAGGTGGTATGGCTTTCCTCTAGGATCCATAGATGTTAAGGCCTCTTCAATGGATTTCTTATAGGTAATCTATGTCTATTCTTGCTGTGAATTATGAATCTAGTGAAAATTTACTCTTCACTAATGTTTATGCCCAACTGATTTGGCTAGAAAATTGGTGCTTTGGTCTCATATTAGATATGTCAGATCTCTTGCCCCTCATTTTCTTTGGATTTTGGCAAGGGATTTCAATGCAATCTCGAGTCTAGAGGAAGAATGGGTGGTAATGCTCGGTTTGATTATTCTGCAAGTCTCCTAAGGGATTATATTGAGCTTCTAAGGGTTTTGGACGTTAAGCTGGCTAATGGGATCTTCACTTGGAATAATAGGAGATGTTGTGAGGAGGCAATAGTTGAGAGGTTGGACATATTCTTGGTCTCTTTCTATTAGATAGGTGATAACAAAATTATTAATTCTGAGATTTAAGACTAGAAAGGGTCAGATCACTGGCCAATTAAATTTACTACTTGGGTCTTTCAGGCTTCTAAAAATTCTTCTTTCAAGTTTTAGCTTATATGGCTTTGTGATTCCTCACTCCAGGACCTTATGGTTGTGTGGTGGTAGGACTGCCTATGGTACTACAATGTACTCTTTTGTCAAGCAACTTCAATGTGTCACGTATAGGATTAAAAGGTGGAATGAGTCTTGTTTTGAAAATATTTTTATGGATAAGATTCAAGCTAAATCTCGAGTGGATGGTATAAACTGAAAAATTAGAGATCAAGGCCTTTTAGAGGATTTATATAAAGAGGAGTTAGCTCTTGTAAAAGAGTTGGAGTGGGAGCCGCGGGAGTAAATCTGTTGGAAACAAAAGTCTTGTATTGATTGGCTCCAAGAAGGTGATAGGATTTTGTAGATTTTTTATAGTTCTATGAATGATAGGAGGTGCGGTAATTCTATCACTTCTCTCATTTCCTCTAAGGGTTACCTTCTCTCTTCCTATAAAGACTTTTTTGAGGAAGCCATTAGATTCTTTCAAGCCCTATATAGTGAAAATTGTCCACCTGTTGTTGGGGAAGATGAGTTAGTGATAAGTTGCATTCCCTCTATTATTAATGTTGAGATGAACATGACACTTTCTAGGCCCATCACTTTGAAAGAAGTTGAAAGAGTGGTATTTGGAATGAAGAAAGGAAAAGCACCTAGTCTAGATGGCTTTCCTATTGAATTTTATCAATAATTTTGGGAGGTGGTCAAACATGATCTGTTCGAGGTGGTACAGGAATCTTATACAAACAAGAAGATGTTAAGGGCTTTGAATTCTAAATTTATTGCTCTCATTCCTAAAAAGGAAGGGGCCAATCCTCTTTTTTCCTTTCATCTTATTTCTCTTTGTAATGTGATATATAAAATTGTCATAAAGTTGATTGCTGAAAGGCTTAAGCCATGGCTCGCTAACTTGATTTCAAAAAAGAAAGGTGGTTTAGTGGTTGGGAGGAAAACAATAGATGGAGTTATTATAGAAATATAAGTTATACAAGATGGAGCATGAGAAGTGGGAGAATAGAGAGGCGGGACATTTGAATGCAGGGCAAGGCAAGAAACCCTACAATGGATAGGCAAACCAGAGGGAGAAGGGTAAGGATGACTCCTAGGATAGCCCAGATTCCTCTGAGCCGAGTGGAAAGGACCCAATGGATGGGGACCCACAAGTAGAAGACAAGCCCATCGATCCTAATCAAAAAAAGGATGAGTCATGTGCTCAGGAACTCCTAGGTAGGAATTGGTGTGAAGGGACAATGGGCAGTCTTGGACTTCTCTATTCAGTGTCAAACAGAGTGGAATGTCCTCACTCCCCCCAGCTCATAATATTTCAAATATAGAAAAGGGTGGATTTTCTATTGAAATGCCAGACCCTATTATTGATCATAACATCAATCTTATGGAAATGACACTAGTTGGAAAAAATTTGGGTCCCAGGCCAAATATTGATATTGTCAAGGCTTTTGCTAAACACAAATGGTTGCTTAAAGATCAAGTGGAGATCATAGCTATGTCAAATGGGGTGTTGTCTTTGGCCTTCTCCTACAAGGAAGATATGTCAAGAGTGCTTTGTGATGGTCCTTGGCTGATCGGTAAAGAAATGCTAGCTTTGCAAAAATGGGTGCCTAAGTAGGAACTTAATGAATCAATTTTTGTCTAGGCTCCTGTTTGGGTTAGACTGCTAGGCCTTCCCTTAGAATTCTGGGTGGAATATGTGTTTAAAGGTGTTGCTAGCTCTTTTGGTGAACTCCTCTCAATGGACCACATAACTATGGCTAGAAGAAGACTTACTTTTGCCAGGATCTACATTGGGGTCACACAAGGCACATATGTGCCTTTATCCATTGAAATCAACTCTAGATTGCAAAAATGGAACCAACCTATGGAATATAAAAGTCTCCCTTTCACTTGCTTTCATTACAAAATAGTGGGACATAACAAGGAAATGCCCTCTTTACGTGGCCAAAGAGAAAGAAAAGAAAGAAAGGACATGACAATGGAAAGAAAAAAATCTTGTTAAGCATCCCGAGAGCTCTAAAAAAGAGAACAGAATCGAAGTGGCCCAGAGTGTCATCATCCCTGACATGATAAAGCCACGAATAGATGTTAATGGGGAAAACCCAGAAATACCTTTAAATGATAAAGGTGAAATGGATCAAATAGGTAAAGATGATAGAGATCAACAAGATATGAATCAAGAGGATCAAAAGAGTGATAACCTAGAAGAAGGATAGATATAGGTGGTGTTACAGAACAATGAGGAAGCAGATTTGAACCACATTATAGAAAAAACCAGTAGAGCAGGCCTTAGGAATTATTTTGAAGAAGCCCAGAGGTGTTTGATCTTTGGAGGGATCTCATTGTTAGGATCACAAAAATCTATAGAAATAGCACTAGCCACCATTCAGCAATCACCTATGACCTCATTGCTTAATGTTAAGTGGGTAGAGGTCAATGATACTGACCAGAAGACAACCACTCAAGAGGAAGATTGCAATACAAATAAAGTTGCAGAGCAAAAGAGGAGGCAAAAAAGGGCCTAAATCTAACCCTCAGGCTAACTCAGTCAAGACAAGAAACCATAGAAAAGATGACATGAGTGTTGGTATTTTGGATATGTTGATATGGTTTTGTCGTTGATGTCAACACATGTCATCACTTGTCAACACTTATCAGCACTTGGAGATCTTTGTTATGTTCACCGGCAAGTCATAAACTTATGCACAGTCACCGGTATTTGGTCCACCGGTAGATTATATTGTTCTCCAGCACTTGGAATGACTTGGAGACTAATTTGTTATGTCAAAGACATTATTTGATCACTTGGTTTTGGCAATTTGGTTACTGTTCTACTCAAGTTTGCATATTTGTTGTTACCGGCAAATAGGTCCAGGTAATGCACCGGAAAGCATATCTATTCAGGCCAGCACAACATGTTATGGAGATGATCTATTATTATTGCAAATGCATTGAGCCAACATGATGCATCAAATATAAATTTATTTGTAATTGATTTTATTGTAATATCTTTTAGTGAGCCGACCTATTCAATTTGTCTTAGATTATGGTATAAATGTAAGATCTCAATTGTGAGATTGATATGCAATTGGAAAAATAATTGTAATAGTGTGTATGCAAAAATAAGCAGAGCTATACACACATACATCATTTGAAACTTGAAAAAAGGTTTTTGTGAAGGCAACTAGAACTAAACTGCTACTGAATCCAACATAAGGAGATGCTATTTTAAGCAGTACATTACTATTGGATTTAACCATCCAACTATAGTCAGTGTGACTCCCACAATATGATTGTACACACATACTATCTACAATAGTATCATTTGATTGTGGGTAAGGCTTCCCACTGTGGTTTTTCCCCTTACAAGGTTTCCATGTACAAATATTTGTGTTATGTGTTGTGGATGTTATTGTCTTTATGTTTCATGCATTAATCTTTATCGGTACTACAATTAACTATAAAAACTCTCTACCGGCATAAAGTTTAGTTTATTGACATTAAGCATTAAGTTTTGGTTAAGTTAACTTTGGTTGAATTTAGTGGAAAACTAATTCACCCCCCTCTCAGTTGTCTCTGGGACCTAACAATTGGTATCTGAGCATATTCCTCTTTTTGTAGAAGTTTAATAGCTTGAGGAGATCCAATGTCTTCTAACTATTTCAGGAAGGCCAGTCTGAAACTTGATGGAACCAACTATGGCATATGGAAGATCAAGATGGAGACATATTTAAATTGCATTGGAAAGGAAATATGGGATGTTACAAAGAGTGGCTATACTGCTCCTACTCAAAGTCAACCTAATCGACCAAACTTGGCTAAAGATGAGGAAAATGATTGCAAAGCAAGAGAAGCACTTTTGAGCACATTGTTAGATCAACAAGTCATGGGATTGTCAGACAGATCTACTGCTAAATCTATTTGGGACAAATTGGAAATATTTAATGAAGGAGATTCCACAATCAAAATTACAAAAATTGAATGCTTTTAGGTCAGGTATGAAAATCTGAAAATGGAAGAATTTGAAAGAATTTCTGATTTTATGGAAAGAGTAAATGAAATTGTTTTTGATACACAATGTTGTGGAGGAACCTTAAGTAAAGATGAGATCATTTCTAAAGTTTTAAGAGATTTTTCACCAGCATACAAAATGAAAGTTACTGCTATAAATAAATTAAGAATAATGTCTAATGCATTAGTATCTACAAACACTTTGGTTGGAAAACTTTCAGCTTTTGAACTTGAGGAATTTGGTCTTGTTGCTACTATTAAAACTGATCTAGCTTTCAAGGCATTGTCATCTGCATCATTGTCATCATCATCTAATAAATCTGATTGGAAAGCTTTCTATGCAAGAGAACTTCAAGAAAGCAAGAGAGAAAATGAAGAACTGGAAGAGCTTGAAGAACTATTTGCAAGGAAAATGCCTAAAGGTCCAATTGGAAGTCAGTATGAAGGTAAAGCACCCTTTAAAAGTTTTAACTATAATAAGATTGGTCATATGGCATCTAGATGTCTTGATAGACATACAAGATTAAGAGAAAAAACTAAAAGAACATATAAGCCTAAACCTGATTATCAGAGATACAAGTTTAAGAAGAATCAAGATAAATCTTGTTATTATGCTGATGAAGGAGTCATTGATGATTCTGATGAGGATTCGGTAGACAATGGATAGGATTTTGTTGCTATAATAGAAGATCAGTTGGCAACTACTATTCAACCAGTAGAGCAGGCCCTAGTAGCTAAAGTTGAAGATAAGAATGAATGGATTATTGGTTCAGGATGTTCACATCACATGACTGGTGATAAGAGTAAATTCTTAACCTTTCAAGATTACAATGGAGGTATAGTGATATTTGGAGATGATAAAGCTTGTATGATCAAAGGAAAAGGAACTATATCTTTTGATGGGAAGCATAATAATGATAATGTTTACTATGTTAAAGGTTTGAAGCATAATATTTTGAGTTTTGGTCATTTAGTTGAGAAAGGATTTAAGTTAAAATTCAAGAATGTTAAATGCAAAATCTTAAATAGAACTGATTTGGAAATTGCAACTGGTAATCAAACTAGGGTTAATATCTTTCATTTGAGCAACAATGAGAAAGTATGTTTGATTGCACATATTGATGAAAGTTGGTTATGGCATAAGAGACTTTGTCATGTAAATTTTGATTGCATTGAGAAAATTAGTATAACTAAGACAATAAGAGATTTACCTAAGATTGTTAAACCTCATAATCTGGTATGTAAGGAATGTCAATTTAGAAAGCAAGTTAGAGAAACTTTCAAGATTATTCCAGAGAAATGTAACAATGTTTATTGACTTAATTCATATTAGTTTATGTGGTCTAGCAAGAACTAGAAGTATACAAGGAGATAGATATTTTATGCTAATCATTGATGACTATTCTAGAATGTGTTGGGTTACTTTTCCTAGGGAAAAATATGAAGCATTTGGGAAATTCAAACTATTCAAGGTGATGGTAGAGAATGAAACTGACAAGAAATCAAATGCTTGAGATTAGATCAAGGAGGTGAATTCACATCTAAGGAATTTAATACATTATGTGAAGTGAATGGGATCAAAAGATAGTTATCAACACCCTAGACACCCCAGCAAAATGGAGTTGTTGAAAGGAAAAACATAACTATCTTGGATGCAGCAAGAAGTATGATATCAGAAGAAAATCTACCTCATATATATTAGAGAGAAGCACTCAATACAATAGTTTATACATTCAATAGAGTTCACATCAGAGGTGAAACTGGTAAGACCCCTCATGAACTATGGTTTGGTAATATTTCAGAATATTTGGAAGTAAATGCTATATTAGAAGAGATGAGTATATTGGAAAATTTGATCCTAGAAGTGATGAAGGTATATTTCTTGGTTATTCATCTAAGAGCAAGGCATATAGATGTTTTAACAAGAGATTGCAGAAAATTGTTGAGAGTGCAAATGTGAAGATTGATGAACAGTTTAGAGGAAATTCAAGGTACATGGACACTGAACCGACAATACAGATAATAACAAATGAACCTACTATGAGTACACCTATATAGAATGGTGATCTAGTTACACCAGTATCTTCTGAAGATTCAACATTTACTGAAGAACAACAACAAGTAAAAACACCTCGATATGTAAGATTGAATCATTCTGAAGATCAAATAATTCAAAACAAATTTCAAGGAGTTATGACTAGAGGAAGATTGGAAAATGAAGAGGTATGTCTTATTTCTCAAATTGAACCTACATCAATTAATGAGGCATGGAAAGATAAATATTGGATTAAAGAAATGGAAGATGAATTGGAACAAATTGAAAGGAATAACACTTGGTCATTAGTTCCCTAGCCTAAAAACAAAAATGTAATTGAAAGTAAATGGGTTTTTAGAAATAAACTTAATGAAGATGGTAAGGTAATAAAAAACAAAGCAAGATTAGTGTGTAAAGGATATTCTCAAAAATAAGGAATTGATTACAATGAAACCTTTGCATTGGTAGCTAGAATTGAGGCAGTCAGACTTTTGTTGTCTTTTGTAGCAAACAAGAACTATAAAGTATATCAAATGGATGTTAAATGTGCATTTCTGAATGGAGATCTTGAAGAAGAAGTTTATATTGAACAACCTGATGTATTTTCTTTCACAGATAACAAGGATATGGTTTGTAGGTTAAGGAAAGCTTCATATAGACTAAAGCAAGCTCCTAGAGCTTGGTATGCTAGATTGGACAAATATCTTTTGAAGCTTGGATACACTAAAGGTAATGCTGATAGAAATCTATACTACAAAGTGAGTAATGATGATATCTTGGTTATTGAATTTTTTGTTGATGATATAATCTTTGGAGGAGAAGATGGATTGTGTAAAGACTTTTCTAACAAAATGCAGCAAGAATTTGAAATGTCTATGACTGGGGAGATAAAATTCTTGTTAGGATTGTAGATTTTATAGACTAATAAAGGTATATCCCTATGTCAATCTAAGTACTTGAAGGAATTACTAAAGAAATTTGGCATGGAAAACTATAAACCGATAAACACACCTATGACTACAACTGATAAATTATCTTTGAAGGATGAATCAACACCTATTAATCTGACTAGATACAAGTCTATGATAGGAGGTTTACCTTATTTGACACAAACAAGACCTGATATTACGAGTTCAATATGTATTGTTTCAAGATTTTAGAGTAATCCTAAAGAAAATCATGAATCAATAGTAGAATGGATTTTTCGATACCTACAAGGCACTACAAATCTTGGTTTATGGTATCCTAGAGATGAAATTTTTTATTTATGTGCATACATAGATGCTAGTTGGGCAGGAGATGTAGATGATAGGAAAAGCATCACTAGCGAAGCATTCTTTCTTGGTAGCAGACTAATTTCATGGTTGAGCAAGAAATAGAGTTGTACAAGTCTATCAACAATAAAATCAAAATATGTTGCAGCAACAACTAATTGTACACATGTATTGTGGATCAAACAAATGTTGAAGGGCATAAAGGTAAAATGCAAGGAACCTATAACTATTTACTATGATAATATGGCAACAATTGATATATCAAGGAAACCAGTATTTCACTCAATGACTAAACATGTTTCTATTAGGATTCCTACAGATATTGAGAGGGGGGATGAATCAATATCTAATTGGTATATTGAATTTCTTAACTTAAAACATGTAGAACATATTAAAACAGTGTACCGGCAAATAAGAAGTAATGCAATAAATAGAGATAAAAGCAACCACATGAAAAACACACCATAACACAATATTTTAATGAGGAAACCCAGTGTGGGAAAAACCTCAGTGGGATTTGTGACCCACAATATTCACTTACTGGCCAATAAGAGAATATTACTACTACAAGAGGGGCCTGCACATGCAGAAAGGTGAAGTGCCTAGAGCTCACTGCTCAATTACAAAAATGGAAGTCTCACTGACTTACAAAATGGATCATATAAATCCACTGTCTTGTACTGCTTCAAAATAGCATCTATAATGCAAGATCCAGTACCGATTTATGCTCTGCTTCTTACATAAACCCTTAACCTATAATTCACATAATAGGTCTACCTTATTTTGCCTAATTACATTCTATCATATATCCACAAATGTTCTACAATGATCTCTTATATATATGAGTCATTTTACAATGTTGCCAAGTCAGATTATAAAGATTTTACAATAATAAACAAAATATATTGTAACAAAATTTTGTCGGCCTCTGTGCCGGTATGCTTCCTTTCACTGCTGGTGCCGGTGGTCTGAGTGCCGGTGTAAAGTCTAATCTTGCTGGTCTTGGTTTAATGCCTTGCCGATGTCATAGGATTGTAAGGTTGCCATCAATGGAAAAACCTTCAATCACCTACAATGTTTCATTGGACTGTGCATATGCCAACAATCTCCCCCTTTAGCATTGATGGCAACACTCATGAGAAAATTTCAAAAGTGTATCCAAAACTTGTAATCCAAAAATTATTTCCAAAAATGTGTACCAATATGAGCTCCCCCTGAGTAGATAAGTTTTTTGTTGGTTATTTACTCATACTACTACTCCCCCTTTGACATCAATGACAAAGGTTGTCAAGGTGTCAATAGAGTTGTAGTTTTCTGTCTCAACCTTGTAACTGGGTGGTTACAATTTGAGAAAGACCTGCCAAAACCAAATTTATGCTTTCAATAAACTTCTTACTATCTTTTATTGCTGCCTCTATTTTTTGAACTGTACCGGTGAGGTGCTGCATATGCTCTGCTGGTGTTTTCTGTACTTGTACTAATGCCTCAGATATTTCCTTCTGCAATGATGCTAGATAGTCTAGTCTTGGACTTAGTCTTAGTCTAAGATTTTTACCCTTGATTATTATTCTCTCCTTTTCTCTTTCTAACTTAAGTAATTATTCCTCAAAACCTGTTATCTTTTGTTCAAAAACTGATAATGTATCAGGTGAGTTAACAAAATTGTCAGCAAGTTTATTGATTTTATCTTGTACCTTTCTCATTCTCCTATTTATGTCAATTGTTAGAAAGTTTGTCTTGTAAATGTCTCTATACAGAGTTTTAAATTCCTTCAATGAGTTGCGTAGTTCCAGTAGAACTATGTCAAATTCCCTAGTACACTTCTTTATTTGATCCTCAAAGAATTTTTATTTTTCAATTTCCAACCTGTCTTTGAATGCCTCTTCCTTTATTTGCTCAACTGTCACTATGTTTTCAGTGATGTATTTAGACAAAGTGTCGAGATGGCTTAAAGAATCCTTATTATCTACATTGCAGTTTGGAGCTATCATCTTCAAAATTGGGATTGTGTCATCTATAGCTCTATATGCCTATGAACTACAATCTGTTATTCTTTTAATGGAGTCCAAAAGAACTTCAGTTACATTTGTTGATTTGTAACCTACTGAGGAGGAACCAACATTCTGAATTTTGTCGGTGGAGGAAGTAACCAAGCTTGTAGTGACCTCTGGTAGGTCTATCTATTTTTCCATTTCCTTAAGAAAAGGTTTTTGTTCCTCTCCTGTTGCCAGTGGCACTGTTTCCATATGAACCCATTCCTTTTCTAGAGCCTATTGCTCTGCTTGTCTCTCTGTCTTTTGATCTATTTCAGTCTTTGTTTGAGTCTCTACCTATTGCCCTGTGCTATCATCTTCCACTTTTCCTTCAGTTTTATCAATGTTATCAGTTGCTGGTGGCTCACTAGCCATATCTATCTTGCCGGTTGTGTCCTGGTCTATCATAATGTTGACCTTTTGAGTATCAACATCAACTATGTATAAAGCCTCAGGATTAAGATTTGTATCCTCTATATCCATACTCTCATCTACCAATTGATCTTCAATTTTTGTTACCGATGCAATAATTAGAGGTGGTGGGAGTAAGCTATCTTTTACTTTGATGCTAGGAGGTCCACCAACCATTCCTTTTCCCTTGTCCTTGTCCTTCTGATATACTTTTATTGGTTTAGGGTTTCTATACTCCTCCTATTTTTCCTTCTCAATAAGGAATGTATCCCATGCATTCTTGGTTTCCTCTGTTACCTCATTTACTCTTCCAACCATTAGTGCAATATGTCTATGTGCAATAGAGAATATTGACCAGTTGGTTTCTGCAATTAAGTCATCTATCTCCTTTGGTGAGTTTACTGGGTAAACAACAAGTAGTTTTTCAACTTTAATTTTCTTATCAAGCTCTACAACCACTTGTCTTCTTGCTTCTAGTCTCTTGAACAATTCATCTAGTAGTTCATCTACCACTTCCATTAAGAACTTCTGATAGATATCTAGGTGTAAAATGACATTGTTTTCAACTTGCTCTTTCTCATCTAATGATAATGTATTATATAACTTTTCTGTGTTCTTGAGTTTTCCTTCCTCTGTGATTTCATTCAGCAATTTGTCAATGGGGGCAATGTTTTGTTGAGTCCTTTTCTTCTTAGGTGTTAGCTTTTTCTTTGGGGTTGTCTTCTTGACCAGAGACCTCACTGCCTATTGTTTTTGTCTAGTTCATCTAGGTGAGGGTGTGGATGCTGATGAAGGATCCCTTTTCCTTACAGCTCTTTTGAATGTTGCTAGCATGTCATTCTCTGAAGAAGTTGCTACTGGTGATAGGTGAGTTTTAGGCTGTAATGTTACTAACTCATCCTCAGTGATACCAGTTTGTTTCCGTACATCTTCTTTGATAGCCTTAGCTTGTCTTGAGCCTCTTCTCATAGTTGCTTCAACTTTCTTCACTCTCTTCTTAGATTGAATTTGGCTTTCAATGGTCTCAGCACTACCAAATACTACTTCCTTGGGTTCCTTGGGTGCTTCCAGAAGGGCTTTTGCATAAGTTTCAATGATGTGATCATTGGTCTCATAACCCATCTCAGTAACCCAAATTGTTCTTGGGAGAATTGCTTCCATTTAGATCTCATCCTTTTTTATTACAAAGCATATATCATCCTTGTATTTGTTAACAATTTTCTGTGACAGTCTGACTCTTTTATTCATAATGGCCTTTAGTGTTAGAAAATACTCATTGATATTCTTTTCCTTGTTTTCACCCATGTTGTTGAATAGGTCTGATAACTATTTCCCTACTAGTATGTCAAATCCAAGGTTCTTGTTACCTATACCAGGCACCTATTTGGTTATGTGTAGCATTAAGCATACAAGTAAATTACAAAATCTAAAATTCCCTTTCTTATCCTTCTTGATTTTTCCTAAATTATCAATCAATTCATCCTTTAGCCATTCACATACATCAATTTTCACATTGTCCTTAACCATGTCAGAAGCACTCTTTATGCATAAACTAGAAACTGAGTTAAGTCTATTTGCATGAGTTACTTTGTAACCTAGAATCATGCTAATGAATCTCACATTTATGTTTGTTACATCATTAACCCTCAAGGACGTTTTGTCAGATGTTGCACCTATTAGTTTTGTTACTAGGTCATTTGAGACCTTCTTTGTCTTGTCTGGTCTATTACCGGTGGAAGGTAACCCTGTTATAGCTTTCACATCTTCCTTGGTAGTTTTGTGAATCGAATCTAACCAAAAGAATGCACCATGTACCCTCCTCAAAACTATCCTAATCACTTCCTTGGGAAAGTCTAGAATGCAGAGGATTTCAGTGAATATTAGGGTTTCAACAATTTTATGTTTTGGTTTCACATTTCTGGAATTATCACATATAATAGTTTTCTATATGTTTTTGATTTCTTCATCTCCTAGTTCTTCTATGTTGCAATGGATGTACATTCTAGGATCTTCTGCAAAAATAACTCCTTTTGGGATTTGGGAGAATGCACCAATATTGTCATCCTTCTTAGCTATCTCAGGAACTAGCTCAAATACAGGCCTAGGGCATTTGATTACCTTGACTACAGTAGGGTTTGCTATGAATTCAGGTGCAGAGGAGGATGCCATGATTATAAATACCTTTTTTTGCCTTAGGAAGGATTGATTGTTGAAGTGCTTTGCCTCTTTGCTCAAAATGCCTTAGCTCTGGAAATTTCATGCTCTTCAAACTTTTGAATTCTCAATGAAGTGAAATGGAGCAAAAATCACAAATTTATAATGTTTATTTGCCATCTATCACATTTAATGCATGTCGGTTAAGTAATCACTTAACATTATCTACCGGTATAGAAGTAATTTTCAACTTCTCACCATTAACTGAGGGAATAATAGCATATGTCTCATTTGATTGCCAAACCCTCAAGAAAATTTTCTTCAATTTGATGAAGAGCTTCCTGCTAGTGGAGTACTACTCTATTATGTCGGTGGAGTGTTGATTGGTTCTATCGGTGGAATGTTGATTGGTTCTACTGGTGGAGGAGTATTTCTAATATTATTTAGGTCTAACTTTCTAATCCATTTTTTTGAGAATTCTTTCTTAACCTCTTCAACCTTTTCTTTTCCTTTCAAACCAGAACTTTTGTTGTCTACTGGTGATCCTTTACTTTTGCAAAATTTTGCAATATGACCAATCTTGTTACATGCATAACAAGTCACATTATTCTTCTGAATATCTTTCCCATAACCTATACCGGTTTTTGTTCTACATTGATTAGATAGGTGTCCAAATATTCCACAAACATAACATCTCACATTCATTCTGCAATTTTGTAGAGTTAGGACCAACTTTGTTGCATTTTAAATATTGACCGGTGGGTGTGTTGATGTTCTGGTAATTTCTAGATCTACATTGATTTGCTCTATGACCATACTTATTACAGTTAAAGCATTTCCATTGAATTTATAAGTAGTAGGTTGTCTTACCGGTTTGCTATGATCTTGTGTGTTTGCAATACCAGAGCTTTCTCCTGCCTCAAAGCCAATTCCACAAGTGTCACCATTAGGTTTCTGAATGTTCAACAAGTCACCAAGTTCTTCTAAGCTTTTCTTGAATTTTTCTTTGTGTTAATTTGCAATATCTAGTTCTCTTTCTAAGATCTTTTTCTATCTCATCATTTCATTGGAGTCATTGTGTGTATGCATTAGATTTGTCTTTAATAAGTCATTTTCATAGCTAAGTATTTTGTTCTCATTTGCTGCATCACTTATTATTCTGGTCAACTCTTCTTCATTCTTCTTCCTATCTTCAATTTCTTTACAGAATCTCATGGTCATGTCTTGCATTTCATTCTTCATTGTCATGTTCTCTTATTTCAGCTTGCTTATATGATCATTAAGTGATTCTTTTTCATCATTTTCATTTTGCATCTTTTCACATAATTCTATTCTCTTATTTCTTGCAATGGTAAAATTTTCTTGAAGTGCATGAATGATATCCTAAGCTTCCTTTAGATCATCTTCAAGTTTGATGTTTTTCAATTTTTCTATATCATAGTCTAAGAGAGCTGCTTCTAGTTGCTTCATCAGATTTTCCATCTCTACCAGTGTTAAGATCTTCCTCAAGCTATTAGGCTTCTGAAAATAGAGGACCAAGCTCTGTTACCAATTGTTAGGATTCCCACACATACTGAGAGGGGGGGGGTGAATCAGTATCTAACCAATATATTGAATTTCTTAACTTAAAACATGTAGAACATATTAAAACAGTTTACCGGCAAATAAGAAGTAATGCAATAAATAGAGATAAAAGCAACCACATAAAAAACACACCATAACACAATATTTTAATGAGGAAACCCAGTGTGGGAAAAACCTCGGTGGGATTTGTGACCCACAATATTCACTTATTGGCCAATAAGAGAATATTACTGCTACAAGAGGGGCCTGCACATGCAAGAAGGCCACGTGCCTAGAGCTCACTGCTCAATTAAAAAAATGGAAGTCTCACTGACTTACAAAATGGATCATATAAATCCAGTGTCTTGTACTACTTCAAAATAGCATCTATAATGTCAGATCCAGTATCAGTTTTTGCTCTGCTTCTTACATAAACCCTTAACCTATATTTCGCATAATAGGTCTACCTTATTTCACCTAATTACATTCTATCATACATCCACAAATTGTCTACAATGATCTCTTATATATATGCATCATTTTACAATGTTTCCAGGTCAGCTTATAAAGATTTTACAATAATAAACAAAATATATTATAACAAAAATCCTATCGACCTCTATGCTAGTATTCTTCCTTTCACTACCAGTGTCGGTGATCTGAGTTCCTGTGTAGAGTCTAATTTTGCTGGTGCCAGTGTAATGCCTTGCTAGTGTCATAGGATTGTAAGGTTTCCATCAATGACAAAACCTTCAATCACCTATAATGTCTCATTGGAGTGTGCATATGCCAACAGTTTCTATCAAATTCAATTTTTTGAAAGAGAATGTTGAAGCAAAAGAAGTGAACTTGGTTTATGTGAATACTAAAGAGAAGATTGTAGATATTTTTACAAATCCTTTGGATAAGGAGACTTTTGAATATCTCAGAGAGCATCTTGGAGTCCTACCCCCACTGGTAGAGACTTAGATAGTTGATGTTTGTCATCAACCAGCAGAATTAACAGAAAAATCTTTTTTTCGACTTTGATGAGTAGAGCTACTTCTCAAGGGGAGTAGTTGGTATATTGTAATGAGTTGTTATTTTGTATTTGAGTCTGCTTTTGTATTGCTTTGGCATTTGATGTCAAAGGGGGAGAGATTCATATGGAACACCACATTATCTCTTAGGGAAGAGATTTATTGTTGGAGAGATTGATTACTCTTTGTATTTGTATTTTGATTTCTGGATAATGATCTCTTGGGGAGATTGTTGGTTTTTGGTTTTTGGCATTTATGTTTTGGCACTTTGATGGTTTTTCCATCTTGTGTTGCCATCAATACCAAAGGGGGAGATTGTTGGTATTTTGGATATGTTTATATGGTTTTTTCATTGATGTCAACACCTGTCATCACTTGTCAACACTTATCAACACTTGGAAATCTTTGTTATGTTCACCGGCAAGTTAGAGACTTATGCACAGTCAATGGTATTTGGTTCATCGTCATATTATATTGTTCACCAGCACTTGGAATGACTTGGAGACTACTTGGTTATGTCAAAGACATTATTTGATAACTTGGTTTTGGAAATTTGGTTATTGGTCTACTCAGGTTTGCATATTTGTTGTTACCGGCAAATAGGTCCAGGTTATGCACCGACAAGCATATCTATTCCAGATCAGCACAATATGTTATGGGGATGATCTATTATTATTGTAAATGCATTGAGTTGACATGATGCATCAGAAATCGATTTATTTGTAATTGATTTTATTGTAATATCTTTTAGTGAGCTAACCTATTCAATTTGTCTTAGGTTATGGTATAAATGTAAGATCTCAATTGTGAGATTGATATGCAATTCCAAAATGAATTGTAATAGGGTACATGTGAATATAAGCAGAGCTATACATGCAAACATCATTTGAAAGTTGAAGGAAGGTTTTTGTGAAGGCAACCAGACCTAAACCAGTACTGAATCTAGGATAAGGAGATGTTATTTTAAGTAGTACATTATCATTGGATTTGACCATCCAATTGTAATCAGTGTGACTCCCATTTTGTGATTGAGTACTGAGCTCCAGGCAGCTGGCCTTTCTACATGTGCAGAATCCATATTGTACACACATACTATCTACTGTAGTATCATTTTATTGTGGGTAAGGCTTCCCACTATGGTTTTTCCCCTTACAGTGTTTCCACGTACAAATATTTGTGTTATGAGTTGTGGATGTTATTGTCTTTCTATTTCATGCATTAATCTTTACTAGTATTACAATTAACTGTTAAAACTCTCTACCAGCATAAGGTTTGTTTTACCGACATTAAGCATTAAGTTTTGGTTAAGTTAATTTTGGTTGAATTTATTAGACAACTGATTCACCCCCTCCCCCTCAGTTGTCTCTGAGACCTAACAACAGATTTCAACCCATCTCTTCCTAGAAGGAAAAAAGAAAGCCAAATCAGAGATCAAGAGGCAAGAAAGAACATAGAAGATGGTACTCAAATGACCATCCATGATGTATGTTCCCTAGTTAGAAAATGAAAATAATCTCATGGAATATACGTGGACTGAATAGTCCACATAAACAAGGGTTCTTAGAAATTTAGTTAGAGCACATAAACCGAACATTGTTATTATCCAAGAATCTAAAATGATTAAAGAGAAAGTTGAAAAGATTAGGATTTTTAAGAATGAGGAAGTTTGTGGTGGAAGCTCTGATGGGGATTCTAAGGGCGTAGCTATTTTTGGGAACCTAAAGTGGGTTTCTAGGGAGCTGGTCATACAGGATAGCAATTTGGCTTTTATCCAGTTTCATCACATTGGGGATGGTACCTCTTTACTTTTTACCAATATTTATGCCCCTAATAATAGATATGGTAGAAGAAAATTTTGGAAAAGGCTGGAGGCTCTTAGGGCCCTCTACAAGGATGATATGTGGATTGTTATGGGTGATTTCAACACCCCCCTCCAAGAAAATCAGAAGCTTGGAGATGTCCCCTCTCAGTTGGATAGTAGAATGGATCTTTTGAAATTTATCAGTAATCAAGGCCTACATGATATTGAGCTCCAGGGAGCCAAGTGTTAGGATTCCCACAAATATTAAGAGGGGCTCGTGAATCAATAGCTAACCAGTATGTGTAATTTCTTAACTTAAAACATGTAGAACATATTATAGCAGTGTACTGGTATGCAAGAAATAGTGCAATAAAAAGAATTAAAAACAACCACATAAGAAACACACCATAACACAATGTTTTAACAAAGAAACCTTGTGTTGGAAAAACCTTGGTGGCATTTGTAACCCACAATAGTAACTTACTGGCCAATAAGAGAATATTACTTACAAGAGGGGCCTGCACATGCAGGAAGGCCAAGTGCCTAGAGCTCACTGCTCAATGGGAAGTCTCACTGACTTACAATGATGGATTATATAAATCCAGTATCTTGTATGGATTCAGAATAGCATCTATAATGCTAGATCTAGTACCAGTTTCTGATCTACTTCGTACATAAATCCTTTACCTATATTTTGCATAATAGGTCTACCTAATTAAATTCTACCATTCATCATCCTTCATTATCAAATGTCCTACAATGACCTTTTATATATAAGAGTCATTTTACAATGTTTCCAATTTGTCTTCTAAAGATTTTACAATAATAAACAAAATATAAGATAACAAAAAGTCATGTCGGCCTCTGTGTCGGTATGCTTCCTTTCTCTGTCGGTGCTGGTGGTCTAAGTGTCAGTGTAGAGTTTGATCTTGCTAGTGTTGGTGTGATAGCTTGCCAGTGTGATAGGATTGTAAGGTTTCCATCAATGACAAAACCTTCAATCACCTATAATGTCTCAGTGGAGTGTGCATATGCCAATAATCTCCCCCTTTGGCATTGATGGCAACACTCATGAGAAAATTCAAAAAGTGTATCCAAAACTTGTGATCCAAAAACTGTTTCCAAAAATCTGTGACAGAAAAAATATATAAAGCTCCCCCTAAGTAGATAAGTCTTCTGCCGGTTATTTTCTCATACTGCTACTCCCCCTTGGGCATCAATGACAACGGTTGTCAAAGTGTCAATAGAGTTGCAGTCTCAACCTTGTAACTAGGTGGTTACAATTTGAAAAAGATCTACCAAATTCAAGTTTATACTCTCCATAAACTTTTTGCTATCCTTTATTGTTGTCTCTATTCTATGAACTGTACCAGTGAGGTGTTGCATATTCTCTGCCGGTGTTTTCTATCCTTATACTAGTGCCTCAGATATTTCCTTCCGCAAAGATGCTAGATAGTCCAATCTTGGACTCAGTCTTAGTCTCAAATTCTTTGCCTTATTTAAAATTCTTTCCTTTTCTCTTCCTAATTTAAGTAACTCTTCCTCAAAACTTGTTATCTTGTTTTCAAAAACTGATAATGTATCAGGTGAGTTAACAAAACTGTCAGCAAGTTTTTTGATTTCATCCTGTACCTTGCTCATTTTCTTGTCTATGTTAGTTGTTAGAAGGTTTCTCTTGTAGATGTCTTTATACAGAGTTTTGTATTCCTTTAGTGAGTTGCACAATTCTAGTAGAAGTGTATCAAACTCCCTAGTACACTTCTTTATTTGATCTTCAAAGATTTTTGGCTTCTCATTTTCCAACTTATCTTTCAATGTCTCTTCCTTTATTTGCTTAATAGTCATTGTGTTCTCAGTGATGTATTTACACAAGGTGTCAAGCTAGTTTAAAGAATCCTTATTGTCTCTATTACAGTTAGGAGCTATAATCTTCAAAACTAGGATTGTGTCATCTATAGCTTTGTAAGCTTGTGAACTACAATCAGTTATCCTTTTGATGGAGTCCAAAAGTACTTCAGTTACATTTGTAGACTTGTAGCTTACTGAGGAGGAACCAATATTCAAAATTCCGCTAGTGGAGGAAGTAACCAAGCTTCTAGTGACCTTTGGTAGGTTTATCTATGTTTCCATCTCTTTAAGCAATGGTTTTTGATCTTCTCCTATTGCCGGCAGCACTGTTTCCATGTGAATTTGTTCCTGTTCTGGAGCCTATTGCTCTTCTTGTTTCTCTATTTGTTTCTTTGTTTGAGTATCTACTTGTTCTCTTTTGCTTTCATCTTCCATTTTTCCTTCAATATTGTCCATACTGTCAGTTGTCAATGGCTCACTAGCCATATCTGTCTTGTCAGTTGTATCTTGATCTATCATTATGTTGATAGTTTGGGTATCAACATCTATTGTGTAAAGTACCTCAGAATTAGGATTAGTATCCTCTAAGTCCATACTCACATTTGTCGGTTGATCTTCAATAGTTGTTATTACCGATGGAGTAATCAGAGGCAGTGGGAGTAAGTTGTTTTTTACTTTGATGGTAGGAGGTCCACCAACCTTTCCTTTTCCTTTGTCCTTTTCCTTCTAATATACCTTTATTGGTTTGGGGTTCCTGTATTCTTCCTATTTTTCCTTCTCCACAAGGAATATATCCCATGCATTTTCTATTTCCTCTATTACTTCATTAACTCTTCCAACCATTAAAGCAATATGTTAGTGTGCAGTAGAGAATACTGACTGGTTGGCTTCTACAATTAAGTCATCTATTTCCCTGGGTGAGTTTACAAGGTAAACAACAAGTAATTTTTCTATTTTGATTTTCTTATCAAGCTCTACAACAGCTTGTCTTCTTGCTTCTAATCTCTTAAATAATTCATCTAGTAGTTCATCTACCACTTCAATTAAGAACTTCTTATACATGTCCATGTGCAAGATAACACTGTTTTCAACTTGTTATTTTTCATCTGTTGTCAATGTATTATTTACCTTTGCTATGTTCTTCAATTTCCCTTCCTCCGTGATTTCATTCAATAATTTGGAGTTGTCTTCTGGACTGAAGACCTCATTGTCTGTTGTTTTTGTCTAGTTCTTCTAGGTGAGGGGGTGGATGCCGGTGAAGGATCCCTTTTCCTTACAACTCTTTTGAATGTTGCAGGCATTTCATTCTCTGAAGAAGTAGCTACTAGTGATAGGTGAGTTTTAGGTTGTAAAGTTGCTAACTCATCCTCAGTGATACCGGTTTGTTTCAGTACATCTTCTTTAATAGCCTTAGCCTATCTAGAACCTCTTCTCACAATTGCTTCAACCTTTTTCACTCTTTTCTTGGATTGAATTTGACTTTCTATGGTCTCAACACTATCAAATACTTCTTCCTTAGGTTCTCTAGGTGCTTCTAGAAGTGCTTTAGCATATGTCTCAATGATATGATCATCAGTCTCATAACCCATCTCAGTTACCCAAATTGTTCTCTGGATGACTACTTCCATCCAGATCTCATCCTTTTTTATTACAAAACATATTTCATCCTTGTATTTGTTGACAATTTTCTATGATAGTCTAATTCTTTTCTTCATCCTAGCCTTTAGTGCTTGAAAATAGTCATGGATATTCTTTTCCTTGTTATCACCCATGTTATTGAATAAGTCTGTCAACTGCTTTCCTACCGTTATATCAAATCCAAGATTCTTATTGCCTATACTGGGAACCTATTTGGTTATATGTAGCATTAAGCATATATGTAGATTACGAAACCTAAAATTTCCTTTCTTATCCTTCTTAATTTTGCCTGAGTTATCAATCAACTCATCTTTTAACCATTCACAGACATCAATTTTTACATTATCCTTAACCATATCATATGCACTCTTTATACATATACTTGAGACTGAGTTAAGTCTATTTGCATGAGTAGCTTTGTATCCTAAAATCATGCTAACAAATCTCACATTTATATCTGTCACATCATTAACCCTTAGAGACCTTTTGTCTAATGTTGCACCAGTTAGGTTTATTCCTAGGTCATCTGAGACCTTTTTAGTCTTGTCTGGTCTATTACTGATGGAAGGTAACCCTGTTACAACTTTCACAGCTTCCTTTGTAATTTTGTGAATTGAGTCAAGCCAAAAGAGTGAACCATGTACCCTACTTAAAACTATCCTAATCACCTCCTTAGGAAATTCAAGAATGCAAAGGATTTCAGTGAATCATAGGGTTTCAACAACTTTGTGTTCAGGTTTTACATTTTTGGAATCATCACAAATAACAGTCTTATACATGTGTTTGATTTCTTCATCTCCTAATTCCTCTATGTTGCAATGGATGTATATTCTGGGATCTTCTGCAAAAACAACTCCTTTTGGAATTTGGGAGAATGCACCTACATTGTCATATTTCTTTGCTACCTCAAGAACTAGTTGAAATACGGGCCTAGGGTGTTTTATGACCTCAACTGTAGTAGGGTTTGCTATGAATTCAGGTGCAAAGGAGGATGCCATGATAATAAATACGTTTTTCTACCTTAGGATGGATTGGTTTGTTGAAGTGCTTTGCCACTTTGCTTGTAATGCCTTAGCTCTGCAAATTTCACGCTCTTCAGAAGTTTGAAATCTCAGTGAAGTGAAATGGAGCCAAAATCACAAATTTATAAAGTTTATTTGCCAACTACCACATTTAATACATGTCAGTTAAGTAGTCACTTAACATTGTCTGCCGGTATAGAATTAGTTTTCAACTTCTCACCATTGACCGAGGGAATAATAGCACATGTCTCATTGATTGCCAAACCCTCAAAGAAAATTTTCTTCAATTTTTTTTTTTTCAACTACTCTGTCCTACTAGTGAAGCATTACTCTGTCCTATTGGTGAAGTGTTGATTCATTCTACTGGTGGAGGAGTATTCCCAAAAATATTTAGGTCTGACTTTCTAATCCATTGTTTTGAGAATTCTTTCTTAACCTCTTCAACTTTTTATTTTCCTCTCAAACTAGAACATTTGTTTTGTGTCGGTGATCCTTTACTTCTGCGGAATTTTGCAATATGTCCAATCTTGTTACATGCATAGAAAGTCACATTATTCTTCTGAATAACTTT
Organism: Cryptomeria japonica; assembly: GCF_030272615.1. NCBI lineage: Eukaryota > Viridiplantae > Streptophyta > Pinopsida > Cupressales > Cupressaceae > Cryptomeria > Cryptomeria japonica. The sequence continues at coordinate 179,206,347 of NC_081414.1, forward strand.
ACCATAACCTATGTTGGTATGTGTTCTACATTGATTAGATAGATGTCCAAATCTTCCACAAACATAACATCTCACATTCATTCTACAATTTTCAGAGTTGTGACCAACTTTGTTGCATTTTGAACATTGATCGGTGGGTGTGTTCATGTTCTGATAATTTCTAGATCTACATTTATTTTCTCTATGCCCATACTTATTATAGTTAAAGCATTTTCCATTGAACTTATAAGCATTAGGTTGCCTTACTAGTTTTCTATGATCCTGAGTGTTTGCAGTACCGAAGCTTTCTCCTGCCTCAAAGCCAATTCCATAAGTGTCACCATTAGGTTTCTAAATCTTCAATAAGTCACCAAGATCTTCTGAGCTTGTCTTGAATTTATCTTTGTGTTGATTTGCAATATCTAGTTCTCTTTGTAAGATCTCTTTCTGTCTCATCAGTTCATTGGAGTCATTTTGAGTATGCATCAGATCTGTCTTTAATAGGTCATTTTCATAGTTAAGTCTTGTGTTCTCATTTGCTACATCACTTAGTCTTCTAATCAATTCTTCTTCACTCTTCTTCCTATCTTCAATTTCCTTGCAAAATCTCATGGTCATATCTTGAATCTCATTCTTTTGTGTCATGTTCTCTTGTTTTAGCTTGCTTATCTAATCATTAAGTGATTCTTTTACATCATTCTCATTTTGCATCTTCTCACATAATTCTCTTCTCTTGTTCCTTGCAATGGTAAAATTTTCTTGAAGTGCCTGAATGATATCCTGAGCTGCCTTTAGATCATCTTCAAGTTTGATGTTTTTCAATTTTTTTGTATCATAGTCTGAGAGAGCTGCTTCTAGTTGCTTCATTAGATTTTCCATCTCTATCGGTGTCAAGATCTTCCTCAAGCTGTTAGGCTTCTGAAAATAGAGGACCAGGATATGATACCAATTGTTAGGATTCCCACATATACTGAGGGAGGGTGAACCAGTATCTTACCAGTATGTGTAATTTCTTAACTTAATACATGTAGAACATATTATAGCAGTGTATTGGAATGCAAGAAATAGTGCAACAAATAGAATTAAAAGAAACTACACAAGAAACAGACCATAACACAATGTTTTAATGAGGAAACCCAGTGTGGGAAAAACCTTGGTGGGATTTGTGACCCACAATATTCACTTACTGGCCAATAAGAGAATATTACTTACAAGAGGGGCCTGCATATGCAGGAAGGCCAAGTGCCTAGAGCTCATTGCTCAATGGGAAGTCTCACTAACTTACAATGATGGATTATATAAATCCAGTGTCTTGTATTGCTTTAGAATAGCATCTACAATGCCAGATCCAGTACCGGTTTTTGCTCTACTTCTTACATAAACCCTTAACCTATATTTCGCATAATAAGTCTGCCTAATTACATTCTAGCATTCATCATCCTACTTTATCAAATGTCCTACAATGACCTTTTATATATAATAGTCATATTACAATGTTGCCAAGTCAAGTTCTAAAGATTTTACAATAATAAACAAAATATAATATAACAAAAAGTCTTGTCGGCCTCTGTGCCGGTATGCTTCCTTTCTCTACCGGTGCCGGTGGTCTGAGTGCTGGTGTAGAGTCTGATCTTACTAGTGTTGGTGTGATGCCTTGCTGGTGCCATAGGATTGTAAGGTTGCCATCAATGACAAAACCTTCAATCACCTTCAATGCCTCATTGGAGTGTGCATATGCCAACACCAAGTTTACCTGGTCAAATAGAAGGACAGGAGATGATCTCATTCAACTCAGACTTGACAAGGCCCTCATTTCTAATGAGTAGTTTAATAATATATCAATGCTCCCTCTCGGCTATCTCTAGAATAGGTTCTGATCATTTCCCTGAGATTTTTACTGCTGATAACACCATTGTTAAAAGCAATTTCCCATTCAGATTCGAAAGGATGTGGTTAGATCACCCTAACCTAGTGTAGGCCATTGAGATGTGGTGTTCCACTGATGTCAAAGGTACTGCTATGTATAGAGTTCCTTAAAAATTGAGAAATGTGAAGGACAATATTAAAAAATGGAATAATGAGGTTTTCGAAGATCTGTTCACTGCCAAAACTAAACCTCAGCTGGAACTCAAGGAAAAGTAGGATAAAATCCAAATTAGTAGATACAATGAAGTTTCAATCAATGAGGAAAATGAAGTGGGGTGAACTCACAAAGCTGGTTCCCACTTTTTGGTACATCCTGATTTTTGCTGAAATCATACATTTTTTGGAAAATATAATTATTTAAGCTTTAAGAGGTCCCATTTGAAGTAATTAATTGAAGAGAGTTAGATCAAAGGCTCTTAGATCAAAATTTCTTGGATAGAACCTCTCTACTTCTAAATCATACTTGCAATGGAGTCTCCTTTGCATCTATCAAATGCTGATAAAAAATTAATTTTACATTAGATTTTGAGGGGTCAAATGAATTCATTTAGAAGTTTTGTTTTTTTGAGGATTTAGTCCTTATTATAAGCTTTCCAAATAATATAATTTTTAATATATTTAAGTTTATTAATATATTTTTATTTTGTTTTATATGAATGTAGATTTTTCACTGAACATGAACTTCTTTGTTCAATGCATTGGGAAAAATAGCAAACTAATTCAAAAAAATTCTGAAAAATATCTATGCCCTAGGTATTGATGTCTTCTTTCTAACAAAAAAAATAAAACTTAATTTTGATATATATAGAGCAAGTTATGTGTTCAAACGTACACCTATATCTAAATTATAATTAGTCGGACTTCAAAACTTAATAAAATAAAAAATATTCAACATATCACTATCAAACCAACTACATGCCCTAGGTATTGATGTTACAAACCAAAATTTAAAAGAGATAAGTTTTTATCATTTATAGAAAAAAAATTATACATTTCGGGATGCACATCACTCTTAAAAAATGTTGTTTCCTGTAAAAAACTACTTTTGAGGGAGATGGAAAAATCAATAAAATTTTATTCAAAAGAATTTGAAAAAAATATATTTAGAATCTACAAAAAGGATGCTACAAATCACTAGTTTACATCATCTTCAAATTCTTAACGATTTAAAAGTTATAGGTGTCGGAAAGTGAAGTTTTTTTTCAAAATGTTCATCTAAGTGTCAAAGTTGGTCAAAAAGTGGGAACCAGTATTGTGAGTTCACCCAGTGCTGGTGAAGTACCACAAGATTATCAGAAGAGAGGAAGAATTCTAGAAACAAAGGTCCAGATCCCTATGGCTTAAAGAAGGAGATAGAAATAATAGATTTTTCCATATGACCATGATGAAATACAAGGTGGCTAACAAAATATCGAAGCTGAAAATTTGGGGAATTTAATTGAGGAAGGATGATGAGATTGGGAAGGAAGCTAAGAACTTCTTTACTTCTCTTCTTTCGATGGACTCTGGTTTGCACGGTCAATCTCAAAACACCATCCTTGACAATATCCCTCCTACTATTAATGAGGATCAGAATAAGGCCTTGGTAGCCATGCCTTCTGAGTAGGAAGTTAAAAAAGCTATCTTTTCTTTTGATGGGAACAAAGCCCTAGGCCTAGATGGTTTTCCATTATTCTTCTTCCAAACCTTCTAGGACATCCTCAAAGATGATGTGGTTAAAGGTGTGTAGGAGTTCTTTGGGGATAGAATGATCTTAAAGGAACTTAATGCTACCTTCCTGGTTCTAATACCTAAATGCTTGGGAGCAGATTCTATGGATAAGTTCTGACCGATAAGCTTATGCAACTCCTTTTAATAAAATAATCTCTAAGGTGGTTACTAGTAGGTTGTTTAGGATTCTTCCTTTGATCATTTTTCCCCAACAGAGTGGATTTGTCCCTGGCAAACAAATCCTTGACTCCATCATTGCTATCAATAAAAACATTCATTCGTTGGTGGATTCAAACAAACAAGGATTTTTGATGAAGTTGGATTTGTCTAAAGCCTATGACCATGTGGATTGGAGTTTCTTGGGTAAGGTGTTGGGTGCTTTTGGATTTGGAGTGAGATTCATTAAGATGATTTACCAACTCATCTTGACCCCTTCTTTTTCTATCATTTTCAATGGGGTGCCTTCCACTTTCTTCAAAACTTCTAGTGGTATTAGGTAGGGGGATCCTATATCCCCCATACTCTTCATCATCTTTGGCTAGATGTTTGGTAAGATTTATCAACAACTTTGTATATGTGGGGATCCTCTATGGTATTTCACCTTCTTCTAGTTTTAGAGCTTCCACTCATCAACAATTTATTGATGATACCATTCTGATGGGATCATCAACTATCAAAGAAGCTTCCAATTTGAAGAACCTTCTCAACACTTATAGTAAGGCAATGGGTCAAACCATCAATTGGGAGAAAAGTTTTGTTTTCTTCTTCAATACCCTAGAAGATAGACAAATCAGAATGGATTGGATCCTTGGTTGCCAAATTGGTAAGCCTTCTATTGTCTACCTTGGCCTCCCCTTGGGATTGAAACCCTTGGAGTTGTTCTAGAATAGTGTAGTTGATAGATTCAGTGGAAAGCTGGCTGGTTGGAAAGGGACCCTTCTTTGTCAAGATAGAAAAGTCCAACTCTTAAAATCTTCCCTCCAAAGCCTTCCAATTTATGCTATAAGCCTCTTTAAAATCCCTGGCAAATTTGTTGATGCCATTGAGAAAATCCAGAAAGCCTTCCTACGGTCAGGGGTGGAGGAGAAGAAGAAAATGGCTCTTATAGCTTGGGAAAATGTTTGTAAACCTAAAAAGAAGGGGGGCTTGGGTCTTAGGAATATTAGAACTTTGAACAAAACTCTCCTGACTAAACAAATTTGCAAAACTTATCGGGGAAAATGAGAATGGAATGATATCTTGAAGGCTAAGTACTCTAGGAAGTCTCCCACCATTTAGGATTTCCTAGTCTCAAATCAGATACCAAGTGGTTCTTTCCTTTGGAATAGTTTTATCCAGGCTAAAGGTATTGCTAGTCTTGGAAATGTCTATGCCATTGGTGATGACAGGAAGGTGGACTTTTGGGATGATGCTTGGATTGGAGGAGCCCCTCTTAATAAGTTGGCTTCTCATACACTCATCCAGAATTGCAAGGAGAAGATAGGTACCAAATTGGTTTATTATTGGAAAGATCAAATTTGAGTGGACCTCAAACCTATTGGTCTGAAACTCAAGTAGGTAAACTTAATGATCAACCATGTGGTCTTAAATTCTAGAAGGGAAGACCATATGGTGTGGTGTGGGACTTCTTCAGGAACTTATTTGGTCTCTTCTATTGTCCTTTTACTGGCACACTCCCAAGACCCTATTCTGTGCTGGGCCAAGGCTTAGTATCTAGGGTTGACTCCCAAAATCAACATCTTTTTGTGGATCCTCTTGCAAAACAAGATTCTTACTACTGACAATTTAAGAAAGAGGGGCTTTTGTTTCCCTAACTTTTGCTACCTTTGTCTTAATAGTGAGGAATCTATGAACCACATCTTTTTACATTGTCCTTATACCACTCATATTTGGGAGATTTTTTTTCAAAAGTGGGGGTTGAATTGGGTTTTCCAAGAGGAGATGCGGGATTGTTTCAGAAGTTGACATTATTCCACCAATAACATCACCATAAGAAATCTTTGGAAGATCTCTTTTCCCCATATCCTCTGGGGGATATGGAAAGAGATAAATAATAGAATATTCTGGAATGATATTAACACCTCTAAAGTGGTATGGGTCAAGATAAAAAATAACTGTGTTGAGAATGTAATGGCCAGGGGAGTGCATAGTTGTACCAGTAAGGAGGACTTTGATGTTCTCAAAAGATGGAATATCCCAGCCTCTTTGGGCTCTAACATCAACCAAATCAATAGAATCTTGTGTTTCTAGTCCTTTCCCCCAATGAGTGGTTCAAGGCCAACTTTGATGAGGTGGCAAAAGGAAATCTAGATCTCATCGATTGCAGTGGTGTCATCCAAAATGGGGTTGGCTTTTGCATTGGATTGGTGGCCTATCCCTTAGGAATTCAAACCAATCATATGACAAAAGTTATGGGTGAACTTCAATCTATTAAATTGGCCTCTAATTTAGGGGTCAAAATGCTTTGATTGGAAGGTAACTCTACAAACATTATTAACTACCTTCTCGGTAATCATCAACCTTCATGGACTATCAAGAACATCATTGAGACAGCTAGAGAGATAATTTAGGGGTTTAAAAAATGTCACATCACACGTCTTTAGAGAGGCTAACCAAAGTGTTGACTGGGCTGCCAATGTGGCGATACAGAGTGAGATAATTATTACCTGGAATGGCGAAGGGGAACTACCATGTATGGCATGTAATATTTTAATTTATGAAAGATTGCATGGTAAGTAGGGACATATTTGATATCACTTCCCAAAGTGTAAGGAGACATCATGGCAGTAGGCACTGGTTCTATAGGCTATCGAGAAGGAGGTACAATAATAATTGTAGGTTAACCTGACATGCTTTATGGGTATTTTTATCCCTCTTCAACAATAGAATCAGAAAGTACTATAGAATTAAAACTGGTTATCACAGAGAGTTTATTGAGAAGAAAGGAATTAGGTGGGAGTTGTAGATTATTCATATCAATAGGATCATGGGTGGTAAACAAATGAGAATGGAGGCTACCACCATTGAGAAATGGAAGAGTCATCTGCAAGTCTAGGCTATCCTTCAAGTCACCAAGATGATGGATTTTATGGAAAATATGCATGAGAAACAACCCAAAATCACAAGAATCTTCAAGAAGGGTTGGAATGAAGGGACATTAACTATTAGAAATAGGAAGGTCAAGGTGACCGAAAATATGATTGCAGAGGCAATGGGTCTTCTGATGGAGGGCATCAATTATTACAGGGATAGAAAGATTTCAGATATTGTCGTGAATAAATTTCCAAAGAATGAGGAGGAAAGGGCTAGACTAGTGAAGGGCAGCCATACCTACTTTTCGCCAAAGGTAATTAAGTTAATTTGGCAAAGGGTTTCGCTTGCTATTATGGATTTTATCACACTTGATGGTAGATACACTAGGGTTTACAACTACCACTTTGTTTTAATTAATCATTTTAGGTATAAAGATAAAAAAAAATTCCCTATTATCTTTTCTGTGCCCTTAATGCGGGGATCAAGGATGAAATTTTCAACCCTAGTATTAACCTTGTAGTGCACGAAGGTTTGATGGTGATTCTGTATAATCATATCAAGAACATGACTATCAAGTTGAATATAACTAAGATTTCTAAATCAGATGAGGATTTTGATGACTCTGATGAGGAGGAAGACGATGTCTATGATATGGAAGTGGAGATAGAGGATGACCCCTAAATTCCTAGGTCTAGCAAAAGAAATAATAAAATAGAGCAGGGGAAACAAAACAAAGTGTTTGCCAAAAAGAAGTAGAGAGGGGAGGACAATAGTGGCTATGAGGAGTATGGGACTGATCATGATATGGACACTAGAAGTGAGGGGGTCCAAATCCTTTTGAGCCTAAAGCAGAAAAAAGGGACTTCTAAAAGTAAGGAGGTGGGCACCAAGGACCGGTCACCTCTCAAGACTGATTTAAAGGAGAAAAGCTTGATGAAGGAGGATACGGCAATGAAAGAACCTTAGAGCTCTAAGGATAGCGAGGTTGGCTTGGAAGTTAATCTCAATACTACTGCTAAGAAAAAGCAGGAAGAGCGTCACTTGGATATTGATCTCTCCATCAATAATGGTATGGAAGGCCTCGAACACTTGTGCTCAACTCCATGCATAAGGAAACTGAAGGCATCAAAACCAAGCAATCCCAGGAAGTATGGAAAATTGAGACATTACAAGCTTTAGGCTTAGGAAAGTTCAATTCCCTCCTAGAATGTCTCAGTGAGCTAACCAAAGCGATTGGTAATGCTGAGGAGATTATCAATGCAAACTGCAATAGCTTTCTTGGCTTGGAAAACAAAGTAGGTGCAACCAAAAAGAGACTTGATGGAATTGAGCACATGCTTAAAAAAATAGGTGAGCAAAGCCACAAGATTATAGAGGTTGCCTCGGCCACCATGAAAGCCCTTATCTGCAAGCTGAAGAACTACCAAGGGGATAAGGTCATGATGGGCATTATTGATGCTAAGGATGACACCCCATATGATAAGGACACAGGGCTTGGGAGAAGAATGAGAGCAAGCACTAAAAGGATGCAAAGCCACAATAAGGATATCGAGGATATTAAGTGGGCAGTGGACAATATTGAATAGATGGAGCTAGAAGTGGCAGAAATGCTTCATAAATTAACCTAAGCCTAGGCTTTTTTTGGTCTTTTTTGGTCTATAATCTGCATTCTCTTGTTTGTTGGTGTTTGCTTTGCCAACTATCTTTCCTTTGTTTGTTGTCTTTTTCTTTAGTTGCATTGTAATGTTTATCTTTTGATCTTCTGAATATATTGGGTTTCAGGGGCCCATCAAAACCTATTTTCCCATATTCAAAAACATAAGTTATACATTCTATGGCTAATTCCAAGGAGAAGGCAATGTTTAATAAGATGGACATGGCTAAGGCCCATGACAGGGCGAATTGAGATTTTCTTCGTAAAGTGCTTGCAACTTTTCAAACTAATAGTTAGTTGATTAACTGGGATATGAGTTGCATCACAATCCTTTCCTTTTTGTTCTTATCAATGGTGAACCTACAGACCTCTTTGGAGCTTCTTGAAGTTTAAGGTAGGGTGACTCTCTTTCACCATACGTATTCATTTTAATGGTTGAAAGAATAGGAATATTTATTAAATCTCAAGTTAGGCAAGGATTCATTTAGCGTTGGAATTGGGTCTATGTTCTTCCTCCCTTCACTCATCTATAGTTTGTGGATGATACAACTTTTATGGGTGTTGCTAGAATTATAGAGGCAAAAAATCTTAGGAAGGCATTACATATTTATTTGGCAGCCTCGGGACAAGAAATTAATGAAAACAAGTCTTTTATCTTCTTTTTAAAAAATATTGTCTCTATTTAGTTATGTATTGTGAGGATTTTAAGGTTTCAATTTGGTACAATTCCTATTATTTATCTTGGGACCCCTCTTTCTGCTCCTAAAATATTTTTGTAGGATATCTTCAATAGGGTTTGTAAGAAGGTTTGTCATTGGTCTCACAGATGGATCTCAACTTTTGGGCACGTGACTCTCTTGAAAACTATTATTCAATCTCTTCCATTTGATAGATTTTTTATGCAAAGTGCACCAACTAGCTTCATTAAGGAATTCGATGCACTCTTTGTACATAGTTTTTTGTGGACCAGTAATATTTTATCATCGCTCAAAGTGGAGTTTGGTTAAATGGGATTTTTCTTGGAGACCTATTGAATATTTGACCTTTCGATTATGCAAAATAGAAATGAATGGTCAGGTCTTGGCTGGTAGGCTCTTTTGGAGATGGTGTATGCAACAGAATCAATTCTGGGCTAAGCTTCTCAACTGAAAGTATTTGGGGGGAGTGGATAGTAGGGATGTGGCACGATATAGCTTGTCAGGTAGTGGATCCATGATATGGAATATGCTAAAAAAAGAGGCACAAGTTGTTAAGCAATGATTGTTTTGGATCTACAATAAAGGATTCGATGCTTTATTTTGTTATGACTCTTGATATGGATTCCCCCCAATTCTAACTCTATTTTTGCCTTTGTAGTCTATATGGGATAGTTTTTGTGAAGTTTGTTGGAGTAAAGTGGAATAATTTAAAGCCACTCAAATCTTAGGACATGGGGTAGTCAGTAGGTGGAAAGATCCTCAGGAATGGCCCCTTGGTGGGTCAGTTGGGGATCATGAGGAACTTGCCAGGATTTTGAATGCGGGACTTTGTAGCTCACTAAAGGATCAAGATGTCCTTTCTTGGGGTCTTGATCCAAGGGGTAAATTTTTAATGGCCTCGGGCTACAAGGAGCTTGAAAATTTGACTTTTGGGAAGGAATTTTTTCCTTGGTGGAAAAAGGTTTGGAATCAGTTCCCTTGGTCCAAGTGTAATTTCTTCTTGTAGCTGGTCATGCATAATAGATGTTTAACTTGGGAGAACCTTTGTAAAAGAGGATTTGAGGGGCCTTCAGTGTGTTTCTTGTAACATTAATGAGGAGAGTACTCTTCATTTGTTCTTCTATTGCACCTTTTCTATGGATATTTAGCATTTTTGGTGGGGAGCTTCGAAGCAAGTTTGTATTCATGTCAATTTTCTATTAGAGTTCTACAATAGTCTTGGTAGGCCCCGAGCTAAAACCTCCTTCCTTCAGGCTGCTTGGGATCTTGGGCCTTCCTTTATCATCTACAAGTTATGGCTAGAATGAAATCATAGGATTTTCTAGTACATAAGAGGAGGTTTCTACAAGAAGTATGGTAGAGAGTAATTAATATGCTTGAGGAAACTTTTTCAAAAAAATGTGATCTTTCTATTAATGTGGAGCTAGAATATTTTTCTATTATAAGCTATTTGATTCTTTTGTCAGGGTGTAATAAGGATTCAGTGGTTGGAAGTAGTCTCCAAGTGAGGAGTTGAAAAGTCAAAAAGAAGTTTCAGCACAATGGTAAGTAGTCTTCTCCTCCCTTGGGAGTTTTGAAGATTAATACTGATGGCTCTTAGAGAGGAAACCTGGGACATGTGGGTATTGGAGGTCTTGGTAGGGATAGTTTTGGGAATGTGATCTTCCTATTCTCTATATATAAGGGATATCATACTAATAACTTTAAAGAGGCTTTGACAGTTCTTTTTTCTCTTGAGCAAGGTTGTGATCTTGGTTGGAGGAAGATTATTTATAAATCTAATTCCTAGATTGTTGTGGACATGCTGAATAAGAAAAATCTAGAAAGTGTGGATTGGCATCTGGCAATGGTGGGTAGGAAAAAATTGAGTTTTAGGAACCCTTTGTAGTCTGTAGTCTTTTGTTATATTCCTAGAGAATGGTATAAGGCAATTGATGGTTTTGCAAAGTGGGCTTCTGAGAGAATGGATGATTGGAACATTGGGAGCAGAGGTGAGCTATCGTAGGATTCTGTGATTTTTTTAGATAGTATTGTTGATGATGATATGATGTGCTAGTTGGGACTCTTTTGGGTCCCCTTTGATCTTAGTTCTGTATCATTCTTTTTATTCAATATATTTTTACCCCTTTTAAAAAAAAAAACAAAAAAAACCTATGTTGAAGCATATTAAATAAAATCTATTCAAGTGAGCCAATAGTAAAATTTAAATTCTATACAAATGTAAAATTAAAATAGCAATAAAATTATGTTTAAGCATATTAAACAAAATTAAATTCAATAATAAGAATTGAATTTTATACAAATGTAAATTATCATTATGGTAAAGAAAATTTCATTTTCAAAGGGACACAATTTGATTCATACAAAATGATAAAGGAAATTAAAAAAAACTTTAAAAACAATCTACAAAGAAAACAATGCATGGACTATTTTAGAATTAAAAAAAAAAAACTTGAAAACAATATGGAAAGAAAATAGTTTTCAAAGGCACATAATCTGCTTCATACAAGATGATAAGGAAAGAAAAAAAAATTGAAAACAATCTACAAAGAAAATAATACATGGACTATTTTTCAAATTTGAAAAAAAAAGAAAAGAAAAAAATATAATCTAGAAAGAAAACTTATTAGAATTTGAGAAAAAATAAAATAAATAATTAAATAAATCTAGGAAGACAACAATACATGGACTTTTTTAAGATTTTGTTTCATACAAGACTTAAGAAAAGAAAGAGAAAAACCTTTAATAACAATCTGTAAAGAAAAATAGTGCATAGAGTGTTTTTAAATCCTCTTTATACGAAATGTGTATGATAATTTGTACATTTCAATGTCTTCTATTTGATATTTTAAAAAAATATAATAATTATTAAAAAAATATTTAATTAATAATATAAACAAAAATTTTAAATTAATTAAATTTCTAAATTGATATCAAAAAATAAAATATAAAATCATATATATTACATATTAATGTTAAATAAGTTAATAATTAATTATGATAAATATCAAAATCTCAATTTTGATCTATTATGACAAGTTTTTAATAGTGTTTTAGAATCTTCTTTATAAATGTTTTTCTCATAAGTTCATAGGTAGTATAGTATAACAAAAAAATACATGGGTAATGTTAAAGGATTTCATTGAGGGTTTAAATCAAATATCCCTTATATTATTTTACACTATGTGACGTGTAGAAGGAAATTCTATAATCTTACACCCTCTTTCACTTATGAGATTTGTGATCTTTGCTACAATCTTTCTTATCTACTTTTATGTTACAACTCAACTTTGAACCCTTAATTCCACAATCTTCTTCACATATTAGTTGGTCCACTTTGGATGAAAGGAGTCCCTACTTCTAGGATGTTCCATCATATTTATGATCATCCATAACATATTAACATCTGCTATCTTAGATTCATTGATATAACCTTCAAACTCTATCTTGGTCCATTTTCTTTCTTAACATGTCATTCCCAAAATTTTGGGAAAAACACAACAACGATTTTTTTTTCAAAACAACATAAATTCATAAGATAATCTACATTAAAATGAAATCAAATAAGTTTTATCTTAACTAAGGGTTAACTCTGGGTTGAATAGAATCGTATACTAAAGTTTATTTAATTAACTAGATCAATATAGCGACAATAATTAGAGAAGACTAATCATTCCCTAAGAGGGTCATCGCAACTTAATTAATTAATATAATTAAATTATTTTCCTTTAATTAAAATTGAGAGATATTAAATGTCTTAATAGCATTTAAAATACTCAAGACTAAATAAAAATAATGATAATGCTAACTTATATAAAAAATAATTAATTGAGCAACCACGAAAATGTCTTTAATTAAATTAATAAAGTTAACCTATTTCAAATATAATATTTGCCAAATGAATATAATTTATATTAAAGTCAATTTTAGAACCCCTAAGACATTCAAATTTCAGCTAATAAATTAAGCTGTGATGACCCTTTTTGGGGTATAATAGGTCAAGTTGTATTGTAATAATGAAATTATAAAATTAATTAAATTAAGTTTAGAACACCATTCTAATATCATTTAAGATTTCAATTGGAACAACTTGTTAAGTTGTCACATCTAATTAAGCGTTAGAGGAAATTAATTTAAAATATTGAAGACTAAATAAAAATAATGATACTGCTAACTTATATTAAAAATAATTAATTGAGCAACCATGAAAACACCTTTAATTAAATTAATAAAGTTAACCTATTTGAAATATAATATTTGCCAAATGAATATAATTTATATTAAAGTCAATTTTAGAACCCCTAAGACATTAAAATTTCAACTATTAAATAATTGGCCAATAATGACCTCATAGGCTAGAATTCGCATAAAACAAATAATAAATTTCATTTTTAAAATCCCCCAAATTAAATTTAACCTAACATCCATATTTAATTAAATATGAAAAATAACTATATAATATTCCTCATTAATAACTATATAATATTCCTCATTACTAACCATTGGTTAATAAGATTAAATCAATTATCCAATTAATATAACTATATAAAATTAATCCCCAAATTTGAATTAAACCTTGATGATAGAAACTATATGAAAATTAATCAATTTTCATCTTAGTCAAAATAAGGAGTTTAAATAAATCCCACATAAGGCTAAGTTAAATGGGGGGAAATTCTTTTTCAAATTTTAAAAGGAATTCCCCCTCCAATCATTTTAATCATATTTAATTATGAACCCTACTTAGGGTTGAGTTATCCCTTTTATTTTATTTTAAAAACTAACCTATTCATTTTATAATTTCTAAATGCTAACCCTAACCTGAATATGGGCTAGGGTTTCATATCTTATTCTTTCCTCACTTATTTTAAATGCTAACCCTAACCCAAAAAATGGGTTACGGTTGCATATTTTAACATATCATATGCCCCTTTTTTTTCCTTAGGTTTTTGGTGTGTATGTGCAAGTTTAGTGGAGGTGGCGGTGGAGGGAGAGCCGTAGTGTAAACCACGGTGGTAGTGGTCTTAAACCACAGTGGTAAGGCAGGGGGATACGCAGTTTTGTGGAGATGGTAGCAGCCACTGCGGTGGCCACCTGCAATAGCGGTTGAGGCCATGACTATGGGTAGAGACCCGTAGGGATGCCATGGTGCCACTATGGGCAGTGACCCTACAATAGACAAACAATAGGATAGTCATCAAAGCATGTTAAAGGGCTCACCCTACAATAGACAAACAATAAGGATAGTCATATATGCTAGATATAAAATATAGAAGAATATGCAAAAAAGATAAGAATAGAGGTATATGGATAATATTACAAAAAACATTTAGAAAAAATAAACAAGGATGAGTATATACGGAAGATAGGATAATTTAAGTTTATAAACCATAAATGTATGTATTAAATGTTGTTTGTGGGGTACACAAATTATAGGAGAACATCCTAAAATGTAAAAAGAAATCTCATATTACCATGTACACAAATAAGTTTCATCATAAGGATCGTAATTTGTAATATTAAGATCTATACATACTAAGAAACTTGCCTATAAAACAAGGATATCTAGTCACTATAACCAGTTAAAGATCATATAAGATATACATGATGTGATATATTTAAGAGAATGATAAGTTAATATAGGTAGAAACATGATCATAAAATGTAAATATTGTTGTTGAGGAAAATGATCAATTGAAACTATAATAAGATCACATAACCTAGAGAAACATACACATAAGGTGATCAATGTACATATGATGATAGTATCATATAAAAAGGTGAAAAGTTAAACCCAGAGATAAAACACACAATACAAATTTTATGTAGTAGAAAATATTGAAGCTAAAAAACATAAATAATATAACCATAAATAGTAAAAATAATAGAGATATATAATGTAATAAATAATAAGATCCTCTATGTACAAAAAAAGGATAAAAAGACACAACAAGCATGATATGAGAAATATAATTTTGACATGTAAGAACAAATATAAGTGAAAAAGCATATGAATAAACTATCCCATTCTTCAATCTATCATGGAAAATAATAGAGATCATCAATATCAAAAATGGTAACGTCATCCTTTTCAATGACATTATTTTTGTTTTCAATCACATTAGTTGCTTCTTGATTGAAATTTATTCTTTTTGAATAATTAATTCCATTAAGTAGAACTACAAGAATTTTCCTCCAAAACCCAAATTTTAATCTTTGGCAGTTGTTGGATATATATTGATTTCACATCTAATGAACCATCAAATTTTTCTTTGGAATCAATGATGGATGTCCTTAAACATGAAAGACTTGTTTTTTATTTATTTTTATTTGGTAGAAGAAATGATGATATTTAATAGCTTGATTGATTCACATATTTAATTTTATAATTCCTTTTCTTTTTCTAATATCCTTGATGAATCTAGTATGAATATATTTCTCACACTTGTATGGTAGATCCTTAAGAGTTGGGATATAAGCAGCTAATGCATAGTGAATAAGTTACACTATAATACGATTATATGAATCTCATGAAATTTTTACAAAGTAGAAGTTGACTTTGAAATAATATTATGTTTATCTACAAAGAGTTATTCTCAAGTAAAAAACATCAATTGTGGAAGAGCTACATCTATACTTTCTTCTTTACCCATGTATCTTGTATCCTTACTAGGCACATGACCTGACCAATTCTCAAAGCAAAAACATTATCATTTTTTTATTCCAACCAATATATTGTCACCGAAAAATAATTTTAAATTATAGAAAACCTTCTAAGAACTATACCATGAAGATTTTTTTCAAATAATTTTTAGAAAAGTCATACCAAGTGCAAATAATATTATAAGGATCAATTGATGTTTCAATATTTATGAATCATTTATTGTTATGATTTGACC
The DNA here is from genome assembly GCF_030272615.1 of Cryptomeria japonica. Taxonomy (NCBI): domain Eukaryota; kingdom Viridiplantae; phylum Streptophyta; class Pinopsida; order Cupressales; family Cupressaceae; genus Cryptomeria; species Cryptomeria japonica. The sequence continues at coordinate 179,222,246 of NC_081414.1, forward strand.
TCATTTATTCATGAATTATTTTTTTTACTTTACAATTCTTTCTTTATTTCATGATCTTTCTACATCTATATTGACATATATAAATCTCAAGTTAATGAACCAACATGTGGATATGTAGTTCCTTAAATGTGTAACTTGCATATATAACATAGAAAACCATTAAATTTGAATCAATAATCTATTATTTATATGTGTCCTAATGTATAAAAGTTTACCTTTAATTGCTTAAGAGATAAGAGTTACCACTACCTATATTGTATTTGATACATTATGCCTATAAAGATAAAATAAATAATATGATCATGATTTATCCCACAACATGAAATAGACCTTAATGATAATTTAATTCAAGTATGTTCATCTCAAAATATCATCATAAGGGTAGGAGATTACGAAGATGAAACTCTTGATTAAATATTATGCACACAAGCCTCTATATTTTATGTATATGAGAATCATAATATTAATAATTCATATTATATTCATCAACAACTATTTTATCAATAGGAATCTTTTTATAAGATACAGAAGAATAATATGATGGTCTATATTTATGTGCATTAAAGATCAAAGCGACTTGACCTCAATATTCTTTAAGTGAATTCACATTCCTTTAATAGCAGATAAACTATTAATGTGAATACTCATTATTTTAGATAAGATAGGTTGTTTGTAATATCTACTATGAATAAGCTTTCTAAATTTTTCTTTCATGCATGGGGTTGCATGCTTATATCCTAGACAGCAATTTCTATTCTAGATGGCCCATCATCTTTCTATATGTTTGTGCATCTTTGAAATGTGCGGAAAAGTGGTCATTATGCTAGAATAAATATAAAATAAGGTATCAATTCCTATCATAACATTGTAACACAAATAATCTTAGCTACTATTTGCAAAGGAGAGAGGCACTATGATTTTACTCCTTTGCTATGAAATATTGTGATAGTGAGGTGTGGGTAGGTAAAATATTTTACTATTGATAAAATCAACAAATTTTATATAATATATTAAGTAGAGCATGAGAAACATAAATAGGAAGGCATATTTGAAATTAGGACATAGGGAAGAACCTAACAGTGAACTCTAAAACTAACTATACTAGACAAGAGTGTTGGGTGTGCATGTTTGGAGGTTATAAAGAATCAAAAGATAGCCAAAAATGGAATCAATAACTTCTATAAATCTATCTCTTAAACAAATGTGTCAAAATAGCATGATATAGTTGGTAGGTTCCTTAGTCCTAAGGCTTTCATCAGTCTAAAATGTGAGATTGTTTATTGATTTCTACTTTTCTTTTCAATAAAATTATTTCTTTGAGATCTATCACTATACACACATAAAACATGAAAAAATGAATTTTTTATATAGGGGTTTACCTAACTCAAACCTCATGTAGTTTTCACAATTTTGTGACTACAATAATGAGATAGGATGTGTGACCTGACAATGATAGAGGTTTAACATAAAGTTTTGATATCATAATCATGAAGTCCTACAACATGTTACTATGTACACATAACTTGACATAATTGATCATAACTATTTTAGTAGATTTAAACTCTTGAATTCTTGAATCATGAACTTGAAATTTACTTCTTTATTTGTTGTTTGAATGTATATATGCTTGTTCACCCTTTGAATATGCTAGTTTATATTTCTAGAACATGGGAAAGGGAGTTGTTTTTATATGTAACTTACACCTTTTTCAAAATAACTTTTTGGTATGATCTAATAAAGAAAGGTTGTATCATGAAAATTGCACTTGGATTACAATTTCATCCCTCAAAATATAAGTCCATATTGATGGGATGTGCCGTATTCTAAGAAAAAGGCCTAAGAACAGAGCAAATAACCTAGCTTTCCATTATGGTCATGAAATTGAGCACATGCTCATATAATCAATCACACATAAAAAATTAGATGTAAACCTAAAGTGAAATTGTTAAGGTTAACAAGTTATGATGTTACATTTCTCCCCCACAATAAGGAAGTTTAAAACTTACATCCATACACATGATAAATTATAGAGAAGCTAAATAGCATTTCATCTGAATATTGGAGATACAAGATAATTCCAAACTTAGAATAGAAATAGTACCCAAAAGATAAAAAAAATGTACCACAACAAAATCATAGTTATGAAAAAGGCTAATTTACAACAAATAGAAGAAGGAATGTATACATATTGAAGAATGTCATAACAAGGTTGGTCCCTTTACATCGTTATGCCAACAAAGTGCTGAAGTGTCATCTAAATAAAACTAAATAAATATGATACCCAAAAAGTAGAACACCGTGGGAGAAAACATTACATGCAAGCAAACACAAAAAGGAAAAAGGTATTGCAGATATGAGCTAGTATATAGTAAATTGTCTACCTCCAATCTTCCTCATCATGAACAGATGGAAATAAATATTATAAGGAGCAACAATAACAAATATTCTAAGGAAAGTAAACAATAACAAATGAATTGTGTACTCGACTAAGAAAACTTACCCCAAGAAATGAAGCAAACTTTAATTTAATTATATTAACAACTATTTTTGAAGAAAGAAAAGGTGGACTAGCCTTCCCATCATGTCTGCAACGACTCTTCCTTCCCATACAGCGATTTCAAAATTGATGATGGTGTTTCTCAAGCTAAACCCTCGGCCTCTGTCACTCCTATTACGGATCTTGGTGGCAATGCCACTGGTGCGGGAAGCTTGCGTGTCTCCTCCCATGTGGGTGAAACTGCGAATAATGTTTCATCCCGTCCCTGTACCCTTATCATTGGTATGACTATTGGGCTAAGACAAATTGGTGAGGTTCCAAGGTCACGACATGGGAGTCAGTCATTTGGTGGTGGGTTCATTCCCAACCTCCCTTAGCTACTTGTCTTGATCTCTGAAAATTATGAGCCTCTTATTACTGGTAAACTTCATATTTTCCCCATCACTAAGGGGTTCTTTATTGCAATGTTTGATTATGCTCAAGATAGAAATAAAATCTCATGTGATCATTATTTTAGTTGGGAGGACAGATTTTGGTTGATGATTAAGCCTTGGCACTATGATTTTAAGCCTTCTTTTGCAATGTTTAATAAGATCCTGATTTGGGTTCGTATTCCTAATATCCCCCTTCATTTATGGGTTGAACCTCTTTTAGAAGAATTTGGTGAATCCCTTGGAGATTTTTTGATGGTGGATAATGAATCATCTGGTATTTTTCACTCCACCTTTGCCCGCATTATGGTTGAAATGGATGTTTCAAAGGGGCTAATTTCTGAGATTTTACTCAAATATTGTAAGGTTTCTTGGGTTCAATCTTTGGACTATGAAGGAATTCCCTTCTAGTATAGAAGATATTTTAAAACAGGTCATGTGGCAACACAATGTCGATTTGAGAAAAAGGATATGCAAGCTACATGGTGGAAACGTGATTTTCAACAACATTATATGGTTGAGAAGAAATATAAGCAACGTAGAAGTTTTTCTCAGGTGGATGAAATGGACTCATAGGGTCTTGGGGCATCCTCTCTAAATGTCGCAATTGGTGGGGTTGCTGAAGTTGTGAAAGATTATCATGTTGAAACCTCTAAAGAGAGAGATATTGGGCATCAGGATAAAATTTCTAGTGGTAGCATCTCAACCATCAAATCTGGTGGCTTTTCTAATAATGCCATGCCTATTGGTAGGAAAATAAATGACTCTATGATTGTAGAGAATCTTTTTGCACGTAATCATTCCCAATATAATGGTGGTGTTTTTCTAGCATGGCATGGTATGGCAGTGCAAGTGGATGAGGGTTGGATTTCTATCAAGGGTAAGAAACCTCAGTCCTCCAAGTCTTCTTTTGACATGACTCTCTCCCACAAGAGTAGCTCTAAGTTTAAATCTTTATGGTTCTTGGTTGGGGGTTGGTTTTACGTTGGCTTTTGGCTATTCTTTTTGTAGATTTTGTTTTAGATTGTGGGAGCCTAGTTTTAAAACCCATATTTTTGGCTATGGGAGACATTTTTACCCAAGTTTGTCTGGTGCTTTCAATTTATTTTTGTTAAGACAACATTCTAGTTGAGGGTTCAAGATCCATTTAAAATCTCGTTGTAAAGGGTTTTAGGGCCCTTCAAAACCTAGTTTTGTCTTAATCAAAAACTATAGTAGTGTTGCACGTCAAGTGAGTCCCCTTGGGTACATACTCAATCACAAATTCACAAAATTAAGTTCAACTCAGAAATGAATCATTCTTCATTGATGATGATCTTCATAAAAGGAAACACAACTAATAGCATGAGGATACCAAATTGCTAACCATCTTAGGTGAAATGGTTTCCTTATTTATATAAATTTCCCATGACTATTACACCTCGATCACAATATCTAAGGGGAGATTGACTAATTAAAAAAGGAGCACAAACTAACCAAGAGTCCTATAAGGACTGCAACTTCTAACACCTGTCCTATCACATAAATAACCATTACATGGGATGCAACAAACAATTTATTGATACATGTTTAGGTACTTAAATCACAACAAAATAGTCCCATGTGTAAGTGCTTCTTCTAAATAGTCCAATTTGTTTTAGTTGCCATTTGACCAAATCAATACTTATTTTGTAATGGCTTCAAGAACTAGAACATTGAATGGTAACAAAAAAAATCAACTCAAGTCCAAAGGAAAGGCTGAAAAATTTGTTAGCATATATAACATCAAATAATCATATCAACTAACCATTTTCATCACATCATGCACATATTTGTTATATTAATGTTATCATCACCACACATAACTGAATTCTTAAAGAAAGTCTCAACATAACCACTTTTTGGTATGTCTCAATTTGCAATGTGTGAATCTTCTTCTCAAGGAGGGGTTTTAAGACCTTCAAAAGTAAATGGATTCCTTGCTAAGAGTGATGAAAGACCTATTCTTATGATCCAACCAAAAGTGATTGAGGAGGACATCAACTAATCATCTAATCATGCCTTAATATGTAAGCTCATGGGGCTCCGAATATCTCTACCCTTTTTGGAATTGTGGGCTTGACATACTTGGAACCTAAAAGGAGAAATGGAGGTGTTGTTAGTAGATAATAGCTATTTTATGATGATCCTTTCGTGCATGTTAGACAAAAATAGGGGTTTTGAAGGGGGCCCCTATCTCTATAATCAAGTGGGTCTTTTTATTATGCCATTGCATGCTAGATTTAATCATTCTGAGGAGATTCCATCAAATATTCTGGTGTGGGTAAGGCTTTCTTAGTTCCCGTAGAATTTTAGAGAAATGATATTTTCAATTTAGTCGTGACACAACTTGGCAAGCATATTGGCCATTTGAGACAAACCATGGACAAAAAGGTAATCACCTATACCCACATATGTGTTAAACTTAATTTAAGTAAGCGTTTGCATGATTCTATGGAAATCCGTTTAGGATTCTACTCTTGGATCCAACAATTAGATTATGAAACCCTTCCTTTCCATTGTCAAATTTGGCATGAATGAGCATTTGTAGTGAATGTGTCCAAAAACCAACCATGTAGAGATTACAAACAATGGATCCTCATGACCATTACCTGAGTAGGATAAAGGTAAAACACCAGATACAAAAGATAAAGAAGGTTTTATTTCAACCAAAGCAAGAATTAGGGGAAGAGGTCAGAAGAGAACCCTTAAGGACAAACAAAGTGATGAGGTTTTTAATAGATTTGATGATTCAGAAGACCTAGAAAATTTTAATAATGCACTTGTAGGGATGCCTACTAATTCAAATATTCAGGTTATGGATCAAATTAATAATGAGAAGGTTATTACTCTTGATGGAGGCACCCAGGATGCAAGTCAAGATGTCCAAATGGATTCAGACAGCCTTTTGTCAAATTCAGGTGAGTTGGATGTTAATGGTAGTAAAGTTGCTCTTACTTCTTCATGTATTATTATCCTAACAATTAATATGAATAAAGACTCTATAGAGGTCATTAAAGGAAGAGGAACCTCAGCTATTGGGGACCCAACAAAAGACTAGGAAAAAGGTCCTACTGATAAGACCCCCCTCACTACAAAGGGGAGCAAGAATGATCAGGAAAAGGTTAAGCTTATAGGATAGACTTTCATTGAGTCTAGTACTATGAATACCTTAGACTCCCATTTGTCTCCTTCTAAAAAATGATTGTCATCTGATGGAATGTTAAGGGGTTAAATGTAGACAAAAGGCTATTTGAGATTTGATCAGATCTGATTCCCCTGATGTGGTGTTCATACAAGAAAATAATTTATTGGTTGATGGTATGCTTAATAAGGTTCCTAGAATTTAGGCTTGAATTCAATGTCAGTACATTAGAGGTATGGATAATTTAGGTGGTATGGCTTTCGCCTGGGATCCATAGATGTTAAGGCCTCTTCAGTGGATTTCTTGCATGTAATCTATGTCCATGCTTTCTATGATTTATGAATGTACTGAAAATTTACTCTTCACTAATGTTTATGCCCAACTGATTTGGTTGGAAAATATGTACTTTGGTAAAATATTAGATATGTCAGATCTCTTGCCCCTCATTTCCCTTGGATTTTGGTAGGGGATTTCAATGCAATCTACAGTCTGGAGGAAAAACTAGTGGTAATGCTTGGCTTGATTCTTCTGTGGGTCTCCTAAGGGATTATATTGAGCTTCTAATGGTTTTGGACGTTAAGCCAGCTGATGGGATCTTCACTTGGAATAATAGGACATGCAATGAGGAGGCAATAGTTGAGAGGCTAGACATATTATTGGTCTCTTTCTATGGGATAGGTGAAAACAAAATTATTAATTCTTAGATTTGAGACTAGAAAGGGTCAGATCACTGGCCAATTAAATCTACTACTTGGGTTTTTCAAGCTTCTAAAAATTCTTCTTTCAAGTTTTAGCTTATGTGTCTTTGTGAGTCCTCGCTCTAGGACCTTATGTTTGTGTGGTGACAGGAAGACAAGACGGCCTACGGTAGTACTCTTTAGTCAAGCAACTTCAATATGTCAAGTATAGGATTAAAAGGTGGAACGAGTCTTGTTTTGAAAATATTTTCATGGATAAGATTCAAGCTCAATCTTGAGTGGATGGTATAAACCAAAAAAATAGAGATCAAGGCCTTTTAGAGGATTTGTATAAAGAAGAGTTAGTTCTTGTAAAAGAGTTGGAGGAGTGGGAGCTGCGGGAGTAAATCTTTTGGAAACAAAAGTCTCGTATTGATTGGCACCAAAAAGGTGATAGGAATTTGTAGATTTTTTATAGTTCTATGAATGATAGGAGGTGTGGTAATTCTATCCCTTCTCTCATTTCCTCTGAGGGTTCCCTTCTCTCTTCTTATAAAGATTTCTCTCAGGAGGCCATTAGATTCTTTCAAGCCCTATTTAGTGAAAATTCTCCACCTGCTTTTGGGAAAGATGAGTTAGTACTAAGTTGCATTCCCTCTATTATTAGTGCTAAGATGAACATGAATCTTTGTAGGCCCATCACTTTGAAAGAAGTTGAAAGAGTGTTATTTGGAATGAAGGAAGGAAAATCACCTAGTCTAGATGGCTTTCATATTGAATTTTATCAATAATTTTGGGAACTAGTCAAACATGATCTGTTTGAGGTGGTACAAGAATCTTATAGAAACAAGAAGATGTTAAGGGCTTTGATTTCTTCATTTATTTCTCTTATTCCTAAAAAAGGAAGGGGCCAATTCTCTTTTTTCCTTTCGTATCATTTCTCTTTGTAATGTGATATATAAAACTTCACAAAGTTGATTGCTGAAAGGCTTAAGCCATGGCTCGCTAACCTAATTTCCAAAGAGCAGGGTGGTTTAGTGGCTGGAAGGAAAATTCTAGATGGATTTATTATAGAAAAACAAGTTATACATTCTATGGCTAACTCCAAGGAGAAGGCAATGCTTAGTAAGATGGTTATGGCTAAGGCCCATGATAGGGCTAATTGGGATTTTCTTCGTAAAGTGCTTGCAACTTTTTAAACTAATAGTTAGTTGATTAACTGGGTTATGGGTTGCATCACCATCCTTTCTTTTATGTTCTTATAAATGGTGAACCTAGAGACCTCTTTTGAGTTTGTAGTACCCCTACTTGTTTGAACTCATTAGACTCATATTTTATTATTGGTTGTTTTTCAGTGGATACATTATCATGATATATTATTCAGATTTTTATAATATTATGCTTTATCTAGAGATTGTATAATTGATTTACAGTATTTCAGTACTTGTGATTTATGGCATTTATGGATTATTGCTATGTACTGACATTTTACTTTACCTATGCAATGTGAAATTATAGGTTGTGTGTTTGCAAGTGTATTGGATGCAAGGGGATGATTTTCCTTCATTCATTTCGGTGAGACAAGGAACGTCATGATTCTCCTTCATTGGTGTGTATGTCATATTTTCTATATTGTATATATATGCATGTGTGGTTCGGTGATGCAGGATATTGCAGGTACAATTACTGGGTAGGTACAGAGTATCATCTCCACCTACCTTCACAGGTCTGAGCATGCCTTATATTTTTTGATGGAAGTGGAGGAGATAGTAGTTGAGCCTATTTTACTCTGTTACACTCATGTGAGTGTTGTCAGTTGGTCATCTTATTAGTTTGTTCGGCTTTCGTATTTTGTCATTTTATGTTTTATGGGTAATTACTTGAGATTTATTTAATTTAAGTGTTTTAAGTAGATTATATTAATTAATTAAGTTTATGAAATTATCTCATTTTTGTATTATTTATGCATTGAGATTATAAATTTAGTTAATTAAAAGAAATTATTAAATTAAGCTACATGATATTTGAAATATATTTTTATTTAAATAGAAAAAATAAATTAGATTAATTATATTTATTGGTTCTTTAAATTTTAAATAAATAAATGATTAAATAATTAAAAGAATAAGAATAAATAAATAAATGAATAAAAGAATTAATTAGAATTAAAGTATTATTTTAATTCTTTATTTAGAGAATTAATTAATTTGCATGAGAAAAGAAAAGAAAGAATAATGATTTTTAATTATTGCATGTTAGCTTATCTTTTGTTATAAAATTAGAAAAGAAAATAAAATTACTTTTATTCTAAATTTAGGTTTTTAAGAAAAGCTATTGAACCTAGAATTTTAGTTTAAAAAGGGGGAATAGTTCCAAGAAAGCTATACCAGGTTGGATGAATTCTTAGTTGTGGGTTTTTAGTAAATATTTCTATTTTTCTCTGATTGATGTGTGTGTGTAAAGTTATTGTCAAATACAAACCCTCTTATGGTGAATTCGAGTTTTGTTTTAAAATCCATGCCTGATGTGTATTTCTAATTTATAGGAAGTATGTAATTTTAAGAAAATTATGAGAAATTATTATAGAAAATTTGTCAAGTTTTAGGATGCATGGAAATTGCAAGATTTATGAGAAAGGGTATTTACCTGAGAAATTATCCTCTCTTGTTTGATTTGTTTTAATAGTTTTTCAAATAATGGTACCTAGTTGGAAATTGTTGATCTCTTTAGGAATAAATTTAATTTTGAATTAAATTTATGAGAGTATCTAATTTTAAAAAAATTGGAATAAAATTCAATTTTAGAATTTTATTGAATTGGGTATTTAGTCTTTTTTATGTTGCTGTAATGATTTTTAATAAAATTGTAATTTTATGTTTTAAAAGAAAAAAATTTAATTAAAAAAAAAATTAATTAAAAAAAAAAATTAATAATTAAAAAAATGTGGGGAGGCAATGCCTTAACCCACGTCGTAATACTTTTGGTAGTGGCTACTATCATAGGATAGCAGTGCTACCCAAAGGTAGCGGTTGCTGCCTTAGGACAGCAGCGCTACCCAAGGGTAGCGTTGGCTACCTATGGTAGCACCGCTACCTTAGGGTAGCCAAATAGTGATGTTTATTATTTTATTTTATTTTATTTTATTATAATTTTCTTTTTGAAGAAATTTAATAAAATAAAATAATAATATATTTGATTTAATATATATGTCTATATTTATATATATATATATATATATATATATAGTTGTCTTTACTTTATATTGCTTTTAATTAAAATAGTTTCTTTATGTTTTGGGATTTTAAATAAGGTTTTGCTAAATTATAAATGTGAGAAATTTATAATTGAAGATTTTAGTTTATATATAATTAATTCAAATTTAGTTATTCAGGAAAAAGTTTATAAATTAAGATCCTATATTTATGTTTAAACATGTTAGGAGAATTAATTCATATGTGAATTTATTTAACTTTATTAGATAAATGACCAAATTGATTTATTTAAATATAGTTGTATTTCTTATTTTCTAGGAAATCTTTATTTGCAAGTAATTCATGCTTTGGCAGTGTTGAGAAAAGATTGCTTGTATTAGGATCTTGTGTAAATGATGTTTTCAGTCAAGCTTAAATTCCTTTGGTATTCTGGTTGAATTGTCATTGTGTCCTATGTTATTATTTCTCCTAGACCAGGTGATGTTGTATAACCTATTTGATATGAGCCATTGTGTGTTTTTGTCCAAATGGTCAATCTTGGGTTGGTATTTGTGTATCCTTCACCTCTTCTTGTTAGGATTGTTTATGGTTGTCTATTTTGCCATAGAGTTCTTGTAGAGAGAGACATTTCTTGTTAGTGTCCTATGAGAGAGAGTGGCTTTTGAGCGGGGGCCGTGCCCAGAGTAGATGACAGGATAACCCATCAAAAGTTACTTAAAAAGTGATAACATAATAAATTATTGGGTGGGAGTGAGATAAACATTAATTAAGATAAGTGTACCTTGTGCATAGGTGAGTGCTTGTACGGGGCTCATAGTGTTCTGAGAAGGCCTGGAATGAAAAACTTGCCACCTTATCTTTACGAATGGATTGGTAGGGTCCGCATGAGACTTAGTTGGAGCCAAAGGCTCGGGAGAGGTTACTAGAAGAAACCCAAGGACGAGGGTCGAGACCTATGGAGGTTGTACCATGGTAACCATCAAGCTATGTGATGACAATCTCTCCTTAGAGTCACTAGTGTTTTGTGAGTTGAGTCACATGGATGCTTGCAGAGTCTTGTAGTCCTTTGGTAATTGTCTTACTTTGCTTGCTTGACGGTTTTCTACTATCTCCTAGCATGGTGGGGTGGTTCCATTTCGGGATCACATGGTCGGGTGGTAGTGCCACTTCCCATTGGATGTTTTGGATTGTATTTTTAGGCGAGGAAAGGCTTCATTGGTGTTTCTTGGTTCATGGTTTATGTACTAGCTCTTGTTCAAGATGGTTGTTCAGTTGAGACCTTGTGGTCATTGTATCAAACTTTTATGTAACCTAGATATTGTAACTTTGTAATCAGTGGCATTATTGGAAGCCATGTATTAATGGATTTTGTAATATTATGTCAATGGAATGGATGTTATTGCTTGATCTTATGTTTGAATTGTTTATGGAAATTGGATACATTGGAATACTTTTATTTCTTTATTATGAAATTTTGGATGTATGTGTAGTTTTAAATTTAAGTATTCAATTTATCTAATTAAATGGATTAACTGTGGTGTTAATATAATGTACGAATTAATCTTCATTGGTAACCCTTAGGAAAACATATGTTAGACTTCCACTGTATTATTTAATGTGCAATGGATTAGTTAGTGCACTTAGTCTTTTAAAAAAATAAAAATATTTCACCCTTTAGTTGCCTAGTTGTGTTGTTTTCCTTTGGGGTTCTTGGTGAGGCATTATAGAGCCTTTTTGAAGTTTAAGGCAAGGTGACTCTCTTTCACCATACATATTCATTTTAATGGTTGAAGGAATAGGAATATTTATTAAATATCAAGTTAGGCAAGGATTGATTTAGCATTGGAATTGGGGCTATGGTCTTCCTTCCTTCACTCATCTACAGTTTGTGGATGATACAACTTTTATGGGTGTTGCTAGAATTTTAAAGGCAACAAATCTTAGGAAGGCCTTACATATTTATTTGGCAGCCTCAAGACAAGAAATTAATGAAAATAAGTCTTTTATCTTCGTTTTTAAAAATATTGTCTCTATTGAGTTATGTATTGTGAGGATTTTAAGGTTTCAAGTTGGTACAATTCCTATTGTTTATCTTGGGATCCCTCTTCCTTCTTGCCCTTTGCCTAAAATATTTTGGTAGGATATCTTGGATAAGGTTTGTAAGAAGGTTTGTCATTGGTCTCATAAATGGATCTCAACTTTTGGGTATGCGACTCTCTTTAAAACTATGATTCAAGATCTTCCCATTGATAGATTTTTTATGCAAAGTGCACCAACTCGCTTCATTAAGGAATTTGATGCTCTTTGTACATAGTTTTTTGTGGACTGGTAATCTTCTATCATCAAAGTGGAGATTGGTTAAATGGGATTCTTCTTGGAGACCTATTCAATATTTAACCTTCCGATTATGCAAAATAGAAATGAATGGTCGAGTCTTGGCTAGTAGGCTCTTTTGGAGATGGTGTATGGAACATGATCAATTGTGGGCTAAGCTTCTCAATTGAAAGTATTTGGGGGGAGAGGATAGCAGGGATGTGCCATGATATAGCTTGTCAGGCAGTGGATTCATGATATGGAATATTCTAAAAAAAGGGGCACAAGTTGTTAAGAAATGATTGTTTTGGACCTGTAATAAAGGATTCAATTATTTATTTTGGTATGACTCTTGAGATGGATTCCCCCAAAATATAACTCTATTTTTCTATTTGTAGTCTATAATGGATAGTTTTTGTGAAGTTTGTTGGAGTAAATTCAAATACTTGAAAGCCCCTCAAATCTTAGGACATGGGGTAGTGGGTAGGTAGAAAGATGCTCAAGAATGACCCCTTGGTGGGTCAATTGGGGATCATGAGGAACTTGCTAGGATTTTCAATGCACAATTGTGTAGCTCGCTGAAGGATCAAGATATCTTTGCTTGGGATCCTTATCCAAGGGGTTATTTTTTTAATGGCCTCGGGCTACAAGGAGCTTGAAAAATTGAATTTTGGGAAGGAAGTTGTTCCTTGCCAGGAAAAGGTTTGGAATCAGCTCTCTTGTCCCAAGTGTAATTTCTTCTTGTGGCTTGTCATGTAAAATAGATGTTTAACTTAGGAGAACCTTTGTGAAAGAGGACTTGATGGGCCTTCAGTGTGTTTCTTGTAACAATAATAAGGAAAGTACTCCTCATCTGTTTTTCTATTGCAACCTTTCTAAGGATATTTAGCATTTTTGGTGGGGAGCTTGGAAGCATGCTTGTGTTCATGTCAATTCTCTATTAGAGTTCTAGAATAGTCTTGGTAGGCCCCAAACTAAAACCTCCATCCTTTAGGTTGCTTGGGATCTTGGGCCTTCCTTTATTATCTACAAGTTATGGCTAGAATGAAATCATAAGATTTTCCAGTATAAGAAGGTGTTTGTGCAACAAGTATGGTAGAGAGTAATTAATATGCTCGAGGAAACTTTGTGGACAAAATGTAATCTTTCTTTTAATGTGAAGCTAGAATATTTGTCTATTATAAGGAATTTGAATATTTTGGGAGGGTGTAATAAGGATTGAATATTTGTCAAAAAGAAGTTTCAATGCAATGGTAAGTGGTCTCCACCTCCCCTGGGAGTTTTGAAGATTAATACTGATGGCTCTTAGAGAGGAAACCTGGGACATGTAGGTATTGGAGGTATTGGTAGGGATAGTTTTGGGAATGTGATCTTCCTATTCTCTAGTTATAAGGGATATCATACTCATAACTTTATGGAGGCATTGACAGTTCTTTTTTCTCTTGAACAAGGTTGTGCTCTTGGTTGGAGGAAGATTATTTATAAATCTAATTCCTAGATTGTTGTGGACATGCTAAACAAGAAAAATCTAGAAAGTGTGGATTGGCATCTGGCAATGGTGGGCAGGAAAAAATTGAGTTTTAGGAACCCTTTGTAGTTTGTAGTCTTTTGTTATATTCCTAGAGAATGGTATAAGACAATTGATGGTTTTGAAAAGTGGGCTTCTAAGAGAATGGATGACTAGAACATTGGGAGAAGAGGTGAGCTATCATAGGATTGTGTGATTTCTTTAGATAAAATTGTTGATGATGATATGATGTGCTAGTTGGGACTCTTTTGGGTCCCCTTTGGTCTTGGTTTTGTATCATTCTTTTTTTTTCAATAATATTTTTACCCCTTTTCAATAAAGAAAAACAAAAACCTATGTTGAAGCATATTAAATAAAATCTATTCAATTGAGCCAATAGTAAAAATTAAATTCTATACAAATGTAAAATTAAAATAGCACTAAAATTATGTTGAAGCATATTATAAAAAATCTATTCATACTAAGCCAATAAGCAAAATTAAATTCAATAATAAGAATTGAATTCTATAAAAATGTAAATTATCATTATGGTAAAGAAAATTACATTTTCAGAGGAAAATACTTTGATTCATATAAAATGATAAAGAAATAAAAAAAAACTTAAAAAATAATCTACAAAGAAAAAGTGCATGGACTATTTTTTGAATTTGAAAAAAAAACTTGAAAACAATCTAGAAAGAAAACAGTTTGCAAAGGCACATAATCTGCATCATACAAGATGATAAGGAAAGTAAAAAAAAATTGAAAACAATCTACAAAGAAAATAATACATGGACTATTTTTCAAATCTAAAATAAATAAATTAATTAAAAAACAAAAAAAATCTAGAAAGAAAACTTTTTAGAATTTGAAAAAAAAATAAAAAATAATCAAATAAATCTAGGAAGAAAACAATACATGGACTTTTTTTAGAATTTGTTTCATACAAGACTTAAGAAAAGCAAGAAAAAAACCTTTAAAAACAATTTGCAAAGAAAAATAGCGCATAGAGTGTTTTTAAATCCTCTTTATACCAAATTTGCATGATAATTTGGTCATTTCAATGTCTGCTATTTGTTATTTTTAAAAAATATAATAGTTGTCAAAAAAATATTTAAGCAATAATTTCAAAAAAAAAATTAATTTAATTAAATTTCTAAATTGATATCAAAAAATCAAATATAGAATCATATATATTACATATTAATGTTAAATAAGTTAATAATCAATAATGATCAATATCAAAATCTCAAATTTGATCTATTATGTACATATTAATGTTAAATAAGTTAATAATTAATTATGATAAATATCAAAATCTCAAATTTGATCTATTATGACAAGTTTTTAATAGTGTTTTAGAATTTGCTTTATAAATGTTTTTCTCATAAGTTCATAGATAGTATAGCATGACAAAAAAAAACATTTGTAATGTTAAAGGATTTCTTTGAGGGTTTAAATCAAATATCCCCTATATTATTATGCCAAAGGCATACCTTATATACAGTTTTCCACTCACTTTGTGAAATCAACAATTCAAATTTGAGAAGGATGCAAGATTATAGAATTAATCACAACCACATATTTATATTTACATTAAATTTAGAAAAGATATCTTTTATGATAAAAAACTAAAAAATATATATTTAAATATAAATTAATTAAAAAAATAATGTTCATAAAGGAAAAAATCGAATAAGAATATTTTTCCAATATTATTTATTTTATTGAGATATTCCATCTTGTGTTCTAAGTTCTAAGAAAGAAAAAGAAAATGTGGGAAAATAAATATATTATTAAGTTTTTACAAAGAAAAAAAAATACAAACAAAAGTAATTATCTTTATTCTAATTCATCTTTTCCGTTTTATTTTAATGATTTTTTTTTTTGATAGGTAATAGGCCGAAGCCGCAATATTTTGAATTATTATTATTATTATTATTAGACCTTCCCCATCCCATGGAAGGCCAAGAGTCACAGCTTAGAATTCCATTTTAGATGTCCTTATTGGGAATTGATCTTGGGTCTCCACAATGAGAACCCGGTGTTTTAACCAGTTAAGCTCAACCATTTGAACTTTTTTAATTTTAATGATTAATTTTTATTAAGTGTAAAATTTATTTTAGTTATTTATGTCTTTTTAGGAAATTACAAATAATAATTAAAAACTATTAAAATTAATTTAATTTATAATTATTTGTCTTATCAAAATGTTAGTTGTTGTAGAATAATTATATTTAGAATTATAATATTTCTTAATTCAATATTTTCTTTGATGAGAATATTTTTAATGTTACCTTCTTTTATCAGATATTCTATTTTTAAATTTATTTTAACTCTTCTACTTCTTTTTTTTTTCAAGATTATTTGTTTATTAAGTTAAAATTTAATTTTAATTATTTACACAACATGCACGATTACACAAGTGGAAGACTTACACTAGAATTCCTTAAGGGTTACCAACGAAGAATTAAATTCATAAGATAAATTCCACAATTACCATTAAACCACATATCCATCATTAACTCAATGATCACAAGAAGACATAAGCAAATAACAGATTACACCATTGAAAGATTGAAAGGATACATTATAATTCCACTTCAATATGCATGTACACATATCATAAAGGAAACTGATAAAAACATCCCAACATAGGATTAGATTGCTCTTCCAATACATAGCTTCTCAATATACATATAAAGATACATCATAACCAAATACAAGGTTACATAAGATCAATATTACAATGACCACATAGGCCTTTAAATAACAACAATCTCCAAACATGAGATGAATCATGAGCCACAAACCACAAGAACACCTATGAAGCCAATCCTTGCATGAAGGCACAAATTCAAACATCCGATGGGAAGTGGTACTACCACCCGACCATGTAATTCCCAAAATGGAATCACCCCACCATGCTAGGAGATAGCTCAGGACCCTCAAACAAGCATAAGCATGACATGGTCAACAAAACAACACGAATCCATGACAGCATAATATGACTCCACAAAAATCAGGTGACTCAACATCACAAACACACAAGTGAACCAAATGAGAAAGTGTCATCACATAACTTGATGGTTACCTCGGTAGGCTCTCCTAACAATGAGCTCTTTAACCTACTAACCTCTCTCGAACCTCCGACTCCAACTAAGTCTCATGCAGACCCTTCTAGCCTTTTGTGAAGACAAGGTGGTCAGTTTGCCATTTCAAGCCTTCTCGCAACATTATGAACCCTGTACAAGCACTCACCTATGCGCGAGGTACAATTATCTTCATTAATGCTTGGGTACTACCCACCTGATCAATTAATTAGGTTATCACTTATTATCTAACTTTCGCAAGAGTAACCTACTCGAAATCCACTCTCTCAAAGGACACAAAATAGACAAGGTCACTCCCCGAGGACCCTATGGTGAAGCAGATAGCCATTGTACCACTTTCAAAAAGAAGTGGTCAAACAAGGACATTCTGACTCTTGGCTAACCATAAGGAAAAGACACTACATGGTTACAACAATGAAGCCAACATATATCACTTGGTAAAAGGTACCAAATACGTCACCATAGGATGACTGAACCACATACCAGAATTAACACATTATACACTTGCAAGGATAGCTAATTCTCTAAGTCTGCACTGAGACAATATTTGAGGAAATCAGCATCATAAACACTTGCAACATCATTGATTGAAAATTAAATAAAACACTCTTTTCCAACAGTCACATCTAATCAATTTCCAAATCAATATTCCATCTGGAATGAAATCCACATTAAACATTCAACTAGATTAAACAGGAATTCCAAATAGGCATTTAATCCATTTCTAGAATATATCCAAATTAACCAATTTGAATTCCTAATTCCATGCCTTGATTTCCATAGATAAATTTATTAACCACATAATAACCATCACATGAAAATCGCTATTTATTTTTCTTCAACACAAAATTCATTCTAAAATATATTTCGTTTAACACCAAAAACCACTCTAAATATATATTTTATTTATTAAAAGTTAACTTTATAGCACTAACCGGTTTGAATCAATGAAGGGACATGGTTACATGGGGATCAAAACCAACCCATAGCAGTATCACTGCCAGGGGCCGCAGGCACTACCTACTGGTAGTACTGCTACCAACTAGTAGCAGGCACTACTGACTAGTAGTAGGCACTACCATCTGGTAGCACTACTACCAACTGGTAAGAGTGACTACCGACCGGTAGTGCTGCTACCAATGGTAGCAGTAGCTACCATGTAGCAGTACTACTGACCGGTAGTACTGCTACCGCATAGCAGTACTGCTGACTGATAGTACTGCTATGTGCAGGCAGTAGAGACTACTGACCTGCTTGGTGGGACTAGCCCAGCACGTGGTGAGGTAAGGTCAACAAACAAAAAAAAAAAAATACATGCCTCCAAGGCATTAAAATCAACACTCCACCTAATTGTTTAAGCAAGAAAATGATTCATTTCCAGAACATTTCACAGGAACACACATATATAGTGCCAAATCCAATTTTCAAACGGAAATTTACTAAATAAGGCAAATAGTGAAATAAAATCCTACGAAAACACTAAATCTTGGACAACAAGATATTAGAAAGCAAACAACAAGCTAAGTCTACTTCATTCTTTCCAAATAGAAGAGGTATAACCAGAAATTGATTTTCAAGAACAGACACATAACAGATAGAGAAATAAACCATTTCTTTCTTAAAGGAAACCATATGATATAGATTTCACAAAACCAACAATAATAAACACTCTTTCTTCCATTCCAATCATTCCGCAAGCATCTACATGAAGGTGTGCATAATTTCCACACACAAAAAGAAAACTGAAAATTTCAAATTTAAAATGAAAACAAGAAGGGATTATCCAACCTTGAAGCCAACTAGCAACCAAAAAGATGAAGAATTTCTAGTCTTGCAAACCAGGTCAAATTTCTAGTTCCTCTAGGAAGTTTTTCATAATTTCTCTCCAAAATTCCCCTCTTCCTTCTTCCCATGAATCTTAGAAATAGCATGAAAATTATCTTTTAACCTAAACTTTCTAGGTTAAAAGTTTCCCAACCAATTAGATTTAAATATTTAAAAAGTAAAAACAATCAGATTTACTCCTTTTCAAAAAATAATTATTTTCTAATAATTAAAATGAAAAAGTCAAATGAAAAATTAAAAAGGAAAGTTTTTATTAATTTCTATCTCCAAATCATTTCACATTTAAATGGCTAGGGAATTATTTATTTCCTTCCAAAATATATCAATACACCATACAAAATAAATAAGCCATTTAACCATTTAATCTAGCAAAGCATTTATTTAATTAAATCAATAACCACAAAGCATAATAATCAACTAATTATGCCCGCAAAAGATAACATCATCCATTTAAATAACGGAAATATGTAAAACCAATAATGATCAAATGATGACTCTCAAATAACCAAACCAAGGCACCATGACTCGCATAACAACTAGACGAGAAAGACAACCGACTAACAACACTCACACGAGTGTGACTGGAGGTCAAACTAGGGTACAAAAACTATCTCCTCCACTCCCATCGGATATATATAAAAGACATGTTTAGACCTGTGAAACCAAGTGGAGTCAATACCCCGTACCTACCCGATACTAGTACCTGCAATGTCCTGCACCAAAGATCCACATGTGCATATAGACACACACACACACACACACATATATATATATATACATACATACAGAGATACATAGATACATATATACATATATACATATATAGATACATATATACATATATAGATACATATATATATATACATATATATATATATATACATATATATATATATACATATATATATATGTGTGTGTGTGTGTGTGTGTGTGTGTATGTATATATATATATATACAGACACGAAATGCACACCAATGAAGGAGAATCATGACGTTCCCTATCTCACTAGAGTGAGTGAAGGAAAATCATCCCCTCGCATCCCAATACACTTGCAAGAACACAACATATAAATAATATATCGCAATGTAAGGTAAAAGTGTTAGTCTATGATAATGATCCATTAAATAGAATTAATCCTAAGCACTAAAATACTGCATAAAAGCATACACCATACCTCCAGATAAACATGAAATACCATTGCATATAATCTGAATCAATATATAAAATGTTCCGCTGAACAATCACTGAAGTAAATCAAAATATACAAAAAGAGGTTGATCGAGGAGGGGTACTACACCCCGCCTCTCTCTCTCTCTCTCTCCCCTAGACCTCCCACTTTCTACCATACCATCCCCTCCATTTCTCCCCATCTCTCTATCCCTCATTCACTCCATATCCCCTATCTATCTCTTTATCTCCATCCATCTCTCTTTCTCTTCATGTATATCTCTACATCTCTCCATTTCTCTTCCAATATATTTGCATCTCTCCCTCTATCTCACCCTATTTCTCTCACCCTCTTTCCATATCTATTTGTCTATCCCTAGATCTATTTGTTTGTTAATCTCATTATCACTCCCCCTCTCCCCCTCTCCCTATATGTCTTTAGATATCTATCTCTCACTCTATCTCACCATCTATTTATATGTATCTCTCCCTCTTCATTTACAGATCTCTCCCTATCTCTTCCTCTATATCCCCTTATCTTTTATTTTTCTATCTCCCTCTACCTCTCTCTATCTCTCTATGTATTTTCCCTCTTCCTCTCTCACTCTATCTTCAACTCTACTTATATCTTCCTCTCTCACTCTATCTTCAACTCTACTTATATCTTCCTCTCTCCCCTATATCTATAAACATGCCTCCTTTTATTAATCTCTCTCTCTCTCTCTCTCTCTTTCTCTCTCTCTTTAGACCTCTATTTATCTATATCACTTTCTCTCTCTATATCTATATATCCCTCTAACTCTATCTAGTTATCTTTATCTCTCTCTACCATGATATCTCTCCCTCTCTTTATATATCACTTGCTATCTCTATCTTTTTATCTTTCCCTTTCTCTCTTTTTATTTTTCTTTTCTATTTTTATCTATTCCTCTTCCCTCTCTCTTTTATAGCTCCATGTCTCTTTCTTCTTCTCCATATTCCTCTCCTTATTCCCCATTTTTGTCTCTAACTCTGTTTATATCTCTATCTTCTTCTCTATCTCTATCTTAATCTCGTTACCCATCTCTCTCTCGCTCTCACCATATTTTGTTGGTAATGAAACTTGATTTTCTTCTCAACTTAAAGGTTTTGTTTCAATTATGATTGGATCATTGTAAGTGGATGCATAGTTAATCTAATGCTATCACTTCTCTAATGAGAACTTTGTTGCGAAAAACATCATTATGACGTAACAAGTGACCTCATATATTTCCCAATTATATGCATAAAAAATAGACCAATGTTTTTCCTAATTCACCTAACACACCTCTTTTGGCATACCCATTGCACACTAAGGTGCAATTTCTAGTTTTACACTATGTAGAATTTGTATAATCTTAGCCCCTCTTTCACTTATGAGATTTGTGATCTTGGCTACAATCTTTCTTATCTACTTTTATGTTACAACTCAACTTTGAACCCTTAATTCCAGAATCCTCTTCACATATTAGTTGGTCCACTTTGGATGAAAGAAATCCCTACTTCTAGGATGTTCCATCATATTTATGATCATCCCTAAAATATTAACATCTCCTATCTTAGATTCATTAATATAACCTTCAAACTCTATCTTGGTCCATCTTATTTCTTAACATCTATATTGCTAGGCTCATACATTCTTGGTTAATGCATGGAGATAATTTATCTAAGCAATGAATTTGTTTTATGCTATGTGATACTATTTCAAGACATTTATTAAAATCATTGTGATAATGAACAAAAATTAGATGTAAATGATCTTAGAAAAATCAAAGTGACACATTTGTATCTAATGTAAAAAATATACATCTTAGTGAATTCCATGATATTTGTACAACCCAATTAAGGTACTTATTAATAGTATGTTTCTTTTTTACGACATAGTAGAACTCAAGAAAGTGTAAATTTAGAGTAGCACATTAATAGTTATGTATTTATTTTTATTTACTCTTCAAATAAATTGAGACAATACATTCATGGGACTAGGACCTTCCTTATTTTCTCTTGTACAATTATCTTTAAATCTATGATTAGGAGTTATTTTAAGAAAAAAAAAAAAAAAAAGCACTAAACTTAGATTTTCCAACATTACCCCCTTAGTATGAAGATGGTGAAAAATCACACTTTCCACTATCATAAACCCAACTCTTATGGTTAATGAAATCAATTCAAACAAAATGTAGGTCTCATCAACCTTTCATTTTTTTCACATAGATTTATCCCAAACCTAGACACAAATGAGAACACAATCATTTTTCACCTCATGTGGTTTTCTAGATTACCACTAACCTTTTCAACATCCATGAACTAAATTACACTAGTGTTTTTGTTTACTAGGATATCTTACACTACAAGGTTATGTGATAAAATGAAAAATGTGAGAATATAAATGGCTAATGCTTTTTATTATTTCCACTTGATCTCTAACTAAAATGAACAATTCCATTGATAATAGATATACAATATTTATGTCATATTCAATCCATGATGTGAAATATTGAGTTATTAATAATATAGAATGTAGAAACACACACCACAATAGAAAATAAAACATCATCGAAGTTGATAATTGGCTTTGTCATTAGTAATTGAGGAGATGACACTAAGTATGTGAAATATTTAATACACAAATTATTCATAGTTATGAGAAGGTAGGTCATCACCGTTGGCATAGCCTTCTCAATGTATTTCTTCTACCAAGAAAGAATGTTGATCTAGTTTGTCATCTAGTTGACCTTGTTCCCTCTTCTTCAAGTGAAAGTCCTACTACATTATAATAGAAGAATTTTATTTTTCATTTTGATGGGAATAACTTGAATTTGGGCTTCCTTTTCTTGAATGTGAGCTTGCTTTGTTGTCTACATAGAAGACTTGTTTCAAATTTAGAGTTTTCATTGTATTCAAACAAATTAGAGAATACTCCAAGACTAATATGTACTTTGCATAGTTGTAAAATACACTAGACAGCAAATTAGAGAATTTTATGCATGTAGAAAGCAATAAAAATGAAATCTGTTAAAAACCTCATGGTTAACTTGATAGCTATTTAGTGTGGAGTTTAATCATTTAAAAAAACTAGTAATTCTATAAATGTACAATTTAATGATTTAAAAAACTAATAGTTTAACTTCTAGATCAACCTCACAATAAGATTAAAAAAACTATTATGGACTAGATGAATATAAAGAAAATTATGTTGAAGGATATCTCTAATGCAAATCAATTATTTTAGAATTGTATGTTTTTATCAACAAAGAAGTACAACCTTCCTAACCCTCTCTTGTACAATTATCTTTAAATCTATAATTAGGAGTTGTTTTAAGAAAAAAACAAAAAGTACAAAAAAAAAGCACTAAACTTAGATTCTCCAACATTACCCACTTAGTATGAGTGATTTTTTTAGTGGCTAATATTTGCCAATTGGCTATTTTTAAAAATTTGGATATCAAAATTTGCCTAATAATTCAAGTTTTAAGGTGACCTTAATCACCACATTTTTATTAAATTTTATTTTTGTCATCAAAGAATTTATTTTATTAAATTTTTTAGCTCAAAGATTCACCAAAATATTCGATACATGACTGGATCAAATTCACCAAAAATTAATAATTTATTGTAAAAAATTAAATTAATTCGCCTATAATACATCATAATTATTAGTTACTTTAGGGTTTTATCAGCAATCTTTAGTTACCACCATTGATTTAAAATATAATCTAATGACCATCATTGCATTCCACGAGGTATAAATTGTACCTACAAGCTATAATGCACTCAATTGTTGACCCCAATGGAAGTTAATGGTATAAAAACAATTTCAGGCCCATGAGTATTACAAATTTAAGTACATTTTATCTAACAAAATACAAAGAAGAGTATTAGATTAATTTCAATTAATCGTAGTAACTAAATAAGGTAATGTCTACCCTTTAAACTCATTAATATTTTCCACCTTAGACCTCTACTTTTCCATGATAATTTAATATTTTTAGTGAAATTATTCACAATAGTAATTAATCCATACGTATTATTTTTTAAGATTTGTCAAGATTTTCTACCAAAAAATTTGATGCAAAAAATTCCCCAATACAAATTATTATTTCTATCCAAAATAAATAAATATTCGCGAAGATTTTATATCTTTTTTGAGAGGAGTTTCTTAAAGTTATCACTACTTTCCACTATCATAAACCCAACTCTTATGGTTAATGAAATTTATTCAAACAAAATGTAGCTCTCATCAACCTTTCATTTTTTTTCACATAGATTTTAACCCCAAACCTAGACACAAATAGGAACACAATCATTTTTCAGCTCATGCGATTTTGTAGATTACCACTAACCTTTTCAACATCCATGAACTACATTACACTAGTGTTTTTGTTTACTATGATATCTTACACTACAAAGTTATTGAAGAAAATGAAAAATGTAAGAATATCAATGGCTACTGCTTTTTATTATTTTGACTTGATCTCTAACTAAAATGAACAATTCCATTGATAATAGATATAGAATATTTATGTCATATTCAATCCATGATGTGAAATATCGAGTTATTAAAAATATAGAATGTAGAAACATACACCACAATAGAAAATAAAACATGATGCGAAATATTGATAATTGGTAATTGATAGTTATGAGAAGGTAGGTCATCACCGTTGGCATAGCCTTTTCAATGTATTTCTTCTATCAACAAAGAAGTACACATCAAGCTATCCATTTAGCATTATTTTTCTTATTCAAGCATGGACTGTAAAGGAAAAACAAAAGAACAAAAAACACTTAAAAAACAATATTAAAAAACAGCGCATGAACTGTTTTTAGAATCTGTTCCATACAAAGACAGAATTAGAAAAAACAATCTACAAGAGAAAACAATGGATGAAGTGTTTTTGAAACAAACAGATCAACATGCTAATTATTGCTTAAAACAGAAAGCTCAAGCAAAGGCTTAACATCTAATGTAATCTCCATCCCATAATTGATCATTCTAATCAAATCTCACATGCATGGATCATAGTTTTATTTAATATTCTCAAGGCCGTAACCTCTCGCATACAGTATGATGGTTTGCTAGTCATTAGACACATTTCACAGAGGAGACTGCAATGGGATATTTATAAGTTTGTGCATAAACGAAGGATACGGAGCCTCCGGCTTTTATGGGACGCCCATTGTTGACAAGGCAGTCGTTGTAGCTCAAACGCTTGAATAATTTTGGATCTATCTCTACTGCAGAGCTGAACCATCCGCAGGTGACGTGTACTTGTGCTATCGAGCAGCCTGTGCTGCACAAATTCTGAATTTCTACACTGTATGATGGAACTCCGTTTGGCATGGGGGATTCGGGGCTCTGATTCACTACTATGTCTTCTTTTGTACAACCTTGCCCTATTCTCTCCGGAATACCTGCAAATATATAAATCATAACCATCATATTCCTAACCATGAAATTCTTGATAAGGCGTTCCAAAGATTCAACTTACGCACACCCAACAGCCTAGGGTTTTTATAGCTTGAATTCACACTGTCTTTCGTCAGATTGGATAGTGAATCTTCCATTGCTAACAACCCTGCAAATGCGTTATAATGTTAATATGCTTTCCTAGATACAACTGTTTTCTAATAATGTTAATATGAACTTGAAACTGCAAATTGATCCATAAAATGGATACCTGAAACACACATGAAGAGGACAAAGAAGGCGGAGGAACTCATTGTTGCTGCAAACGATTTGCAAGTACATAACACCTTGCCTTCAACTGGTATATATAGTTTTGAATATAATTAAGAGGATCAAATTAGTAAAGATCACTTTAAAAACTGTGCTGATTTGCAGATTTTGTGTTTTAAATCAGATACTGTTTTATATAGAAAAAGCGGTCTGTCTATACCACTTTACACTTTAACATCATTATTTTCATTGTTAAAGTTGTGTCCTTTGCCAACTAATAACATAAAATTTATAGTAACTTATGTTATTCAATTTTGAACCTGCATTAGCTTCAACTTGATTGAGGAGGAGCTAAATTTTTTGAAAGTAAAAGCAATATTATAAAGAAATTAAGATAAGATTTTCTTCATTATGAAAAAATCATAGAAACTTTCAATTATATTAAAATGTGGAAGGGTTCTAGAACATTTTTTTGATAAATATTATTATGGGAGTGGGAATTATATATATGTATCATTGTACAACATAACTACTAGCAATCCCACTTTAGTTTGCAATGGGTACGCCAATGATATCTTTGATATTGCATTTAAGTTAGTTTTGGACCTTGAACAATGTATGCAATTAACACAGTAATGTTCCTTTTTTTGTACAAATTGTTTATGCAAACTCTTTTGAATTGGAAGTAACTAATAATACAATGGTGTTATGAATAAGGGAAATTATCGTATTGTAAAATTTGCACCTGTAGAGTATGAAGACGAAATATAATTAGAAAGTAAAAAATTCTACAAATTTTGTTACATGCTTGAATGTTTAAAGGAACTATTTGTTGAATTGTTTGGAAGTTGAAAAAGTCTAGATTTAATGTATACATTATAAAGATACAAAAACAAGTGATTTATTGAACAAACCTAGAGATCTTTTCACTTGTAGTAATAATAGAATAGTATTATGAATAAGTGTTCAATTATCCTTTTATAGAATTTGTACCTATAGAGTATGGAAAAGATATATAATTAGAATTTGAATATTGTACAACTTTTGTTACATGCTTGTTTGTTTAACATTGATTACCAAATATTTATGTATTTAGTAATTCAAACAAAATTAAAGGATGTATTTGTTGAATAGTTTGCAAGTTTAAAAAGTATGGTTTTAATGTATACATTTTAAAGTTACAGAAACAAGTGCTGGAGTGAACAAACCTAGAGATCTTTTAACTTGTGTTTGTAGAACTAGTATTTGATAATGCTAGCAATTGCTCCTCCTCTTGTTTTCAATGAGAAACATATGGGTTGGTTTCCATTTGCATGAATATCTTTCGAATGTGAAGGTAGGGTGTATGTGGAGACTTGTGAGTTCACAAACTCTTGAGATAGTTGTGAATATCAATCCTTGACGATCAATGTTGTTGGTGTCGATTATTGCTCATTGGAGTGTGAGCCCCTGTGATTTGTGTATATTTAATGCCCATGTCATTTTTAGTGGTATTTGACAGCAAACACCCCAACTCATAGGGGTTATAGGAACATTTTTTGGTTGATTGTGATCCCACATTGGTCCTCTATAATTTTTCAAGTAGACAACAACAAATAATGGAAGTTGAGGTGGTTTTTATCCATGTTTATATACAACTGCTTTGACTTTCCAAGTGCACCATTTACAAGCCCTGTTTCCACCCACAAAATTGAACATAACATAACCTTTTGGCTAATACATAGGAGTATGTTAGATTGAAGTTGTTCTTCTTCTGGATTTGAGCATTTTGATCCCCTAAGTTGCTCTACTATGGATAATGCTACTGGCCTTGTTTTAGATAACAACATGTGTTTATTATGTGGAAACACCTTTTCATTCGTTGCAAATAGATGTATGGAGGATGAGAAATGAGATTTCTCTTTAGTTGTGAGTGAGGAGCTTGATCATGACATTGGAAGTTGCCAATCTGCAATTGTAGGCTTTGCATTTCGTAAATTTGAGAGAAGGGCACGAAAACTAATTTGTGCTAGATCCTCTCCAATTTGACGAAATATTTTGTTCAAAGTTATAACTGTTGTGAAAGAATGCCACAGTATTCCCCAATAAGAATTTTAAGCATACATAGGGATATCTTTGACTAGTGGTAGCTGTCCTAAGTCACCGAATAGCATGATTGATCGTCCTCCAAATGGGATATGATTTTGGCTTGGGAATGCTTCACACAATCTGTTGTCAATTTGTTGTAGTAGCTTTGGGCCAATGAAACTCATTTCATCTATTAGAATGTATCAAATGAAGTACATGCTCTCTTGGAATGTTTCTAGCATTTGTCCTTGTAAGGGGGCCATTACTTTTATTGGTATTCTCAAGGCAGAATGAATTGTTGATGCTTGTATGTTGAATGTTGCGATACCTATTGGTGCAAGAAGTAGTAGTGGTGATTGGCCAATTGGTGATGAACTCATCAATGTGATCTTGATGCTTTTAATCAAGTGAGACTTTCAAGTTCCAGTTGTTCCTTGAACAATTATCTTAAGTGGTGGCTGCAAAGTGGTGGCTTGTAGGTGTGAAACAACTATATCATATGCTTTTTTTTGTTCAATAGAGAAGTGAAGTTGGGTGTTTTGATTGATACCATAGGGAGCTATTATTTCTTCTTGCGGATTTACATATTGGCTGATTTGAGTTTATGAAAGTAGTAGCTATTATTTCTTCTTGCGTATTTACATGAGCCTCTCCCCAATCATGGTTGAGGTCAAGTCCACATCGACCAAGCATGTCAATTTCATTAATGTGCATAGAGAGGCCTAGATATAGACTTGATAAGATTTTCCATTCATCAGGTATATCTTCTTGCATGCGGTCCTCTTTAATAGGTGGACTTCCAATATTAGTTTCTTCATCTAGTTGTAGAGGCGTGCACCACACATGCCATGGTTGTTAGCAGCAAGAGAATGTTGCCCATTTTTTCATAACTTTGTCATCTGATGTAAAAATATCATTCTGAATGTTGCCAAATGAATGGTATAATAATAGTTCAGTCCAAAAGAATGCTTGGAAAGCTTTGTCATCTTTTGTTGGGATGCTTGTGAATCATGGAGATACTCGAACAATGGCTGGTGTGGATTGTTCTTTCCATTGGTTGTGCTTATGAGATGCTTTGAAGGTCCACTTTTGAGTGACTTGAATAAGTCACAATGTTTCTAGATGTGTAGGTCGTTCCATGTAAGCATCTGTATAACCTGGGGACATGGTTGTGGATGTGGGTGAGATTGAAATATGTTGAAAGTTTTTTTGGTTTACATTTAAAGAAACAAATGTCCTGCTACATATGGAGAGTGGTAATTTTAATAGAAGGTGGCAAGTCTCTTAAGCACCAATGTATCAATCTACAAGAGTATCAGTAAGCATTTTTCAATAGGTAATTGGGGCATGTTTTTTAGGCTCAAAATTGGTTGAAATGCGAGATAGCATAGCATGGTATGTTTCAGATTTTTGTTCGGCTTTTGCTGCATATTTTGCAATATATTTTAGAACTGCATTTATTGAGAGAGCAGGTTGGCAATCTACATTGGCCCTCCAAATAGAGAGTATAGATGGGTTGTGAAGATTCAAGCGACCATCCTTTCTTGCAGAGTATGTTTAGGTTGGCCATTATCATCATTGGACAAGATTGATTTCTCTTGCATATTCAAAGGGGCTTTATAGCGACAAAGAAGAGATGTCCATTTTTTCCTTAGACAATTTTGCAAGGTGCATTTTGTTTGGAGTTCCACATGGTTTGCCAATTCACTATAGTTAGTCGAAGGGTCTATTGTCATTACCATTCTTGTGTCCATCAATCAAGGATCATCAATAGGAGATCTGCGAATCATTATGTTTCTTAATTTTATGGTTTTTGGGTTCCATGCATGGACATATCTATCAATGTAGTCAAGTGCATTTTGTACTGATTGAATGTTATTCCATTGTAATTTTTCAAAGACCGGTGCTTCATGGAGCCAAATGAAACCATGGATATGTGCAGATCCTTTGTGTTGCCACTCATACCTGTTAAAGGAATTTTTAGTGAGTAATATAAGTAACAAGTGTTGTAATACAAGAGTACAATAGTTTAAGAATTATACCTATACCAATAGTCTTTTGCACCAAGGAGTTTTTCCAAGACCTCTTCACGTGTTGTAAATCTATGGTGCATGTATACTACAGTAAGGTGTGGGTTTTGAGCTATATTTTATATCCTCCATCTAGAAGCTACATATAGATTTGTGGGTGCATTGTATGGCATGATACGATGCAAGTCTGGCCATTTTGTATTTGCTGCACTGAGCGTGAAGAATAGTGTTGGGCAACCAATCTGAATAACCATGTCTGAGAGCTCTCCTCTACATTGGTTCCAGAATGGGCATCTACCACAAATTGATGAGGTAAATCGCATGAGTTGGTTAGCAAGCTTTTCATCAGGCAAGTCCTTTAGTCTTTGGCATAGATCATAAATTGTTGTTGGTAGAGAATCATCTAGTTGTCTTTGCACAAAAATAGAGGATGTGGCTTGACTTTGATGATGCATCAATATGTTTAGTATGAAGTATCGAAATCATGGGTGTTGCCCAAATCTATTATCATGGTATCATAGAAGATGTAGAGCATATTCATGTAACTTAACTTCTTTGATGCGTTGTTGTTTGAACATGGCACTTCCTTTTGGAAACAAAGTGGGAAATTCCATTGCGAATAATCCTTCAGTGGTGTATTTATTTATGGGGGATGGATAAATCAGTAGCCAATTTAGAGTAGGAGTTGGTCATCCTTTCCCTAGTTGTAGTAAAGAGTGCACGTCCACAACCTCTCTAAGTGCAGGTGGAATATTTGCCACAAATGAAGATTGTGATTCCATGCTCTCTTGTACATTTGTAAGCAGATATGATTTCTCTTTAATGCCATTTTTCTTTTTAAATAACAATAATTACATACTTAGAAAATTAGAATTTGGAGTGCATGAAATTTTGCTCAACTATTAATATTTTGCACACTTTTGTTTTTATCTAGAAGTTCAAGATGTTTCTTGGACTGTATAAAGTCAAAACTAGGTACAGGTGTATGGGTACTTGGATAGTTTGAACTTGATACTGAAGAGGTAAGAATCACAAGAATATTCAAACTATGTTATGATTTTATGCTTATGGTGATTTGTAAGAGTAGATAGTTGGTATTCTAATCTCTTTCAATTGAACCTGTTGTAGGAGCAAGCATAAAGATTTTGTGTAGGGTTGTTTTAAAAGACAATCTCTTTGTTGAATAAATTTTGGGTAATCTTCATCCAATGAGCAAATGGTGTGGAGGGGAATGGTGCATAGGCTTTGCTAGGTATGCAAACTCAGGAGCGTAAATTACAAGATAATCTAAAAAAGGGATATTATAGTTTCCAGTAAAAATATTAAGGACGAACATTTACAACAATCACTAGTAATCAATGAATGATATACATGTATATCTTTTAACATTTATTAAAATTTGATTAGTTGAAAAATGAAAAAGATTAGAGTGAGTGATCAAAATTATTGGAAATAAGAAAAATGCAGGAAAAGAAATAGTAACCAATGCAAATAAGTAAAAACAGTGAAGAATTAAATAAAATAGGGTAAAAACCTATTTCAAAAAGATGCTCTAAGCTCTCTCCTACACCTATTCTATTGCTTGTTGAAAATCGAACAAATTATAGTTACATGCAAAAGTGGACAACACAAAACTAATTTCTATAATGAAACATATTATCCAAAGCAAAGAAATAATTATCTAAATGGTTCAATGTGGATAATATTGTCTCTTATTTATATAAGAGAATTACATTTTAAGCAGCCAAAAAAAAAACCAGCAGTGTGTAGCACAAAAAAATGACAAATTGTCATGCAAATTGAAAATAACAATATATAGGAAAGAAACATGGAATGAAAGCAGTCTAAAGTATAAAATAGTTTTTAATCTTGTTTTTACTATTTTATTCTTGAGATCTAGATTGTTGTTATCAATTGGTAGAACTTTCATTTATTTATTTTATTTTATTTTATAAAATACTCTCACAAAATTATAAAATAGTTTTTAATCTTGTTTTTACTGTTTTATTTTTGAGATCAAGATTGTTGTTATCCATTGGTAGAACTTTTATTTATTTATTTTATTTTATTTTATAAAATACTCTCACAAAATTTTAAAATAGTTTTTAATCTTGTTTTATAAAATGACAAATTGTGATAGCTTGAAAATAACAATATAGAGGGAAAAAAACATGGAATGAAATCTTGAACTATTATAATTTACTATGATTTATTTCTATTTTTCACTTAAATCTCTATCCACTAGTAAAACTTTTATTTATTTATTTATTTATTTATTTTTTGATTAAATACTCACAAAATTATAATATTATGTTAAAAATGGACCAAAAATCTTTCTCAATCCCAATTGGCCAATGAGGAAAAAACAATGTTGAGTGACGAGGAAAATAGGATTAATTAAAAAATTTGAATTCAATATCCATCCACTAGTAAAAATTTTATTTATTTATTTATAAAATTCTCTCACAAAATTATAATAGTATTTTAAAAATGGATACTTTTCTTTGCTTACAAAAAAAATCTTTCTCAATCCCAACTGGCCAATGAGAAAAAAAGAATGTTGAGTGATGAGGAAAATAGGATTAATTTAAATTTGTGAATTTAATATCGATGGTCATGACAAGTTCAATCATCTTGCATCATTTTTTAGAAGATGTAAACCGTTGATCTTCAAAGTTAACTCAGTTACTTCAAATAGGGTACGCCTTCGGTGTAATTAAGGAACATTAGTGATACATATGATCCCTTATACTAGGTTTTATATTAAGGACCCGAGGATTCAAAGAAAAGGAGAATTTTCTCAGCATGATGGCATATTGTATTATAGAAAAAAACAACATGATAAGTTAGAGACAGCCATCAAAGCATGTTAGCGGATTAGTCCTACTATAGACAAATGATAATGAAAGCAATATATGCTAGATACAAACAATAAAAGATTATGAAAAAAGGTATAAGGATAGAGATATATGGATGAGATTATAAAAACCATTGAGAAATGATAAAATAAGGATGATTATATATGGAAGACAAGGATAATTTAAGTTTATAAGTCATAAAAGTATGCATTGAATGTTGTTTATGGGATACAAAAATTATAGGAGAACATCCTAAAATCTAAAAAGAAAGATCATATTACCATTTACATGACTAAGTCTCATCATAAAGATTGATTATCTATAATTGTAAGATTTATACATGATAAGAAACATGCCTATAAAAAAATGATATGCAATCACTGTGACTAATTAAAGATCATATAAGCTATATACATGATATGATATATTTAAGAGCATGATAAGTCAGTTTAAGTAGAAAGGTGATCATAAAATGTATACAATGTTGTTGAAGAAAATGATCAAAGATCACACAATTTAAAGGAACATACACATAAGTTGATCAATGTGACATATGATAATGATATCATATAAAAAGGTGAAAAAATAAACCAAGAGATAAAACTTGCAATACAAATTCTATGTACTAGAAATTATAGAAGCTAAGCAACATAGATAATATAACTAACAATAATAAACAATAATAAAGATAAGAAATAAATGCTTAATAACAAATAACAAGTGCCACGTAGTGGCGAGTACTTGTCGTCATAGTATTGTACTAAAAATATTTGTTTTAATTTTTAATCATTATAGTTTTGAATCATTGTTAATTTAAAATTATATTAGAATAATTATATTTATGTAATATTAACTACAACTCTTATTTTAATAAAACAACATAAATTAGAAATTGCACTTTGGTGTGCAACGGGTATGCTAAAGAGGTGTGGAAGCTCAATTGGGAAAAAATTGGTCTATTTTTTGGATATATTTATGTAGTTCATGATGTCAATTTATGCCCATGATGTTGTTTGTACAAAAAAACACTTAATTGAAGGGTGATAGCTTAAAATCTATTGCGTATCCACTTAGAAGGACTCAATCATCACTGAAATGAAACCTTTGAATTGAGAAGATACTCAAATTTTATTAGAAACATGCACATGTTATGTTTGAAATATGGTGAGCATGTGAGAGTGGAGATTAAAAGAGGAGGAGGGGAAAAGAGATGGAGAAAGTTAGAGGGGGAGATCAACATAGAAAGAGAGGAGATGGAGAGGAAGAGACAAAAGAGGAAGAGATAGAGAGATATATAATGGAAGAGGGAGAGTATATATATATGGTGATATAGAGCTAGAGAGTTAGACATATAGAGAGAGGGGAAGAGGGAGGGAGATAGATAAGTGAACAAATAAAGATTAATCTTTAAATCATTCTATTTTTAAATACTAAAAATATTTGTTTTAATTTTTAGTCATTATAGTTTTGAATCATTGTTGATTTAAAATTATATTAGAATAATTATATTTATGTAATATTAACTAGAACTCTTATTTTAATAAAACAACATAAATTAGCAATTGCACTTTGGTGTGCAATGGTTATGCTAAGGAGGTGTGGAATGCCAATTGGGGAAAATTTGGTCTATTTTTTGGATATATTTGTGTAGTTCATGAGGTCAATTTGTGGCCATGATATTGTTTGTGTTGGCCATTTAGAGGAATTGATTATGTGTTGCATTAATGTTTTGTCATTGATGTCAACACTAGTTGTTTTGGCTACTTTACCGGTATCCCTTTGGTCCTGGTAGGATGTTTGGTTTTTGGTTGGATTAGTTCATGATGATCTGGTATGTTTTGGCTTATCGAATTGGCTTAGATATGCTATTCATGCTACTTAGATTCATGTTCAGGCAGTTGGTTTTGATTTGGTGATCCGATGCTATCCTGCATGCTCGTAAGTTTGGTTTGTTGATCCGATGAGGGTTTCACCAACAAAGCTTTGAAGAAGATCTTTTGATATTATGCATAAGAGGTGTTGGTGTGGCTTCTATTAGAGATTCAGGATGCTGATGGTGATCATGTTCAAGACTTGGTTGATTCAGATCATTACACTTGGTACCAGATCCTTTCCGTATTATCTAGGTTATGGATTGGCTTAACGGAACATGTTGATTGGACTTCTCGATGTGTTTCCAGGATGTCTTATGGGTTGGATATTATTTTTTTGGTCTAAGGCTGACATGTTTTGTAATTATGTAATTGGTTTATTGTGAAGTGGCCAACCTTATTGTTTGTGGTTGAGGGTTTGTATATATATCATGTAAGATCTCATTGTAGATCATATGTAAGCGATGTAAGGATGTATATGAGTGAATAATGTAATAATCATTCATGCAGAGGATTTGGTCGATCATTAGTGAATGAATTGGTTTATGTAAGAGGATTTATTCCTTTGGTATTGACCTTAACCGAAATTGTACTCAGGCATAGGAGATGCTATCATTTTATTTCATCCTCTCTTTTGGATTATAGTTTGGATTTTTATGTAGTCAATGAGACTCCTTTTCTAATTAGTAATGCGCTCTAGCCAGTTCGCCTTCCTACAAGTGCAGGCCCCTCATTTGTAATCACATACTTAGTGTAGAAGTATTATTTGACTGTGGGTAGGCTTCCCACAATGGTTTTTCCCTTTACTGGGTTATCCACGTACAAATCTTGGTGTCATGTGGATAGTATTTATTCTCTAATTGATGTTTATGCTTAATTGGTATATCTACTCTTTCGATAATTGGTTTATGCATTCTGGTATTGATCTTTTGGGTTTCGGTATTAAATTTTTAATTGCTTAAGGTTCTGGTAATTTGGTGACAATTGATTCACCCTCCCCCTCCACTCTTTATTGTCTTCTGGTTATTTGAACTGACTAAGAGTTTGTGCAACAAATGACTTAATTGAATGGATGATAACTTAAAATCTAGTAAGTATTGACTTACAAGGACTCAATCATAACTAAAATGAAAGCCTTGAGTTGAAAAGATAATCAAATTTTAGCAGATTAGTCATACTATAGACAAATTATAATGATAGCCATATATGATAGATACAAACTATAAAAGAATATGAGAAAAGGGATAAGGACAGAGATATATAGATGAGATTATAAAAACCATTGAGAAATGATAAAATAAGGATGATTATATATGGAAGACAAGGATAATTTAAGTTTATAAGTCATAAAAGTATGCATTGAATGTTTATGGGATACAAAAATTATAGGAGAACATCCTAAAATCTAAATAGAAAGATCATATTACCATTTACATTAATAAGTCTCATCATAAAGATCGATTATCTATAATTGTAAGATCTATACATGATAAGAAGCATGCCTATAAAAACATGATATGCAATCATTGTGACTAATTAAAGATAATATAAGCTATATGCATGATATGATATATTTAAGAGCATGATAAGTCAGTTTAAGTAGAAAGGTGATCATAAAATGTATACAATAGTGTTGAATAAAATGATCAAAGATCACATAATTTAAAGGAACATACACATAAGGTGATCAATGTGACATCTAATAATGATATCATATAAAAAGGTGAAAAAATAAACCAAGAGATAAAACTTGCAATACAAATTCTATGTACTAGAAAATATTGAAGCTAAGCAACATATATAATATAACTAACAATAATAAAGATAAGAAATAAATGCTAAATAATAAATAACAAGTGCCACGTAGTGGTGAGTACTTGTCATCATAGTATTGTACTAAAAATATTTGTTTTAATTTTGAATCATTGTTAATTTAAAATTATATTAGAATAATTATATTTATGTAATATTAACTACAACTCTTATTTTAATAAAACAACATAAATTAGCAATTTCACTTTGGTGTGCAATGGGTATGGTGAAGAGGGCTGGAAGGTCAATTGGGGAAAAATTGGTCTATTTTTTGGATATATTTATGTAGTTCATGATGTCAATTTACGGCCATGATGTTGTTTGTACAACAAAGGACTTAATTGAAGGGTGATAGCTTAAAATCTACTACGTATCCACTTAGAAGGACTCAATCATAACCGAAATGAAACCTTTGAATTGAGAAGATAATCAAATTTTATTAGAAACAGTCTCATGTTATGTTTGAAATATGGTGAGCATGTGAGAGTGGAGATTAAAAGAGGAGGAGGGGAAAAGAGATGGAGAAAGGGAGAGGGGGATATAAAGATAGAAAGAGAGGAGATGGAGAGGAAGAGACAAAAGAGGAAGAGATAGAGAGATATATAAAGGAAGAGGCAGAGTATATATATATATATATATATATATATATATATGGTGATATAGATCTAGAGAGTTAGATATATAGAGAGAGGGGAAGAGGGAGAGAGATAGATAAATGAACAAATAAAGATTAATCTTTAAATAATTCTATTTTTAAATACTAAAAATATTTGTTTTAATTTTTAATCATTATAGTTTTGAATCATTGTTGATTTAAAATTATATTAGAATACTTATATTTATGTAATGTTAACTACAACTCTTATTTTAATAAAACAACGTAAATTAGCAATTGCACTTTGGTGTGCAATGGGTATACTGAAGAGGTGTGGAATGTCAATTGGGGAAAATTTGGTCTACTTTTTGGATATAATTATGTAGTTCATGAGGTCAATTTGTGGCCATGATATTGCTTGTGTTGGCCATTTAGAGGAATTGATTATGTGTTGCTTTAATGTTTTGTCATTGATGTCAACACTAGTTGTTTTGGCTACTTTACCGGTATCCCTCTTCTCCTTGTAGGATGTTTGGTTTTTGGTTGGATTAGATCATAATGATCTAGTATGATTGGGTATGTTTTGGTTTATGGAATTGGCTTAGATATGCTATTAATGCTACTCAGATTCATGTTCATGCAATTGGTTTTGATTTGGTGATCCGATGCTATCCTGCATGCTGGTAAGTTTGGTTTGTTGATCCGGTGAGGGTTTCACCGACAAAGCTTTGATGAAGATCTTTTGATATTATCCATAAGTGGTGTTGGTGCAGCTTCTATTAGAGATTCAAGATGCTGATGGTGATCATGTTCAAGACTTGGTTGATTTGAATAATTGCATTTGGTATCGGATCCTTTCTGTATTATCTAGGTTATGGACCGTCTTAATGTAACATGTTGATTGGACTTCTTGATGTGTTTCTAGGCTGTCTTATGGGTTGGATATTACTTTTTTGGTCTCAGGCAGACATGTTTTGTAATTATATAATTGGTTTATTGTCTAGTGGCCAACCTTATTGTTTGTGGTCGAGGGTTTGTATATATATCATGTAAGATCTCATTGTAGATCATATGTTAGTGATGTAAGGATGTATATGAGTGAATAATGTAATCATCATTCATGCAAAGGATTTGGTCGATCATTAGTGAATGAATTGGTTTATGTAAGAGGATTTATTCCTCTAGTATTGAGCTTAACCGAAATCATACTCAAGCATAGGAGATGCTATCATTTTAGTTCATCCTCTCTTTCAGATTGGAGTCTGGATTTTTATGTAGTCGATGAGACTCCTTTTGTAATGAGTAACGCACTCTAGCCAGTTCACCTTCCTGCAAGTGCAGGCCCCTCATTTGTAATCACATACTTAGTGTAGAAGTATTATTTAACTATGGGTAGGCTTCCCTCCATGGTTTTGCCCTTTACTGGGTTTTCCACATACAAATCTTTGTGTCATGTGGATTGTATTTATTTTCTAATTGATGTTTATGCTTAATTTGTATATCTCCTATTTTGGTAATTGGTTTATACATTTTGGTATTGATCTTTTGGGTTCTGATATTAAATTTTTAATTGCTTAAGGTTCTGGTAATTTGGTGACAACTAATTCACCCCCCCCTCTCTATTGTCTTCCAGTTATTTGAACTGACTAAGAGTTTTTGCAACAAATGAATTAATTGAAGGGATGATATCTTAAAATCTAGTAAGTATTGACTTACAAGGACTCAATCATAACTAAAATGAAAGCTTTGAGTTGAAAGGATAATCAAATTTTATTAGAAACATGCTCATGTTATGTTTGCAATATGGTGAACATGTGAGAGAGGAGATTAAAAGAGGAGGAGGGAAAAAAAGATGGAGCAAGGGAGAGGGGGAGAT
This sequence comes from Cryptomeria japonica, assembly GCF_030272615.1. Taxonomy (NCBI): domain Eukaryota; kingdom Viridiplantae; phylum Streptophyta; class Pinopsida; order Cupressales; family Cupressaceae; genus Cryptomeria; species Cryptomeria japonica. Next base: position 179,260,979 of record NC_081414.1, read on the forward strand.
AAAGATAGAAAGAGGGGAGATGGAGAGGAAGAGTCAAAAGAGGAAGAGATAGAAAGATATATAAAGGAAGAGGGAGAGTGTATATATATATATATATATGGTGAGATAGAGCTAGATAGTTAGAGATATAGAGAGATGAGAAGAGGGAGAGAGATAGATAAATGAACAAATAAAGATTAATTTTTAAATCATTCTATTTTTTAATACTATTTTGAAAATCATATTTAATCATTTTAATATATATTAAAAAAATTTAATAAATTTTAATCATAAATTAATTTTTTCCTTATTTAGTAGATAAAACTTCACTCTAATATTTATATTATGAAATTTAATAATTATTAAATTGTTATTTTATTAAGTTAGAATTATACTTAATATTAGATAAGTATAAGTAAAATAATATAATTTCAAAATGCTTGAAGGCTTATGTAACATTTTTGGCATGTCTCAAGGTAATCTGTTTGAGCATTGGGGGCATGTGGCTTTTGCGGATCCACCTCCACCTGTGGATCCTTTTGGGTTGAAAGTTGATCATACTTTGCAATGGGTCTTTCACCATGGGAAATGGGTGGATATGGCAATTTTGGGTCAATACAATCTTTGACCGTATCATCTACAACATAGATTGAGGCTAAGTTCCAAGTACTTTCAAGGCTTTTTTTGTGACCAAAGAAGAAATATGCAGTATACAAGTTAGCTTAATAACAATGGTAACCGTTTGACTATGTGGAATAGACGGGAGCTAGGGAATGGGAGGAACGAAAAGAATATAGATAGATCTTGGAAGGATGTGGTACAAAACTCTAACCCTAAGAAGTTGATTGTGTCAGATATGGCTAATACATCATTTGTGGGTGTGGTTTCTTCACATGTGGGCCAACCTAGTTTGGGTTGTCTTTGTTCAAATAAGGATGTTCTGCCTTTAAAGAATGACAATCCTTTAAACCCTAGTATAAAGGGGGAAAAGGTATGGTTTCTAGTCCCATTAATTGACATTGTTGAGAGCCCTTTGGCTAAGAAAGCTCATGATTTACATTCACTTGCAATTATTATCCAAGTATGGGGTGATACTATTAATCTTTCGAAACTGCATCGTAAATTTCATAATAAATATCTTGGGGTCCTTTAATTTCAACTGATATCTACTAGATCTTTCATTATTGTATATGATTATGTTGATGCGAGAGCTAGGACTTTAGAGAATTCTTTTTTCTAGATTGGGAAGAACCTGATTTTTGTTGAAATATAGAAACCTTTATTTGTGCCCTCTTCACCTAACCCTAAAAAGATCCCAATGTGCTTTAAATTTCCCATACTACCTTTTGAGTTTGTGGAATCTAATGTTTTAAAATTAGTTGAGGATTCTTTTGGCACTTTTCTCCTTTCTTATTCATTCTATAAGGATGACAATTTTCTTGTTAAAATTTATGTTTTGGTTAACGCAAATGATAATTTTCCCAGGATTTGTAACATTAAATCTATTAATGGTATCTAGAATCGGGACATTGTTGAGGATTCCAATGGTTTTGAGAGAGCATCTGTTGTTATGGATTCTCCTTTATTTTCAAACCTCAAGAATATTTTTCTTCAAAAACACATTAGGGATCAACTAGCTGAACATAAGATCTCGGCCAAGGGAGGTGTGAATCTTGAATCCCTCTCTTGTCATGAGATGTAGGACATCCTTATACAAAATGGTCACAAAAAATAAATCAAGAGATAAAACTTGCAATACAAATTCTATGTACTAGAAAATATTGAATCTAAACAACATAGATAATATAACTAACAATAATAAAGATAATAAATAAATTCCTAACAATAAATAACAAGTGCCACATAGTGGTGAGTACTTCCCATTGCAGTATTGTACTAAAAATATTTATTTTAAGTTTTAACCATTATAGTTTTAAATCATTGTAGATTTAAAATTATATTAGAATAATTAAATTTATGTAATATTAACTACAACTCTTATTTTAAAAAAACAACATAAATTAGCAATTGCACTTTGGTGTGCAATGGGTATGTTGAAAAGGCATGGAAGATCAATTGGGGAAAATTTAGTCTATTTTTTGGATATATTTATGTAGTTCATGAGCTCAATTTGTGGCCATTTGTTTGTATAACAAAGGACTTAATTGAAGGGTGATAGCTTAAAATCTACTACACATCCATTTACAAGGACTCAATCATGACTGAAATGAAACCTTTGAATTGAGAAGATAATCAAATTTTATTAGAAACAGGTTCATGTTATGTTTTCAATATGGTGAGCATGCGAGAGAGGAGATTAAAAGAGGAGGAGGGGAAAAGAGATGGAGCAAGGGAGAGGGGGAGATAAAGATAGAAAGAGAGGAGATGGAGGGGAAGAGACCAAAGTGTAAAAGATAGAGAGATATATAAAGGAAGAGGGAGAATATATATATATGGTGATATAGAGCTAGAGAGATAGAGATATAGAGAGAGGGGAAGAGGGAGAGAGATATATAAATGAACAAATAAAGATTGATTTTTAAATCATTCTATTTTTTAATACGATTTTGAAAATCATAATTTTCTATTTAATCATTTTAATATATAAAAAAAAATTTACTAATTTTTTATCATAAATTAATTTTTTTATTATTTAATAGATAAAAATTTACTCTTATATTCTAGGTATAGAGCCAATGCTGATATTCCAGCCTTTTTTCTTGCAATATTAATTTACATGGGGACTAGTAAGCAACAAGCAATGCTGCTAACCTAGATGATGTTTAAGCACCGCTTGTTGGGAGAAATAGATGCTGTATTGGACAATATTGATGCCAATCTGAGAATTCCACTTCCCCAAAACCACTATATGTCACTTAGCAATGGAGTGGAGGTAAAAAAGCTCATGATTGTTAATTCTCTAGATTTTGTATCTGTCCAAGCAACTTGGCCCATCATCTCTAGGAACATTGAGCTCCTTTTGAAAGCGGTTGGTATACAAAGTGGTTTCACATCGAATTCGAGGGAAATTTTTCTCTATGGTGAAGATTTAGCAGTGACTGATGACCTTGGGATCCTTGAGAATGGTGATCTGGTGAATGGAAATGATTGGGGATTTGGGCTGGGTGAAGAGTGGTATCCAAACGACTATCGACTCCCTAAAGAGAACGCTGAATTAACAGCTCATTTGAATTGTGTCCTTGAATGTCCCATTGTCTTAGATACAACCAATGCACTCATGGAAGATGCTTCTGATGGCTCTCTGTGACTCCGGTTGAGTCTAAGAACTCCGATCTCTCTACCTTTTGAGATTGTTTATTTTTGTCTTATGACCTCTGCGACTTCAAGAGGTCTTTAAGATGTCGGCATTTTGTTGACCACATACAGTCCTGTGTCGATTTCTCTTTTTCATGGATTAGGGCTATGGTAGGGGGTTTTCTTCCTGATTCTTTCCCCCTACCGCACTTATTGAATCAGGCCTTGTATTCTCTTTCTTTTTTAATACAAGGGTGTTGCCCCTCTGTAGCTATTTACTTATTGAAAAAAACAAAAAAAATTTACTCTAATATTTATATTATAAAATTTTATAATTATTAAATTGTTATTTTATTAAGTTATAATTATAGTTAATATTACATAAGTATAGTTAAAGTAATATAATTTCAAAATAACATTAATTTAAAATTATAGTAATTAAGATTTTTTTAAATTATAATACTATAGTACTTGCCATAATCCCACTATTTGCACTTGTAGACACCTAAAAATGTCACATTTCTCATCATACTAATTATTCCTCTTGTTGATTAAATAGTTCTTTAATTATTGAATTGACTTAATTATCATTCTTCCCAATTAACCTAGTCCACATTTTCACATTCATTACTAATTATTCTTCCTTAATTATCCATCAATTAATTACTCCCCTTTAACATTAATTGAATAATCTTTATTATTTAATTAATTGTAATCTCCATGTTTTAATTAAATAATCTTTTATTATTTAATTAAATTGTTCAATTTCAACTTTCTGATAATTGAATATTTTATTCAATTGGCTAATTATGACTTTGAAATGTAAATGGATATCCTTTATTTAATTTTCTAATTCATTAATTCCTCCACACTTTAGAAAATGGCAACTTTCCAGTCATAAATATCTTTCACTTTTAAAATTTTTAATATATAAATAATCTTAATTATAAATTCAAAATTGAGATATTAATCCTCAAAATATTGCTTTTAATAATTTCCTCTTTCTTCTTCACTCTTCCCCGAATGTCAACTTTGTTGTGCATGTAATATCAACCGTCTTATCAGTCAAAAATATTTCGAATCTCGACCGTTCATACTCCTCTTCCTGAATATATAAATTGACCATCCAATCCTCACGAATTTAGAATCAATATTCTTCAAAATAATCATGTCACACTTATGCCAGATTCCCAACGTAATACTACGACGAATTCCCAATGTGATACTAAGGCCACACAACATGACTGTGCAAAAGAAGCAATGGAATTCATGAATGATATTAATGAATGATATTAATGATATTAATGATAGTAATGTATGTTATACAATTTGGAACTAGCATCAACTTCAACTTGATTGAGGAGGAACTGTTTTGAGAAAGTAAAATCAACTATAAAGAAACTAAGATAAGATTTTTTTCATTATGAAAAAATGATAGAAAGTCTCAATCATCATAAAATGTGGAAGGGTTCTATAAATATTTTTTAAGTGGGACTTACTATGTATCTATCATTGTAGAAGATAACTATTAAGAAATGTTCATTAGTGATACATATGACCCCTTTAAATACACTCTATATTAAGGACCCAAGGAGTCAAAGGAAAGGAAAATTTTGTAAGCATGATAACATATTCTATTATAGAAAAATACAATATGATAAGCTAGAGATAGTCATCAAATTATGTTAAAGGACTCACCCTACAATAGACATACAATAAGGATAGTCATATATTCTAGATATAAAATTAAGAATAATATGAAAAAAATATAAGAATAGAGGTATATGGATAAGATTACAAAAAACATGTAGAAAAAATAAACAAGGATGATTAAATAGGGAAGATAGGATAATTTAAGTTTATAAACCATAAATGTATGTATTGAATGTTGTTTATGGGGTACACAAATTATAGGAGAACCTTCCTAAAATGTAAAAGGAAAGATCATATTACCATGTACACAAATAAGTTTCATCATAAGGATCGTAATATGTAATCTTAAGATCTATACATAATGAGAAACTTGCCTATAAAACAAGGATATCTACTCACTATAGCCAGTTAAAGATCATGTAAGATATATACATGATGTGATATATTTAAGAGAATGATAAGTTAATTTAAGTAGAAAGGTGATCATAAAATGTAAATAATTTTGTTGAGGAAAATGATGAATCGAAACTATAATAAAATCACATAACATAGAGAAACATACACATAAGGTGTTAAATGTGACATATGATAATAGTATCATATAAAAAGGGGAAAAGTTAAACCAAGAGATAAAACACGCAATACAAATTTTATGTAGTAGAAAATATTGAAGCTAAAAAACACAAATAATATAACCATAAATAGTAAAAATAAAATAGATATATAATGTAATAAATAGTAAGATCTTCTATGTACGAAAAAAGGATAAAAAGACACAACAAGCATGATATGAGAAATATAATTTTGACATGTAGGAACAAATATAAGTGAAAAATCATATGAATAAACTATCCCATTCTTCAATCTATCATGGAAAATAATAGAGATCATAAATATCCAGAAAGGTAACATCATCCATTTCAATCACATTATTTTCATTTTCAATCACATTAGTTGCTTCTTGATTGAAATTTATTCTTTTTGAATAATTCATTCCATTAAGTAGAACTACAAGAATTTTCCTACAAACCCAAATTTTAATCTTTGGCAGTTGTTGGATATGTTGATTTCACATCTAATGAACCATCAAATTTTTCTTTGGAATCAACGATGGATGTCCTTAAACATGAAAGACTTGTTATTTAGAAAAATATCATTTTTTTTATTGGGTAGAAGAAATGATGATATTTAATAGCTTGATTGCTTCACATATTTAATTTTATAATTCCTTTTGTTCTTCTAGTATCCTTGATGAATTTAGTATGAATATATTTCTGACACTTGTATGGTAGATCCTTAAGATCTGGGCTATAAGAACCTAATGCATAGTGAATAAGTTACTCTATAATAGGATTATATGAATCTCATGAATTTTTTACAGAGTAAAAGTTGACTTTGAAATAATATTATGCTTATTTACAAAGAGTTATTCTCAAGTACAAAACATCAATTGTGGAAGAGCTACACCTATAATTTCTTCTTTACCCATGTATCTTGTACCCTTACTAGGCACATGACCTGATCAATTCTCAAAGCAAGATTACTAACATTTTTTAATTTCAACCAGTATATTATCTCACCAAAAAATAATTTTAAATTATAGAAAACCTTCTAAGAACTATACCATGAAGAAATTTTTCAAATAATTTAAAAAAAAGTCATACCAAGTGCAAATAATATTATAAGGATCAATTGATGCTTCAATATTTATGAATCATTTATTGTTATGATTTGACCTCATTTATTCATTAATTATATGTGGATAGTAAAATAAAATATATATAAGAACAAGGAATTATATGGCATAGATATGTAGTTCCTTAAATGTGTAACTTGCATATGTAACATAAAAAACCATTAAATTTGAATCAATAATCCATTAGTTATATGAGTCCTAATGTATAAAAATTTACCTTTAATTACTTAAGAGATAAGAGTTACCACTACCTCTATTGTATTTGATACATGGTACCTATAAAGATAAAATAAATAATATGATCATGATTTAACCCACAACATGAAATAGACCTTAATGATAATCTAATTCAAATATCTTCATCACAAAATATCATCATAAGGGTAGGAGATTAAGAAGATGAAACTCTTGATTAAATATTATGCACACAAGCCTCTATATTTTATGTGTATGAGAATCATAATATTAATAATCTATAATATATTCATCAACAACTATTTTATCAATAGGAATCTTGTTATAAGATGTGGAAGAATAATATGATGGTCTACATTTATGTGCATTAAAGATCAAAGAAACTTGACCTCAATATTCTTTAAGTGAATTCACATTCCTTTAATAGAAGATAAACTATTAATGTGAGTACTCATTATTTTAGATAAGATAGGTTGTTTGTAATATCTACTATGAATAGATTTATAAGTTTTTCTTTCATGCATGGGGTTGTATTCTTATATCCTAGATAGCAGTTTCTATTCTAGATGGCCCATCATCTTTCTATATGTTTTTGCACCTTTCAAATGTGTGGAAAAGTGGCCGTTATGCTAGAATAAATGTAAAATAAGGTAAGAATTCCAATCATAATATTCTAACACAAATAATCTTAGCTACTATTTGCAAAGGAGAGATAGGCACAATGATTTTACTCTTTTTCTATGAAATATTGTGATAGTTGGTAGGTTCCTTAGTCCTTAGGCTTTCATGAGTTTAAAATATTAGATTGTTTGTTGATTTCTACTTTTCTTTTCTATAAAATCATTTATTTGAATTGTATCCCTATACACACATAAAACATGAAAAAACATGATTGTTTTATATAGGGGATACCTAACTCAAACCTCATGTAGTTTTCACAAATTTGTGACTACAATAATGAGATAGGATGTGTGCCCTGACAGTGAAAGAGGTTTAACAAATGGAAAATACTAAAATACCAATATATTACCCTACATATGAAATCCTCTCATATAATCTCACATAAAGGCTTGATATCATAATAATGAAGTCCTACAACATGTTACTGCGTACACATAACTTGACATAATTGATTATAACTATTTTAGTAGATTTAAACTCTTGAATTCTTGAATCATGAACTTGGAATTTACTTGTTTATTTGTTTTTTGAATGTCTATATGCTTGTTCACCCTTTGAATATGCTAGATTATATTTCTAGAACATGGGAAAGGGAGTTGTATTTATATGTAACTTACAGCTTTTTCAAAATAACTTTTTGGTATGATGTAATAAAGAAAGGTTGTATCATGAAAATTGCACTTGGATTACAAGTTCATCCCACAAAATCTGAGTCCATATTGATGGGATGTGCCCTATTATAACAAAAAGGCCTAATAATAGAGGAAATAACATAGCTTTCCATTATGGTCATGAAATCGAGCACATACACATATAATCAGTCACACATAAATAATGATATGTAAACCTAGAGTGAAATTGTTACTCCTCCCCATCTCTATCTGAATTTATCTCTCACACTTTCACACAAACTCCTTGTTTCTCCCTCTATATCTCTATCTCTATCTCTCCTTCCTCTCTCTTCTTCTCTTTATTACATCCTTTATCTCTTTCTTGATCCCTTTAGCTCTATCTTACCATCTCTTCCTCTCCCTCTCTATCTCTATCTTATTATCTCTATCTTTTGTTTTTAACTCATGTTTGGATCCCTATAACTATATGTGTAGTTCATTTTAAGCTATCACTTCTTGATTGAGACCTTAGTTGCACAAACAACATCAATTTTTAAATGGCCTATCAATCGAACTTCACTAAACAAATGTTTGCAAAATGCACCAAATTTTTCCCTAATTGGCCTTTCACAACTTTTCGGCATACCTATTGCATACCAAAGTGCGATTGCTAGTAATTAATTATGATAAATATCCAAATCTCAAATTTGATCTATTATGACAAGTTTTTAATAGTGTTTTAGAGTTTGCTTTATAAATATTTTTCTCATAAGTTCATAGGTAGTATAGCATAACAAAAAAATACATGGCTAATGTTAGAGGATTTCTTTGAGGGTTTAAATCAAATATCCCCTATATTATTTTACACAATGCAACTTGTAGAAGGAAATTCTATAATCTTACCCCTCTTTCACTTATGAGATTTGTGATCTTGGCTACAATCATTCTTATCTACTTTTTTGTTACAACTCAACTTATTTGTAATTTTGAGATTGAGTGTAAGTATTATAATTAAAGTTATAGGTAATAAAAAAAGTGTATGTGGTTCAAGAAAATTGTAGGATAGTTATAATAAGTAAATAAATACAAACATTATAGCTAATTTTGTGTATCCACAAATTCAAAATGGTATATTTGATTTTGACAATATTTTTTTAGTTGTCGTTGTATGCAATTTATCTGATTTTGATTTTTTTTTTTTGTTGTTGTCCTTGTATGCGACTTAACTACTTATAGCTATTGTTCTAGCTCCTAGGTAGTAACGACACATGTTATGGGATCAATTATGTCCGCAAACATAAAAAAGGTGGTCATTTCAAAGTGTTGCTTGATACCTACTTAAATATGCCCCAATAACTAGGCACTATAAACACCTAAAAAATGCCAATACCTATGCACAAATCCCTAGTAGTTGTGCGTTATTGGTACAAATAAAGCTGCATGACTCTTCCAATTAAAGTCCAAAATTCTAACTATTGTGGGTAAAGTAGGCGGCTATTCGTACATACAAAAATTATTAATGGCTTTTTAGTTATCATTTTTTTGGTTTCATTAAAATTAGTAATTGGCCTGTTGGGTGAGCAAGGAGTGAACAATAATTGGAACGTTGGTGATAATTGGTGCTCTTCCCCTAAATATGTATGCCTTGTTTTTTAATAATTTAGTGATGGTAGAATATTATTTTAAAAGATATTAATTATTTTCCTTTATTTTTTTCTCTCTATGTTTTATTTTTATTTTATGGAGAGAGGGAGGGAGACGGAAATGGAGAGGGGCGGATAGAGGGATGGAAGGAGAGTGATAATTACTTGAAAAATAATGACTAATTGCACTCGACAAGTAAATTAGATTTTCAGTAACATATAATAACCTCTTAAGATAGATATTATAGGTAAAGAAATAAAGACACATAGAAGACTCGTTTCAAATTTAGAGTGTTCATTGTAGTCAAGCAAATTAGAGAATACTCCAAGAGTAATATTTACATTGCATAGTTGTAAAAATATACTAACAGCAAATTAGAGAATTTTATGCATGTAGAAAGCAATAAAAATAAAATCTGTTAAAAACCTCATGGTTAAGTTGTATATGGCCTATTGACAGCTATTTAGTGTGGAGTTTAATCATTTAAAAAAACTAGTAATTCTATAAATGTACAATTTAATGATTTAAAAAACTAATAGTTTAACTTCTAGCTCAACCTCACAATAAGATAGAAAAAACTATTATGGACTAGATGAATATAAAGAAAATTATGTTGAAGGATATCTCTAATGCCAATCAATTATTTTAGAATTGTATGTTTTTATCAACAAAGAAGTACACATCAAGCTATCTCTTTAGCATTCTTTTTCTTATTCAAGCATGGACTGTAAAGGAAAAGCAAAATAACAAAAAAAATTAAAAAACAATATTAAAAAACAGCGCATGAACTGGTTTTAGAATCTGTTTTATACAAAGACAGAATTAGAAAAAACAATCTACAGAGAAAACAATGCATGAACTGTTTTTGAACCAAACAGATCAACATGCTAATTATTGCTTAAAACAGAAAACTCAAGCAAAGGCTTATCATCTAATGTAATCTCCATCCCATAATTGATCATTCTACTCAAATCTCACATGCATGGATCATAGTTTTATTTAATATTCTCAAGGCCGTAACCTCTCGCATACAGTATGATGGTTTACTAGTCATTAGACACATTTCACAGAGGAGACTGCAATGGGATATTTATAAGTTTGTGCATAAACGAAGGATACGGAGCCTCCGGCTTTTATGGGACGCCCATTGTTGACAAGGCAGTCGTTGTAGCTCAAACGCTTGAATAATTTTGGATCTATCTCTACTGCAGAGCTGAACCATCCGCAGGTGACGTGTACTTGTGCTATCGAGCAGCCTGTGCTGCACAAATTCTGAATTTCTACACTGTATGATGGAACTCCGTTTGGCATGGGGGATTCGGGGCTCTGATTCACTACTATGTCTTCTTTTGTACAACCTTGCCCTATTCTCTCCGGAATACCTGCAAATATATAAATCATAACCATCATATTCCTAACCATGAAATTCTTGATAAGGCGTTCCAAAGATTCAACTTACGCAAACCCAACAGCCTAGGGGTTTTATAGCTTGAATTCACACTGTCATTCGTCAGATTGGATAGTGAATCTTCCATTGCTAACAACCCTGCAAATGCGTTATAATGTTAATATGCTTTCCTAGATACAACTGTTTTCTAATAATGTTAATATGAACTTGAAACTGCAAATTGATTCATAAAATGGATACCTGAAACACACATGAAGAGGACAAAGAAGGCGGAGGAACTCATTGTTGCTGCAAACGATTTGCAAGTACATAACACCTTGCCTTCAACTGGTATATATAGTTTTGAATATAATTAAGAGGATCAAATTAGTAAAGATCACTTTAAAAACTGTGCTGATTTGCTGATTTTGTGTTTTAAATCAGATACTGTTTTATATGGAAAAAACGGTCTGTCTATACCACTTTACACTTTAACATCATTATTTTCATTGTTAAAGTTGTGTCCTTTGCCAACTAATAACATAAAATTTATAGTAATTTATGTTATTCAATTTTGAACCTGCATTAGCTTCAACTTGATTGAGGAGGAGCTATTTTTTTCCGAAAGTAAAAGCAATATTATAAAGAAAATAAGATAAGATTTTCTTCATTATGAAAAAATTGTAGAAACTTTCAATTATATTAAAATGTGGAAGGGTTCTAGAACATTTTTTTGATAAATATTATTATGGGAGTGGGAATTATATATATGTATCATTTCACAACATAACTATTAATAAACATTAGTGATACATATGATCCCTTATACTAGGTTTTATATTAAGGACCTGAGGATTCAAAGAAAAGGAGAATTTTCTAAGCATGATGATGTATTGTATTATAGAAAAAAACAACATGATAAGTTAAAGATAGTTATCAAAGCATGTTAGCGGATTCATGCTACCATACACAAATGATAATGATAGCCATATATGCTAGATACGAACTATAAAAGAATATGTAAAAAGGGATAAGGACATAGATATATGGATGAGATTATAAAAAGCATTGAGAAATGATAAAATAAGGATGATTATATATGGAAGACAAGGATAATTTAAGTTTATAAGTCATAAAAGTGTGCATTGGATGTTCTTTATGGGATACAAAAATTATAGGAGAACATCCTTAAATCTAGAAAAAAGGATCATATTACCATTTACATGAATAAGTCTCATCATAAAGATCGATTATATGTAATCGTAAGATCTATACATGATAAGAAACATGCCTATAAAAAAAGGACATGCAATCACTGTGACTAATTAAAGATCATATAAGCTATATACATGATATGATATATTTAAGAGGATGATAAGTCAGTTTATGTAGAAAGGTGATCATAAAATGTATACAACGTTGTGAATAAAATGATCAAAGATCACACAATTTAAAGGAACATACACATAAGGTGATCAATGTGACATATGATAATGATATCATATAAAAAGGTGAAAAAATAAACCAAGAGATAAGACTTGCAATACAAATTCTATGTACTAGAAAATATTGAAGCTAAACAACTTAGATAATATAACTAACAATAATAAAGATAAGAAATAAAGGATTAACAAGAAATAACAAGTGCCACGTAGTGGCGAGTACTTGTCATCGTAGTATTGTACTAAATTTTTTTTTTTTAATTTTTAATCATTATAGTTTTTTATCATTGTTGATTTAAAATTATATTAGAATAATTATATTTATGTAATATTAACTACAACTGGTCTTTGGACATGTAGTGTCACGGTTAAAACATTTCATTGGTGAAGCAACCACCAAGGTTCAAATCCCTGCTGGGCCATTGTGCTCGCAAGGCCTTGTGACTTCACTGGGTCGTTGTGCTCATGGATTTGAACAAATGAAGTGTGAGAATGAATGAAGGAGAAAACATAACACAATATAGTACAAGGTTGAAAGAGATTGTCAATCAAATTAAAGGAGAAGGTGGAACTATTGAAGAAAAGGATGTAACAAGTAAGTTATTGAGAACCCTTCTACCAGCTTATGCCATTCGAGTCTCTGCAATCAATGAATTAAGGTCTATACCAAACATGCCAGTTTATTTGGATGCTACTATCGGTAAGATACATGCATTTGAGTTAAGTAATTTTGATAACAGTGGGTCTTTGGTAAACAAAGTTGAATCTTCATTCAGTTCCTTTCATCTTGGTGAATCTAATGATTATAATGATAGAACGAACAAGTACTCTGAAGGAAATCATAGTGGAGCAAGTGAAAGATTTCATAAAAATATGGAAGTACACAAACTATATGAGGAAATCAGAAAGCAAGAAGAGTTTGAAGCATTATTAGCCAGGAGGTTACCGAGAGGCAAAGGTAACTATAAAGGGAAGCTGCCTTTGAAATGCTTGAATTGTGATAAAATAGGACATATAGTTTTTGATAGAGAATCTAGTGAAAAGAGAGATTACCAAGAATACAAATAGAAAGACAATCACTATAGAGGACATCAAGACTTCAGAAGGAGAGATAGAAAGACATGCCTAGTTCCTGATGAGGAATCCAATGATGATAAATCTGATGAAACTGAAACAAAGAAAGTTGTTTATGTGGCTATTAAAGATGGATCAAATGAAGAAAGGTATGAAGAAAAATACCTAATATCTCACATAAATAATAATGATTCTTGGATCATAGACAATGGATGCTCTCATCACATGACAGGTGATAAACACAAGTTTGTTAAACTAGAAGATTATGATGGAGGTTATATAAGATTTGGTAATGATGCCCCATGTTTGTTGAAAGGCAAAGGTTCTATCACACTTCTTGACAATGCTAAATGTAATGATGTATATTGGGTTGAAGGATTGAAATACAATTTGTTGAGTGTAGCACAGCTAAACAATATAGGATACCAAATACAATTTTAGAAAGGAATTGTCAAAGTTCATGACAAACATGGAAAACTAGCTGCTACCGGGACTGAAACAAGAGGTAATACATTTCATCTTGACTCAACTCAGAACAAATGTCTTTATGCTAAAATAGAAGAAACCTAGCTATGGCATAAAAGGTTTTGTCATGTTAATTTTGATAATTTGATTAAAATAAGTAAGAAGCATCATATAAGAGGTCTACCGAGCTTGGAAAAACTTGAGAATGCTATGTTTTAAGGATGCTAGATGGGTAAGATGACAAGGTCAAGCCTTACAAGTAAGTCCTACACCTCTAAAGGAATTTTAGATCTTGTACACACTAATCTTTGTGGTCCCATGAAAGTTCAGAGTTATTATAGTGATAAATATTTCATATTAATTGTGGATGATTACTCAAGGATGATGTCAGTAATGTTTTTAAAAGAAAAATCAGAAGCTTTTCAAATGTTTAAATGGTACAAGACAAGAGTTGAAAATGAAATAGGAAGACAGTTGAAATGTCTTAGATCTGATAGAGGAGGAGAGTTCACATCTAATGAATTTAACTTATACTGCAATGATCATGGAATAAAAAGACAAGTATCTACACAGAGAACTCCACAACAAAATGGGATAGCTGAGAGAAGAAATAGATCTATTTTAGATTGTGCCAGAACCCTAATGATTGAAAAGAAGGTACCTCAAACATTTTGGAGAGAAGCAATAAGCATTGCAGTCTACACCCTGAACCAAGTACAACTGAAGAAAGGAACTATGAAGACACCATATGAAATCTTGTATGACAAGAAACCTAATGTAAGTTACTTTAAAATCTTTGGAAGTAGATGCTATGTTCATAAAGATGACAGAAATGGGAAGTTTGATCAAAAAAGCGAGGAAGGAACATTTCTTGGTTACTCTTCTAGAAGTAAAGTATTCAAATGTCCGATCAAATCATCTAACAAAATAGTGGAAAGTGCAAATGTGAAAATTGATGAATTTGCAGAAAGAAATGATGAAGGAAATTCCAAAGAACTACAAAATTATGAGGAATTTGTGTATGTTCAACTGAGAAGTCCTACCAAGAAAGTTGTTGAAGAACCTGAAGATTGTATTTAGTTACTAGGTGATAAAGAAGATCATACAGAGCCTACTGAGCCTATATTAGCCAAATATGTCAGAAGAAATCATGCATCAAGTCAAATTATAGGAGATAAGGATGATCTAGTAATGACAAGGAATAAACTAAGATAGAACACATGTCTGATATTTGAATTTGAATCGAGAATAGTAAAAGTGGCATTTAATAATGAAGATTGGGCAAATGCTATGACAGAAGAAATTGATCAAATCAAGAAGAATGAAACATGGACATTGGTTCCAAGACCAAACGACAAAAATATAATCAGTACAAAATGGATTTTCACAAACAAGCTAAATGAAAAAGGTGAGGTCATTCGGAACAAAGCAAGACTAGTATGCAAAGGTTATGCTCAAGAAGAAGGAATAGATTATGGTGAGACTTTTGCACCTATGGCTATACTTGAGGGAGTAAGAACATTGTTAGCATATGCTGCTTTCAGGAATTTCAAGGTATATCAAATGGATGTTAAATTTGCATTTTTGAATGGTATACTAGAAGAAGAAGTTTACATTGAACAACCTGAAGGATTTGTTGAAGACAAGAATAAAGATCAAGTATGTAAGGTAAACAAAGTTTTATATGGTCTAAAGCAAGCAACCAGAGCATGGTATGAAAGACTACACTCTTACTTAATCAAGATTGGTTTTATAAGAACAAGTGAGAACAACAACATGTATAAGAAGAATGATGAGAACAATGGTATATTGCTTTTAGCCATATTTATTGATGATATTATTTTTTGTGGAAATGATTCTCTATGCAAGAACTTTAGAAATGAAATGTGCAAAGAATTTGAGATGTCATTAATCGGTGAAATAAAATATTTCATAGGTCTACAAATACTGCAAATGAAAAATGAGATTTTCATTACTCAATCCAAGTATATAAAGGAAATCCTGAAGAAATTTGGAATGGAGGATTCTAAACCGGTAA
This sequence comes from Cryptomeria japonica, assembly GCF_030272615.1. Taxonomy (NCBI): domain Eukaryota; kingdom Viridiplantae; phylum Streptophyta; class Pinopsida; order Cupressales; family Cupressaceae; genus Cryptomeria; species Cryptomeria japonica. Next base: position 179,277,099 of record NC_081414.1, read on the forward strand.
GTACTCCTATGACTACTAACTGTAAGTTGTCAAAGAATGATGAATCCGCATCTATTGATGAGACACTTTACCAATCTATGATTGGAAAGTTGCAATATGTTGTTCATAGCAGACCGGATATAGCACATGCAGTAGGTATAGTTGCAAGATTTTCTGCAAATCCTAAAGAAACCCATATGATAGCAATCAAGATAATTTTTAGATACCTGAGAGGCATTGAAGATTATGGCTTAGTATATGAAAAGAGGAAAGATTTTGATCTAAAAATTTATACTGATGCTGATTGGGTAGGAAACATTGATGACCAGAAAATCACAAGTTGTGGAGCTTTCTTCTTAGGAAAGAGACTAGTGAGTTGGCTTAGCAAGAAACAAGGATGCATTTCTCAGTCAACAGTTGAAGCTGAATATGTCATTGCAGCATTGAATTGTACCAACATAGCATGGATCAAACAACTGTTGGAAGGTATAAATGAAAATTTTACCAAGCCAGTAACTATATCTTGTGACAACACCAGTGCCATTAACATTTCAAAGAATCCGGTAATGCACTCTAAGACAAAGCATATCTCTATAAAGTATCATTATCTCAAAGAAGAAGTTCAAGAGAAGAATGTTGTGCTGGACTATATCAGTTCAAAGGAGCAAATTGCAGGAATCTTCACCAAGCCACTACCAAAAGACACTTTTGAGTATCTTAGAAGCAAGTTAGGGGTCCTACCCCTATCTTCTACTCACTGACAGAGTTAGTTGACAACATCAATTAACTTACTCTATAGAATATTATTTGTTGATTGATGTTGATTTATGCACTTTAGGAGATTTTCTAAATGTGTGCAGGGAATTATGAATAAAGACAAGCTACTCTGATAGAGTCCTAAATGATACATGTGTAAAACAGTGAGCCAATCACTTCATAGGAGAAGGAACCCTGAATTAGTTTTCTTTTTGGCATTGTTGTCAAAGGGGGAGAAGACTAAAGGGAGAAAATGGAGAAGATAATAGAAGACTAATGACTAGGGGAGAAGATTTCAGAATGAAGAAGTTGACACAGTAATCCAAATCAATTGAATCAAATCAAGGTGGTTTTGCCATCAATGTCAAAGGGGGAGATTGTTGGCATTTCAATAAGGATATTGAGAAGGTTGGTGAAGACTATTGATATAACTGAAGAAGGATGATAACTATCTTAATCATATTATTTTGTCATTGATGTCAAGAAATTGATTTTCTGATCTAGTATGATGTTTACATATCTCAAGAAGTATGTTTTGATGAGTATTAAGAAGTTGGTAAGCGACACCGAAAGAATGTGATAATAAAGGGGAGAAATGAGTTATTCAATGGGCAACTATTACTGAGTTAGACAATGATGAGATCATGTTGTTTTGATTGTTTTGATATTCTAAATATGGTGTTTAAAACTGTACTATGTCATCGAGAAATGAAACTAGTCGGTAAACCCTAAGGAACCTAGTTGGTAAACCCTAAGGTTATCAATATCGGTTAATGAAGGCAGAATGTCTACCGAGTGAAGTTCAATGTTAACCTAGTAACAACCAAGTTATAGCAGAATGTACTGGATGAATACAAGCATTATTTAATGAAGGATACTGATGAGCTAGAGTTGATTAAATGATTGGTATGCCGCAGATGAAGTTTGTTAAGGATCTATGGCAATGGAAGATCAACAAGAAGATCTACAGCTTAGATTGAACCACAATAGCCTTGTGCAAGTTCCAAGAAAGGAATGCAAGTCCCTAGGAAAGGTAAAACATTTTCAAATTGAAGGATACATTGAACCTGGTCAAGTATGAAGATCTGATGGCTAAGATTGATCATGGGAAATGTGATCAAGGAGATTAAGCGGTTAGAATTGTTTATAAATAAGGAATTGTTGATAAATGATGTATGCGGGCAATTGTAAGCACAATGATGCTATAGTAATATTTACCAAGCACAAAAGCTTGGAGATCTGATTGAAGAACATATTGGGAAGCCTAGCAAGCCCTACAAGGGACAAGATAAGTCTTATGACAAGATTGTTTTGAGCAAATAAGAATCTACTTTAGCATTTAAGATGTGAAGTTGCAAATATGTTTTATTACCGATGTTTATTTTGTAAGTGACAGAAAATCTCTTTACCGAGTGGACTTAACAGTCTTATTTGTAAATCCTCGAGCAAGGTAACATTCTAAATGAGTGTTTGAAATCCTTTAACAAGGCCACTTCTAACAAAGTGCAAGATCCTAACAGATCTAACGGAAATCCCTTAATCGGGTCACATCTAGCAATGTATTTGTAATCTTTAATAGGATTTGCTTTTAACCGAGCATACTCTAGAAGAGTTTATTTCTTAGTGGGCCCAAAATCCCACAATGGTTTTTCCCTATTTGGGTTTCCATGTTAAATTTGGTGTTATATGTGTTGTGATGTTATATGTTCATGAGTTTCAATGTTTTACAGTTTTCTATAGTATATGCTACTGAGGTTGAATCTATTGGATATATTGAAGGTTATGTTTGTATGATTCACCCCCCCTCTCATCTTATTGTCTATTGACTTAGAGCTTTACTATTGGCATTTGTACTTAACAAATTGAAGGTATTGTCATTGATGACAACCTTACAATCATATGATAGCGGCAGGCACCAGCACCGACAGACTCTACACCGGCATATAGTTTACTGGCACCTAAAAGATTCATTACAAGCACCATGGCCGACAAAATTTTTGTTTAATTGTATATTGTATTTAATTGTAGAATCTTTTTGTAAGCTGACATGGGAGTTTGTAATAAGACTCATATAAGGATGAGATCTTGTAGATCATTTAGGTAGTGGATATGGAAGGATTATTGTAGACCTAATGTGTGAATTGTAAGGCAGATTTTGGATACAGGTTTATGATTATTGCAGAGCTTAAATCGGTATGAACCTAGCATAGTCGATGCTGATTTGAAGTGGTACATGACATTGGATTTATATAATCCATTTTTGTAAGTCAGTGAGACTTTATTTGTAACTGAGCAGTGAGCTCTAGGCACTTGGCCTTCCTGCATGTGCAAGCCCCTATTGTAACAGTAATATTCTCTTATTGGCCAGTAAGCGAATACTATGGGTTACAAATCCCACTGAGGTTTTTCCCACATCGGGTTTCCTCATTAAAAATACTGTGTTATGGTGTGTCGTTCATGTTATGCTTATTGTTCTTATTTACTACATTAATTTTAGTTTATCGACACACAGTTTTGGAATGCTTTTCATGTTATAAGTAAAGAAAATTCTTTAACTGGTCAGATACTAATTCACCCCCCCTCTCAGTATCTTTCGGAATCCTAACAATTGGTATCAGAGCCTAACAACCTAAGGAAGATTTTGACATTGGTAGAGATGGAAAATCTAAGAAAGCAATTGGAAATAACTCTTTCAGACTATGATGCATAAAAGGTGAAGAATATCAAACTTGAAGATGATCTGAAGGTTGCACATGATATCATTCAAGGACTTTAAGAGAATCTCACTATTGCAAGGAATAAGAGAAGAGAACTTTGTGAAAAGATACAAAATGATGATGATGAAAAGGAAACACTTAATGATCTGTTAAACAAACTGAGAAAAGAAAACAGTACAATGAAGAATGAGATGCAGGATATGACTATGAGATTTTGTAAAGAGACTAAAAATAGAAAGAAGAATGAAGATGACTTGGTTAGAAGACTAAATGATGCTGGAAATGAAAACACAGGACTAAGTCATGAAAATGATATGATGAAGACAGACTTGATGCATACACAAAATGACATAACTAAACTCATGAGACAGAAAGGAATCTTAGAAAATGAATTGGCTACTGCAAATCAACACAAGGAGAAATTCAAGAAAAGTTCAAAGGAACTTGATGACATGTTGAAGAATCAGAAAACTAATGGTGATACAAATGGCCTTGGCTTTGAAATTGGTGAAAGCTTCGGTACAACAAACAATCATTATCACAAGAAACCGGTAAGACAACCTAATGCTTACAAATTTAATAGGAAATGGTTTAACTGTAACAAGTATGGTCATAAAGCAAATCAGTGTAGATCTAGAAATTATCAGAACACTAATCCACCCACTGGTCAATGTTCTAAATGTAACAAAGTTGGTCATAATTTAGAAAGTTGCAGAATGAATGTAAGATTTTATATTTGTGGAAGATTTGGACACTTATCTAATCAATGCAGAACACATACCAGCATAGGATATGGAAAAGCTATTCAGAATAACAATGTGACTTGTTATGCTTGTAACAAGATTGGACATATTGCAAAATTTTGTAGAAGTAAGACATCACAAGCAAACAACTAAGGACCTACCCTGAAAGGTAAAGAAAAAGTTGAAGAGGTAAAGCAAGAATTCTCAAAGCAATGGATTAGAAAGTTAGATCAGAATGTTGATGGGAATACTCCTCCACTGGCAGGAGAGTCTTCTTCTAACTGAAGAAAAATCCTTTGGGGGTTTGGCAACAAATTGAAAACATGCTAATTTACCCTCGGTTGATGGTGAGAAGTTGAATTACTTCTTTACCGATAGATGAGTTAAGTTTTGACTTAATCAGTGTGTATTAAATGTGGTAGTTGAAGGAAATAACATTATAAAGCAAGTGTTTTGGCTCCTTTTTCATTCACTGAGCATTCAAATCTTTAGAGAAGTGCAAAAATTCTAAGCGAAGGCATCCTTAGCAAAAAGTGAAGCAGTTCATCCAAGCACTCATCCTAAAGGTAGATTGAGGTATTTATAACTATGGCTTCTTCATCTCCACCTGAATTTATTGCAAACCCTACTATGATTAATGTTATTAAGCACCCTAGGCTTGTGTTCAAAATTATTCCCGAAATTGTGAAGAAAGATGACACCCTAGGAGCATTTTCAAAAATACCTAAGGGAGTAGTTTATGTAGATGATAATAGAATCTACATTCATTGTCATATTGAGGAACTAGGAAATGATGAAATCAAGAACATGTATAGGACTATAATATGTGATGAAAATGGTAATATTAAACTAGAACACAAGGTAGTGGAAACCCTAGGTTTTGTGGACATTCTTAGTATCCCTAATTTTCCAAAAGATGTGCTAAGGATAGTCTTAAGCAGAGTCCATGGTGAATTCTTTTGGTTGGATTCCATCCATAAGATCACTAAAGAAGTAGTTAGGGCAGTAATAGGCTTACCTTCCACTAGTAGCAAGCCTGACAGAACTAAGAAAGTTTCAAATGACACTGTGATGACCTTAACTAATGCAACATTTGACAAAAGATATCTGAGAGTCAATGATGTGAAGGACATCAATGTTAGATTTGTCAGTATGATTCTTGGTTATAAGGCTACACATGCAAATAGATTAAACTGAGTATCCAGCTCATGTATTAAAAGTGCACATGACATGGTGAATAACAATGCAAGAATTGATGTGTGTGAATGGCTTAAAGATGAATTGATAGAAAACCTAAAGAAAATCAAAGGTGATAAGAAGAGAACTTTCAGATTTGGAAGTTTGCTTGTATGCTTAATGCTATACATTACCAAGGAAGCACCCAATATTGGTAGGAAAGACTTTTGTTTTGATATACCTAAAGGAACGCAACTGTTAGACATATTAAACAACATGGGAGAAGATAGAGAGAAAAATATAAATGAACTCTTTCAAGCACTGAAGGCTAGAATGAAGACAAGAATAAGGCTATCTCAAGCAATTATTGATAAATATCAAAAAGAGATATTCTTTATAATCAAGAAAGATGAAATCTGGATGGAGGCAGTTGTCCCTAGGACTATTTGGATCACTGAGATGGGATATGAGATAGATGATAACATAATTGAGACTTATGCAAAATCCCTCCTTGAAGCACCCAAGGAACCATCTGAGAAAGTGTTTGGCAATGCTGAAACAATTGAAAGTGGCATTCAATCTTAGAAAAGATTCAAGAAAACAGAACAGATAGTGAAGAAGGGTACTAGATAGGCTAAAGCAATAAAAGAAGATGTATTAAAGAAAACTGGTATTAAGGAAAGTGAATTGGAAGGACTTCAACTGGAAGCACTTCTTTCACTGGTTGCAACTTCTTCTGATAGTGAGATACTGTTTGTATTGAAAAGGGTAGAAAGGAAAAGAAAACCCTCACTGGCACCCTCTCTTACACCCAGAAAGACAAGGCAAAAACAACAGGCACTGAGGCGTCTAGCAAAAAAGATGATACATAGAAAGAAAAAGAAAAAACAGGTTATTCCTCCACTTGACAACCTATTGAATGAAATAACAGATGATGAAAACTTATCAAATGTAAGTAAATTGTACGATACTTTTACAAATAAGGAGAAAGAAAGCATAGAAAATAGTATCATCTTACACCTAGATATTTATAAGAAAGTTTTGATAGAGGTTGTAGATGATTTTCCTAGTGATCTATATAGGCAGCTTGATGCTAAAAGGTTAGCCAGTATGGAACTAGACAACAAAATCAAGATTGAGAAATTGTTAGTTGTTCATCTAGTGAAATCAGTTGAGGAAATTGATGAACTGATCAGTGAAGCAAATAGGACAGTCTTTTCTAGTGGTCACTGACATGTAAGTCTAATGGCAGTCAAAGTGAATGAAATCTCCGAAGAAACAACTGATAAATAGGATATCTTCTTTGTGGAGAAAGATAAACAAGAAGAACTAAAAAGACCAAAATCCTTTAAGGTATACCAAAAGGATAAGGACAAGGACAAGGGAAAAGGCAAAGTAGGTGGACCACCAAATATAAAAGTGATGGACAATTTTCCACCACCTTCAGTTACTCCACCAATACTAACTGATAATTCACTAGCTACTGAGAATGTGAAGACTCCACATGAGGATACAAATCTAGAGTCTGAAATTTTGTATACCATGAACATTGACACTCAAGAAGTCAATATTGTGGTAGATAAGGAATCAACTAAGAAGACAGATGTGGCAATAGAGCCACCAGCAAGAAATGTTGGAATTGAAAACACTGGAATTAGGGAACAACAAACTGAAGAATCAAATGATCCCCCTAACACTGAAAAGGCGGATGTGCATACTGATGCATCTACTGAGCCATTGACTACAAATCTTGAGATTGGGGTTAGTGATACTGTCTATGCAAGCACTAAAAAACCAACACAAGTAGAGAAACTGATAGTGGATACCACTGGTAAACCATCAGAAGCACCGGTAGATAACACTAAGAAACAATCAAAAAAACTGGCAGTAGACACTACAGTGAAATCATCTGAAGTGCACACAAAAAAACCATCTGAGCAATAGGCTCTTGCTGAGGAAAACACAGAGAAATAGGTAGAGCAAAGAGCTTCTTCTCAGGTACCTACTCAGTCTATACCACCGATTTCATCTGAAAAGCCCAAACCTTTGGTAGTGGAAATGCAAACTCAAACAGGTCCTTCAGAGAAAGAGGAAAGCAAAGCTATCACTACAATCGGTGGACTATAGATTGTAAGGACAGTTGGACAGTCATCTGGTACTTCAATGACTGAATTGAGGCCAACAAATGTAACAGAGGTACTCTTGGATTCAATAAAGAAAATAACGGAGTGTAATGCACAAGCTTAGAAGGCTATAGATGACACTTTACCAATTTTGAAAATGATAGCTCCAAAGTGTAACATAGATAATAAAGATTCTTTGAGCCAATTAGACACATTGTCTAAGTATATAAATGGCAACCTAATTACATTGGACCAGATAAATGAAGATACATTCAAAGAGAAAATGAATATGGAGAAAGAAAAATTCTTTGAGGAAATAGTGAAGAAGAATAAGGAACAAATGGAAACCTTATTACCAACATTAGAAGAAACAATTTTGGATTTCAAGAAACTGTACAAAGATACCTGCAAAAATGATATTTTGACAGAGGACATAGATTCAGAGATCATCAAAGCACAAAAAGAAATCAACAATATTGTTGACAACTTAATAGGAACATTAGATTCATGTTTGGAAGTTGAAAAGAATATTGCAATTCTTGAGGAGAAAATTGAAAAGTTAGAAAAAGATAAAGAAAAGATAAAGTTGAAGGTAAAGGATTTAAAATGTCAACTGGGACCTAAACTAGATTACCACATTTCCTCGAGAAAAGATATTTTTGAGGCTCTGGTTCTAGGACTTAAGACACTACAAGAGAAAATGCACATACTCACCGGTACAATTCAAATAATAGAAGTGGCATTAAAGGACAGTGAGAGGTTCAACGATAGTCAAAATTTTGCATTGGCAGACATCTGTCAGGTTGTAACCCACTGATTACAAGGATCTAGGTAGGAACCACACTCCACTAACAGTGAATGACAACCTTTGTCATTGATGCTGAAGGGGAGTATTGGAGATGAGAAAAATGATCAGAAGAAAGACATCATCAGCTCAGGGGGAGCGCACATTTTTGATAACATAGTTTTGGTAAGACATTTTGGCAGATACTTTTTGGACAACATTTTTGGACACTTTTTGGATTTTTCTCATGAGTGTTGACATCAATTCCAAAGGGGGAGATTGTTGGAAAATGCACACTCCAATGAGAAATTGTAGGTGATTGAAGGTATTGTCATTGATGGCAACCTTACAATCATATGATATCGGCAGGCACCAGCACAAGAAGACTCTACACTAGCATATAGTTTACAAGCACCTAAAAGATTGATTACCAGCACCATGGTCGACAAAACTTTTGTTTAATTGTATTTTGTATTTAATTGTAAAATATTTTTGTAACCCAACATGGTAGATTGTAATAAGACTCATATAAGTATGAGATCTTGTAGATCATTTAGGTAGTGGATATGGAAGGATTATTGCAGACCTAATGTGTGAATTGTAAGATAGATTTTGGATAAGGGTTTATGATTATTGCAAAGCTTAAACCGGTACTAAACCTGGCATAGCAGATGTTGATCTAAAGCAGTACATGACATTGGATTTGTATAATCCATTTTTGTAAGTCAGTGAGACTTGATTTGTAACCAAGCAGTGAGCTCTAGGCACTTGGCCTTCCTGCATGTGGAGTCCCCTATTGTAACAGTAATATTTTCTTATTGGTGAATAAGTGAATATTGTGGGTCACAAATCCCACTGAGGTTTTTCCCACACCGGGTTTCCTTGTTAAAAATATTGTGTTATGGTGTGTCTTTCATGTTCTGCTTATTGTTATTATTTACTGCATTAATTTTATTTTATTGGCACAAAGTTTTGGAATGCTTTTCATGTTATAAGTTAAGAAAATTCTTTAACCAGTTAGATACTGATTCACCCCCCTCTCAGTATCTTGGTCAATGAAATCACTCAAGATGGTAATCTTAGTAATGTTAATAAATTTATCATTCTTTCAAGGATTTAGATAAGGATACTATACAAGAAAGTATTATTTTGTATCTAGATATATAGAAAAAGGTCCTTATTGAGGTTTTAGATGTTCTACGTAATGATTTATACTTAAGACTTGAAGCAAAGAGAATGTTTGTTATGGAGTTAGACAAGAAATTGAAGGTAGAAGCTCTTTTAGCTATGCATCTTGTTAATTCCAAGCAGGAAATTGATGACCTTATATCTGAAGCCAATAGAACTGATTTTGTGAGTGGTCACCTACAAGTTAGTCTTATGGCCAATAGAGTGAAAGAAATTGTAGATGAAACAACTGATAAATGGGATATATTTTTTGTTGAGAAGGAGAAGAAAGAAAAGAAAGATAGATAGAAAATTGATAAATCATTAAATAAAGTGTATGAAAAGATAGATAAAGGTAAAGGTAAGATTGGTAGTGTACCTAATATCATGATAAGGACAACTTACCGCCACCAACACAAGACACCCCTCCAATAATTTTAGAGGCATCGACACAAATAGATAGTCAGCTTGATGAAGAGAAGGTAGAGGATGTAACCAAAGATGACATTAATCCGGAGTCAGATATTCTTTTTACCATGAATGTGGACACTCAAGATTTTAATATTCTATTGGATAAGGAAACTACAGAGGTAAAGAAAGATGAAGCTACAAATGTTGAGGGCTCTGAGTCACTAGTCAAGACTATTGACTCAGCTTAACATTGAAATATCGGCAGAAGCAGAAACTAGAAAAGAAATAGGGCATGAACAGAATATATCTGAACAGACAAAAAGTAAGACAGAAAGTAAGGTTGAAAATAAGAATAAGGATAAGAGTGAAGATAAGAAGGAAGAAAAAGTGGACAAGGAAGAAGTGGTTAAGGCAATTGTACAGGTATCTAGAGAAGAAAAAAAAGTTATTGCAAATCCTAGCACTTCTACTATGGATTATAGACCAATGAATGTTACAGATGTACTTTTAGATTCAATAAAGAGGATTACAGAATGCAATGCCTTGGCATTTATGGCCATTGATGATAATTTACCAATTTTGCAAATCAATGCATTGGTATGTAAAGTTGATCATATTGATGGATCTATAGGTAAATTGGACACTTTGTCCAAATTCATTGCTTCTAATATTCAAACTGTGGATAAAATAAGTGAAGAGATCGTTAAGGAAAGAGTGAATAAGGAGAAGATGAATTCTTTGATAGGACAATAAGAGACTGTACAAGATAGATTGATTCTTTGTTACCATCACCAAATTCCACCATTTTATAATACAAAGAGTTGTACAGGGAAGCATGTAAGCCTCACCATCTAACTGATGATATTGATAAGGAAATAAAGAAAACACAGGAGGAAATTTATGATATAGCTGATAATATGATTGGTTCTTTGGAACTTACTTTAGTTTTGGATCAGGAAATGGCAACCTATGAAGAAAAGATTGAGAAATTGGAAAGAGAGAAAGAAAGGCTAAGAATGAAAACCCAGGTGTTAAAGAACAAGCTTGGTCCTAGATTGGACAATGTATTAACACACCAGAATGAGTTGTCTAAAGCAACTATTCAAGGAGAATGATCACCAGAGAAACAAATGCATTATCTCACTAGCATGATCTAACAAACTGAGACCATAATTTCTAATAGTAATAAGTTTTTGCAAAGTCTTAACTCAGTTTTGGAAGACATTTTCCAGATTGTACATAATCAGCTACATGTTTCTAGGTAAATTTTGAGTATTTTGTATTCTTTTCACATCCTTTGTCATTGGTGTCAAAGGGGGAGTAGTGGTATATGAGAAAAATGTACAGAAAGAGATCATTTTCTTAGGGGGAGCACACTCAGTTTTATTTGGACTTCAAATTTTGGATATTAGTTTTTGGATTTTTTCTCATGTGTGGCCATCAATGCCAAAGGCAGAGATTGTTTGTATTATACACTCAGATGAGAATAGTTGATTTTTCATTGGTGGCAACCAACTAGTAGACAAGGTTCATAGGTTATACTGGTAGTAGACTTCACCTACCGACACCGACAGTTACTACAAAGGTTATTCATACTGGCAACAGATTATACTGGCATCCAAAGATGACATGAAATTAATATTATTTATATGAAATGTTTTGTAATGTAATATTATATTTGTATAGTCAACATGATGCATTGTAAGGACTCATATATGTATGAGATCTTGTAGGTTATTTTGGAATGTAAGAATGTAATTAGGTAATGAATGTAAATGGTATATATTAGCGAATAATTGTATATGCATTTTTATGTAATTATGTTATAAGATAATAAGCAGCAGAGAAGAGCGAAGCAAGGTTTATGGTAGAGGTATCTGACAGAACTTAAACCGGTACTGAATCCAACATTGCAGATGCTACTTTGAGTAGTACATTGTCATTGGATTTATCCATCCAATTGTAATCAATGGGACTCTATTTTTGTGTTGAGCAGTGAGCTCTAGTCTGATGGCCTTCCTGCATGTGCAAGCACCTATTGTACAAGTAATATTTATTCATATTGGCCAGTGAGTAAATATTGTGGATCACAAATCCTACTGAGGTTTTTCCCCTACCAGGTTTCCTCATTAAAATATATGTGTTATGGGGTGCATTGATTCTTATTCTTTTGTTTCTCTTTACTACATTATTATTTTTTTACCAATATATTAATTTGGGTTATAAAGTTGCAAACAAGTTTAAATCTTTCATCAACCAGTTAGACACTGATTCACCCCCCCCTCTTAGTGTCTTTGGGACTATCCTAGCTTCTAACACATCCAATCCTCATGAATTTAGAATCAATATTCTTCTAAATAATCATGTCACACTTTTGCAAGATTCGTAACGTGATACAAGGGCCAATTCCCAATGTGATACTAGGGCCACACAACATGACTATGCAAAAGAAGTAATGTAAGTCATGAATGATATTAATGAAGGGAGTTTAGATAAGATTGCTTATTCATTTTGTTGATTTGCTTCCTCTTTATTTCATTGTCATTACAAAATTACTTAGCTAGATTAGAGAATTTGGTGATTTAATCATTTTAAATCTAGCTAATATGTGTAACTTGCCTGTGAAACAACAAATGTTTATAATAACACATAACACATTCCCCCCTCACTTTTACATAACAAAATAGATGCAAACAAATATCAAATAATTAGCCTAAATTCTTATAAATTAAAAAAACAAAAAAAAAAAAAATAGTAATGTATTTTATACAATTTGGAACTAGCATTAACTTCAACTTGATTGAGGAGTAACTATTTTGAGAAAGTAAAATCAATTATAAAGAAACTAAGATAAGATTTTGTTCATTATGAAAATATCATAGAAAGTTTCAATCATAATAAAATGTGCAAGGGTTCTATAAATATTTTCTAAATGGGACTTACTATGTATCTATCATTGTACAAGATAGCTATTAAGAAATGTTCATTAGTGATACATATGACCCCTTTAAATACATTCTATATTAAGGACCCAAGGAGTCAAAGGAAAGGAAAATTTTGTAAGCATGATAACATATTGTATTATAGAAAAATACAATATGATAAGCTAGAGATAGTCATCAAATCATGATAAAGGACTCACCCTACAATAGACAAACAATAAGGATAATCATATATGTTAGATATAAAATATAGAAGAATATGAAAAAAGGATAAGAATAGAGGTATATGGATAAGATTACCAAAAACATTTAGAAAAAATAAACAAGGATGAGTATATAGGGAAGCTAGGATAATTTAAGTTTATAAACCATAAATGTATGTATTGAATGTTGTTTGTGGGGTACACAAATTATAGGAGAACATCCTAAAATGTAAAATGAAAGATCATATTACCATGTACATAGATAAGTTTCATCATAAATATTGTAATTTGTAATCTTAAGATCTATACATAATGAGAAACTTGCCTATAAAACAAGGATATCTAGTCACTATAACTAGTTAAAGATCATATAAGACATATACATGATGTGATATATTTAAGAGAATGATAAGCTAATTTAAGTAGAAATGTGATCATAAAATGTAAATAATTTTTTTGAGGAAAAAGATCAATCAAAATTATAATAAGATCACATAACCTAGAGAAACATACACATAAGGTGATCAATGTGACATTTGATAATAGTATCATATAAAAAGGTTAAAAGTTAAACGAAGATATGAAACACACAAAACAAATTTTATTTAGTAGAAAATATTGAATCTAAAAAACATAAATAATATAACCATAAAGAGTAAAAATAATAGAGATATATAATGTAATAAATAATAAGATCCTCTATGTACGAAAAAAGGATAAAAGGACACAACAAGCATGACATGAGAAATACAATTTTGACATGTAAGAACAAATATAAGTTAAAAAGCATATGAATAAATTATCCCATTCTTAAATCTATCATGGAAAATAATAGAGATCATATATATCCAGAAAGGTAACATCATCCTTTTCAATGACATTATTTTCATTTCCAATAACATTAGTTGCTTCTTGATTGAAATTTAATCTTTTTGAATAGTTAATTCCATTAAGTAGAACTACAAGAATTTTCCTACAAACCCAAATTTTAATGTTTGGTAGTTGTTGGATATGTTGATTTCACATCTTATGAACCATCAAATTTTTCTTTGGAATCAATGATGGATGTCCTTAAACATGAAAGACTTGTTTTTTAGAAAAATATCATTTTTTTTATTTGGTAGAAGAAATGATGATATTTAATAGCTTGATTGTTTCACATATTTCATTTTATAATTCCTTTTGTTCTTCTAATATCCTTGATGAATCTAGTATGAATATATTTCTCGCACTTTTATGGTAGATCCTTAAGAGTTGGGATATAAGAACCTAATGCATAGTGAATAAGTTACTCTATAATAGGATTATATGAATCTCATGAATTTTACAAAGTATAAGTTGACTTTGAAATAATATTATGTTTATTTATAAAGAGTTATTCTCAAGTGCAAAACATCAATTGTGGAAGAGCTACATCTATAATTTCTTCTTTACCCATGTATCTTGTACCCTTACTAGACACATGACCTGATCAATTCTCAAAGCAAGAACATTATCATTTTTTTATTCCAACCAATATATTATCTCACCAAAAAATAATTTTAAATTATTAAAAACCTTCTAAGAACTATACAGTGAAGAATTTATTCAAATAATTTTTAAAAAGGTCACACCAAGTGCAAATAATATTATAAGGAGCAATTGATGTTTCAATATTTAAGAATCATTTATTGTTATGATTTGACCTGATTTATTCATGAATTAAGTTTTTTACTTAACAATTCTTTTTTTATTTCATTATTTTTCTACATCTATATTGACATATATAAATCTCAAGTTAATGAACCAACATGTGGATAGTACAACGAAATATATATAAGAACAAGGAATTATATGACACATATATGTAGTTCCTTAAATGTGTAACTTGCATATGTAACATAGAAAACCATTATATTTGAATCAATCATCCATTAGTTATATGTGTCCTAATGTATAAAAGTTCACCTTTAATTACTTAAGAGCTAAGAGTTACCACTACCTATATTGTATTTGATACACGGTTCCTTTAAGGATAGAATAAATAATATGATCATGATTTATCCCACAACATGAAATAGACCTTAATGATAATTTAATTCAAATATATTCATCTCAAAATATCATCATAGGGGTAGGAGATTACAAAGATTAAACTCTTGATTAAATATTATGCACACAAGCCTCCATATTTTATGTGTATGAGAATCATAATATTAATAATTCATAATATATTCATCAACAACTATTTTATCAATAGGAATCTTGTTATAAGATGTAGAAGAATATTATGATGGTCTATATTTATGCGCATTAAAGGTCAAAGCAACTTGACCTAAATATTCTTTAAGTGAATTCAAATTATTTTAATAGAAGATAAACTATTAATGTGAATACTCATTATTTTAGATAAGATAGGTTGTTTGTAATATCTACTATGAAAAACATTTCTAAGTTTTTCTTTCATGCATGGGGTTGCATGCTTATATCCTAGATAGCAGTTTCTATTCTAGATGGCCAATCATCTTTCTATATGTTTGTGCATCTTTGAAATGTGGGGATAAGTGGCCATTATGATAGAATAAACGTAAAATAAGGGATCAATTCCTATCATAACATTTTAACACAAATAATCTTAGATACTATTTGCAAAGGAAAGATACGCACTCTGATTTTACTCCTTTCCTATGAAATATTGTGATAGTGAGGTGTGGGTAGGTAAAATACTTTACTATTGATAAAATGAACAAATTTAATATAATATATTAAAAGTAGAGCACAAGAAACATAAATAGCATGGCATATTTGGAATGAGGACATAGGGAAGAACCTAACAGTGAACTCTAAAACTGACTATACTAGACAAGAGTGTTGGGTGTGCATGTTTGGAGGTTATAAAGAATCAAAAGATAGACAAAAACAGAATGAATAATTTCTATAAATCTATCTCTTAAACAAAGGAGTCAAAATAGTATGATATAGTTGGTAGGTTCCTTAGTCCTAAGGTTTTCATTAGTCTAAAATGTGAGATTGTTTATTGATTTCTACTTTGCTTTTCTATAAAATTATTTCTTTGAATTATATCCCTATACGCACATAAAACATGAAAAATGATTGTTTTATATAGGGTCTTACCTAACTCAAACCTCATGTAGTTTTCACAATTCTGCGACTACAATAATGAGATAGGATGTGCGTCCTGACAACAATAGAGGTTTAACAAATGGAAAATGCTAAAATGCCAATATATTACCCTAGGTATGAAATCCTTTAATATAATCTCACATAAATTCTCGATATCATAATCATGAAGTCCTACAACATGTTACTACATACACATAACTTGACATAATTGATCATGATTGTTTTAGTAGATTTAAACTCTTGAATTCTTGAATCATGAACTTAAAATTTACTTGTTTATTTGTTGTTTGAATGTCTATATGCGTGTTAACCCTTTGAATATGATAGATTATATTTCTAGAACATGGGAAAAGGAGTTGTAATTATATCTAACTTACAGCTTTTTCAAAATAACTTTTTAGTATGATCTAACAAAGAAAGGTTGTATTGTGAAAATTGCACTTGGATTACAAGTTCATCCCTAAAAATTTGAGTCCATATTGATGGGATGTGCCCTATTCTAACAAAAAGGCCTAAGAATAGAGGAAATAACCTAGCTTTCCATTATGGTCATGAAATCGAGCACATACACATATAATCAATCACACATAGAAAATGAGAAGTAAAGCTAGAGTGAAATTGTTAAGTTTAACAAGCTATGATGCTACATTTCTCCCCCACAATAGAGAAGTTTAAAACTTACATACATACACATGATAAATTATAAAGAAGCTAAATATCATTTCATTTGAACATTGAAGATACAAGATGACTCTAAACTTAGAATAGAAATAGTACCCAAAAGATTAAAAAAAATGGACCACAACAAAAACATAATTATGAAAAAGGCCAATTTACAATAAATAGAAGAAGGAATCTATACATATTGAAGAATGTCATAACAAGGTTGGTCCCTTTACACATTGTTATGACAACAAAGTGCTGAAGTGTCATCCAAATAAAACTATATAAATAAAATACACACCAAGTAGAACACCGTAGGAGAAAACATTACATGCAAGCAAACACAAAAAGGCAAAAGGTATTGCAGATATGGGCTAGTCTATAGTAAATTGTCTACCTCCAATCTTACTCATCATGAACAGATGGAAAGAAATACTCTAAGGAGCTCCAATAACAAATATTCTAACGAAAGTAAACAATAACAAATGAATTGTGTACTTGACTAAGAAAACTTATTCCAAGAAATTAAGCAAACATTAATCCAATGATATTAACAGTTATTTTTGAAGAAACAAAAGGTGGACCTAGCCTTCCCGTCATGTCTGCAACGGCTTTTCCTTCCCATACGGTGGTTTCAAAAACTGATGATGGTGCCTCTCGAGATAAACCTCAGCCTCTGTCACTCCTATTGCGGATCTTGGTGGCAATGCCACTGGTGTGGGAAGCCTGTGTTTCTCCTCCCATGTGGGTGAAGCTGCGAATAATGTTTCATCCTGCCCCTGTGCCCTTATCGTTGGAAAACCACAAGGTGTGCGGCTTCTTGGAAAGTTGCCAAATGTCGTCGTTGGTACTGTTGTTGGGCTAAGACAGATTGGTGAGGCTCTGAGGTCACAATATATGAGTCGGTCGTTGGTGGTTGGCCCATTCCCGTTGCAAATGCCATTTCCATTAATCTTAAAGAAGACACGGAAGACGAAATTGATCAGAATGTTTATGTTTTGTCCAAACATGGTGTGACATGTCGGTTTAGGGTTTTTTGGCCCAACCTCACTCAACTACTTGTCTGCATCTCTGAACATTATGAGCCTCTTATTACTGGTAAATTTTCATATTTTCCCATGGCTGAGGGGTTCTTATTGCAAAGTTTGATTATGCTCAGGATAGAAATAAAGTCTTCTATGATCATTATTTTAGTTGGGAGGACAATTTTTTGTCGATAATTAAGCCTTGGCACTTCAATTTCAACCCTTCTTCTGAAATGTTTAATAAGATCCTGATTTGGGTTCAGATTCCTAATCTCCCCCTTCATTTCTGGGTTGAACCTCTTTTAGAAGAAGTGGGTGAAGCCCTTGGGGCTTTTTTGATGGTGGATGATGAATCATTTGGTATTTTTCACTCCACTTTTGCCCACATTATGGTTGAAATGGATGTTTCAAAGGGGCTACTTGCTGAGATTTTACTCAAATCTTCTAATTGTTGTTGGGTTCAATCTTTGGACTATGAAGGAATTCCCTTCCGGTATAAAAGATATTTTAAAATAAGTCATGTGGAAGCACAATGCCGATTTGAGAAAAAGGATATGCAAGCTACGTGGTAGAAAGGTGCTTTTCAACAACATTATATGGTTGAGAAGAAATCTAATCAACATAGAAGTTTTTCTTAGGTGGATGAAATGGACTCATAGGGTCTTGGGGAATCCTCTCTAAAGGTCACAATTAGTGGGGTTGCTAAAGTTGTGAAATATTATCATGTTGAAACCCCTAAAGAGAGAGAGATTGGGCATTAGGATAAAATTTCTAGTGACAGCATCTCGACCATAAAATGTTGTGGCTTTTCTTATAATGCTATGCCTATTTGGAGGAAAATAAATGAATCTATGATTGTAGAGAATCTTTTTGCAAGCAAGCATTCCCAATATAATGGTGGTCTTTTGCTAGCATGGCATGGTATGGCAGTGCAAGTGGATGAGGGTTGGTTTTAGGCTGGGTTTTGGCTATTCTTTTTGTAGCTTTTATTTTAGGTTGTGGGAGCCTCGTTTTAAAACCCATGTTTTTGGCTATGGGAGACATTTTTACCCATGTTTTTTTGGTGCTTTCAATTTATTTTTGTTAAGACAATGTTTTAGCTAAGGGTTCTAGATCTATTTAAAATCTAGTTGTAAAGGGTTTCAGGTCCCTTCAAAACCTATTTTTGTCTTAATCAAAAACTATAGCAGTGTTGCATGTCAAGTGAGTCCCCTTGGGTGCATAGTCAATCACAAATTCACAAAATTAAGTTCAACTCAGAAATGAATCATTCTTCATTGGTGATGATCTTCATAAAAGGAAACACAACTAACAACACGAGGATAAAAAAATCGCTAACCATCTTAGGTGAAACGGTTTCCTTATTTATATAAATTCCCTATGACTACTACATCTCGATCATAATATCTAAGGAGAGATTAATTAATAAAAAAAGGAGCACAAACTGACTAAGAGTCGTATTAGGAATGCAACTTCTAACACCTATCCTATCGCATAAATATCCATTACATGGGATTCAATAAACAATTTTGTTGGTGTAAATAATTATTAATCTTGGATATTATTACACTTTACTTAAGTTTACTTAGGTACATGCATTTCATTGTAGTTTGGGTATGAGACACTTGGGTGTTTGTGCCACATTAGGATAGTGTGTGTAGGAGAATTTCCACCTTTTGTGGACTTATCTTGTTGTTACACTCCACATTCAGTGGGTGATCCACCTCATGTGGAATATTATATTGTTTCTCCTACTTACCCAAACCTATTTCCTAACTACCCTTGTTTCTTATTGAGCCACATGTCATGTTTGTGTGCTCACATATCCCTAGTCTTTCCTATATAAGTAGGCTCATCTACATTGTTTGTATGGGCAATCAATCTATATCTTGTAATGATCCAGTTGATCATATTTTGCATCTTGATAGAATACAGTTTATTCCTATCATCTATTTTATCTCTCTTATTTGTGCTTTCCATTGCCTCTTGATCTTGGCAAAATCTCACAAATTTATTGATACATGTTTAGGTAGTTAAATTCACAATGAAAGAGTTCCATGTGTAAGTGCTTCCTCTGAATAGTGCAATTTATTTTAGCTACCATCTGACCAAATCAATACTTATTTTGTAATGGCTGCAAGAATTGGAACATTGAATGGTAACAAGAAAAATCAACTCAAGTCCGAAGGAAAGGCTACAAAATTTGTTAGCATATATAGCACCAAATGATCATAGCAACTAACCATGTTTATCACATCATGCAAATATATATTATATTAATTTTATCATCACCACACAAAATAATTCTTAAATAAAGTCTTAAGATAACAACATTTCGATATGTCTCGATTTGCAATGGGTGAAAATTCTTCTCAAGGAGGGGTTTTAAGACCTTAAAAAGTAAATGGATGCCTTGCTAAGAGTGATGACAGACCTATTCTTATGATCCAACTAAAAGTCGTTTAGGAAGACATCAACTACTCATATAATCATGCCTTAATATTTAAGTTCATGGGGCTCTGACTATCTCTTCCCTTTTTGGAATTATTGACTCGACATACTTGGAACCTAAAAGGAGAAATGGAGGTGTTGTTAGCAACTGATAGCTATTTTATGATGATCTTTTCATTAATGTTAGACAAAAATAGGGCATTTGAAGGGGGCCACTATCTCTATAATCAACTAGGTCTTTTTATTAAGCCATTGCATGCTAGATTTAATCCTTCCAAGGAGCTTCCATCAAAGCTTCTGGTGTGGGTAAGGCTTTCTTAGTTCCCCTGGAATTTTGGAGAAATGATATTTTTAATTTAGTCGCGACACAACTTGGCAAGCATGTTGGCCATTTGAGACAAACCATGGACAAAAAGGTAATCACCTATGCCCACGTATGTGTTGAACTTGATTTAAAAAAGCCTTTGTATAATTCTATGGAAATCCATCTAGGTTTCTACTCATGGATCCAACAATTAGATTATGAAACCCTTCCTTTCCATTGTCTAATTTGGCATGAATATGGGCATTTGTAGTGAATGTGTCCAAAAACTAACAATGTAGGGATTACAAACAATGAATCCTCATTACCATTACCTAAGTAGGATAAAAGTAAAATAATAGTTACAAAAGATAAAGAAGGTTTTATTTCAGCCAAAGCAAGAATTAGAGGAAGAGGTCAAAATAGAACCCTTAAGGATAGATAAAGTGATGAGGTTTTTAATAGATTTGATGCTTTAGAAGACCTAGAAAATTTTGATAATGCACTTGTAGGTATGCTGACTGATTCAAATATTTAGGTTATTGTAAAGCGGAAAAATCGTGATCGAACCCTAGTTGGTCTCCCCTCTTCCAACTCCGAGGAGAGAGAAGGGAGGTTCACTAGGATTCGATGGTTTTTCACTTAGGGGAGAGACTTTACATTCAAACGAGGGGTTGAAACTCATAAGATCCAATCCCACACAATGTAAGATTGGATGCTAAATGAATTTCAAGGGTTAGGAAAGCAAGGCTACCCTCTTTTGTAAAGAATGTTGTTAAGGAAATTAAGCTAGGAATGCATAGAAAGTCATAAAGATTCGCTTATAAACTGAGTTTGGGTTATAGGATGAAGCTGCGGACCTGGAATTAGCAGTAAAATATCGATACGGCGCTGTCCTTCAAATTTGAGCAAAAGTTGTCGGGACGATGGCGCCCGGCGCCATGGTCCTCTGAAAAATCTACGAAACGAAGTGGGATCTGTTCGTCTCTACACAAGGATTCCAGATCTTCAATTTCAGCCGCGTACCTGCAACCTACACACAGAAAAGTGAAGATGATTGGGGGGTTAGGGATTAGGGGTTTGCCTTTAGGTCAAACCCCAGTTTTGGAATTAACCAAGAAATGAGCAAGTGCTGTAAATGTAAATGACTGTAATGTAAAACAAGTACTAATACCTTGTTCTAAGGATGTTTGTATCCTTATGTGCGAAGGTTTAGATGTTGTTGTTTGTTGTATGTTGTAGTAGCATGTAATAAGTGATCTCCTCTTCAATGGTTGAATCCTTGACTTGAATGCAACACTTAGCCTTGAATGGAGACTTGAAATGATCAATTGCTTGAATGCTTGAATGCTTGAGTATAGTTTGCACGCTTTTTCTATCATGTATGTGTTCCCCAAATGAGAGAGGAAAATGTAGTTTATATACTTGTCAATTAGGGTTACAAGACTGATTTTCCCAACCTTAGGCCGACCAGGGAATGTAATCTCCAAATTGCAAACAAAAAGACCCGATACCCCTTAGGAGACCGGGCCCAAAATAGGACCCAGGGACCAGGGCACTGGGCGCCCTGGTCCTGAGGGACCAGGGCACTGGGCGCTCTGGTCCCACCTTCGGGACGGCAGGGTGCAAGGAGGTTCAGGCCAATGGTGCTTGAAAAATGCAGTTTTTGGTGTCGTGAGCAAGTTTCGGGGTCTCCATTCAGGTTGCGTGTTGCGTCGCCATCGTGAAGACCGAAATGCAGTCAAAATTGCAAGTGTCACAATTTTAGGACGCTACATTTAGCCCCCACTTTAGCGGGAGTATGTATACTCATACTTCCAGTAAAGTACAAGGAAACAATCATTGAAAGACTTTCATCACGTCAAGGAGGCAAGATACACCAAGCCCCCAGTGGACTAAGGATCTTACGACTTCGATTGACAAAGTAAAAGGGAAGATTACGAGGGAGAACCATGACTGTCAGTAGTAAGGTTCCCTCACTATGAGTCATGCAAGAGAAATACCAAAAATTTTCAAGGCAAAGCTAAGTTCGCCAAGAAATTTTCAAGTATCTTGAAGGGATAGATAGGGTGTATGCCCCCCTACGTTAAAGCGATCGTACACACCTCAACGGGGGTGATTGTTTTAACGTAGTGATACACATAAGAAATGAGAAGGGGAAGGAGCACGTTATCACAAAGATTTAGCCCCCAAGTGTGAGATAAACCCAAGGATAACAAAACACAAAGCACGAGGTGACTTCGCTTTCCTCGGGGTCAGTATGCTGTATGATAATTCATGTATATATCATATGTATGTATGCATAATTGTTCTTCATTCCCCAATCAAGGAAGGTCACCTAGAAGAAGGGAACACATGTGTCTTTTGAGTCAACATGAGAGAGACCAAAGAGATCTCAATGCTTTGCATCGTCCTCAAGTAGACAGCACTAAGGACGACAAATAGAAGAATGAGAATAACATATAGAAGAAGTAACAAAAGAGAGGGGGAAAGAATCTGCTATGCTAATGTAACTAGTCTAGCATGTCATCTACCCCCCGATCTTGCTGATCAATGTTTCGGGAAGGCAGGGAACATGCTAGAGGAGGAACATCCAACACAACAGATGGAGCTATCACAAGATCCAAACAAGGGCTATGTTCATGTTCTGAGCCACATTGTTCTTGTCTAGGAGCTAGGATAAGTGCTTTAGAAAATTCATTAGATAAATGGTTATCAACATCAACAAGTTCATATTCACTATCAAAAGCAAGAGGAGTAACATTTTCATCCTGAATAACATTTTCATCTATATCATCATCAAGATTTATAAAAATAGGATCTTTAACTCACACACGATCAAGACCATCATGCATCTTATGTTTAGGAGATTTAGGTTCAATATCCGACTGAGGAGAAAATGGAATGATGCTTGTTGAAGGTGTTTTTGGAGATTGTAAATTTTGAGAAGCAGCTGCTTGAGCCCTAAGACGACGCTTTCATCGGCATTCACGTGCAGAACGATTACGTCTAGCCTTAGTAGGAAGTGGAGAAGATTGAGGAGGAGGAATGTTCTCATCCTTATCACTTGGGTGTTTAGGTTGTGGTCTCTTAGGCTGGATAATAGGAGAATAAGAAGGTCTCTTCTCTCTATAAAAGGCAGGAGGAGGAACTACTCCATATAAAGGAGGAATTTTTGGTTTAGGAAGAAGACCAAGTCCATCATGATGAGGAGGTATAGGTCTACTTTTAGAAGGTTTATTAGGTATAGACATAGTCACATCCATGGGGATGGGTTGGGAATCTTCTTGAGGAAAGACATTAGTTTTATCTTTCAAAGGAAGAACTTCCTTCTCAAGAATGATAGGAATGTCAAGTTTAGGTGTTCTAGGTTCACTTAGAGATAGGATCATATATGTTTTCCACTTTTGATAAGATTTGAAAAGATGATCACTTCGCGGAGGAAGAGACTAGAATTGTTTAGGCCAAAAGTAATCAATAGGAACACTAGAGGTTCTTTCAGCTGGTTTAAAGAGACTATGATTGACAGTAACAACTTCGCCATTATGGGGAAATTTTAAACACTTGTGTATAGGAGAAGCAATAGCTTTCATGGAAGATAGCCAAGGATAGCCAAGCTTCACACGAAATTGTTCAGAAGATGGAATAATAGCAAAGTTCACATCAAGGGATTTGTTATGGACCTCAATAGGCAATGTGATAGAACCAATTGCAGGAGAAGAAAAGGCATCAAATAATTTCACAACCACATCTGTTTTGTCATAGATCACTTGATTCAATTGTAAAGTAAAAAGAAATTCCTCAGTAATAACATTAACCATGCACGAAGGGTCAATAAGCACTCCACGGCAAGGTGTATTCTTGACTTTTGCAACTATGTATAAAGGACCATCAGGTGCTCTAATGGTTTCACTAGAATCAAATGTGATGGAAGGTTCTTCAGGGTTTTCTTGCTACTCTACAAAGTTAATCACATTCAGAGTCATAGACACAAGACCATCAAATGAGAGAGAGGAATCATTAGCCTCAATCACATTAGAGGTATGAGAAGTATGAGAAGGTAATGGATCAGTAAAAATCTGAAGATTTTGTTTAGGAGGAGCTACAGATGTGTTGCCTTTATCATTCACTCCAGAAACAGAAATAGTATTATTATCAATCAAATCTTGAATTTTACCCTTTAAAGAAAAACATTTTTCAGTATCATGACCAGGCTGACGATGAAAATGACAAAAAGCTTTATGATCAAAATAAGGTGAAGTAATCTTTGCAGGATCAATTTGTCGTACAGGAGGAAGAGTAAGCACATTTTGTTCCAATAACTTATTCATAATACTATGCAATGATTCATTCAAAGGAGTATACTTTCTTTCTTTCTTGAAAAATTTAGAAATAGGAGGCACATCTGATGCTGCATTCACATTGTTGTTGATGATGTTTTCATTGAATTTGATGGAATCTCTGTTCGGTTTAAACTTTCCAAATGGTTTTTGACTGCTATCACCCTTATCACTCGGAGCCATAGGATGTGATTGTTCCATTTGACTCACAGTCAGTTGATAATTGTGAAGAGTGGCACACAACTGTTGGAAAGAAGTAAACTCAGAAAACAGAAGTTTGTCTCGAATATCTTTTTGTAAATTAGAAATAAAAATTCTTTGAATATCATTGTCAGGCACTGGAAAAGAAATTTGAGCATACAAATGCTTATATCTACCAATGAAATCAATCACTTTTTCTTTAACACCTTGTTTACAATGCATTAAATCAATCAAAGTAACTTTAGGACTTATATTGTTTTGAAATTGTTGAATGAAAGCATTTGCAAGTTGTTCGAAAGAAGTAATAGAATAGGAAGGCAATGAGCAATACCATTGTAGGGCTTTATCTCTTAATGTTCTAGTAAACAGTTTTGCAAGCAACCTTGGGTCATAAGCAAAATCAGTACAAATTGTTTGAAAAGTCTTAACATGTGTTAGAGGATCTCCTTTACCATTATAAAGCTCCAAATGCAGGATTTCAACATGTTTAGGAGGGATAGCTCGAACAATGTCAAGAGAAAGTGGGCTCGCAACATCAAATGTGGGCACACTAAACTTAGATTGATTCATAGAGGCAATTTGCTGCTGTAAAGAAGAGACAGTTTGTGCAAGATTATTAATGGTCGCTTCAGTCGAAGAGTTCATATTAGGTGTGTTAGATTGAGATGGAGGTGTTATGTTATTGAAAGAAGGTAAAGAGTAAGGTGGTGGGACCCTATGATAGTCAACCATAGGGGATGATTAGATAGGAGGAACACTACAAGGAGGAATGGAATGGTTAAATGAATTGCCCCCTTGTGTGATGTTCATTTGTGAAGATGTAATAGGAACACTCATTGAAGGAATGTATGAAGAAGTCGGATTAAATGAAGGAATAGGGTTACTTGAAGAAGAGGGATTGCCCCCATGACTAGTGATCATAGGAGGAATATCTTGTATAGAAGTAGCCATGATGTTTGATGTAAAGGTAGGTATACTAGCAATAGGAGTGGTCAAAGGAATAGAATGATTGTCTTGAGTAGGAGGTTGTGTATAACCTAAAGATTCGGCACAACTCTTCATAGGCATCACGTTCGAATTCACAATGTGTGAAATACCACGCAAAATATCAATTCCATTCTTATCACTTTGAAGCATGTGTTTTAGACCCTCAATTAAAGGAAGAGCTTGACTATCGAGATACTCATGAGACATCCATTGGTGAAAATCATCAAATTGGTTATCCAATTTCGAAAGTTGTTCAGCAGAAACCTCATGGGGAGCTTCTTCATCATTAGGAGGATTAGAGGAATTACCCATGTCCTCGTTAAAAAGGCTATTCAAATTAGGTTCCATCTCCTCGGTAGTTAAACCTTGGAAAGACTTAATTCTACGGCTTCGTCTAACGGGAATAGTGTAAGTAGGGCTTGTTGTTGTAAAACTCATGCACTAGAGAGAGAGAAAAGATTTTGATTTTAGAGGTAGCAATTTTCAGTAAAACCAGCCAATCTTCCAGATTTAAGCTGTTAAATGCAATCACGACAGTCTCCCAAAATTTTGAAAAAAATGTTCGGGACCGGGGCGCTCGGAGTGCAACATGGTCCTTGCAACTTTTTTTGAAATTTGCAGGGATGAAAGGTATGATGATTTTAGAGCTGATCTGAAAAAATTGAGGGATTTTACGATCTGTAGATAGGCGAAATTAAAGTTGCAATCTCAAAATTGAACCCTATCAAGATTGTCGAAAAATGCAAAATTTGAATTTTGAAAAAGAGAGGGAAACTAAAATTTTGAATTTTATGATTTTAGAGGGAATGTCAAAAGCAATGCAAGTTTTGAAATTTAAAAATTGACTCAATTTCACACAAAATTCAGTTTTGAAAGTGGAAATCAAAGTTGTTGTAATTAAGCACTTAATTTCAAAAGTCACAAATTGCAAGAATTTGAATAAAGCACTGAAATTTTGAATGAATGCAAACACACTTTTCAGATTTATGATAATAAAAACACAATTTTGACACAAAATTTTAATTTCAATGATTTTTGAATGATTAGGAGCCCTAGACCAAGCAATCATAGGACCAGCTTTGACTGTAATTTTGAAGGTGTTAGATTTGATAAAATCAGCCAAAATTCTGGATTTTAGCAGGAAAATACAGTAAGATCTAGCTCCCGAAATTTTGGAAAAAATGTCGGGGACGATGGTGCTCGGAGTGCACACGGTCCTCGCAACTTTTTTCCAAATTTTCAAGGATGAAAGATATTGTGATTTTATTGCGGAATCCAAAGTTACAGCTGATTTGGAGATGTTTTGATCGGTCAAATTGTCAGAGAAAGATTGAATTAAGAGGGTTTCAAAAATTAGGGTTTTGACATTTAACGACTTAATTTTCAAAATTAAAGCACAGATATGAATTGATAATTTATAATAGAAAAGCAGATCTGAAACAAGCATTAACAATTAAACATTTCGCAAGTTCAATGTTCAAAAAGAAAATTTAGGGTTTTTATGCAATTACCTCTAAAATTTGTAAAAGATCAAACATGGAAATGTAATCAAGGAATCAATTTTTAGATCTAAGTATGAAAAATCAGAAAGGATGTTCATGTCGGGTTCACCAAAATGTAAAGCGGAAAAATCACGATCGAACCCTAGTTGGTTTCCCCTCTTCCAACTCCGAGGAGAGAGAAGGGAGGTTCGCTAGGATTCGATGGTTTTTCACTTAGGGGAGAGACTTTACATTCAAAAGAGGGGTTGAAACTCATAAGATCCAATCCCACACAATGTAAGATTGGATGCTAAATGAATTTCAAGGGTTAGGAAAGCAAGGCCACCCTCTTTTGTAAAGAATGTTGATAGAGGAAATTAAGCTAGGAATGCATAGAAAGTCATAAAGATTCGCTTATAAACTGAGTTTGGGTTATAGGATGAAGCTGCGGACCTGGAATTAGCAGTAAAATGTCGATACGGCGCTGTCCTGCAAATTTGAGCAAAAGTTGTCAGGACGATGGCGCCTGGCGCCACGGTCCTCCGAAAAATCCGCGAAACGAAGTGGGATCTGTTCATCTCTGCACAAGGATTCCAGATCTTCAATTTCAGCCGTGTACCTGCAACCTACACACAGAAAAGTGAAGACGATTGGGGGGTTAGGGATTAGGGGTTTGCCTTTAGGTCAAACCCCGGTTTTGGAATTAACCAAGAAATGAGCAAGTGCTGTAAATGTAAATGACTGTAATGTAAAACAAGTACTAATACCTTGTTCTAAGGATGTTTGTATCCTTATGTGTGAAGGTTTAGATGTTGTTGTTTGTTGTATGTTGTAGTAGCATGTAATAAGTGATCTCCTCTTCAATGGTTGAATCCTTGACTTGAATGCAACACTTAGCCTTGAATGGAGACTTGAAATGATCAATTGCTTGAATGCTTGAATGCTTGAGTATAGTTTCCATGCTTTTTCTGTCATGTATGTGTTCCCCAAATGAGAGAGGAAAATGTAGTTTATATACTTGTCAATTAGGGTTACAAGACTAATTTTCCCGACCTTAGGCCGACCAGGGAATGTAATTTCCAAATTGCAAACAAAAAGACCCGATACCCCTTAGGAGACTGGGCCCAAAATAGGACCCAAGGACCAGGGCACTGGGCGCCCTGGTCCTGAGGGACCAGGGCGCTGGGCGGTCTGGTCCCACCTCCGGGACGGCGGGGTGCAAGGAGGTTCAGGCCAATGGTGCTTGAAAAATGCAGTTTTTGGTGTCGTGAGCAAGTTTCGGGGTCTCCATTCAGGTTGCGTGTTGCGTCGCCATCATGAAGACCGAAATGCAGTCAAAATTGCAAGTGTCGCAATTTTAGGACGCTACAGTTATGTATCAAATTAATAATGAGAAGGTTATTACTCCTGATGGAGGCACCCAAGATGCAAGTCATGATGTCCAAATGGATTCAGACACCCTTTTGTCGAATTTAGGTGAGCTAGACGTTAATGGTAGTAAAGTTGCTTCTACTTCATCAAGCGTTATTAGCCTAGCAATTAATACAAATAAAGATTCTATAGAGATCATTAAAGGAAGAGGAACCTCAGCTGCTGGGGATCCAATAAAAGACTAGGAAAAAGGTCCTATTGATAAGCCCCCCCTCACTACAAAGGGGAGGAAGAATGATCAGGAAAAGGGTAAGCTTATAGGATAGACTTTGGTGGAGTCTAATACTGTGAAGACCTTAGACTCCCATTTCTTGCCTTCTAATAAATGATTGTCCTCTGATGGAATGTTAAGGGGTTAAATGTAGACAAAAGGCTATTTGAGATTTGATGAGATTTGATTCTCTTGATGTGGTGTTCATACAAGAAACGAATTTATCAGTTGATGGTATGCTTAATAAGGTTCCTAGAATTTGGGCTTGAATTCAATATCAATACATCATAGGTATGGATAATTCAAGTGTTATGGCTTTCCTCTTGGATCCATAGATGTTAAGGCCTCTTTAGTGGATTTCTTGCAGGTAATCTATGTCCATGCTTGCTGTGAATTAAGAATCTATTGAAAATTTACTCTTCACTAATGTTTATGCCCAACTGATTTGGTTGGAAAATCGGTGCTTTGGTCTCATATTAGATATGTCAAATCTCTTGCCCACATTTTCCTTGGATTTTGGCACGGGATTTCAATGCAATCTCCAGTCTGGAGGAAGAAGGGGTGGTAATGCTCAGCTTGATTGTTCTGCAAGTCACCTAAGGGATTATATTGAGCTTCTAAGGGTTTTGGACATTAAACCGGCTGATGGGATCTTCACTTGGAATAATAGGAGATGTGGTGAGGAGGAAATAGTTTAGAGGTTAGACATATTCTTGGTCTCTTTCTCTTGGATAGGTGGTAACAAAATTATTAATTTTGAGATTTGAGACTAGAAAGGGTCGGATCACTAGCCAATTAAATTTACTAGTTGGGTCTTTTAGGCTTCTAAAAATTATTCTTTGAAGTTTTAGCTTATGTGTCTTTGTGATTCTTTGCTTCAGGACCTTATAGTTGTGTGGTGGTAGGAGGGAAGGACTTCCTATAGTACTATGATGTACTCTTTTGTAAAGCAACTTCAATATCTCAAGCATAGGATTAAAAGGTGGAATAAGTCTTGTTTTGAAAATATTTTCATGGATAGTATTCAAGCTCAATCTCAAGTGGATGGTATAAATTGGAAAATTAGAGATCAAGGCCTTTTAGAGGATTTTTATAAAGAAGAGTTAGTTATTGTAAAAGAGTTGGAGGAGTGGGAGCTACGGGAGTAAATTTGTTGCAAACAAAAGTCTTGTATTGATTGGCTCCAAGAAGGTGATAGGAATTTGTAGATTTTTTATAGTTCTATGAATGATAAGAGGTGTGGTAATTATATTTCTTCTCTCATTTCCTTTGAGGGCTACCTTCCCTCTTCCTATAAAGACTATTTTCTAGAAGCCATTAGATTCTTTCAAGCCCTATTTAGTGAAAATTCTCCACCTGCTGTTAGGGAAGATGAATTAGTGGTAAGTTGCATTCCCTCTATTATTAGTGTTGAGATGAACATGAAATTTATAGGCCCATCACTCTAAAATAAGTTGAAGGAGTGGTATTTGGAATGAAGAAAGGAAAAGCACCTGGTCTAGATGTCTTTCCTATTGAATTTTATCAATAATTTTGGGAGGTGGTCAAACATGATCTGTTCGAGGTGGTACAAGAATCTTATACAAATAAGAAGATGTTAAGGGCTTTGAATGCTACATTTATTGCTCTCATTCCTAAAAAGGAAGGGGCCCATTCTCTTTATTCCTTTCGTCTCATTTCTCTTTGTAATGTGATATATTAAATTGTCATAAAGTTGATTCTTGAAAGGCTTAAGCCATGGCTTGCTAACCCGATTTTAAAAGAGAAGGGTGGTTTAGTGGCTGGGAGGCAAATTCCACATGGAGTTATTATAGAAACAAAATTTATACTAGATGGAGTGCGAGAAGTGGGAGAAGTGGGAGAATAGAGAGGCAGGACATTTGAATCCAAGGTAGGGTAGGAAACCATGCAATGGATAGGCAAACCAAGGGGAGAAGGGTAAGGATGACTCTCGGGACAGCCTAGATTCCTCTAAGCCAAGTGCAAAGGACCCTGTGGATGGGGAACCATAAGAAGGCAACAAGCCCATCGATCCTGATGGAAAAAAGGATGATTCATGTGCTGAAGACACTCCTAGGCAAGAATTGGTGCAAAGGGATAGCGGTCGATCTTGGACTTCTCTATTTGGTGTCAAACTGAGTGGAAATTCCTCGCTTTCCCAAGTTCGTAATATTTCAGACCAAAAAAAGGGTAGATTTTCTATTGAAATTCTAGACCCTGTTATTGATCATAACATCAACCTTATGGCAATGACACTGGTTGGAAAAATTTTGGGTTCTAGCCCAAATATTGATATTGTTAGGGCTTTTGCTAAATGCAAATGGTCGCTTAAAGGTCAAGTGGAGATCATAGCTATGTCAAAAGGGGTGTTATCTTTTGCCTTCTCTTGCAAAGAAGATATGTAAAGAGTGCTTTGTGATGGTCCTTGGCTGATCGGTAAAGCAATGCTAGCTTTGCAAAAATGTGTGCCTAAGATGGAACTTAATGAACCATTTTTTGTCTAGGCTCCTATCTGGGTTAGACTAGTGGGCCTTCCCTTAGAATTGTAGGTGGAAGATGTGTTTAAAGGTGTTTCTAGCTCTTTTTGTGAATTCCTATCAATGGACCCCGTGAAGCCTTACTTTTGCCAGGATCTACGTCGGGTTTATGCAAGGCATAGATATGCCTTTATCCATTGAAATCAAATCTAGATTGGCAAAATGGAACCAACCTCTAGAATATTAAAGTATCCCTTTCACTTGCTTTCATTTCAAAAAGTGGGACATATAGCAAGGAAATGCCATTTGCGGGTGGCCAAAGAGAAAGAAAAGAAAGAAAGGACATTACAATGGAAAGCAAAAAACCCTGTTAAGCAACCAAAGATCTCTAAAAAAGAGAACAAAATTGAAGAGGCCCAAAGTGTCATTATCCCTGACACAATAGAGCAATGAATAAATGTTAATGGGGAAAACCCAGAAATACCTTTGAATAATAAAGGTAAAATGGATCCAACAGGTAAAGGTAGTAGAGATCAACAAGATATCAATCAGAAGGATCAAAAGAGTGATAACCTGGAAGAAGGAGAGATACAGGTGGTGCTACATAACAATGAGGAAGTAGATTCAAACCACATTACAGAAAAAACTAGCAGAGTAGGCCTCAATAATGATTTTGAAGAAGCCCAGAGGTCCTTGATCCTTGGAGGTATCTCATTGTCAGGATCACAACAATCTGTAGAAATGGCACAAGCCACCATTTAGCA
Organism: Cryptomeria japonica; assembly: GCF_030272615.1. Lineage (NCBI taxonomy): Eukaryota > Viridiplantae > Streptophyta > Pinopsida > Cupressales > Cupressaceae > Cryptomeria > Cryptomeria japonica. The sequence goes on from NC_081414.1 coordinate 179,309,555, forward strand.
ATCACCTATGACCTCATTGCTTAATGGTAAGTGGATAGAGGTCGACAATGTTGAACATATGACAACCACTCAAGAGGAAGATTACAATACAAATGAAGTTGTAGATTGAAAGAGGTGGCAAAAAAGGGCCTTAATCTACCCCTCAGGATAACTCAGTCAAGAGAAGAAATTGGAGCAAAGCTGACATGGATTTCAACCCACCTCCTTCTGGAAGGAAAAAAGCAAGCCAGATTAGAGGTCAAGAGGCCAACAAGAACATGGCAGATGGTACTCAAATGACCATCCATGAGGTATGTTCCCTAGTTAGAAAATGAAAATAATCTCATGGAATATACGTGGACTAAATAGTCCACATAAACAAGATGTTCTTATAAATTTAGTTAGAGAACATAAATCAGACATTGCTATTATTCAAGAAACTAAAATGATTAAAGAGAAAGTTGAAAAGATTAGGATTTTTAAGAATGGGGAAGTTTGTGGTGGAAGCTCTGATGGGGCTTCTGTGGGCACAGCTATTTTTTCGAACCTAAAGTGGGCTTCTAGGGAGCTGGTCATGCAGGATAGCAATTTGGCTTTTATCAGGTTTTATCACATTGGGGATGGTATCTCTTTACTTCTTACCAATATTTATGCCCCTAATAATAGATATGGTAGAGGCAAACTTTGGAAAAAGATGGAGGCTATTAGGGCTCTCTAGAAGGATGATATGTGGATTGTTATGGGGGATTTCAACACCCCCCTCCAGGATAATGAGAAGTTCGGAGGTGTCCTCTCTTAGTTGGATAGCAGAATGGATCTTTTGAACTTTATCAATAATCATGGCCTGCATGATATTGAGCTCCAAGGAGCCAAGTTTACTTGGTCAAAGAGAAGTACAAGAGATGATCTCATTCAAGTTAGACTTGATAGGGCCATTATTTCTAATGAGTGGTTTAATCATTATCAATGCTCCCTCTCAGCTATCTCTAGAATAGGTTCTAATCATTTCCCTGTGATTTTTACTACTGAAAACACCATTGTTAAAAGACATTTACTATTTAGATTTGAAACGATGTGGCTAGATCACCCTAAACTAGTACAGATCATTGAGATGTGGTAGTCCATTGATGTCAAAGGTACTTCTATATATAGAGTTGCCAAAAAATTGAAAAATGTGAAGGACAATATTAAAAAATGGAATAAGGAGGTTTTTGGAGATCTATTCTCAATTTGAATTCAAGGAAATACAGTATAAAATCCAAATTAGTGGATATAATGAAGTTTCAATCTATGAGGAAAATGATGTGCTGGTGAAGTACCACAATATTATCAAAAGAGAGGAAGAATTTTGGAAACAAAGGTCTAGATTCCTATGGCTTAAAGTAGGGGATAGAAAAATTGTATTCTTCCATATGACTACGATGAAACACAAGGCAGCTAACAGAATCTTGAAGTTGAATATTGGGGGAACTGAATTGAGGAAGGATGATGAGATTGGGAAGGAAGCCAAGAACTTCTTTACTTCTCTTGTTTTAGCGGACTCTAGTCTAGACAGTGAATCTCATAATGGCATCCTTGACAATATCCCTCCTACTATTATCAAGGATTAGAACAAGGCCTTGGTAGCCATTCCTTCTGAGGAGGAAGTTAAAAAATATTTCTTTTCTTTTGACGGGAACAAAGCCGCCAGCCTGGATGGTTTTTCATTATTCTTCTTCCAAACCTTCTAGGACATCCTCAAAGCTGATGTGGTTAAAGGTGTGCAGGAGTTCTTTGGGGCTAGAATGATCTTAAAGGAACTAAATGCTACCTTCCTAGTTCTGATACCCAAATGCCTAGAAGAAGATTCTATGGATAAATTTAAACCGATAAGCTTATGCAACTCTTTTTATAAAATAATCTCTAAGGTGGTTACTAGCTGGTTGTTAAGGATTCTAACTTTGATCATTTTTCCCCAATAGAGTGGATTTGTCCTTGGCAGACAAATCCTTGAATCCACCATTGCTATCCATGAAAACATTCATTCACTGGTGGATTTGAAAAAACAAGGATTTCTGATGAAGTTGGGTTTGTCTAAAGCTTGTGACCATGTGGACTAGATTTTCTTGGGTAAGGTGCTGGATGCTTTTGGATTTGGAGTGAGATTCATTAAAATGATTAACCAACTCATCTCGACCCCTGCTTTTTCTTTGATTGTCAATTGGGTGCCTTCTGCTTTCTTCAAAACTTCTAGGGCTATCAGGTAGGAGGATCCTATATCCCCCAAACTCTTCATCATCTTGGCTGAATGTTGGGGTAGATTTATCAGCAACACTATTTATGTGGGGCTCCTCTATGGTCTTTCACCTTCTTTTGGTTTTAGAGCTTACACTCATCAATAATTTTTTGATGATACCATTCTAATGGGATCATCCACTATCAAAGAAGCTTCCAATTTGAAGAACCTTCTCAACACTTATAGTAAGGTAATGGGTCAAACCATCAATTGGGAGAAAATATTTGTTTTCTTCTTCAATACCCTGGAAGTCAGACAAAATAGAATGGCTCAGATCCTTTGTTGCCAAATTGGTAAGCCTCTTATTGTCTACCTTGGCCTCCCCTTGGGATTGAAACCCTTGGAGTTGTTCTGGAATAGTCTTGTTGATAAATTTAGCAGAAAGATGGCTGGTTGGAAAGGGACCCTTCTTGGTTAAGCTAAAAAGGTCCAATTCTTAAAATCTACCCTCTAGAGCCTTCCAGTGTATGCTCTAAGCCTCTTTAAAATTACTGGCAAATTTGCTAATGCCATTGAGAAAATCCAGAAAGACTTCCTATGGTCAGGGGTGGAGGAGAAGAAGAATATGGCTCTGATACCTTGGAAAAATGTTTGTAAACCTAAAAAGAAGGGGGGCTTGGGTCTTAGGAATATCAGGAATTTGAACAAAACTCTCTTCGCTAAACAAATTTGCAAAACATATCAGGGAAAAGGAGAATGGAATGATATTTGGAAGGCTAAGTACTTAAGTAAAGCTCCCACCATTGAGGATTTCCTGGTCTCAGATTAGATACCAAGTGATTCTTTCACTTGGAATAGTGTTATCTAGGCTAAAGGTATTGCTAGTCTCGGCAATGTCTATGCCATTGGTGATGGCAAGAAGGTGGACTTTTGGGATGATGCTTGGATTGGAAGAGCCCCTCTTAAGAAGCTAACTTCTCATACACTCATCCAGAATTGCAAGGAGAAGATAGGTATCAGAGTGGTTGATTATTGGAAAGATCAAATATGGGTGGACCTCAGACGTATTGATCCCAAACTCAGGAAGGTAATCTTAATGATCAACCATGAGGTCTTAAATTCTAGAAGGGAAGACCATATGGTGTGGTGTGGGACTTCATCAAAAACTTATTTAGTCTCTTCTGTTGTCTTTTTACTGGCACACTCCCAAGACCCTATTCCATGTTGGTCCAAGGCTTGGTACCCAGGGTTGACTTCCAAAATCAACATAGTTTTGTGGATCCTCTTGCAAATAAAGATTCTTACTACTGACAATTTAAGAAAGAGTGGCTTTTGTTTCCCTAACTTTTGCTACCTTTTTCTTAATAATGAGGAATCTGTGAACCACATATTTTTATACTGTCCTTATACCACTCATATTTGGGGGATGTTTTTTCAAAAGTGGGGGCTGAATTGGGTTTTCTAGGAGGAGATGTAGGATTGTATTAGAAGCTATCATTATTCACCAATAACATCACCATAAGAAATATTTGGAAGTTCTCTTCTACCCATATCCTATGGGGGATATGCAAAGAGAGAAATATTAGAATATTCAAAAATGATATTAACACCTTTAAGCTCGAAGCAGACAAAGAAGACTTCTAAAAGTAAGGAGGCAGTCACCAAGGACCAGTCACCTCTCAGGACTGATTTAAAGGAGAAGGGCTTGATGGGGGAGGACACGGAAATGAAAGAACGTCAAAGCTCTGAGGATAGGGAAGTTGGCCTAGAAGTTAATCTCAATAGTACTAGTGAGAAGAACCAGGAAGAGCATCACTTGGATATTGATCTCTGCATCAATAATGATATGGAAAGACTTGAACAAGTGCTTAGCTAGATGCATAAGGAAATTGAAGGCATCAAAACCAAGCAATCCCACAAAGCAAGGAAAATTGAGACATTAGAAGCTTTAGGCTCAAGAAAGTTCAATTCCTTCCTGGAATGTCTCAATGAGCTCACCAAAGTGATTGGTAATGCAGAGGAGATTATCAACATAAACTGCAATAACTTTCTTGACTTGGAAAATATAGCAGGTGCAACCAAAAAGAGACTTGATGGAATTGAGCACACACTCAAAAAAATAGTTGAGCAAAGTCACAAGATTTTGAAGGCTGCCTCAGCAAGCATGAAAGCCATTATCTACAAGCTAGAGAACTACCAAGGGGATAAGGTAGCGGTGGGCATTATTGATGTTAAGGATGACACCCTAGATGATAAGGACACAGGGCTTGGGAGAAGAACGAGAGAAAGCACTAAAAGGATTCAAAGCCACAGTAAGGAAATCAAGGATATTAAGCGGGTAGTGGAAAATATAAAATTTATGGAGCTAGAAGCGGCAAAAATGCTTCAGAAATTAACCTAAGCTTGTCTTCTGTCGGTCTTTTTTGGTCTATAATCTGTGCTCTCTTGTTTGTTGGCATTTGGTTCGCTAATTGTCTTTTCTTTGTTTGTTGTCTTTTTGTTTAGCTGCGCTGTAATGTTTATCTTTTAATCTTTTGAATGTACTGGGTTTCAGGGCCCCATCAAAACCTGTTTTCCCATATTAAAAACCATAAGTTATACATTCTATGGCTAATTCCAAGGAGAAGGAAATGTTTAGTAAGATGGATATGGCTAAGGCCCATGATAGGGCCAATTGAGATTTTATTCATAAAGTTCTTGCAACTTTTTAAATTGATAGTCAGTTGATTAAATGGGTTATGAGTTGCATCAACATCCTTTCTTTTCTATTCATATAAATGGCGAACCTATAGACCTCTTCAGAGCTTCTCGAAGTTTAAGGCAGGGTGACTCTCTTTCACCATACGTATTCATTTTGATGATTGAATGAACAGGAATATTTATTAAATCTCAAGTTAGGGGAGGATTGATTTAGTGTTGGAATTGGGGCTATGGTCTTCCTCCCTTCACTCATCTATTGTTTGTGGATGATACAACTTTTAATGGTGTTGCTAGAATTTTAGAGGCAACAAATCTTAAGAAGGCCTTACATATTTATTTGGCAGCCTCAGGACAAGAAATTAATGAAAATAAGTCTTTTATCTTCTTTTTAAAAAAATCTTGTCTCTATTCAGTTAAGTATTGTGAGGATTTGACGGTTTCAATTTTGTACAATTCTTGTTGTTTATCTGGGATCCCTCTTTCTACTTCGCCTTTGCCTAAAATATTTTGGCAGTATATCTTGGATAAGGTTTGTAAGAAGGTTTGTCATTGGTCTCACAGATGGATCTCAACTTTTGAGCATGTGACTCTCTTAAAAACTATTATTCAAGCTCTTCCCATTGATAGATTGTTTATTCAAAGTGCACCAAATAGCTTCATTAAGGAATTTGATGTTCTTTGTACATAGTTTTTTGTGGATCAGTAATCTTCTATCATTGTTGGAAGTGGAGTTTGGTTAAATGGGATTCTTCTTGGAGACCTATTCAACCTTTGACCTTTCGATTACGCAAAACAGAAATGAATAGTCGGGTCTTGGTTGGTAGGCTCTTTTGGAGATGGTGTATGCAATAGGATCAATTTTGGGCTAAGCTTCTCAACTGAAAGTATTTGGGGGGAGTGGATAGTAGGGATGTGCCATGGTATAGCTTGTCAGGAAATGGATCCATGATATAGAATATGCTAAAAAGAGGGGCACAAGTTGTTAAGCAATGATTGTTTTGGATTTGTAAGAAAGGAGTCGATTCTTTATTTTGGTATGACTCTTGAGGTGGATTCCCCTGAATTCTAACTCTATTTTTGCATTTGCAGTCTATATGGGATAGTTTTTGCAAAGTTTGTTGGAGTAAAGTGAAATACTTTAAAGCCACTCAAATCTTAGGACGTGGGGTAGTGGGTAGATGGAAAGATCCTCAGGAATGGCCCCTTGGTGGGCCAGTTAAAGATCATGAGGAACTTGCTAGGATTTTGAATGCAGGACTTTGTAGCTCACTAAAGGATCAAGATGTCCTTGCTTGGGGTCCTAATCCATGGGGTAAACTTTTAGTGGCCTTGGGCTACAAGGAGCTTGATAAATTGACTTTTTGGAAGGAAGTTGTTCCTTGGTGGGAAAAGGTTTGGAATCAGTTCTCTTGGCCCAAGTGTAATTTCTTCTTGTGGTTGGTAAGAATAGATGTTTAACTTGGGAGAACCTTTGTAAAAGAGGACTTGAGGAGCCTTGAGTGTGTTTCTTGTAACATTAATGAGGATATTTCTCCTCATTTGTTCTTCTATTGCACCTTTTCTAAGGATATTTAGCATTTTTGGTGAGGAGCTTGGAAGAATGCTTTTGTTCATGTCAATTATCTATTGGAGTTCCAAAATAGTCTTGGTAGGCCCTCAGCTAAAACATCCTTTCTTTAGGTTTCCTAGGATCTTGGGCCTTCCTTTATCATCTATAAGTTATGGCTAGAATGAAATCATAGGATTTTCCAATATAAGAGGATGTTTGTGCAACAAGTATGGCAGAAAGTAATTAATATGCTGGAGGAAACTTTGTGGGAAAAATGTGATCTTTCTATTAATGTGGAGCTAGAATATTTGTCTATTATAAGGAATTTGAATCTTTTGGGAGGGAGTAATAAGGATTCAGTAGTTGGAAGTAGTCTTCAAGTAAGGAGTTGACAAGTCAAAAAGAAGTTTTAGTGCAATGGTAAGTGGTCTCCTCCTCCCTTGGGAGTTTTGAAGATTAATATTGATGGCTCTTAGAGAGGAAACCTAGGACATGCACGTATTGGAGGTATTGGTAAGGATAGTTTTGGGAATGTGATATTCCTATTCTCTATTTATAAGGGATATCAAACTAATAATTTATGGAGGCTTTGGAAATTATTTTTTCTCTCAAGCAAGGTTGTGCTCTTGGGTGGAGAAAGATTATTTATAAATCTAATTCCTAGATTGTTGTGGACATGCTGAATAAGAAGAATCTAGATAGTGTGGATTGGCATCTGGTAGTGGTGGGCAGAAAAAAATTGAGTTTTAGGGACCCTTTGGAGTTTGTAGTCTTTTGTTACATTCCTAGAGAATGGAATAAGGGAACTCATGGTTTTGCAAAGTGGGCTTCTAAGACAATGGATGACTGAAACTTTGGGAGTCGAGGTGAGCTATCGTAGGATTGTGTGATTTCTTTAGATAAAATTGTTGATGATGATATGATGTGCTATTTGAGACTCTTTTGGGTCCCCTTTGCTCTTCATTCTGTATCGTTCTTTTTTATTCAATATATTTTTACCCCTTTTTCAAAAAAGAAAAAAAAACCTATGTTGAAGCATATTAAATAAAATCTATTCAATCGAGCCCTAAGTTGGTTTGAAAATTTTATAAACAGCCTACCTCTAAATGGGCATCCATTTTATCTGCTAAATACTTGCCTAATTGTTCTAAGGAGGCTATCTTCACTACTTCTGCTCTTCCCAAAGGCTCTGTGATCTAGAATTTTATGTCTAAATGCAGATTTGTTATTTTTCTAGGTTTGTCTTGGCTTATTCATAATGGTCGTAAGGCTAGGTTTTGGGATGAGGTTTGGAATGGCTTCCCTATTATGTCTAGTCTTAGGGATTGGTCGTCTCTTATGCCCATCCTTAAATCCTCTTGGGGCATTTTTGTGGCGGATTATTTCTTTGTCGACTCCTCAGGTTCCCTGCCAATGGCAAAGTGGAAATCAATTGCTTCTCTTCTAGTAGGTCAGGATATTAAATTTGCATTTGAAGATAAGCTTAAGAAACATCCATTACTCTTCTCGGGGAAGGATGATGAGCTCATCTAGACTTTTTTAAAATCTCGGGAATATTCGGTTAAAGAAGGTTATAATATTTTATCCTTAGATGTTAAGAGGGATGTTTTGCCATTTAAACTATTCTGGCATGCTACTTGCTTTCGCAAAGTAGGGGCTTTTGCTTGGCTGGCTGTTCAAGATAGAATTCTTACTGGTATGAGATTAGATAGGTTGGGTATTACTGTGGTTTTTCCTTGTGTTATGTGTGGAGGGTCTCTTGAATCAGTGGATCATCGATTCCTACATTGTCCCTTTGATACTCATCGCTGGAATTGGCTGTTTAGCAAGTTAAATTGGAAGTTTGCTCTAAGTAAGGACCTTAGCTCTCTTTTTATGAGTTGGCCTCTTTTATATCCATCTGCATTTTATGCTTCTCTCTAGATTATTGCTCCATCTATTCTAATCTGGAAAATATGGTTACAAAGGAACAATAGGATTTTTAAGAAACTATCCTCCCCTCTACATGAGGTGCTTTGCGGTATTGAAAAGTTGATTTTCAAAACTGTTTTGGCTTTCATCTATAGAGGCTTTGGGTCGCATAATACTTATACTCCTTGGGATAATTGGGTGTCTAATAATTGTGTAGCCTTGAAAACACTTCCTCAAAGTGGTGCATTTTTTCAGTCATGACCTCCAATTAATAGAAAGGAAGTTGTTTGGTTGCCTCCTCTGATTTCAAAAGTTAAATTGAATTTTGACAGTGCCTCTCGTGGCAACCCTAGTAAATATGCTATTGGAATTATGGTCTTTGATGATAGGGCAGCTATCATTTCAGCTCAATGTAAATGTATTGCTTATGGTACTAACAATGTGGCTGAACTACATGCTCTTTCATTAGGCCTGGATTTGCTTCTTTCATTACATTTGTTGGATGTTGTTATTGAGGGTGACTCTAAGGTAGTTTTCTACATGGTTACAAATCGTTCTTCCCACTCTTGGCATTTAAAGTATTGGTTGAATAAGATTCTTGATCAGCTTGAGTTGTTTAATTCTTTCACTATGTCTCATTGTTTTAGAGAAGCTAATAAGGTGGCTGACTTCTTGGCTAATAAAGCTTTGGATGAGGATATCCAAGAAGTTTTTAGGGTAGCCTTTGATTCTCTTCCTCCTCATCTGGTTTAACTGATACCAATTCGATTAGAGAAGTATGACCTTGTGCCTTATCTATGGTTTTTCATTTACCCATGCAATTTAAAGTAGTGGTATCCATTTGGGATATTACTTCATTATATCTGCATGTTTGTGTGTAACCTCAGATAGGGCTTGGGCCTCTCTTTCTCTATAGGGTTGGTTTTTGTAGTCCGTGGATGCTTTCTTATCATATCTTGTTGCCACTCTAAAGAATATTTACTCATGTACTCTTGTTGATGATTATAGTTTCAGAATGCAATGACTACATTTCTATTTAATCACTATTCCCGTACATGTTGCTTTTATTGCAAGTATTCGTTGCGGTATTTTGGTCTGCGGGGGAGGTTTTTCTTGTACGTTTGTAATCTCCTCTGAGTTTTTCATTATTGTCCTCCCTTGATGTTTGCATGGTTTTTCATATGCTTTCCTAATATTCATTTTGTGGTAGTTTTTTTAGGGCTGTTGTAAGATTTTTCTCATGTGGATATCTTGGTTTATTAATGATCATGATCGGCTATTTGTTTTGTATGGATTGTCATCATTTTACATTAGGGTGGCGGCATGCTTTAGTTTGCATTCACTTTTTGTTTATGCTGAGTAATTTATTGTGTTGACCTTTCATGGTTACGCTACTCCCTTATGATGACTTTGTGTTCTTTTATTCGCCTCTACTCGCTCGGCTTTGCATTGTCTTTTTTGATGGCATCCATGGGCTATCGCATTCTGATGCCTCATAAACATTATGATTTCCAAGATTCTTTTGTTTTGGATGATGAAAAGCTTGTGCATATGTTTCACATTCATTCAGTGGATTTTTCTTTGGCTTTTTGCAATGTTTTGG